>NC_089534.1:15045889-17445889 GCF_963924715.1 Thunnus thynnus
AATGGCACATGCATGTATGTTAGTAACTTTGCTTCTTCCCCGGAGTCTTTGTGCTTTCTCGTCTCACAGGAAAACTGGACATGGAGGGCTGCAGTGATGGTGGCATGGTCCTTTGGGTGTCCTGTCCTGCTTCAACACCTTCTCCTACTCTTACTGCTATCTCTCAACCCAACCGGTCAAAGCAGATGGCCGCCCACCTAGAGCCTGGTTCTGCTTTAGGTTTCTTCCTGTTAAAGGGGAGTTTTTCCTTGCCGCTGTCACCAAGTGCTTGCTCATGGGGGAATTGTTGGGTCTCTCTGTAAATTAAAGAGTACGATCTTGACCTGCTCTATTTGAAAAATGCCCTGAAAGATGAGAGATAACTTTGATATGATTTGGCACTATATAAATAAATTGAATTGAAAAAGAATTCTCATTTGTGCACACAATGTTTGTACAGTTTGTGATTATTTGCTGCATGATTTTTAGCCTCTGAAATGTGATATTGTGGGAACTGCATCATCTTGTTTGTTATTAAATCAACAAGTGTAACAACGAGGTAAACAGACCTTCCTTATTCTCCTGAATTTCAACCTTTGAGGTGCTGGATTCTGGCCATAACACAGGTGTGGGAATATTTTATTCATCGTACAGCTGTAGTTGCAGGTTTGCAAGAGACTGTTAGAGACTCTTCATCATATTTATTGCTTTCCTGCCAATCTGTATCCTACTACCTTTACTCTATAACATTGAGACTACATGTCATTGAGTCCTGAGGTTCTATTGAAAAATTCCATCCTCCCACACATTTAGTAAGAACAGCTATGACGTGGTGGTTTTCTCACAAATGTCACTTGATCCTCGTTTTGGGTTTGTGTGAGGTGGTGAGAGTGGGAGTGAGAAAAATAGGGTGTGTGTCTATGATCTATGAGTCTTGTTTTTTTAACTTATTTATTCAGGGGAGTTTCTCTGAGAGCAATGTTCTTTTTCAGGAACGCCCTGATCACATTCACACAGTTACACATTCATACCTGGAAGCTGCCCAGTACAACAACAGTCCAATCTGTCAACCACTGAGCAGCTCCACTGGAGAAGTTGAGGTTAAGGGCCTTGCTCAAGGGCACCTCAGTGGTGGTAAAGGGCAAGTGCTGCTTCTTCACTTTCCCCACCCAGATTTATCCTGCCGGTCTGGGGAATTCAACCGGCGACCCTCCAGTCACAAGTTGTGCGTGTGTACAGGCAAAGGTCATTGCTTGATTTGTTGAGGCACATCTGTATACACTCCATGCATCTTTTAAAATAAATAATCCTAACATCAAATAAAAAATATCTAATATTTAATCTAATCTAAATTTAATTTAATCTTAATTTAATCATCTAATATTTTCAAGTACATATATACCTACTCCACCACAATTTAGAGGGAAATATTATTATTATTTTAACTCTATAAGTTACTGACTAATTACTCAAATTAAAAATGTGATACATTATAAAATATGATGTATTGTTATGTATTAAACTATACAATAAGTATATAAAGTAGTTAAGTAGTTAAAATCAGCTCCACCTTGACATCAACATTAAAGGACATATTGCACATTTATGCTTCAATAATAATAATCTAATTATATAATACATATTATAATTTTGACAAGGGCCAAAGTGCTGCATAATGAGTACATTCTTGCTGATGATACTTCTGTAGCATACTTAAAAGGATCTGAATACTTTTCCCATCACTTTTAAAACAAATCTATTGATGTATTTGTTTTTTTTATTTGCAGAAACCAACATGATGCAATGTTTGACCTTTAGACTATCAATAGGTGTGTCTAATGATTATGTGGCCAATATTTTCCTGCTGGACCGATGAATTAAGGTTTCCATCTTTAATCCTGCATTAAATAAAACTGTACCATTTCAGTTTGTCATAATAAGCCAGGCTACCATCAATAAAATTGACTGAATTGAATGAAAAAAAAAAATTAAACGCTTTTGTTTTGCATAGTTGTGTTTATAAACTTTAAAATTGTGTAACTCCTAAACCTATATAAGAAATCTGTGATCTGCTAAAGAACAATTGGCAGGGTGAATATATGCTGACATAGTAAAGGCCAGTCTTCAACAAGTAGGACGCCCGTAGTAATCTTGGTTACTGAGTCATTACATAACAGAGGCGCGCACGCGCACACACACACACACACACACACATGCACACACCCCTTTGGTAAACTTAACTGAGGATCAAATGACAGTGGTTTAAAGCAGGTCAAACTTTGGATCCTATAGGTCATGTTTGAACTTCTAAATACATCTGCAGAAAAGTAGGCCATCTGTGAAGCAGCAGGGGCAGGTGTGACAGCTCAGTCTCAGCATTCGTAGAAATTGGACATTGGAACCGAGTAAAACAGCAGGTGGCCATCCCATTTGTTTTCACATGCAGTATGAGTGAAAGAACATTATTGATACAGGTGTTTTTATTGGTGGTTGTTGGCCTTACAGTGATGATTATAGCAAAAAAAAACAACAACAAAAAAACAAAACAAAAAAAACTTGATATGAGTACCTGTAATTGCAGATGAAACCTATACAAAACAGCAACGAGAAATATAAGTTAATTGGTTTCTCTTCATAGAGCATCACAAGAGAGATATGTTGTCCTACAAGAATACATTGACTATAAATCCTGTGTATTACGGGCATTACCTGATAGTATGTTTGGACCAATAGGAGTTCACGTTGTGCTCTTTAAAGCCGAATCGACGCCTCCTATTGGTGCTCTTGGTATATATGGGCGGGGCTAAAGAAGTGCTTTTACCAAAACAAGCAGCGTGCATGCACCGACACGAGCTAGGAGGAGCTGGCAGCAGAGAAAAGTTTGACCAGTTACAAAGCGAATGGACCGACAAACACGAACCTAAACCAACAACAGAGACACAGCTGGGGCGTCAGGTAGGAAAGTGTCACCGCATACAGCTGTTATTGCACATTCAAAACTTCTTTGCTGAAACTTTTTTTTGTTGTTGTTGCATGAAACAACAAGCTGTGGTTGACAAGCTCATAGTTGAAGCTGTTAACTTTGAATTTTGCCATAAATACGTTATGTTTCTTTCGTGGTAGGCTACAGAATGACCTTACAACATTTTAGCTCACGACATGGACTAGCATGAGACAGAAAAACACTATAACACACATGTAAAAGGACGTTGTCTCATTTAGCCTATAAATTATGACAGCCATATAAAGATGCTATTGCAGGTGTGGGAAAGTGCATGGAAAAGTCTCCAAAATCATATGAAGCACAGGCAACAAAACAATAAACAGCTAAAACACCAGATTCAGTCAGCACTCTCCATTGTGAGCTTCACAGGGCTGGTATTTATGACAGGGCTTTCATTTGCTTGTATCCAAGGCCACCAAACGATATCAGTTGTTTTAACCCTGGACCGCTGCCGAGAAATGGTAAAAGGGGGACTGATGATCAGTTATTGTTCACCCCCCTTCTTGCACCAGGATTGGTTCAAGTGTATTTCTGTGAAAGTAACTTGATGACTGTTACTGCCTGTTGGGTGTTGTGGTTGTTCTTACAGTTTACGAGGCCATTTTATGGAAATATCAATGGTGAACAGCCCATTATGTTCCTATTTATTCAGAGTTATGGGGCATGCATTCTGCTACTTCCATTGGTAGGGCAGGGTATCAAACTTCAGTACTTTTCTGACATGGGATGTCTAGTCAGATTTGTCAAACTGTTGATTTGTTTCTATGATCATGGTTGTAGATGGTACCTGCTTCATTCCCAATGAACTGGACCGTTTCCACACAGCTCAGGGCTGCGTATGGCATCAAAGCATCATCCTACTCCATTGTCAGGACTTTGTATTTATTGAAAGATCTTCCCTACAACTTCAGTTCAACTAAGACACTAAGGGGAAATGAGTTGGATGTTGTCATGTTTATTTTGCAGAATGAATGATGGGTTTTTTTTGTATACATGTGTTTCGCCCACTAGGCCTACTGTTAGAGGTGGTTGATGATGGACTCCCACAGTGAGACCAAGAAGTTGAGCACTTACCTCCCCTGCAACCCCTCCTACGATGAGACCCGGACAAATGGCTGCCAGGTCCAATCTAAAGGCCCAGGTACACATTAACACAAGAACATGTTGTACAGGTTTAAGTCATAGGTGTGTCAATGTTTTTTAGAGCTTGCATACTTAATTTAAATGTTCATAGAGGGTGTGCTTGCCTGGCATCTTAATTCAGGTGCAAATGTGGCTCCTCCCTACCGCTTACATTACCCTGGCTTCCCCTGAAGTCTCTATAAAAACTTGAGTCTAATATAAATCTTCGTTATGCTTTCAATCAATATTTGTTAAATGCTAACCTGGGGCCTGGGATCCATATAGATAACTTTCTGAGTGAAATCCCCTGCAAGTCTGGAACCTGGACTGATGTAAAAAGTCCTGCCCTGTGTTTTGATGAGCAAAGTTATCCAGTTAACTGAGTAAACTCACTTCTTAGAACAGGTTTATGAATTTCCAGGATCATGATAACTGAGCAACTTCTTCACATTGACCAACACAGATTAATGATGAAACCGAAGGTTGTTTATAACTGTTTTTCATGCCTCATGTATCTCGGTCACTGTGCCCTTAGTGGCTTGATTCCAAAATGTGACATGGTGTCATCACAAACTACCTATCAAGTTATATTGTAAGTGTAATTTGATTAGGTTGAAGCTTAGTTTAGTTTATTAGGATCCCCATTAGGGACTCTCTAATAATAAAGTAACTTATAACATGCACATATCTGCAATTGTGTAAAAAAAAAAAAAAAAAAAAAAAAAAAAAAAGGGTCATGGATCCAGTGTAAGAGCAGGGTTAGTAAAACCTTCTGCGGATCATTTCTCTGTCCAACACCCAGAGGTCAACAGAAAAGGTAGGTTTTTTAAAAAAAAATGTCTTAATTTGACTCAGTGTGTGCATAACTTGGACCGCACCACAGCTGCTGAAGTGTGATACTGCCAGATTTGTGCTTGAGTGGGATGTATGACAATACAAAAATAATGTGAAACACTTTGATGTCAGTGCACGGGCTCTGGTTCAATTGGACTTTATTGGTATTGTAAATTTTAAGACCGCTATAACCTTGACAGGTCATGGCAGGATGAACGACATTTCTCAATAACTGAGTATGCAGTGACTTCTCAACCATGATAAACGTGTTAAATGTGTTCAGATGTGTTTAGATAAACAATTCATGGATTAAAAACTGTGCGGAGACCAGCTATAAAATGTGAATGCTGTTGTACAAATGTCTTCACTCATTAGAAGAAGTAATGTGTAGTTAAAACATCATGATAGGTTACATATAGAATAATGATCCTAATCAGTTCCAGTCTATAAAGTAAGGAGAAAAAAAGAGCACTGTTAAATCGTTACTTTGTGTCAGCTAGTATCCTGAGTTTAACATATCAGAATTGGGACTGAAACAGTGTGATGCTCTTTTAGTGTGGAATATACCCGTTTTCTTTTTTTTTTTAGTAGCTTAAAATCTTACAAGAGCAGTACAGTCCAACATGTTAAATATTGTAACCCAATTATTAGATAATGTCACTTATGGAGGATTGAAGAAGTTGGTACAGTGCAGCCATCAAAGCAAATAACTTTATAGGACCCTGCAGTTTGCAGCTGCGCCGCTGTTTTTCTTGTATGTTGTGCAATAATAATTGAATTACAACAGAAAGAAAAAAAGTTTCACTAGTAAGATCATGAGGGTGATTGCATTTATATGTTAGCACTTAAGTGAACAGCCAATTATAAAAGCCTCTGCTAGTTTTGATTATGACAATAATTACAGTGTGGTGTCCTTTTATTAATAGCCATTCAAGGAAAGATGGATAAGGAATTTAACAGCAATACCAACAGGCAGTATAACAAAATGATAATGGTGAAGTTTACAGCTAGTCATATCACTATTCATATCATATAGAATATCTTATATATACACTGAAAATGTTCTATCTAATTGCTAAGCTCATCAGTTTTGCATTTGTTCCTTCCCTATCTATCTGGTTCTGATGATAACGAATATCTATAAGTTCACAGTGATACATGTAAGACTAACCCCCCCCCCCCCACACACACACACACACACACACACACACACACACACACACACAATGGCTTACACAATTGCTTCAGCATTCTTCATGTGAACCTCCGACCTCTAATTCCACAGAGTCAGCACTGTTAAGACGACTTCATGGTTGGGGGGAAACCTACAGAGGAAAAAGCTGCGGCCTTGCCAAAGTTGTAGCAAACAATTCTTTGAAAAGTGTGTTTTGTTTTTGTGTTTTTAGAATTACAGTGATTTATTGATGCAATCTGGCCCACGCCCAAACATAGAAAGAAGTCAGTTTTAATCTTTGTTTCATTGCTGTGACCAAGGAATAGACACAACACAGTGAACACAAGTTTGATTTTGCATTCATACCTGCTGCTGCTACTGCTGCTCCTCATGCTGTATATCATGCTCTTAACCTGATTACAGCAGCTGCACACAAGACCATCTGCTTCTTTTAAAGAAGACTGGCTGTAAACAAGAACACAGTAGTTGTTTGATCACCAAAAGGAACAAATGGTTGTCTTGTTGTCCTCACTACATGGAGGTTAGAGCCTAAGATCAGCTGCATAACATAATAACTCTGCCGGATCTGAAAGAGGTTCATTGTCTTACTCTTGAACACCTCAGTGCGGCCGGTGCTTACTAACATGGAGTCTTCACTTATCTCCTTCACTACTTATTCTTATGAATATAACAGGAAATGACATTGGCTAACCATGTGTCCATGCTGAGTAGATATTTTACATATTTTTCTCTTTAAATATCAGTTTTGCTGATAAGGCTAATTTGGTTGCAAGTTATTAGGACTGGCTATTATAATCTGGAAGCATTATCATCACTTGCTAGGTGGGTCTGTAGGTGAAATTTCTTGATACATTTGTAAATGAAAGTGTTTTGTGTGTGTGTGTGTTTTTGCCTATCTCAAATCCAACCATGTTTACCAAATAAAAACGATGACAACAGCTCTATCCCTCAGTTTCACACAGTTCCCATAATCAAGATCACTAGATGAAAGATTTCAAAACATTTGAAAAAGGAAATTAGGAAGGAAAAGTACTCAGCAGGCTTGTTATGGTACGCACAATAAATTGGGTGAGAAACTCCGTAAACATAGCTGTGGTTGCGAGAAAATTATTTGTTAATGTACCTTTTAATCAAATCACCTGAGGTTAATGTTATAATATCCTCGGCTTATAAAAGACAAAGCCAAACATGTAAACATTCTTAGTCTGTGGTGGGTCAAGTAGAAAATAGGGTGTCTGTCTTTAGTCCAGTACCAATGTCACCCCAAAACCCCAAACCCTCACAGACTTTTACTGACTTCAAGTTAAGTTAATTTTATTTGCTTATCTCAATATCACTAATCACAAATTTGCATCAGGGAGCCTCACAGTCAGTACAGCAATACAACATCCTCTATCCTTAGACCCTCGATTCTTAGATCCTTGATTCAGATAAGGAAAAACTCCCCACAAAAAACCCTTTAATTGGTACAAAAATGAAAGAAACCTCAGGAAGAGCAACAAAGGAGGGATCCTTCTTGCAGGACGGACAGACATGCAGTAAATGTTGTCTGTACAGAATAGTCCAGATAGCAAAATTATAGAATACAGTATGAAAAAACATGATGACTAAATTATAGATAGATTGATAACATATATGAAGAATCTGATCACCTTCGCGAATCACTTCACTGTTGGTAGGTAAACTGCAATTTTATTGCGTTTTGTTCCTTGAATCATAATTATGATGAAGACACAATATATGATTGAGATTTTTAAGTTTAATTAAGTAGTTGAATAAAATTAACATATTACAATATATTAAGTATATGTTGCTTACATTCTGGGTGTGATAATAGCCTATATGTTATCAGTAATATTTGAAATTACATCAACATAATCATATCCTCAAACAACAGAACTAGACAGTTGCAACATATCTGCCAGCTTGTTCTCGTCAGCTCTTACAGGAGCGTGTGTTAAAATCTGTGAATCCTTGAAGGTCGACAATGGGACTGTGCCTTTAGCTGGGTAGCTGTTAGCTTGTATATTCTCTGACTCTCTCTCTCTGTTTCCCTGTCCCTTTTTCTAGGCTGCAGCTGGCTGGTGGTGGTAGCAGCTGTAGCGGCCTCCTTGAGTGGCCTGATGCTGGGCTATGAAATGGGCCTGACCTCTGGGGTCCTACTGCAGCTGCGGGGCCTCCTGTCCCTCTCCTGCCGGGAACAGGAACTGCTGGTCAGCTCCCACCTGCTTGGCGCCCTCCTCATCTGTCTGGCCGGAGGTCCCATTCTGGATCGCTACGGCCGTCGTTGCTCTTTGCTCCTGAGCGCCGGCCTGGTAATCGGAGGGACCATAGTGCTCATCGCCATCACCTCACTTGTTGCGCTCACACTGGGCCGTGTAATAGTTGGTATGGGAACAGCGCTGTCAGGGACGGGAGCGTGTCTGTACATTGCGGAGATCTCACCGAGGGAGAGGAGGGGCCTGCTGGTGACCCTGTACGAACTGATGTTGGTTGTAGGTGTAATGCTGGGATTCAGCTGTAGTTACGCCTTTGCTGCTCTGCCCCATGGCTGGACGTACACGTTTGGACTAGTAATCCCCCCTGCACTGCTGCAGATCGGTGTGCTCATATTCCTTCCGCCCAGCCCACGTTTCTTGGTGACACAGGGTAAAGTGGAGCAGGCCAGGACAGTGCTAGCCAGAATGAGGGGTGGGATAACGGAGCATGTGGAAGTAGAACTCAGGGACATCCAGTCTGGACTTAAAGAGGAATCAGAGCATAGTTTCTTAGAGTTGTTCAGTACCAAGGCCAACCTGCGTTCACGGCTGCTAACAGGCGTGGCTTTAGTCTTCCTCCAGCAGGCCACAGGTCAGCCCAACATCCTGTCCTACGCTTCACCACTTCTCCGCAGCGTAGGCTTCAACAGTGATGCCGCAGCAACCTTGGCATCCACAGGGTTCGGAGTGGTCAAAGTAGTGGGCACCATCCCGGCAGTGTTGCTGGTCGACCGCGTGGGACCTAAGAGCTTTTTGTGCGTGGGTGCTGTCGCAATGGGAATGTCGCTAGCTGCACTCGGTACATTGACGCTGCAAAGCCACACTCACCTCACCAGCCTGTGTAAAAGCCACACAATACTCAACCACACGGAAATGCAATGGGATTCAAACAGAACCTATATAGACTTTGACAACAGTGACATGTTTTCTACTGGCCTCCCCAGCCAATGGAACAATGAGGAGGCACAGAGGACTAACCGAGAGGATGAAGGGACTGGGGGGTCAGGAGGAGGACGGATTCATGTAGAAGTGTCTTCCTCACTTAAATGGGCGTCGCTGATCAGCTTGCTGGTGTATGTGGCAGCTTTCTCCATTAGCCTCGGGCCAAGTAAGCATCTATTAATTCAAACCCTTCAGGATGCCCTCGGGCATTTATCTTTTAAAACAAGGTTGCATATCTGTTCCAGTGTCTCCACATACTTTAGCATTTTGCCAAACTTGTATTACCAGTTGTAGAAGAAATAGTAGTTCACCAAGTTAACAATTCTTTCTGTATTCCAGATGTAGAACAGTATCTGTGAATCTGTATGCACTGACAGGCGCATACAATATATGTTAAGATAATTTGTAACATGCTGTACCATGAAGTGCAAAGTGCAACAGTGGTTATCGTACAATATCTAGGCTTAGGCAAAGGTGAGATTGAAACGCTCCAGTTCCCCAGATAAGATGGTGCGTCCCTCGACTGCAACTGTTGTCTAATAGTCAAGTTTTGGATGTATGACATTTGATCACACCTGGCTTATAACCCCACACACAACGTTTTCTAATATCAAAAGAGTTATTCTCATGTTATTTGCATTCATACTTTATCAACCATCACCTCTCCCTGTTCTTTATTTTTGTGTGTTTCCCTTTCAGTGGTGTATGTGGTTCTCAGTGAGATCTTTCCAATGGGAGTCAGAGGCAGGGCCGTCTCTGTGGTGTCAGCTGTAAACTGGGCCACGAACCTGCTCATCTCAATGACCTTCCTCACAGTTACAGGTATGTGCATGTTATTATTTTGTGAATTGGAGGTTCAACCAAATTGTGGAGGAGCTTTAGTTATACTGAAACTGATAATCTCTCTCCGACAAACTTTTATGCTAAACACATTTCTTTGGGTTAGTTACGGGGGAAAAAAAGAAGTGTCTCACCTTGTTCCTACTACTGATTAGTGAGGCTGCCTACATGTTGTGTAGTCATAATGTCATAACCTGTTTTGCATAATTTCCCAATGATTCTAATCTTGTCAGTCAAGTTTATCTAAACTTGGGTCACAAAAACTAAACTGTAGCAGATCAGGGAGGTGTGGTGAGCAAAACACACAAGCAAGCTGCCGGATATCATAGAAATTTGCCGGTCATGCGTGTCTTTGTTGTTGCTTTTCTAGAAAAGATTGGCGTTCCCAATGTGATGTTCCTGTACACTGCCATGAGCTTCGTACTACTGGTGTTTGTCATCCTCTGTGTCCCTGACACCAAAGGACGCACGCTGGAGGAAATATCCAAAGAGCTGGCTAAGAAGTGAGTGGCAACTCTTACACACAAGCTTAACTGTTGCCAGTTTGAACTCTAAACTAGTGTGTTTAACAGTTCACTCTGACTTCCGCCTGTCCTCTCTCTGCCTCTCCAGGAAGCATTTCGAGGTGAGGCTCTGTAAGCAGGTCAAGCCTCAGGAAAGCCTGATCAGCAGCACGTCCACAGAGATCCCGGCAAATATCTGAGTGCTTCAACAGACCACTACTGCACACCTCACCTGAAGGAAAGTCCTTCATAATAAGGGCAATGATCAAGAAGGACATTAGCAGTGTTTAGAGCACGGGGCACACCACATCTGTACAGCCCTGCAGTTTCAGCTGGTTCCTCTAACAACTGAATTTTATAACACTTCCTTCTAGTTACATATGCAAAGGAAGAACATGACAGGGATGGTGGAAATAACACACACACAATTAAATAAAAACAACTTAAGTATTGAACTTACTCCAATGAGGATAGCTCAGGGCCTCATTCTTGCTTGTTAAAAAGCAGTAATGAAAGGTAAACAATCAGGATTGAATATGAGATTATGTAAAATATATATTTTACAAGATTTATTTAATTTCTTCTTTTACCTGTACAGTTCCAATAATGCTCCAAGATTTAAAAATTGACTCCCCATCAACCTGATGAAGCCCTTGGATGAGTGGTGAAACTCTACTCCTCCTTTACATATATATACATTATGTATAGGTTGTTTCCATTGTCATGTGATGTTGTGATGGATATTTAAAAAAGAATGGCTCTTTTGGACTATTAAGGGGAAATCAAGGATGTACTAGAAAACAAAAAAAACACTAATCACCTCAAACCGACAATGTATGTACAGTAACACTCTTTGGGTTCTTTGCTGGATTGCAAATTAATTCCTATACAGTAACATCTTGATGTTACTTATATGCTGCTCCCTGTCATATGTAATGTAATAACACTAACATGGCTGAAACCAGTCATACCAGTTATGTTACAGCAGACATTGTATTATCTGACAGAAATATGGATGATTGTCACAGGAAGAGCTCAGTGTATGCTCCTTTACATATGGGAACCAGCAATTGAAAAAAAAGACAATGAATGAACACACTAAGCTCCACTGGCTGGCTACTGAATCCACAAAACCATTAATCAAGGCTTAAATACTAAAGTCATCAGGTCTAGCTGTAATATTGGATAGATGATACAACAAGTGGTTCTGTTTTAATGAGTGAGAAGTGATGAGTTTTGTTTTTTTTAACTTATGTCAGTGATGCCAAACGTGTACTTGTCTGATTAACTAGTGGAATGTTTTACTGCAAGAAAATGACTTGTGTGGACCTGTTCACTATTAAAATTGCACATTTTGTAACCTGTTCTTTATTTCCCACCATGTCTTCTTTTTCATGCTGTAAAATTTCAGATTAATTTACCATGGCTGTGACACTGCTCCGCTCTACCTGGACATCCATACAGAAAATGAAAATGAAAAAGCAAGAGTCACAGACATCCTGTGTCGGCCTGTTTTATCGTTAACCTTTATTTTTATACAAAATACAAAATTCTCAACAAGTGTCACAAATCTTCAGTTGACACCGGTTCAAAAAGAACTCCACCCCACATACTTGTGACAAGTCAAAGAGTTTCATCTTTCCCATCAGATGCATTTATTATATACATACACAGACGCTGCCTTTGTGGATGTGAGAGCCAGCACAACTATCAGAAGTCATGTTAACATTAGGAATTTGGTTCTGATTTAAAAACATTTAACCTCTCGCCATTATTTTTTTTGTTGTTAAAGAGAAATTGTATTCTATGAAGGGTTTGTTTTTCAGACACTGGCGTGAGCACAAGACATGATTTCAGCATGTCTTCTTGGAACACTGTTAGTGGTCTTACATTGCTTCGCATGACTGCATTGCCAAACTTCTTGAGAAGTGACCAGGCTACCTGCCATTCAACTTTTCATGACTGAACAGAGTGGCTGCTTTTGTAATCATGAGTTCATTATTATGAGCTTCACAGCTATTTCCAAAGTCAGTTCTTGTTGTGGAAACGAGGTCTGTTGCTCACCATCTGAAACATAAAATATTCTGAAACCGTCCAAAGTTTTCATGACGTTAGGAAACATTTAGGACATCCATCTTGCTCTACACTGTCCAAGCCTACAAAAACAATTAAATATTTACAGGTTTACTGTGTGTGTGAGTAAAACTATTATTAGGAAGCGACAAAGAAATTAAATCACATATGGGAACGATGTGTGTGTGTGCGCATTCTGATCAAATGCCACAGTTGTGAACAGAGAACACGTTTATAGCAAAATGACAACCAAATACATTAAAGAAATGTTAAAAAGCAACAAGTAAAATTAGAGATGAATGAGTTTTGTAAGAGGATATGTGCATCTGAATAAGAACCTGCTCTTACATGTAACATTATTAGCACACTCATCTGTTTCTGTTGGTCTATGGCTTGATGGCTGTTTTCCTCTAACACCTCTACTAACAAGCCACGGACGGAGATTTTTCCACAGACAGTGGCAAATGGGACGAGTGCTTGTGTATAGGGTTAAACATGAGGTTTCTCAGTGTTAGCATACGGACCGTTTTGCAATGGTCACCACTGTTCGGTATTAAAACGGTTATTGAAAACAGGTCTGTCTGCGTCCATGCAAAAAACATCCATAACAAAAAAAGAGCAAAAGCAAATGACTTCCACCCCCCCCCCCTTTCTGTGTCAGTCAAGTTTTTCGGGAGCAGTTTCCGCTGAAGGACGTGAAGTTCGGAAGACATATTTGCAAGTTTAGGCTGTTAAAATCACGATAGCCACACAATCCACAACACTGACATTTTGTGAGAAGGTAATGCTAAGTGTCCAACTTTTAAAAATCCTGGTGATATCCAGTCTGTCAAGTATGTCAAACATTTGTGTCTGTTGCCATGTAGTGATGAAAACAAGCAGATCAATCCGAGGGTAAGGTGCTTCCTCATCGGTGTCACCCTCTGTTTGATTCACTTCTTTTGCCTCCTTGTCGTCCTTCATTTGCAGTTGGGGTTCTGACACTCGAACAGTAGTGGGTAGACCTGCTCCACAGCTGTGGCCACATTCTGCACATTTGGTCCTGACCCACGTGATAGTGGGGAGTGGGGATGGGGGTGAGAGCATAAGGATTGTTTTTATTACAATTACAAAAAACCCATCATGATAGAGAAAGAGTGGTCAAAAAACAAATGACAAAACTTCTTTGTTTGGGTCAAATTTCAACCTAATGTCACACAAGAAAGAGGTAAACCTGATATTTTACTCTCAGTAAAATTCCTCAAGGAATTGGGTTATTTCCAAACCGATTTTCTGGTTGTAAAAGCCTTTGAAAGTGCATTATGACAACATGGCCTCAATCCCTTAAGATGTTGTGCCTTCTAGTTGTACAGTATACAGGTTGTGTACAGAAGGGTTATGTGAGGTCAGTGTGTGTCTGTAGGAATGCAGGGGAGAGATACCTGTGACTGTGAGGCTGCCAGTAGAGAACACCTGTATAGTAGCCTTGAGATTTTTGATCCTGTACGTGGCAGCAGGATGGAGCTCTGGTTCATAACTGACAAACAAACACAAACATACACATAATGTTTAATGACATTAGATAGTGCTGCGCGATATGACGATGTATACCGTGTCTGTTGTTTTGTATTATGCTCTATCGTCTATTTTGTTGTGTCGCAAATCACACTCTTCATGGCGAAATTTTTCGTCATTTGGAGTCTGTCCATCTTTTGCACAGATTACATTAATAAATTACTCTTCTTGGCTTTTTACTCGCGAAGCCTTTATTACAGTTACACTACTATTAGAGTTACATAACATGTTTAGTTAGTTAGGGATATGAAATGACGTATAGATTATTTTTTTGGCACTTTTTGCCTTTATTGGACAGTTACTGGCGAAGACAACGACGGACTCAAACCAGAGATGTTGCGGATACGTGGCGTGTGCAGTAACCACACGGCTACCAGGGCGCTCTGTTAATTGATATTAGAAACAAAACCATGCAGTTGAATAAATGCCTCACAAAAACTGAAAACCTTCATGGAGGTAGGATTCTATTGTCTACACTTGTTTTTGCTAGGTGTACCTAATAAACTGACAACCAAGAATATAAATGAAGCACATATACAGCTTAGTGATTGCTTTACATAATGCCACTCCAGCAAATTGTGTTGTATAAACACTTGTTGCACTTCTGATGCGAACGTTGACTGCATGAAGTCGTTTAGTACACATCTTCAGTCTGCTTGCTCTACAGTTATCTGATACACATGCTCAAGCTCACACCACTAGAGGTCATCCTATCCCTACAAAAACTGAATCTCTAAAAGTAAAAAAGAGGAAACCTTCTTGAACAGGGACACAGACTCAAAAAATACATGTCTCTGTAGATAGAGGCACTCTGAAAATAACCTCCTTCTCTGATTTTGTTTTAGTATTTTGTCAGTATAGCCTCAGATAGCTCTTCGTATTTCTTCCTCATGGCATCACAATTTATAACTAATCAAGAAAATTTAACACCATGAAGCACTTAAGATTCTGGACTGACATCAGAGGGTGAAGATCTGCTTCATGAGGACGTGCTATCAAAACAACTGATGATGTCTAAACACTGCTGATGATTAGGAAGATGAGGATGATGATGATGATGTGATTTTAATGAGTGTGATGACGGCAGTGGTTGTGATGTACTCCATTACCTGGCAATGGGTCGGTTGTTCTTAGTAAAGTCTATGAGGCGGATCGCAAAGGGCATGGAGCACACTGCCAGCACATTCACGACCTTAAAGGCTGAAAACCTAACCTGAACAGACAACACACACACACACACACACACACACACAAGCATGAACAAAAACATATAATAATATAGTTATACATAAATATCTTTTAGCCCCAGCATTAAAAGAAAAACTTCTTCAATCTGGGTCTTATGGCCTCAGAGTCAGCATTTACATACACAGGTTCATTTGTACTACAGGACAGATCCACCTATATGACATATTTGTTTGTTGACACAAAAACTGAAAATATTAATCTTACAAATACAAAAAATGTTAAGAGGACTGGAGGTTAAAAGGCTATATTTTTACATTTAAAATAAAAAAAGTTTTATTTCTAATACAACACCAATGTCTAGAGCCTTCATTATCCCTAGAATAAAGAATACATGGATTTACTGTAAACTTGTTTGTAATAACCTTATTTATTTTTTATATGTAAGCTAATTAAACGTGTGCAACAACCATGTGACATCATTCATTTTCTCTCATGTTATTTTCCCTCTGCTGCTGATGTGAAGACACTCACTGCAGGCAGGTGCTGCTGGCACAGAGGGTGAGCTGGTTAGTCTCAGCCTCAAAGTCTACAAGAATTCAACTAAGTTTAAGCGGTTAATTAGGCTTAACCTTTGCATAAAATTAGTGTTTGTTTTTAGCTTGTTCATAACAATGTGCTATTACCATCGCAAGCTCTGTATGGCTGTGTACAACATATGTCTCATTTATACAAGTTCATGATCTGTTTGTGTAACAGGTGTTTTGCTTCTATCGTCTCCTTTACTGGTAGATTTTGTTGCATTTATGGTGACAAGTGTTGCCGTTGTCCATAACTACACTAAAAACATGTTTTCTGCTCTTCTACTCTCAGTCACCATCAGTCAGAAGACCTGATCTTAAAAATATTCTCAGTCAGAAACAGGTTTCAAGTGGCATCCTTACTCTGCAGTAAAGGCGCCACATTATCGTCTGACATTCCTTTACATTAACAATCATTTAACATCATTTTCTCATTTATCGACACAATTATATATCTGCCACCGATATGTTGTGCATCCCTAATCATCGTTACTCTAGAAATTGCTGTGTTTTGCTGGACACAAGCAAAGTTAAGCCTCAGAAAGCTTTTAGTCACAGTCAAACCAGTTACTTTAATGCATAGACTGTATAAAGAGTTTGAATGTTTAAACTAAAGGGAACATTTCAACTGTATTTCGCATTGCAGAGCTACTTCTGGGTTCAACCTGCAAGCTGACCTGGGCTATGTCTCAAATCACTTCCATGATCTCTATGTGCTGTTTTGTTTTGTCATGAGACATGACCTCGCTAAAGCAAATGAGAAGTCAAAAGAAATGTAATCATGTATGTGGTCTAATGAAGCACAACGTTTTCTGTTTATGAAAGAACTGCTTTAAGGGCTGTGCTTCCTTGACACAATCCGACTCAGTTGTAAAGCTGTTACAGGTCAAGTTTTAAACATTTTTGTGTTTAAAATCTACTAACACAATACATGCTTGTTTTTAGGGCATATCAATTGAGTCAATATGTAAAGATGAATACTACAATGCAATTACTGTTTCAGATTTCATTCATTGCTAATGACATACTTGAGAATAACAGCTCCAGTTTAACTTTGTATTTCCATGCAAGACTTTCAATACCTCAACAGACATATTGAAAACCTTTACATCTACACTGAGAGGTTATCAAGTTATCATGGTATTTATGTTTCTGCATTTTGCCATCTCTGAAAAACTGGTATCTGTACGAAAATGCATTTAACAACAAGTTATGTGATTGTTCTCACCTTGAAGCCTAGTTTCTGCAGACAGCGTGCTAACCTGCGAGCACCCAGCTTTGCTTCATCCTCGCTGAATCAGAGAGGAAAGCAGAGAGGAAACCTTAAGAGTAGGTTCAGAGTGCCAGCAACCAACATCACCACTGTGTGTTTTGTGTGGAGTGTGGTTACCTTGTTGCTCCTGTGCAAATAACTTTCCCTGAGGACCAGATTGAGGCTGTTATCTTGGGCTTTCGAAGCTTCATAAGGACCTTCTGAAAACAAGAAAAGTTAAACATGTTGAATGCTGTCAATATGGCCCATATCTTAAACATATGACGATGCAGTAAAGCTATACAAATTTAAAATATAGGTGAGCTACACAGAGAATCCGGTTCCCTCTTTAACAGACTTTGGCTTCCTTACCCCTACTTCTGGCTTATAAATGACATTGACTCCCTCTAAGGCAATGGTGCGCAGGTTGAGGTGGCACCTGGTCCTGAAGGTTGCCACCACATTGGTGACAATGATATCAAGTGCCTCATCATTGCTGGAATCCATGAGGAAGTGTGCGTTGCAGCGAGAGAACCACAGGAGCTTTCTCCTCACACATTCATCATCAGCGCCACCGCCACCATCATTTCATGGACGGACAGGGATTCAAGACTAGATGGAAGGAGAGAAGAAAAATCAGGCTTTATTAGTTATTTGAATGTTATGAATTATACGTCATGTTTTTATTAAATATTTTTCACACACATGCACAAAAACTATGTAAAACATAATTGACATGTCATCTCAATCAACTAACAGTCAAGAAACAGTTCCTATGTGTGGATGATAGGTGCTATTTCAAGCCTGAATGCTGCAGAACTTGCACCTAAATAACAACTAATTGAAATGTTAGGAGGGGGGCTTGTCACCTCACTTGCCGCACCAATTCATCTGATTCTCCACCTATGTGGTTCCCTTTCAAAACACGAAGCACACAGGCCTTAAAGGAGACATTCAAAACATTTAAGAAAATAATCTTTATCGTTATTTTTATCTGTAGCCTACTTCTTGGTTTAGCAATCTGTTAACGTTAGCTTAGCCGCTATTGATACAGCCCGATTCGCTAGCTACCCTCTGTTGCTACTACCGATCAAAGATAAAGGAAAATAATATCTTGGAAGCAAAACGCGATTCATAATGGTTTTTATCACCTAAATATGTGAAAGCATCCGGTATACCTCGTCGTAGTTTTATGTAACATGTAAGTGGTAACAGTTGATGCATCGCTGTGTTTTGCATTGCATAGTAACGCAGCTGATAAGCTTGTTTGGGGAAATGACGCTAGCTAATCTTGCCAGCCTAACAACCCGGTGCCTGTTGTCAACTAACTAACCTATTCACCGCAAACTAATGCAGAATAACTGCACGAACTACCTTGATGTTGTGACTACAGCTCTACAGAAATTAACGACTAAAGATACAGAATAACAACACCTCACTACTGCCCAGCTAATGTTGTGAAGAAAGCCCCCCGTTAGCTAGCAACAAAGAGAAGTGCAGAGGCAGATAATGAATGAAAAGTTGTTAGCTACGCTAGCTAACGGGCTAGCCGTTTGACGTTACACTGAGGAAGGTGGTTCCACTGTTTCCAGTTGGGTTTGCGTGTTAATGGCGAATGTGTGAATCTCAAATGTTGGCTTTAATTCTTTAGCTACCTCCTCTGCTTGCTCAGTCAGCCCCGAGACGTGAACAAGCCAGTCAACAGTAAAAATTTCCTCCGGGGACCCAGAGACTGTATATAAAGATGCGTATATCACTGACCAGCAAGCAAGTTCCTTTCCGGTTTCAATTTTCAAAATAAAACTTGTGACGCAGTTAACGACAACTTCCGGTTACAACTTTCAAAATACAACGATAATGTGTTTTATTTATTTGCCTAATAAGCAAACATATTTAAGGAAGATATTTATAATTTCTTAAAATACAATATTTTTTTATTCTACAGGATGTGTATTTAGCTTCCGACACATTTGTTTTGTTTGCAGAGAACAGATAATTTCATCTGTAGAACTTCAGGTAAAGAGTTTAATGAGGAAATAATACTAGCAATCAAATAAACATAAATGGGATGGGTGCACTTAAAAACTTATTTCTGACTAAAAAAAAAACAAAAACAATAAACTCAGTAGGATATCGATGAGAAAAGAAAAGACAGATGATGTAGCAAAAGGTCAAGGCAAATAACAAATTATATGATTTAGACATATTTTTGGCATAAGCAGGTATTAAGACCTCAAGTCCCCTTACACCAGTGGTTCTCAACCTTTTTGTTGTCAAGGACCCCCAAAATGATTCACATCAGGCTGTGGACCAGTACTTGATAAACTGTAATCTCAGGGAGTCCATTTGATAAGATTTACTTATTCCACAAATGTCTGTACTGTAGATTGGCAGATTAAAGGTGCAGTGTGTAGAATTTAGTGGCATCTAGCGGAACGGACTTGGCAAAAATGGAATCTAATATTCATAAGTATGTTTTAATTAGTGTACAATCACCTGAAAATAAGAATCATTGTGTTTTCATTACCTTAGATTGAGCCCTTTATATCTGCATAGGGGGTGGGTCCTCTTCCACGGAGGCCACCATGTTGCACCGCCATGTTTCTACAGTAGGTCAGAATGGACAAACCAAAAACTGGCTCTAGAGAGGGCCTTTCGCGTTTTTCACGAGTTCCGCAGCCACCGTAGGTTCTCCTACATGCTTGGAAGGGGAGGTGTATTCATTTGATTGCAATCTGCGACCTCACCGCTAGATGCCACTAAATCCTATACACTAGTCCTTTAACAGTGAGAAAAGAGTGTGAAACCTATGAACAGAATAGTCATTCTTATACATTCTCTTGTTGGGCTAACTCCTAGTCAATGAAATAATAGTGAAATAATATTTCCCATTTTTCTGGGGACCACCTCAAACCCTCTCAAGGACCCCTGAGGGTCCCCGGACCTCATGTTGAGAACTGCTGTCCTACACCATGCACTGCAGATTGTGCTAAATAACTTAATGTTTTTATTAACTTCGTTATGAATGAATATTGAGTCAGTGGCTTTCATATAATTTGCAAGCTCCAGGCAAGAGTTAATCTGACCGCTGGCCAAATTCTGTCTTCACAACTTTGTCTTTGTCATCATCCACGTCTGCCAATATTACACTTAACAGGCTTTTGTTAACACCATTTCAAGACAACAATGTGTTACTTTTTTCAGTGTTTATAGTGTATTCATATTTAAGCTATGTGGATTAGTAACATCTCCAAGGAATAGGAGCACATCTGGTCAGTAAATGCTCCACAGGGAATTCTGGAAAGGCTACAAAAGAGGAGAAGGAGTAAAGTTTGTAGGCGGCCGGGAATGTTTGTGTTATCAATGAGAGAATTCACAGCCGCTCCTGTACACTGGCTCATGAATGAATTCAGTGAATGGATATTGTCCAGGGATGTGTGTGTGAACTGTCACACACTGTCACACACATCCCTGTCAGTGATTGTGACATTTAGGCAGACTGATCATGACTTTATGGGCATTTGTGTCGGATCGACCTGTTTTTGAGCTCATTCGACACTATATGAAAGTTATACTGATAAGAATGACTCATTTATGAGATAAAGTTGCTTAAAGTAAACAGAGATCTGAATGTGTGCCAGTCTTTATGTGAATTTGTTTGTGTGTGTTAATGTCCATAATTTATTGCTTGCTTATGCTCATTTGTGCATTGTGTGCTGTAACCCAGCTCTTCTGCTCAGACCACTGCAAACACTTCTCATGCCTGGCCCGCGCCCAAACAAAACAGAAAAATAACTTCTTTATGATTCAGCCTTGTTGTTATTGTTCATCCTCCCTGGTTACCAAATTGTCTCTCTTTCCTGCTCTCATTTAATCCTCCTGGGCTTCTCCTGGTGAAATATAGCCTTGTAATTCACATCCATTCTGCACAAGAGCCTTGTTCAAATGTCCCAAGATGTTTACTATAAAGGTTTAGATTTAGAGCAGGTTAGGAAAGTCGGACCACTAGCATTGATGGTGTGCGTGTGTTTGTGTGTGTTGTCAGCCGGCTGACGCAAGGCGCAGGAGTATGTTTACAGTTTGTTGGGCTGCACATCACTGGGGCAGCCTCTTCCCAGGGGAACAATGCTCGTATTCTCATTAGGTCATAAGAAGCAGCATGTAAACACACAGATGTGAGCACTTACTGCCTAATAGATGCAGATATGTCTAAGAATAAATAGACAGTCCATCACTGTAACTACTCTGCGTGTGTGCCTGTGTGCGTCAAAAAGAGAGCGACTGAGGGAAAGTGAAAGATTCTTTTTTTTTTTAATACTTCTGGGAATATTTGTGTTTCTGCGCTTGCATGTGTGTACAAATGCGTCTTTGTAAGTGTACAGATAGTTTTGATCTGAATTGGGCTATCGACTAACTTTAGTTAAACATGACACAGAGATAATTAATTTGGTCAAATGTTTGCTGTTAGGTGGAATAGTATTATCAAGATAACAAGTACAAATACAGGCCTCATATCCGTACAGTCTCAGGCGCCAAGATGTGTGTTTTCCTCTGAATGTCTGGATGATCTGGACAGTTTGGTATTCTTTTGACAAAAAGCTGACAAGGTCATATAAATTTCTCCGAACTCCCAACTCGCTTAAGAATTTTTAGCAACATCCTCCAACAAAGTCTGTTTCTGTCTTCAGCTTTCCTGGTTGTTTTCTAAAAACACTGAATGTTGAAATGCCATTACCTTTAAAAGCATGAGTCGTCTATGTCAGCAGATGCGGGTTGACCTCACTGTTGCCTGTAAACTGGGCGTGTTTATCAGGACCTCAGTGTTCTGTTTATGTTGGGCGTACATCACAGGCCCATTTCAAAAGGCCTGAGAGAGCAGCATTAAAGCTTTTGAGTGTCTTTGCGGTAGTGTTGTAAAATTGAGTTCACTGTTGGTTTGATAGCTTAGTTGGAACTCTTTGTCATATTGTGTGGGTTGTTTTTTTCCCTGCAGGAACTCAGAAGGATGAGAAAATGATCAAGTTAGGTGTGATGCAACAATCCTTAAAATGACAAAAATAAATGCAGGAGAGAGAAGATCATAGTGAAAAGGAAAAGAAATTAAGATGTTGAGTTGTACACATTTTAATTAATGTATATGTGCAGGTGGATCTCTGCATACATGTACATGTACTGTATGTGCGTGCCCATGCACTTCAGTAAGTATTTCTGCGTGAGACAGAGATGGATAGTGTGTGAGTTCGCCGTGCGGAGGGAATCCATTGCTCTGGTAGTGCTGCTCTGGGGTCTCCCAGTGTAAACAGAGACGTGGGAACAACCAAGCCTGTTTATATCAGCTCCATTCTTACTGGGACCAGTCAGCCAGGCATCAGGGGCACAGCCAACACACATGTGCATACAGAGGGGAAAACCAGGACAAAAGTAACAATGTTCACATAAATGTCATTTTAAAAGATAATGTTACAGACAGAAACTAATTTCCGTTGTGATCAACAACTAACATGTGAGTTCTATCAATACCAGGTGCTATTTTGTACAAATGTGGAATGACTTCAGTGTAATTTGGCTTTAAGTGGAAGTCCTTGTTAATATGTAATTGCAAACATATTACATCCTTTATCTTAATAAAAAAAAATATTAATTTCATTTTTAGAACATAGGGCCAAACAATCAATGATGCGCATTTGGATTTTTTTTTTCAGGCCTATGTAGATCAGCCTATTAACACAGTCCATTTCCTTAAATTCCTGCTTCAAATCATATTGAGTGATTTACAGTTAAATATATTATATTATATATTATAATTATAGCAAAAGAAAAGCTTGTTATTACTGTAGAGAGATGAAAGAAACACCTGTTACAATCGTCCTGACAGTGACTCCTGACAGTCAAACCTGACTTGCGTCTACACTGAAAAACTCTGATGTGGCAAACTTCAGGATGTGTTAAAGTACTGAATAATCTGTCAGATGTTCATGACTATGACAAATGAAACAATAAACACAACTTGTCAGCTTTTTGGGTAAAACTGCAAACGTATGATGTATCCATGCATTTTTTTCATGGTTCTGCTCATTTTTGCATGCTGTATGTGCTGATGCAGTTAGGTATATCAGACGTCTATGGGCTCAGGGAACTTGTTACTTTTGTCCCTTGTCACTTTTGACCAAGTTCTCCCCTTCTCACCCACATATATAGAACCCCATTTGCAGAAATACATGTATGTAGGTTTGTATACACATGCATAATTCCAAAAATCATGTTAATAATAAGCAATGTTGGTTGTATTTGACTTCAATTCAAAATGAGAATTGTGCTTGCTGCAAGAGAAAATTGCCTATTCCTCAAAACAGGGAAAATCAGTTTGCCCATCTTTGTAGGGTAAAACTCTAAATTCTACAATGACTCAAAATTCATAGTATTTCACATAGAAAATAGTGGCCTCAAATAGTTACAAGGAAACAGTATTCTGTAGAAAACAAGTATAAATCATGTACTTCTGGAAATGAATTAATAATTTTTTATTTTTGTTTTCAATAGTTGTGGTTACTTTGGGTCAGATCAGGATTTACTCAGCTTTTATTTGCAGCTGCATAATTTATCTCAACCTGTCCAAGGGAACAAAATATCACTATTCATCTCTTTTTTAAACAGTTGAAGTGAGATCATATAAAAGATGTCCCGATTCTTAACAAAAACAGTCACATGGGTAATGCTCTCTCTGTCTATTCATTTCACAAAATGTTGGGGAGCCTAACATATACAACAGAGCCAATCAAGGCCAAAAACACTTTGACATTAAACCAAACAAAAAGAAGTGTCATCTTCTCACCCTCCCATCACAAGTCCAGAGGGGAAGCCGAGCTCAGACAGAGAAACAACCAATCCAATGCTCATGGTGCCAGATTTACTGGCCTAACATTAACACACCTGCACAAATGTTATGGAGTTCCCTGCTAAGCTGTGTTTAGACTAGTTTTGGAAATGATGACGCTGCCATGAACATTATCTGGTGTTACTCCAGTCCACAGAGAAAGCACCTGCTATTTTCAGAATAATGTGGAGGAAGCTGGGTCAGTCTCTTCTGGAAAGATGTATTTCTGAAATAGAGCAAAGAGTAGGCCAATCATTTGCAAACTATGTAGCAATGATGTTTTTAAATGAACTTTTAATATTTTTAATTGATTAGGTGTGATGTTTTTATTGCATTTCTGCCTACCTGCTTCTTTAACATTTGTCTTTTATGCTGCCACAGAGATGATGCATGTTTTCACGTGAAATGAAGCATCAGGACTTTTCAAATTATACAGAAAATCCCGATTGCAAAACCTCTTTCTGTGGCTCCTTCTTGACAGAGACGGACAAACAATACATTTCTGCTGAAGAACTGCGACCTGATGGTCATTTTGTCAGCACCTCAGACAGTCAGACATCTAGTCAGTGTTTGGATAGAGAAGGAGTTGCTGTAAGCGTTGTGGAGTGGGTTCTTCCTCCCTCACTAGAAAACAGAACACTCTGAAAACAAACTGCTGTAAAGAGCGCGGAGGAGTCTGTCTGAACGGCATCTTACAATCGGAGAGGAAAACCACACATGCACTGGTGTGCAGGAGTAGGGAGAGAGGTCATCAAAGCTCACTTCAATTACACACCTGGTTGCCCTTTGAGATAGTGCATGTGTGTGTGTGTGTGTGTGTGCATGCCTGTGCTTGTAATCAGGAGTGAAATGCATCATTGTCGCTTAAGTGTATGTGCTGTAATGTATACAGTGTATGTTAATGTACTATAGCTTATGTAGGAGGAGAGGTGCCAACACTACAGTCAAGATTTTGCCGCTAATTTCTGTCTCCGTGTGTGTTTTCTTGCATGTGTGTATATATATGTATGTGTGTGTAAAGAGTCTTATAAACCTCATGCTGGTAAAGGTCTGCATTTGGGTGGAATGGGGGTGGGAGGTGTTGACATAGAAGGATGTTTTGGGGTGGCGTTTGGGGAGCAAGTTGGGGTGAAGGTGTAGAATGATGATAGGAAGGAGGGATGTGTGATAAGGGGTGTTGTGTTTTAGCGGCTAAGAGTTTCGAAGTATTGTTTGTACGGTGCGCAGTATTGTTGCATGCTTGCAGACACACTTTCTAAAATTGATCTTCTTTTGCTCATACTTGTATCTGAGTGCGATAAAAAAAAAAAAATAAAAAAAATCTCCCACTCATACGCAAGCAACACACACACACACACATATACACACAGACACATACACACACATACTGATATCTAAATTAATGGTCTCCTTGGGGAGTCATCCAAAGGCCACGGGCGTTTGGGAGAAAAGATTCTTGGAAAAAGGCTTCATCATCAGAACATTTGCTCATTAGTAACCCCATCTTAGCCATCCAGAAAGAGAGAGAGAGAGAGAGAGAGAGAGAGAGAGACGTACACTAAGGAATACATGAACAAGGTCATATACTTATCATGTTGAAGAGGCATTTACTTTACAGTCTCTCGAAATGACGATAACAAATATGAGGGACCAGTCTTCAGTGTGAGGAGCAGAGACACAGGTAATGAGGTATAGAGCATAAATAGTTTAAAGGGAGTCCAAAAACAGAAAGAAAGAGTAAAAAAAAAAAAAAAAAAAGTTAAACTCCCTCTGTCTCTTTCAGCCTCACTCTGTGCAGGAAGTCATTAAAGAGTAAGCCAATAAAGCTGTGTCAGATATATCGTATCCCCGTCCTCCACAGAGATATAAGACTGATATTGGCCTCCCATTCACATCAGACATGGAGATCAGCATTTTTACAGGCCCACGATGTCCTCCTTTGGAGTTCAGAGAGTTTACCGAAGTTATCAACTGTCCTGTTGTTGGGTTTCAACATAATTGTTTCCGGTTTTATTGAATGTGACTCATAAAAAAGAGGCATCTTGGTAACACAAAGGCTTTAAACATGAAACTGTTTTGTAGTCTAATGGTGTCAGCTTTGGGTCATAAACGTTGTTTTTAGCCCATTAAAAGAACTATAAATTTGATGTACAATTATGTAAGAATTTGGGATGTTTCCAGCTAAAAATTTTTTTTAGCCATGACTATGAAACCAAAGGGAAAATAGTAGATAGAATACTATACTATACTATATAATAATCTATTTAGTATGGAAGAGTAAATAGATTTTCAAGTCAAGAAATCAATTTAACTTAAAACTGCAGTAATCAATTTTTGGCCAGAAGAACATCAAAACACTCTGACAGCTACATAGCCCCTCCCACCATATCCCAGCTTCTTGTGTATGTTGCTTTAACATTCAATTGCTAATTGCTATTAAATATTCAGCAGGGATAGAGCACATATACATTAAGCTCCCTCCATTTTAGCATCTTTCAGCTCATTGTTTTGTTTTATAACCCACAATTTTACTGTTTTGGCTCACTCTTACTGCTCTCATCAGTGTTGTTTTCAGTTGCAGTAGGCAGCTATTATTGGAAAAAAAAACCTCTAAATACCCACTCTATTAGGGCTGTAACTAAAGTATTTAATTATTGACTAATCTGTAGATTATTTTCTCAATTAATCAATAAGTTAGTTTGGTCTATAAAATCAGTGAGAAGTCAGAAAATGGTGAAAAATGTTGATCACTGTTCCCCAAAACCCGACATGTAGCCTAAAATGTCTTGTTTTGTCCCAAAGAACAGTCTGCAACCCACAGATATTCAGTTTACTATCATAGAAGCCTAAAGAAATCTTAAAATATTCACATTTAAGAACATTGAACAAGAGAATTTGGGCATTTTTTTCTTTAAAAAAAGTATAGGTCGAAAATTCAGCTGGCAAAAACACCTTTAGTTACGTTTGAGTGACAAACGCCATCTAGAGGTTGTAGTAATTAAGACCTGGAGAAGTGATGCAGTTCAGATGACGTCAATATAAAGTGACAAATTTTCATAACCGGAGGTGGCTAGATGGATAGATGGCGAAAAGTAGACTAAGCTGCAGGAGACCACTGTTTGCTTCACATCTCCAAACGCAAGTGTCATGTTTCCAACTGCAAGTCAGAACAGTTTTTAAAAAACCGTATCTACAATAGTCTTGGTGTATACTGTTGCCATGCCAACACCACTTTTCAAGTGATCATTTTAACCCAAACCATGATCTTTTCCTAACCCTAACCAAGTGGTTTTTATGCCTAAACTAGACCAGACCTTAACCACAGCCTTGTCAAACCATGAAACATATTTTTTTAACAGTGCTTTGTAACAGTTTTTGAAAGCTGCCAATAGAGGCGGCATTTTAGAAAACACTCCTGTGGGTCGTTCAGACATGCATGATACAATCAACCTATGTGGTTGTTTCATTATGAGGATGTGTTGGTAATTTTCCTTTTTGTAACTTTTTTATGATAATGTTGAGAATGAATACAAATTGAAAAAGGACAATCATAATACTACTCAATAATAGATTCAAAGACTTGTTAACATTTTACGCTCAGTGTTTGTGTGTGGGTGTATGTCTGGGAGTTCAAACCCCCCACAAAGGAAGTGCTTGTGATGATATATGCTGTTTCTTTGTTCTCTTGTTTGACTTGTTTTTTCCCTCAGATTCAGTTTTTAACATATTTGGACAAGTATTTTATATCTTACGCAAACAAAGATTCTAGTTTGGAGGGAAAACA
The DNA here is from genome assembly GCF_963924715.1 of Thunnus thynnus. NCBI lineage: Eukaryota > Metazoa > Chordata > Actinopteri > Scombriformes > Scombridae > Thunnus > Thunnus thynnus. Next base: position 15,073,870 of record NC_089534.1, read on the forward strand.
AGCAGCCCCTGTTGCTTTTCAGTTGATAAGGCAGTTCATGCACTTCCAAAATAAATATGCAACACAAGAAAAGAATGTGTTATTTATGAAAATAATGGTGTAGTTAAAGTGTGGTTTTCCATTTAATATTGTGCTTTCAGATACATAGATAGATAGATTGATAGATAGATAGGAGAGGAAAAGAAGAAAGCAATAAAACATGATGGAGGGATAGAGAAGGAGGGAGGGGAGAGGAGAGAAGGAGGTTAATCCAAACAGACCTGTGCCAGGTTATTTTTACGACAGTCCCATCAGCCATTATCTGCCTGGTCTGTTATGGTTAGGGATAAATACAGACCTGGGCAATACCAAGGAGGGCTAACTTCGTGTGAGTGTGTGTGCACTAGCGTTTGTGTGAATGGTTTTGCGTCGGTGTAGTAATGTGTGTTTTCATGAGCATATGCAATCTCTTCTCCACTGCAGCAGCGAGGGAAGATAACCACAACAGTTTATTCCATTTCATCAGGCCATTTTAGCCCTAATGGACACAGAGCAGAACAAACCTTTTTATCTTCTTGCTCAATAAAAAAATCTTAAGGCCAGTCTGTTCATGAGACTCTCTGTCTGTGAGCTAAATAATATCTATTGACTGAGCTGGCGAGTGGGGGAAAAAAAAGACGATTGAGTGTGTTTATGAGAAGTGAAGTGGGGGGGGGGATTTTCTGAGGGGAAATGTGTGTGTGTGTGAGAGAGATAGAAAAAGAAAAAGAGAAGTTGAACATAGTTACATGATATCATGATATCTGGCATCAGACTCTCATCTGTAAGCTCTCCAAACACCTGTGTTTAAGGCGTGGAGTGAAGATAAACGAGGGGTTTAAACTTAGACATACAGAGAAATTAATCTATGTGTGTGTGTGTGTGTGTGTATTTGCTTTTATGCACATGTTTGAAAGATGTAGTGTTATGTGTATTTAAAAGCTCTTGACACTATTTTTATCATCCTATGCTTATTTAAACATGCATTTCAGTATTGCCTATTTGAACTTTCTATGTACAGAGACACAAGCACAGTTCACACACACCTGCACGTTAGGGAAAGCCAACAACCATGTGTTGCTGTGAATATGTGTGTGTGTGTGTGTGTGTGTGAGCTTTCACCCCAGCTGGCCATGTGTGTATGAGTGCAAGAGCAGCAGAGGTGACGGTGAGTTTGGACCAGCAGAGAAATGATCTGCAAGGTTTATTATCTTTAATTAGCATCCAAGAGGAAAGAGATAGATAAGGACCACCATTTAGCTGACGGATCTGCTCTGTGTTTTTTTTCCCCCCAAACTGAGAAGACACAGTGTTGTAAAAAAAAAAAACAACAAAAAAAAACAGGAAAAAGACATCATCAGTCCTGGAAAAGCCCAGTTGTGTCCAGTTCTGCCTTTATTTTTACCGTAACATGAATGGCAATATCTCCTGACTCTGAAACTGTGCTTAACCACTGAATATACATACAGTATGTTATACTTAGTCAAATGCACCATGTATGTAGTCACAAAGCATGTCTCAAATCTTTTGAGGAGCAGTTTATACTCGAGCAGTCAGAATTATATAAAATTGGCTGGTGTGACACAGCAGATGCGTTAGTTTCTTGCATTTTCGATTCAGCGCTGTCCAGACGGTTCGCAGGTTGGTCTGTGGTGCAAATTTTCATGTCAGTGTTCACCAAAGTTGAACTTGTATGTGTGAAAGCTCTGCGCAGATCTACTTTACCTACGCAACCACTGATTGTGACGATTCCATTGAAATAGATTGATTTCGGTACAGAATTTCTTTCTTGGTGTTACTGGATTCTTACAGTAGGATTCACAATGGAAAAGTCCTTTTAAAAAGTATTCTAGTAATGCAGGAACTTTTTTTTCTGAAGGAAAAGTGTTAAGCATTTACATTTGGTCAGTCTTGGAAAAAGGAATATAATTATATACAAACTATAAGAATCACATGTCACATCATGATGGCAGTAGTGATGTCAATACAGAATTTTAGTTATGGGACACTAAAAGGTAAAGAAGGAAAAAAGTAGAGATGCAGTTGAGTTTTTAAAATAATAAGTAATAGGGATGTGCTGGAGAAGGCATATTGTTGCATGTCATCATCCGTCTGTCTCCCCTCATTTTCTGTCACCTCTCTACTGTCCACCATAGAATAAAAACAGGCGTAGAATAGAATAAGATACAAACTAAGTAACAAATTCAAACAAACCAAAGGAAGTTAACGGTGATGGTGAAGCCAAAAATGATGATAAGAGTAACCTCCTGGTCAGCACACTGATCTGAAGCTCTCCCAAATTCAGATCAGCATAGACCCACGCAGACTCACACACACACACACACACACACTTCTCACCTCTTAAAATGCAGATTGCTCCTGTCAAATAAATAATCCAAGAAGTAAATACACATCAAACAGCTGGACAACAGCTGATACACCACAGTGGCAGACACATATTGCGTAACTGTATGTGTGAGTCTGAGAGAAAGTGAGAGGATGAGCAAGAAAAAGAGAGATTCACATACACATGCACGTGTATATTGCACATGTGCGATGAGGAGGATGTGGATTTTAAACGGCTCTTGAATTAAACTGAAGTTTGATACAAGGCTGTGTGTGATCATCAAGGCTACAAAAGCTCCAACAATTACTTTTAGAGTAGCTGATATCTTAGCTTCTATGACATTTCATTAAACTCATGACCAACCTTCTCAGAGAAACATGATGAAGAGCAACAGGAGAGAAAGAAAGATACACACACACATGCACACTGCACACAATGAATACAGGCATGTGAAAAAGGGGAAAGGTTTGGCAAAAACCATGAATTCTGCTGTTTGATGTCTTGATCAACATCTTGTAAACATTTTAGTGACCTGCACAGAAGTGACAATGTGCTGATGTCAAGTTCAATATTACAGTAACATTGAATGAGTCAAATATTATAAGACGTAAATGTTTTCAGATGAGTGATATGTCCTTATATGTGTGTCTTCTAAAGAGGGTCAATTATTTTTTATTTAAATCTTCATTTCTGAAGGGAACTCTGGTTTTTAAAGACGCCTCACATAGTATTTTCATGATAATACTTATAATAATGTCGCTATTAAATAAACTGTGGAGTGATCAATTCATTTTGTCCAAAGTGGAAGCTCTCAATCAATAAATGCAAGAAGACATTCAAGGCAGACAGCATTCATCAAAAGTGACACAGAAGAAAAAGAATGATTTTTGAATGAAGTCCTCATTTAAATACTGTTAACGTATGTATCATAAATGTCTATCAGTCCTATTCAGGTGTCATTTTCTGATTTAGGTCCGCAATTTATATGCATTTTCATCAACTTCTACTTCAATTAGTGATTTCCCAGAATTCTTATCACTAATCACCAATGTATAATTGTTTGTTTGATTCTGGATATTCTGTGAATGACTTGAAAATTACAACAAATGCCTACAAATCTTACTTTTCCAGTAATCACCATTACATTCAGGAATGTGGTTTTATTTTACTTGACTTGTTAATATCTATACCCAACTTAACGGTCATCATTTCAGCTGAGAAAAACTAAAAACACACCATTTCTTTACATGTATTTATGGAAAATGCAACATGTCTGCAACATGGCTTCGTTGCATTCTGCTGGTAGTCTTTAGGCTACTGTTGGTAAAGTATCTCTGCCTTGTTGATGAGCTCTCTTTGTATGACTGTGTTGAACGCTGTTGTGCAATGGAAACTCATGATGAACGTCTTTGCACTTTGAGTGACATGGAATGAAACCAAATGGTTATTTTCCGATCAATTAATTTTCTCCTATGCAAGTTCCACTGCTAACAAAGGAAATATGATTTCATCTAAGTTTAGCCACATCCACAAAAATATTACCAAAAATAGGAGTAAAACAAGGAATTATGACATTCCTTTTTGCACATAATTTTTTCTGAATGGGTTTAAAATATTTTGAAAGAAACTAGCAAATTCTGATGGGAGTTTAAAAATGTCAATTTGTTTGACAACTATATTGCTCAGATATTTTTGTGATGAGTTTTCTCATAACTGCCTGCGATGGTGTCATCAGAGAAATATGCAAAAACATGCACAGTATTTAGCACGATAATCCAATAATAAAAATGCTACAGCTAGAATGTAGCCAAGAGGTCAGCAGACATCTGTTTGTGATTACACCATAAAGGTGAGGTGCTGTTGTGTCTGTCCTCTGCTACTAAGTGGACCTGTCTGTTAGCTGCACGAGAGCTTGGGTCACACACACACACACACACACACACACACATACACACACACACACACACGCACACGCACACAAACACATGCACACACTAATGAGCTAATATACACACAGATACTTGTCTGCTTCCTGCCTTGGGGTTTAGAGGATCTTAGGGGTCTCTTGAGATTTGTGGTTAGGTGTGTGTGTGTGTGTGTGTGTGCGTGTGTGTATGTGTGTGTAAGGGGCACTTTTATCACAAGTCACATCTCACCCCTTAGTCATCTCCTGTTAGCCTCCGGTAGCATTATGTTTGTATCTCATGGGAGAACTAAGACACATTCTCGTGCAAACACAGATTAGGCTGAAATGAGATGTGAGAAGGTGCCGCTAAGGTCAACTACCTTAACCTTCCACACACACATACACACATGGATAATTAATGTATTATTATATATATTATATATGTATATTATATTAGTTAAATAGTATACCAAAAGTCTTCAACAGCTAAGCAACTGTGGCTTTATGTCCCCATCTTTTCATAATTTCACATTCCTTTCTTTGTCTGTCTTTCAATTTTCCTTCTCCCCAATCCCACTTTTCTGTCATAAATACAACCAAGGACTTCATGTGTTTATATTATATGAGTGTAGGAGATTTGTTGTTGTATACTCTATGCTTGCATTTTTGCGGGTGTACATTATGTTAGTGTGTGAGGATATGTGTAAAAGATTGCACACATAAGTCAAAATGTGCAATGTTTGTACAAGTTTCCTCCCTGTGCATCAGCCTCACTCCTAGAGGGAGGGGGGTAGGGGGGGTATCAGCAGAGTAGCCCAGGAGGAGCCTCGATCCTGGGCTTGGTGGAGGCGAGGGTTCCCTGTGGGACCTGGAGGGAGATTGTAGTCTGGAGGGAAGCAGCCAGGGAGGGAGGATATGCGTAATGTCTTCACCCAGGAAGGCAGAGGCTTTCCTGCATTCGGGGCAGTCAACACGTCCCTGGCTATCAGCAGTTCTGGACGGTTTATCCAGAGATATCGTCAGGTTGTGTGGGTGTATCTTTCTCAAGCCTGGAGTTTGTTCAGGCGGACAAGAGCAGGGTAACACCCCCCCCCCCCCCTCCACAGAGACACATACAAAGAAATGCATAAATACTAAAACACACACATACACACACCTCATAGTGGAGTTCGGGAGTGTTTTGTTCAGTCTGATTGTGGGTAGCCTGGTGCCTTTAGGGACTGCTCCTATCTCTCTTCCTGGGTTCTGATAATTCTCTGTCTGTCTCCTTCTGCACCATAAGCTACAGTAATTACCAGTGAATAGATAATCAATGTGTGTGTGTGTGTGTGTATCAGTAGTCTGTTTGTGAGTGTGTACTATGAGCTAACCGGACAGAGGCAGTGGAGATATGATGTGGTGAGATCATTTCATCTGCAAGAAGAAAAAAAAAGTGAAGTTGAGTTAATTTTTAAAAAATAAAATAAAGGTGCAGCCCTTCAAGGATTTGAACATTTTATTATAAACATGATACAGAATACCTGATTTTTTTTCATGCTAACTACTCAGGCATTTCTATACCTTACTTTATAAAAATGTCCACACACATACACAAACTCACACACACCTGTCACCCCCCCCCCCCTGAGTGATGAGGAGGAAGAAGATCAAAGCACAGAACCTGATCCAGCCAATAAGAGCGCAGGACTGTTCATCATCCCTCTCCATCGTCACCCTCCATGTTAACAACAGCCTGACTAATCAGGTGTGAATTATATCTGCGACGGTCCAGCGTTACACCACTAATTAGGTGTGTGTAATGATGATCCTGACGTTATATCTGCCTTCATTTACAGAGATCAGTGAGAGATCACACTGCTGCAGCGATAAAAATGATTTTGTCTCAGATGCACTGTACTTTGGATACACTTTACTCAAACACTTGAACCTCAGCGAGCTCAACATTCCTCCTTTCAGTCTTAGATCATAAATGTCATATCTAAACATAGTGTTGAATCTCTGCAAGGTGCGCTCAGAAACTGTAAACCTACATTTCGTAACATCGCAAACATTACACCACAAACTTATGAGACAGCTATTACAGACATTAAGATCTTAGTTTTAAACTTTCAGATGAAATTTTTCACTTTTGAAACCTCAGTTAAAACATTTAAACATAAATTTCAACATTTCAAATCTTAGTTTTAATCCTGAAATGTGAGTAGTATTTCACCTCAGATAAAGCTAGGATAATTGTCTCTAAGTAACTGCCAAAACCCTCATTTTAAATGAGTCAATGTCAAAGGCAGAACCTTGTATTTTCACAGAAATGAAACAGCTGCAAATGCCTTTTTAAATGTCTGTTTTCATTTCTCTTTTTTTTAATTGTCTGCCTTTATTGCTCTGTGTACACATGGTGCCTATAAAACAACTATGGTTTGCATCAACAACTGCCATTGGTTCTTTAATTTAGCATTATTAATTGGAGGTTTTTTACCAATGTTTGTGCCACACTTAAAACCCAAACTATATACGCTCCAGTTTAAAGGATAGATTCACAATTTTCTCAAGCCCGTCCTAAAACAACAGTCAGGTGCCAAAATGAACACTGACACAGTTTTTTCTTGCTTTAATCATTCCTCCTGTTCATACTTGCTATTAAGAGATCCCTTCATAATGCACTTACGGTGTAAGTGATGGGGAACAAAATCCACAGCTGTCCCTCTGTGCAACAGTGTCCAAATTAGTCAAATAAAGTCAATATCTTTCGACATTACAGTCTTTTGAGTGCCAAATTCCCTCTTTTTACTGCTATCCTTCGACTGCAGCTGAACAGGAAAACACTGTCGAGACACAAAGATGGATTTTTTTTTACTAAAAACACTGTAGCTATGGAAGATATCTTTTTTTTTTTTACTTTTACTTTTCTTTTTACTACTTTAGACGACTTCAGCCTCATATTATCTTAACTTTCTCATTCAAACGAGTGGGAAGGGTGTGTCCAAACTTGTGACTTGTACTGTGCATTTTTGCTCAAAACGAGGACTGTGGATTTTGTCCACCATCACTTACATTGTAAGTACATTTGGAGGACAGCTTTTAATGGTCTATATGAACAAGAAGAATGATTACAGCAAGGAAAACCTGTTTCAGTGTTCATATGGGTACCTGGCTGTTGTGATCCTATCCTTTAACCTGGGTCATAAACATCCAGTGCTTTAAAATACAGGTATTAGAGGGTTTTGTGTGTGTCTGAATCTTAGTTGAAAAGCTTGTTTATGCTCAACTGTTTTGACTCTATTTGTTGTGGCTAGACGTTACTGAACTGACCAGACATCCAGCAACAGAGTCAGTGGTGGGGACGTAGGAGGGGAGCAAAACAAAGGGGGGAGAGACCAAACGACTGCTGAGAAGGATTTAGTAGGGTGCTGGGAGCTCTGGCCTGTTGTAAAGTCAAACCACATACACAAACACACAAATGGTACTACGTGAGATAGAAAACTAAACCTTTTCTGTTTATAAACTGTAGCTTCAACCACGATGACGGAGACCAGACCTCTGACTCTGAAACCCAGCGCTGTCCTACACTGCCCTACTGCCCAGAGCTGCACACACACACACACACACACACACACACACCCTGCTTTTATCTGTGCATCCGATCACCAGGCCACAAGTTAGACCAGCAGTTGCAGCTGAGGTTAAAACAGCACCATATTCCGTTGAAGACATGCATGCTCAAACACATACACACAAACACACTCAAACTGCAGCTGCATCACATCTCATTTACTTCCGACAGGCCACTTTGGGCACTCAGCCAGCTCAACCTCAAGCCAACACAACTTCAGTAACGGTGTGTGTATGTGTATCCTGGGCAGAGAAGTACAGCAATGACATTTCAGTGACAAACTCAGTCCGAAAGGCTGTGAATCTCTCTTTGTAATGTTCCTGTTTTCTCTGTAGTCTGGACCTCGTTGCTTGTGTCTGTTTCTCGCTCTTCTCCCTCCCCAAGGTTGATTTGTCATTGACCTCCTTCTGTCTGTCTCTGATATGACTTTTTAAAAAATGTTTTCTCTGTAACAACAGGCTGTAAAGTAACTGTCCTTTAAGAAGAGGAACAGCACAATATGTTCACACTTAGCTGGCTGAATATAAAAATGTTTTTTTCTTTGTTTTGGCCCTCCGTCCACACATGTTTTTCTTTTCACAAAACTGAGCTTTTTAAAAACTGGTGAAAATGGACCTTTTGGAATGATATGTATAAACATATAAAGATTTTTGACATAAAGTCATTCACTGGTTTTATAACTCATATAACTCGTGATGTTACTAATGTTTTGGGTCAATATTATTCCAGAGGGGTCTAACTCCTTGTTAGAACTCTTTTCAACAAACAGATCATAAATCACAGACAGCATTTGAAAATCTAGTCTATTTTATGTTATTTTCTGTAGTGGACTTCTGAAACATGTCATCAGTCCAAATTATGTTTATAAGTAGTTCTCCTAAAAGTAGGGAAAGTATCAATATGATAAAAACAAAGTTAAATAAGTGTTTTTGAGCTGTTAAAGAGGGGCCTATATCCTCTAAGACCCCAAACCGAACAATGACAACAGATGTTGTCATTAATATGTATTTGAGATATCTGAAAAAGCAGTCTCACTACGAGGTACAATTTAGAAGCTGTTCTGGAGCTTTTGATCATATCACATGATCATCAGCAGCAGATTTGATATTTTCTCTGAGCATTTGAAGGACTTATCCATGCTGTGGTAAAAGCTGATGTATTAGAGGAAAAAGATGGAATGTAATTTTTCCATAAAAAAACTGGGCCAACTGATCAAGATCATGTGATGTGATCAAAAGCTCTAGAAAATCAGCTCAACTGCTGTTTCCAAAGTCAAGGAGGAAGTTTGACTTCTATATTTATTTTGTCAGACAACTCTATGCAATCACTCATAATCACTAATTAAATCAGCATTGCAGCATTGTGGTAGTGTTGCAGTACTGTTAACTCAAATACCAGCTGTGACGTATGATTTTTTTTTTATTGTTTTACTGACTGACAGCAGAACAAGAACGATTTAGCTGTTTTCCTATTAGTTAGGCAGTTTAGTGTGCACGGAGGCCTTTATGAGTAAAAGAAAGAACACTTGTGCGTATGCATGTTGTACACATAATCAGCATTTTCCTATATGTAGCTAGTTTAGAGTGGACAGAGCTTAAGGGTGTGTACAGTTATAAGTGTGAAAATGCCATCAAAAATACTATTCAGAGCAACTTCAAGCACAATGACAGCATCATTAGTCAAATCTGCTGGGGCATTTCTTAATTTTTTTTTTTTACAGATTCCAACGTTCTACAGATATCGCAATTTCTTTACATACGTTCTACAACATCCATATCTGTCAGTCATATACATTGTGAAATCCACTACATTTAACACAGATGCACACACTTATATAGATAAGTGTGCATGTGTGCGCACATTCCAGAAAAATACACTCCAACTCCCTCAAACTGTGAGGACAAGACTTCCAGGTCGTTAACCTACAATGTGACAGAATATCAGTCTTATTCTGGAGAATGACTGTTTGCCTCCCCCCGGATGTTCCTGTCACTGAATATCAAAGGATTGTAGTCTTTTTGAAATATAATATGATATTTCCACTCCCATAAAGTTGTTCATAACTCTCTCTTATTGCGTAGTTTGTCTGTCACATCCTTTTGCCCTGGCTTTCTCCACTCCCTGCTGTATCTTTGCACTTTCTGCAACCTCTCTTTTAGTTATTTTACTTGGATTTTTCTTCTTTTTAGAGGTACTTGAACTGAAGCGAAAAGCAATTTGTGCAAACGTGTGTGTGTGTGTGTGTGTTGGGGGAGTATGGCTGTGATAAGGGACAGGGAACTAGAGTGCTTAGACATAGATGGATGATGTTTTTCTCACCCTAAGCTTCACTTCAAGATTACAGTTTCTCATTCTGTTTTTTTTTTTGTTTTTTTACAGCCGCTGAGCAACTAGTTTTTTTTTCTTTTTCCATTTCTAATTCTTTGTGTCACAAATAACATATGGAATGTTTTGCCAGTAAATAAAACAATATTTTGTTTCATATTAGGCTCATCTTCTCTCACATTAATCAGTTGTTCCACACTGTAATGTGCTGTATTTTCCCTTCGTTTCTTTGCCCTTTTCAGATTCACACAGTTTAAAACATTAGGTGAAGAAAGATGAAAATGTAGTCTGACTGTGAGCATAGAGAGCATATGTACTCAGTTCACTTAAAAAAAATTAAATTAGACAGAGGTCAAAGTAAATTTTAATCTCTACAACCAAGTTAAATATTTAGATACAGTAGCATTTATGACAGCTATTCTTTGTTTTCAATTTTCATATTGTGCACCATGTTAAATCAAATGAATTAACATGGTAAATTCTCCTCTCTTTTTGTGTAAGGAAATATAAATTATATTGATACTGCATCTATTGTGCATATTTTTCCATTTTTAAAACATTTTTGGACATATTTTTGGAAACAGCGTGCAAGTTTCAAGCCTCTGGGCATCAGTTTCCCATCAGGCAGCAGTTGACTGACAACCTTAGAGCCAGTGTTGGAGATGCGCTGTCATCTTCCAACTGATTGGAGCGCGTCACAGCCCTTTATACCTTTCATACAAGACATTTTATCTCATCTTTTTCATCAAGCACACATAGCATTATGTACCATATGCCGTCTGTCCCTTTAGCATTTAACATTTGGAAGGAGCCTCTGTGTTAAGTTTGTATTCTATTAGCTTCATTTGCCAGTGGAAGCTAGCAAGCTAACAGTTAGCAAGGCTAACTATGTCCAAAATCACTCCTCATTCACTACCCCCAGTATGATAGACACTAAGTAGTTTTAATCAGTGGTAAGCAGCAAATTGAGGTTTTGTACAATAGCTTATCCTCATCATTTTGTGTCATCAGTGTCAGGTTTTGAAATTTTGAGGTAAACATACGATGAATAAATTTGGACACTAAAACGAAATGGCAGTGGGTATAAATATAGTGGACTATATTGTAAATAGAGAGTGATTTCGGACACAGCCTTACACTTATTAGCCTAAATGGCTGACATTTTAACTGATTCCCACCAAACATTACTTTTCGAGTTTAATGGTGTGTTTAAACTACTTTTCAGAGCACATAGACCAAAACCATTTACTAATGTCTTAGCCATTAATGATAGAGTATTGTTTTGTTTTTTTTCCTATTCCCACTTTCAAATGTCAGATCCACTGTTTGCAGTTTCTCAACAAATGCAGTTGCTTTAAACATTCAACAAATGTGTTTGTGTGCATGTGTGTGAGAGAGAGAGAAATGATAATGACCCGAGGCATCAGGTGTCCCCCTCGGTGGCCCTGCGAGCAACATCTGGAACCCGTCCCTTCATGGTGACATCACACAACCAGCCTAACCTTTGACCCCGAACTGGCTAATTAGTATGTCCCTCCATAACTGCCGGAGTCCTCTCTTTTTTTTTCTTTCTCCATCTTTTTCACCAACCCCCCGCCCTCTCCACCTGTTGCCTCATGTCACTGTGTGTGTGACCGAGGCTCTGAGACGGAAAAATGGTCACTGAAAAATTTTCCTGAACACTCACAGTAGTTTTATCATTTTACGAAAATGTCTGATGACTCAACAGGCTTTATGCGGCTAGGAACATTAAAAGATGCTATTTTGTTTAATGACATACCGTATATTAGCTTTCTCTGGTACAGACCACCAGCCTTTGCAATGACAAATGATAGTTATAAACATATTACAGCAGGATCTGTGTTTTATCGACACACAGGGGAGACAAAAGGAACTGTGCGAGTCTTTTTCATGAGCTATTTTAGTTCATCCGCCTCTCCCTCACTCTCTCCGGTGGATCTATGTATCTCAGAGGTGACAAACTTTTCCACTAAGTGCTTTGATTTCCAGCCCACCCAGAAGAATAAGCCCCTTCCTCTCCCTCTGTCCCTTCACCTATCTTTTGCTTTCCTTCTTACTGCCTGCTCTGTGCAGTGCTGTCTTTCTCTTCTGCTTGCAGTATCAATCCTGTGAACTTAATATAAATAAACGTCTCTTCTTTCGGATTTGTATTATCCATTTTGTGCAAGATATTGCTTCTCTCCGATTGGATCTACAAACGCAGCTTCCCATTAAGTATGTTTCTGTATTGTGTCAATTCTGGTGGATACAATTTAGTGATGGTGTCTGTTTAGATGCACTGTGACACCGGAAGCAGAGAGGTTAAAGGTCAGTTCTCAAGAGACACACCTCTCATCCTTGCACATGGTTCAGCTGTGCAGGCGCTCACACACACACACACACACACACACACACACACACACTTGCACCCCAGCAAGCAAGTGTGCTGCCTTAGACACACATGCACAAAACATTTCACTCGTTCAAACACATGGCACATATTTCAATCTCACTCACATTGTACAATTTATACAAATAGGAAGTCAGCAAGATGCACACGACTATCAACAGTGTTCTCCTGTTGCATCCCAAACTGCTCCACTTAATGCTGCTCCAGAGAGCTTGTTGTTTGGACTTGGCCCTGAGTGGACCAATGCATGGAGCATCGGTGTGGAATGATGTGGAAGGCCAAACAGGGGATTGTGGGTGCCCGGTATCCATTACATCAGAGGGGACCAAGGCGCCAGTTTGCCATTTGAGACGTGACACCCCCCTGTCCTTGCACTTTATCCTGTTAACTGGCATGATCTGCTGAAAGTTACATGGGACCTGTGAGTGGAGAAGGCTAAATACAGAGTACTCTTATATTTTGATGATAAGGTAGGCTATGATATAAAAACCAAATATTTTATTCATTGATTATTTATCTAATAACAACAATTTCTACAATATTTTTGATGATTTTACAACTCTGAAAAACAAGAAGCAACACAACCTCTTAAAAATAACATGTTATATTGGAATTATGCAAATCTTTGACCTAATTTCTGGGTTATTTGAATAAACTATGCCAATTACACCTAAAAAAAAAGTACATTGATTTTTATTTTGAACTCTATTGTGATTTTGTTGACTTAACTGTTTCAAAAAATGTTCAGCTTAATCTCTTTTTTCATGTGTGTGTGCTCCAGTTTACATGTAATTTGCCTTTATTCATTAAAGGCACAATCTATTAACCAAATGTAAACAAAAGTGAGGTTTTTGACTAGTTCAAAACACAGCATTGGAACTCACTATCACTCCCAAAAGTACTGATTTTTTCATATCAGAAATATTTGTAACCAAATGAGTTTTTCATCATGATAAAGAAATAAAGGATGACCAGATTTTCATCCAGAAGTTAGACTCTTGAAATATACTGTAGGCTATATATTACAGATTGAGACTTTGTCTGTTTCTGATAGTCAGAGTAAAGGTCGGGGCCCCTTGAAATTCTTGAAAAAGATTCAGGGGGTCCTTATGTAAAGAAATTTCAGAAGCCAACTCATGTTATCTCCTCAGAGTTATTGTGTCTCCATAAGTAACCAATATTGGTTGCTTAAATTGTGACAGTTAAGCCATATATTCAACATTTTGCTGGGGACCCATCTAAGGTCCCTTGCGGTCCTAGAACTCTTTGAGAACCAACAAGTTAGATCAGCGGTGTCTCCTCCCAGCATGTGGTAACGCCCTCTCTGGTCATGGAGATAAAAAGTCTGTTCCTCTCCGCTCTGTCCACGCACCGTTAGCAGCCCATGAACACATCACCGAGGCGTGTGTTTGCCCACCCTATCCATTCCTGTCCAGCCTGAGCTCCCTGCTCCCATGTTTTGAACCCGCTCCGGGCGGAGACAGTTCACCATGTCCACCGGGTCTCTCAGCGATGTCGACGACGAGCTCCTGGACGGCATCCTTAAGTTTGGCTCTTCCGGTAAGGACTCCAACGAGAGCACGGAGGAGAGCTCCAACTGCGAGGGCACTTGCGCAAACGACGACCGGAGAGGCGCGCCGGGCAAGAAGAGGAAGACAGCGTCTAGGAAAACGGGACCCAAAGGTGTGGCACAGCAGGAGGGCAAGCAGGTGCAGAGGAACGCTGCCAACGCCCGGGAGAGAGCCAGGATGCGGGTCCTGTCCAAAGCCTTCTCCCGGCTGAAGACCTCTTTGCCCTGGGTACCCCCGGACACCAAGCTCTCCAAACTGGACACACTGCGCCTGGCGTCCAGCTACATTGCGCACCTCCGGCAGATACTGTCCAACGACAAATATGAAAACGGATATATTCACCCCGTTAACCTGGTGAGATACAGTGGAGGAGAATCCCAGCAGAAAGTTTACATATGTTACAGATTTAAAACGTGAGCAGAGTGAGTGGAAGTCACAATCTGTAAGTGTAGTTTAAAATGCACAGGCCTGGATTTAGTAAATATGACTTAATTTTTTCTTAAAACCATAACGCCTTTTTGAATTATAACATGAACTCAGTTTAATTGTAATTTAACTCCCAGGAACTTTAGATGTAGACTAGGATTTTATCCTGGGATGCAGACTCCTGCTAGGCCTCACATGCATGGTAAGAGCACCGAAGTGACAAATGAGGGTGAGAGTCTTGTGAGGCAGGTGCATGAAGGGGGGAGAAGCAAAAAAAAAAAAATAAATCCTGTTCATACAGACAGTTTTAGGCAACTGACACAGACCCACATAGACGCATGTCACACACCAGAAATGATGTAGGCCTATCATTCTAATTTCCAAATAATACAGCTAATACATTAGACAACATGCTAAATAACTTCGAAATTAAATTAGAAATAACTGAAGTAATCCTGCAATACATTAAATAGCCTATCATAGAAGAATGTCAATATATTGTATTTTCGAATATTTTATTTATCCAAATAGGAGACACTAAAAAAGGAAGACTAATAACTCACTGTTAAGCAAATCAGAAACATTTTATATTGAAGATTATATGAATATTAAAGGTCAGAATATTGAAGCTGCATAGACAAAACTGTTTTAAATACACCACTTTCAATAAAAAAGGCTGTAAATAATTCATTTGGTTGACTTGAACTATGCTGGTAGTTTAGTGACAGAGTTTGTTTGACTTTTTTTTTTTGTTTCACTTCTATTTACTCTTAGTTGTATGTATGTTGTAGCATCTTCCTCTTGTCCTAACTGGCTCTATTTCCCTCCTCAGACGTGGCCTTTCATGGTTGCAGGTAAGCCGGAGAACGAATTGAAGGAAATGCTGAGCACAACAAGGTTATGTGGAACAACGGCGTCTTGATGCAAAACCAATCGGACACCTCTACACCTCTTTTTAAAGGAGCTATGATTTTTTTTCCCCCAAGAAGAAAAACAAAAAGATTGTGACAGAAATTGACGTGTCATCTCTGCAGACTTTGAGTGGGAATAACGGAGGGAGGGTTGTCTTCTCTTCTTCGTTCCCGTAAAAACATTTTTTATTTAAATGCATTCTGTCACTTATTTGTCTTTGCTGGTTCAAAGATAAACTGCGTGCTTTTAAATTGCTTTTTTTTAAATACTCTGCAGATGCATTTTTTTACTTACTGCAGGCCTGTTTTGGCTGCTGCTTTGTGATGGATGGATGTGTCCACTGTCTCAAATGGTTGTACAGATTACATGTTATAAATATATATTTGTATCACTTTTACACCTTGTGTGCTGAATGTATTTTTTTTTCTCTCTTTTCCTTATCATTTTTTATTCTCTCGTGTGAGCCAATACTTTGACCTATATAACCTCTCTTATCACTCCACTCCTTCAGAAAAGCAGAACCTGAGCACCAACAAAGCGTCAGAGAAGATAAGTCTCTCTGTTGTTTCTAAAAGATAACACTGGACGTGGTTGTCATTACATAAACAAACTCTACCTCCAAAGATGATTTGAAACTCTAAAAAGCAGCTAATGCGCTTGTGGCTTAAACCAAACAAATGAAGTTTATCTCCTTGACAATTTCATTGATTAACGGAATTGCGCAACAGGCCTTTAGATTTATATTATAAATGTACTTTTAACAGCTAATTGTTTGTCCATATATTCTGTAAATTTTAGACTTTATTACCCTGCCGTTTCAATAACATTACGTCATATATCAATAACTAGAGGTAAGTGTCAGTTTTGTTTTTTTGTTTTTTTTCTTTTTTGATAGCACACATTTAATCTAATCACGCTCTCACAGGCGTTTACTGATTGGTTAGGCTATTTAAGATTCAGCCAATCAAAAGGAAAAAGGGACTGAACGAGGTCAGATGACATTGTAGAGTTTTTCAAAGTTATTTAAAAAAAAAAAAAAAGCTCTAATCCCGCCCAGGCCAGTTGTTTTAAGTCGCTCGGGTTGTGACCGCTATGTTTACATCATGCCGACAGTTATTTATGCAGTCTGACACACGGTCTCTCTCTCTCTCTCTCTCTCTCTCTCTCTCTCTCTCTCTCTCTCTCATCTCTCATTGTGGTTTATTGGGATGAAAGTAAAGAAGGATTCTGCTAAAGTGTAGATACATGGTGGAATCCCTCTTCTTTCCCCTCCACCCCCCCTTTTTTGTATACAAGGAAAGCTTGACCTGCCTAAACTCCACAGACATTTACAGGCCTTGATCTAATAAAACACACATCAGCACTTGGAAAAAAATACATATGAATGCATTTGTTTGCATATTTGTACTGTAGGATGTGTGTAATTCACTAACAGCTACAAAGGCTGAAAAAACAACCAACTTACTCAAGACATACTTGTACAATTTTTAGGTGCTTGTATTGTATTTGATAGTTTCATTTTGTGCTACTTCTGCTCCATGTCAGAAGCAAATAAGCATCCTTATCTGAGAGCTACATGCACTTACTGGTTACATCGCAGGTACAGCTCGCCTACTTCTTACATTTTACACACAAAACCTTTGATGAGGGAGACATTTTTGTAGATAAAAGAGGAAATTCACCTCAGTGTGACCAGCTACCAGTATTTAATAACTATCACATGATTTGATTTCTAGTTTGATAAACAAAAAAGAAATGCTTCACAGAGTCTGATCAAATGTATGAAATGCCCTTTACTATACCAATTCATGCATAAAGTAGCTGTGAATTAATATTCCTTAACCAGCTATCTATTAAGTGTAAAGTAATCACATAAAGTCATAGTGACATGATCATTTGTTAATGTTAAGCAACAGGAACTCATAAATCCTGCATTAGTTCATGCATAAATCATCATGACTCATGGATTAGTCAAGCATTACTAAAACCCTGATTATAAAGTGTTACCAAAATGTTCAAAATTCTCAGGTCACTGCAGTAAAATCCTCAAATTCCCTGAAAAAATAAATAAAAATACAGATGACGTGACCTGAATCTCCTCAATGGTAGCTACATGCAGCCCTGGTGACAGGAGTGCAAACAACAACATTTAAGCATCAGTTATGATAATCAAATAATATAATAATGTAACAATGTCAGTAGCTATTCTGCTTCTATGTTTGCTTTTTATACTTTAAATAAATTTTGCTGGTTTTATTTCTGCACTGTCGATTTTCAGATTTCACAAGTGTTTTCACTTATTCTTACATTGAGCTATTGCTACTTTCACCAAGTAAACAACCTGAATACATCAGTCAAACCTGAACAGCCATCACAATAAAATGTTTAACTGGATGATTTTTTTCCCCTTATTCAGTTATTATTGTTTAATATTTTGTTTATATTCAAACTAAGTGTGAAATATTGCTCTGGATCTTGGAAAATAGTATCATATTAATTCAAGGTTTTCAACAACATGCAGATTGAGCTTTCTCAGTCGTCATGTAGATGTTTACAGTATTATTGATGCTTGAGTGCTTATTCCAATCAAGTTGCAAGGCTTTTCAGTGACTAGCAGACTTTCATCACACTCACTTGTTCACTTCACATTGTCCATGCAAATAGGACAGCACCAAGTATCCTTTAACAAGAACAATAAGATGGAGTGCTGTAGTAATAGAGTCCCACCGACATCTCTTCAAAGACCCTCACCTAATACATCAGCAACGGCGTGGCAGGGGCCCCCGCCGCCACCCCAAAGGGACCACCAGGGAGAAAATAAACTTGGCCGCCTATCCTCGGGGGCCAGCTGCAGTTAGCCAGAGAGGAAGAGAGATAGAAAAAGGGAGGGAGGGGTCTGTATGAGAGCGGGGCCGGGATTCCCATACTTGCTAATTGTTTTGTTGGACGGCTGCCCAAAACTGTGATGTGAAAAAGGTCCGCAGACTGAAGGGAGGAAAGAAATCACATTTTGTTCCAGCTGATCCCATCATGTTTCCCATCTGCCTGACCCTCTTTGTTCCTTCAGATCACTTTCTTTACGTTAGCATGACTGTCAGAGGTGATATATCCAATGCAGTATGGTAATAATCAATGGTTTATACTGTATACTTCTTAAACACCTCTCTGTCTCTAGCTGGAGAGACATGTACAGCTTTAAAAAGTTATTTCTTCTTATGATATGATTCTAAAGATCTCATCAAGCCCTCTGTATAGTATGACACATCACAGCTTCTTTTATGCTACATCACTTCATACATCAGATATAATTACTTTTAAAACTTCCCTCAGATCCCTCCTTAATGTATCTCTGTGTGCATGCAGTATCATAAGACTGCCATCTTCTGGACAAAATATAAGGTGTTTTTGGGGACAGCTTAGGACCTGACAATCATTTCTAGGCATCCCTAAAATGCCAATGGGAGCATTATGCTAACATATAATTTTATTTTGCAAATCTTAATATATAATAGTTCACATTAGTGGAAAATACACTGAAAGACTTGTTGGTTAAAGCTAACAAACAACAAATGGCAATGTACATGGGGTGAATATGTATTTATTTGGATGATTATAAAGACAAGCTGACAATTGCAGCACATGGTGAATGTATTACATTGACTCTGATAATTAACCTAGAAGACCTACAGTAATTATTCATTTTTGTTCTCATTTTATGTTATTCTACAGGATTGTTCCAAATTTTATTGGATTGACGTCACATATTAAAAAGCAGGAATCCACTGAATGTACTGTGATTGTTTACATCATCAAAAATTGCATTGTCTTCTGGGAGGATCAAATGTAACTCATCATCGACATTCAGCTCTAGAATAACAGCATTCGATATATACTCAAAATGGGCATTAGACTTTCCTTCCATATTAAGTAATATGGATTTCCCATTATGAAATAGTTGCACACCCATGAGGCCAGTTTTCAGATGACCGCATACTGTAAATCTAAAATAGTACACCCCTTTCACAGGTGCAGTGAAGAAGCCAGTGGTTGGACTGTAGGCGTTACCAACATTGGTGAAGACTTTGCTGAACTTTAGGACTGTTGGAGTATTGTATGGTCCTACATCTTCTGAGTCTGTCAAACCAGCATAAAATGCCACCTTTGCACTCTCTTTGACCAGACTATCCACTTGGCTCTCAGTAGTGTTCATCCAAATTCTCAAAGATAAAAGCTGAACTTCTTGGGCTTTGTTCTGAGCCTGCACATCATCCATCTTTGGTTTTAGGAGTTGCAGCTCTTTTTCACTGACTGCCACTCTGGCTTGTGTGGACAGCAGTTCATCTGCCTTGTTTTCAAGATCAATCTTCAGCTTTTCCACTTGCTTCTCACTGGCATCAAGCCTCTCTTGGAGATCTGACAGCTTAGTGGACTGCTGCATGTTTTCTCTCCTCAGTTCTTCTACTTGTTTTTCACTGTTTGTCAGTTTCTCCTTCATGGCAGTGTAATCTCTCTTCAGCTCCTCCAAGCTGGTTGTAGCGAGGAGAAGATCCAACTTCTGCTCATCTGCCTGCATCTCTGTTTCCCTCAGCCTGGTTTCCACGTTCCTCAGCTCCACCTTCTGCTCCACCACCATGTCCCTCAGCAGCTTCATCTCCGTCCAGATGTCAGGGTTAGTGCTGGTCTGGTTAATGGACTGGTCAGCTGTGGTATCAGGGTTCAAAGATTGCTTTAAATCAAGCAGAACATCATGGAGTTTGGTCTCCCCATCTTCACTTGCTTGCATCTCAAGAACCCATGAAACTAACAGGCAAAGCAGCAAAATCAAACCTGCCCTCATTGTGCTGTCTATTGATGCCTTCAGGGAAAAGTGGACATGTATGGGTTACCTTCTTTTTATAAGCCAAATGTTTAGCTGATATCGTGAGAGCTGCAGCATATGTTTGTCATAGATAGCTTGTAGAGTAGAATGTGACACAAAGATAGAGACACGTGAAAGCACTAGCAGGCTGTCATGAAATTCTCTCTGCAAGGTAATGTGAGAAATCCCTTATTGTGCTTCAGTTAATGAATTATTTTTAATGTTCATGAGAAATAGTATTGGATTTTAAATGAATAAATAAAATGCAATAAAATTCTGTTTTTGAATTTGGATGATTTTTCTAATAACAGTTCTGCTTAGCTGTAGGTGCAAGGCATGGACGGAAAACAAAATCTCTGTACTGTATCTATATTTTATAGCTATTGGTTAAGGAGATGCTCTTACTTGTATACCTCTATATATATTTAGGACTGGCCTCTGCAGTGAGGTGGGGTTTGTGGCGTTTATGCTAAATGTGTGAAAAACACAGGTTTGAAATATTCCACTTCTTCTGTTTGTGGCTGAAACACTATTTACACCATTTGGGATTTCTCCCATGGCCTTGCCAGATAAATCCCTATAAAACATGCTACTACTGTGCCGGCTTGTACTATTTAATTAGAGACGCTGCCAAACTGTGTGTCAAAAACACATGCTGCACCTCTCATGATAAAAGTCACCAAGCCCCACACATCTCTATGAAAAGCATATTTTCACCAGAAGATGGTGTCTTGCAATACTTTATCAGAGATTTGATGGATGAATGGATGCCATCTGACACAAACTGATATCACCAGGAGCTGTTTCTCAACCTCAAGTATTTTCAGCAATAGTCAAATGCACAATGAATGTGTAGCTTTACATAATTTTTAAGATGGCACATGAAACACAACATACAGCAAATATGTTCTATTGGTCCAAAAGGATGATTATGAAAAGTGTAGTAGGGTTTTTCAGGAACCTGTTAACAGTTTCAAACAGAAGATGGCAGCAGAGGATTCCCTATACTGAAAAGTTGTAGATGTCAGGAGGGCAAAAAGCAAAGGGGGAGGGAGAGGTGAGAAATGAAGAGGCATTGCATGAATCTCGGAATATTTTAAGAGCCTGTAAGATGATGATGGATTACAAAAACTACTCGGAGCAGAGCAAGTGGACAGACTAAAGCTGAGGTAGGGTTTGGGGCTGGGGAGGATCACAGTGGAGGAGTGAGAAAGCGTCTGATTAGGAACATCTAAACTGTCTAAAAAAATGGGCTGAATTACTGTTTAACCCTGTTATTTAACCACTACATATAGTTAATGTCAGACGTCAGATGTTTTAAATTATGCAAAGCTCGACTCTCATCATGCATTTAAAAAAACGGCCAGATATACTAACATGACTGAGGTTAGGGAACAGCTGGTGGTGGTGTCAATTCATATCAGATGGCATCGCTGCCTGGGCAGCCTGGCACAGCAGCCACTGGAGCAGAAGAGATATCAAAGATAGCTCGGGCCTGTCCAGATCACCTACCCATGTTTATTGGCATGCTTACACATGTGCGCGTGTGTGTGTGCATGTCATTGTTGGCATTGTGATTATTAAAAGAAGCCCAGCATGTGTCTTGCCTTGAGATTTCTGGCCTTTATGTCAATGCTGGAGCCATCTATAGAGGCAACTTGTTGTCTTTATCTCAATCTCTATGTTTTTGCTGTTTGACTACGTTTTTGAGATATCTATCCTGAGATTCAAACCACTACTTCAGACGGAGCAGATAAATGACAGCAGCTAAAAATGACATTGAATAATTCAGTAGCTACATCTTTTAACAGCAACAATATCCCAGTTACTCAGGATAATCAACAAACCTCCGTATGAACCTGTTTCGCTGGAATTACTCTCTACTGGAGAAATAGTCCCTATGACAACAGCTTTTAATTTTGGTGACCCCATGACCTCCCCACTAGTGCCACACCTAGGATGTCATTACATCTTGCTCACAAGATCAGGTGTGGGACAATAAAACCCATACAGCAATAAGGCGTGGGATGGTATACTTATAACAATACAGTATCTTGAAACTTTAACGATGTGATTTAATATGAAGGTGTGTTTTCTGTGCTTTCCACAGGTATTTTAACTGTTCTGCTGTCTGTCAGTTTTGCCTTTTGCCAGTTTGTGATCAATCTCCAAGGTGGCTAACAAAAAGCGCCTGATGGTGTGTATAAACAGAGGACAGAAATGAATGAATTCAAATAATATTAAGGCTATCTTAGAGAGGAAGCAGCACTACAATGCTATAAGGTATCAAATTGTTGTTGCTTGTTTAAAGGAATAGTTTTAATTTTTTTAAATACTGACTTCTTGAAGTGTCCACTGGTTGCCTGGCAACGTCACAGTAATGACAAACCTCCAAGAAGTCACTGCACCTGGCCAAGAAATAGTCTAGCATCCCAATAAATCCACAACTTTCGTTTTTTACCGTAGACAGGATATAAAGATGGACGTAGCAAGGCCTGAAGTCACCCGTTGGTTTGCATTGGAGCTGGTTTGAAGCCCAGAGTTGCTGCTTACGGTCAGCGCCATCTTTTCTGTTTGGAGCTAGGACCTTCCCAATAAGGGATCTGGAAATACGCCCTGCTACCTTGGACTGAAGCTAACACTAACTTAGTGGGAACATCGAGCGTTGCAGACTTGTGCTAACATTAACTAACTAGCATGACAGGTATCGTTATCAGACTGAAATACTGTGACAATAGTCTGACTCAGTGCGAGTCATGGAGCTGGGGAGAGCAGCAGGTGAGCCAACTGTCAATCACAGCTGTCAATCAACACCCACACATTAGACATTGAAACTACTATTCATCTTTATATCTTATTAATGGAGTAATTATGTCCAAAATGACCACCAGCACACTTATTACAGGGCACAAATTTAGTGATTGAGACCATAATGACTTGTTGAAAAAATGTTATTGACTTAGTATTTAATGAGAGAAGTTGACTCTTTTTGAATAGGAGTCTATTGGAGACAGGGAGTTTTAGGAGCCAGGACCTAGTGGCTGTCAGTGGTATTGCATTTTAAGGGACCTCCGTATTGACCTCAATTTCAGGCTGTGGTTGTTGCCACTTGTTTTTTACATTTCAGTTTTAGAATGAAATTAACAAATGAGATGTATCATGGTAATTTGTGAGCTTTCATCTAACTCCTGGCAAGAAAGTAAATAAATGTGTTTTCCAATATGTCAAACCATTCCTTTAATTATGTAACCTTGACACATACTGTATATTCACATAACACTAGTCACTAGTACAGATTTGCATTTACTAGCTGACTTTTTGTGGAAATTCACTTAAAGCCTTTACAAGATTTAGATGGAAACGGTAACTTGTAATGTTTTACATGTAACCCACACATCCATGTGTGCACCCTTACACTCACAAACACATAGCTGTTAGGTAGACAAGTAGAACAGATGACTATCTATCTCTGCTTGGGTGCTTTCAAAATCCTCCTCCTCCTGAACCATTATATAGAACACAAGTGAACAATAAATATCACCATGAAACCTAAACATAAGCTAAAAGAGGTGTTTGTATCTCAAGCCTTGAAGTACGTGTTTGCACACACTGATTTATGTGACCCTACAGTACTTCACATTCAGCAGACTGTAAAGGAATTTGACCTAAACATCGTGGTTGTCAGCCTATGCTTTGGTGACTACACTGTAATAATTAAGATCCCTGATATACTGTGTATGGACTAGCATGCACCGTGAGTCCTGTGGGCCACTAATTTTACAGGGTGGGAGATGATGTCTGAAATGATATAAGAAAACAAACAACTACTTTTTTGGAGGGACACTAGCATCTGAGCCACAGGCTATTTTATTAGCATCTGTGCTTCACAGCTTGCTTTGTAAGACTGAATTAAAGTCCCCCTCCAGTCAAAAATATGTTTTGCTCGTTGTTACCTTACATGGATATTTAAGCCTCACTGTGCTGAATGATGTATGTGCAACATTTGAAACTAGAAGGCTGTTTTCACATCTATCTACTGGAAGGGGAAATTTTCTCTTTGCTCACTTTAATCTTATGTGAGCATGATTTTGCTAGTTTGGAAGCCAATCATAGTCCAACATGAATTTACACGAGTGTAATGCGTAAACTTGAAGCCTCCAATGCACATACCCTGAAAATGGAGTAGGAGACATCTTGAATCTACCAGTTAAACCTTTGAAATTAACAATATTGACAAATTCATAGGATTTTTATAGGACAGAGAAAGAGTAGATGTAAATTTAAGAATATCAGACAAATTATAATTCAAAGCAGAATATTTTTACATCTGAAGGGGATCTGAAAGTATTTATTTAATATCTGGGAGACTGGAGGAGAAATAGTCGACTTTACTACGAGATGTAAAGATGTTTTGGTTGTTAGGTCCGCACAGAGAAGCACAGTCATTTCCCTCAAAACCTTGAACTGTTAAGCTTACACAGTATTGTAATTAGATGGTTTAGGGCTTAGGGAGTGTTGATCGTCAAATGCAATTTGGGATCAAAGATCAAGCAAAGGGTAAAGGAGGTCACTCTTCCACACACTCACGCACACATATGTATCCATGTTGTAAGAGCAGTGTTAGTAGAAGGAAGGGGCGCCTGACTAAATGCTGTTTTACCAGGTGGGCACAATTACCTGTGTGTGTTTCTGTGCACGCATGCACACAAGCCTCTGTATGTGTGTGTCCGTGTGTGTGTGTTTGTGTGTGTGTCTGTGTGTGCATAAGAATTATCCACGTGTTGTTTTTAGAGGATTCGAGTCTATTACAATTAGGAAGACATGAATCAAAATCTCACGTTCCCGCAGCTCTCCACAGCCCACTCACAACCATCAGCTGAACCACTGAGAGTCAGACAGCATCCTGATGCTTTTCTTATTATTACCACTTAAAATAATATCGTGCAGACAACTATGATTGCTAAGCAGTGTCCTGGGTTTATTTAACAAGTTGCTATTCATTTCCGTTTAGAGCAGAGCACTCACAAAGCCAGAGGGAGCGGGATGATGATGGGTCACTGCATAGGGGAGCAGAACACAAGCTCCCACTGTGGAGTCATGGAGTTTATGAGAAGCCGTGGCTAATCCTTTGTGAGTGTGCGCGTTTAGACAAGAAGCCAGTGCCAGTTACGTGTGTGTGTGTGGAGGCATATGGCCTGTGCAGGATTTCATTCTGCATGGGAGTGATACAAACACCTGCTTAAGTGCTTATCAAATTGAGGTGGTGAGAGTGTGTGGGTGCGGCCTTGCGCACACGTTCCAACAAGCGAACATGTGTCTCATTATAAGCTGAAATCACTCACAGGTGACTTTGTTTATTTGATCTCAATTAAGCCTCCGCCTCTTCCCACATGGGAATCTGACCAAAAAAAAGAAAAAATCCCCTTATTTTATTAATTCCAAACAACGTTCCAAGGATTGTGGTCAAAACCCAGAAGAAGAAGTGGAAGGAAAAAAAAAAAAGATTTGTCAAAACTGTGCCCGCCCTGATGGCTGTAACAGCGTGCCATTTTTATCCACACTACACCGAAACGGGAACACCTCGGAATACTGAGCACACATGGGTTCAATTATTATCCTATGGAATTCTGCAAAAGTAAAGTCGGCAATAAGGAAAATATTCCTCTAATCTGGGGTCTTCCTCAAGCTGGGTGTGAAGGAAATTTAGGGGGTCCCCGTTTAATTGGGTCCAGATTCGACCACCCTATTGAAAAAGACAGTTTTTTTAGTGGGGTTATTTTGTTTGAAAAGGGGACTATTTTGGTTGTACGTGAATAAATGTCTGATTTTTTCAGAGGGGGTTTCTGCAAACCAGATCAGACTGCCCCAGTGTTATAGGAAGCAGATGGACAGGACCAAGGAAAGAAAACAGTGAGTCCCATAAGAGAGGAAGAGAGAGGTTCGCAGTGCAATGTTTTAAGAGAGCATCATGAGAGAAAGACTTGTGAATGTGAGAAAAGTGCTCCAGTTCAACCTCACTGATTAAAATGTCTAATGGCAGGAGTATAACTTTATTTGTTGATCAGCACACAGTATAAGTCTAATTCACTTTCTTAATGAGTTTAGCACATAAGGCCACAAGTTTGACACCATGAAAAACCACTCATCTCCATACGCTAAGAAACACACAGCAGTCACACACACACACACCTGAATTTTGGCAGATTTATTTGGCGAGCAGAGTGACACAACTCACAACAGCACTGACAGCCCTGAGAGGCCACTGTGAAAGGAAAAGCGAAATACTACTGTGCATTGAGTGCAGGAAGGAAGAAAAAAGAAAGACTGACAGATCTGGAGAGTAAGAGAGATGTTAAATTCACTAACACCCTTGTTGTTCCTATTTCAAACTAAGGGACAATACAGAGCACGACATAGCCTAACAGCCTATGAGATGGAGAAATAAAGACAAAAAAATTGATTTGAGTTTTGTTTAATTCACCTTAAACCTTACTTTCCCATTAAAAAAAATTTAATGGTAAAAAACAAACAGAAACGAAACCACAATAAAAGAACTAACAAACTAAAACAGCACAACAAATTGCAACATCAACTATAAGTCCAGACATAGTACCTAAAATGCAACAGAAATCCACAGATGCTGCCTCACTTCTTGTGCAAATGAAGTGATACAACACTCGTGTGGATAATTGGTCCTCTGGTTCTGTTCGAAAGCCCAGCTGGTCCACTGGTGAGGTGAGTCAAGAATGGCCTTGGTTTTCCTCACCATTCGTCTATCAGGGTATTAGTTGTGCCTGGCCTGAAGTCAAACACTAAAAAGACATAAAAAACATGCACTGCTGTGACACAAAGTTATCAAAAGCATTTTTGTTTTCCTGCCTCTGCAAAAGACCAAAGCTCCAGACCAGCATTTAATCATTTTACATCAAAATCAATTAATTTGTGAGTGATTCACTCCCAGAGGCAAAGTAAATCCTCATGATTTTTTTCATGTCAAGTTCAACTTTTGCGAACTTTTGCAAATGACATACAAATTTGTGCTGTTGAAGCCAACTTGATTAGAGTCCAAATGGAGGACGCTATTGCAGTGTTGCACTATCCCATAGACAAGGGTTCATTTTTATTGAACCCTTGTCAGTTGGAGTATAAACTGCTCCACAAAACAGGAGTGGTTTACAGAGACTTATGAGACAGGAGTGGAAGAATACATTGTTTGAATAACTGTGTGAACTTATTGTCCTGCTAGCAACCGAGCTAACGACTTGACTTTGCTTACTGACAGTTAGCAAGTTCACCAGCTTGGAGAGGTTTTCCTTCACCTTAAATAAACTTTTTATAGAATGAAATTATGTAGAGTTGAAACTAATGTCTGAGGGGAGAAAACAGCGCAGAGAAGTCAGAAGTGCTATTGTGACTGACTAGCACTAGCATGTTGCCGGTGTGTCTGCCTTTAGCTCGCCAGCTACTAGTTCATATTCTAGCATTGCCTATTTCGCAAAAAGGTGCAGGTAATTTGCTGTGCCACTTTCTGGTATGACCAAGCCTTAAGACTGACTACACAGGCACACATTAGAAAAACAACTCTAAGGTCATACAACAGAAGAAAAATTGATTTATTAGTTGTATTTTCAAAGGCAGTGTATTGATTATATTTTCCTTAAATTCACATTTATATGGATCTATATGGATCTTTGGCTTTAGAGGGAGAGAGGCACTTTCACTACCCCCCAAAAGTTGAAAGTTTAATCAGCAAGTTAAGAATGAGCTGTCTGGAGAAAAAACAACATCCACCCGTTCACTTCGCTCTCACTCTCCAACCCGTTCTTTCTCTCTAGATGCCATTTGTCCACCTTGGTACTCTGATGCCCTTCCGGAGAGCCAAGTATCAGCTTTCTTCCCCAGCGGCCCTCCGCTCCCTACACCATGCATTTTTAATGGACACAATCGTGCAGCGGACAAATGATTTTTATTTTTGACAGGGGAGGGAGGGCTAGCTCCAGTTACATAGGGATGGGGAGCGAGCAAGTGAGCGAGCACCCGCGTGAGCACGGTAAAGAATGCACACACACACCGACGTAACCGAGAGTAAGTCAAGAATGACCCGAGCTATAAATGTTTACAACCTCAAGATCATATCCTTCCAAAAATTCATATAGACAAACTTATTTGTCCATGCATTTGTTGCTTATATGCTTATAACACACACATACACTATGCACATATACACATCCTCCACTTTCCATAAAGTGGTTGATTAATTCGCCACTTGGATTATGATGGGACGAAGTCCAGGATGTTGAAAGAGGCAAGCAGCCCACCAAGGCCTTCATTAAACCAGGATTAGAGCCAGTCTAAACCCATTAACTCTGGCTTAAAACCACTTTAATTCCAATCAAATCAGAATTAAAATTCACACTGTGAGACTAGGTGCATCCTACACATTGTGACAGCAGCCGTGTCTAACCGTGTGTGTGTGTGTGTGTGGTAACTTTACATTTTAAGCTCTCCTGTGCTGGCATTGCCCCTGGATGGTGTAATCCATTCATCGAGGAGGAGAGATATTACTGAGTACTCTTAATAGGAACTATTGTATTACCAATAAAAGGACTTTCCCTTCAATTTCAGCAGCAGCAAGAAGGAGAGAGATGAATTAATTTGGGACTTAAGATCATAAAGACATTATGCAAGGGAAACAGTTTGACATTTTGGAAAATAAATACTAAATTATTAAATTAAATACTAATTTGCTGGAAACAGGTGTAAACAGATAGTTTGGCTCTGTCAGAAGGTAACAAAACAGTCATTTTTATTGTTTGGTTTTTGAACAGATAAAACAAAAAAGATTAGTTAATATTTAATGAGCGTTGGAGGCGTTTGATACCTCACTCATTCTGACATGTTTTTTTTTATAAAGACTGAGATATCAACCCTTTTCAATTTGATCAAAAAGCTAAAATATTTTTGCACCCATTTCTTTTTATGATTTATCATATAAATGAAAATCCAAACCTACATGTGTACTGCCTGTAACTAAAGCCTGTTTAAAAGTGCTACTTTGCACCTCTAGAAAGAGGAAATGATGGAGAGAAAACGTTAGGCAGGTCAGCTGAAAGAGCATTCCCAGGTGTGACCACAGCATTCCCTCCATACACTTTAACAAACCACTGTGTGTGTGCGTGTGTGTGTGTGTGTGTGTGTGAGTGAGTGTGTGTCTGCGTGTATGCTTGTGTGTATAGGTTATAACTTGTAGCCAAACTGGAGCTGAATGTCAATCCTGCAGCCAATACCAACAACTTCTAACTTAAGCACATACACACACACACACACACACACACACACACACACACACACACACACACACACACACACAGTCACACACACTTGGTTAAACACATTTGCACTGTGAGAGTTGACAAGTGAGGATAAAATGATTTTCATTTAAATGCTCATATTTTTGAGAATATTTGAAGGAAAAGTTACTTGATCCAGAGTGACAAAATAACTGTGTCCTCAAAATAACTATGTTGGGAGCTGAATGTGTGTGTGTGTGTGTGTGTTTTCGTTGTGTAAGTGAGTGTGTAGCACTGAGTGTGTGTGAGGCCTTAAAGCTTTCCTGTTGGTATGTAAGGATATTAGCTCAGTTTCACTTTTTTTCCCCTTCTCTCAATCCTCCCTCTCCCTCGTTATAAGCTTTAATTTGGAGCCGGCAATGAAAGAGACTTGGCCTGATACCGACTGAATGTGTGTGTGTGTGTGTGTGTTTGTGTGTGTGTGTGTCATATGAAGTGTATTTGCATGCCTTAATATTGAGTATGTGTATCTGTATGAGCCTGTGTGTTTAATTATGTGAACGAGCATATTTGTGTGTGTGTATGTGTTTGTGTGTGTGTGCGTGTGTGTGTGTGTCTGTAACGCGAACCTCTTTGTGACACAGCAGTTGGCAGACAGAGGGGACTGAGTTACCCAAGCTCCCTTGGGGCATCCACATTGTGGAGGGCTGTCTGGGGCACCGCAGTGGTATGTATAGGTGAATGTGTGTGTGTGTGTGTGTGTGGGTGTGTGTACATCCCTTGGTAAGGAAACATGATGGCTCAGGGATGACAGGAAAGCAGGATAATGGCCTGAGGCAGAGGCAAAGAGGTGAAATGAAATTGAGGGCATGAAAGAGTGAGGAGATGATGAGCAGCCAGAGAGAAAGAATTGAAAAAACGGTGTCAACTAAAACAGGAACAGAATAGAAAAATGTGAATTTGCAATATTCTATCTTTTACCTTGTCAACAAATCCCATAAAAAGACCAAAACAACAATGAATGAAAGCTCATAAACATGTAGTTACTGTTTTTTGACATTATTTAGCTCTTTCTTTTTGTAGAAAATCTCCTTATGTCCATCCTCTTTTATAAGACACATTTCAGTGCTGCAAATTTGTTTTGACAAAAACAATAATTTAGCTACTAATGATAGCAAAGGACAACAAACTAACACAGATGTTATTTACTTTTGGGTTATAGTTAAAACCACTGATGCTAAAGTCACTTTAAATAAGGGAATTCTGAAGCTTTAAGTAATTTACTGTTTTATGGTTTGAGCTGAGATTGGTTATTCATACCTCACACTGCAGTTAACACAACTGCAATGCAGCTGAGTGGCTCTACTATCCACTGCTTCTACGTATTTGACGGAGCAAGATGAATAGGCACGAGGCTTCTACTCAGAATGTGTATTAATCCACAGCTGAAAATAGTTCCTACCTAACGTAGCCTACTGCATATAATCTCAAAAGAAGACTGCCTGTATGGAGAAAAAATACATCTTTGATAATGTGTATTAAAATAAGAGTAAAGCAGATTTTTTTTATGGAAAGTTTGCTTTGAGACAACATTAAGTTAACTTTGTGGGCTGAACACAGTAGCAGCTGCTAGATGAGACCAAAACAGATGGCACAGGTACAGTATTAACACACACACACTCACACACACAGGAACAGCTTGCTTTATGTGATGCATTATGCAGACCCTACCCGTCGGCGTAAGATATGAAGGGATAAGGATGCGATTTAATGGTTGATTTACATACGCCTTGTCTTACTTTTCTCCTTCCTCTCCCTCAGTCTCATTCTCTCTCTGTCTCCCCCTCTCATCGCCAGCTCCATTCAGCCCGAGCTTGTTGTTTGAATGAGAGGAGCGGACCACCCTGGGGAGAAATGGGGGAGATCACGTTACCCCCAAAAATGTAGAGGGCCTACAAAAGGGCCATGAGACATCAGGGTGAGGGAGAGAGGGCGGCAGAGAGAGAGGAAGAAATAGGAGAGCACATGAAAGAGTGCATTAGTCAGGAAGGAGGGAGAGATTGATTGGGATGGAGAGATGAGGGAATGGATAGAGAGAGGTGGAGGTGCAAGAAGGGAGGGGTGGGACACATTTTCTTTTTTTATTATGATGATCTAAGCTTGTATCCAGCAGTATACTGTATGTTCTTACACCTGCTTCTTGGCAAGTTCTTTCTATTCTTTCTTTCTGTTATTCTCTATATTCTTTCTATTGTTTTCTGTCTGTGTTTTTGTCTTACACTGCATCTCTTTTTTCTACATTATTCAGCTTTTTGTTAGAATTATTTACAATTAAAGGGAAAGACTGGTTTTATACAGCTTAGATCTTATGTTTGTGAGTCTGTAGTTCCTCTGGTTATGATAATGCATTGCTGAACTACAATATTTCTTTTTCTATTACTTGTTCAGTCTTTCTGTGTTATACAACTGCACAGGACATCACAGGAGTCAAAGATAAGCCTTTATGGAAAGTTCTTCTCAACTTACACACAACATGTCAGTTTAAAACTATTTCTCTACTTCAATCTTTTCCTTTTTCTTCAATTCCTCAGCAAATACAAATACCCCCCCCCCCCCCCCAATCTTACAAAACACTGTAATCATTTGTTACTTAGTGAGATCTGGGAATGAAACCTATTAGGAAAAGAAAACAAGAGTGAATATGAAAATTATTACCCAAACTGTCCGCTGTAAACATCCATCACAGTTTACAGGCTGACTTTCTGGTTCAGCATTGACCCACTGTATTCATCATGGTTATGTGCACGCAGTATTCCTGTAAAATGATGGATTATCAAGGTTCTTGCCTCGCTGGACTTTGTTGTAACTATCTCACTGTCTTCCCAGATCTCTGCTATTACTTTGCTCATCATAATTGATGGAAATGTTGGACAAAACCGCAAAAGGTCGCAGCTTTTTCACATCACTGAATTCATTACAGCTAATGCATCCTTTCCTGAGGCTACAGTTTCCATTAAGTTCCCTTAGGAGGCGCTGTGAGTCAGGGCTTTGGGATTTATCTCTCGAGCTCTTCCTATTGCCTTCATTGACATTTAATGACAATTATAACTTGGGTCACACCAGGGGCAGATACACACACATACACACACACTGGCTCACTAACAACACACACAAGTCACACGCACTGCCTGGTTAAAAACATGAAGACATTAGCGGTAACCTGATGCTGAGCGAGTATTGATCTACTCTCAAGGGGCTTAGAGAGTGAGAGAACAGCAGACAGCACTTTATCATAGCATTTGACCATCTAGGCTGCCCAGCGCAAGTGTGTGTGTGTGTGTGTGTGTTTGTGTGTTAGAAAGAGGAGCAGGGGAGTTTAACAAAACACTTTATCATGTGTAGATATACTATTGAAAACAAGAACATGCCTTAATTGTCAAATGTGTCTTTAAAATCCTGCCTCATTTTACTTATATATGCATTGTCTTATTTAACCTTGTACTTAATTCATTACAAAAAGCAAACAGCACTTTCCCTTACATACCTTTTTCTTCGTTGCCTCATTCTTCCTTCCATCGCCATCTCTACCAATGTCCTCCTCCTGTGAGGTCCTGACTGACATGTTCAATCTGCATCTATAACATTATACAGACCAGACTGAGTAGCAATCAGACCTATATGTGTGTGTGTGTGTGTGTGTGTGTGTGTGTGTGTCAGACCAGTAGGGATTTCATGATTATGATTGCTGAGGACACGTGCTGCTCAAATTCTTCAATGATTGCCTGCCTCTAAAAACGAAACATAAATGCCAAACAAAACAATAAACCCTTCGAGATGGAGAGTGAGAGATGTTTGGAGTCCTGTTTCTTGAAGATATCCAGACCACAATAACATGAGCAAAAAAGGGACCAAAAGGGACCTGAAAACAAGGAGCAGATGGAAAAATAACTACAAAAAGTGTGTTTCCATGCGTGTTGGTGTATCTGTATATTACTGCACCAATAATTTTGAGGTGGTCGTATGTTGTGTTCATTTTGTGTTGATTATATTTTATGCTTATTTTCTTCAGCATACAGCAATCCTCCATTCCTCCATCCACATCTGCAACTTTTTGCTTAACACCCCCTCCCCCTATGACACGAACACACACCAACACACACTGTCTTCTCCTCAGAAGCCGAGCCAAGTCAAACTACATAGGTGCTATGGTCCAGACAGACAGAGTTACTGTATTTTGTCTTCTGTCTCAAACCTTGGGGCCATTGGCACATCTTTCCCTTCCCTCTTTTTGTCTCTCTTGTATTCTCTCTGTTTGTCTCTTAACTTGATATCTGCTTACTGTTTTGGCTCCAGATCAGAGCCATGTTGTCAGGTGGATCTCTCCATCCTGATTCATTCATTTTCCACTTCTTTGTCTCTCTAACATGTGATTTATGAGCAGCACGCTCACATAAAGAACCTACATGTTTAACACACATGTTAACATGTATCTATGTATAGTTTATTCACACATATTATGCCTTTTAGTTCATGAAATCAAAATCATTGATGTTAAATGTGATTTATTCTCTTTGTAATGTTAGAGGACAAAACTCATTTCCACATGGTTCCAAAAACAATGCACAGCACTTTGAAATTCCTCAGATTAATGTGTTTATTTCATCTGATTAGTAGAAAAATGGGACATTCGGTGAAATAACATCTGACGTATTCTACTCAGTGGCTCCTCGGTGCTCTCTGGTCAACATCGAATGATTGATCATTCAAAGGGGATTTTGAGGGGGAAAAAAAAGTTGGATACACTGGTTTGCCGTCATTCCTTTGAGCTAAAGCAATGGTTTATACAGGAGCAATGATGATTTATGGAGAGAAAAGTAAAAAATAAAGAAGAAAGGAGTTTTTTATTGCTCTCTTGAATGATCAGTTGCATTAAAGACATTTAGGGATCATTTTTAACTTGAATAGATGCTTATAAAATGACTTTGTTTATGGGGAAGTTATATCTGTTTTTGAAATACTGACCAGTGAGTTGTAGGTAGCAAAATTCCTCCTACATTCTTGAATTGAATTTTGGATAAAGATACAGAAAATGTCTGATTCTAAATATCAAACCTTAAAATTACACTCTGCCTAATTAAATTAATGGAGGAGTAATCACTCAGGCTGACATTCTTTCTCTTCTAGCTTTGCCTAATGTCAGATTTATATAGTTTGAAATTTATCTTGGGTAATCAGGGGGGAAAAATCCGCTCAAGACCACATTTGAGCAGATGTTGTGTCAGTCAGTCCCTGATCTACAACCTTCATTAGGCCCTGAGAAAACTGGATTAATCGTGTAAAACATGTAGAGGAATACAAATTGAATGAAAGATGCCTGTATGCCCCCCTCTCCCTCTATTTCCTTCTCTCCCTCAGTGTGTTTTCTTCTCTCAATACTTTTTTTTCTCTTTTAATTTGGCCCCTCTGTTTGTTTTTCTTCATTCTTTCATTAGTTGAAAAAACATAGCAGGCATTCCAGCTGTAATACCACTGAGATTCAGTATCAGTGTTGGGATTCGCACTCATGTGTGTGAGTGTGTCAGCGGAGAACAGAGAGTTGAGAGAGAGAGAGAGAGAGAGAGAGGAGAGAGAGATGGCAGTACACTAGAGACATTAGGCATTGCCTCATACTGTAACGATTCATCCCTGTACTATGCATGCGTGTAGACAGACATATCAGCCACACTGAGCCATTATGAGAATAGTGGAGATTCCTAATGAATATGTTCAGACTGGCTGAGAGCTGCATTTTTGTTTATTTGTTTAGCTCGCTCATATTTTTTTCTCTCAACCACAATCACAAAGACAGTCATCAGCAAAACCATGTTACTGCAGGTACCCTGGACCCCATTGGTAGTTGCACCATAGCACACACAAGGTGCACCTTCATTGCATAACAGTTAAGCCGAATTGTAACTGAAGAGCAAGTTCTTGAGGAAATCACTCAAATCACTCACTTTTATTATTTATTAAACTCTGAACATCAGTTTCATTCACATTGAAATGTCAACTGACATCAGATCATCACAGTGTGTACATTTGAATTAAACAAAACTCAAACTTTTAGCAGATTCATCTGTTTAGTTTTACCTCTACCAAACTGTAAATCATGTAATCTGCCAATAACAAAAAATGACTGAAAAACGGTACTTCCGTAATTTAGTACCTCCATAACACTGTGGTACTCACAAGAGTTTTAAAAAATAGATTTTTAAAAAAGAATAGTTGTAATTTAAGCAGCAGATGCCGGAATATTCAGACTTTTATTTTCTAGTATGGGTCAAGCTCCAAAAACACTGGATCCCATGCTTCCCATAATAACTAAATAGGATATTTCATTAGACCTTTTCTGTCATCTAAATGCCCACTTCTTGCATCCCCACACCTCCAGTTTGTAACACAAATGCTTTTGGTAAAAAAAATTTACATTTCAAGCTCAAGCTGGGGTAACCCCTCATGACATCATCAGGGTTATTTTTTAAAACTGTGGAAAGCCCTTTCCAAAGCCAGAACAAAGTATAATATACCGTTTTTTTGTAAGCTGAATAGTACTTTTCATGACAACTAAACTGAATATTTTGTGTAAAATCAATGGAGTGCCCCTTTTAGGCAGACTAAACCAAAAACAAAACAGGGAAAACCTGCGTAATGACTCACAATGCTCACTGCAAGGTTAACATGTCACTGGCTACAGACATAAAAAAAGTTACAGGGATAGAAGATTTACCTAACCTTATCTAACAACTAACCCTAACCTTAACCCTAACCCTACTATACTGAAATATGAAAACCATAAACTAAATATGGAAAAGTCGAGAAAAAATAAAAATAAATATTACAATAAAAAGATACAAACTGGTAACAAGCTCAGGATTTGCTATGGTGATATACAACACTTTAGGTCCCAAAATAAGGCAGTTCAAGGCCTCGTCTTGTTGTTTGACCTCTGCAGTAATGCAGAATGTTTATTTGGGTTGTCTTATCCTTACTGACAATTCAGCCGGAAGGATTTTTGCACATTCATGAAGATATGGAAAAACAGGTTCTGTGAAAGTGTATTCAATGGTATGTAGAAGTTTTTTCCTATCAAGGCAAAAAAATGACAGTTTTCCTTGATCATAATCTAACTGCACTCTGACCTTTTTGATCATCTCAGAAATGTAACCTAAGTTTTTTTCTGTAGGAAGTTCAAACAAAGGTCCTGGAAACATTCCATACAGGTAAATGCCCCAGACCTTTTCAGATGTTTGATGCTTGGTTCTAGCAGCCACACCAACAGTCCAATAATCCCTCACCACCTCCACATCCCAGCTGTGTTTCCCAGAGCTAAAGCCTTCATATCCAAGAACAGTAAAGTTGGATTGTCTCTCTGGGTTGTAAGGGAGCTGCTGAGACTTCATTCTGGATGTCAAACGAGTCAAATTCTCTGATAGAGTCAGAAGTTCGCCGCTTGTATTTGGATCCAGAATTACAGGAGCTGAATGGAAAAAATGAGAGTGAGTTTACTGGACTATTTTTTCAAGTAATGCTTTTATTGAATAAGTAATTTACCAGTAATTAAACTGCAGCTTTGAGTGTCAAAATATGGCAAGGCAGAAATAGCAATACATTACTCACTGTACTGTATTATGTTCTTCATCTTCCTCCAGACTGTGAACTGCAGGTTCCCCAGGTGTTTGGCCTCATCGATCAGGGCTCCTGATGGAGTCTCTGGTTTTGGCAGGTTGCATTGGGATCTGAAAAAATATAAGGTAGCCAAGGATTACCAGTAAAATATTTTGAAACACTAGGTAACATTTATGTTTGGAACAATGCACTCACGATATAGCAAATATTTAAATCTAATCAAGAAATAGATGAATTAAGAGGAATTAATTTATGACTTTTTACTTTGTTGCTAATGCTATGCTTCATCTTCAATTTTCATTTATTTTTTTTATCAGTATAGGCTACTGTAGATTTGCCAGGCCAGCGAATAAACATGACATATTTTAGCATATATTAGTTTTGTTTTACATTTTATCTATAAGACAATAATTTATAGAGCAGTAAGAGATTTGATTTTTTCTGTTCTTAACTGATATTTGCCTCCCATCACAACCACTGAAAGACTCAGACCTATATTTTAATTCAAAGACTTGACATCACAAAGGGACTCTTAACTTGTGCCTTATTAAAAGTAGGTGTACTAAAATTGTCAAGTACTTAAGACAAAATGCATGTTGGCAGTGCTAGCATAAACTGCAAGACAAATATACAAAATGTTGCTTGTCTCAGCTGTCCAATATGTCTTCAGAAGTGTACATGAAGCCGCTTACCGCTTCATAGAGGATTTGACATTCTATAAAATAAAGAGAAAACACAATAAACAAATCAATACATCGAATTATGCTAGATGTTTAATATTTACGTCTGGATATTGATTGACACAAGTGATCACTAATTACCAGCATTAATGAGATGTCTTCAGTTTTCAT
Organism: Thunnus thynnus; assembly: GCF_963924715.1. NCBI lineage: Eukaryota > Metazoa > Chordata > Actinopteri > Scombriformes > Scombridae > Thunnus > Thunnus thynnus. The sequence goes on from NC_089534.1 coordinate 15,112,059, forward strand.
TTCCCCCTGTATGGTTTTGATTTTGTCTGAGAGTGAGGAGGACTCTGCAGTCAGATTTACAATCCTGATCCTCATTGCCTCACTCTTGAGTGTCGCCTCTTTCCTCACAGCATCAATCCTTGCAGCCTCTTCTGCCCGTAGGAACTGGTACAGCTTTTGAAACTCCCCTTTTATCGCCTTCTCAGTCTGCTGGGCCTGGAGCTGAGGAGAAATACTTTTTTTAATAAAGTAAACTACATGATATAATACTGGCTATCGCTGTAAACATCATGTTTGTGACTTACTGTGATGTGGCTGGCCATTTTATCACACTCGAGTTTTTCTGCTTTGAATGACCCCTGTTTGCTTTTTAAATGCATCAGCTGAACCTTCAGTTTGGTCTGTAAGTATAACAAGAACAAGAATGATCATTTCTAAAATTAGTATAAACAACTACCAAACCCAGGACCTCTCTCAGTTGCTATATTAAACTGTATTGCTTACCCTATGGTCTTGTGCTGCTTCATTGATGGGGACACAGTTATGTTTCTTATGTTTTTTTGCATCCCTACAAATCACACAGATGAGCTCTTGATCATCTTGACAGAAGAGCTGGAGTTTCTCATTGTGCAGACTGCAGAACTCTTTAGATACTGTCGTAGCTCTCTGACTCCTCTCTTGTCTCAAGGTGTCAGAAAGATTTCTCAGTGCCAGATTACGTGGAGGCTGAGCCATTGGAAATATTTCCTTACAGACCGGGCACGTCTTCAGTCTACTCTGTCTCCACCACTCCTGAAGACAGTGCTTGCAGAAGCTGTGACCACACAACAAGACTACAGGATCCTTAAATATGTCACAGCACACAGGACAGGAGCAAACCACTTCAGATGGTGATTCATTGGCAGCCATTCTGTCGTTGTCTTCTGTAGTTGTCTTTTAATGCTTGACTCTCAGACAGACAACTTACTTTCACTTTCACAGATTTACTAGTATTTGCTCAGACAGCGCTCACTTTCAGTAATTTAGTTGCAGTTTTATCAATAAACACCCTTGAAATGTCAGTATAAACACATACATACGCACCGCTGGACTGTCTTCCCTTTTTACTTCCATTTTTAGGTGATTAATACGAGCAGTTTTTGTGACTGACTTTGCAGTCACTTCTTCCTGTTTTCTGTGTAAGAAGGAGGAGCTTTTGCTTCTTTTTTTTTAATCTCTGAAGCTCCGCCCTTCCCTGAGAAATGAATAGTTGCACATTCATCTGACCAAAGAATAAGGAAAGAAATATTCCTGTTTATTAGATTTTTCCTGTTTTTTCTTAGTACTTTTACTCAGATGGTTCATGAGTAGAAAAGACTAGACTAATGGAACAGTAATATTAATCCATACTCAATTGTGCCTTAATGGCAAACGGTGAGCTTTCACCTGTAGACTTTGTAGACGTCACTATTTTAAGGGAAGAGTAACTTGAAGCTCGAGAGGGCAGACACAAATCAGGGTACAGGGTCACTTTCAGTGTGGGTTCAATACTTGAATGGAAAATTTTAATCCAGTAATGAATACACACAGATTTTAAAGAAATTGTACTTACTAAAGTAAGTGCTGTAAATTCAGAAAGTGGCAACATCCCTAAAAATATGTCCAACAGGGTAACAAACATGAGTGGTGAGACAATCAGACAGGTTGGAAACAAGTGGGCAGTTTAGCCACACAGACTGTGACTGTTATTGACTTTGAACCAGTCAGTTAATCTACTAGCATGTTTACTGCCGGCTGCACACTCATCACTGGACTGCTGTTGTGCAGTTAGGATGATAGTTTTGAGGATCACTCTCATTCTGTGCATTTACAGATTTTGTCGGCTGCTCATCTTTGTTCACATAAACTAGAAAATATTTGCCACACAGGTGTAAAGTGGTGTTGAAACAGTTGCTGCTGAAATGTTGATCTAGTTAAATGCAATAACAGCAATTACAATTGTACTATATCTACAACAGCTGCATGTTAGTGTTAATGATGTTTGGAGAAGGAGTCTTATAGGTAATATACAACAGTCTTCAGTATATGAACATTCTGGAGAGCAGGACCAGATCATTTCAAATCCTGCTATTCAACCCTTGTAAGACCTCTTTTTAATATCTGGTGTTGGGTACTGATGCCAGAGCAGGAAACATAAAACAACAATAAATTGTACTATATCTACAAAAGTTGTGTGTTAGTATTAATACGGTTTAGAGGGGGAGTCTTATAGGTAACATACATTTAGAAATTAATAATATGCACTCATAAGATTATAAGGGGCACCATCTCTATGGACTAATTAACCAATTCATTATCTAATTAAATAATTAATTAAGAGGGAAAACAATTAAATCTAATTAATCAGTCTTATATCTGAGATTCATACATTCTGAATACACAGACCTCCACCTTCTGATATAAAAGAATGTACATATACAACAACTTGGCTATGAGTCAAGATATTGATTTAACTACCAAAGAACAGGGATGAATGGGAAACACTAAGCACACATACATATATACAACTAGAATGAATGAATGAATGCATGAATGACTGGGTAAATTAAATCGACAAGTTATTGTAGACAAAATGAATAAATGAGTGACAGCCAGATGAGAACCCCTACAGTTTCAGTGAAGCGCTCAAGTTCAGCACTTCTTCAGGAGAGTGAATCCAATGCTGGGGACGGCTCAGACTCAATGAGGCCACATAGTAGGCTAAGCACACCGTAGGGTTGTGTGTTTTAGTCTTGATGCATGGCTGCAGAGTTGGATGCTCAACCTTATCAAAAGAGTTCTTGGAAACGCCTTTAATAGTTTAAATGATGAAATAGGAGATTACAAAAATAATAGATACTCAAATGGCAAACGGCATAACTTTGCTTAGGTATCTTGCAGTCTTTTCTTCTTTATGGAGCTTTCAGCTCTCAGTCAGAATAAAAAAGACAATAGCCAGAAAGCATGGACGGCCATCACGGCTGATAAGGCCGAGAGAAAACAGAATAAGCAACAGCTGCCTGACAAAGAGTTGTAAAAGTTTTATAGTCTAGGAGGCATGTTTTAAAAGTAAAAAGGATCCTTGGTGCTCTTTTGATTGATTACTAATTGATTAATTTGTGTGGAAAAAAGAGAAAAACTGACCTTCACATAAAAGGGAGATTCCTGTTGAATATCTGAAAATTACACGTTTACAAATTGATGATTCACTCATTTCTGTTGTCATTGGCAAGTCATCAACACATCATGAACCAGTGAGAAAACACTCAGAAATTCTAATATTGATTATCCAAATAAAATACAGAATAAAATCAATAAAACTTCATTTCCTAATCTGTAATTACATCTATTAAGAAAGCATTATCCTAGCAATCAAACCATAGATAAATAATACACTTCCGCTGGTTAATATCAAATAAATCAAATGTAATAATATATTTGAATTATAAGTCAAACATATTAATACATTTGATTTATTTGGCTCTTATATTAACTCTCAAAGAAATGCATGGCAGACAGATGATCAAAATCTGTTAATTATAACAGATTTTGAAGCAGAGTTTGGATTTCCATAATATCAAACTAATTTAATTGTTCTGAAACACAACAAAAGTTGATATTGGTTAGACAAGTCAAGATACATATTTAGTAGCATTTTTAACTATTTTAGACATTCTTTGTGAATAAAAAGGAGAAAGGAAGACACAGGGACACGCTTAGAAGGAATGTGGCTTGTCCATAAATCTTATGAACCTAGAGAAGGGAGGATGGTTCACTCAGGTTGGTGCAGTCTGTATCTGAATAGCAAAAAAGTTGTTAATTTCCAAAATTGCCCATTTTGAGGTAAAAGCCATATCTTTGATGTCTTCACACAAATTTTTTGAGAAAATATTCAGAAACAGTAGACATGATCCAAATCACCCCTATATCTTTAAGTTGGCTTTGACATCAAAGGCCAGATCATTCACTCAGCTTCCAATTGCATTTCAACAATGACCTAATATCAATGGGTGACAGAATTAAGGATAAAAGAAGGAAACGACTACAAAACTTAGGGCTAATCATTATCCACAAAATCAACCTTGTAAAACCAGACATGCTCTACCAGCTCTATTTTAGACTTTCCAAAGACATCTTTCAAAACAATTTACCATTTGGAGGTGTTGCATGTATTGTATTTGGAGATATCCTTCACATAAAACATTCTCTTGGTGCTCTTATATTCAATCCACCCACAAATTTGTAATCCAAAAATAGTAGATGCAATTGATCCCCTCTGGAAAAGAATTTGAAGTTATATCTTTCAAAAACAAACCACAGACAGGGTGAGGATTTACAATATGCTGATTTACTATATAGAATCAGGATAGGCAAATACACAGACATTAATATAGCACTTTTGAAAAGCCAAACACATACAAGAAAAAGTCCTGGTTTGCCATAAAATGCTCTCTTGATTACAGGAAACAACTAAATAGTCAGTACAGTCAATACTGCTAAATTGAACCAACTTACAGGTGAACTGATAGAATTACATGCTATAGTAACTAGCAGAACAAGAACAACGTGTATTCCCAAACAAGAAGCTACAGGAATGGTAAAGAACACACCATTACAATTTTGCTTAAAACTCAAAATTAGTGCTTAAGTCATGCTAACATACAATGTAGATGTGACAGACAACATAACTAATGGGGCCTTAGGAGAAGTCATTGGATTCCAAAAAGACTCACTCAACAGAGTAAAATATGTTATGGTAAAATTTAATGATGAAGACTCTGGCTTCTAGTAACTTCTCACAAAAGCTAAACACAAAAGCTAACTTCTCACTCTATAAGATAAACAACAAACAACAACACTTCAATGGTGCAGGCTGTGGAAAAGCCATTGCAATCTACTTTCTTTCAGAGTTTGTCTTGTTAAACCAAACTACAGAAGACAAATTCCAAATAACCTCCGCTACCTCAAATGTCCGGAGTGTAATCACCGTGTATAGATCCACTGATGCTAATATACATTTCACCTTGACCACCTTTATCCAACTTTATCAAAAGTCAACATTGTAATGGGAAATATGAACTTCTGCCAAAGAAATAACCCAATGCCATAATCAAATTTACATAAGATTCACTCCACAAGTTGACTGCAAAAACATATCCATGAAAACTTGCGACTACTCAGGTCATGCATTTCCATTACAATTGAGATAAAAGAATAAATACATTGTACAAATGTGATCAAGATCTTGTCTTTGTCTACCTAAATTGTTTTACATGTGTCTTGCTGATACTTGTTTGCTTTTTATTTTCATCATATCATGTATTCTTTTAATATACATGCTCCAATATGAGTGGAAAGTATTGTTCTTGCAACTGAATTAATTTATATATTTATTATTTAACTTCTTTTTTTATTATTATTATTCAAATGTAGCTTAACCATGTCATGTAACTAATGTGCTATTTCAGTACACTTTGACAACAAATATTACTGGGACCACTACAGAAAATTGCAGATGAACATTTAAAATCTCAGAATTCACATTATAGACACTATCAGTAGTGTCATTTTTAGTGTCACTTCATTATTAAATTTGACCATAACATATTTTACTTTGTTGAGTGAATCTTTTTGGAATCTAATGACTTCTCCTGAGGCGCCATTAGTTATGCTGTCTGTCACATCTATATTATATGTTAGCATGACTTTATTTTGAGTTGTAAGAAAATTGTGACAGTGTATTTTTTACCTATAGCATCTTGTTTGAGAATAAATTTTGCTCTTGTTCTGCTAGTTACTAAATAATGCAATCTGCTAACATTATACAATGAATGAAAAAAGGTAAAAGGGTACTCCACTGATTTAGTAGTAAGCAGCAAATGCCACATCTGAATCCTGCACTTCCCATAATGCAACTCAATAAGATCTTTCATTAGACTCTTTCTGACAACTAAATGCCCACTTCTTTCAAACCCCACACCTCCAGTTTGTAACACAGGCTTTCTGGAAATACTTTAAGTCTCAAACCTTGTGACATCATCAGGGTTATTTTCTCAAACTTTTCTCACTGTGTTTTCAAAGGTTGAGTAGTAATACTCATGAAGAGTAAACTGAACTTCATCTGTAAAATCAGTGGAGTAACCCTTTAAGACAGACAAAACCAAATAGAAAACTCTTACTCCAACGTTAACATGTCATTGGATACTGACATTAAACAAACAGAAAGAGAACAAGATTTATAACTATATACTAATATCTGAGAAACATAAACTACATATGGAGAATTCAAGAGAATGCTAAAATAAAATATGATGATAAAAACCATTGTACTTAATGTGGCACAAGCCTGGGATTGGCTAAGTTAGGCAATATCATGAACACAAACCCAAAACACGGTTGTGTGAAGGCCTCATCTTGTTGTTTGAACTAATGCAGTAATGCAGCATGTTTATCTGAGTTGTCTCATCGTCACTGACAATTCAGCTGGAAGGATTTTTATATTCTGACGGAAATATGGAAAAACAGGTTTTGGGAAAGTGTATTTGATAGTGTGTACAGGTGTTTTTCTATCCAGGTCAAAAAACGATAGTATTCCTTGGTCATAATCAAGCTGCACTCTCACCCTCTGGGGAAATGAATCTGTAGATACGGGTTCTGAATCCCTCTCTGGAGTAACTTCACGTAAAATGTCAGTACACGTACACATATAGATGCCCCAGATCTTTTCATAGGTTTGATGCTTACATCTAGTAGCCACACCAACAGACCAATAACCACCCACCTCCACATCCCAACTGTGTTTCCCCGAGCTAAAGCCTTCAGAGCCAAGAACATCCCGATTGCCTAGCCTTTCAGGGTTGTAAGGGAGCATTTGTCTTTGGTCTCCTTTTGAACAGGTCATGTCTCCTGATATAATTAATGATGTGCAGCCAGAGTTGGGGTCCAGAATTACAGGAGCTTAAGGGGGAAAAAAGATAGAAAACAAAAGGGAAAGTTTATTGAAATGTTTATTAAAATAAAGTTTTGGTAAGAGAGTTCATTAGTTACCTGTACATGCTCCTGCAGATTAAAATATCAAAATATGGCAAGGCAGAAATAGCAATACATTACTCACTGTACTGTATTATGTTCTTCATCTTCCTCCAGACTTTGAACTGCAGGTTCCCCAGGTGTTTGGCCTCATCGATCAGGGCTCCTGATGGAGTCTCTGGTTTTGGCAGGTTGCATTGGGATCTGAAAGAATATTAAGTAGCCAAGGATTACGAGAGAAATATTTTGAAACACTATATTGATAACATTTACATTTGAAGCAATGCACTCATGATATAGCAAATAATTAAATCCAAGCAGGATATAAATTAATTAAGAGGAATTAATTCATGACTACTTTGTTGCTAATGAAATGCTCACCAGACACCTTCATGAAATTTTCATGTATTTTTTTTTTATCAGTATAGACTACTGTAGATTTGCCAGGCCAGTGAATAAACATATTTTAGCATATATTAGTTTAGTTTTACATTTTATCTATAAGACAATAATTTACAGAGCAGTAAGAGATTTGATTTTTTCTGTTCTTAACTGATATTTGCCTCCCATCACAACCACTGAAAGTCTCAGACCTACATTTTAATTCAAAGACTTGACATCACAAAGGCACTCTTAACTTGTGCCTTATTAAAAGTAGGTGTACTAAAAATGTCAAGTACTTAAGACAAAATGCATGTTGGCAGTGCTAGCATAAACTGCAAGACAAATATACAATATGTTGCTTGTTTCAGCTGTCCAATATGTCTTCAGAAGTGTACATGAAGCCGCTTACCGCTCAATAGAGGATTTGACATTCTATAAAATAAAGAGAAAACACAATAAACAAATTAATACATGTAATTTTGCTAGATGTTTAATATTTACGTCTGGATATTGATTGACACAAGTGATAATTTGATGATAAAGTGATAATTACCAGCATAAATGAGATGTCTTCTTCTTTCATTTCTTGCTCCATGGTTTTGATTTTGTCTGAGAGTGAGGAGGACTCTGCAGTCAGATTTACAATCCTGATCCTCATTGCCTCACTCTTGAGTGTCGCCTCTTTCCTCACAGCATCAATCCTTGCAGCCTCTTCTGCCCGCAGGAACTGGTACAGCTTTTGAAACTCCTTTTTTATCATCTTCTCAGTCTGCTGGGCCTGGAGCTGAGGGGAGACACTTTTTTTAATAAAGTAAACTACATGATATAATACTGGCTATCGCTGTAAACATCATGTTTGTGACTTACTGTGATGTGGCTGGCCATTTTATCACACTTGAGTTTTTCTGCTTTGAATGACCCCTGTTTGCTTTTTAAATGCATCAGCTGAACCTTCAGTTTGGTCTATAAGTATAACAAGAACAAGAATAATCATTTCTAAAAATTAGTATAAACAACTACCAAACCCAGAACCTCTCTCAGTTGCTATATTAAACTATATTGCTTACCCTATGGTCCTCTGTTGCTTCATTGATGGGGACACAGTTATGTTTCTTATGTTTTTTTGCATCCCTACAAATCAAACAGATGAGCTCTTGATCATCTTGACAGAAGAGCTTGAGTTTCTCACTGTGCAGACTGCAGAACTCTTTAGATCCTGTCGTAGCTCTCTGACTCCTCTCTTGTCTCAAGGTGTCAGAAAGATTTCTCAGTGCCAGATTACGTGGAGGCTGAGCCATTGGAAATATTTCCTTACAGACCGGGCACGTCTTCAATCTACTCTGTCTCCACCACTCCTGAAGACAGTGCTTACAGAAGCTGTGACCACACAACAAGACCACAGGATCCTTAAATATGTCACAGCACACAGGACAGGAGCAGTCCACTTCAGACGGTGATTCATTGGCAGCCATTCTGTCGTTGTCTTCTGTAGTTGTCTTTTAATGCTTGACTCTCAGACAGACAACTTACTTTCACTTTCACAGATTTACTAGTATTTGCTCAGACAGCGCTCACTTTCAGTAATTTAGTTGCGGTTTTATCAATAAACACCCTTGAAATGTCAGTATAAACACATACATACGCACCGCTGGACTGTCTTCCCTTTTTACTTCTATTTTTAGGTGATTAATACGAGCAGTTTTTGTGACTGACTTTGCAGTCACTTCTTCCTGTTTTCTGTGTAAGAAGGAGGAGCTTTTGCTTTTTTTTTTTTTATCTCTGAAGGTCCGCCCTGCCCTGGGAAATGAATAGTTGCACATTCATCTGACCAAAGAATAAGGAAAGAAATATTCCTGTTTATCAGATTTTTCCAGTTTTTTCTTAGTACTTTTACTCAGATGGTTCATGAGTAGAAAAGACTAGACTAATGGAACAGTAGTATTAACCCATACTCAATTGTGCCTTAATGGCAAACGGTGAGCTTTCACCTGTAGACTTTGTAGACGTCACTATTTTAAGGGAAGAGTTACCTGAACCTCGAAAGGGCAGACACAAATCAGGGTACAGGGTCACTTTTAGTGTAGGTTCAGTACTTAAATGAAAATTTTAATCAAGTGATAAATACACACAGATTTTAAAGAAATTGTACTTACTAAAGTAAGTGCTGTAAATTCAGAAAGTGGCAACATCCCTAAAAATATGTCCAACAGGGTAACAAACATGAATGGTGAGACAATCAGACAGGTTGGAAACAAGTGGGCAGTTTAGCCACACAGACTGTGACTGTTATTGACTTTGAACCAGGAAGTCAGTTAATCTTCTACTATGTTTACTGCTGGTTGCACACTCATCACTGAGCTAATGTTGTGCAGTTAGAATAGAAAATATTTGCCATGCAGCTGATAAGTGGTGTTGAAACAGTTGCTGCTGAAATGTTGATCTAGTTAAATGCAATAACAGCAATTACAATTGTACTATATCTTGAACCAGTCAGTTAATCTACTAGCATGTTTACTGCCGGCTGCACACTCATCACTGGACTGCTGTTGTGCAGTTAGGATGATAGTTTTGAGGATCACTCTCATTCTGTGCATTTACAGATTTTGTAGGCTGCTCATTTTTGTTCACATAATCTAGAAAATATTTGCCACACAGGTGTAAAGTGGTGTTGAAACAGTTGCTGCTGAAATGTTGATCTAGTTAAATGCAATAACAGCAATTACAATTGTACAATATCTACAACAGCTGCATGTTAGTGTTAATGATGTTTGGAGAAGGAGTCTTATAGGTAATATACAACAGTTTTCAGTATATGAACATTCAAGCATGCACATGCTATAAATCCCAGAATCCAGCTAGTAAGGTTCCTGGAGAGCAGGACCAGATCATTTCAAATCCTGCTATTCAACCCTTGTAAGACCTCTTTTTAATATCTGGTGTTGGGTACTGATGCCAGAGCAGGAAACATAAAACAACAATAAATTGTACTATATCTACAAGAGTTGTGTGTTAGTATTAATGAGGTTTAGAGGGGGAGTCTTATAGGTAACATACATTTAGAAATTAATAATATGCACTCATAAGATTATAAGGGGCACCATCTCTATGGACTAATTAACCAATTAATGATCTAATTAAATAATTAATTAAGAGGGAAAACAATTAAATCTAATTAATCAGTCTTATATCTGAGATTCATTCATTCTGAATACACAGACCTCCATCTTCTGATATATAAAAGAATGTACATATACAACAACTTGGCTATGAGTCAAGACATTTATTTAACTACAAAGGGATAGGGATGAATGGGAAACACTAAGCACACATACATATATACAACTAGAATGAATGAATGAATGCATGAATGACTGGGTAAATTAAATCGACAAGTTATTGTAGACAAAATGAATAACTGAGTGACAGCCAAATGAGAACCCCTACAGTTTCAGTGAAGCGCTCAAGTTCAGCACTTCTTCAGGAGAGTGAATCCAATGCTGGGGACGGGTCAGACTCAATGAGGCCACATAGTAGGCTAAACACACCGTAGGGTTGTGTGTTTTAGTCTTGATGCATGGTTGCAGAGTTGGATGCTCAACCTTATCAAAAGAGTTCTTGGAAACGCCTTTAATAGTTTAAATGATGAAATAGGAGATTACAAAAATAATAAATACTCAAATGGCAAACGGCATAACTTTGCTTAGGTATCTTGCAGTCTTTTCTTCTTTATGGAGCTTTCAGCTCTCAGTCAGAATAAAAAAGACAATAGCCAGAAAGCATGGACGGCCATCACGGCTGATAAGGCCGAGAGAAAACAGAATAAGCAACAGCTGCCTGACAAAGAGTTGTAAAAGTTTTATAGTCTAGGAGGTCTTTTTTGAAAATAAAAAGGATCCTTGGTGCTCTTTTGATTGATTACTAATTGATTAATTTGTGTGGAAAAAAGAGAAAAACTGACCTTCACATAAAAGGGAGATTCCTGTTGAATATCTGAAAATTACACGTTTACAAATTGATGACTCACTCATTTCTGTTGTCCTTGGCAAGTCATCAACACATCATGAACCAGTGAGAAAACACTCAGAAATTCTAATATTGATTATCCAAATAAAATACAGAATAAAATCAATAAACCTTAATTTCCTAATCTGTAATTACATCTATTAAGAAAGCATTATCCTAGCAATCAAACCATAGATAAATAATACACTTCCGCTGGTTAATATCAAATAAATCAAATGTAATAATATATTTGAATTATAAGGAAAACATATTATTACATTTGATTTATTTGGCTCTTATATTAACTCTCAAAGAAATGAATGGTAGACAGATGATCAAAATCTGTTCATTATAACAGATTTTGATGCAGAGTTTGGATTTCCATAATATCAAACTAATTAAATTGTTCTGAAACACAACAAAAGTTGATATTGGTTAGACAAGTCAAGATACATATTTAGTAGCATTTTTAACTATTTTAGACATTCTTTGTGAATAAAAGGGAGAAAGGAAGACACAGGGACACACTTAGAAGGAATGTGGCTTGTCCATAAATCTTATGAACCTACAGAAGGGAGGATGGTTCACTCAGGTTGGTGCAGTCTGTATCTGAATAGCAAAAAAGTTGTTCATTTCCAAAATTGCCCATTTTGAGGTAAAAGCCATATCTTTGATGTCCTCACACAAATGTTTTGAGAAAATATTCAGAAACAGTGGACATGATCCAAATCACCCCTATATCTTTAAGTTGGCTTTGACATCAAAGGCCAGATCATTCACTCAGCTTCCAATTGCATTTCAACAATGACCTAATATCAATGGGTGACAGAATTAAGGATAAAAGAAGGAAACGACTACAAAACTTAGGGCTAATCATTATCCACAAAATCAACCTTGTAAAACCAGACATGCTCTACCAGCTCTATTTTAGACTTTCCAAAGACATCTTTCAAAACAATTTACCATTTGGAGGTGTTGCATGTATTGTATTTGGAGATATCCTTCACATAAAACATTCTCTTGGTGCTCTTATATTCAATCCACCCACAAATTTGTAATCCAAAAATAGTAGATGCAATTGATCCCCTCTGGAAAAGAATTTGAAGTTATATCTTTCAAAAACAAACCACAGACAGGGTGAGGATTTACAATATGCTGATTTACTATATAGAATCAGGATAGGCAAATACACAGACATTAATATAGCACTTTTGAAAAGCCAAACACATACAAGAAAAAGTCCTGGTTTGCCATAAAATGCTCTCTTGATTACAGGAAACAACTAAATAGTCAGTACAGTCAATACTGCTAAATTGAACCAACTTACAGGTGAACTGATAGAATTACATGCTATAGTAACTAGCAGAACAAGACCAACGTGTATTCCCAAACAAGAAGCTACAGGAATGGTAAAGAACACACCATTACAATTTTGCTTAAAACTCAAAATTAGTGCTTAAGTCATGCTAACATACAATGTAGATGTGACAGACAACATAACTAATGGGGCCTTAGGAGAAGTCATTGGATTCCAAAAAGACTCACTCAACAGAGTAAAATATGTTATGGTAAAATTTAATGATGAAGACTCTGGCTTCTAGTAACTTCTCACAAAAGCTAAACACAAAAGCTAATTTCTCATTCTATAAGATAAACAACAAACAACAACACTTCAATGGTGCAGGCTGTGGAAAAGCCATTGCAATCTTCCTTCTTTCAGAGTTTGTCTTGTTAAACCAAACTACAGAAGACAAATTCCAAATAACCTCCGCTACCTCAAATGTCCAGACTGTAATCACCGTGTATAGATCCACTGATGCTAATATACATTTCACCTTGACCACCTTTATCCAACTTTATCAAAAGTCAACATTGTAATGGGAAATATGAATTTCTGCCGAAGAAATAACCCAATGCCATGATCAAATTTACATAAGATTCACTCCACAAGTTGACTGCAAAAACATATCCATGAAAACTTGTGACTACTCAGGTCATGCATTTCCATTACAATTGAGATAAAAGAATAAATATGTTGTACAAATGTGATCAAGATCTTGTCTTTGTCTACCTAAATTGTTTTACATGTGTCTTGCTGATACTTGTTTGCTTTTTTTTTCATCATATCATGTATTCTTTTAATATACATGCTCCAATATGAGTGGAAAGTATTGTTCTTGCAACTGAATTAATTTATATATTTATTATTTAACTTCTTTTTTTATTATTATTATTCAAATGTAGCTTAACCATGTCATGTAACTAAGGTGGTACTTCAGTACACTTTAACAACAAATATTACTGGGACCACTACAGAAAATTACAGATGAACATTTAAAATCTCAGAATTCATATTATAGACACTATCAGTAGTGTCATTTTTAGTGTCACTTCATTATTAAATTTGACCATAACATATTTTACTTTGTTGAGGGAATCTTTTTGGAATCTAATGACTTCTCCTGAGGCGCCATTAGTTATGCTGTCTGTCACATCTATATTATATGTTAGCATGACTTTATTTTGAGTTGTAAGAAAATTGTAACAGTGTATTTTTTACCATTCCTGTAGCATCTTGTTTGAGAATAAACTTTGCTCTTGTTCTGCTAGTTACTAAATAATGCAATCTGCTAACATCATACAATGAATGAAAAAGGTAAAAGGGTACTCCACTGATTTAGTAGTAAGCAGCAAATGCCACATCTGGATCCTGCACTTCCCAAAATGCAACTCAGTAAGATCTTTCATTAGACTCTCTCTGACAACTAAATGCCCACTTCTTTCAAACCCCACACCTCCAGTTTGTAACACAGGCTTTCTGGAAATATTTTAAGTCTCAAATCTTGTGACATCATCAGGGTTATTTTCTCAAACTTTTCTCAGTGTGTTTTTAAAGGTTGAGTAGTAATACTCATGACAAGTAAACTGAACTTCATCTGTAAAATCAGTGGAGTAACCCTTTAAGACAGACAAAACCAAGAAGAAAACTCTTACTCCAACGTTAACATGTCATTGGATACTGACATCAAACAAACAGAAAGAGAAAAAGATTTATAACTATATACTAATATCTGAGAAACATAAACTACATATGGAGAATTCAAGAGAATGCTAAAATAAAATATGATGATAAAACCATAATGTGGCACAAGCCTGGGATTGGCTAAGTTAGGCAATATCATGAACACAAACCCAAAACACGGTTGTGTGAAGGCCTCATCTTGTTGTTTGAACTAATGCAGTAATGCAGCATGTTTATCTGGGTTGTCTCACTGTCACTGACAATTCAGCTGGAAGGATTTTTGCATTGTCACGGAAAAATGGAAAAACAGGTTTTGTGAAAGTGTCTTTGATAGTGCGGACAAGTGTTTTCCTATCCAGGTCAAAAAATGATAGTATTCCTTGGTCATAATCTAGCTGCACTCTCACCCTCTGGGGAAATGAATCTTTACATATGGTTTTCGTACTCCCTGAAGTATGTTCAAATAAAGTGTTAGCACACACACACAGTTCGATGGCCCAGATGTTTTCAGAGGTAAAAGGCTTGGTTCTAGTAGCCACACCAACAGACCAATAATCACGCACCTCCACATCCCAGCTGTGTTTCCCAGAGCTAAAGCCTTCAGAGCCAAAAACACTCCGATACTCTGATCTTTCGGGGTTGTCAAGGTGTGGCTGCCACAGTGGTGCTACTGTTGAACGCGTCATCTGTTCTGATATAGTCAATGATGAGCCACCAGAGTTGGGGTCTAGAGTTACAGGAGCTTCAGAGGGAAAAATAGAAACAATATGGAAAGTTTATTGAGATGTTTATTAAAGTAAAGTTTTGGTAAGAGAGTTCATTAGTTACCTGTAAATGCTCCTGCAGAATAAAATATCAAAATATGGCAAGGTGGAAACAACAATACACTGCTTACTATACTGTATTATACTCTTCATCTTCCTCCAGACTTTGAACTGCAGGTTCCCCAGGTGTTTGGCCTCATCGATCAGGGCTCCTGATGGAGTCTCTGGTTTTGGCAGGTTGCATTGGGATCTGAAAGAATATTAGGTAGCCAAGGATTACGAGAGGAATATTTTGAAACACTATATTGACAACATTTATGTTTGGAGCAATGCACTCATGATATAGCAAATAATTAAATCTAAGCAGGATATAAATGAATTAAGAGGTATTAATTTATACTTTGTTCCTAATGAAATCCTTCATGAAATTTTCATCTATTGTTTTTAATCAGTATAGGCTACTGTAGATTTGCCAGGCCAGTGAATAAACATGCCATATTTTAGCATATATTAGTTTTGTTTTACATTTTATCTATAAGACAATAATTCACAGAGCAGTAAAAGATTGGATTTTTTTCTGTTGTGAGCTGATATTTGCCTCCCATCACAACCACTGAAAGTCTCAGTCCTACATTTTAATTCAAAGACTTGACATCACAAAGGGACTCTTAACTTGTGCCTTATGAAAGGTAGGTGTACTAAAAATGTCAAGTACTTAAGACAAAATGCATGTTGACAGTGCTAGCATAAACTGCAAGACAAATATACAATATATTGCTTGTATCAGCTGTCTAATATGTCTTCAGAGGTGTACATGAAGCCACTTACCGCTTCATCGAGGATTTGACATTCTATAAAATAAAGAGAAAACACAATAAACAAATTAATACATCTAATTTTGCTAGATGTTTAATATTTGTGATCACTAATTACCAGCATTAATGAGATGTCTTCAGTTTTCATTTCTTGCTCTATGGTTTTGATTTTGTCTGAGAGTGAGGAGGACTCTGCAGTCAGATTTACAATCCTGATCCTCATTGCCTCACTCTTGAGTGTCGCCTCTTTCCTCACAGCATCAATCCTTGCAGCCTCTTCTGCCCGCAGGAACTGGTACAGCTTTTGAAACTCCTTTTTTATCGTCTTCTCAGTCTGCTGGGCCTGGAGCTGAAGGGAGACACTTTTTTTAATAAAGTAAACTACATGATATAATACTGGCTATCGCTGTAACCATCATGTTTGTGACTTACTGTGATGTGGCTGGCCATTTTATCACACTCAAGTTTTTCTGCTTTGAATGACCCCTGTTTGCTTTTTAAATGCATCAGCTGAACCTTCAGTTTGGTCTATAAGTATAACAAGAACAAGAATAATCAATTCTAAAATTAGTATAAACAACTACCAAACCCAGGACCTCTCTCAGTTGCTATATTAAACTGTATTGCTTACCCTATGGTCTTGTGCTGCTTCATTGATGGGGACACAATTATGTTTCTTATGTTTTTTTGCATCCCTACAAATCAAACAGATGAGCTCTTGATCATCCTGACAGAAGAGCTTGAGTTTCTCACTGTGCAGACTGCAGAACTCTTTGGATCCTGTCGTAGCTCTCTGACTCCTCTCTTGTCTCAAGGTGTCAGAAAGATTTCTCAGTGCCAGATTACGTGGAGGCTGAGCCATTGGAAATATTTCCTTACAGACCGGGCACGTCTGGAGTCTACTCTGTCTCCACCACTCCTGAAGACAGTACTTGCAGAAGCTGTGACCACACAACAAGACTACAGGATCCTTAAATATGTCACAGCACACAGGACAGGAGCAGTCCACTTCAGATGGCGATTCATTGGCAGCCATTCTGTCGTTGTTTTCCGTAGTTGTCTGTTAATGCTTGTATGAACTCTGAGACAGCCAACTTACTTTCACAGATTGACTCGTTTTTGCTCAGACAGCGCTCACTTTCAGTAATTTAGTCGCGGTTTTTTATCACTAAACACCTTTAAAATCTCAGTATAAACACATACATACGCACCGCTGGATTGTCTTTCCTGTTTACTTCTATTTTTACTAGATTAACACGTGTAGCTTTTGGTGCTGACTTGTGGTCACTTCTTCCTGTTTTCTGTGTAAAAAGGAGGAGCTTTTGCTTTTTTTTTTAATCTGTGAAGGTCCGCCCTGCCCTGGGAAATGAATAGTTACACATTCATCTGACCAAAGAATAAGGAAAGAAATATTCCTGTTTATCAGATTTTTCCTGTTTTTTCTAAGTACTTTTACTCAGATGGTTCGTGAGTAGAAAAGACTAGACTAATGGAACAGTAGTATTAATCCATACTCAATTGTGCCTTAATGCCAAACATAGTGAGCTTTCACCTGTAGACTTTGTAGACGTCACTATTTTAAGGGAAGAGTAACCTGAAGCTCGAAAGGGCAGACACAAATCAGGGTACAGGGTCACTTTTAGTGTAGGTTCAATACTTCAATGGAAAATTTTAATCCAGTGATGAATACACACAGATTTTAAAGAAATTGTACTTACTAAAGTAAATGCCGTAAATTTAGAAAGTGGCAACATCCCTAAAAATATGTCCAACAGGGTAACAAACATGAATGGTGAGACAATCAGACAGGTTGTAAACAAGTCGGCAGTTTAGCCACACAGACTGTGACTGTTATTGACTTTGAACCAGTCAGTTAATCTACTAGCATGATTACTGCTGGCTGCACACTCATCACTGAACTGCTGTTGTGCAGTTAGGATGATAGTTTTGAGGATCACTCTCATTCTGTACATTTACAGATTTTGTGGGCTGCTCATCTTTGTTCACATAAACTAGAGAATATTTGCCACACAGGTGTAAAGTGGTGTTTTAGCATAAAAAAGTAATTGGAAGAAACTGTTGCTGCTGAAATGTTGATCCAGTTAAATGCAATAACCGCAATTACAATTTCACTATATCTACAATAGCTGCATGTTATTGTTAATGATGTTTGGAGGAGTCTTACAGGTAACATACATTTAGAAATGAATAATATGCACTCATAAGATTATAAGGGGCACCACCTTTATGGGTTAATTAGACAATTAAATATTTAATTAAATAATTAATTAGGGGAAAAACATTAAAATCAAATTAATCAGTCTTATACCTGAGATTTGTAAATTCTGAATACACAGACCTCCATCTTCTGATATAAAGGAATATACATATACAACGACTCGGCTATGAATGAAGACATTTATTTAACTACAAAGGGATAGGGATGAATGGGAAACACTCAGCACACATACATATATACAACTAGAATGAATGAATGAATGAATGCATTAATGACTGGGTAAATTAAATTAACAAGTTGCAGACAGAACAAATTAATCAATGAATGTTATCAAAAATGAGTCAAAAACGCAATGAGGGGGCCAAGACTGTCTACAGCCAATAAAAATGTAGTTTTTGAGTGGCTTTTATATTAACCAAGATAAATGCATGGCAGACAGTTTCTTACTGTTTCGCCAAGTTTATAGTCCCCAGATTGACAGCCAGATGAGAACCGCTGCAGTTTCAGTGAAGCGCTCAAGTTCAGCACTTCTTCAGGAGAGTGAATCCAATGCTGGGGACGGCTCAGACTCAATGAGGCCACATAGTCGGCTAAAAACACCACAGGGTTGTGTTTTAGTCTTGATGCATGGCTGCAGAATGGGATGCATGGAGCTCTACCTTATCAAAAGAATCCTTGGAAAAGTCTTTAAAAGTTTAACTAAATGAAAAAACAGGAATTTACAAAAATAATAGATACTCAAATGGCAAACGGCATAACTTTGCTTAGGCATCTTGCAGTCTTTTCTTCTTTATGGAGCTTTCAGCTCTCAGTCAGAATAAAAAAGACAATACCCAGAAAGCATGGACGGCCATCACGGCTGATAAGGCCGAGAGAAAACAGAATAAGCAACAGCTGCCTGGCAAAGAGTTGTAAAAGTTTTTATAGTCTAGGAGGAGTTTTGAAAGAAAAAGGATCTTTGGCACTCTTTTGAGGAATCACATTGACTACTAATTAATTCCTTTGTGTGGAGAGAAAAACTGACCTTCAAATAAAAGGGAGATTCCTATCAAATATCTGAAAATTACACGTTTACAAATT
Source organism: Thunnus thynnus (assembly GCF_963924715.1). Taxonomy (NCBI): domain Eukaryota; kingdom Metazoa; phylum Chordata; class Actinopteri; order Scombriformes; family Scombridae; genus Thunnus; species Thunnus thynnus. The sequence continues at coordinate 15,131,391 of NC_089534.1, forward strand.
CAATACTCACTCATTTCTGTCATCAATGCCAAGTTATCAACACATCATGAACCAGTAAGAAAAGAAATTGTTGAAGCAGTTTGAATGAACTATCCCTGTAACAAATTGGCCACAATTTCGCACATTGACCATACACAGTCCAGCCATATACTAGATTTTGACCTGGTCTTGTTTCATCTCTTGCTATTTTGTAATTATAATTAATTATATTGCTATTTCTTTTCTTTCATTTTCTAATTGTGAGCATCTGCAAATGTTAAATAACTTTCATATTTGCATTCCTTAAAAAAAAATCAGAGTCCAGAAACCATGTATCTTTTCAATGTCTTCTTAAAAAGTAACAAAAAAGTTCAAGTTTAAAACAAAAACACTATCTATGTATTATATTTAGTATTTCTGCCATTGGAATCCAAACTCAAGATGACGGCATGTTCAGAACAGTACCACAGAAAAAATGTTGATCTGCCCACACACCCGTTTTGAATGTTTGTTCTACTGTAAGGATGCAGATCTACTCTGTTGTGTCCTAGGGATCTTTCCCTCATCAATCATCTTCAGACTCTTCCTCTGCCTCTCGCAGCCAGGTGAAGAAGGCTCTGACAGACTTGAGGGCCAAATCCTTACCCTGCTGCTCGGCAGGGTTTTTGCTCATCTCCCACTTGAAGAAAGCGTCCTCCAAGATGACGTCCTCGTCATACAGACAGTCAAAGAACATCCGGAGAAGGTCTGACAGGCAGACAGAGAGAGAGAGAGAGAGAGAGAGAGCAAATACACGTCACATCAAGACTCATCTTTGTCAGCTCTGAAAGGTTCAGGGGATCACCAAAGTTTGTTGCTTCTGTTCTCATTGCTGTGATCTACTTTCTCTGCTCTCAGAAAAGATGAAAATTTGAACATCTACAAATCCTTAACAACTGGACAAAATCCATCTGCGGATGAAGATAATGCGATATGATCAAAGACTCTAGTACAGCTACTAAATGGACCTTGTGGTGAGATTATATTACCAACATTAGTTTAAACTGCTTAAAACATTAGTGTTAAACAACTAAGGTATTGCTTGTAACCACAACTTAATGTTCTCTGATAAGAAATGTAGGAAAAGAGAAAAATACATTTTTCACTGTGAGGAGGTAGGAGGAGCGAACTCTTAACGCATCACTTACTTGGAGGCTGATTGAGGGAGACTATCAGCGCCTGAAGTGCATAAAGTGCTTGCAGCTGTCTCTCAGTGTCTGATTTAAGGTATTTCATTAGTACAGGCGATCTCCTCTGGAAGACGGCCGTGTCCACTCGACAGTTGGTGTTATCATCTGTGTAGTAACGCAGGAGGCAGAGTGAGTGCACGCTGAGCTGCTTCGTTCAGTTCAGCAGTGTAAATATTGCGATCAGTGGTGAGATTTTAGCAGAATAGAGAATAGAGAAGTCTCTCCTCCAGGTGGTGGAGTGCTTACCTTTCACTGCTCCCTTACAGACAGCTGTCATCAAAGCCCTCAGGAAGGGAGATGAGCTCATCTGAGATTCATCTAGATTTGCCTGGAAAATGCAGCACAGAGAAGGAGAACAAAACACACACAATCTGTCAATTTCACGTGGCTCAACGCATCTTAGCAGTGATGCTACTGAAGAACAACATCATGGCATGATTTTACCTAAACTGTGGTGCAAAGACAGACCTTTGTACCATTTAGTATTTCTTGGATGATGTCCTCAAGACACTTAAAAGGGACATATCATGCATATTCCACGTCTATATTTATTGCATGATTTACATTTATAAAACTTATTTATTTTATACTGGCCCTTAATGCAGCCCCTCAGTTCAGTTTCTATCTGAAAAAGGCCGTTTAAGCTCCTGTCTCTCTATTAGATGAGCCCACACTGTTTTGATTGGTTAGCTCCCAGAAGCTGCCCCTCAGCAGATTTCTGCCAGCTTCGGAGGCTACGTAAACAACCACAAAAAAGTGGTAGGATTTCACTTCTTTTTCCCATTCTTTACTTGAAATGGAAACTTCTCAAATACACCTGTACATGTTGGAGCTGAAATCCGATTCAAAATAAGCGAGTGGACAACATGAACAATCCGTTGAACAACCTTAGCAACAATCATAGTAACAAATACTATGGAGTGAGCAGCAGTTTGTGGGCATGCATGAACAATCACGAGGAGGAAGTAGAGGTAACTTTGCAAACAAAGCACTTAGAGAAGGCTGAAGCCCTGGCTTTTGACATGCAGGAAGCTTTGTTACATACATACACCTCACCTGAAAAGATGTCAGATAGCAAGTGATTGCAGTCACTATCTCCATTATTTCCCATGTAAACACAACAGTGGTAAAACTTTTCTCAACTTGGTACTGTGGCTCACCATGTAACCATGGCAACCACAGAAATGACTCCAAGGAAAACTATGCAGAAGCTTATTTTAGTGGTATAAGAGTTCCCTGAATTATACACCTCCTCAGTGAAAAAATATATCAACCAACAAAAATGGTCTGAGAGCGACCTCAACTTCAGAGTTTGATTATCTAAGCCACTAAACAGTGTTTGTGGCCAATATTAGTTAGTTTAAATTCCCATATTAACTCTGTCATATTGAGTTATTAATAACTTATTCATTCTTATATCAAATTGTTAATTCAACATTTTCTGCTCATTAGTGAATAAATATGTAAATATACTGTGTCAGAGTTCTGTAAATCATAAAAATAGGATGCCCTGAGTTTTAGCCACTATCTTGCAGAGTTTGGATAATGGTTTGTCTTTGAGAAATGTCTGCATACATTTGTCACTTCTCATACCTCCACCCAGTCAAAGATCTGCTGGTTGCTGGCCATGTCCTCCAGGAGGAGTCTCTCCAGCTGGCGGCTCAGCTCCTCAGGAGACAAGATCCTTTTAGAGAGAGTCGTCTCAGGGCCGGAGCTGTCTGACAGAATGAACTGGAGTTTCTGTTTGTATCACAGATGTGATGAGGGAGTGACAAACGAGGGAAAGATGATTAAATGGACAACAGGAATGAGGAGAGGTTAGAATGTGCTCTTTATCAGCTTGTTGGGTTAAAGAAGTATTAAGAAAGCAGATGAATAGTGACTGAGTTTTCCTATAATACTGATATTTCTTGACTTGAAACCCTTCATCACCAACCTGTTGTGAGATGAAAGCCTGGACATCTTCTCCCTCTGGGAGGAAGTCAATCCAGTTGAGGCCAGATTCCTTCCACAGAGAACCCACCATAGTCCTATCGTTCTGTGGGGACAAGATGAGACAACGTCACACCTCACTTCTCTGAAATATCTTCATCCAGTTTCCAGCAGCGGGAAGGAAAATTTCAGCAGTGTAGACTGAATAGACTGTTTCCCAATTTACAGTGAAAACACATTACTTGATGAATAAATAAAAACTGTCCCTAGAAAGCATATTAATTTGTTACAAGTCACAAGGGCAAAATAACTTTTTACTGGGATGCACATTTAACACAACTGATTAATGTTAATAATAGTAGTGAATGAATAATCAAATCCTTTGTAGCGCTTAATAAAGTGTATTATTTTGTCCTTTCACTGAGCTTTAACATTCAAATAATACATGACCAAATATCTATCACAAAGTGAAAGAACAGAACAGTATTTCTTTAGAGGGCTGCACATTATATAACCCACAAAACAGTCAATTGTTAGTCTTTTTAGACATTTAAGTGAATGATCTATCTATTAATTGTGCACGTCCCTAACTTTATAGATGATTATACACCACTGGCTTTGTAATGACAGCAGGTAATATATATGTGTGCAGAATGAATAAAAAAAACAATAAAAGGTCAAAGTGTTGCTTACCATTTGTTTGCATAGTATGTGCAATACTTCAGAAATTAAAATCCCAGCTTTTCCTACAGGAATCAAAGGTTTGCTTAATTCACTGTGAACAAACAGAAACGACAGAAATTAAATGCAAGTCTGCCAAATATTTTTCATCATACAGAGGGACAGAAAAGACTAATTGCTCAAACAACTTTTATGCTACTCATTCTCAGTGGGTGTTGTGCTCCCCCAGGGTTGTCCCTTGTCATCAATTCTGTTTGTGATTTTAATGAATAGAATGGGAGAGGAGAGTGTCCGGTTTGGGGACCTCAGGATTGCTTCTTGTTTTTTTGCAGATCACGTGATTCTTTTAGCTTCAACACACCGTGACCTCCAGCAGGCACACGGACGGTTTGCAACCGAATGTGAAGCAGTTGGGATGAGAGTCAGCACTTCCAAATCTAAGGCCATGATCCTCTGCTGGAAAAAGGTGGACTGTTCCCTCTGGGTTGGGAATGAGTTGCTGCCCCAAGTGAAGGAGTTCAAGTATCTCAGGGTCTTGTTCACAAGTGAGGGTAAGATGGAGCGTGAGGTTGACAGGCAGATCAGTGCAGCATCAGCATTAATGTGGGTGTTGTACCAGACTGTTGTGGGGAAGAAAGACCTGAGCAAGAAGACAAAGCTCTCATTTTACTAGGAGCGCCTGCTCCTTCGCATTGAAAGGAGCCAGTTGAGGTGGTTTGGGCACCTGATTAGGATGCCTCCTCGAAGCCTCCTTCTGGAAGTGTTCCAGAGATGTCCAACTGGCAGGAGACCCCAGAGCAGACCCAGAACATCCTGGAACTCCATATCTCTTCTGGCCTGAAAACACATTGGGATCCCCGAAGAGAAGCTGGAGGGCATTGCCAAAGTGAGGGATGTCTGGGTTTTCTTACTCAGTCTGATGCTACCGCAACCTGGTCCCGGATAAGCAACAGAAAATGGATGGATGTATGGATGGATAGTTTGAAATTAATTCATCTTGGAAATGAGCAGAAGAGAGAGGAAAATCATATTAACTAGAAAAACTGGGTCCAAAGGATGACAATTATGTGGCTTTTTTGATCAAATAAAAGTGGTTTGCTGGGGTGGTACACAAAGCAGTACTTTGTGTACCACCCCAAAATTTCAGCTAGTTCAGCACTGAGGCTGTGCATACTGAGGTGATCAAAATATGACTGGTAACAAGGTGGCCGTTTTAGTGGCTAATTGAGCATCAAGTGAATGACTCAAGAGTAGACATCTCAGTACCTAAAGAGTTCTCTCATAGAGAAGCCCCCTTCTCTCAGGACAGGGCTGAGCAGCTCGGCCAGGTACAGCCAGATATGGGGAATGTCGATGGCCATATCGTTCACTTGCTCCAGCGTGTCTGCAAACCTGAAAAAACAAACAATTATTTGTTAGGACATGTGAAAGTAAACTAACATGAAACATTAAGATTTATAATTTATTCACTTTCTATTTCTTTCTGTTGTTACTATATGAATTTGTTACTGTGTTGATCCAAAATACCTTAGAAGAAAATGTGTTGCTATATGTTGCCAGGAGATTTATAGCACATTCCTGGGAGAGTCTTCGAGGGGATGGAGAAGACATCCTTTCCCCGAGTGTCCTGTTACCATTTGTGTTACCATTTCTGTTTCCATGGAAGGTAATACTGGTGTTAAACTCTGACCCTTGCTAGAACTCAAACTTTTCTGGCACATCCAGAGTTTGCTGTAGGTTGACTGCTTTTTGGATACACATTGGGAACCAACCCTCAAGGTTTCTTTGTTTCTGTGAATGCTATTAAAGAACTGCTGCACCCTTCCCTCCTTTGAGACAATTCCTTCTGACATCTGTGTTGGAAGGTAATGCCTCCATATATTGTCACAATATATTAATCGAATACATCAGTTTTTTGTGTATTATTTCATAATGTTGAGTGTTTGCAGGCAGTTTCCATGACAGACACCACTAAAAAATGAAGATATTATGGTTCCTGTGATAAAGAAAGTCACAACTATACTCACACATATGAGTATCAGCATGTATAAGGCCTGGAGCTGCTCAAACCACCTATAAGCAACTAATTTATAGGAAAAAAACCTGTGATTTCACACTGAAATTCATTATTTAACCCTTCTATTGTGTTTTCAAGTTTAGATGTGTGAAACATACTTAAAATTTTTTCTGATCAAAACAAGGCTTCATTATATCTGCCTACGGAATATGATAAAACACATTTTGATCTTTTTTCTTTTTTATAAATGCCTATAAAAAAAAAAAAAGTTACATCTGTTGTGTTACATGTCAAATTTGACCCGGCTGAGAAATACATATTAAATGATGCCAAACCATCATGAATAACAAATAATACAAAAAAACAAAAATAATAGTAATAATATCCTATAAAAAATAGTATAATAATATTATGTAATAATATTGAAATTATGTTTCATGCCAAGAAAGCGTATTAACTTGAATTCAATTGTAGAGTGGCACACAGCAAATATGATCCCAAGCACAATGAATTGCTTGTTAATGAATTCAAACACGGGTCAAATTTGACCCACTAACACTAAAGGTGTAAACCCTTTTCTAACACATTAGAAGGGTTATGGGGGTTCTGTTGCTTTTGTGCAAGAAATTTTAAGTCCCTGAAAAAAAGAAATCACCTCTTCATTTGTTTTATCTGTGCGCATTTATTTTTACTTTATACCTAACATGACTTCAAGTTTGAGTTGTGAAAGTTGTTTTAGATTTGGATGAATGAACTGTACTGTTCAAGACTGTGGAAATGAGGTTGGGAAGGTCATGACTGAATAATGGGTTGTTTTTTTAAGATTACAGAGTATAGTGTAGGGACTGAAGAGGATTCAATTTTATAGTCCTTTTCATATACAAAAGCAACTGAATTTTAAATATATTTTAAAAATATCACTGTTTCAAAAGGCTTACATTTTCAAAATGTTCTGAATTTCCCAGACTTCTTTACATTTCTTGACTATATTTTACAGAATATGAACTTTCAAAATATTTTGTATTCTGATATTGGTTGGATAATCTATATAGCACTTGATTGATTGATTTATTGACTGATTGATTGATTGATTGATGAATGAATGAAACTGCATGCACTTTGATTGATTCCCAAATTTCAAACAGCTGGAAAATGATTTCTATAGACCTTTAAACAGGTTGGGCGTATGCCTTCAGCAAGAACATTTTAAAAGTCTTTGTTTTGACATGTTTTTTTGTGGTAAATCACAATTCTTTCACTCAAGTTACTCAGGTCATAATGAGGTTAAAAAGAATCACAAGCATCTCTTTTATGAATACAGTGTTTCAATCAGTATTCCAACTATAAAAACACAGAAGTTACATTTACAAAAAGCAGGCATGACTGTGATGTGCCAAAATGGTGACAATCAGCTCCATGTTTATAGAAACTGATTATTTTCATGTAAGGTAGAGAACAGCATGCAGGTGAACTGACCCTTCGTAGAACTGGGGTTTGGGCAGGATTCTCTGCTGCACCAGCTGGAAGAGGAGCTGGCCCATGTGGTCCCGTGTGATCTGACTACGCTCCAGGGTCGATTCCACCCCAATGCGCACAAAGATGTGCAACTGAGATCCCAAGTTGAGCTCATCCACAGACTGGATAGCCTCCTACAGAAAACAAAGAAATATGATCAAGACTGGAAACTAGAGAAACAAAAAGGGGAATACATACACAGTCCTTTATTGAATGCATTTTAAAAAAGACAAATGCTAATGTTTGATAGAAGTAATTTCTCTTGGCCAAGTTAATAATCAATTATCCATTCATCATTAAATGCTACAAATGCAAAATGCATGCTTTATCTTAGTGAATGCTATAAATGCTAATAAAAAGTTAGTTATTTGAATAATAGATGAATCTGCAGGAGAAATCCCTGATTAATCCTTAAAATCCCTGTGAGCAGCAGTTTGTGGATGTTGTAGGAGGACAGCCTTGTTTGTTTGTTGATTTTTTCAAAACACAATCTTTCTTTAATTCCTAAGCAACAAGTTGAGTGCTTTTCCAGACTTTTGAACAGATCCCTTTTCACCCATAGATACATGGGTTAGCCAGACCTCCTGACAGACCATGGTAGACAAGAAACAAATTGTAAAATAAATGTAGTGTAAACCCCTACAATATGGATTCAAACGTTTGCACCTAAAATCATGGATCTTAAGACGCCATGAGTCTCATTTACTGTTGATTTTCACGTGAATCTCAGTACCTTGTAATCATTTATGAGGAGGAACTCGTCGATGATGGACTTGGACTTCCTCTCTATCTCCTCCTCAGACAGGGCAGGTCTGCGCCATGTCTGTACCATTGGCCCAGGTTTCACTGTCAATGTAAAACAACAGTCACAACAGTGTCTGTCTCAGGTCTGTGTGAGTCTGTCTTCTCTGATTTACTGATATTTACATTCACTGGAGTAAAACTACTGTGAAAGAGGCTGTCAGAATGACATTTCTGACTAAGACTGCCATACTTGATGAAATACTATAGGTCAGCTAACAGAGAGGGGGCAAAGGGCTTCCTGTCTGCTGTTGGGCACAATAGCGTGTCTGCAGGCTACAGGCACAGGTAGTCTGCTCATATGCCTGCAGGCTTCCTGAGTCACTGTAGCTGTGCTGATGTGACACTAAGAGGAGGATTTAGACTATAGGCCTGACCTGGACATCTTTTGCTGTTCTTGGATAACAGCTGCTGGCACACTTTTCTCTGCTGCCTTTGCTCTTCAATCTTCACCTCCTTGTGAGTCTTCTTGATAGTTTTTGGGCCCTGATTGGCTCCTTTGGACACCCAGTTGTGCTGTGGAAAGAGAACCACAATGACCTGAATCAAATAGCAATGTCAGATTCAGAGGTTTCAAACTGATTCTTTTTCTTGATTTAATGGTAACTTTAATATCTTGAGAGTATAAGCGGATTTTATTATACCAGATGCATCTGTTCAGAAATAAAATAAGCTGTCGATCACAGAAGAATATTCTAAATTCAAGGAATGCACTGATACTGACAGACAAACATGTTAACATCATGTCTTGATCCTTCATTTTTGCTACACTTCCACACGGCTGAATATGCTGGTTTTGTTTTTAAACAGAGAGAACCCTGCACTGCCTAAGTAGCCTTGCTGATCTTAATTTCAAATTTGATCAGAGCAGCACTACAGGGCTTGAATCTGTGTTTTTACGTTTTGTAGTGGGAGACAGTGACATTGGTTCAAACAGCTTGTGTTAGGTAAGAGTTAGGAGGGAAATCACATTTAATCAGTGCAGATGTTTCTCTATTAGAAAAGCCTGATATTACAGTTGTCATGTTAAGTCATTTGCTGCTTGTTTATTTCTCTTTCTTGTGAGTCCATGTATTTGTTTCTGAGCCCAGTAAAGATTCATGTGCTCCCACAGTCTACTACTGAAGACATTGTAAATGTAAACACGTAAATTCAGAATATCATCTGATCTTAATTTATTTTTGTTTTTTTAAATAAATCAGAAGCATTTGACATTAATCTTACCTACAATATAATTGTGTGATCTATGTACTAAGATTCAAGTTCCAAAGTCAGTAGCTAAATAAATAAATATGTAAAAATACACTGTTCTGTAACGGTACAGGATTGAACAGAATCATCTAGAATTAATGGCTGAGATATTAAATCAGTTCAGAGGACATGCATTGTTTATGTTTTCTTGAAAATCGTGGTTCAGTAGTGTCTTTTTACAGTGTTAATTCACTATTTTAAACTATTATAAACATACAATGTCACAGCATTTTAGTGCATTGGCATGCAAATCCTTTAGCATGCAGACCTTTTGTAATGAGTTAGCATTAACAGCATTAATGGACCTCACAACCTACTTTCCCAACTAAAAAAGGTGACATCATGTACTTCTGTGCAACAATCAGGATTTAACCATATTTGAATCAGAACCTGATGACAGGGATTGCTTGCTTATATTGCCAGGCCATCGTCAATCAAATCACACCCACACAGTCCTGAGGAAGAAGATAAGCTTTGTTTTTGGGAGTTTAACTCTTAATAAATAATACAACATGATGTTTTTTTGTTGATTATTTAGTCAGGTAAATTTAATCTTATAGAAGAATATTGAAGTTTTCATGGGATTTAAAAGGCAATTAGCTCCTCTGTCATCAAGCACATACAAGTAGTGTACAGTATGTGCCTCAGGTCCAGGTTTGCCTCTGTCCTAACTTATATTTTCCCACTGAGTTTTTCTCCCACCAGTCTCTCTAAAAAGGTGTTCAAATCCAAAAACAAGAGCGGTAGTAGATATCCATTTAGCAGATAATGACCAGAATACCCAATATCTTGTTCCAGAGGGTCAGAAAGATCAAGGAAACAAACCTCTGTGGGGAAAATATATTGTGGACCAGAGATAGCCTGAACACAGGGCTGGACTTTGGACTCAGCTGTGTGACTGTGCAGATAAAACTAATATCATGTGCATCAATAACCACACACTCACCCATCTCAGGTCTATAACATCCTGTACCATTGACTGTATCTGAGGCGACGTATTCCTCTCCTTGACAATTTTCTTCATCAGATTGAAATACTGATCCATTCGAGGCTGACGAGAGAATGAAAGAGAGGGTTAATTTGAGACATTTATACAATAGCAAAAATAATTCAGTGCCACTGGCCTGAAAAGTATGGTGAAGACAACTTTGTTATCATGTTTGAAGGCCTACAGTTTGATGACTGCACTGAAGTCAATTGTCTTTTCCAGGACAGTGGCTGGACTGCGGCCCTTGTGGAAGCAGGGATAGCATCTCCCGGAACAGCAGAATCATTTCTAGTGGCTTCAGCATCACCAGGACACATCAGTTGCATACGATAACAGCAAGCAGTCTATATAAGCTTCTTCAGACAGCTTACACTGATTACTGCAATGAAACGGCTGGTAACTCCCAGGAAATGTCCAGCTTTGAAACTTGGTGTGATAAGCCTCTTTCACACATACTTCCTGGTAAATTACTGGGATAACCTTTCAGGCACCACTAGTGATTTTCACTATTCACACTTGCAGCTACATTCAGGAGCATTTCAGTCTTGCACCTTCTCACACATGTCATGGCAAAGGCAGAATAGATGGGGAAAAGAAGGAGGGGGGCAGGGATCAGGGGGTGTAGGTTAGGTTGTGTGCATAGCAAGTGTGGTTGAGAGAGAGAGCAGGTGCGTGACGGGGGCTGCTAGACCAGAGCATACAGAGTATGAAGTTGCAGTATAATGTTAGCTGTGAACCTCAATGCAATGTGTGTATAGTTTTGGCTATTTGTTAATGAATAAATGCTCCTACTGTAGCTACATTTAGAGATGTTTCTGGTGGAGCAGCATGTCCACCAGTTAATCGGCAGGAGTGAATTTTAAATCCTTAAGTACAAACCACTTTGTCTCTGCTGTCTCTGTCTCGTTTCTATGGATCTGACACCACGCATCTCCATTCTCTGTATGCCTGCTCACCAAAACTTTGCTCTGCTCCATAAGAGTAGTTAATGTTATGGATATGATTTAGATTGTGATATTAAAGATGAAATAATAATGTTAAATGGAACATGATGCTGTGATATTGTCACACCGAGCACAGACTTTTAAAAGGGAGCTGTTACTTGAATAGAGGAGACATTGCTATTTTTGTGTTGTGTTTAATTATTCAAATAAAATGTTCACAGTCTTTTGTAAAAGTTTGCTCATGTAACTAACTGTATTGCTTCCATAAAGCCATATCAATTATTCAAAGCTATTATTCAAATTTTAAATAATCAGCTTGAGTATGGCTCAGGGTCTGACGGAGCTTTGAAGAAACGATATGGCTTCATGAAAGCAATAGTTATGTGAGTAAACATTTACAAAAGACTGTGAACATTTTATTTAGAATATTTAAACACAACACAAAAATAGCAATGTCTCTTCTATTCAGCAGAGTCTACCATACTGGCATTTTCCCTGAAATGTTACTAGGTGCGAAATTGGCGGTACAGATTTCCCTGAGTATCGATCCCTGCTCCCATTCACACATGACCCCATGCAGGAAATGTTTCTGAACATTTCAGGGATAGACTCCATGTGTCAAAGAGGCTATAGTTGCAAACAGCAGCAGTTTCAGTTCTGGCATCCAGTATTGTCAGTGGAGCTAGCAATTCTGCTACTAATCTGATCCTTCAGGGAAGCCAACTTCATCTTGTACTGTCATTCATTGGCTGAGCTGATATCATACTTCTTTGCAAGCAACAAGGTGAACTATGCACGATGGCTTCCAATCCACCTGAGAGATATGCTGACCCTGGAAGAGAAACATTCATGGATGGCCCAGGAGTTCCGTAGTGGAAAATTTGTTGTTCACAAGTCGTACGGTGAGTTCTCAGCAATGCCGTTGACGCGGCTAATGAGCAGGCCAATGCAGTCATCAAGGCTGATGGGGGAGCAATTGGCATCACTGAGGATCCATCAGCAGAACAGAGAATGTGATCTCAAGGAATTTTTTCGCCCTGAGAACCATCCGTTCCTTGCTGCCCTGAGTGATGGTGGAAAGCTCTGTACCTGTCAGAAATCTCAGCTCGCTGCTATTCTTGAACCCCTTTTTAAGATCCCAAATATGGAACCAGATACTGATTGCATCATCATTGATGTTTCATCATTGGTCAATAGTCTGTCACAGCAAACTTCAAGACATTTGAAGACTATGCAGAATTGGATGTCTTGCCCACCGTACAGGCATACTCAGCCAAGTGCAAATGGACAGATATTTGATGTATAACAGCCATCAAGTCTAAAGAGCGAGACAAGGTCAAAGTAAGGACATGGAGTCGCAGGGTGACAAGCACTGGTAAAGTCCCATAAAACTGGAAGAACTTCCTCAGAGACAGCAACAACAAAACTGAGAACTTCAACTTCTTGCCAACAAGATAGCCCACATCTGCCACAAACATGATCATTGTAACCAAAGAAGAAGGCGATGCCAGCAATCACTTGATAAGCCTGGCTAAAATGGCTCCTTGTAGTCATGAGGAAGCTGACACTTGGATATTTGTGCATGCCAGCTAGGCAGTAGAGCGGGGCTGCAAAAGAATCCTCATCAAAGCCAGTGACACTGATTTTCTCATCATAGCGGTCAGTATTCTGCCAACCCTTCAATAGATTGGTCTTTAGCAGTTATGGATTACCTTTGGCCAAGGCCAGAACCTGAGCTGGATTCCTATCCCATTATCTATTTGTGTCTAATAGATTTCAGAGGAGCAAAAGAATTCTCTTCTTCCATGCCTTCACTGGCTGTGATGTTGTGTCAGCCCTCTGTGGTAAAGGCAAGAAGACTGCATGAGGCTTCTGATGTTTTCGGCAAACTCAGCCCGTATCATCGTATAACAATAGATGATGCTGACATGAAGATCTTGGAAAACTTTGTGGTCATGATGTATGACAGGTCCAGTACAGCTGATGGTGTTGATGACACAAGGCTCGACATGTTTGCTTGGAAGCAGAGGCCATACAAAGCCATCCCTCCTACTTGAGCTGCTCTTCTCCAGTATGTAAAGCATGCTGCCTACTAGGCACGATTCATATGGGGTCAATCAATACTTTGTTAACCAGAAGCACAAAGTCCTGCCGACTGGGGATGGATCAAAAAAGGTGATTTGTGGCAGATCTTGTGGACTGATCTCCCCCTTATTGCAGAATGTTGCCAACAACTGTCCAAGAGTGGATGCAGATTTGAATGCCATGGAAGATGCAAATGCTACAGCTTTGGTCTTGCTTGCACGGCACTGTGTAGCTGCAGATGTGAAGATTAGGCTCTGTTTCAACCCAGAGCACAAGTTAGTTGATTATACATGTAATGTACATTTACTCTAACAGAACTGTTGATCCTGGAATGTTCAGGTTATTCAGGTTACAGATGTCTTGAAAATTATACATTGATCCTAAAGTGTTCAGGTTACACATCACTGCATTTGACATTTTTACACTTTGTATGTTTTATGCTACGTAGTACAAATGCTATGTTCGGTAGTAACCAAATGATCATATTGAGCTCCTCATGTGCAAATAAAATGACAATTTTTGTACATCATTTCTAATAAAAGTTTTTCTGAAATAATGTTGTGTTTATACATATTTATCACATAACTTTAAAAAATATTCTGAGTAAATGGCAGAAGGAGATATAAAAAGGAATTCTGATGTATACATTTGACACCAGAATCATAAAAATTGTCCCAGACAATGGTCCTTATTCACTAAAATGTGCATAGACATGTTCTTGCTTTGCTCATAAAATAAGTGCACACACAAAATTACCACCAGATTCATGACGTGCGCACCAGCCAATTTTGCTCTTACTACCATGCATATGTTAGTGAATCAGAATCATTCTAAATTGACAGGCCCGTACCTGGTATTTAGCATACATAAATAGCGCGTATTTTGCATACTACCATGCCCCCATTTCTCTATATAAGAAAAGCTCTGTTGAAGCGGTGCAGCAGTGGAGAGAACTGCCACTCATTGCAAAGAGGGCAGTGATGGTAAAAATGTAGAAGAACTTTACTGCTAGTGAAATACAAACAATAAGTTCAGAGGTAGAAGCCAAAAAAGGAAGGCAGATTTGGCTGGTAAACATGTCATGGGCACAACAATTTGGAGTCCAACTGTATGAACAATCCTGTATACAACCTGCATACCTGTTGCACCACTACCACACAGTACATCCGTGACAAAACAGAAAGTAGGTAAATGTGTTGATCTGTGAGACTGATCTAAATAAATCTCTACTGCTGCGCCAGGTGCACATTGTGTTTCATCTCTGTCTGCAAAAGGCTGTAATGTACTGAAAGCAAAGAGTCTCTCCCTGTGCCACTACTACTGAACTATGAGGCTGTGAGGAACACTGAACACTGTCCAGCTGGGAGTCACTGATATCTACAGGAGACCCGGTTATAGAAGGAATCAGCTGATGTGGGTGGCTTTGAGATCAGTTGCCATCAGGTGATGTAGTTGGGTTTGTGAGGTGAGCTTGACTGGCCTGCCTGAAGTAATGCTATGCTCAATTAGTCGTTTGGTCTATAAAATGTTAGAAAATGGTGAAAAATGTTGATCACTGTTTCCCAAAGCCCAAGGTGCAACCTCAAATGTTGTCCTGACCAACAGTGTACAACCCAAAGATATTCAGTTAACTACTCTAGAGGACTCAAAAAACCTGATTCACATTTAAAAAACACTCATTAAAAAAAAAGATTTTCACTTCATTTATATACCAGAGACTTCAGACACCTTGTTTTGGAGGCTGTCTGAGCTACTACAATCTCCTCAAAATTGCAATTCCAGCGGTGCCCATTCTGATTCAAGTGTGCAGACCTTGATACAGCAATTTTCTCACAAATTACGCTCAAACACAAACCTAGAATATTAGTAAGCATTAACTGCTCCTCTTCACTTCATAAAAGAACTTTTTTTTCCTGACTCACCTTGGCCTTCGTGTGGTCGAGGTCCTTGCCAACGGTGGTGAGCAGCGTACACAGGCACTCCAAAGACTCCTCGTGTTGGTCCTTCAGCAGCTTCACCACAGAATCGTGCATGATGTGCTCCGTCAACATCTTGAGCTTGAAAAGTTCGCCAATGAATTTAATGTTGCCGATGGAACGCCTTTGGGCCTCGTCCTTGGCCTCCTCCAGCTCCTCCTGAAGCTGCTTGTGTTCCGTTGACTGAGGGAGACAGAAGAAATGCCGCTATGTTACTTCTTATTTACAAAAATGCTCTACAAGAGGTGATCCAGAGTTAAGAGCTTCATTCTCTATAGGATCACCCGTACTGAAAATATTTTGGAACAGTATAGAATCAGGTGTCACATTTGAGTAATTTGTAGGCCACATACCAATGCAGCAGAGTCCAGCTCTTTCTGCTTCCTCTCAAACATCACTTCAAACTCCTTCTGGCAGCGGTTTAGCAGCAGACTGCGAAAGTTCACACAAGTGCCAGGTTGGTCTGTCTTTGGCACTTTGAGCTGTACATGAACAGTAGACATAATGGACATTATAAAGAAACAGAACTATAAAGATGAGTTAAGTGATGAACTAAAACCTTTATGTTAAATGCTGAACAGTGAATCAGGTCTCTTGCAGTCGAGGCCACAAGACTCATGTAGTTTTCTGCAAGTTATACTGAAAGAAATTACTTCACAAAAGCACACAAAACGAATTTAATCATTTCCAAGTTTGGATTTTTTTCATACTTAAAACCCTAGTGTATATGCTATTTGTAAGGTTATGAACTGATGGCAGTCAGTTTCTCTTAAGAAAAATAAAATGTTTGTCCCACATTCTTTTTAAAAGTATCTTAGTAAGTATATGGATTTTTAATAAATACTGACCCATTTGTAAAGATTATTTAGAGTTTAGTGATTTTTATGTATCACTAAACCAACAAATGTACCAACAAATGTAACTCCAAGTAGGGCAACAGCAGCCTTCTCTTCCTCTCCTACTGCTGAAGATAGTAGGTGTATACATCTTAAGATTTTTTTCTTGCAACCCATTGGTTTGAAATTCTGAAATTTTGAACCTTTCTAATTATTATTGTATTACAATTCCTGTCTTTTCCATATGTTAAATGGACCATAGTTGAAGTAAGCATTAGTCATACTTTTCCCCAACATCTTCTGGAAAAGTCAAATTATTACACCAGCAACCTTACAAACATGAGCCTGTTTATTTACCCTCAATTTTACAAACTCTTCCATTCTGATCAGTACAATGACTGTTTAGTGTCAGTGCTTACCCCCATGAGGCAGCGGCACATGTTTGCATAAACCACAGAGAAGCTGGGCTCACTAATGGCCTTCTCAAAGACAAGGTCAATGACTCCTTTGAGCCTCTCTTCTGTGTTGATGGTTAGGTCCCCCATCTGCGTCATAAGCTGGCGGAAATTCTGAGGCATTAGCTTGTTCAGCATGCTGCGTACCTTCCTGAAGAGCTCCTGAGGGGAATTGATCAGAAAAATTAGAGGTCATCAATCACATCAATCAGTCAGTCTATTTGGAGACTGAAAATCTAACTCTGTTGAAGGACTGGCTATTGTTTTTGATTGTTTGTTTTGTTTTTTGTTTTTCATAAAGAATACCACTTCTTATTCAACTTTTATGGAAGGAGTACTTTTCCTCACAACTGTCTGTTAATCATGTAAAGTAGGTTGATTGACATGGTTAGATTTTCCAACAATTTAAAGCTCTTCAATCAAGAGGATTTTGAAATTAGTCTGGTTCTGATAGCTGATGCTTTTTAATATTCCTTGATGTATCTTTTGTGCCTTTTGCCTGTGTGCATGTGTGTATCTTTTTGGTCATACCTGTGTTTTCTGCACCTCTCGGTCCTCTGGGCTGGGCTCTCTCATTATGACAGGTTTCCAGGCATTTTCAGACTTGTTCAGCTGAACATTATTGTTCACACAACATGCAATGAAAGAAGAAGTCACCATGATTACACAGTTTTTCTTTAAATCTGCCAACATTACATATTGTCCTGTTCAGAAGGGGAACAGAAGGGGGAGCAGTGATCTAGTAATACTGGCGACAAAGCAAAAGGAGTCTGACTGGTGAGAGTGTGTGTGCATTTCTAACCCAATGGTGCCTTAAATGTGATCCTGAATTCAGTAAATACTGGACTCCATTGGTAGTTTCACCATAGCACACACTAGCTGCACCTTCATTGTATAGTTAAGCTGAAATGTAACTGAAGAACAAGTTGAGCTCTCAAGGAAATTGCTCACTTTTATTATTTATTAAACTCTGAACATCAGTTTCATTTGCAGTGAAATGACAACTGAAATCAGATCATCACAGTTTATTCATTGTACATTTAATTAAACAAAACTCAAAGGTTCATTTCTTTAGTTTTACTTCTACCAAGCTGTAAATCATGCAGTGATGGGGCCTATTTTGTAGGCTGAATAGTTTTCATGACAGGTAAACTGAATATCTTGTGTAAAATCAATGGAGTGCCCCTTTTAGGCAGACTAAACCAAATAGAAAACAGGGAAAACTTGCATTACTGACAATGCTCAGTGCAAGGTTAACATGTCACTGGCTACAGACATAAAAAAGGTACAGAAATATACAAAGATTTACCTAGTTGTACAAAAACAAACTAAGTCTGAAAAAGTCAAGGAAAAATAAAAGACATCATGATAAAAAGATACAAACTGGTAAAATAAGGTAGTTCAAGGCCTCGTCTTGTTGTTTGACCTCTGCAGTAATGCAGAATGTTTATTTGGGTTGTCTTATTCTCACTGACAATCCAGCTCGAATGATTTTTGCACATATATTAAGATGTGAAAAAACAGGTTCTGTGAAAGTTTATTCAATGATACGTAGAGGTGTTTTCTTGTCAAAGTAAAAAAAAAAAAGATAGTATTCCTTGATCATGATTGAACTGCACTCTGACCTTTTTTGAAAATGGATTTTCAGATATGAAATGTATGTGTTTCTCTGTAGGAAGATCATACAAAGGTCTTGAAAATGTACCATACAGGTAAATGCCCCAGACCTTTTCAGATATTTGATGCTTGATTCTAGCAGTCACACCAACAGCCCAATAATCCCTCAGCTCCACATCCCAGCTGTGTTTCCCAGAGCTAAAGCCTTCATATCCAAGAACAATCAAGTCGGATTGTCCCTCTGGGTTGTAAGGGAGCTGCTGAGCCTTCATTCTGGATGTCAAATGAGTCAAATTCTTTGATAGAGTAAAAGGTTTGCCACTTTTATTTGGGTCCAGAGTTAAAGGACCCTGCCACCATTGGCTTTTTGAACAGTATTTTGTAATTCTTTGTCTTTTTTGTGTTATTTGAGGCTTTTGCAGGTTGGTGTGTGTTGTTGATTGCATTTATTTACTGCTGGCTGTAAAACAAATTGCTCCTTGGGGAAATAAAGATTAACTTGACCTTACCTTGACCTTGATCTTACCTTGACAGGAGCTGAATGGAAAAAAAATGAGAATGCTTTTACTGAATAAGTAATTTACCAGTAATTAAACAACAGATTTTAGTGTCAAAATATGGCAAGGTGGAAACAGCAATACATTACTCACTGTACTGTATTATATTCCTCATCTTCCTCCAGACTGTGAACTGCAGGTTCTCCAGGTGTTTGGCCTCATCGATCAGGGCTCCTGATGGAGTCTCTGGTTCTGGCAGGTTGCACTGGGATCTGAAAAAATATTAGGTAGCCAAGGATCACCAGTGAAATATTCTGAAACACTATACTGATAGCATTTATGTTTGGAGCAATGCAGTGCAATGATTTTCTATAATGAGATAGAAAATCATTCAATCTAAGGAAGAAATAAATGAATGATAAAGTGCCCTCTAAGGTGCCCACACCAAGGAGAAAACATACAAAAGTTCTGTGATGACTGTCTAGTTATATGTAAATCAGGATGAAAATGCCCTATAGAGGGCCTCTATATGTGACAATTTGGATTGAAGTGCCCTCATGGTGCCCTTTCAGTGGAAGAAAATGTGATTGTGCCCTGTAAAAAAACCCCAAAATGAGAAAATATGATGTGCTCTTTAAAAGAAGAGGATGTAATGCAGTGCCCTATGATGCTGTTGTAGGATGGAAGGATGCACTATATGGGAGAAAAACATTGTGAAGTGGGGGCCATCGATAATGACTAACACCAATGTATCAGGTGCCCTTTATATTTTTTCGCCCCTGCCTCTGAGACAGCCTGAGTCTGCCACTGGTCTAATATGTCTTCAGAAGTGTACATGAAGCCACTTACCGCTCCATAGAGGATTTGGCATTCTATTAAATGAAGAGAAAACACAATAACAAATCAATACATCAAATTATGCCATATGTTTAATATTTACATCTGGATATCGATTGACACAAGTGATCACTAATTACCAGCATTAATGAGATGTCTTCTTCTTTCATTTCTTGTTCCATGGTTTTGATTTTGTCTGAGAGTGAGGAGGACTCTGCAGTCAGATTTACAATCCTGATCCTCATTGCCTCACTCTTGAGTGTCGCCTCTTTCCTCACAGCATCAATCCTTGCAGCCTCTTCTGCCCGCAGGAACTGGTACAGCTTTTGAAACTCCCCTTTTATCGCCTCCTCAGTCTGCTGGGCTTGGAGCTGAGGAGAGACACTTTTCTGACTAAAGCAGACTACATGATATGTTGCTGGCTATCGCTGTAAACATCATGTTTGTGACTTACTGTGATGTGGCTGGCCATTTTATCACACTCAAGTTTTTCTGCTTTGAATGACCTCTGTTTGCTTTTTAAATTCATCAGCTGAACCTTCAGTTTGGTCTATAAGAATAACAAGAACAAGAATGATCATTTCTAAAATTAGTATAAAAAACTACCAAACCCAGGACCTCTCTCTGTTGCTATAGTAAACTACATTGCTTACCCTATGGTCTTGTGCTGCTTCATTGATGGGGATGCAGTTATGTGTCTTATGTTTTTTTGCATCCCTACAAATCACACAGATGAGCTCTTGATCATCTTGACAGAAGAGCTTGAGTTTCTCATTGTGCAGACTGCAGAACTCTTTGGATCCTGTCGTAGCTCTCTGACTCCTCTCTTGTCTCAGGGTGTCAGAAAGATTTCTCAGTGCCAGATTAGGTGGAGGCTGAGCCATTGAAAATATTTCCTTACAGACCGGGCACGTCTGGACTTTACTTTGTCTCCACCACTCCTGAAGACAGTGCTTACAGAAGCTGTGACCACACAACAAGACTACAGGATCCTTAAATATGTCACAGCACACAGGACAGGAGCAGTCCACTTCAGACGGTGATTCATTGGCAGCCATTCTGTCGTTGTTTTCCGTAGTTGTCTTTTAATGCTTGACTCTGACAGACAACTTACTTTCACTTTCAATTTCACAGATTGACTCGTTTTTGCTCAGACAGCGCTCACTTTCAGTAATTTAGTCGCGGTTTTATCAATAAACACCCTTGAAATGTCAGTATAAACACATACATACGCACCGCTGGACTGTCTTCCCTTTTTACTTCTATTTTTAGGAGATTAACACGAGCAGTTTTTGGGAGTGACTTTGCTGTCACTTCTTCCTGCTTTCTGTGTGAAAAAGGAGGAGCTTTTCCTTTTTTCTTTACCTCTGAAGGTTCGCCCTACCCTGTGTTGCACATTCATCTGACCAAAGGATAAGGAAAGAAATATTCCTGTTCATCAGATTTTTTCCTGTTTAGTCCTCAGTACTTTTGCTCAGATGTTTTGGCATGGTGAGTAAAAAATTTAAAAAAAGACTAGACTAATAGAACAGTAGTATTAACCCATACTCAAGAACAAATTGTGCTTTCACCAGTAGACTTTGCAGACATCACAGTTTTAAGGGAAGAGTAACCTGAAGCTGAAAAGAGCAGACACACATCACTTTTAGTGGGTAATGCTTTAGATTACAGCCTGCAGCGTTTTAGGCACTAAAAGTAAAGTGAGAATGCTTCCAAAAATATTGCTATAAATTGTTTTAATTTATCAATTAACTTCTTACAAAGTTGAGTAAACAGCAGAAACCTAAATGAAATCAATATTTGCTGTGAGCAGCTTTACCTTTAAAACAGCACCAGTTCTCCTCGAACAGTTTTTCATGGTAACTTGCAGGTAGGTTGTTGTAACCATCCTGGAGAAAGAATGTTCTTCTGTGGATTTATTATTTAGGCTATCTCAAGTGCTTCTTCATGAAATCTCAGAGTGACTCCATGATGTTGAGATCAGGGCTCTGTGGGGACCATACCATCTGTTCTTTATGACACTAGCTGTATGGTTGGGGTCATTGTCATGTCGTGAATATTTTTGGGACCGATCAGACACCTCCGTGATGGTATTGCATAATGGATAAGAATCTAAACATCTAGGGTGCCTAAAACTTTTACACAGTACTGTATGTCAGTACAAGGGAACAAGATATGAAGTTATGGAATAAGGGGCTAACAAGTCAAGAACTTACAAAGAATTTATACTCTAGTTATTTTTAACTACTGGGTACCTATTCTATTATTACATGGTACAGTTTGACCATAAAACTGAACAAAAATCTGGATGTTTCAGGGAAGATGGAGTGATGACTTCTGCAGCACTTAATAAATCTGATGTAATTTTATTTCAAAATGACCTTATTACAAACCAACAGACATTGTTCTTTTATCAATTTGGGGTACTTAAAATAACTATAGGTTTCATCAGTGTGTTTACCTTGGAACAAAGGTCAAGGAGACAGTGTATTATCATGGATACTGTCAGTCTCTGAAGATTGTCTCAGCTGTTATTCACCTCACCAACAATCTTCATTACTGGATGCTGGCTCCTGGCCTCGTTGGACAGATCGGTGGACAGAATTCACCCATCTTAGATGTCACTCATTTGTGTTTCGGTGTAAACACTTTGACAAGTTGTTAAAACGTTGAAAGTCTTCTCTCTGGCAATTGTGTTTGACCTGCATTACAGCTCCTCAATGTGCAAGCTTACCTTTTTTCAGCTCTGTGTACGGCCTCCTTTCATCCCAGGAAATAAAAATAGATATAGCAAGATAAAGCATATGAATCACAACGCACATGTATGGTTCATATGCTCTTCTGACAGCAAACTGTGTAGTTAATTTAGTTTGTTCTTCCATGTTTTGAGGCAAGTAACATTGAAACAACCTGTTCTCACATTGTTCTCTGTAGTTACAGACTAAGTTGTATATATGCAGTGGTAGTTCCCCACTTGTTACATGTAGTTACAGGGCAAGTACAGGGTATGCAGGCTGTAATCTTAAGTGTACATTGTATGCCTTCTATCATATTAAAAACATCCTTAACTTAAAACCTTTATGTAACATACATAAATAAATTAGAAACCTCGAGGAACAAATAGCATTGAATTCTTTATTTCTTGCATTGCTTCCTCATTTTGTTCTGTTTCATCTTCTACTCCTGATGAAGATGACAGTGTTGAGGTTGAGATGAGGGGAAAGAAGCTGGTGCACCATGGCGATATGTTGACCCTATAGAGAAAAACTGTTAGTGTCACTTTCTTAACTGTAATTTATAGTCTAAGATATCTGGATTTCTGACGGTTATGATGTCTCCCACTTGGTGAGAAGCCATAATAATCAAACTGTTGGCCACACTGGCACAAAGCTATCATCTCTGGCATTCTAGATGTGAATAAATACAATATTAATGGGCTACATAAGGCTATACAGGCAATATAGCTAACTAAAATTAGCGTCTTGTTTCTAGTTTGTCAACAAAGCATTACAAATGTGTGTCACAATAATAATGTAAAGCTTGAGGTTAATTTCCAATTATATGCTGGGACAAGCTTGCAACAACAGCAGTCATCTAGTAATAAGGCATGAAGTCAGAAGCATGAATGATTTTTCTTTTTATTTTATTTTACTGACAAAGCCTAAATGCAGCATAGGGCATGTTAAATATGTTGCTAATTTCCAGCAAAGTCACCACAAGTTAATATAAGTTCCAATGAGGATGTGTTGAGAGTTTTAACCAGTGCAGTAGAGGATTAGCTTGGTGTAGGTTGCAATGTGAATAAAATCACTTGAGCATGTTTCAGTTTCTGTAAGACACAAACACACAATTCTCATACTGTATTACATGTAATGCTAATGACATAGTAAATTCTGTTAGAGCAATCATTAGTGTTAGCCTTTGACTGATGGTGTTAGCTTGAAAAACTGCAAGCTTTGCTCTTTCAGCTGGGCGCACAGTGTTAGCTTGGATGTGAATGTTCAGTAGCTAACAAATGCTTGTCAAGCTAACACTCCTACATCACCTTTCATTTGTTCAGTTAAATCTACATTTGACATGAGCCACAAACAGACGGCTCTGTGCCAGTAAATATATTCAGATTATTACCCACCATATGTTTGCTGTTAAGTAGGTTAGCATGTTTGTTTGTAATATGTTGGTCATTTTGAAATAAAATCACATAAGATTTATTAAGTGCTGCAGAAGACATCACTCCAATTCTCTGAAACGTCCAGATTTTTGCTCTTGTAATAATAGAATAGGTTCCCGTTAGTTAAAAATAGCTACAGTATAAATTCTTTGTAAGTTCCTGAATTGTTAGCCCCTTATTCCATAACCTCACATCTTGTTCCCTACCTACATATAGGTTTTGGTACATACTGTACTGGTACACTTTAAATACAAAAGATTACACCATAACTACCAAGCAATTACGCTGTAAATTGTGTAATCTAAAGGGTTACTGAATATTTTAATCCAATGATACAACCACACAGATTTTAAAGAAATTGTACTTGTACTGTAAATTCAGAATGTGGCAACATCCCAAAGATGTCCAACAGGGCAACAAACATGAGTGGTGAGGCAATCAGACAGGCTCTAAACAAGTTGGCAGTTTAGCCACACAACTCCAGTCAGTTAATCTACTAACATGTTTACTGCTGGTTGCACACTCATCACTGGACTGATGTTGTGCAGTTAGGATGATAGTTTTGAGGATCACTCTCATACTGTGCAATTACAGATTTTGTAGGCTGCTCACCTTTCTTTACATAATCTAGAAAATATTTGCCACACAGCTGTAAAGTGCTGTTTTAGAATAAAAAAGTAATTGGAAGAAACCGTTGCTGCTGAGATGTTTATCCAGTTAAATGCAATAAGTAAGGAATAATCAATGAGTAGGTGTGCGTTAAGCTTCTTCTGCTCCGCATCGGGTGGTTCTTCGCCTCCATGTCGTGCCTTAAAACCTCTTAATGCACACCTACAAGTTGATTATCCCGCTTATACCATGGTCATTTGCCAACGATATAAAATAAAAGCATTCTCAAATTTTTGGTGAAAGTTGCATTCAAAATCAAAAGGTTACAAAGCTTACTGTTGTCATGACAACTTGCCACACTGTACTCACCGCCAGCCTGAACCGAGGCTTAAAATTTACGTAAGGTGTCATTAAGCAAAAATGCAGAGTATGTCTCCAAATCAGTGATCTTTTATTTTTTGTACAGAAACAGTGTATAAACTTTCCGACAGAATGAATGAATTAATCAATGAATGTTATCAAAAATGAGTCAAAAATGTCTAGGAGGCATGTTTTGAAAGTAAAAAGGATCCTTGGTGCTCTTTTGAGGGACCACATTGATTACTAATTAATTAATTTGTGCGGAGAGAAAAACTGACTTTCAAATAAAAGGGAGATTCCTATCATGTATCTGAAAATTACACACTTACAAATTGAAAACTCGCTCATTTCTGTCATCAATGCCAAATCATCAGCACATCATGAACCAGTAAGAAAAGAAGATTTTGAAGCAGAGTTTTAATTTCCATAATATCAAACTAATTAAATTGTTCTGAAACACAATAAAAGTTAACATGGGTTAGACAAGTCAAGATACTTATATTTTACACATTTAATAGCATTTTTAACTATTTTAGACATACTTTGTGAGTAAAAAGGGGAAAGGAAGAGAGACAATGTTGAGTGAATGTTGAGTGAATCTTTTTGGAATCCAATGACCTCTTGTTAGGCGCCATTATTTATGTTGTCTATCACATCTATATTGTATGTTAGTATGACTTTAGCACCAATTTTGAGCCGTAAGAAAATTGTAATGGTGTGTTCTTTACCATTCTTGCAGCATCTTGTTTGGGAATAACTTTGCTCTTGTTCTGTTGGTTACTATAGCATGTAATTCTATCAATTCACCTGGAAGTTGGTTTAATTTAGCGGTATTGACTTTACTGACAATTTTGTTGTTTCCTATAATCAAGAGAGCATTTTCTGGCAAACCAGGACTGTTTCTGGTGTTTATTCAGCTTTTCAAAAGTGTTATATGAATGTCTGTATATTTGCCTGTCCTTTTTATATTTAGTAAATCAGCATATTGTCAATCCTGACTATCACTGTAACAAATTGGCCACAATTTCACACATTGACCATACACAGTCCAGCCATATACTAGATTTTGACCTAGTCTTGCTTCCCCCTTTAGCCCAAAGTAGCTTTGTATTACCCAAAAGTGTAAAGTCCAGGGAAGCTATTTATTTCACAATTATTATTTTGTTATTATAATTAATTATATTGTTATTTCTGTTTTCTTTTTCTCATTGTGAGCATCTGCAAATGTTAAATAACTTTCATATTTGCAGTCCTTAAAAAAAATAATAAATCAAAGAGTCCAGAGTCCATGTATCTTCTTAGTGTCTTCTTAAAAAGTAAGGATGCAGATCTGCTCTGTTGTGTCCTAGGGATCTTTCCCTCATCAATCATCTCCAGACTCGTCCGCCTCCCGCAGCCAGACGAAGAAGGCTCTGACAGATTTGAGGGCCACATCCTTACCCTGCTGCTCAACAGGGTCTTTGCTCGTCTCCCACTTGTAGAAAGCATCCTCCAAGATGACGTCTTCATCAAACAGACAGTCAAAGAACATCCGGAGAAGGTCTGACAGACAGACAGGGAGAGAGAGAGAGAGAGAGAGAAAATATACATTACATCAACACTCATCTTGTGTGTCGTGACTGCCTCTCTCTCTCAGTGTTTCCTTTCTGCAGCTCTACAGTCCCTTTCAAATAAAGAAAAAATATGCCAAAATAACTCTTAGAGAATAAACATTCTAGTGACTTTCCAGAATGGCTTCGAAATTGTAATTTTGTTTTTCATAGTGTTGGATTTTGAACCGAAGCACACATCTCTGAGCCATCTAATAACAACTTTAATTGAGAGCTACCTAAGAAATTATACTAAAGATGAAATATGAATTCCATTATAGACAATGACATACTTTTGTGTTTGGCTCTTTTATGCTCACACTGCATAATAGCAAGTGAATCTGAGCTTGTAAACAAGTCACATGGACTCCAAAGTAGTTTGACAGAATTTTGATAACTTGTTATCCTGTAAGATTAAAGCCCTTGAAAACTTTCAAATCTTAAATCTTAATTTTCTCTGTAAGGTACTGTTCATTTAAGGTTTAACATCATCAGAACTGAGTATGTGGGGTTTTGATCAGTACAGTAGCCAACTCCCTGTCCATGTAACTACTTTACATGACCAAACGTAAATCAAGTAAATGTTAGCAAGAACCATAATATTGAGATTCAAAGTTCTGTTAACTGCTGTTTCAAAGGTCAAGAATGAATGAGCTTTAAATTTAAACTTTTAAGCCAGCATAATGCAAAAAGTTACTGACATGCTCAGAAAAGATGGAAATTTGAACATCTACAATTCCTGAGATTATATTACCAACATTAGTTTAAACTGATTAAAACATTAGTGATAAACAACTAAGGTATTGCTTGTAACCACAACTTAATGTTCTCTGAAAAGAAATGTGGAAAAAGAAGATGTAAAGAAAAATGAATCTTTCACTGTGAGGAGGTAGGAGGAGCGAACTCTTAACGCATCACTTACTTGGAGGCTGATTGAGGGAGACTATCAGCGCCTGAAGTGCATAAAGTGCTTGCAGCTGTTGCACAGTGTCTGATTTAAGGTATTTCTTTAATACAGGCGATCTCCTCTGGATGACGGCCGCGTCCACTCGACAGTTGGTCTTATCATCTGTGTAGTAAAGCAGGAGGCAGAGTGAGTGCACGCTGAGCTGCTTCGTTCAGTTCAGCAGTGTAAATATTGCGATCAATGGTGAGATTTTAGCAGCATAGAGAAGTCTCTCCTCCAGGTGATGGAGCGCTTACCTTTCACTGCTCCCTTACAGACAGCTGTCATCAAAGCCCTCAGGAAGGGAGATGAGCTCATCTGAGATTCATCTAGATTTGCCTGGAAAATGCAGCACAGAGGATAAAACACAGACAATCTGTCAATTTCACATGGCTCAACACATCTTAGCAGTGATGCTACTGAAGAACAACATCATGGCATGGCATGCCTAAACTGTGGTGCAAAGACAGACCTTTGTATCATTTAGTATTTCTTGGATGATGTCCTCAAGACAAACACTTAAACGGGACATATCATGCATATTCCACGTCTATATTTATAATCTGGGGCTCAACTGGAATATCTCTGCATGATTTACATTTAAAAAACTCTTAGTTATTTTATACTGGCCCTTTATGCAGCCCCTCAGTTCAGCTTCTATCTGAAAAAGGCCGTTTAAGTTCCTGTCTCTCTATAAGATGAGCCCACACTGTTTTGATTGGTTAGCTCCCAGAAGCTGCCCCTCAGCAGATTTCTGCCAGCTTCGGAGGCTACGTAAACAACCACAAAAAAGTGGTAGGATTTCACTTCTTTTTCCCATTCTTTACTTGAAATGGAAACTTCTCAAATACATCTGTACATGTTTGAGCTGAAATCTGATCCAAAATAAGCGAGTGGACAACATGAACAATCCGTTGAACAACCTTAGCAACAATCTTAGCTACAAATACTATGGAGTGAGCAGCAGTTTGTGGGCATGCATTAACAATCTGACATCATCATGAGGAGGAAGTAGAGGTAACTTTGCAAACAAAGCGCTTAGAGAAGGCTGAAGCCCTGGCTTTTGACATGCAGGGACCTTTTTTACGTACGTACACTTCACCTGAAAAAATTTCAGAGATTGCAGTTCAAGAGATTGCAGTTAATATCTCCATTATTTCCCATGTAAACACAAGAGTGGTTTAACTTTTCTCAACTTGGTACTGTGGCTCACCATGTAACCATGGCAACCACAGAAATGACTCCAAGGAAAACTATGCAGAAGCTTATTTTAGTGGTATAAGAGTTCCCTGAATTATACACCTCCTCACCAGCAGTGAAAAAATATATCAACCAACAAAAATGGTCTGAGAGCGACCTCAACTTCAGAGTTTTATTATCTCTGATCTGAGCCACTACAGTGTTTGTGGCCAATATTAGTTAGTTTAACTCCCTGTATTAATATTCATATTCATAATTCATATTGAGTTATTCATAAATTATTCTTTTATCACATTGTTAATTCAACATTTTCTGCTGATTAGTGAATGCTACATGTAAATAAGCTGTATCAGAATTCTCTAAGTCATAAAAATAGGCTGCCTTGAGTTTTAGCCACTATCTTGCAGAGTTTGGATAATGGTTTGTCTTTGATAAATGTCTGCATACATTTGTCACTTCTCATACCTCCACCCAGTCAAAGATCTGCTTGTCGCTGGCCATGTCCTCCAGGAGGAGTCTCTCCAGCTGGCGGCTCAGCTCCTCAGGAGACAAGATCCTTTTAGAGAGAGTCGTCTCAGGGCCGGAGCTGTCCGACAAAATGAACTGGAGTTTCTGTTTGTATCACAGATGTGATGAGGGAGTGACAAACGAGGGAAAGATGATTAAATGGACAACAGGAATGAGGAGAGGTTAGAATGTGCTCTTTATCAGCTTGTTGGGTTAAAGAAGTATTAAGAAAGCAGATGAATAGTGACTGAGTTTTCCTATAATACTGATATTTCTTGATTTGAAACCCTTCATCACCAACCTGTTGTGAGATGAAAGCCTGGACGTCTTCTCCCTCTGGGAGGAAGTCAGTCCAGTTGAGGCCAGATTCCCTCCACAGAGAACCAACCATAGTCCTATCGTTCTGTGGAGACAAGATGAGACAACATCACACCTCACTTCTCTGAAATATCTTCATCCAGTTTCCAGCAGCGGGAAGGAAAATTTCAGCAGTGTAGACTGAATAGACTGTTTCCCAATTTACAATGAAAACACATTACTTGATGAATAAATAAGAACCCTAAAAAGCAGACATATTAATTTGCTACAAGTCAAAAGGGCAAAATAACTTTTTACTGGGATGCACATTTAACACAACTGATTAATGTTAATAATAGTAGTGAATGAATAATCAAATCCTTTGTAGTGCTTAAGAAAGTGTATTATTTTGTCATTTCACTGGGCTTTAACATTCAAATATTACATGACCAAATATCTATCACAAAGTGAAAGAACAGAACAGTATTTCTTTAGAGGGCTGCACATTATATAACCCACAAAACAGTCAATTGCTAATCTTTTTAGACATTTAAGTGAATGATCTATCTATTAATTGTGCATGTCCCTAACTTTATAAATGATTATACACCACTGGCTTTGTAATGAGAGCAGGTAATATAAATGTGTACAGAATGAGTAAAAAAAACAACAGAAGATCAAAGTGTTGCTTACCATTTGTTTGCATAGTATGTGCAATACTTCAGAAATTAAAATCCCAGCTTTTCCTACAGGAATCAAAGGTTTGCTTAATTCACTGTGAACAAACAGAAACAACAGAAATTAAATGCAAGTCTGCCCCAATGTTTTTCATCATACAGAGGGATAGAAAAGACTAATTGCTCAAACAACTTTTATGCTACTTTTATGCTACTCATTCTCAGTGGGTGTTGTGCTCCCCCAGGGTTGTCCCTTGTCATTGATTCTGTTTGTGATTTTAATGTATAGAATGGGAGAGGAGAGTGTCCAGTTTGGGGACCTCAGGATTGCTTCTTTTCTTTTGCAGATCATGTGATTCTTTTGGCTTCAACACACCGTGACCTTCAGCTGGCAGAGGGACGGTTTGCAACCGAATGTGAAGCGGTCGGGATGAGAGTCAGCACTTCCGAATCTAAGGCCATGATCCTCTGCCGGAAAAAGGTGGACTGTTCACTCTGGGTTGGTAATGAATTGTTGCCCAAAGTGAAGGAGTTCAAGTATCTCAGGGTCTTGTTCACAAGTGAGGGTAAGATGGAGCGTGAGGTTGACAGGCAGATCAGTGCAGCATCAGCATTAATGTGGGTGTTGTACCAGACTGTTGTGGGGAAGAAAGACCTGAGCAAGAAGACAAAGCTCACAATTTACCAGTCGGTCCCAACCCTCACCAATAGTCAAAAGTTTTGGGTAGTGACTGAAAGAATGAGATTGCAGATACAAGTGGCCAAAATGAGTTTCCTCTGGAGAATGTTTGGCCTCAGTCTTAGAGATAAGGTGAGGAGCTTGGACATCGAGGGTAGCTTGGAGTAGAGTCGCTGCTTCTTCTCATCAAAAGGAGCCAGCTGATGTGGTTTGGGCACCTGATTAGGATGCCTCCTTGATGCCTCCCTCTGGAGGTGTTCCAGAGATGTCCAACTGGCAGGACATCCCGGAGCAGACCCAGAACATGCTGGAGGGACTACATATCTCTTCTGGCCTGGGAACGCCTTGGGATCCCCCAGGAGGAGCTGGAGGGTGTTGCTGAGGTGAGGGATGTCTGGGTTTCCTTACTCAGTCTGATGCCACCGCGACCCGGTCCCGGATAAGTGAGAGAAAGTGGATGGATATATGGATGGATAGTTTGAAATTAATTCATCTTGGAAATGATCAGAAGAGAGAGGAAAATCATATAAACTAAAACAACTGGGTCCAAAGGATGACAATTATGTGGCTTTTTTGATCAAATAAAAGTGGTTTGCTGGGGTGGTACACAAAGCAGTTTGAAAATTTCAGCTAGTTCAGCACTGAGGCTGTGCACACTGAGGTGATCAAAATACGACTGGTAACAAGGTGGCTGTTTTAGTGGCAAATTGAGCATCAAGTGAATGACTCCAGAGTAGACATCTCAGTACCTAAAGAGTTCTCTCATAGAGAAGCCCCCTTCTCTCAGGACAGGGCTGAGCAGCTCGGCCAGGTACAGCCAGATATGGGGAATGTCGATGGCCATATCACTCACTTGCTCCAACGTGTCTGCAAACCTGAAAAAACAAACAATTATTTGTTAGGACATGTGAAAGTAAACTACCATGAAACATTAAGATTTATAATTTATTCACTTTGTAATTGTTTCTATTGTTACTATATGAATTTGTTACTGTGTTGATCCAAAATACCTTAGAAGAAAATGTGTTGCTATATGTTGCCAGGAGATTTATAGCACATTCCTGGGAGAGTCTTCGAGGGGATGGAGAAGACATCCTTTCCCCGAGTGTCCTGTTACCATTTGTGTTACCATTTCTGTTTCCATGGAAGGTAATACTGGTGTTAAACTCTGACCCTTGCTAGAACTCAAACTTTTCTGGCACATCCAGAGTTTGCTGTAGGTTGACTGCTTTTTGGATACACATTGGGAACCAACCCTCAAGGTTTCTTTGTTTCTGTGAATGCTATTAAAGAACTGCTGCACCCTTCCCTCCTTTGAGACAATTCCTTCTGACATCTGTGTTGGAAGGTAATGCCTCCATATATTGTCACAATATATTAATCGAATACATCAGTTTTTTGTGTATTATTTCATAATGTTGAGTGTTGAGTGTTTGCAGGCAGTTTCCATGACAGACACCACTAAAAAAATGAAGATATTATGGTTCCTGTGATACAGAAAGTCACAACTATACTCACACATATGAGTATCAGCATGTATAAGGCCTGGAGCTGCTCAAACCACCTATAAGCAACTAATTTATAGGAAACAAAAAACCTGTGATTTCTGAAAGTCATTATTTAAATTCTTTGGGTTCTGAGCAAGAAATTTTAAGTCCCTGAAAAAAAGAAATCACCTCTTCATTTGTTTTATCTTTGCGCATTTATTTTTACTTTATACCTAAC
Source organism: Thunnus thynnus (assembly GCF_963924715.1). Taxonomy (NCBI): domain Eukaryota; kingdom Metazoa; phylum Chordata; class Actinopteri; order Scombriformes; family Scombridae; genus Thunnus; species Thunnus thynnus. The sequence goes on from NC_089534.1 coordinate 15,163,791, forward strand.
ATGACTTCAAGTTTGAGTTGTGAAAGTTGTTATAGATTTGGATGAATGAACTGTACTGTTCAAGACCGTTGAGATGAGGTTGGGAAGGTCATGACTGAATAGTGGGTTGTTTTTTTAAGATTACAGAGTACAGTGTAGGGACCAAATAAGATTCAATTTTATAGTCCTTTTTATATACAAAAGTAACTGAATTTTAACAGAAAAACATCCCTGTTTCAAAAGGCTTATGTTTTCAAAATTCCCAGAATTTGGTATTTCCCCAGATTTCTTTACATTTCTTGACTATATTTTACAGAATACACATGAACTTTCAGAATATTATGTATTCTGATATTGGTTGGACAATATCAGCTTGGCCAAAATAATCTAAACAGCACTTGATTGATTGATTGATTGATTGATGAATGAAACTGCATGCACCTTAATTGATTCCTAAATTTGAACAGCTGAAAAGGTCTATAGACCTTTAAACATGTTGGGCGTATGCCTTCAGCAAGAACATTTTAAAAGTCTTTGTTTTGCCATGTTTTTTTGGTAAATCATAATTCTTTCACTCAAGTTACTCAGGTCATAATGAGGTTAAAAAGAATTACGAGCATCTCTTTCATGAATACAGTGTTTCAATCAGTATTCCGACTTTATAAAAACACAGAAGTTACATTTACAAAAAGCAGGCATGACTGTGATGTGCCAAAATGGTGACAATCAGCTCCATGTTTATAGAAACTGATTATTTTCATGTAAGGTAGAGAGCAGCATGCAGGTGAACTGACCCTTCGTAGAACTGGGGTTTGGGCAGGATTCTCTGCTGCACCAGCTGGAGGAGGAGCTGACCCATGTGGTCTCGTGTGATCTGACTACGCTCCAGGGTCGATTCCACCCCAAGGTGCACAAAGATGTGCAACTGAGAGCCCAAGTTGAGCTCATCCACAGACTGGACAGCCTCCTACAGAAAACAAAGAAATATGATCAAGACTGGAAACTAGAGAAACAAAAAGGGGAATACATACACAGTCCTTTATTGAATGCATTTTAAAAAAGACAAATGCTAATGTTTGATAGAAGTAATTTCTGTTGGCCAAGTTAATAATCAATTATCCATTCATCATTAAACGCTACAAATGCCTGCTGCTTGGCGATCGTCCCACATCCACAAAACTCATTCACAGCATAGACTGCAGGCAGACTGATCTGCTCCGCGCTGGGATGCAAGCCTGCACACCACTGGACTCAACATGGCTGCAACTCTGGATTCAGCAGAACGGCCTTATCTTTGCCACAACGCTTCAAACAAAGTAGGCATGAACCTCAACTGTTTTTGATCAAGAGTTGATGTCGAATCAGAAATAAGACATTATTATTTCTTAGAGAGGTTAATGTCCCAAAGCCCCTCCATTTTGTTATGACTTCAGATCATGTACTTCACCATCGTCCACTGAGTTTAGGTTCATATTATCATTTAAAGATCTTTTATTCACTCGTTTTGATTATTTTCTGTATCATGTATTCTTCAGACATTTTGCTATTAATAAATGTCTCTTTTATTACTAAGAAGTTGTCTGTTTGTGTCCTTTGAGAAGCAGAAGACAAGTAGTCAATGTTATTGAAAAGAGTTCAATTTCAGATGTAAGACTGACTAATCAAACATGATTTTCCCTTCAGTCAAGAAGGGTGGTGCCCTGAATTTAACAAGTGACAAATTGTAAAATAAATGTAGTGTAAACCCCTACAATATGCATTCAAATGTTTGCACCTAAAATCATGGATCTTAGACGCCATGAGTCTCGTTTACTGTTGATTTTCATGTGAATCTCAGTACCTTGTAATCATTTATGTGGAGGAACTCGTCGATGATGGAAGTGGACTTCCTCTCTATCTCCTCCTCAGACAGGGCAGGTCTGCGCCATGTCTGTACCACTGGCCCAGGTTTCACTGTCAATGTAAAACAACAGTCACAACAGTGTCTGTCTCAGGTCCGTGTGAGTCTGTCTTCTCTGATTTACTGATATTTACATTCACTGGAGTCAAACTACTGTGAAAGAGGCTGTCAGAATGATATTTCTGACTAAGACTGCCATACTTGATGAAATACTATAGGTCAGCTAACAGAGAGGGGGCAAAGGGCTTCCTGTCTGCTGTTGGGCACAATAGCGTGTCTGCAGGCTACAGGCACAGGTAGTCTGCTCATATGCCTGCAGGCTTCCTGAGTCACTGTAGCTGTGCTGATATGACACTAAGAGGAGGATTTAGACTATAGGCCTGACCTGGACATCTTTTGCTGTTCTTGGATAACAGCTGCTGGCACACTTTTCTCTGCTGCCTTTGCTCTTCAATCTTCACCTCCTTGTGAGTCTTCTTGATAGTTTTTGGGCCCTGATTGGCTCCTTTGGACACCCAGTTGTGCTGTGGAAAGAGAACCACAATGACCTGAATCAAATAGCAATGTCAGATTCAGAGGTTTCAAACTGATTCTTTTTCTTGATTTAATGGTAACTTTAATATCTTGAGAGTATAAGCAGATTTTATTATACCAGATACATCTGTTCAGAAATAAAATAAGCTGTCGATCACAGAAGAATATTCTAAATTCAAGGAATGCACTGATACTGACAGACAAACATGTTAACATCATGTCTTGATCCTTCATTTTTGCTACACTTCCACACGGCTGAATATGCTGGTTTTGTTTTTAAACAGAGAGAACCCTGCACTGCCTAAGTAGCCTTGCTGATCTTAATTTCAAATTTGATCAGAGCAGCACTACAGGGCTTGAATCTGTGTTTTTACGTTTTGTAGTGGGAGACAGTGACATTGGTTCAAACAGCTTGTGTTAGGTAAGAGTTAGGAGGGAAATCACATTTAATCAGTGCAGATGTTTCTCTATTAGAAAAGCCTGATATTACAGTTGTCATGTTAAGTCATTTGCTGCTTGTTTATTTCTCTTTCTTGTGAGTCCATGTATTTGTTTCTGAGCCCAGTAAAGATTCATGTGCTCCCACAGTCTACTACTGAAGACATTGTACATGTAAACACATAAATTCAAAGTATCATCTGATCTTAATTTATTTTTGTTTTTTAAATAAATCAGAAGCATTTGACATTAATCTTGCCTACAATATAATTGTGTGATCTATGTACTAAGATTCAAGTTCCAAAGTCAGTAGCCAAATAAATAAATATGTAACAATACACTGTGTCGTATTGTTATAGGATTGAACAGAATCATCCAGATTTAATGGCTGAGATATTAAGTTCAGAGGACATGCATTTGTTTGTTTTCTTGAAAATCATATTTCAGTAGTGTCTTTTTATTGTGTTAATTCACTATTTTAAACTATTATAAACATACAATGTCACAGCATTTTAATGCATTGGCATGCAAATCCTTTAGCATGCAGACCTTTTATAATGAGTTAGCATTAACAGCATTAAAGGGCCTCACAACCTACTTTCCCAACTAAAAAAGGTGACATCATGTACTTCTATGCAACAATCAGGATTTAACAATATTTGAATAAGAATCTGATGGCAGTTGTGTGGTTGCTTACTAATATTGCCAGGAAATCGTCAATCAAACTACACCCACACAGTCCAGAGGAAGAAGATTAGCTTTGTTTTTGAGAGTTTAACTCTTAATAAATAATACAACATGATGTTTTTACCCCCAAACTGTAACTTTGTTAATTATTTAGTCAGGTAAATTTAATCTTATAGAAGAATACTGAAGTTTTCATGGGATTTAAAAGGCAATTAGCTCCTCTGTCATCAAGCACACACAAGTAGTGTACAGTATGTGCCTCAGGTCCAGGTTTGCCTCTGTCCTAACTTATATTTTCCCACTGAGTTTGTTCTCCCACCAGTCTCTCTAAAAAGGTGTTCAAATTCAATAACAAGAGCAGTAGTAGATATCCATTTAGCAGATAATGACCAGAATACCCAATATCATGTTCCAGAGGGTCAGAAAGATCAAGGAAACAAACCTCTGTGGGGAAAATATATTGTGGACCAGAGATAGCCTGAACACAGGGCTGGACTTTGGACTCAGCTGTGTGACTTTGCAGATAAAACAAATATCATATGCATGAACAACCACACACTCACCAATCTCAGGTCTATAACATCCTGTACCATTGACTGTATCTGAGGTGACATATTCTTCTCCTTGACAATTTTCTTCATCTGATTGAAATACTGATCCATTAGAGGCTGATGAGAGAATGAAAGAGAGGGTTAATTTGAGACATTTATACAATAGCAAAAATAATTCAGTGCCACTGGCCTGAAAAGTATGGTGAAGACAACTTTGATATCATGTTTGAAGGCCTACAGTTTGATGACTGCACTGAAGTCAATTGTCTTTTCCAGGACAGTGGCTGGACTGCGGCCCTTGTGGAAGCAGGGATAGCATCTCCCGGAACAGCAGAATCATTTCTAGTGGCCTAAGCATCACCAGGACACATCAGTTGCATACAATAACAGCAAGCAGTCTATATAAGCTTCCTCAGACAGCCTACATTGATTACTGCAATGAAACAGCTGGTAGCTCCCAGGAAATGTCCAGCTTTGAAACTTGGTGTGATAAGCCTCTTTCACACATACTTCCTGGTAAATTACTGGGATAACCTTTCAGGCACCACTAGTGATTTTCACTATTCACACCTGCAGCTACATTCAGGAGCATTTCAGTCTTGCACCTTCTCACACATGTCATGGCAATGGCAGAATAGATGGGGAAAAGAAGGAGGGGGGCAGGGATCAGGGGGTGTAGGTTAGGTTGTGTGCATAGCAAGTGTGGTTGAGAGAGAGAGCAGGTGTGTGACGGGGGCTGCTAGACCAGAGCATACAGAGTATGAAGTTGCAGTATAATGTTAGCTGTGAACCTCAATGCAATGTGTGTATAGTTTTGGCTATTTGTTAATGAATAAATGCTCCTACTGTAGCTACATTTAGAGATGCTTCTGGTGGAGCAGCATGTCCACCAGTTAATCGGCAGGAGTGACGAGTGAATTTTAAATCCTTAAGTACAAACCACTTTGCTGTCTCTTTTCCACGGATCTGACACCATGCATCTCCATTCTCTGTATGCCTGCTCACCAAAACTTTGCTCTGCTCCATAAGAGTAGTTAATGTTATGGATATGATTTAGATTGTGATATTAAAGATGAAATAATAATGTTAAACGGAACATGATGCTGTGATATTGTCACACCGAGCACAGACACACAGACCTTTTAAAGGGAACTGTTGCTTAAATAGAGGAGACATTTAATTATTTAAATAAAAGTTCACAGTCTTTTGTAAATGTTTGCTCATGTAAATAACTGTATTGCTTCCATAAAGCCATATCAATTATTCAAAGCTATTATTCAAATTTTAAATAATCAGCTTGAGCATGGCTCAGGGTCTGACGGAGCGTTGAGGAAACAATATGGCTTCATGAAAGCAACAGTTATGTGAGTAAACACTTACAAAAGACTGTGAACATTTTATTTAGAATATTTAAACACAACACAAAAAAGCAATGTCTCCTCTATTCAGCGGAGTCTGCCATACTGGCATTTTCCCTGAAATGTTACTAGGTGCGAAATTGGTGGTACAGATTTCTTTGAATATCGATCCCTGCTCCCATTCACACATGACCCCATGCAGGAAATGTTCCTGAACATTTCAGGGATAGACTGCGTGTGTCAAAGTGGCTATAGTTGCAAACAGCAGGTGCCCAGTTTCAGTTCTGGCAGCTAGTATTGTCAATGGCTGAGCTGATATCATACTTCTTTGCAAGCAACAAGGTGAACTATGCACGATGGCTTCCAATCCACCTGAGAGATACGCTGACCCTGAAAGAGAAACTCGGGCGGCCCAGGAGTTCTGTAGTGGAAAATTTGTTGTTCACAAATCATATGGTGAGTTCTCAGCAATGGCCGTTGATGAGGCTAATAAGCAGGCCAATGCAGTCATCAAGGCTGACGTGGGAGCAATTGGCATCACTGAGGATCTATCAGCACTGAGAAGATGGATTGTAGCTGGCCCTGAAGTAAGCCACTTTGTTGCATAGTATGAGGCAGCATCCGAAGCCAAAAGACAAGTGAACAGCCAGCCGCTGAGAACAGACCCAGTGAGCTCAAAAAGTTTTCCTTGAGAGAGTCGAGAAATTCTCCCATGTCATGAAAGATTTAGGCAAACTCAGGAAGACAGTTGGAACTTGTTGTCACTGGACACGAAAGACATTGCTCACACCAGTGCAGCTGAGAAAGGCAGAGCCAGATTTCAAGAGTTCTTGAAGGGAATGGAAATAGAAGACGTATCCACCATCCATACATTGATCATAAAGTGTTCAGGTTACACATCACTGCATTTTACATTTTTACACTTTGTATGTTTTATGCTATGTAGTACAAATGCTATGTACAGTAGTAACCAAATGATCATACTGAGCTCCTCATGTGTACATAAAATGACAATTTTTGTACAAAATTTCTAATGAAAGTTGTTTGTTACTTTTAAAAATATTCTGAGTAAATGGCAGAAGGAGATATAAAAAGGATTTCTGAAGTATAAATTTGAATTTTCCATAGTTAAAAACTTGTCACCAGCCTTTGACACCAGAATCATCCAAATCCGCCTGGACAATGGGCCCTATGCACTAAAATGTGTGTAGAAATGTTCTTACTTTGTGCACACAAAATTACCACCGGATCCATGACATGTGCACACCAGCCAATTTTGTTCTTACCACTGTGTTTATGTTAGTGAATCAGAATAATTCTAAATTGACACGTAACCGCTATCAACCCCATTTCTCTATATAAAGAAAGCTCTGTTGAAACAGTGCAGTAGTGGAGAGAACTGCCACTCATTGCAAAGGGGGCAGTGATGGTAAAAATGTAGAGGAACTTTACTGCTAGTGAAATGCAAACAATAGTTTCAGAAGTAGAAGCCAGAAAAGGCAGATTTGTCAGGTAAACATATCATTAGCGGAAACGGTTTGGAGCCAATTGTAAATCCTGTATACAGCATGCAAAAAGTAGGTAAATGTGTAGATCTGTGAAACTGATCTAAATAAATCTCTGCTGCTATGCCAGGTTTGCATTGTGTTTTATCTCTGTCCACAACAGGCCATGATGTACTGAAAGCAGAATGCCCCTCCCTGTGCCACTACTGAACTGTCAGGCTGTGAGGAAACTGAACAGGCTGCTAGTTGACCAGCTGCATATATCACAGCCAGATCTGATGGGGAAATTAATTGGTGTCACATTCCAATATGGAAATTCCGATATATAAGCTATAGTCATCTAAAAGTGGGAGCAGAACAATTGTAATCTATTATTTTCATTACATTTATGATGATTATTAAGGGATTATAGTGTCTTAGCTATTAAATTTATGATTAATAAAATAAATTGTGTATTATCGGCAATTTCACACTTTTAAGTGTTTAGACCCACTCATTTAAAAAAAAAATCTGATATACTGTTTACATTGAATAAACATTGACTATGTCATTTTTTAAGACTGGGATATTTATGATTTGTGCGTGTACATGGTCTAAGGCAGTTCCAAATTTTGAGTAAGAAGCAGCCATCTTTAAAAATGGCAGCCATTTTGAAATTTACATGGCCAATGGGATTTTTCAAAAGAATGACCCAAGAGGTACACTCTTTGGTGCTTCCTTACAGATTTGAAAGTTTTTTGTTTATCTGCCATACTAATGAGTTAATCTACTACAATAACTTTTTATGTTTGTAAACAGTGTAAATATCCTTTAGCAGCAAACAGAAAAGAAACAAAACTAAATGGATTTGATAGGTCTTTTTTTCCTGCTCAGAGGCCTTTTATTTTGCAGAGTAACTGGTAGTAGATAAGGATCAAACCACACAACACAGTACAGCAAAGAGAGCGCAGAGAGGCTCTCCGGTCAACTGTCTCTCCTCTCCTTGAGGACTCTCACTGTGTTCAGCTGGGAGTCACTGATGTCTACAGGAGACCCGGTTATAGACGGAATCAGCTGAGTCATCAGCTGATGTAGTTGATGGAGCTGAGCTTGACTGGCCTGCCTGAAGTAATGCAATTAGTTGTTTGATCTATAAAATGTCAGAAAATGGTGAGAAATGTTGATCACTGTTTCCCAAAGCCCAAGGTGCAACCTCAAATGTTGTCCCAACCAACAGTCTACAACCCAAAGATATTCAGTTAATTACTCTAGAGGACTCAAGAAACCTGATTAAAATTTTAAAAATATGCATTAAAAAAAGATTTTCACTTCATTTATATACCAGAGACTTCAGGCACCTTGTTTTGGAGGCTGTCTGAGCCACTACAACCTCAAAATTGCAATTCCAGCGGTGCCCATTCTGATTCAATAAGTGTGCAGACCTTGATACAGCAATTTTCTCACAAGTTACGCTCACACACAAACCTAGAATATTAGAAAACATTAACTGCTCCTGTCACTTCATAAAGGACCTTTTTTTTTCTGACTCACCTTGGCCTTCTCGTGGTCGAGGTCCTTGCCAATGGTGGTGAGCAGCGTACACAGGCACTCCAAAGACTCCTCGTGTTGGTCCTTCAGCAGCTTCACCACAGAATCGTGCATGATGGCCTCCGTCAACATCTTGAGCTTGAAAAGTTCGCCAATGAACTTAATGTTGCCAATGGAACGCCTTTGGGCCTCATCTTTGGCCTCCTCCAGCTCCTCCTGAAGCTGCTTGTGTTCCGTTGACTGAGGGAGACAGAAGAAATGCCGCTATGTTACTTCTTATTTACAAAAATTCTCTACAAGAGGTGATCCAGAGTTAAGAGTTTCAGTCTCTATAGGATCACCCGTACTGAAAATATTTTGGAACAGTATAGAATCAGGTGTCACATTTGAGTAATTTGTAGGCCACATACCAATGCAGCAGAGTCCAGCTCTTTCTGCTTCCTCTCAAACATCTCTTCAAACTCCTTGTGGCAGCAGTTTAGCAGCAGCTTGCGAAAGTTCACACAAGTGCCAGGTTGGTCTGTGTTTGGCACTTTGAGCTGTACATGAACAGTAGACATAATGGACATTATAAAGAAACAGAAGTATAAAGATGAGTTAAGTGATTAACTAAAACCTTTATGTTAAATGCTGAACAGTGAATCAGGTCTCTTGCAGTCAAGGCCACAAGACTCATGTAGTTTTCTGCAAGTTATACTGAAAGAAATTACTTCACAAAAGCACACAAATGGTCCATATACCATATGTCTTTTCCATATGGTAAATGGACCATAGTTGAAGTAAGCATTAGTCATATTTTTCCCCCACCTTCTTCCGGAAAAGTCAAATTATTTATACCAGCCTTACAACAACCTTATAAACACAAGCCTTATTATTTACCTTAAATTTGACACACTCTTCCATTCTTATCAGTACAATGACTGTTTAGTGTCAGTGCTTACCCCCATGAGGCAGCGGCACATGTTTGCATAAGCCACAGAGAAGCTGGGCTCACTGATGGCCTTCTCAAAGATAAGGTCAACGACTCCTTTAAGCCTCTCTTCTGTGTTGATGGTCAGGTTGGTCATCTGCGTCATAAGCTGGCGGAAATTCTGAGGCATTAGCTTGTTCAGGATGCTGCGTACCTTCCTGAAGAGCTCCTGAGGGGAATTGATCAGAAAAATTAGAGGTCATCAATCACATCAATCAGTCAGCCTATTTGGAGACTGAAAATCTAAGTCTGTTGAAGGACTGGCTATTGTTTTTGATTGTTTGTTTTGTTTTTTGTTTTTGATAAAGAATACCACTTCTTATTCAACTTTTATGGAAGGAGTACTTTTCCTCACAACTGTCTGTTAATTATGTAAAGTAGGTTGATTGACTTGGTTAGATTTTCCAACAATTTAAAGCTCTTCAATCAAGAGGATTTTGAAATTAGTCTGGTTCTGATAGCTGATGCTTTTTAATATTCCTTGATGTATCTTTTGTGCCTTTTGCCTGTGTGCATGTGTGTATCTTTTTGGTCCTACCTGTGTTTTCTGCACCTCTCGGTCCTCTGGGCTGGGCTCTCTCTTTATGCCAGATTTCTGGGCATTTTCAGACTTGTTCAGCTGAACATTATTGTTCACATGACATGCAATGAAAGAAGAAGTCACCATGATTACACAGTTTTTCTTTAAATCTGTCGACATTACATATTGTCCTGATCAGAAGGGGGGAGGGGCACCGTATGCAGGTCCAACAGCATCAACAGTGTTTTTGTAATTACTCACAATTCCAGAAGAGGGAGACAAAAGTCCCACACTGAAGCTTTAAGCTCAAACTGGGGAACCCTCATGACATCATCAGGGTTATTTTTTTAAACTGTGGAAATCCCCTTCCAAAGCCAGAACAAAGATAATGTACAGTTTTTTAAAGGCTGAATAGTACTTTACATGACAAATAAACTGAACATCTTGTGTAAAATCAATGGAGTGGCCCTTTTAGGCAGACTAAACCAAATAGAAAACAGGGAAAACCTGCATGATGACTGACAATGCTCAGTGCAAGGTTAACATGTTACTGGCTACAGACATGAAAACATAAAAGTTACAGATATAGACTAAAATTTACCTATACTGAAATACGAAAAACAAACTAAATATGAAAGAGTCAAGGAAAAATAAAAAACATCATGATAAAAAAAATTCAAACTGGTAAAATAAGGCAGTTCAAGGCCTTGTCTTGTTGTTTGACCTCTGCAGTAATGCAGAATGTTTATTTGGATTATTTTATCCTCACTGATCCAGCTGGATTATAGTAGTCCTTAATCATGATCTAACTGCACTCTGACCTTTTTTGAAAATGGATTTTCAGATATGAAATTTATGTGTTTCTTTGTAGGAAGATCATACAAAGGTCTTGAAAATGTACCATACAGGTAAATGCCCCGGACCTTTTCAGATGTTTGATGTTTGATTCTAGCAGTCACACCAACAGCCCAATAATCCCTCAGCTCCACATCCCAGCTGTGTTTCCCAGAGCTAAAGCCTTCATATCCAAGAACAATCAAGTCGGATTGTCCCTCTGGGTTGTAAGGGAGCTGCTGAGCCTTCATTCTGGATGTCAAATGAGTCAAATTCTTTGATAGAGTAAAAGGTTTGCCACTTTTATTTGGATCCACGGTTGCAGGACCCTGCCACCATTGGCTTCTCGAACAGTATTTTGAAATTCTTTGTGTTCTTTTTTGTGTTATTTGAGTATAGGTTGGTGTGTGTTGTTGATTGCATGTATTTACTGCTTGCTGTAAAACAAATTGCCCCTTGGGGAAATAAAGATTAACTTGACCTTACCTTGACCTTGATCTTACCTTGACAGGAGCTGAATGGAAAAAAATGAGAATGCTTTTACTGAATAAGTAATTTACCAGTAATTACACTGCAGATTTGAATGTCAAAATATGGCAAGGTGGAAACAGCAAGACATTACTAACTGTACTGTATTATATTCCTCATCTTCCCCCAGACTGTGAACTGCAGGTTCTCCAGGTGTTTGGCCTCATCGATCAGGGCTCCTGATGGAGTCTCTGGTTCTGGCAGGTTGCACTGGGATCTGAAAAAATATTAGGTAGCCAAGGATCACCAGTGAAATATTCTGAAACACTATATTGATAGCATTTATGTTTGAGCAATGCACTCATGATATAGAAAATCATTAAATCTAAGGAGGTAAATTAATTAAGATAAATCAATTTATTACTTTTACTTTGTTGCTAATGATATGCTATGCTCACCAGACACCATGATTTTTTTTTTTTTATCAGTATAGGCTATTATAGGCCAGTGAATAAACATGCCACATTTGAGAATATTTTTGTTTTGTTTTGCAATTCATATATAAGACAATAGTTTACAGAGCAGCAAGAGATTGGATTTTTTCCTGTTGTGAGCTGACATTTGCCTCCCATCACAACCACTGACAGTCTCAGACCGACATTTCAATTCAAAGACTTGAAATCAAAAACGGACTCTTAATTCAGTATGAAAAATGCCCTCTAGGGTACCAGCACAAAGGAGAAAACACACCAAAGTTCTGTAATGACTGTCTAGTTATATGTAAATCAGGATGAAAATGCCCTATAGAGGGCCTCTATATGTGACAATCTGGAATGAAGTGCCCTCATGGTGCCCTTTCAGTGGAAGAAAATATGATTGTGCCCTGTAAAGAACCCCCAAAAATGAGAAAATATGATGCACCCTTTAAATGAAGAAGATGTAATGCAGTGCCCTATGATGCTGTTGTAATGGAGTGAGATGGAGGTTCTGTATTGGTACCCTTCTAAGGAAAAGAAAAAGAAAAAGAAGAAAGAAAGAAAAAGGAAAAAGTGCAATGTAGATTCCCCTAAGTCCAACATACTGAAGTGCAGAATTGGGTACCCTTTCAATGAAAAAAGGTGCCCTATAGGATGCACTGTATGGGAGAAAAACATTCTGAAGTGGGGGCCAGTGATAATGACTAACACCAATGTATCAGGTGCCCTTTATGTTTTTTCACCCCTGCCCCTGAGACAGCCTGAGTCTGCCACTGGTCTAATATGTCTTCAGAAGTGTACATGAAGCCACTTACCGCTCCATAGAGGATTTGGCATTCTATTAAATGAAGAGAAAACACAATAACAAATCAATACATCTAATTTTGCTAGATGTTTAACATTTAGATCTGGATATCGATTGACACAAGTGATCACTAATTACCAGCAATAATGAGATGTCTTCTTCTTTCATTTCTTGCTCCATGGTTTTGATTTTGTCTGAGAGTGAGGAGGACTCTGCAGTCAGATTTACAATCCTGATCGTCATTGCCTCACTCTTGAGTGTCGCCTCTTTCCTCACAGCATCAATCCTTGCAGCCTCTTCTGCCCGCAGGAACTGGTACAGCTTTTGAAACTCCTTTTTTATCACCTTCTCAGTCTGCTGGGCCTGGAGCTGACGAGAGACACTTTTCTGACTAAAGCAGACTACATGATATGTTACTAGCTATCGCTGTAAACATCATGTTTGTGACTTACTGTGATGTGGCTGGCCATTTTATCACACTTGAGTTTTTCTGCTTCGAATGACCTCTGTTTGCTTTTTAAATGCATCAGCTGAACCTTCAGTTTGGTCTATAAGAAAAACAAGAATAAAAATAATCATTCCTAAAATTATAAAAGCTACCAAACCCAGAACCTCAGTTGCTATATTAAACTAATATAGTTAACACAAATTAACTATATTTACTTGCTTACCCTATGGTCCTCTGTTGCTTCATTGATGGGAACACAGTTATGTTTCTTATGTTTTTTTGCATCCCTACAAATCAAACAGATGAGCTCTTGATCATCTTGACAGAAGAGCTGGAGTTTCTCTCTGTGCAGACTGCAGAACTCTTTAGATCCTGTCGTAGCTCTCTGACTCCTCTCTTGTCTCAAGGTGTCAGAGAGATTTCTCAGTGCCAGATTACGTGGAGGCTGAGCCATTGGAAATATTTCCATACAGACCGGGCACTTCTGAAGTCTATTCTGTCCCCACCACTCCTGAAGACAGTACTTGCAGAAGGTGTGACCACACAACAAGACTACAGGATCCTTAAATATGTCACAGCACACAGGACAGGAGCAGTCCACTTCAGATGGTGATTCATTGGCAGCCATTTTGTCCTTATCTTCTGTGGTTCTGTTCCTGCTTGTATGAACTCTGAGACAGACAATTTACTTAAACTTTCGCAGATTCAGGCGCAGACAGCGTCCCCCTTCAGTAATTTAGTCGCAGTTGTATCAATAAACACCCTTGAAATGTCAGTATATACACATACATACGCTCCATTGTTTCCCTATTTACTTGTTATTGGTACATTAACACGAGCAGCTTTTGGTGCTGACTTGTAGTCACTTCTTCCTGCTTTCTGTGTAAAAAGGGAGGAGCTTTTTACTTTTCTTATCTCTGAAGGTTTGCCCTGCCCTGTGACACATTCATCTGGCCAAAGAATAAGGAAAGAAATATTCCTGCTTCTCAGATATTTTTTCTCAGTACTTTTACTCAGATGTTTCGTGAATAAAAAAGACTAGACTAATGGAACAGTAGTATTAATCCATACTCAAGAAACTAATTGCACTTGTATTTCACCTGTAGACACTGCAGAGCTCAAAGGGGTGGACACAAATCAGGGTACAGGGTCACTTTTAGTGTAGGTTCAGTACTTAAATGAAAATTTTAATCCAGTAATAAATACACACAGATTTTAAAGAAATTGTACTTACTAAAGTAAATGCTGTAAATTCAGAAAGTGGCAACATCCCTAAAAATATGTCCAACAGGGTAACAAACATGAATGGTGAGACAATCAGACAGGTTTTAAACAAGTAGGCAGTTTAGCCACACAGACTGTGACTGTTATTGACTTTGAACCAGTCAGTTAATCTACTAGCATGTTTACTGCCGGCTGCACACTCATCACTGGACTGCTGTTGTGCAGTTTGGATGATAGTTTTGAGGATCACTTTCATACTGTGCATTCACAGATTTTGTTGGCTGCTCATCTTTGTTCACATAATCTAGAAAATTAAAAGAATATTTGCCACACAGGTGTAAAGTGGTGTTTTAGCATAAAAAAAAGTCATTGGAAGAAACTGTTGCTGCTGAAATGTTTATCCAGTTAAATGCAATAACAGCAATTACAATTGTACTATATCTACAACAGCTGCATGTTATTATTAATGAGGTTTGGAGAAGGAGTCTTACAGGTAACATACAACAGTCTTCAGTACACAAACATACAAGCATGCACATGCTATAAATCCCAGAATCCACCAGATAATTTCAGATCCTGCTATTCAACCCTTGTAAGACATCTCTTTAATACCTGGTGTTGGGAACGGATGCCAGAGCAGGTGGAAACATAAAACAACAATAAAAATGCTGCAGGAGTAAATGGGTTCAGGAACACAAACAAAATTAATCTTACAGTCTTGTTGACACAGCATTGAGTGCAAGGCTACTCTTGATAGAAGGACATAATATCAGATGTTTCTGAGGAAATAACCTTTGAAGGGCAAAGTAATTTGTTCAGTCAACAAATCCGTGAGATGAGTGTAACCATTGTTACGATGTAATAACAGAGCACAGGTAAGTAATAGTCAATAGTAATAACTGGACCAGTAACAGAAGACACTACGCTTTTAAGAGCCAGTATTTTTAACATCAATAATGACACAGACAACAATGGTTTGAATGTTTGTGGCCACTTGTTATTTCAAGCTGAAAGGTCAACATGTAATACAACAGCTTTTTGGAAAGAACAATGTATGGAAAATAACAAACTAAAATAATAAAGCCGGCAAAATAAAAAATAAAAGTTACCCTTTGTTCCCAAAGTTAGTCCATATTGCGTTGGGGCCCTTTTCCAACCAAATGTCAGTGTATCACTGTTTATTTTAGTCCTACCGCACAGCACCTGAGAAAGGAGAAACCAATGAACCCTGCACGCATCTCAGGTTCAATACCAGTGGTTCGGTTCGGCTCTCCACCCAGTTCACACTGGGAATCTCTGGGTCTAGGGATCTGAAGCCTTGCAGGAGTCCGGCAGGAAGTACTGGCTGTGTCCCCTTTTTCTTTATGGTATCACCAAAAACCTGACCTAGAGACAGGCCAGATGAGATCCAAATATCTCATTACATTCATACCGTCTGCATAAATCATGTTCATTTTCTAATCTCACATGAATTATTACCAATTAATAATAATATTTTGTATTAATTAGTTCAAATCATGTTCTCAAAAAGGTTTAGTTGTACAACAAAAATAGATCTTTAGTTTCAAGTGTTCATTTGTAGTTGTGTAACAATAAATACATTCAAAGTGCTTCTTATAATCATATTCAAATACACATTAATAACCCTTTACAAATACTCAAAATTATGTGGTTACATAAGTAACTGACAAAAGTACATTTTACAAAAATAAAATAAAATACCATGGAGTACCCCTTTAATTTGGTCAAAATTACATCAAATGCAGTAAACATTAATAGTAACTTGAGGCATTAAGGCTTAACGTGCTTAAGTGACTCTCCTTGCACCGGTAACAGTGAGAGATTGCACTAAATATTAACCTCTTTAATTACCATAAACATAAAATAAATATAAATTGCACACCAAATAATCATGCCAGCTAAGTGGCTAGGCTCAAGTTAACACACTATTAGCATCACAAAACACAGTCTCAGATAGAGCACTATTAGCACCTTTTAATGGCTATCAGCGCCAATTAACATAAATATTAGCTACCTTACAGTCATCTTAACAGGTTTTATAGTGTTTTCACTCACCACTGAGTCAAAGTATGAATGAGCTTTACAGCATTTCACCTCGGCAGACCCGCGAAAATCATCCGGCCTCTCACACTGCTTTACAACCTTAAATGTCACAGTGTGGCGGTCAGCAACTGTTTAACATCATCAAGAATTAATATTACTTCGTTCAGAAGATCATTTTTAGTTCTTACCTACGGATGGCAAAATATTTTATTTTCTCTATGTCCCAACAGCACTCGAGGTAGCCAGCGTGGGTTGTTCATGGATGTATTGTAAGAGCTGGATACCGGACTAAAAACGGGGCCCATTCAGTCCTATAGGAATTGCTCGCCTGGCGCATACACCAAAAAAGTTTCTAGCTTCCGGGTTTGCTTCCGCGTTGTGCGGCCCACTGAATATGCGCAGTAGTGTTTCCCCCGCTGGCCCCGTCCGCGAGCTCCCGCTCGGCCCATAGATTTTATATTGTGATGACGTTACGTATTTTTAAATCGCTTTTCTCGGCTCGAGGAAAGTTTTACAAACATAAAACCTCCATGGATCAAAAGTTCATAATAGAAAGAGTCATAATTGACGTTGTTTGCAGTTCGAGGCGTCCTGTCAACAGTTTTACAGACGTCTCTTTTACAATGGTGGTCTATGGGGAAAATCCTTTTTGGGCCGCAGGGGGATTTTTCGCTGCAAGGCTGCGCGTTGGTGCCCTATCCAGCTCTTGTTATACATCCGTGGGGTTGTTTCATAAAACAGGAAGTTATAACAGGAACTAAGGCCGATCACCTGGGGTTAGTAGGGTTCATTGATTTGTTATTTGGGGATCTTGTCATACTGAGCCCTTCACTGCTGCTTGGAAAACACATTGTTGGCTGTGTTTCTCCCTTTATGCACATAGTTTCATGATTTTAAACAACTTTTAACAGATGTAGTCATTTATATGAGTTAATTGAATGATATTTACTCTAAATGTTATTTTTATATCTACACTTTTTAATAGTTCTTCGTATTATTATTTTCTTAGTGTATATAATCAACCAGAATTAATTATTTATTTGTTTCAAAATAAAATGAATTGTTTTTAAGGATTTTAATGACTTTCCAATGAATTATTTACTTCTCAATTAAGATGAATTATTTTAAAGGGATAATTCTAATATAAGAGGGTGTCATTTTAGAGCCAGGGCTACATGAGCATTTCATAATATGAATGTTACATGTACATGCCATCAAAATGAAGATCTTACATCAGCATTAGATACACACCACACTTAACTACTGTGTTTCCATTGTCTCCATGTGTGTATCATACTGTAGAGATTTGGTCACATTTTAAAGCTCCTCATTTGACAGCAAGCTGAATTTAAAGGTACTACTTCTCAAAAACACTGGTGGTCTTCTTGTGAAAGGAACGATAGTGCTTCAGGTAAGTCCAACACTACAGTGACACACAAAAATGAACTCAGTGACTTAAATTATGTGTTTGCGCAGAGGGGACTTCACCTGCTGCATCTTGGTAGTAATTCCAAAGATACATGAAATTCACCATCTCTGCCATCAGAGTAAAGTAGCGGTTTTATCAGTCTCCAAAACATGGTTGGATGAGTCTGGAAGAGATGGAAAGAGAAAAGGAGGATTATGTGTGTATATCAGATCAGATTTAGCTTTTAATGTTAGATACGGTTTGAACAATGACCCAATTGAGGCTGTATGGCTGGATGTTTTACTTCCAAAGTCCAAACCCATCTCATCTTAACCCATCTGAACCTTAGCCTGCTATCGTCCACCGGATCAGCATAATTTTTACGAGCTGCTGGTGGAAACATGCAATAAATGTGTTGACTTTACAAAATCAGAGGTCATCATTGCCAGTGATTTGAATACAGCCACTTGCAAAAAGGACACTAATATTTATAAAAGTTTTAGAAATTTCTGTCAGCTGTTTGGCCTACATTAGTTAATTTCTGATCCTACTAGGTTTATATCTACTACCCAAACAATTATTGATCTTATTCTTGTGTCCAATCCATTGAACATCTGTAAAACTGGTGTAATTGAATGCTCTCTAAGAGATCATTTTCTTATCTATACTACTTGAAAAATTCAGAGAAATTTTTTTAAATGTCATAATACAATATCAATGAGATCCCTTAAAATTTATAGTCCATCCTCCTTTGTGAGAGCCTGAGAACAGTTAACTGGTCTGAAGTTATGAATTGTGACGATGTTAAAAAAGCCTGGGATTTATTTTAATCAAAAGTTGTGACTAATATAGCACCATTTAAGACCATCAGAATAAAGCTGAGAACTGAGCCTTGGATGACAGATGATATTTTAAAGGTCATTAGATTAAGAAATGAAGTAAATAGGCCTAAGCAATTAAGTGCAAAGGTTGATCATTAATGCTAAAAAATCCTTCTTCAAAGAAAAAATAATTGAACATAAAAAGGATCCTTACAAGCTTTGGAAGGCTCTTAAGGATTTGGGTTATAGTAAAAATATAAAAACCAGGTCTGCGAGGCTCAGCTTGGAGGTGAACGGTGAAGTCACCTCAGACAATACTGAAGTGGCTGACTATTTAAATACCTATTTTACTACAGTAACTAAAACTCTTGTAGCTAAGCTCCTTGATCAATCAGATGTATTCAATGAGGAGCAGGTACAGAGGCACTACTTGCGATATGGCATTCAGACACCATCCTTTTCTTTTAGTAAAGTGAGTGACGGTAAGGTCCTGAAGAGACTTTAGGAACTCAATACTAGTAGAGCTGCAGGTCTGGATAATATTCAAGCCAGGTTTCTTAGAGACACTGCAGATATTATTGCTTCATCTGTTACACATATAATAAATATGTCAATAAAACAGGTTAAGGTTCCAACAGAGCTCAAGAGTGCTCAAGTTCTCCCCCTCTATAAGAAGGGTAGTAAGATAGATGGGGGGAACTATAGACTAGTTTCTATTTTATGTGTGATGTCAAAAATAATGGAAAAAATAATTCATGAACAGATTGAGGAGTACATCCAAAACAATATTTTATTTCGGTTTCAGTCAGGATTCAGAAAATATCACTCTACCGAATCCTGCCTGTTGTTTCTGACAGACAAAATCAGAAAGGAAATTCTGCGGAATGGTTATGAGAGACCTGCAAAAGGCACTGTAGATCATTGTATTTTAATTTACAAATTAAAAGCTGTGGGTTTTAATTATATGGCCATTAGGTGGGTTAAATCCTATCTTACTGATAGATATCAAAGGGTTGATGTCAATGGGATGTTATCAAGTCCAAAACAATTATTTGTGGTGTCCCATAGGGGAGTGTTTTAGGGCCGTTATTTTTTATTACATATTAGTGACCTTAATTTGGCCTGTTCTTGTGATATATATGCTGATGATATGCTTTTATATGCTGATGATGCTGCGTTACTAGTATCCCACAAAGAAAAAGTAATGGTGGAAGATACCTTCAGATGGTTGTGAGGTGGCTCTCAGATAATAAACTTTCCCTTCATGGAGGAAAGATAGAGGCCATCCTCTTTGGGTCACAAATTAAATTGAGAAATGAATCTAATTTAATAGTAGAGATTGGTCAGACATCAGTCTCTTCAAAACCTTCAGTAAATTACTTTAGATGTGTTCTGGATAATATTTTATCAGGGGAAGACATGGCTTTAAAAGCCCTGAACAAAATTACCAATAAAACAAAATTCCTGGCTAGAAAAGCCAAATTGTTGGATATACCAACTTTAAAAACTCTAGCTGGAGCATTGGTGTTATGCCATTTTGATTATGCTGCCACCTATCGTTACAGTAGCTCCTCACAGTCTCTTAAAAACAAATTACAGACTGCACAAAGTAAGTTAACTTTTTAAAGCTGTTCCCCTGCATGCATCTTGATGCATTTCTTTTTTTTAAAAAAATGAATCTTCTCCATGTGGATAAAAGGGTGGTGCTAATTAAAATGAGTATTTCCCTCAAGATTGTGTACAAATCTGCACCTCCCTACCTATCCAACCATTTTAATCTAGTAAAAAACAACCACTCACCACTCATACAACACTAGAGGCAGTCTAACATATATTATTCCTGTGAGATTTAAAAAATGTTTTGAGAAAAATACACTATACAGCTTCATGTCAATGGAACAAGCTGCCTATCATGCTCAAGCTAAACCCAGGTAAGAGGAGTTTTAAATCAGATCTGTTACATAATTTGTAGATGTACAAATACTTGATGTTTTACTGTCTGTTTGGGTTTTTTAAGTCTAATGTCATTCTTGCTTGACACTTTCTTATTCAATTTGTCATCTTGTATTGCAATAGAGGACCACAATGGAAATAAGCCTTAGGGGTTTTTTTGTGTATTTTAAACCTTGACCATTTTAAAAATCTTATATGCAGTCTGTCTTTACAATCAGCCTGTCATGTATGTTTTAAATTTTGTCAAATAAATCTATCTATCTGTCATGAAACTCTCTCTCTCTCTGACTTTCTCTCTCTCACACATGCACGTTAAAGTACCCCCATAAGCTACATACATCAGATTCACGGCAGTGAAAATCGCAAGTGATTTGCCCCTTGACCGCAGCAGCAATTGCTATCAAAGGCTAAATGTTTTAACATGACTG
Organism: Thunnus thynnus; assembly: GCF_963924715.1. Taxonomy (NCBI): domain Eukaryota; kingdom Metazoa; phylum Chordata; class Actinopteri; order Scombriformes; family Scombridae; genus Thunnus; species Thunnus thynnus. The sequence goes on from NC_089534.1 coordinate 15,184,689, forward strand.
AACACACCACCATGTGGCCAGCTAATGGGCCTGCTCTTTACCTTCACTCTGTCTCTCCTCTCTCTCTCTCTTTATTTTTTTTTAATAAAGACCTTAAAGGAGAAAACTTAATTAATCTGCCCTGTATTTCAAAACCAATTAAAAAAAAAAAAAAAAAAATGGGGATTTTTAGCTGCTCCAATTAAATGACATCTCAATATAGTTAAAAAGTTAATAATAGAATCTTAGTTTCATGGTTTCTGGACCAAAACTGGGGAATTAGACACTCTTCTGTTTTGACTGATTAAGTGTACAATTTCTAGACCTAACAATTAGGTCAACAGAGAGAACAACAGTTTGTAGTATCTGCCATAACTTCCTAACAATTTTCTGTATACATAAAATGCATCCTTTTTTTTAAATTTGTGTGGAATGAAATAAAGTGTGATCTGTTTGGCACTCTACTGTTTGTTGCCGATATTCAGCCTCAGTCAGTTTTTGCTTCATTTGATTCAGATTGTTTTTCACTTGGTTTGGTTTGTCAGTGTGTAACTATCTTCATCATCAGTATTGGGATCAGCTATCAAACTGACCGTTTATCCATATCTCATAACTTCATGATAATGTCTCATCGTATACTGACTATACTGACTTTTCCCACTTACCTTTCCTGGGCTGGTGTATTTATTAAGCCTGGGGAGAGTGGTGCGGGGGTGGATTCTTGTGAGACTGTTCCTATACTTAAATATTATGTCCATAACCATAAAACATTCAATCCACATAAAGCCAAGTGTTCTGGATCTGGCCACAGTAGCCTCCCCAGGGTGGTGCAGTAAAAGCGCCCTAAGCCGCCATTAAGTGGAGGGAGCTGGAAGAAATACTGGACAGAGGCTGGGACTGAATGAGAGCGAGAGCACAGCTGATGGTAAACTAATTTTGCTTCTCTGATCCCCCCCCCCCCCCCCCCGAAAAACACACGCATGCAGTATGTGTTGTGTTCACACACACGGCTTACATATTTACGTGGGGCACATATATACTGTATCATGCTTTCACACAAGTGAGGAGTCTCTCAGGACTCTCAAAACAGGAGAGAATCACACAGTCTCTCTCTCGCTCTTTCCATCTCTTCCCTAAACTGCTCTCACACACACTTGACCACCATCTCGGCGAGTAAGACATATGCTCCATCATTTGCCTTGAGGGACAAAAGACTGGGAAGGAATTCAGTGAGACACTGTAGCACTTCTCTCCAGGCTTTTGGATTAACAGTGTTCGGGCACACAGCTTTTCTGTCTGTGAAACAGATGAAAGTCTAAATCCGGACTTGATATTCACAGTACACTACAATATCAAATGAAGCATCACTTATGTTCTTTAGAGGATAAAAAGCTCCAATTACGTCCAAAAGGAGTTGAATAATGAATAATTTTGTGAGTGTATGTCTGTACAAAAGGTCCAGCTCTGTCTCTGCTGTCTGCCCTGTCTCAGCCCCGCCCAGCCCCAGGTACAGAATGGATAAACCTTCTGCACTCAGTTAGCTCTGATTGAGAATCACTGGCTCTATAAACTGCAGTCCACACAGACAATCAGGTTGCTCAAATGATGCCAAGCCACATTGCTTTGTCTCTCTTTCCTCAATTCCTGATTAGTGTGCGTGAAGAAATGAAAAGTGAGTAGAGTTACCACCTCAGTTTTGTATAAATTCTAATACCCTTTGAACCTTTTTGCTTTTAAATTAAGATTGTTGCTGGTAAAGTTAAGGGCCATGATCCTTATTCCATGTAGGCCACACAGTGTGGCTGTAGCCTCATGTTTAGTTTGATGCTTTGGCATTCTGTCCATTAGTATTCTGTTGCTTGTGTGGTTTGTGTGCTAGCTGTTTGTCTGGACTGCAAGGGACCTTTGCTATTGACTAATATATATTTATCCCCACTTATACATGACTGGTAGTCAGTCAGTGAAATTATTAGTTCAATTAATTCCCTTTTTACATTATATTGTCTGTTTAACATCTTATCATTTATTTCCTATTGGCTGTTTATTTGACATTACCCGTGTAGCTTATATGCCTTGTCTAATGTCTGCTTTCCTTTCATTCCTTTCTGCAGCTCACTGTCACCGCTGCTGTTTAACAGCCAATAATACTGTGTTCAATAAACCTGCACCCTGCTACACCCGCAACCTCAGCCTCAGTGTCTCTTTCTGCACCTCCACCGGTCATCTGACCGTGACCGCCAGCCTGTATCACATCCTCCTCACCCTATCCAGTTACACATTCACCAGAGGTCCCCCGACCTCATTCAGTGTCAAGCTTTTAAATGTTTAAGTCTTCATTTGGAATTGAATTCTTCACATCAATTGCCACATGAAGGTAAGAAGCACCTGAGAGTGTAGCCTTGCTGATCTGATGCCCCAGAGCTATTTGATAAGCCTTTCCCCCGTCTGAGGAACGGAGGGATAAGAGAAAACTGATTTCAGTAAGAGCAGAGAAACCCTCATTAATATTTTGCCTTAACTGTCTTTTAGCATGTTATGTGTGTCTCTTTTTGTCACTGGCCGCTAATAAAGAGTCAGCGAAAGAAAAAAAAAAAAGGTTGCAAGTGTAACTGGAGCGGCAGCTTCTCGGCAGGACATTACAGGAATTTACGATGTGTTAAATGTTTCCTTTGTTCCTCCCTGTGGCAGCTCGCTCCAGCAATTAGGGAAGGCATCAGCGTGCAATGAGCTCATTACCCTCTCTCCCTCTCCCTCTCTCTATGTCTTCATATAACTTTTTTTTTTTTGCAAAGAATTGATTGATCTAATGATTAATTGATTCTTTCAGCAGTAAATCAGTCCACATCTCACAACTCAGCACCATTATAATGTGGTGATACAAAAAAAACCTTGAACGCTCAGTAACAGAGATTTGTTGTCCTGTTAACAGAAACATGAAAGTAGTATGTGTTTGCCTCCAGCACCACCGTGTTAATTCCCAGAAGAGATTAATTTAATATAGCTTCTGTTTTTCTTTCAATATTGTGGTAAAATCTGAAACCCAACTGTGGCACTTTGCCAAAGTTTAAAATGCCAGCAGACTTTTTTTTTTTCTGTGCACTCACCCCTGAAATAAACCCCATGCGCCATTCCATTTGGCAAACCAATTTGGGATGGAGGGTGGGGGCAGGAAAGGGAGAGGTATAGGTTAGCTGTAGTAATAATCATAAATCACCTTTGAAATGCTGCCATGTCACATGCCAGACTGCGCCACTAATGACCAGGCCCATCTTTCACCGGGTATTTTTATCTGTGTGCCCTGACACTCGACTTCTGGAAGCGTCCTCTCGTTTTACGTCGTCAGCACCTCGGCCCAGCCTGAGCACAAGTTCCTCACATATCTATAAATACCAGCCAGCTAAATGGCATTTTCTCTCACCCACCCCCTGCTTGGCAAGAACTGGGAACTCTGTGACTTGGCAAAGGGACCCGAAGTCCTACGCCACTAAACATCTTGGGGCTTAGCCCCCCCACCCCCCACCCCCCCGCAACCCCAGCGTCACCCTCCGGAGAACAGCTGGCCAAAAAAATAGATCCATCTGCCACTGCCTTCAAATTCCAAAGTGGTTTCAGTTTAATTAAATAAGTTGAAATTGGTTTCTACAAGATTGAGTAAAAAGTAGCAATTAGCACATTGGTTTCTCAGTTAAGACCACCTGTAAGGTTTGTTTATTATGTAACAGGTGTAGTTAAAGCATCACATACATCAGTGCTTGTTGACTCATACACACAAAAACACCTGTACATGCTTCCTTTGTGCAGAATGTTCTGCCAAGTTTTTTAAGCTTGCTGACATGTGGCACTAGAGACTGCAGGTCAGCAACAGCTTCCTGCTATTTCGGGCTCTGTCACAGCTTGAGGTTTTAATTTATTCTGCCAGAATGTGTCAATCACGGAGCAGCAGGGTTCAGGCCTGACATTGGTACGGGAGAGAGGGGAGAGGGAGGCACAGCGGGTTAGGCCAGATTCTTATTGAAAGAGTCAAACAGAACTAAAAACAAAGCAATATTATTACAGCAAGAACACTCTGCTATTCATAGAAATCTCCCAAACCACAAAATGTAATGTATTTTCAGTCCACATTAGCATTTTCACATCATTGTCTTATAGTTTGCTTCTACATACAAAAAAAACCCCAACTACAACAAAAACAACTACGGATCATGTCCTGCTGGTTGGCTGGGACATTGTGTATTGGACGTATTTACACATGTGCAGTCAGCACATGTGTTCTGTGCAGACCTTCCACAGTTTTTTTCTGGAGACTCTAGTGGACACTGGCAGATGATAAAATTTATGTCATGGGGACCCTCACAGCTATGTGTTACATTCCATTTACATTTATCGAGTGCCATGCTTAGCTTCAAATTCTGTCTGATGTGCCACAAGGTTGCAGGTGCCTGAAGTAAGAATAAGAATACAGAGCGTGAAAAAATAATTTGAGTTTAAGGGGTGAGTTTAAGGAGGAGTTCAAAATTGAGAGAAAAAGCAGAAAATTGTATGTTTTTAGATGTGTCTACATCAGAAGTTTAAGACCAATCTTTATTGGTCAAAAACCTTAGCTAAGTGTGAAAGATGTGTTCCTATAATATATCTGTGTTAGTGTGGCATGAATGTGTGTGCCAAAGTACATGTTGCTCCAAAATGGACTTCACATTAACTTTCTCTTCCCTCAGTAATTTGATAGAACAATTTTGAATGAGCATCTAGACCCATTTTACCTCTCCACGTTGATATTAACAGAGACAATCCAATCTAATCTTCAAGCAGTGGTCAATGAATACGGTGACTGTTATTCTCTCTATGTCAGAGTCAGGCTGCTACTATTTACCATGCCAGTGCATGTCTACAGGCCATGCCAAGGGTTTGAATCTGACCCTTCCAATGCAGTGCCAAAGCACACACACACACACACACACACACACACACACACACAAACACACGCACATCAGTCATCATGCGATGCAGTATTATCCTGCGTGATTCAATGAAACAAATGAAGCAACAAATGACAAAAAAATCTCAGCTGTAAAGTACTGTAAGTCCAGTGATGGAGCTGGGCCCAGTTCTTTGCTGTTTCTCTGGTCCAAAGGCAGGTGTGTAATGCAAAGTGCATCTGTCGATCTGTGTTTCTGCTGATGCACCGGTAGTCTGTCCTTTATGGTCTTCTACCCAGTGCATCATGGCATCAATCTATAAGTATTAATTATTGTTATGAAAGCTGATGTGGAAGCGTTCTATGATGTAATTTCTGTGGCAGGAAACTCTAAATTTACTGAAACTAATGCAAAAATCTGCTCAAAAATATTTTTCATATTTTTGATATTTCTATATTTTAGTAGATAATGTCACTTCTTTGTATATTTGACTTATTTACAAATGCGAAAAATCATTGCTCCATTAAGAGAACATAGAGGGGTATATTCATTTGAATGGTAAATTTCAATGTTACTGATTACCGTACAAAAATATCTTGTTTCCTTTAAAAGAAGTTGATCATCTTAAATGGATTTTCATCAGATTTTTCACCTGGAGTCACTTAGATTTTACGTCCCCCACCCACTCAAAAGCAAGACCTTACTTCCAATGGGGTGGGAAGCCAGATAGGGATGTCCTAATTTCTGTATTATCTTGTCCCATCTCGTGTTGTGTTGTCTTGCTGCCAGAGGACGATGATTCATGCACTACCAATTTTCAGCAAGCACAGCTCACAACAAAAATGTGTTAGTGCCCTCTACAGCAAGGAAGTAGAAAAATAACAATATACTGTGTGGTTAAACCACGGAGTCTGATTTTCACTTGGATTTAGTGGGAATTGTGTATTAACGGACTTTCACAATCGACCAGATTTCTTTAATATTCAAAGTAAACAGATACATTTCTTGACTTTAAACCATTAAACCTCATCATTAGTATCACACTAAGCTATGGCGGTTGCCTCCTCAGACGACCTCAGCTCCATCTACAGTAGACTTGGTCTAAATTCTGCATTACACACTTGGGGTGTGGCGTTTAAAGATGAGGACATTTAACAGGCAGAATGGATCAAATGAAAGAGTCTACTGAGTTGCATTATGGGAATTGTAGGATCAAGTATTCTTGAAACTTGATTCATACTAGAAACCTAAAGCCAGGCGCTTCCCCCTTTTTGACCATACTTTTTTAAATTTCACAAGTTCCCAATTTCGCGACTTTATGGAAGTATGCTTTTAAGGAATGGAGAAATGAATGAATGAAAGGAGTGAGGGTAAACATTGTGCTGAGGGAGGACAATTATTATGACAACCTTCTTTTCTCTCTGCTCCCAATTTTTCACTTTAGCTTTGCCAGTCAGTGACTTTCTCTTTCTCTCTGCCAGCTGATGCGCCAGCCAACGCCACAAAGAACAGAACTTTTTACAGCACATGTGTGTGTGTGTGTGATGCCAGGGAATCTTTGGCTCTTTTCATTCTACATAATGTCACCAAGAAGCCTTTTGAATCATGTAAACAAATACAGCAGTAACGTGCACGAGAGCGGCAGAGAACGCATGGGGAAAGAATGCAAGATGCATTTGCACAAACTGTGTGTGTTAATGTCGGCAGGATCTCTAAACCAACAATTAAGGATCAGTCAGAGAGCCTGATGACATCATCATCCCAAATAAATGACAGCATGGTAAAAGAGCGCTGGTCCAGGGCCAGCGGGACCCAACAGTCAAAGAATCCATAAGCCATAATAAACATTCAATTTTTCAAATAAACTAAACTCTGTTGCCAAATCTATCATCTTTTTGTGGAGCGGAGCTGTCTGACTTTACTCTCGCACGATTTATTTGGGCCATGATGATTTACGTTTGTTATTCTGTTTTGTACATCCAACATGTTTTCTGGCTTTTATTGGCATGATTGTTCCCCATTTTTCTGTCTATAATTGCACATAGATTAACCAGCGCAATGTATTCAGCACCATCATTTATCTTTGTCTGTCAGTCTTTAATTGTGATTTTGTGTATTTGCTAACATGTATCAGGTTTCATTATGAGTACTGTTTCTAAAAGGCTCACTTTTAGGGGCATGTGTTTAAGTGATATAAAGCATCATTTGAGCTCAGAAGAAAAAAAATCTTTTTGTGTCCAGGTTTTGAGATATTTGCCTCTGAAATTTCTGCTTCCACACCAATAAAATGGAGATAAATGGAATTTCATTTGGCACTTGCAACATTGAAAAATTACAATTAATAAATTTAGCCGCAAGCTGGGCCACAGGATCAAGATCATGTCCTCAGTATCTTGGAATATGGGTGTTTTAGTGACCAATTACATTTTTTTCTGATTCTGATATCATCAAATTTGATTACAGTGTGTACTCCAGCCAAAAGCATGAGCATTTTCAATTATGTCTTCCCAGACCTTGAACTAATTATTGATAATACACTGTTCTCTATAACGAGCTCCCTCAGACTGAAAGCTTTTACTTCCCGTCATCAGATACATTTCTAATCGAAAAAGCACTAATGTGGTGTGATGTAAACATCTCATTTTGTTGTGTTATTTCTTTTTGGGTTATTTGCCAGTTAAGTCTTTTTAAACCGTAAACTGTTTTAAACTAAACATAATATTACTTCTTTTATATTTATTTTATTCTAAATTCCTGTTATTTTTTGTCTTTAGTAAAGGTTTAGTATAGATCTTATTTTATGTATATTTGGTATATTATACCACATCAGCAACAATAAACAGGCTAAACAAAAAAAAATGAATTAGAGTAAAGAAAATGAATGTACAGTAGGATAATATTCCTAACATAGTGGATCAGGTGTTGAAACAGCATTTAAACAATTGTTTAGCAACACAAAATTGACATTATACACTGTATATTTAAACATTTAAATACATAGACAACATGAAAAATAGATTTACTAGACTTCTTTTGTGTTTTCTGGGGTGAAGGGGCGGTGGGAGACTCTTGACCCCAGCAGTGTTGGCCCCGGCCCTGGCAGCTGCATGTGTTTCCAGAAACAGTCTTCCCTTTACTAGAACACACTCAACATTTTTTATTGGAACTACTCCTGAGAAAATAGTTCCTACATTGAACTTGACAGCTTTTGTGCACTTTGTTTTATTTCATTTTATCTATTTATTTTAATTTGTCTGAGCTGGCCGAAAGCCTTACAGTGTGTTCAAAAAAAAAAAAAAATCCTGCTTATGATTTTGAAATGTTTTGCTCACTTGTTTTATTTTCTTTTATGTAGGAATAAAGAAGGACAGTCAAAAATAAAAAAGAATGGTTCTTCTGAGTACACAAATTATAGAAAATGATAGATAGATAGATAGATAGATAGATAGATAGATAGATAGATAGATAGAGAGTGAGTGAGTAAGTGAGTAAGTGAGTGCACGTTGTTTTTGCTCTGATGGGATAAATAAAACTGTGAGCACGTCATTTGGGCCTAACTATTAATAAGAATGTCATTTTGGTATCCCCCCCTCCCTCCCCTCTGAACCCCATTACTCCTTTGGACGCTTGCCCAATAGTGTCCGCATGGCAGCTGGACGCATGCGCAGCAGCACGGTCCTCAATAATGAAGTTGAGCCTAATGCCTCTGAACAGCCTGGTGCTCAAACTTGGGACGCGGACTGAAAATAATGGTGTTCCCCGCAGAAGTGAGCAGTCCGGTCACCGAAACTGAGTCACGGGACTTGGGTTTGACTTTGTAAATTTGTCCGCTCGAGTCTAGACAACTCTTCGGGCTTGTTTTTGGACTCTTGCTGGCAATGGCCAGCAGTGGCTGAAGTGTTTTGATCCAGTCAGTGACAGCCTGCAAACAGCAGGGAGAGCTGTGCAGCGACCGCACTGCATTTGATTATGAGCGTTTGCAAGAACTGAAGGAAATCTGGGAGCTGATTTCTTTCTTGCAGTGAAAATAATTTGAACACAGGTATGTTCACTTTTTAATTTTATTTATTTATTTATTTTTACATTTCAGACAGTGACATATGAGTGGTTTTATTCTGCCAAATAGGCTGTGAGGTCAGTGACAGTTCAGGTTGCTGAAGTCTGAGGATGATGACTCGATAACTTTATTAGCTTTGATTCAGTTTGATGAATTCTTACAAATAACGAACAAAGCATATTTTAAAACATCCCTCAGTTTAAAATGATTTTCCTCCAACAACGAATTGTAAACAGGTTGATTTTTCACAATTTACAATGATGACAAGATCTCAAATTTCTTTGCGTAAATTAGTTGTAATTACATTTCCATCAGCATTTTTAAAAAAGAGACTACATGTAACCTGAATTGTCAAATTTTAAGTCTGTGTCCATTTTTCATTTATGTCAGTGGGGGAAGAACCCAAATTTCATATCTTCTCCGGGACCTCGGCAGGTTAAACCATAATTTCATCCACCTATTGAAGACTTTACGCACAGTTTATGGATTAATATAAATATATTTTAACAGTAATCTAACAATAATTTAAACAGAGACTCTTAAAATAAACTGATGTTACATCTATGATTTATTTTTCTTAAGAAAAAAAAAGATTAAAAATTTTCTGACAATAGATTAGCTTGTATTTGGTGATTATTTGCCACATGAAAAGCACTGAATGCAGGTCAGTGTGGTTTCAACATCTTTGTATTCAGACCTCATCAGTGGACACATGGAGGAGTTGCTGCTGCATCCCTCAGCGTGTCCGCCGTTTCTCCCGATCTCTCCTCTCATCCCACGTGGAGTTTGTGTTTATATTTGATATGCAGGAAATGGGAATCTTATACCACGGCCGGGCTCTAAGGGCTTGAAAGGCCACTGGCTATTGGCCTGCAGCTAACGACATGACAAGTTATACACGCCGACTCAAAATCTGATAGGCCTACTGCGCCGTAATCCATACAGATTAGATTTCACATTAAGGACTCATACTTAACCAACGCGCATTAATGCGCAAGAGATGGATGGTGTTTGGATTGTGGAGATTTCGGGAAAGTCCTGCACATCTGAAACAATTGTTCTGGCCTTTAAAAAAAAAAAAAAGAATCAAAGACCTGCTGGACCATTTAAAATAAAGACCATGAATGTAATTAGACGTGTTGCATTATGAGGAAGGGAAATAATCTGTTCACCGTTTTCCAAATTATACATCAATTTATGATAAAGCGTAATTTTTATCCAGGTTACTCCTTTTTGTTTTGTTTCTTCATGTCTATCGTTTAAATTTTACCTGCGATAATTACCTGAGACACTTGTGTCCTTTTAAATAAGATTGAACTTTAAAAAAAATGTTCTCTATAATTAAAATAGGTGCAGTACATTAAAATATTTAATCAATAGTTTATAATTGTTTGCCAGTAATAAAGAAACATCTTCACACATTCAAATATTGACTCTCTTAAATTTTCATCAGCTTTTATTGGGGTTTTTTTTCTTGGAAATTATATAGTTTGGGTAAAATATTCAGCTCAAATAAGACATGTTTAACTTGTTTAAAATACTATTTATTTGAGTCCCACAATTAAAATTATGTGTCCCATCGTTGCTGCTGCTCCTATTAGTGCGGCTCAGTTACATTTAGAGTTGAGGACACGAGCCTGGTGACAAACTGCACCACACGACGGCACAAAGAGAAGAATCTGTATGATATGAAAAAAGAAAAAAAAAAAACACACGTTTTGGCAAGTGATTCCTTAACTGGCTTTATAAATAAAGAGACATTTTAAAAAAAATCGATTCGTGCATTGAAAAAAAAACCCCAGATTGCTCCGTCAATATAGTTTCAGCCGACCTGTGACTTTTCACTACAACCTCTCCAGCCAGCAGTCTGCGGTTTGTTCAACATTCTTCTCCTCTTCGGCTTTTATAGCGTGAAATTACCACAGTGTGGCTGTGCAGTCCACTTTCTAATCCTCCGCTGTCCCATATGTGTTTCTCATGTCGCTGTCAATAGCCATAGTGAGAAATATAATTCTCTCTTCTGGGCCGCTGAAGGAAATGGCAGTCATTATTGATTCCCTGCAGTGTCAGATTAACTGGCCTGCTGGATGGTTTTAGGGCCATGCGAGGCAATGATGTGTAGCAAGATACAAAAAAAAAACAAAAAAAAAACAATTAGCAATGTAAGAATATTTAAAAACCAAACTTTATACTTTCTTAAGACTTATTCTAAGCTGCAGTACTTTGATACTCCCTATGAGTATCACAATCTGTTATAAATTTACCATTTTATTGCCCTTAAACTTAGACAAATGTTCACTAAAATAAACTTAAATTTATTGGAGTTTACTGTCCAATGCATCCTTGATTGGAGAGAATAAACTTGAAAAGAGAGAGAGAGAGAGAGTGAGTGAAAGGCAACCAGATAGAGTCTGTCCTCCACAAAGGTGAGAGAGGGAGAGGGAGAAGGAGGGGGGGAAAGGGAGGGGGGTCTGGAGGTGGAGGTGGGGAGGGGGTGACGGGGTGAGGGAGGGAGGCTTGGGCACAAATCAATTCACCTGAGAGACGCATTATTGTCTTCGGTTTCAGGCGAGGAGGAGCTGAATGCTATGAAAAATTAAAAGGATGCCAGTTAGTTTAAGGGATCGAGCCAGAAAACTCGGCGACGCACGAGCACACACGCACGCACACACACACACACACACACACACACACACACACATACACACAGCAGTACAGGATATGTGTCTTCTTTGAAGGATATCTACCTTATGTTGTACCTCTCACATAACGTAACTTGTGCACTGTTTGTTCTGGGGCAAACTTTAGATTAAGTTGGCATTTAAAATATTAATCAGTTACTTAAGTGTGTAATAGTGACCAGTTGTCTTCCACTGTCTTTTGTATCACATGCAATATACGCGCACACACACACACATATAGTGTAAAGTTAATTTCTTTTTGGTGCTCAAGTAGGCTTGAATTTGGCACACACAAATTCCAAGGAAGAACAAATCATTCACTTAACTGAACATACTGTATAACACAATTCCTTCATTACACAGTGCAGAAAAGAAAGCCTGTTGGAACTGGGTCAAAGCGCAGGTGCAGAGAAAGGTTTGTAAGCTGAAGTGAAATAGAGCAAAAGCATTTACAAAAAAAAAATATGAGCAAAACTGCGTGAAATGATTGACTGTCACTCCTTACTCCGAGCTTGCTGGGAACCACAGATCTAATGACAGGGAAGGGCTTTTGCATGTGTGCGTGTCTGTGCACCTTACTCTTTTGCTCAGCTGTCAAACTTTTCCGACGGTCTTTGCACAATATAGCAGAGAGCAGCCATTTTGTGCTGTTCTGTTGGGGTGATGGCATTGTTTTCCATTCTTTCAGTCAGCCTTTGTTGCAGCTTCACCCCTCCCACCTCCACCCTGCATGACAGTAGCAAAAAAAAAAAAAAAAAAGACAAGGATACGCTGTAATTCCTGTCTATCATTTTTTCGCAGTACCCTGAACGCAACACCACATCTAATCACTCTTAAGTTGCAGACAATCGCCTCGGCCTCACCATCCCTCCTGACTCCTGCACCAACCTGTCTCCTGTCTAGTATTAATAGGGTCACTCACTGTCTTCGTGTGCTAGCCAGCCACTGTGTCTGTGGTCCAGAGCCAGCCAAGCAGCCGTATCATTTACACTTCTCCATTTTCATTGTTGATATTTACTTCTGCAATTATCTCTCCACTTCACCCTCGGCTGAAGATGATATGCTGAAGTTAACGTTGCCGCTTCCCTCCTTCAGTCTCCTGTTGCTCACACATAAACACACTGACAGAGGGTCTAACCGACAGATGCGCACAGACATGTAAAACAAAAGGAATTCATGCAGTAAGGTGGGTGGTTTCATCCACAATGTATAAGTGAATACATTTGGCAAACCCCCAAACTAGTGTTTAAAATTTTATTCTGGTGATTTTCATCAACACAATGTTAGCAGAGGTGACCATTTATCATTAAACCTGTGCACAGGTAAATAGAAAAAGGTGACATTTTCATTTTATATTCATTAACGCACATTTTATTGTCTCATTTTTGCCCCTTAAGTGTGTGGTGGATCACAACACAAGAAGCCATGGAGGCCTCACAGGACCTCAACGAACAGATGGTGAGTTAAACGCTACTGTATGCATGCGAATGTGTGTGGGTGGGTGGGTTTACCTTGTATTGACCACACAAGACTGAGGTATACGCGCAATGGAGAGATGTGTGTGTGTGTGGTGTGTGTGTGTGTGTGTGTGTGTGTGTGTGTGTGTGTACGCTAACACACAGCAGATGTGGTTCAGTGAGTGTACAGTAACCATATGGCAGTAGTCTGAGTGAATTCATTAGAAACAATGCTGGACACAGACATCAATTTAGGAAGTGTGTGTGTGTGTGTGTGTGTGTGTGAATTTTGTAAGCATATGTGTGCATGTAACACTAGCGAATCCACAGGCGTTTAAATGACTGTTTAACTAAATTGAAAAAGTTTTTATCTGTAACATATCTTTCAGACCTCAGTCACACACTTAGGCACATACACACACACACGCACACACACACACACACACACACACTGAGCCTGAGGGTTTGTTAGTGTCTCAGCACAGCAGGTTACCTCTGCGTCACGTCAGCGCAGCGTCCCAGTTCTGCTTGTTTAAAGATCAGGCCGTATTGTTGGGAAAATGATTTTGGCGGCGAGCGAGGTCCACTCGCATTTCAAAGTCGTTAGTCAGCCACCAGAACAGGTGTAATTTCATCTCCTCCTCCTCCTCCTCCTCCTCCTCCTCCTCCTCCTCCATCAAGCCTCGTTCTCTCTCCCTCTCTCCCTCTCTCCCTCTGACCTGCCAGCCTCGACAGTAATAATAGCGCAAAGTGGGACAGAGCACATGAAGTATGTTGTTTTTCCCCACTTTTTGTGTTGCTCTGTCAGACTCGCCCTGGCTTAGATTACAGGCTGACCCCAGTGGAGTACTGTCACTCACACATACAGTACACACACACAAAACACAAACACACAGGAAAAAAAAAAAGAAAGAAAGAGAAGGAAGTAAAGAAAGAGAAAGAGGAGCATTCATCTTTTCTTGCTGCCATCCAAATATCAAATATTGATGTCCATATTCCACAATTACTTCACCTGCTTTAAATAGGGCAGTGATGTCATTTATAATGTGAATTTGAGCTGCAGCTCAAAGACATTGATTAATTGTTCAGGTTGGAAATGAGACCTCAGAGCACGGACAGAGATTTTAATCTTATCACACAGAGCGAAAGGCTTGTAGACCTGAGATTGGTCTTTACCTTTTTGTTTTTGCTTCAAAACATTCAGGAATAGCTTATTAAGTTGCTAATTTGCATGATTTAAAGATTTTTTTGTTGTTATAGATATCATTTTTCAATTAGCGTCTCTGTATCATTCCAAATTTTGGGCGTACTGTGTATAATTTACACTCAGCAGCCAGTTTATGGTACACCTAGCTAAAATGAAGAAGCCCTGCAATAAATCCGACCATCATGAAGGTTTTAATGTTCAGCTCTCGTTGGAAATGTTCAACTTTATGGTCATTTTGGAGGCTCTAGTCTGTGGCGCTGTTGGATTATATTGTGTTATACTGAGACTTGTGTCTAATATTTTATCTACCCTCATGGATATAAATGTCGTTGACAAAATTGTGTGTACATTTCTGTTGGGCAGAGTGACAAAGTCTATAAGAAAATATCATCAGTAATGTGGAAATATTGGCCCGAGCAAGAGGAAGCTTTCACTTAACTGTCATGCAGCCTATAAAATAACCAAAATGAGGATGATATTCATATACATTACACATATATTACAACATCAGCTTTGTATACTGTAAATAGTCTTCCTGTTCTGTTTCAACGTTTTTTCAAATTATGTTTTAGCTGATAAAACTGAAATTTCGTTTGCAGTTTTGTGCTTATTGTCTCACTTTGATTACACCTGAACCTCAAATTACGAATGACAGCTTTTACAAATTCAATTTAACCGAACACGAAACTATAAGTGAAATTCATTTCCTCAGAATGTTTTCCTCTTTTTTTTTTTCCTATTCAATATTTAAACTGAAAGTGGCTAATTCTTTCTCCGCACTGCTTCAGTGAAACAGGCGTGTCTCGGGTGACTAAGAAAACAGCACAAGACCTCACACACAAAGTTTCGGGGAGTTGTCTGTTGATACCTGATACCGCCCGTCCCCCTCTACCCTTTAAAGTCCCCCTTCCCCTTACTTCCTCCACCCCACCCTTTTCCCACCACCTCCATCACGCGTCATCTGGGTTATGGTCATACGTCCTCTCTGGCTGCCTGCCTGCTGAAGGCCAGCCTGCCGTCTGTGGTCCTCGGGGAGTGCTCTGGAAGGAGCCTGAGGCAGGGCCAAAAGTGGTTAGCCTCTTAATGCTACTTTTAGCTTGTTTAACGGTCTCACTCCACCTGTTGTCACATACTTGTTTAGCTGTGGAGAAAAGGTGATAACCGTTTTTTGTTTTTTGATTGATACTCGGTGAGATGATGATGAAAAGACAACGATGATGATGACTTTTTCTTGCTGTTTGGATCAAATGTCTTATGAATTTAACTAGATCGTAAATTTGTATTAGCAGTGTTTAGTATGCACACACAAATATACACACACAAACCCCACACACAGTCCCTCAATGCCTCTTGATCTGACAGAGCCCTGATTGAAGTCTGGTGGAGGAAGCAGGGAGAGACGGGGGGGGGGGAGAGCGGTGGTGTTTGTTGACCCCGGGGAGCCTTGCAGGATTTTAATGCATGGCCACCAGAAGAAAAAAGTGAGAGAGATGGAGGAGGAGGAAAAAAGAGGGGAAAAAAGGTTCTTTTAGCCATAGCCTTTTCCTCTGGTGCGCTGGGAGAGGCCCAGAGTATGGCAGCTGTCCCAGTATGTGTGTGTGTGTGTGAGAGAGAGAGAGACAGAAAGACGGAGAGAGAGAGAGAGAGAGAGAGAGTGAGAGTGCATGGACCAAGTTAGAGGAGGAAGGGGGTCAGGTTGCACCCCTCTTTCACCCCTACAACCCCATACAGACGCATTCACACAAACTTACATGCAGCAGCAGTAGCTAAATGTGAGCACGGCCCAACCCTGATTGCCAAGATTGCATTGGCGTCATAGAGAGAATCAAAATCTGCCCGGCGACAAGGCATGTGGACGGATCACAGGAGTGTGGAGTGTAACAGCTACCCCCTGGCATCCCTCTAGTAGGCTGGCATCCTAGTTGTGGCACCGAGGTCCACTTCAATTTCAGCTTAGTGTACAGTGATTCTTGTACGATTTATGTTTAGTTGACAGCTGAGTGTTGCTGAGGGTCTGCCTTTCAGACTTCTAGTCACCGCAGTGTGAGAGAATAAAATATTCAGGACACTCAATATTTTCATGACATAAAAGTCATTCTTCTTGATTGAATTATGGCTAATAACTACGGCAAAGGAGAAGGATACGAGTTAAAAAGAGAAGAAAATGTGGAGACTGCAGCAAACGCTGTAACTCAACATCAGGATGATGTCAATGTTTTTACATTTAAGAAATACCTTGACATTTTAGGAAATATGCTTATTCCCTTTTCTTGCTGAGCGTTAGATAAGAAGATTGACACCACTCTCATGTCTGCCCATTAAATATGAAGCTACAGCCAGCAGCTGGTTAGCTTGGCTAAAAAGTGGAAGCAAAGGGAAACAGCTAGCATGCCTATGTCCAAAGATACAAATATACCTGCATAAAACCACAATTTGCTGTTTTTACACTTTTTTTGTACAGATTAAACAAACAAGACATATTGTTTTAGTTAGTGAACTTTAGCGGTGCTGGCAGGCTGGTTTGTTTTTTAAAGTTAAGCTAACCGGCTGCTGACTGTAGCTTCATATTTACCGTACAGATATGACTCTCCCTTTAATATTTGCTATTTTTACAAAGTAATGTTTGCTGGTGGAGTTTAACTGTTGTAAGTGGTGTATTTTGTCCTTTTGCAGAACTATGCTGAATTTTGTGAAACTGGGTCCATTCAGCGAATAGGCAGAGTAATCCTTTGTTCATGTGAAAATCTCTCAATTTTGACTAAGATGCTTGGAACGATCAGAGCATCTGCCTTTCCCCAAAACCCACTCAGTTCTTGCCTTGGGTCAGCCAATATATAACTCATGTGTAAAAGTCTGGCTGGCTAAGGAAAGCCAGCTAGGTGTGAGGTCAGCGGGTCACAGACAACCACTGAGCCAATCGCAGTCTGACAGAGTCAAACCCCCCAAACAGACTGGAGAATCCATCTAGAAACCCAGAGCAACCGGCGTGGGTTTTCTAGAGGAACGCACCAGACAGGAAACCACACGATATGTGTGCTTGAGTGTCTGCTGTGTGTGTCTGTGTGAGAGTATATGCGTGTGTAGGTGTTTCTTTCTCTGTTATACACATATACTTTCTTCGGCGGTGTGGGAGAGTTGAGGTCATCTGAGTGGAGACTGTCTCATTTTGTGACCATGCTTGTTTAATGGAAGTCGATCAGGATGCAATGTTTCATGAGTCCTGACTTTATTGATCACTCAAATAGTTTGTAAGAAAAAGCACATTATGTTACATTTCTCTCTACTGAGCAGTTTTTATGCAATACAATCATTTGAATAGAAGTGGAGCCTTCAAGAAACGTTACCAGTAATAACAGTGAACTCGTCCAAGCACGTAAAAACCCTTACATTGCATGACTGCATGAAGTCCTTGGTGAGATAGTAAAACATTTTATTCTTTGATCCAACTTCCATAAATAAAACCCTTGATAGCACAGCCCACCTTTTGTTCAGCTTGCTCTTCTGGCCAAACATTCATCTGCCATTGGTTACACAAAAAGGAGCATATTTCCTCATTTTGCTGGGAAGGAAATGAAATTGCAACAATTGTGCTTTGGTTACGGAGGAACCTGCCTGCCCTGCCCGCCGCGAGAACTTCCTCTGCTGCTCTGCTGGGAGATTGGATTTCTCTCTCTGCAGCGGAGAATCAGAGAGGTAGCAGAGGGGTCGACGAGGCCAGATGGGTTGTGACCTGGGTCTCTATACTTCCTTAATACTCCAGACCAGGGCTTCAACTAATGATTATTCTCATCATTGATTAATTATCTAATCCATCAACATGTTTTTTTTATTTATGGTTTGCTTTTTTTTAACCTGTATATGATTTTCCCCTTATATCTTAGCCTGTAGATTGTCATCCCTGGGTTCTTGTGACATAATATGCTTAATGCCTGGCTGAAAACTAAATTTCATTTGAAATAATCATAAAGTTGAAGTTATGTTATAAAATGCTCCTTATTTTCTTTGAGCATCAATCCAAAAACCAAAGATCTATTCAATAGATTATGAACATTGTTAGGTACTCGAGTAATTGATTACTGGAGACTCTAGACATGCACAAAATCTGTCTCTCAGATATTCTTCTTGATTGAACTTGCCATTTGTATCTGGATAACATAACACTCCTCTTTTGGAGGTAGTCTGCCTAAATTAGAACAAATGGACTGTTTATTATTGTTAGACTCTTGTACATACGTTTTCAAGAATTTATTTGACTGCTTTGAAGGTAGGGAGACATAATATTTTTTATAGTTTTACTTGTGTACTGTGCAGTGTGTCCATGGTACCAGGGATTGTTTTGAAAATGACCACCATGACAAAAAGACAGTAGTCCAGTGTATCGGTAAATTACATATTTCATGTTAATATTCATGTAACTTTTTGTGGTAGTATTAGCACTCTCTGAAAGTTTTACATTGTGCTAACATGTATTATTTTTAAACTGTGTTAATTTATTTAAGACTAAACCAAACACAACAATCAAGCATTTTTCTCTCCCTGTCCTTGATTCTTTCTGTCTGTCTCTCTGTCCCACCTTCTTATTCTCCACCGACCTGCCCGCCTCTTCGTCTCCCCCTGTGTCTCTCCGGGCAGAGTGATGATTCAGGGCCTATTGTGAAGGCAGCAATCCGATACAGAGCCAGCTCGAGAGCGGGGGAAAGGTGGACGACGGAGGGAGGGAGGGAAGGAGGGAGAGAGGGATAGAGAGAGAGAGTGGAGCAGAGCAGAGTGGAGGGGGATGAGAAACAGAAGGGATTATGGGTGTTCTCATTGCCAGGTCCATGCTGTCTGGAGCCCGGGGCGCTTTGGCACCCGTACCTGTCTTCTGCTTTACCTGTTGCTCTCATTCTCTAACTTGGCCTATGGTCTCTCCCTCTTTTTGTCTCCCTTTATCTTTATCTCTCTCACCCCCTCAAGCTCTTCACTGTCCCTTTTTTGGACTCTCTGCCCTCCCCTCTTGTCTTTTTCACACTTACGTACATCCTTTTCTCCCTCAATCTGTACTCCTTTTTTCACAGACATATGGTATTTTGAGTGATTTTATTAGGAAGATGATATGAAGTGTTTCAAGGCTTGGTATGATGGAACAGCTTGCGACTTTTCACTCCTGTTCACTCTCCGTGGCGCGTAGGGCAGCAGTAACTTCTAATAATCGGCCGCATATTGAATCTGAGAGCAGATGGCATATGTGTGTGTGTGTGTGTGTGTGTGTGTGTGAGCATACCTATCTGTCTGCTGAATGTCTCTCTCTTCCACAGACATGCACACACACACACACACACACACACACACACACAGGATATGTGTCTTTTTTGAAGGCTATCTACCTTATGTTGTACCTCTCACATGCACACACACTGTGATGTCATAAGCAGCATTATTTAACAGGCAGCTGGGAGGCCATTCATCATTTAATTAAAAGCGTCTGAAAGGGATCTGAGGCCTAATGAGATTAGCTTTAATTATTGATGCTGCTGCTGCTGCTGCCACAGACACGCACATACACACACAGGCTCACAAACACACACACACACACACACACTCCAGTTATGACCATCACAGACATTCAGACCACCCTAAACGCAGACAGAGGCACTCAGATGCTTACTTGCTTACACACACACACAGACTTGCAAGTGCACTTTTTGTTTTTCAAATTTTTGCTCTCTTACCTAATCTTTTCACACACACACACACACACACACACACACACACACACACACACAAACACACACACAGATCTCATTGATTTCACCTCACAGTGGGATGTGGAGGTGCTCAGGGAGCTGGGTTGGTGGATTCAGGGGGGAGAAGGCTGCGGTATGGGGACCGGGCGGGGGGTGCGGTAGCTGTGGTCGGGTCAGGGATGAGGAGGGGTGAGGGGGGGCAGTGCAGGAGGGTGGTGTTGTGTTTCTGCAGGTCCCACACAGCAGCAGAGAGGAACTCTTTCTGTTCCAGTCCACTCACTCTACTCTCCATGTCCCTTCACCTTGATTAATTCTGCCACAATAGCACGTACTTCATATAAAGTTGGTTTATTTCAAGGGTTAGTTAAACATCAAGTTTTCCCTTTTCATTAAGTTGATTAAAATAATTTTATTTGATAATATCATATATATTCTGTGCTGGCTTGTTATTTAAACCCAAGACTTGTTTTTAATGGCTGCAGCTGCACATCAAATGGAAATAATCTTTATATCATGTCATCCGCATCATTTTATACACATTGCCCCAAAATTTAGCCCAACATAGTTGGTATCTTTAGAAGCTTTCACTTTAAGATTAGATTAAAGTGAGTTGAAGTGATGGACAGTGTGCTGGATTCTTTGGTTGTCTTTTCAAGTCAAGAGTTTTTCAATCCTAAACACCTGATACTAAAATCTTATGGTGTTCTTATGGTGTTTTTTGAAATTTTGACTTGAATTTGAGTTCAAATTCGGCAGGTTTGAACAACATTTGGTTGCACAGTTTGAGTTTGTGATGCCTGGCTCACCTGCAGGCTGCTGCTTGATGTACCTTAAAATTTTTCAAGTGTAAGATAGATTTCTTCTAAATATCTAAATCAAGCCTTAACTCAGATTACCGTTGTTAAAAGACAGGTATAGTGTCAGGACATTGAAATGTAACTGTAATATTATATCCTATAAACTGTCACAACTTGCGGTGACTAAGCTCTTACTGCTCCTGTACAATGACTCATGCACATCATGCAGTGTGAAGCTGGGAGTCATATATTGACATGAGTCATTAAGATTAATTATTTAGAAATGTTGTTTTTTCCCATATAATTGATTAATTATTTTGTCAGAAATGGTAAAAAAAAAAGCCCATCATAATCTCCCAAAACCCAAGAAGATATCTTTAAATAGTTTCTGAAATGATTCATTTTATGTCAGTCAACATCAAGCTAATAAACAATCATTTCAGTTCACTGTAGTTATCTGTCCCAGTGTCTGATTTTCTAGCCACTCATGTGTAGATTGCACTTTTAGACATTTCATATTGAGTTGTGTGTTCTTGAATGTGTTTCTGTCCTACTGACAAGAGTGATGGTCCGAGTGCTTGTGTATGTGCCTGTGTGTATGTGTGTGTGCCTGGTCAGCCATGGACTGGTTTAGGTTTCCCCCAGTTGTTTTTTTAATCACTCTCATCAGATTAGCTGAGCAGGGGCAGCCGAGGCCAAACGCTTCACAATTAACAGCGCAGAACCGACCGGCACACACACACACATCCATCAGTGACTTTTCATTTGTCTCCATTGAGTAAAGCTGCATTAAATCATGTCCATGATCCCCTCACTCTCTGAGACAATGAGGAGCCAATTTAAATGGCAGATATGAAGACCACCAGGATGGCAAGGAGGATGGAGAGCAGCCTAAGTCACGGTTCTCCTCCACTGCTCTTTCTCCTCAAACACGTGTATTCAGTACAAATTGATAAAGGATTAGAAAAAAAGATAAAAACTCAATACATTATTTTTTAAGATAACCCATTTTTGTTATCTTGAATTATAACATTATATTAAAGCCCAAATAATCTGACCACAAACTCCATTCAGTAGCTGTTCTGGAGCCTGTGACTGAATCATTAAACTTGTTAGCATATACATCCACTTTGTCTGCTGTTTGGTGCTGCATTGTAAAAAAGTAAAAGACTTCAATGGTGCTGTCCATATTGCTCTAAATTAAAATGTATATTTCTTCCACTAAATTAATTTTCCTCTCAAAAACTGCAAAAAACAACTCATTATTTTTTAAAATTAAATTAACTTTAAATTACACTTGATGATAAATTGATTTCACAAAACTCAATGAAAATGCCCACATACACAACAACAGAACTAGTCTGGGTCTGTTCCTGTCCTCATTCGCCAGCATTCTTCAGCAGATACACTTGTGCCTGGATTTTACAAGGAATTAAACTCCATGCAAGACAAGTAAGTATACAATTTGTATTTGTTCTGCATCGTAATTAAAGTGGCTGTTTGCCCTTATTGTGTTCACTGCTTTAACAGGCCCATGGCTGATTTATGTGTTGCACTCTAAAGCGTTCCATTACTGCTGTGGCAGTTTCAAAGTTCGCACCTAGCTAGCTAATATTAGAGTGAAAGCAGAATTACTTGGATTGTAGAGGGGTTGTTAGTTTGTGTTAATGTGGAAATTATTGAATTTCCTAATAATCAACATGAGATCAGCATGGCAACAAGCTGAGCAAACGTTAGCGGCAGCTCAGTTCGCAGGTCCTGCAGGGTTTTGGTTTAACAGATGATGGTGTTAGCTGGAGACTTTAAGCTGGATGCATCTGTGGTTGTCATAGTGACGGCAGCTGTTGAAAACACGAACAGAACATGTAGTTATTGTCTTAAAAGCCAAGAATACTTAGGGGAAACGCTAAATGTTGTTGAAGTTATTATTATTATTATTATTATTATTATTATTATTATTATTATTATTACAATATCCAAACTGATGATCACAAGTTAAACAGACAGTAGGCTGGTCAAACTGGGTGACCACACAGTTTACACAATATTTAGTCAGAAACTGAACATATTGTGTGTACACAATGACAAAGCAGGTTAATTGGTTGAATATGGGCCACTTTCTGATTGAGAATAAGTGTATAAAATCCAGATGTGCCATAGCTGCACTGCCAACTTATATGCTACAGTTTGTTTCCCACATTATAAGAAACGTTATGCGGTGAATGCTTCTTGCTGAGCACATTTTAACTTACAGAAATAGTTTGTTTAGATAATAAACACAGATGACTAATGTAAATTTGACAATACTTTAGGAGCCAGCTGCTGTCACTACAAGCAACCAGCTGAGAGTCACCAGTTAACATGGTCACGCGTCCTCTGTATAGCATTGGAGAAACACTGATTTTTAATGTGAAACTGCTTTATTCAGTGTTTTTATTGGTTTTAATCACTGGGTACATTTGTTTTGGAGAGGAGGAGACCTCTACAGATAATTCGGCTCCCGGTAAAAACCTCCTGAACGATGAACACTGAAGGAATCCTAACTAGGAGAAGCTGACCAAACCTCATCTGATCTGAAGACACCTCCCCACCTACCTACCTTGTTGTCTGTTTGGGGTACACAGTAGGTAAGCCCTTAAGTATATCAGACTTAAGTAGATGTATCAGAGGTTTTTGCAATACATGTTTCTGTACAAATTCTAATCTTGACAGCTGTCATTAGGCATGTATCAAAGAGGCAGGAGGTAAGCAGTGGGACTCTTTGGGATGGCCATGTAAATTATGTGCTACCGTTGTACCTACAAAAAGTGATATTTTAAAGCATTATCAGCTGTATCATGGAACCTTTGGACACAGTCATGCCTTGCTCTGTATACATGTAGACTGCCCATGCTCTTTTAAAAGCTGGACTGCCCTTGTTTGTCAGGTTACCATGTGGAGGTTCAATCGCTACCACAAGAAATTCTTTGGTTCACCTGCCAATTATGCCAAGGAACTGTATTCCCCACTGAAAAGAATTATTTTGAACACATTTAATCCCAAAGCACCACTTCTTAGAACACCATCCTGCTTTAATTAAACCTTTTGGACCAGTGGTAGCTTTCTGGACAATTGGATTTGAGGCCAAACACAGCTACTTTAAATGGATTGTGAGGCATACTGGCAACTTTTAGAACATATTCCTGTTCTTGGCTACAAAGCGTCAGTTTATGATTGCCCACCACCTGCATTCCACAACAGATGTGCCTGCTCTGAGTGTTGTAAGAGTAACATCAGTCCCATTAGATGTTCTGAATGCAGATGTTCAGGAGACAATCAGGTGTCTATCTCCTTGTCAGTCTCAAGTACAGCTGGCTAACATGGTCACCTTTCAGGGAACCAGATACTCTAAAGACATGATTGTGGCCTATGGTTGTACTGCTGGTCTTCCTGATTTTGCAGAGATTGTCAAGATGGCCTTTTTGGAGAAAGTGTACATTTCATTGAACACAGATTTCCTGGTATGATGAATACTATCGGGGATTTCATCTAGAGAACACAGATCACGTAACTCTTATCAAACCACAAAGCCTTAGTTTGTCTTCTGTCAGCCTATACTGTTGCAGGAAAGCACATGGTGACATCTGCTTCCAGTGTTGAGTACCACAGTTTCATATCTGTTTCTTCTCTGTCTCCTCTTTACCTGCAGACATGGAACAAACTGTGAGACTCCAGGTCCTCCATTGATCATGAAATCAACAAACTTACTCTCAACAGTGGCATACCCTCAGCTGTGAATGAGTTGGTTGATGCTATCAAAGGTGCTTATTCCATCACCACAGAAAAGATGAGGACTTTGAGGACTTCTTCACCCTCACCTCTATAGATGATCTGAAAGATAAAGACACACTCGAAGTAGTGTATGTACCACAAACCATAACACCCAGAAGGATAGCCCTGATACCTCTGATGTGTGCTTTGTATGTGATTTGCACCCTGTGGATTCACCAGACACTGTGATTATGAGTCATCCTCCCTTAGCAGGGCAAGATCCATGGCCTATGGTGTTTCGCATTCCAACTGTCTCTCACAACACTGAGCTGACTTTGAGACAAGGCAATGAGACTTATTTAAGAGATGGTACACCACTGACATCACCAAATGTCAAACATGACATTATGAGAGGTGACTCTGAGATGTCTTATCACTTAGCTCATCTCCAAGTAAGGGACTGGACACACTGCGACCAAAACCAACTTCCAGGTTCATGAGCCTCACAAACAAGTTACTGGCCAAGACAGCTCTTGGCCTGACACTCAGGAAAGGCTGTTGGTTATTTGTGTTCAAGACTGTTAAATGTTTGTAAACCTTATGAGCCCAATCCTGTAAATGTTAGTCTGGTTTTATGGACTGACTTGGGGAGTTTTCACACCCGTGCTTTTTAGTTCAGTTAAATCGAAATCTGGTTCATTTGGTGCAGTTTAGTTGGGCAGGTGTGAACAGAGTAATTGCACTCGTGTGCAGACCAAAACAAACACACTGAGACACTTAAGAGGAGGTGGTCTTGGTCCAGTCCCAAAGAAACTGTGGAGCAGTTCGTTTGTGGAGGGAACGTGATCTGACCTCGATCTGACCCAACTACCAGATGTTCTCCACAAGTCTGAGCTCCTGTAGCCAAGTCTGCTTTGCATTCTGGGATGCAGCAGAGCACACCAACTGTTCCTAGTAGTAGCAGCTAGCCAAAGTATGAACTGAGGTTTGACCTGGACTAGAATTGAGGTGCATTGCCTTCCTAATATTGGGAAGGCAATGGGCAGATGACTACATCTGTCAGCTCCTACAAACAACTCATAAAAATACAGAAGTGTTCAAAATGTTCAGTCAACGGCTGAAAGAGAGGTGATTTGACTAGTTGACTGAACAGTGCTGCGTGAAAGTAAAAAAAGAGGCAAGAGTACATAAAAGTGAGAGATGACCTTTGTAAAAGTGGAAGCTCAAGAGAAGAGAAAGAAAAATTCCCATGGTTTGACAACCTGGACCATATCAGGGCAAGACCAACAGTTCAAGACCAAAATCAAGACCAACAGTTTCTCCAGTGGACCTTGTCCAATCCAATGACAGTACCTCAGACACTCCATCCTACTCCACACTCCGCCTGCTAACAGTACCAGAAACTCTGGAGATATTTAGTTAGATGGTGAGTACATATTTGATGTATGGAGTTTGATGTCAACCATTGTTATTACGCAAATATAACATTAAGTGTTAGTGCATTACAGCAAAGTTGATGACTCATATACAGTATATGAAGCAGGCAACGTGATTATGACAACTACAGCTAATCTTTAAGGGGCTAATAGACCAACTTATTTCAGTGCTACAGTACTACAGTTACAGCCAATGGTAAAGCACAGCCCACAGTACAATAGGGCTATTGTTCAGTGTATAATACTTTTATTCCTTATAAATTGAGACATTTGAAACTAAAATCTCATTTCACTTGACGATTTTGCAAAGGCTATAATTTTGCTAAGTTTTATAGGTGCTTCCGTACCATTGGCCTGAATATTAACTTGTACTTAAAGTTTGAATTTTTAATATTCATTTGATATATTCATGAACAGTACTATTACGTAAGTTCTTTGCCATATAGATGTTCAGATAACTGTTCCCCTATCCCTTTTTTATGTGCAGGAGAAACTTCCAACAAAACACCTAATTATGAAGAAGCAAATGAGCCAACTGCTGCAGCTCAGAAAACATACTCTGATGAAGAGATCATCAATGCTCCACAGAGTATAAGCAGCAACAAGCAGGGCCATAATGGGTAGAGTGGAGGAGAAAAGGAAGGAGATTCCACTCCATGCAAGCCCAGCAGAAAGCAAATCATCAGATGTTTATGCAGCTAATGGGCACTGTCATCACTGCTTTGTGTCCTGTGGTCAACAACAGCACCCACAATCACCACACTAGATTCATCCAGCTCCCGTAGGGTCAACCACGACTAGTGCCTGGCCTATGCATCACTCACCTGTGCCACAGCAGTCCATGTCAAGTATGGCCCAAGGAATGACGCCTGCAACTATGTCCATGTCTCAGCAGCTCATGCAACCACTCATCAACATTGAAGGTGAAGTGACTCCAACTAATGGCTGACATGGCTACCCACCTGTGTCATCTATACTACACAACACTAACCAGCATTTCTACAATTTGTAAATCACTGGACACCACCCCACAAGTATGACCAATGGTAATGCAGCATCTGCAAAACACAGCAAAAATGGCAATACCTTGCAGTGGATGTATAACACAAATGTATTGTTTTTTTATATAGAGGGTTATACAGCCACCTCAAGATTTTACTGATTGCAGTTCTCGACTGAAAACAAATTGATATTTTATAGGTGCACATTTAGGCCACACATCTACATGGTGTTATCATTTTGGTATAGAGCAGATTCAAGGCACTGATAATTTGTAGCAGTTAGCTACAAAGTGAAACAAGTAAGAGAATGAACAATTCAGCTGTGCGCTTTATTTTGTTATCAACAAATATGGATTATTTTTCATTTTGCACTTTCATTGCACTGAAACATTTGTTGAGCACTCAACATTGAGAAAACTTTTAATGTTTTTAGATATTCTGTAAAAAAAGCAACAAAAAACATTCTTGTGATATGAAATTTGTGATATTGCCATCACAGCAATAAACGTTTTGTTACAGTTGGGAATTGTCTAACTTATTTGCATTTTAGCAGTCACTGCCTGTATGTGGCTGAACATTGACTGCACATGCTGTACATGTAATTAGTGGTTGTAGTACAATGTAATGACTGCCTTGAGGCAGCACAATAGTACAGTAAAAGATTGCAACATTGTTTGATAGTATAGTTATTAAATTTGCATGTCACATTTTTTATTTTATTTATGATCTCATGACACCTCCTTTCTCCCACCCGCTCAAAGTTTTCATCATTGCAAAAACACAGGCGTTATGGACTTTGCCAGGTTGTCCAACATTTATATTCCAAAAATTCATCTTACTGTCTACTGCACATTGTAAAATGACTGAATACTGTCCTTTTAGATTGTAGTAGTCTGCTGGTGCATTGGGTGGTGCCTTGTTGTTAATGTGTGTACTAATAGCACTGGTAATCTCTAAAAACAGATATCTGCATATGAATGCAGAATTTGTAGGGAAGGGACAATATTTTGGTATTGGAAGCGTTCTGGTTTCCATTTGTAGTCCGAGTAACACTGACCAATCACGTTTGAGTGGGGATGGCACATGAACAGTTGCTCCTTTTGCAATCTTACCCCCATTTCTCTTTCAAACTGATGTCCGATTGTTCGCATACACCTACCAATGGCCGTCTGTTCTGTAGTCTTTGTTGCTAAAGTTGTTCCATGGGTATTGGTGTTGTCCGCTTGCATATCTTGGATCAGATTTCAGCTCAAACATTTTCGGGTGTATTTGAGAGGTTGTCATTTTAAATTAAGAAGGAGAAAAAGAAGTCAAATCCCAATACTATTGTTTGTTGTTGTTATGTAGCATAGTAACAACAGGAATTTTTCTGAGAGTTTTGACCTGTTATATGAAGTATTGCAGTGTTGTTATGAAAACACTTTTTATTGCTTATCTTAAACAAATAATGCATTAACATGATGACAAAAATTCCCTCTTTCTTTTTGTTTATATTAAATCTGCAATGTGTCAGTGCTTTTTTGACATGGGTTAAACTCAATTTCTTGGCTGTTTTTTGTAGGCTGAACTAATTTTTTTTCACATATTCAAAAACATATTAGCGAGTTAACCCAACTCAAATTTCTTGACTATTTCTTATAGGCTGTATTCCATTTTGTAAAATGTGTAAAACGCTTCACTGTGGTTGGTGACACCTACTAGCATTGAGAGATTATGTCTTACTTAATCATTTCAGTAAAAAATGCATTCATAGTCACATAACCTGGTCGCTTGAAGACATTTTCAAGCATTCTTTGACATAGTTTGAATACAAAAAATACAGGTCGGCAGCTTTAAAGTGGAGGGGCATTTTCACTGTTGAATTTAATATTTAGTGTGTATTCCTCTTTAAAGCTGATCAGCTCATGCACCCAATAGGCCTTTTTTAAATTCACTGCGACTCTATTCTCTGTCTCAAATGGCCAACAAGTCCTCCAAATCAAGCGACAAAATATGGCATTTGTAACCTCCCTTTAGAACAACACGTGAAGACACCATTTGTCTGTGCATTCCAAAACAATTATACATCACTGTTAAAAAATTGTTTTATGATGTGACAACACTATGGTTAAGGTTTGGTTAGGTTTAGGCACAAACATGACTTGGTTAGCATTAACGGAAACATTCTGGCTTAGGTTAAAATTACTACTTTTTTAAGTTAGGGGACCTTCATTGTCATGGTTACGACAATAACAACGATGTGGTTAAGGTTAGGGAACAATCATGTTCATTGTGGTCATGGTTTCAATGAAACCAACATTGACCCAGTTGGAAACAGGAAACTAACCGCTAGAGAGCTTTGTCACTTCAATGTATTATTTTGGGACACTTGCTGAGGGGAGTGATTATGTTGTTTTTCTTGAGGGGACAGTCGCCAAACTTCTGATTGTCTATTGTCTCCCGGATTCAGTGTAGAGGCCATCATCTCTACTACAACTTTAGCTCTATTTCTGTCTTTTTTCCTCTCCCTGGGCAATTTGAAGACAAAAGCTCAAAGATGTAATACTTCAGGTGCAGAAACTGCGTGTATTCTTTCATTTGAGTCCTTCAAATTTTGAGCTACACTAGGCAGCTCTTGGCAAGCTTCATGTGAGAATAGACGGGTAAAGAGAGGTACACCTAGCCAGAGAGCGAGAGAGAGAGAGAGAGATGTTTTGGAGAGTATTCACCCAAACACCTCCTCCTCCTCCTCCTCTTCCCTGCTCCACAAACTCACCCTGTTCTTCCCTTTCACTCCCTCACTTCTTTTTTTTTCTTTTATAGCTTCCTACTACACCTGAAAAAAGGGGCATTTTTGGAGGCATAAAGAGAGGGATAGTTTTACACCTCCCCAGGCTGGGGGGTAGGTGGAGTGGTGAGGGGGGGAGGAGGCTCGGCACAATGTATTTTACATGAAAGGAAGGGGATAGGGTTACCACACCGATAACCACTCATACAAATGGGGAGAGCAGAGAGCTTTGAGCAGGTAAATGGGTGAGGCTGTGTATGTGTGTGTGTGTGTGTGTGTGTGTGTGTATGTGTGTGTGTGAGACAGAGAGAGAGAGAGAGAGGGGACAGAACATGGAGGGCCGATAGAGATGGAGGTTGTGTTTGTGTGGTGAGTAACATCCTTCATGAGTGTGTTTTGTGGTCGACACCACCAGCCGATGATGGCTGGATGATCACGTTGCACAGGTGTGTGCGTGTGGATGCCTGTGTTTGTGTGAGTGTGTGTGTGTGTTTTTGTGCAGTATTAGAGTTGAAACAATAGATTAATCGATTAGTAGACTGATAGAACATTAATCGGTTTTGATCATTTATTCATCATTTTACTGGTTCCACCTTCTCAAATGTTACTATTTAATGCTTTTTTTCATACAGAAGTTGATGATAACTCAAAATGTAGGGGATTTTGACTGACAAAACATTTGAATGTGTCAATTTGGGCTTTGGGATCTTTATTTTTATTTTTTTATGCTCTTCAGACATTTTATAGCAACAGTTAATTTATTAATTGCAAACATAATTAGTGATGAGTTTCAGCCCTATTCATTTCTATGAATACAGATAATATAGGAAACATAAACAAATAATGTACCCCAAAAAATAAACTGACATGAAGTCTTTCATATCTCTATCTTTCTCACGTTCTGTTTTAGATCTGTGCGTTTAGTTTAGAGTATTGTAAGTAAGTTGTTTAGTGTTTCTTAGTCTCTCACACATTCCATCAAAAGCCGTTCTGTATTCGGTACCAACCCTCATGTCATTACGATGATCCTCATCGGGGAAGTTTCCCTTAACTCTCCCCCATTTCAGTTTCAAGTTCTGCCGAAACATAGATCTCAGTTCATGCAGGGTGGGCTTGTTTTGTTCAATGATTTGCCGCAGGACAATTACATATTCCTGGCCCCCTTGACTGCATATTTCAAGGAGTTCGCTTGCCACAGAGGCAATTTCTTTGTGTCCAAGAGTACTAGACATACATTATTTCTGCACCGTCTTCTCTGGGGACCTCTATCATCGGCATCATAAGGATTTCTCCCCTTTCTCTGCTCCTGGTGTGTTTGGAGGGGGGGGGGGGGGCTGTAGATTGTGATTGTGCTCGCTTTCACTTGTTCTGAAAGTTTTTCTTGGGCTGAGACTGTAGAATATGAAGGAGGTGGTGATGAGGGTAAACTGACTAAAGACTCTCTCATCGCTATCTGGTTCAGTCATACAGGCCTGAACGTCTGTCTGGTTAGCTTGCCTCTGGTTGTGGTAGTGTCTGGTCTGGAAGCAGACCTGGATTTTAGTGTTGATGGACAACTGGCATTGAGAGGAGGTCCAAGTCTTTCTGGAAAGAGAACTGGGGACATTGATGAGTTATTTCTCAATTGACTCAAACTGAAACCGCTGTTTTCAGGGAACCCACAGTGTTCAAAACACAACTGTAACTGCCTACAAGTCTCTGGTCCATGTTTATCGCACATCCAGAAAACTTAGGAACTTCTTTAATTTGACCTTTACCCATTTTATTGTGCACTACCCAAGCGATCTCACCCTTTGATTTCAGTTTGGGTTCTTAATCCCTCTTAATCCCTTCGTCAATGGATCGTCACCCCTAATGGAATGTCTTTACCTTTCAGACGTCTTTCGTGGTCTTTAATACCGTATTGAAACCATTGTCTATAGTCACCACATTCAGTCTCTTCTCGCCCCAGGAGTCATTTACGAGCCTTCCTCAGGGGAGGTTGACTTCCTGGGTCTAAGGCAACTTGTAGTCCCTTCACCAGCTGCACAGATTTGGTCTGTTTGGAGAACAGTCAAAGGAGTGAATGAGATCGACAACTCAGAAGAGTCATGGCAATTTACCTACCAACTCTTCGATATAGTATTGTCACACTTTCTTTAATGCTCAGAGAATGGCACATTCATACTTGATACAGACATACGAGCTACTGTAGACGAGTGAGCCCTGAAAGTGGGGAAAATACTTCTTAATGTGTTTCATGCCAACCTCTAGGAGTTGTTTTGACTACTCTATGCATGATTATACCCAAATAGATATGGCAGGATCTGTTTCAGAATAAACAGATGTTCTCTGTTTTGTTTTCACACAGGAACATACAAACACACATACATGATTTCTATGACTAAGCATTTTAACCTTTCACAAGTTCACACAAGCATTTATAAATATTCATACAATAATTTCCTTCACAGTTGCTTAATTCAAAAACAGGGCATCCTTGTAGCTATAGAGGTTAAGAGGCTAACCATAAATTGCAACATCCCTGGTTCAGTCGAGGAATCTCTGCTTCATTTCTCTCTACTGTCTTCAGTGAAGGCTTAAAATGGCCAAAAAAATACTTTAAAAAATTTCAAAAACAAATGTAATGTCATTAAAATGCTCAAAATATAATAAATATAAAAGAAAGTTCGGAGATACATTTTTAGAAAGTCCAGCAAGCTTGTGAAAAAATCCTTAATTTAAACTAAATGAAAAGAACCAACAACAACATGACAAAAGAGATCAACAGGAGCAGAGTCTCCATCTGTCTCACTGTCTGCTGAGGGAAAGATAAACTGCTGTTGTTCCACTTGAAGAACAAAGTTGTTCTCGAAGTCCTCTTAAAAGGGAGCGAGGCACCTCTGTCAGACAATTAAAACACTCCTAATGTCAACAAAAACCAAAGTAGAGTCTTGTCATTTAGCCATCTGATATACTAGCTGCTTTCTTTGCCCATGCCGAACTACTGTTTTGTTTTTTCTCTTCTTTTTTTTTTGTATTTTATCAGGCGTGTTTTGGGACACCTCCCTCGCTCCCTTCTCCACTTGCTGTGAAAATATTTCATCGGGGATGTTTTTGGACGACCCCCTCCCAATGGGGTCCTGCCTGGCTAATAATAAAGTGCTTGAGTTGTCAAGCGCTTCGGCAACACCCTAATCTGTTCTGACAGCTAGTCCTCCACATACACTCTCAAACGTCCAGCACGCGCACAACTGCATGTCGGTGTGCGCGTATAACACGTTCTCAACAGACATTTGCACTGATGTATGCACAGGGGTCCACAGACAGTCTATCAATCAAGGTGTTTATTGGGGCAGGGGGATAAATGCTGTGGGACGGGGCCGCATGGTGTCACCATGGTGACCGAGCTAAAGGTGGCTGGTGCACAGTTGGAGACGGTGGCCCTGTTCCAAATTGGTCTCCTGGCCTGTATGCATTCCTTGTACTCTTCTCCCCTGTTCTCTGTGGCCTTGTAGGTGCGCTGTAACTTTTAAACTAATAAAGGGCAAAGTAAGTAAATTGTATTTACGTAGCACATTTCAGTATGAGTAAACTCACACACACTCAGTCAAACACACACATACAGGACATAATCATAGACTTGAGAAGTTTTCAGCTCGCTTTTGAATGCAGACACAGTTGTGACTATTGTTAGGTCATCAGGCAGTCTGTTCCAGGTCCACAGAAACAGCACCAAAATCCTTAAAGGGTCAGTACACCCAAATTGCAAAAAAAATTCTCACATATCTTCAGTAATATCCTGCCATGCTGATACTTTGCTACATTTTATTTGCCAAGGTTTTGAGATTTCTGCCTCGTCTCCGATGCCTGTGATGGAAGTGAATGGAATTTCATTTAAAGAGGGCTTTACTGGTATATCTTTGTGTAATTTACAGTTCAAAACCTCCTTATTTATCTTAAATTGGCCCTTTATGCAGCCCCTCAGTTCAGCCTCCGTCTGAAACAGGCCGTTTTATCTCCTGTCTCTCAGCTCATCGGGAGGGGGGCCTTACCCCCTCCCGATGAGCCCACTCTGTTCTGGCACTTCCACGGAGCCCGTCCATGGATGTATAAAGAGAACTGGATACAGCATTGGAGGTGGGGCCCCATTCATTCCTATGAAAGTTGCTCAGTGGTGCATTAAGCCAAAAAAGATCAACTTCTTCCGCATAATTTCTGCATCTGTGGGGCCCACAGAGCAAACGCACTAGTGACTTTTGCCAGCCAAGCTGGCTACTTCCAGTTTAGCTCTCTGGCTAACTTGAATGGGGGTAAAACAATTCAGTCGTGTGGCTCTTCTAGACTTCTGAAATGTGATTTGACCGAATGGATCAAATTCTGATAGTGAGTGACAAGTCATTTCGTGGAGGTTGCAACGCTCAAAAGAAAAAAATCTGCTGATTTACAGACGTCTCTTTTACAATGTAAGTATATGGGAAAAAAGTCTTTTCGGCCCCAGTTGCATCCCGCGACGTTGTAATTACACAGTTTGGCCACTATGTCAAATTGGCTTCGGAGCACGGTGTTGTTCCTGGAGGCTTGAGCCCACCATGTTGTACCACCATGTTTCTACAGTAGCCCAGAATGGACAAACCAAACACTGGAGTGCCTTTTGCGTTTTGCACGGCCACCATAGGTTCTACTACACGCTTGAAAGGGTGTGTAACCTCACCACTAGCTGCCACTTAATCCTACACACTGGTCTTTCAAGTGTAAAGTTTCGCAAACTGCAAGTGCCACAAATGAATTTACATTCACCTGCATCATATTTTGTTGAGGCAGAAATGTCAGAAACAGATAAATGAAAACCTGGCAGAATAAAACCAAAACTCTCTGCATGGGTAGTTATCATTATAGGTAAGCAAGGTTTTTTTGTTTGTTTGTTGTTTTCCGTTTGAGAATTTTGTTGAACTGACCCTTTAAAATTTGATTAGTGAGATGAAATTCTGTTGAAGTCAGAAATTGGAGCTGGCCTAGTTGAAGCGAGCGTATGAGTGTGTGATCATCTGATGGTGTGTGTTTGACTGTGTGTGTGTATATGTGTGCGTGTGTGGGCGTATGCCTCCCCTGATAACACCTTGACGACCATAGTGAAAGAGTGCCATCTTCAGACCAAGGCAGCTGGGAGAGAGAGAGAGAGAGAGAGAGAGAGAGAGAGAGAGAGAGAGTGTGTGTGTGTGTGTCCACCAAGGTTATACTAAACCCCCATCCACCTCTCCGACTCACGACACATATGACACACACGTGTAGCCCGTGTGGTTCCAATTAAACACAGATTGGTTGTGTGTGTGTTTCATGTGTTCAGGTGTACACGCAAAACTTTGTGCAGTGTGAGTGAGATGGGGGGGATGGTGTGTGTCTAAGGGAAGGGGGTGGGGGGGAGTCAATTGCATGGTGTGAAGTTTATGGTCTGGCCTGTACTTTCTACTGCACAGCAAGACATTGACATCACATCTACACCACTTCTCCATTTACCGTTTTAACTTCATGGAAATAATCAGGCTGCCATAAGCAGGATTTACTCTAAGAAGAAGTAAAGTCATACACACGGATGTTTTTGATTTTAGGGGCTCAGACTTGTTTGAGTTATGTTTTTTGTTTGAAATTCTTTTGCTACACTTTCACACACAGTTACAATGTGGAATTCAGCTTATCTGGGTCTATATTAGCAAAAGACCTCAACACCAAAAAGAAAAGTTACATTTAAAAAGTTCCCTGGCTTAAAATGTTAGCTTGAGGGACTCTGTAGTGAGTGACAGCCGAGACAGAGCGAGAGAGAGAGAGAGAGAGAGAGAGAGAGAGAGAGAGAGAGAGGAGGAGGAGAAGAGAGAAAGAGGAGGAGGAGGCAGAGGAGGAGGGAAACAGGACGAGCGAAATGTTCCCCATTACTGGATTCGAGGAAGACAGGAGCTGTGCATGGATTGGCCTTAGAGACAGAGAGATAGAGAGAAGGAGAAAAGTGTAGCTCAAATGCAGTTGATCTCTTTCTTCCAGCTGCTACATGTTTGTACAGAGTTAAAAAGAGAGAGAGAAAGAGTGCATTTTCTCCTGGAGAGCAAAAACAAGAAAAACGTGACACCTGGAGTACAAAGTTAGAGCAGGTAGATAGAGACAAGTTTAACTGTGTTCGAGTTGAATGAGTGTGTGTGTGAGAGCAGCGAGCCTGCGTCTGAAGGGAAGCTGGTGGATCGTACGGCTCTGTAATGCTTTGTGGAAGTAAAGGACTGCTAACTGACCTGATTACACCCTGAGGTAAGAATGGCTGTGTGAGTGTGTTTGTGTTTTATGCTCAAACTATTTTTTATTTTTTTTATCAATTAATAGTAACACTTACTGTAATTTTGGTATATTTATTTTCAATGGTTACACTTGAATTAATAAATCCTGCTTTATGTAAAAGCAAGATGGGAATTGCTATTTAATATCTGATGTAGCAATAATTTGGCTAAATAGGTGCAATATTCAGAGCATTTAAAATAAAAAAAGAGGCTGGTGTGTTAAGGTGACAGCATTGAAATTTATTTGAGTTAAATTAATTTACACAATAACAATATTTCAAAACAGTTGCACATAAATGACAGAATTTTTTTTTATGCTTTGACTTTACATTTTTTTTAAATTCTACTTCTGAATTGTCATTATCAGATATACATTTTCTTTTCAAGTATTATTATTTGCAGCATTTGAGGTTTGTTTTATGACTAGAGCCCTGTTATCCAATTTATCCAACAAAATATCTCCTAATCTACACTGTTTCTTCACAAAATAAGTCTAAAATGTAGAATACGACAAAATTTACAGTGGAATTACTGTGTTTATAGCAGAGAGATTATTTGAAAAAATATTTTAAAATCCTTAATTAAAACCGTTCTTGTGCACAATGGTAAAAATAGTATGCCCGATTTTCTTAAAGCCATTATAGACCCTTTGTGTGTGTATGTGTGCGAGTGTGTATGTGTGTGTGCAACTCAATGCATAGTATCGGATGTCCTGTTGCAGATGGGTTGGGTTATTACCAGAAACACATAGCGCTATTCTTCTTTCTCTCTCCCTCTCTCTCTCTCTCTGCTTTTTCTCTTCCTGTACAAAGTTTTCACAGTTTGCCAGAAACAATAATACAATCATTGTTGAAACATTATTTGTGTCAGATTTTATTCACTTGATTAAGCTTGTTAAAGCAAAAGTAGAGTGAAAAAAGGAAACCACAAAGAAACAAAACTAGGACTGCTTCTGCTTATTTATGACTAACACCTACTGCTTCTCATTATTACCTTTCAGGCTCAAATTAGGCTTCACATTATCCAGAAAATGATAAATATCATTAGTGAGCAACAACACTACCATAGCAGTGTGATTCCCTTAAATAAATCATTGTTATTAGTGCTAATTACCTGGGGTACCTGTATTTATCCCTTAGGGAGTCCCCCCTGGCCAAGCAGGTTGTGTTCTAGACCAGTCACCCGGCCAACCAGGTCAAAGGTCACCTTTTTAAGTGGCTCAGATGACACAAATGGGTCCTTCAGGCATCGTGGCTACCTAAGAGTTTGCTTAGGCCCTTCGTTTTGGTACTGGAGCTGAAATTGAGTGTGTTTTACTGCGAGACACGGAAAGAGGACGTATTCCTTTCTTGCAGTCTCATTGAAATAGTGACCACTTGCACTTTTGTAGCTTTGTTATCGCATGACAGGTTTTCGTTAAACACATATTTTTAAGTGATGTCACAATAAATAGAAGGCATGGCTCTCAATCGGATTATAAACATTTTGTGATAAAAGTAGCTACAATTGAAATATAAAACAAGTCAAAAAAAAAGATTTGAGAACTGAATAGGAAAAACTGTTTCAGATCATTTTCATACATCAAAAAGAAATGACAATAATGCTCAAGTGGGAAAGAGGGTTAAGTAAAATAAATGTATGGAATTATATATGGAACAAATGTTTTCAACAGACAAAGATAAAAGTGCTGAGATATTGAGAGACTCGGACAGAGAGGTCATCAAGTAAGAGAAAGTGTGCATGTATAAAGCACAATGATAAAAGCCTTTCAGGATCAAAGCCCGCGTGTGCTTGTGTTTTCACAGATCATGTTGAGACAGAAACAGCCAGGGTTTATGTGTTTCCATGTGTGTGTATGAGTTTGTGTGTGTGTGCGTGTGTGTGTTAGTGTGCGTGCGTGTGCAAGCACGCACATGCGGGCTATGTGTACGCCCGCGTTTGTATGTAGCCCTGCGTGTGCGTTACATGTGGATTGCAGTTTCTCACGGCCATGCTGTTGATGTCGTGACTGACAGCCTTGTTAAATTTCAGTAAAGCATGAAACGTGACATGAAAGTGGCTTGTGTACGTGTGTATGTGTGTGTGCATGTGTGTACGTGTGTGTGAGTGAGTGTGTGCGTGTGTGTGTCTGTGTAAAGTGATCCATACGAGGGCACTGGCTAACCTTTGAACCCTGTCTTAAACAGCTAAGTGCTGCTTCTTATTCGCTCTCAACAGGATCCTATAATCAGAACCATAACACCACAACATAGTGCTCTATACACACACACACACACACACACACACACACAGAAATGTCCTAGTTTCCAAATACCTGGAGTTTAGTGTCTGCTTTGCCAAGCACTTTCTCTGTATACTTACCTGTGATTGCGATAATTTGCAAATGACTTGAATATATGATGCCTGGGTGAATTTGACCATGCGTGTGTGTGTGTGTGTAGGCGTCTGAATGCGTATTTCCATGTGCGAGTGTGTGTTTGGCACCTCACGCGTGCCCTACAACTCGGCAGTGTGTTGACACAGTGATTATAGGGCAGCTGGTACACATTGGCTCTTGCTCCGCCCTGCATTTACTGTTCTAATTAGTTCCTGTTCCAAATAAGAGAGAGGAATTTTAATAGAGAACCGCTGGTCTGCCGTCTAGCTCCGCATACCCTCACACACACAGCAACACACATGAAACCAAGTCTGTGTGTGAGTGCGGTGAGCTGCGGTGGAAAGGCGCAGAGGCACAAGTGTGTTTTCTTAATTCTTTTTTTTTTTTTTTTTTTTTTTTCAATGATGAAGGAAAAGTTCCAGCACGCAGTGATTGACAAGACCAAATGTCTCGGTTAACCCCCAAAGTCAAGTCTCGATTTAGTGTCGACACTGACCCGTTTAAGGGTGAAGAGTGAGCCCTCTGACCTAACATGACCCCGCCGTGACCTTTCAACTCTTTAAGGGTTGAGGAAGGGGCTTGAGCTCAGGATGGAGCGAGGTCACGGGTGAACAAGAGAAAGTTAATATCCGTCACTTAGACGCCAGTTAGCACTTCTGTCACGGCGGTGGGTACAACCACAAACGCTGGGTCTCAAATTATTATTATTTCTGCATTTTAGTGACCTTGAAGAATAAAAAAAAAAATGAAAGCGAAATGGAACACGTTGCAATTTCTGGAGCGGGAATTCATTTTGTTTTTATTCACAACAGTTCATGATACTAATATAATTAGCCCGATTCATAAACACCAGTTTATGAGACAGGTTTATGACACACTAAACACGGGTTCTTATGAATATGTGTGTAATGTGATGTGTGCGGTTATATGTTAAGTAACATTTTCTCTGCTCTGGTTTCCCTGCAGGTGAAGAAATCACACAGTGACTCTCATGTTCCAGACCTTTCCGACACCAGGTACACACACTAGTGTCTGTTTGCATAATATGACAAACAATATTAGGTTTTTCAGAACTGTGTGTGTGTGTGTGTTGGTGTACAGATGTGTGTGTGTGTGTGTGTGTGTGTGTGTGTCCTAGTTCTCTGGTCATGGTGCAGAGAGGTGAGGTTTCACTGCAATGGCGAGCTGTGATGAGGTCATCAACACCTTTCCGAAGACCTCAGTGCCCGAAACGCACACACACACACACACAAAATAGTAATTAACATAACTTATAAAGAGCTGAAACGATTAGCTGATGACTGGTTGATCAACATTAAAATAGATATTTTGATAATCAATCAAAAGTTTCTGCTTTTTCAAACAGAAGTAGTGAAAAAATACCACGTTTGTCCAGCTCCAGTTTCTCAAATAAGAGGATTTTCTGTTTTTCTTTGTCATATATTTTTGTAAATTGAACATATTTGGGTTATGGACTTACGCCATTGAAGAAAACATTAACATTTCATACACTAAACATAATTAATCATTAGTTGCAGTGTATTGTACTACATATATGTATATTATATTTATTTTACACAATCAGAAGTATAAATATCATTAAAACCACTTACCTACTGTATAAACTTACACCATATGTTGCAATAAGATGCAGCATATTCTTCAAGGACCGCACATAATGTGAAAACCAGAAAAGAGTTTATGAAACACCAACTCCTGCCATCGCCTCCCGAGAGGAGCGAAAAACAGAGAGGAGGGAGGGGGGGGATGAGGGGGAAGAGGGGGTGAGCGGGGGGGGGGACGAGGGGAGACAGAATCATTTCCTGCTGTTGAGAGACAAAAGAAAAGGATGGATGAAGAGTGCTGAAACACACGAGGGAGAAAAAGAGAGTGAGAGGTGAAAAAGTACCAACATTTGTGAAAGTTCTTAACTTGTGTTTCCATCGAGAGTGATATTTTAGCCTTTCTGTTTGAAGTTGGGCCTTGGCTTGATATCTAGTCCACAATAAAGCATTGTTGATGTTAAAGCAGTGATCAGTGTTGTCAGTTCAAAATGTACAGGAGAGCAGAATGAATGTTTAACTGTAAATAGGAGAAAAAGAGTTGACAGAGAGAGAGAGAGAGTTGAGCTGGAGTGTTTATCTTTCTCTTTTTTTTGTACCCTCAAGCTGTCTCTCTCGTCTGGTGAAAGCTATATGTTTATACCTGTCAGTCTGACTGTGGGTTGCAGTCATGTGTGGCGATGCTATCTGCCCATAGCATTGAGATGGCCTTCCTCCAGACCGCGACACAGATGTATTGCACACCGAGTGGCAGAAGAGCAGCCCGCATTTATTTAATTCTCCCTCCATCTCTGTCATTTCTCGCTTTGATGTCTCACACAAGCGCACAAGTGTGACCAACCTGCGGGCAGCATGAGTCAAGCGAGGCTCACACACACACACACACATATATGCACACACATTTATATCTGTACGTGCACACACACTGACTCAACATTCAACCATGTCTTCCAGCAAAGGATATGTCAAAATGTGGGTTTGTGGCAACGGTGATGAAGAGTCATAAGCGAGTGTTTTATGTTGCTTTTTTTTTTACAGTGTGCACGCATGAAAGTTTATTAAAAACGCTTACACCCCTCGCTTGGGGTTACAGACCCCAGGGAGTTGCCACGGTAACAACTAATAGTGATCCAAATAAACAATAAACACCCCTGTGTTGTGAAGGGATGAATTCTACCACCGACATTCAGGCTGACCATAAATATCTGTCTTCATTCTACTCATGACTTTATTTACTTCCACTTCCAACCCTCCGCACACACACACACACACACACACCACCTTGAGTGCTGGTTTCGTCCCAGTCATGCATGTGGAACACATTGTAAAACTAAGCATGCTGGCAGGCTGTGGGTTTGTATTGGAGCCCAGAAGTGCACACACACACACACACACACACACACACACACACACGCACATACATACGCATACATACATACACAAACACACTATAAAAGAGCCAGCAGGCCCGCAGACAATGTCTAGCGCCTCTGAACACATGCTCATGTAAGCTAACTGGTACTGAGAAGCATGAAGTTTATGACTCTCTCTCTCTCTCTCTCTCTGTGTGTGTGTGTTTGTGTGTGTGTGTGGTTCCTGTGTGGATAACACAGTATGTCATTGAATGAGATCTTAACCTAATATATAGAGGTGGCAGATTCCCAGCTGTGAGAGCATATTGCTGTTGATCTGTTATTCATTCAAAAATCGCAGCTCATCTTAGTCTCCCTCTTCCTCTCTCCCCCTCCTCCCGCCTCTTAGGTCTATGGAAATGCAGGACCTAGCCAGTCCTCATAATAACCGTGTGGGAGGTGGAGATTCCACGGGCTCCAAGCTGGACAAGAACAACCTTGGCAGCCCCTCCATCACCACCAATGGAACAGGAGGTGAGAAGGCAGCATTTCAGTTTAGTGCTGCACTACTGAAAAGGCAGTTGTTCTTACAGTTTTAGTGTTAAATATACAATGAAATATGTTTTTTACCTTCATTTTGTATCATTATCTCATATTATTTTTAGGCCAATTCCATTTTCAGTGTGTTATTTAGTCATCAATGCGAACCCTAAACTTTAGGAAGACAAGTGCGCTGCTCCACTACTCCAAAGTTCCACTTTAAAGGAATACTTGGACATTTTTGGAATTGCATTTATTTGCTTTCTTGCTGAGACTGAGATAGATGAACACCACTTTCATGTCTGTACGATATACAGTAGGGTCCAAAAGTCTTTCCCACTCAAGTGAATGGGAAAGTTGTCTTAGACTTTTGGATCCTACTGTATGTGAAGCTCGAGCCAGCAGCTGATTGGCTCAGCTTATCATGAAGACTGGAAAAAGGAAGAAAAACAGCAAACCTGGCCCTGTCCGAAGGTCACAAAATGCACAATTTCCTCTAAGCAATAGTCCAGCACATAACCCCCCCCCACCCCGAAACCACAACTTGTCGTTTTTATACTTTGGTTTCTGTACGGATTAAACAAAGGATATAACATGCTAACAGCTTTAAAAGGTGCTGGTAGGCAGATGTTATTACCTTTGGACAGAGACAGGCTAGCTGTTTCCAGTCTTTATGCTAAGCTAAACCAGCCGGCTGCTGGCTGTAGCTTTATATTTACCATATAAAAAAGTGTGGTATCAATCTTCTCATCTAACTCTGGGCAAGAAAGCAAAACCATATTTCCCCAAAATGTTGAACTACTCATTTAAGTGCAACGTAGATCAATTCA
Organism: Thunnus thynnus; assembly: GCF_963924715.1. Classification (NCBI taxonomy): domain Eukaryota; kingdom Metazoa; phylum Chordata; class Actinopteri; order Scombriformes; family Scombridae; genus Thunnus; species Thunnus thynnus. The sequence goes on from NC_089534.1 coordinate 15,227,423, forward strand.
CATTTTCACCTGACATGAAGACCAGTAAAAGAGTGTTTCAGACACCTCGGCACAACATGCTAGCGCTTATTGACATCTAATTTCTTGAAATATGTAGCTAAATAAATTAATAAACTCTAAGCACTTCTACTGAACACACTCTTTATGTCATTGTTGTTGAGGAGAGGTACACTTATGACATCCTTGCTCTTCCTCCAACAGAGGTGAATGAGCTTATTGTAACGTAAGTCACTTTGGACAAAAGTGCCTGATCAGTATAATGTAATGTAATGAAATCTACTGCAAAGTCATCAGTCAGAAAGATTTTTGACCTGCAGAGATAAGTACTTTTTGAGGAATTTATAGAGACGGAAGAAAATGTGCACACGCAAACGCACGCATACACACACCCATGCTGGCACGAGTGCTTGAGTAAACCACCGGAGAATGTGTGTAAACACACGGTGAAGCACTTTTGCTCTCCTCCGCTAACCGCTTGGCAAAGTGTGTGTGTGTATGTGTGTGCTTGAGTGTATATGTCGGAGCGCGAGCCCAAAATCCCACTGGAAACTATTTCCTTTACAAGAGCATTAAAGCATCACCGCTCTCTTAGATGTCAACACCAGCAAGCCCTCTCCTCTCTTTCTTCTATTTGTCCCACCCTCTCTTTTTCTCCTTTTCCTCTGTCTGTCTGTGTTTCTCTTTCCTTCTTCATATCTTTTTTTCTTCTGTCAGCCTTGATCTCCGCCTCTCTTATTCTCTGTCCTCTGGAATCATTTTTGACAAGGCAGTTTGATGTAATAGTGCTGGATGTAAGTGCTTTGGTTGAGGGCAATCCTTTGATCTATTGGTGATTCAACATGCAATGGAAACCTATTTTAATAGCAATGTAATGGAAAAAGTGAGATACTGCATTTTGGTCAACTTGATGTGTCAACACACACACACACACACACACAGACAGACAGACACACACGTTCACATTTACAGAAATAGCTGTGCTCAGAGTGGACTTAACAGTGCATTCGGACCATATTAGAGCACATTAAATCATTTTTGATGAGCTCACAGTTAATGGTTTAAGCAGACAGAGCTGGGACTACACGCTGACAGCCAAAACAAACTACATACCCAACATTCCCTTCACCTGACATCAACCAGCGCTCTGGCCCAAGGGCCATCTCCATAGCAACTCATTTGTCTTCATTAGAGCTTGTCCAATGGGTTGTATTGCTCCCCCGAGGGGATTAATGAAGTTGTCCCGAATTTAATCGAGTTCTCAGATGGTCAGTGATGATGAGTTTTAATCATGTTCAGGGAGAAAGCACAAAAATAACTGGGAAACATATATGGGTGCAGGTGTGCTCATCAAGTGTCAACGGATTAGCAGTTACCTCAAGTAACAGTTCAACATTTGGGAAATTGAGATTGCGAAGTGTTAGATGAGAAGACCACTTTAGTCTGTAAACTGAATATCAAGCTAAAGCCAGGAGACGGTTAGTTTAGCTTAGCATTAAAACTGAAAACAGGAGGGAACACATTGACTCTGTCCAAAGGTTAAAAAAAAAAATCCACCTATTGTACCAGTACCTCTAAAGCTCGTTAATTAGCATGTTATAACTTGTTTATTTAATCAGTACAAAAACTGAAATATAAAACTTTGTGGTTTTACCGGATTGTGTGCCGGACTATTTAATGGTGAAGAGCCGTGACTTCGACGTCTCTGCTGGTTACCTGGCAACCTCATGGTAACAAGTTATTTACTGATATTGTTTGTACCTTTAGACAGAGCCACTTAAGCTGTTTTCCTTTGTTTCTAGTTTTTATGCTAAGCTAAGCTAATCATCTCCTGGCTCTAGCTTTAGATTTAGCTTACAGACATGAGGGTGATATCGATCTTCTCATCTGACTCTTGGCAATAAGGCAAATAAGCAAATTTCCCAAAATGTTAGACTATTCCCTCTCATTTAGCACTCAGTAATAAAATCAATCAAGTGTACCTTTAAAAATGTGACTATTCCTAATGTAAAATATCTTTTACAATACAAATATCTCCCTTTTTAAAGCATTAACACAATGTCCCATATACCTTAGATTGGTATCTGGTTCTCAGTGCATCATATCCTCACCACCTTCCCACCTTGCACCCCTTTAGGTGAAAACATGACAGTTCTAAACACGGCTGATTGGCTGTTGGGCTGCAGCAGCCCGCCCCCTGCCCCGGGCTCCAAGGACTATGGTACAGCGGTGCATGTGTGTGAATCCAAGCCCAAAAGTCATATTACCTTAAATGCAAACGGGATGATGTTTTGATGTTCTGATGTTTTTTGTGCCGGAATTGCTCTGATTGATTTTCATTTGCTGTGCTGTGTCCTCTTCTCTTTGGATCCCATTGTAAATATATCAGCGTGTGTGTATGTGTGTGTTATATATTTGCAAGGTTCTCACCAGTCAAGGAATTTCTGAAAAAAAGTTGAGAAATTTGATGAATTTACCGGGGGAGTCAGAAAATATGAAGGGATTTCACCAAAGGATCACCTTGCATGATTATATTTTTAAACTTAATCATTTCATTTTATGGTTTTCAGACTTTAATAACCTGAAACATGACATTAAAAAAATAAAAAAAACTTAAGGTCATAGGAGTATTCTGACCTGGTTATAGAAAACAAGTTGTGGAAATTTATGTCTATTACAGGGGAACCCTGCACACAGCATACACACTGATATATAGCTATGGCAGTTAGCTGTTTTACTCAGAAAGTTTTACTTTGTGTGTGTGTGTATGTGTGTGTGTGTGTGTATGATGGTACTTCTCTGCCGGCCTCCCCTGACACTGATTTTTTCCCTCTTCCTTAAGTGAAAACAGAGCCTATGAACAACAGTGACACGGTTACTACGACAGGCGACACAGCACTGGACACATACGCCTGCTCAGGTAACAGAAATACACACAATTTTTTCAGCTGGAGAAACATTCAAATTCAAAGACTCAGCTCTGTGTTGCTCTGTTTCGTCAAACACACAAACACCATCATCGGTTTCAGCTCACTGCTAGACTCGCTGAGAGCTTTAATCCCATGAAGCATTGCCTGTCCTTGGATTGCGTCATCAAAGACTGGCAGAGGGAGAGAGAGAGAGAGAGAGAGGAAGAAACATTTTTACACTTCTCCTTTTTTTAGACTCACACACGACCTGTGCTCCTTCACACTGCAAAACACACACACACACAGACACACACACATACAAAACCATTAAGCAACACACAGTGAGGGTTTAGAAGCAGCGGGGTGTTTGTCAGTACTGAGCTCTGACATCTCAATGACCACAAACAGACATTGTGTTTTACTATGAGGCCCGCTGTTAGGGTTTCATGGACTGCAGAGAGAACTTGGCTCCTCTCCATTCAAAATGCTTCAAATTATGTTTACTGGAACAGCATTTCAACTCAAACAAGCCAGAGGCCCGGAATTATGTTGTTCAGGAGTGGTTTTATGAAATGTGAAAGGAAACAGAAGATTTGAGTTGACACCATCTGTAATCTGGTGTTGCCTTGTTGTTTTTGATTATTGCGCTGTTTTTAGTAATCACCAGCAGCGGATACAGCCCTCGCTCAGCCCACCAGTACTCTCCTCCCCTCTACCCATCAAAGTAAGTCTGATTTTTTTTTTTTTTTTACACAATAGACTGCTGATGCAGATGCTGTCTGAGAATCCTTATCAGTGTAGCTTCTCTTATACTCCTGTAGCTAATTGTGCTAAATTTCAACCATCTTCCCTTTTACTCACAATTCTGTCATTCCATCGTTATTATTCTTATTGTCCGATATTCCCTAAACCTGTTTTGCCTTTTTTTAGGCCCTACCCTCATATCCTCTCCACACCGGCAGCCCCGCCCATGCCGACGTACGCTGGCCAACCCCAGTTCAGCAGCATGCAGCAGTCAACCGTCTACACAGCTTACTCCCAGACAGGACAGGCATACGGATTGTCCACCTACGGTATCAGCAAACACACGCTTTCAAAACTACACAATGACGTGCAGTAGCTGCACAATTTAAGCAGGGGCATATTTTGTGATCCATTCACACACAAGCAACAGAAGACACCATGATTTCATGTCTCCTGTGGTCATAAATGGACAAAACCACAGCATTCAAACTGCATTGTTGTAGAAAAAGAAAAACAAATTAAAATCAGATTACTTTTCTCTTGCTTGCTGAATGTCGGAGTTGGCTACATAATTGTGCAGATTTTAATGATAAAAGCAAGAAAACAAAACTTCCCTCCAGTAGGCCTATTGGAAGTGGTATTAGCTGTACTGAAGTAAAATAAAAAGTAGTATAATACCTGTCTAATACCATAGATCTTTGAAGCCAAATCAAAGAGTAACATATAGTAAATGGGAGGCAATGCAACATATGTAACATATGCAAACCTCATCTAATATTCTGTGTTTTGTTTTGTTTTTCTTGTCACAGACCTCGGTGTGATGCTGCCGGGCATTAAGACAGAGAGCGGCCTGGCCCAGAGTCAGTCTCCTCTCCAGACAGGCCTCAGCTACAGCCCCGGCTTCACCACGCCTCAGCCCGGACAGACTGCCTACTCACCCTATCAGATGCCAGGTCAGTAGAAAACACATGCTGTAAAACACTGCAGCGGTTCATGCTTCACTTGTCTCTTCTGTCTAGAAAAATAATCATGTATTCTTTTCCTGATGAAAAATGGGGGGGATTTTTCCTCAGTATTTTAAATTCTTGCAGAAAACTGTAACTGAAAAATGACCTGCACTGTCATGCGCTTCCTTTTCTCTCCAGGTTCCAGTTTCACTCCTTCCTCAGGCCTCTACGCCACCAACAACTCAGTGTCCAACCCCGCCAACTACACTGCCACACAGCAGGTATCTCAGTTTATCCATCGCCTGTACGTACAGTTTAAACCTGAACCGCTGGTGCCGCCCAGCTGAGAGTCAGCTCGAGCTCTAACATTCACTTTCCCAGGCCGATACGAAAGCCTTTCCTCGGGGAGCTCTTGCCAGAGGAGATCAACTATGTTACAATACATGTTTTCTCTGAGTGGTCAAGCGAATGTCATTTGCCTCATTATGCCGGCTCAAATAAAAGATGAGGATTTTGTATGGTGCAGTTGCAATAGTATTTGAGACCCGAAGTGGTTTTACAGTCACGCTCCCACACAACTTTCCACATTCAAAACAGCTTCGAGAAATAAAATCTAATTACGCTGCAACCTCGCTACGGGGACAAACTTAGGAAAGAAACAGACAATTAGTCTTTGTGAAAGAGTGTTTTGTTCCGAATATTTCTCTATGTCTATATGATGAATTGCATTGTGGTAGTAAAATGCTTAAAGGGGGATTTTAACGTCCTGCTATGATAGATGTGGCTGTTTACAGAAAGAAAGTCAAGGATTGGCCAGTGTGGGTGGATTAAGGGAGAGCGTGTGTGTGTGTGTGTGTGTGTGTGTGAGAGTATAACAAAAAATAGTGGGAAAGGAAGAGAGGGACTGATAGAAAGCAAGTCTGTGTGTATGCAGGCTCGCGTCCAACTGTCGCTGTATGACTACACACTAAATTTGCACGTGTGTGTGTGTGTGTGTGTGTGTGCATTCATGTGGTGTGCTCGGGTTTATAAGGACTTGTAGAGATGGACACAGTGACAGGTTTAGAGAGCTGACTCATAAAAGCGCCCATCTCCACTGGGTCCGTAAAAACCGGCAACACAAGGCTTTAATTGTTTAGGAGATATAAAAAACAGAACAGAGGAGGATAAAAGATTACAGAGATGAGAGGGAACACTTGTAAAAATCTCTCTTCAAAAGTCTGTCTGAACCATTCCAGAGAAGTAAAACATCTCTATTTTCCTGTTGTTTTTTTTTCTTCTTCTTCTTTTTCTCTCTGCTCCTTGCACTTTCTGTCTTTGTAAGCTCATAATTCATGTCACTCTCCGCAGGATTATCCCTCATACACGACGTTTGGCCAAAACCAGTACGCCCAGTATTATTCCGCCTCCACTTACGGGACATATATGACCTCCAACAGCGTGGATGGTACAGGCTCCACAGCGGCCTACCAGCTGCAAGATCCCACCCCCGCCATGACCGGACAGGCTGCTGAACTTCATCCAGGTTTGTCCTATAAAGAAACAAGCAGTCTGAATGAAACCGTCAACACCACAGTCATAACTCCATAAATATGCAAACAAATGTCCGATTTTTTTTTTTTTTTTTCTCCCGCTCCTGATTGTGGCTCCGTAATCTTGTTTCCAGTAGAAAATACCGCAGTTTGGGTAACCGAGTTCAAAACCTTCTTTCAGCAATGATGAAGTACAGGAAGTAACTTCGGGCTGTAGCCATAGTTACCTGGCATCACACTCATTAATTGGAGAATCAGCATGTGTTTACATTAGAGTTTTTGATTAGAGTGAAGTTGCATAAAATATTGCACTTTTGTAGACAAGTCAGAGGAAAAAAAAGAAAGTGCGTCCATATGTACAGCAATATGACTTGCTATTCAAATTTTCAGCGTCTTTTTTTTTCACATTTTTTCTTGGTTTTTCTTGGCCGTAATTCAGGAAGCCTGATTAAAGGAGCTTATCATTCTTCCTGTCACTGGCACTTTCTCTGTCGCCGCCTTCCTCACTCTTTCTCTTTTTTTTCTCCTCTCTTTCTTTCAGTCGCTCACATGCTTTCTGTGTCTTTTTGTGTCTTTATTCACCCCCACTCTCCCTCTCTCTCTCTCTCTGATTGAGACATAACAATATGAGTGCCGAAGCTTAGGGTCTGTTTCTAGTTACCACACAGCAGTGGGAGCATATGGCATTGGGAGGTGTGTGTGTGCTTGCAAGAACGTGTGTGTGCTTTTGTGTGCACGTATGCTCCTGCAGATTTTTGCAGGTATAGTATCTATACAAGAGGCATCAGATTACCTGACTTTTTCTAATTTATTGCATGGTTCCATCTTTCCCCTCCACTATTAAATCTTTACATGTGCATGTTATAGTGAATCACTCAGAATACCAATGGTGCTTTTGTTTAGTTTTCATGGTAGTCTTTATGTTGATCTGTCATGCCAATTACCTTGAATTATGAAACCTGACAAAATAGCTTATTACTGTACAAAGTCTGAGTTATTGCTTTTCCTGAAGTGGATACAACTCCAGAACACCTGTGGGATCAACTCAAACCCACATCATTACTGTTGTTTTATAGGTCGTGATCGCTTGTGCAGTTTGAGACAGATATTTGATCATTTGTAAATTTCCAGTGTTTTAAAAGTTGAGCCCTGTCTGTGTTTGTGTGCAACCTCAGGGGACTTTGACACAGTGCAGAGCCCCTCCACGCCCATCAAAGAGTTGGATGACCGAGCTTGCCGGAGTGGGGGGTCCAAGTCCCGAGGCAGGGGCCGCAAGAACAACCCCTCCCCTCCTCCTGATAGTGACCTGGAGGTAAGAGGCCAAAAAAAAAAAAAACACCCACTGACAGAGCATTTACAGCACTGACTGCATATCCCATTCAAATCTCAGTGGATATATGGTATTCCCTTTGATATTCCTCGTCTCTGTTCACTGGAAAACACAACAGAGGAGCAACTGATAAAGAGCAGGACCACCCGTGTCATTGTCCGTTTGAGTGTGCATGCACGTATGGGCCGAAGCAACAGACGTAACATGTCTGAATCTTCCATTTTTTTGCTTTTTTTTTTCTGCAGAGGGTTTTTGTGTGGGATCTGGATGAGACAATCATTGTCTTCCATTCTCTGCTCACAGGCTCCTATGCACAGAAATATGGCAAGGTAAGATCATCTCCCTAACTTCACTGTCTATCTGTAATTATTGTTATTATTATTGTGACATCTTCAGGACCCTCTACATCCATTCTACCCTTCGTCAGTCTACCCATTCATTTTGTTCCTGTCTGCCAAATCCCAGGTTACAGCTGGGACAATATTGGTCTAGTTTTGATTAAATGAAGGGTGATGAACTTTAACACTTTGCTCCAGGTTTACCAGAATTAGCAAAATGGTGGATTTATAGTCCTGGAAGGCAATAACTGCTGCGTTATTGAAGCTTGAAGTGATGATGTGTCATCCTGTTACTGACTGACCCAAAGACAGAAGATAAGATTGTAATTTGCACTTGGGACGGGGGGACGGGGGATTACAGTTTCAACTTGATTTACTCACAAAAACCTCTCTAAACGATGTCTTCTGAATGTCCATAATGAGAGAGGAGCGAAGTAGAAAATCAAAATGCTGATAATGCTCATCTGGGTTGCCTTTCATTTTTACGATGAGCTCACAGCAATGAGTTTAGTGCTCAGTGGACTTTTTTCCCCCCAAGCTTTGCCTTTCAGGCTATTTACAGGCTGCTATGCCTTGCAGATGCTAGTCAGGGCTGAAAAAAATATTTCCACCTCCTCCTCTTTTTTTTTTCCAGGCAAATAATTTATTCTGTATATCGATTGAGTTAATATTCTCCTTCTGAAACCAAACGTACTTCTTAATTTGGCGAGGACTTTTTTTGTCTGTAAATTCTATTTTGATGTAGCATTTTATAAAACGCGACTCACGCTGAGCATACAATTCAAATAAGCTTAATTTCCCACAGTAGATTCCTAACATTACATCAACTACTCGAGGTGGTCGTTTTATGATGATGACCACATACATGGAAAAAAAAACAAGGGGTCTTTAAATGTACTACTTGTTAAGAATCCATTTAAAAGCGATTAATAACTTGCCCATGCTTATGTTAGTTCAATCATAATTTAACATGCTAATTCCTTTCTTGGACTGATGTTTATTCAGTCTTCGCTGTGAACTTATTTGGTGGTCTCGCCTTCGCGAATAACAGCTACACTGTTTATAGTTTCCCCTTATTTTAAAAGTTCCTGGCTCTGACCTGGGATCATTCGATGTGGCCAAGGCTGCAGATTTTTATTGGGTGATGTCGTTTCCTGTGGCACCGGAGTAGCCACCAGCTTGCCGGTACGGGCTTTGAATCCCACTGCGGCCTGCACAGTCCATTCTGAAATCTTGTTTGGCAGTCAAACAAAAGCTGGCACAGCAAAGGCAGAGCATGTGGAGCCAGACTCGCACAGAGCCATAGGAGCCCAGGCGTTTTACACATAGGGTTTTGTGGGCACTGATGTACTTCCTAGTTGCTCTGCAGTCATGGAATTTAATGTTTGGCAATTGGGTTTTAATGGTTATAAGACAGGCCTTGGTGAGTTGTAAATCATTGCGTGCGTGTGTGTGTGTGTGTGTGTGCGCGCGCGCATGCACATACATGTGGCCTTGTGGTTAATTCAGCTTGGTTTGTGTTGTATTTACTGTAGAGAAACTCTGAATACCAAAGGATGATATCACAAGTCAAGTCTTGGCACGGAGAAAGCTGTGCATCTCCCTCTCACTTGCAAAACAAATGATGAATGAGATACATGATTTCAACGGCTCACTTCTCAAAGACAAAATCATGTCTCTCCTGATAATATGTCATGTTTTGCGATAAAGCACCAACCAAGTCTTCAGCGGCACTGATTCACGACAAAGAATTTGCATGAAAAAGATAATAACTGAATATTTGCCTTAAAATATTTATAAGTGCATTTTTTTCACCTCATTTGCTGTTGCCCTTAAGAAATATAGCGGCAGCTGTGTCTGTTCACACCTCGCCCAAAATAGTGTTTACACTGTCGACATAGCAACCACAAGACCTAAGTACCCCTCTCACACGGGCTATGAGGATATATCTTCTCTAAATGATGTTTCACTTTTCATGAATATATACAGAGAAGCACATTCTCTCACACATAGACACACACACGTCACGCTCCTCGTTTCTCACGGCAGGAGTTATTATAACCAGGGATAATGTTCACATCATCATGAAGTGTTGAGTTTCCAGAGCTCGAATGATAACAGTGGAGGTGGAGAGAGGAATTGTTTCAGGCTACCCTTGCCAGGCTGTGATTGATTGAACTTGTCTGGCAATATATTACAAAAAAACAAAAAGCTACCTCAGTCTATCCGGAGCCCAAAGCGCAGCCAAATTCAACTGCTCCGAGGGAATGAACACATTTCATCTTTGAGTGTTTTGACAAACACCGATGTCTGCAGCTCTGCTTTGGCTGGCAGCCAACGTAATCATTACCTGAGAGACTGATTCAAGTGCCTGTTGTCTCTGTGACTGAAAAGAAATAGTCAAAATTGCTGTTATCTCTTTAGCAGCCCGGCACACTTCTCTCACACACACACATATCTTTCAACTTCATGGAGCATTCACACAAGTTTTTTTTGCACTTTCACACACTCTGGAATGCCCACAATCTCTCTCTCTCTCTCTTTCTCGCTCTTTCTCCGTATGCCTCGTTCGCTCACTTTCACTCTCCTTCCTGTTAGTTTCTTTCTATTCTGGTCGTCTGACAGCGTCAGCGAATCGCGCGGCAAGCTGTCGACCCTCGCTGACCTATCACAGATGATGGTTTTTGCAGCTGAGCCTCGGGCTGGCAGGGCAGGCTGCGCTCTCCCAAACACTCACACACACACACACACACACACACAAACCATTCACATACCACACACACTCCAAGCGTCCTTTCGAGGGTGCCTACTCTCTGCAATACACACATATGAAGGCACACACACTCTTCCTCACAACCCCTCCACCACACACACATAATGCCACAAACACCCCCCACCAAGCATGAGGAATGTTGATGGGACAGAACAAGTGCAACCTGTCTGTCAGCATCTGCTATGATGAGTGGAGCATACCAACTCTACAAGTGGGGGGTCGGGGGGTCGGGGGGGGGCAGGGGTGTGAATCGGTGCCTTCAGGGTAGGGGGGCTAATGGGTTGGTGGTGTAAAATTTGAAATTACTTTGGTGGAGAGAGAGAACTGATGTCTCTGGAAAGATAGGGTATGACACGACTGTCATACTGATGATGATGATGATGATGTATTTCTCCTTCGTTAGGACCCTCCTATGGCGGTAACGCTGGGTCTGAGGATGGAAGAGATGATCTTCAACTTGGCTGACACACACTTATTCTTTAATGATCTGGAGGTGAGACATCGACACACATAAAAACACACTTTTAAAACATTCAAGGATATGTTGACGGGCATTGAACATTTGTTGCACTGCATTCAGATTTATCCCAAAATACAGCATTGAGCAGTTAAAGTTTCTTGAAGGAAAGCTGCCATTTAGTGAAATACTGCTACTGCCCCCTAGTGGTATAAAGTGATGTAACACACAATTTGCAGTAGATGCAGCACAAATGCTTATAATCTCATTTCAGTGTGCTCAGTTTTGTCATAATTGTTGATGGTACATGCATTAATGTCCCTCATGATAATATCAAAAAGTTTATTTTGTTTTATTGAGTGTGATTTGTGTCTGTGTTTGTGTGTACAGGAGTGTGATCAGGTACATATTGATGATGTATCATCAGACGATAATGGGCAGGACTTGAGGTGAGAATTTAAGGATTTTGTTTGTTAGTACAATGTAAATATTGCTAATAATATTTAATTATCTTCATAGGCTTGAAAATCACATGTCATAGTGTTTGTTACATTTGTGTTATTTGGTACTATTTAAAATATTGGTTCTTTGTTAAGATTAATAATATTTTTATCTTATGATAATAAAAATAATAATAATGAGCTTAAAAAACATTAAAATGTGCATATTTTAATATACTCACGACATTTTAAAGATTTTTTTCATTGCTGTCTTCCAAATACATATTACAGTTCTGTTTATAGTACTGAATCATGAACCATTTAATAATTTTGTTCTACCAGAGCAGATTTTTCAAATAAAACATATCATTATTATTGACAGTACTTACAGTTTTGCAACTGATGGCTTCCATGCAGCTGCAACCAGCGCCAACCTGTGCCTGGCTACGGGTGTCCGCGGCGGGGTCGACTGGATGAGGAAACTGGCCTTCCGCTACCGACGAGTCAAAGAGTTGTATAGCACATACAAAAACAATGTGGGGGGTAAGCCAATCAGACCAGTTGGAGGCTGATATAAAAAGGGAGTTTTTGTTCAGTTGAGGCTGGAACAGCACTGGTCTTAAAGTTCTGTCTGAAAATATCAATGTACCAAAGGAATGAGCTCGTTCTGTGGTTTCAATATATTATGGATGTTATGTTCATTATTTCCTTAAATCTTTGCAAAACAAATTTTCAACAATCTAGAGTATAAAAGTTAAAATTAAACAATAAATTTAAATGTATCGTATGTATAGCTGAGCATTGAGTTCTAGAAAGCCTTTTTTAAAGTAATTATTATATAATACTAATAATAATAATTAGTGAATGTTAAAAATAGAAAAAAGGAGATAAAATCTGGAATTGGGAGCCACATAAAGTCAAATGTTAAATAAATACATAGTAGTGTATATCAGTATATACATATACTGTAAATACACCAAAGAAACCTTCGGTCAGCCATTGTCAGAATAGAAACTATGAGGCTTTTATTTTTTTGTATAGTTTTCCATCAGTAAGGAATTTTGAAAGCTGATATTGGTAATAAAGCTGCTGGTGGCCAGTAATTTTGAGGAATTTTTAGTGTCTTTAAACATTTTAATTTGACTAATTTCATGCCAGAAGAAAATATGTAGTTTATTTGTAATAAAGTAGAAAAGACTCTAAAACAACATTTAGACCAAAATGAAACACTCCTGCAAATCCTTTCCTTTCCACTTAAGAGAGATCCTTTCACTGACAAATTAAAAAACAATACAAGAAAATTTAATTTTATCACGAGTTTTACAGCCAGTGTAAATAAATGACGCTCACTATTAGCCAACACATGTTATTTCATTAAAGACGCACGTCAGAAAGATTAAATCAGACTAACCCTTGTTGACCTTGATCAGGGCTTCCAGGTTTTTACCCACTGAGAAATGCCCTGACCTTTCCTGCTTTTTACTCATGTGTGTGTGATGCCTGCTGCTCAGAGGATTTAATGAGGTCATGCTGTGTTTTAGGTCTGCTGGGTCCTGCTAAGAGAGACGCCTGGCTGCAGCTCAGAGCAGAGGTGGAGGCTCTGACTGACTCCTGGCTCACCCACGCACTCAAGTCCCTGTCCATCATCAGCTCCAGGTGCCACTTCATGTTGTATTTATCTTTCCGTATATATTCTCGGGACTTGGAGTAGTATGACGTTACCCTTGCATACAATCCTAGTCTAAATTTACTCACCCACCTCTACTGTACTGTACATAATATGCTCTGCTCTCTCTCTCTCTCTCTCTCTATCTGTGTCCCACAGGAGTAACTGTGTAAATGTGTTGGTGACCACAACGCAGCTCATCCCAGCGCTGGCTAAAGTTCTCTTATATAGTCTGGGATCTGTTTTCCCTATCGAGAACATTTACAGTGCAACAAAAATAGGTAAGGCACAAACACACACGGCAGCTGTAGCGACAGAAATGGCTTCAGATGTTCTATAAATTCTATAATCTAATATTGACGGAAATAATATAATGTAGAATGTAAATAATTAAATAGAAAAAATATTGAATAAGGATTTGTTATGTATTTGACTTATGGTATTTTAAAGTTTCAAAAGTCACATGTATGTTGTTGGTTATTCATTATTTTGATGTTCATCTACTCCCACATGTTACTGATATCCTGTTCCCTGTTATGATATTCAATATACAGTTAATTGGGCTCAGGTTCACTGAAGGGTGGTGTGGGAATGTTTGACCTATATTATGTTTTATTTTATACTCTTTTTGTGTGTATGTGTTTGTGTGCCTGAGTACAGTAAAACCCAGTGCCCCTAAAATCTCTATTAAAAGCAAACATCATGCTTTTTATACAAGGGCCAAACAACACACACACACTCAGCCTGACCTTAATCAAATAGCTATGCATTCTGCATAGATTTAGTGTAATAATAATAATAATAATGATGAATAACTGTAAATCTGGCATCAAAGTACACCTTTCTCCCTTTAATAGTATTAACCAGTAAATGGAAACAGATTTGACGCAGGGTCGCTAATTTCTCAATATCATTTCATACAGTTTTGCTGGTATTTCTTTTTACGTGCACTGGAAACTTAAAGGTACCCTGTGGAATTTTCAACCACTAGTGGCGCTATAGAGCAATGTTTTTATGAGTAGGTCCCTGTTTTGTCACATGCTCGTTCATGTTCAATGTACACACATAAGGACTTAAGCCTTAGAATACACATTCCTGATGCGGGTTTCACACTATATCACTGATTGACAGTTGGTGGCGGTAACATGTGGCAAAGCGCTTGCAAAGACAGTGAAGAAGACAGCAAGCTAGAAAACATGGATGTAAATATTGCACGATTTAAAAAATTTTTTTAAATAGCTTTGCAGATGTTTTATGAGGAAGGAAATACATTTAACAGATTTGTAAGGTCTCATTCAAAGTGTTTTTGTGAGAAACATTGAATGTTAATATAATTTTGTTTGTTTACAAGAAAACTCTGCAGGGCAACTTTAATGTGACTCCTCAGTCAAACTTACTCAAATGTAACACATGTAAAATTTTATGACCTGCAGTTGATCACAAACTGGAACGATTTGTTTTTGCACATGCAGTATACACTTGAAAATAATGAAGCCGTGACAAATTAATTAATCTATTTCCCTAAGAAATTAATGATAATTTATAGTTAAAAATGTGATATATTAAAATTGTGACCCAACACACATTAATGCAAACTTGTTAAGGGTTATGCATTTTGCACAGTTTGCATCTACCATTGAACCTCCTCTTTTAGCCTGCTAGAAATATAAAACAACTTCTATCCCCTGCTTGAAACAATCTCTTATATACAGTACTTTGCTTTTTTTATTACATTATCTTATTTTAATTCAAGAATCTGCTATGCATCACTGCACAAGCAAGCACTTGGGGGTTAGGACAGTTAAGACTCAATAAAATTTGTTTAATCCCAGCTTTGTTTTACATTATATCTGTCCTCTCCTCACATGATCTTGATTTGGCCGTGTACAACTCTTGACACTCGCGGGATCTTCCAGGCCGGACGCCCACATTCTAAATGGACTCTGTTAGCCCGAGCCCCAGCAGGTTACACCAATGTACCCCGACTTTGGCCAACACTAAATTATATTCAACCGTACATCAATCTGAACAAAAGAACAACTCGGATTAAGGGGAAGGCCAAGAAAACTCAAGCCAAGTGTGTGTGTGTGTGTGTGTGTATGTGTGTTTGTGAGCTTACGTTACACCCATTTCAACCCCACAGCGCCTTGATTCAAATGGACGTAGCAATGTGGTAACCATGACAACTGCCGGAGGTTTAAGACACAAGCAGAGTGCTTAAGTGTTTAAGGTCAAATGCCATATCCCATGGACTCCTGGCCATGAAACTTTGCATATGGAATTACTCTATATGCAATTAGCATCGCGCATATGTGTACAGGAAAAAAAGTTTAAAGGTTAATATGGGCTGTGACTTCTGACATCACTCACAAGTGTGTCTGCACTCGGAGTTGTCGTGGTAACCAGGTTGATTATATTTATCTGAACTGAAGTGCCTCTCAGGACGCATCATGTAAGTGTCAGGATTAATCCGAGTGAGCGCTCCGCTATGGGAAAGCGGTGTTTTGTGTTTGTGTGTGTGAAAGCCTGTTCTCCCCTGTCTCCCCTCATCTCTCACTTTACCCCTGATGCACACAGCTCTGCATCTTTCTGTGTTTTATTTCCTTCTAAACAATAAAGGAAAAACCTGTGAAAGCCATTTGTTTGTCTCCAGGCAAAGAGAGCTGTTTTGAGCGTATAGTCTCCCGCTTTGGCACTAACATTACATATGTTGTGATTGGCGATGGGAAGGATGAAGAGCATGCCGCCAGCCAGGTAAACAAACGACTTTTTGAACTTTGACCCCTCTGACCTTGTGACCCTTCCTTCCTCCCCTTGTTTATTTGTTTTTTGCAGGAAAAGAGAGTTGCTTTGAACGCATAATGCAAAGGTTTGGCAGGAAAGTAGTGTATGTTGTAATTGGGGACGGTGTGGAAGAGGAGCAGGCGGCCAAAAAGGTAATGGACCCCGCAACCTCACCGTGACCCCGCCTACTCCACGCAGTGTGAGCTCTGATTGGACGAAGCCTGCCTTTCTTTGCTGTAGAGGTTTTGTGTTGGTCGTTTACCTTTTTTTTCCACGTTCTACTTGCTGTTGCTTTTTTCTCCCTTTTTTAAGGAGTGGACAGGAGACTTTTTATCGCAACTGTCAGAGTGAAAATTTGAGATGGAGACTTGACTAATGTACATTTTGCACCTCCTTTTGAAAATCAAATAAACACGTTTGTGGACCATCTGTACTTAAATTATTAAAATGAATTTCATGCTTTTGGATCATATATTTCTAAACTCCACTTGACCATTGTCACATTTGACAATGAAAATGAATGGCTGCCCAAATGTACACAGTGATTATGCTTTGACCAATCAAGTTTTTTTTTAGAGCAAATAATGCTGCTCACTCTGTTGTCCAGCAATTTGGGGAGAAATCTCCAATTAGCATGTCTTATTTTTCATTGATACTGTGTGTGTATGAGTGTGTGAGAAAAACACACAGATATAAAGTAAAAACAGAAGTAGTGATATACTCTACATCCATAGCACAATAGGACTTATTTCCTTAAAAATGAATATAAATCCTATCTCTTCTATAGCTTTGGGTTTCATTCATAATCCTGGGTGCTGGGATTGTTAAAGGAATAGTTTGACATTTTGGGAAATGCGCTTACTGGCTTTCTTGCCGAGAGTTAGAAGATTTATATCACTCTCATATTTACCCGCTCAGTTTAAGGCCAACAGCCGCCTAGCTTGAAGTTGCCAGGCAACACTGCAAATTGTATTTTTTTTAAATGATTTCTACGGATAAAACAAACAAGCTATAATGTGTTAATTTGTGATCTTTAGAGTAGTTTCCATCTTTTCTAGTCTATATGCTAAGCTAAACTAATTTAGCCTGGCTACTAGCTGTAGCCTTATATTTAATGCAAAGAGAGTAGTATCAATATTCTCAAAAAACTCTTAGCGAGAAAGTGAATTATTTCCCCAAATGCTGATCTGTTCCTTTAAAGTTTAGGATTGCATGGATTTTGTTTGCAGTGCTTTTGCAAAGAAAGAAGCTACAAGCTACTGTAGTGTAGCTTGCATGATTTTAGGTGGTGGTGTGCATCTATGAAACTGTACCTCTGGTTTTAATAACATGTATGTGTGTCCACTCCGCAGCACAACATGCCTTTCTGGAGGATATCCAGTCACTCTGACCTGCTGGCATTACACCAAGCACTGGAGTTTGAGTACCTGTAACTATTATAGCAATATGGACTCATGCAATGTTACTATGGACATGGTCAGCCAGGCAGCCCCTTTCTTTTGTATAACTATTTAAGAACACACACAATACACTGCAAATGTTTGATTTTTTTTTTTTTGTCTTGTTTTTTGAACATCTGGATTTACAAACTCTAAACGGTCTTAAGAAGCAAGGGAGAAATGAAAGGAGGTAAAGAAAAGGACAGTGAGGTTAAGAGACGACTCAACTTCCCGATGCACCCCTAGCCTCAAAACTGTGGACAGACCTCGAGGAAAACCCAGTCTATTGTCCTCGCAGCTGTAGCAGACTGGAGGCCTGTACAGGCTAAAGACCTCCCTTGGCCTGGGAGATGCGTCTTTGGCCAACTCCTTGATGTTTGGTTTGCGCTCGGAGCACCCAGGTTACTATCTGGAGGACTGTTGCGGTTCACCTGGGATGAGCTATCGTCACCAAACAGTTATTTGAGGGCTTTGTACAGGCAGCGTTACGTGTGCGGGGTTAACAGCTGCTTCTATTTTTATGTTTTCTTCCTGGTGGTATAATAATCACAACAATGCAGTCTGTGGCAGGAACTTGTGTAAATTATTTACAATAAACTTAAGGGCAATGGTGGGTGTTTGTCAATGAAAGGAAATGACATTTTTGGGGTCTTTTTTTTCTGGATTTTTTTTTTGTATTGTTTTTGGTGGGGGTGGGGGGGGATTGAGGATGTGCATCATGATGTGTTGTGCCTTAATGTGTTTGAATGTCTTTTCTTTATTCAGAAATGTAGATATAAAGGAGAAAACTTATCCAAATGACCTATGCATCTTCTTACATAATGACATTTATGACTGGTTAAATTAGATTTTCAACCCAAGAAACTGAGTACAGTCCAAGGCTGCATAATATTTCAGTCCATTGGACAATGGTGACATACATAAACTGGTTTAATAAAATCAGATAACCTGATACTGTAGCATAGACCTTATTCAAACAAGCTCATGTGTGAAATCAGACATCCTATAACATTTACCTCTACAATTTGAGCTTCATCCATCTTGCTCAGCTCATGCTGAACATAATTTACCGCTATTGTCTATTTAAGTTTAGCAAACAGTGAAATACAGTTTCATATCAGACCACAATTCTGTAGTCTTCCTATTAGTTCAATGAACTTACTAATGGTCAGTAAATACAAAAAGGGGTAAAGAAACACTTGAGACAACAGATTCCATCTCCACGTTTTATTAACATCTTATTTCTTGGCTTTGAAGTATTCCTCAATCACATCCTTGGCTTGAGACTCCTTGCCATAGTCCTGTAGACAGAAAAATACAGTTAGAGATGAGGTAACCAACATGACAAAGCTCTAAATTAGAGCCTGGCTAATACTACTTCTAGGTTACGCTCATTAGATGTGTGCGAGTGTTATGTCAGCTTAAAAGTTACAAAGAATTGTGCTATGTTGTAATTTAGGAATAAAGTCGGCCATGACAGTTTGCCCACCATAACGTGAGCTGTAAAGTGGCCCAATTAGTACATATTCTGGTCATATAATGCATCCTAGTTAACCAAACTTACATTTATTAAAAAATATATATGCATCAGTTTTGATATTAGCTTTAAAAATACATCAGTCAGGCTCTGCTATAAATGACACTTAACTTCCAAAAAGTCCCCTCAGGACCTGTTCACTGTATAAACACCACTTAATCTCTTAACTCTCCCTCTCAAGTCTCTTTAAATTAAGAGATAACTTGTTCATCACATTTCAAAGACAAAGTTTGCATGGCGGAACTATTAAAAAGAGGAAATTTTCTGGATGTTTTGTGCATAATTTCGCTAAATACTGATATCTTTAGAAACTTTAGCATCAATTTAAGAACAGTTGTGTGGATTTGAGCAAATATTAAGTACACAGCAGAAATTAAGTGGTTAATTAAAGGATGCATTATTTAAAAACGCTTGCTGTCATCCGTCACTATATGTAGCCATTCTTAGGGACCCCAGACAACACAGGTAGATGGCGGGGCTCGTACCCTGGCTGTCATCTAGCCAGGAATGAACAACAACAGCTGCATGGCACAAAGCACAGCACCTGCACTTGACTGGCAGAGCTAGTCTGACTTTAAACAGACAAAGTTTCCAACAGGAACTCTTCCATCAAGATCATGGGCACACTCAAACACACCCGCTCCTCACTACTATGGTACACACTGAAAACCCCACAGCAGTGTATTTACCTTGACCACGACACAGCTGCAGCCCACCACCTTGCGGGGTTTGCCCTCACGGTCGATCTTGCAGAGACCAACCCACTCGCCGAGCTTCTTATTGTCATCAACCTGAAATAGAGTTAAGAGTGTGTTAAGACCTGTACAGGTTCATGTCTCCAGTACTGAAACTGTTCTGTGTCATATCTATATTTAACTATTGTCACTGGACACTGACAGTTGGTAATATTGGAAAATAAACATGTCATGCAAACCCTGGCTATTGAACAACACTAAAAGGTAATTAAAGCTGTCGATTACTCCTGGTAAACAGGGGAACTACTTGCAGTTTTACACTTTAAAATACTTGAACAGTGAGATGAAACAGCAGCAGTGTGGGTACTCTTGGCAGTATCTCAGACAGAAATTGGGTAACAGTGGCAATCTCCTCACGGTATTCAGTAGAGGGAGCCAAATTATCATCAGCGATACAGCAGTACACAACACCACATGCTACCTTCAACTCCACTGTTGACATATCTGATACAACAGTACCAGAAGTCTTGATTTATAACACGACTACTTAATGCAGAGATTTTCATCTTTTAATGTGAACTTGCCTCCACACCTGATCCTAAGTTAGTCTGGCCTTCAGCAGGCTCTTACCTTGATCAGGTTGATCTGATGCTCAGCGCAGAGGGCCTCCACCAACTTGACGTACATGGGCTCGTCGCAGTTGGCTGCAAGGACGCAGAGATGGGCCTGACGCCTGCAAAAAGAGAACTGAATTAACTCAAAGGGGCTATAGACCATTTACACGTCTCAAAAAACTGACGGCACATCTCAGACAGAAATTGGGTAACATTGGCAATCTCCTCACGGTATTCAGTAGAGGGAGCCAAGATATCATCAGCGATACACCTACTGAGGATGATACTAAATAAATATTTTTAACATACTTGTCGAGGGCCTTAGCAGCCTCACGGATACCACGGGCGAGGCCATCGTGGATGAGTGCGGTCTTCAGCACTTCAGGGAGAGCGGTGTTGACATCCATCACACCTCCGGCAGCGATGCTGTTAAAAATAGATGAAGGAAAAAAGAGAAAAAAAAAAAACCTTAAAAATTTATCATACAGGACATGACAAACTAGTGGATACTGGTAGAGCTTCCAGCCTGTCAGAATGAGGATCTCACTCATTGTAGAGTGAAGGGGTATCCGACAAAAGAATGTAAATCATCATTCAAGCACCAGAGAGCTCACATAAAGAATGGCATCCATTTAAAATGTAGGTACAATGCCCTAGGATAGCTGAACATTGCTCCACAGACAGTGAACTGGCCACTTGTTGAAACAAATTTGTTCTTTTTTTCCCCCAGAAATTAATGGTAAATACTTGCAAGTAAAGCTACAGGAAAAACTGATGTAACATGACAACCAGGAATCCTATTAGGCAACATGTGTTACATATTGTGTTGCTTGAGTAGTTACTAGGATCTCTGCCATAAAATGTTTACAGATTACTTGCATCACCTTTTGGCGTTTACAGTCATAAAATCATGTTTAGATTCTCATTAAAATTTAGAAAAGGCATCACTATTTCTGATCAATCCAAAATTCCTTGAGTTTGGTCATTTTTTTCCTCCCATCCAATGTCTTTTGCATTATGAAACAGCTTAAAAAACACATTTCTCAAGATATTTGCTACACCTATCATTAGACTTTTACTAATTACTAGACAGTGTGGTTTTTAGTGTTCTGTATCTCTTTTACAGATTTATAGTGCATTTCTGTATACAGAACATGTATTGTCAAATTAGTGAACGGGTTTGTGAATTTACTTAAACTCACTCATTTTTTTCTAGATCTGATAAGTGTTGCCAAACTTAACAGACTGATTCACACCTCGTCTTAAACAATAATCAGGTGTTCAAAAGAACACTGAAATAGGTTTTTCTTGCCGTTATCGTTCCTCCTGTTCATACTGACCATTAGAAGATCCTTCATAACGCACTTATAATGCAAGTGATGGGAGTAAAACCAGAAGCCTTCTGAGCAAAAAAGTATTTAAAAGTTTATCTGAAGCTTCATCTGTCCAAATGAGTCAAATCAAGTAGATATCTCAACGTTACTGTCTTTAGTGTCAAAGTCCCTCGTTTTGTTACTATACTTCCATCACAGCTTAACAGGGAAACACTGTTCGAAGAAACACAAGGAGGGAATCTGATGCTGTAAATGTGGCAGATATCCACTTGATGTGACTAACTCAGACTGCTGGAGCATCATATAAGCTTCTTTTAAGTGTATTTTGCACAAAATGACTGTGTGGATTTCAGCCCCCATCACTTACACTGAAAGCACATTTGAAGGGGATCTTTTAATAGTCAGTATTGAACAGGAGGAATTATAACAGCGACTTCATTTTGGCGCCTAATTGGATTTAAGACACTTGAAAAAGTGCGAAACTGTCCTTTAAGGTTTTTAACATTTGCATGCGTTTGTCTCCACATGTAGTGCACCCAGCTGACAGCTACAACACTCCTGAGGTCAGTCAGACTGCTACACTTCATTTAATACTGTACTATAGCCATTGACTTTTCCAGAGACATAATACATTCAAGGACTTTAGGACCAGGTTTAACAAGACCAGAACAAAGTCGACAACGCTAAGCTCTCCTCGACTAATTTTAAAACAACTCGGCTAACTAAACTAGCCAGTTAGCTCATGTAAAACAATATCTGTCCGGCTTTACAGAATAACCACACCAGTTATTGTTACCTAACGTTACAACAACATAAACTGATACCATTTCATACAAAACGGCTGTTCATGCCAGCCCACAAGCGTCATGCTCACCCTTCCTCGGCCATTGTAGATTTGCGATGGATGGCGGACTTAAAGTTCTGAAATAAAGAATAGACATGAAAGAAAAGTTATTATCCATCGTTGATGGCTCACTGTGGTGAAGTTAGGAGCAAAGATGTTTGATTAATTCAGTTGATTGTAACGATGGTTGAGGAAACGCACCCTATCCTCCTCTCGGGCAGCGGGTAAAGAGGACGTCATAAGCCCGCGACATTGCTTTAATACCACCAGGCCCCATCAGCGCTGCACAGTGGCGTCCAATGTTGTGCCTGTTGTAGTTTCAGTTTTTTTAAACGTTCTTTATTATACAAAATTTAGATACAGAAAATAATCAAGTGACATCAGTCAATCACAATAAAATAAACAAGATGAACTAAATGCCAGGGGACAGTATACATATACAAAGCCAGAGGACATTATTCATTCATACAAATATATTAAAGGCGTTGCACAAACGTATTGTCTTGATAACCTTCTTGTTTTTGGCAGAGAAAATAATTTTCATATTGCTTGGTTTCATTTTCAAATATATAAAGAATGGTCTAGTTATTAAATTTGGATTTGTGGATATGACATTTGCTAAAAGAATGATTAGGTTAGAAATATTAGATTTTGTTGCCATTATGTTTATTGAAACCAAACAAAACATTCTAGGCATAAAGTGAAATCAGAGTCAGTATTATCAATAATAAATCTCAAGTCTTTCCACAGCCTTTTGGTATGGGTACAGTGCCAAAACAAATAAAGAAATGTTTCTGGGAGCACATGTTGTGAATGAGCATGCTGATGATAAAGTTGTCTCTGCTATTTTTCTTCTGGTCTTTCCCATTTGCTATTAGGAAAAAAACCTTTTTCTTCAACAGGCTACATGTTTATGCTTCATTGAATCAGTAATCATATTTACAAGATAGTAATGGCATTCTTCAACTTCACCAGCAAAGAGACTCAAACAGATAAATAAATAAAGTTAAACAAACCAGATTTTAATGTGTATCATATTGTGTAAAGAGATTCATTTCTAGGCTTCTTTGCTACTCATAGTTCTCAGAGATTTGAGAGAGGTACAGCCAACATGTCACACTTGGCTGCACTCCAATTCTAACACAATTTGCATTTGTGACTGAGCTTTGCCAAAATAATTCATTTATTATTATAAATTATATTATAATATAATGTGTAATATAGTGGGATCAAATGTTCTGCTTGATATTACAGCAAGTCTTAAAACAATACTTCAGAAACTTATCAATGAGACATAATAATAATAATAATAATAATAATAATAATAATAATAATAATAATATGAAAACAATTCAAATTGAGAAATCCAATACATTTAAAAAAAACCCCTCAGATTAATACTGCTTCTTTTCACAATATCAGAGTTTATTGCAGGTCATTTGTAATTCCAGCAGTTTTCATTTCAAAACAACTTTCTGAAGTCATAACACATTTTTCCCAATGCTGTTTTATTTCATAATCCTACTTTTCATCACAAAGTCTTAGATAAAAAGGACAGAGCTAGGTATGTGATCGGCTGCTTTGGTCTGAATGAGTTGACAGCCAATCTCATTACTAAATTTATTTTATTTGTGTGAACACAAAAAACAAATAAAACATGACTATATACTGGTGTCAATGAGTGTAACAGGCAGAGTTCAAACAATTTAAACAATTTTTATTTTAATCATACAAACGTTTCAGATGTGCAACTCCAAACATAATAATATGCCTTCCACTGAAAGGAAGGCTAGACAAGCATTTACACTTCACAAGCCAAATTAAAAAGTGAGTTTTGAGCATTCGTCATCAAACATTAATAAAGCATATGTCTTTTACAGATTTCATTTTTTGGTTAGTTTGAGTATTTGAGTCGGTAGGCAGATGATGCAGCGAACATGGCGATGTTGTTTAGCAGACCCGTAGCTAGTCACCGTTCCTTTTAGACTTTGAGAAAAGCTTCTAATTGTTCCATCTCAATTGCATTTTCGAATGCAGCAAAGTCCTGAAAAAAAGAAAAGTGGATTTGGGATTTGGGGGTAGGGGTGGAGGGGATGTAGAGAGACAGAAAGAGAGAGAGACACGGTTATTATTCAGATTTTTTTTTTTTTGTTTAACATATCTTTATAGGCTATATATTGTGGCTCTGTCTAGCCGTACACAAGGTGTCAGTATACTTCAACTGAAGTGCTTGTGGTATGGTTGCACCTCAAACCCCCTCCCCCCACACCTGTCTGACATTGAAATTATGGGAACTGCGTCTGACAAATTTTGTAACTTTCCAAAATTGACAATACAACATTCGCACCCACTTCACACAGCGATTGACCAGGTATGCAGAGCTGAAAAAGTATGCATGGTTTGAACTTTGAGATTATCTAAAAGAGTGCTATTTTATTCCCACATTTGAACGATAATCGCGTCTTGCATTTTTCATGACTGCAGACTTTTCACCCCACCTTCAAGTGTGTGGCTGTTTGAAACAGTTATAAACACATTTGCCTATAGGCGTTGTGAAATGATACATCGTACAAACAAGTCAGTTTCAAGCACAAGCCCGCCTTTAGGCACGGTGATGACTTGAGCTAAATGCTAATGTCAGCATGCTAACATGATCAAGATGACAATGTTATCATGCTGACGTTTAGCAGTGAATGTTTACCACTATCTCAGTGTAGTGTGTTACCATGCTAACATTTGCTAATTAGCACTAAACACAAAGCACAGCTGAGGCTGATGGGGACGTCATTAATTTTCAATTTGAACAAGAAATGTCAACCTGCCATTGGCACTACCAGATTACCAGGATCAGGGATTTTTCCTTATCCAATATTTCTTGAACAAAGTGGTGGACCAACCATCTAACTTTCATTGCCGTCCCTAAAGCCATACTTATATATATACTGTATATATATAGTACTGTGCAAAAGTTTTAGGCACTAAAAGTAAAGTGAGGATGCTTATAAAATAGTGCCATGAATAGTTGTTATCTATCAATTAACTTCATACAAAGTTCAGTAAACAAAATAAACCTAAATCAAATCAATATTTGCTGTGAGCATGCAGTGTGGTGCGTATGTGTGTTTGTTGGAAGAGGTTGGAGGAGGAATTAGGGTGTGTGCCAGCATACCTGTGTGTGTGAGAAAGTCAAAGTATAGTTATGCACACTTATGCAAGTATCTCTGACATGTGTGTGTGTGTGTGTGTGTGTGTGTGTGTGTGTGTGTGTGTGTGTGCATGTGTGTTTGTCTGTACAAGGCTGTGGGTGATATAATATAGTGTAAATATTTAATCCCTGTGTCTACGCCCTAGACTACCAAAGGTTTTGTTCCTGTATGACAAATGCAGCAGGTGTGTGAATGATTTACATCAAATCATAATTTCATTATCTTTGAGAAGGAAGTATGTTGTCAAGATTTCTTATCATTACTTTTATAGGTTACTGTGTGAATCTTACCCCACAGTAGACGTCCCCATTGCATATTTGAGGGGGCAGTGCAGTCGGGTTCCCTGCCCTCTTCCTCATTAAATCCTTGTCATCAGAATTCTGAGAAATGTCCACAGCCTCGAAGGGGATCTTCTTGGAGGTGAGGATCGAAAAGATTCTTTCCTGATTTTTCTTCATCTGAAGGACAGATTTTCACCAGTTTGCAAAAATATTAAAGTCCAGCCATTCGACTTATGCAGTTATACCATTTTGCAACGAAAGGTCACTTCCCTGTCCACATTGAGCAGCTACAGTTTGTTTGTTACCAACATAAAATATAAAATGTCCACACACAGTCACTCACAGAGTATGATTTACTTAATTCAACATCCCACATAACCACATAACATTTTGCTCAGTGTTACAGATATGTTAATATATCAACAATATCCCTACAGTTAAAGTAATGAAGACAGCATACTGTACCTCTACGGAACCGCTGACGCTGCTAAAAAACACTTTGACTGTCATATCTGCTATTTTAACAATAACACCCTAATCCAGATATGAATACACGGGTTGGTTGAGAGAAGTGCAGAGCGAAGAGGCAAGACAGAGAATGCTCCAGTATCCAAAATGCAGGTATGTGGTCCTGGTTTGCTTCAGCAGCAGACAAGGTGAGCAGGTTTGGACACGGCTTACCTGCCTGCATGGGCACACCCTCTTGTCTGACTACCATTCCAGTTGTAGCCTGTCGGCTTTGATTGTGAAAGCTAACACACACACACACACACGCACACACACACACACACACACACACACACACAAAGGTTTACTTAAGTCACTTTTGGGGTATTTACATTTCCTGGAGACTTACCCTAACCCTAACCTTAACCACTGACGCAAAAATCAGTGTTTTGCCAATTGGGAACATGGTTTTTGTCCCCAGTTGCACAGGCCGTCCCTAATCAACTGGTCTTATGTCTGGTGTGTGTCCCTGAAAGTGACTTAAGACACACACACACACACACACACACACACACACACACACACTACCACTACTGTATTTCCTTTTGCTGATAATACATATGCACTCATACAATTTTGAATGCAAGACTTTGACTTGTGATATTTATATAATATATGTTATCATATTAGTAATTTTAGGTAAAACCAGATAAAAAATCTCTGGCAAGTGAAAAAGTGTGTTGTAAGAAATCCAGATTTATTGATCAGCATTCACATACACTGAAAACAAGCAAATTATTATGCAATATAAAGACAATGTAAAAAGCAAAGCAAATGTGCTATCCATGATCAATATCTTTGATCTGCAGAATTAGCTTTTTGATTGGCAGAATCTCACAGAAAATACACCACAGGTAACATTCAGAACGCTTAAAAGAGTATGAAAAGAATCAAACATTAACAAGAGAAAAATGTGATGCCTGTTTACTCAAGCATCATATTATATATCTTTGTTATGGAAACGTTTAAAATCACATTTTAATTTTTTTCAAAGTTTATTTTCCTAAATCTTTTAAAGCAAATAACACAGCATCTATATGAGGAAATATGAAGTCGCTAGATTTATGAATTATTGGTTTACTTAAAAAGAGGTGTAAAAACACAACACACATATCTACTGCTCCTATGATCTACCTTAAAGAGCAACATAACACCAACTGAGAATCTTATTTTTGCTGGCCTCCAATTGCTTCATCTCTGCTGCAGTAATGTAGAAATGTACTTCAGGGTGTGGCAGTATCACTACTGGGTGTGGTCACGGGTGCAACAGACTTGAAACATTCATTGTTTTTCAGCATGGTTTTACATTACTCTTCAAATTTAGTGAAATCACATGACATAAGGAATTCCTTGGATCATTTTTATATCACGAGAGAACGAGTGGTTCAAGCTCGTAACACACTCTCCCAGCCAGGTCTTCGGGGACCCTCTCAACGGTGTTATCAGAGTCAAGATCAGCAGTCTTGTCCTCCGAAGTGTGACTTTGTCCACGCTCATTCACTTGGGTGTTACGGTTCCTGAGGGAGATAAGGAAGGTCACAATTACAATCACTGGGATGTCTTTCAAGTGGTTTGATCTCAAATAAATATGTCAGCGAATAACATCAGCAACGTTCTCCTTTTCTTCCTACCTTCCATCGAGTGCTCCATTGCCTCTGTCTTCCATACCTTGTCTGATTGCTCCTCCAAACCTGTTACTAAACGTAACCATGGTTCCTGAAAGGTGAACATAGCATATACCTGTAAGAGTCATTCATTTAAAGTCCCTAAAAATTTCTAATCTTAAGTATTTCTTTATACCACTATATATTTCTGACTAAATAAGCAGCAAGCAAAGTGAAAAAATCATCTTTATGTAGTACTTATTAGGAGTTTAACACTCAAAACTCATCTAATCTGCTTCATCTTGACTGTGTGGGTGTGGTTTGATCAGATTTGATTGACAGTGACCAAAAAGCCTGACAAGTGTCATCGGATTCTGATTCAAATGTTGCTAAACTCTGATTGGTGCACTGAAGTACGTGGCATCACTATCCTACAACTAAACCCCACACATTCCATTGTTTTTCTTAGGGGGACAGTCTTGTCCAGTTATAATTATCTGTGGGTTCATCACTACAAGTACAGCCTGTCTCATAGTATTTTTTTCTGTTGTCAATGTAAAAATATTGCAGCTTTAAGCAATCTAGATACGTTATGTCTCATTAAAACAAAGGGGGCATTGCAGTAGTTTTTTATAATGTAAAATGAGTGCATGTCTGCCACTCACCAGAATTCCGCCCTCTTCTTCTCCAGACCAGGTAACCCATAACCAGCAGGACTAGCAACAGCACTAGCCCACCCACAACTCCTGAGACGACTGAAGAGGATGAGGCTGCTGTATGTATTAAAACATCATGGAGTAGGGTTAGTAAAAGAGAAAAGTAGCTATAACCAATGCAGAAATACAAAATAAAATCAAAAGGACTCTTTGGGTCTTACCACCAACAACATTGACTTGGAGTGACTTCGAGGGAACAGAACTGAAGGACATTGTGGAAATGTTAACACCATAGACACAGCTATACTCTCCTTGTTGGTTATACTCTATTTCAGGGAATTCAAAGTATGCCAAATAGAAGATTGAGTGGCCAAACGCTGACTTTGCTTCAGTGACATTCTCATTAGACTTTGTCAGATAGAAGTAACCATCAGGATATGTGGAATGAATAGAGCATGTGATGGAGAAGCTGCTGCCCTCGGGGACTGATATTTTGTCAGGGCGGTAAATCACCATCGCATGAGGAGATGTCATGGAGATGCTTGGCTTCTCCAATTTCACTGAGGAATAAAGAGAGAATTTTACAAACTATAGTAGACAGCAAAACTGTTCGCAATCTTGCATAATGAAAATTTCAACAATTGACTCCCCCTGAACAGCAAAAGTCCAATCTTAGCTTAGCAACTATATCTAGTCAGGACTGTCAAGCTTTGCAATTCTCCACATTTTGAAACGGGGCTCTAGTAAAAGCAATACTCCGCATGTAAAGAGTTTGGAGGGTTGTGTCTTTTTTTTAGCCTTTCCAAAACCAAAAGCACAAGAGCAAAGTGTAAGGAATGGACTAAACAATGTGTTAATCTGCTGTAAGCAATTAGCATTTATGCAGTTAGCTTGTCTGGCTTAGTATCTTATTTAGTGTTACATGTTTTCTACATCGGTCATCAGCTGTTGAGGATGCTATTTTCCTCAGACTTGCAGCTTTAACTTCAGTCTTTTAGCAGAAATCATGTATGTAGCCGACATGTGCATATTGAAAACCTTTTACAAGATAATTATTTGAAACAAGTCAGCTGGACACATTAAAACCTCAGCCCGAGACAGCATTTCCAACCAACAAATTAAGCTGGCTCTAGCTAACGTTAGCTTAATTCGTTAGCGTTAGTTACGGTGACAGTATTGTCATTTTAGCCGACAGAATCAATGGTCTTCAGCTAGAAATGAGATTCTGCTTTTGTCTACCTCTGTCTAAAATCAAGAGCCACTAATTCAAAAATTAATACGAATTTTGTGGGGTAAATCTGTGACTGTTACCATTGCAAACTGCACTCGTGCTGTGTGAGAATGGAAAGCTTGACAGGTGTAGCAACAGTAACTAAGGGGGGCATGGCTTAGAGAATGGTCAATTATGTTCAATCAGACAAACAAAGCACAAAAATATTAACCTGTGACAGTGAGCTCAGCTATATTTCCTTGAGGAAAATAGATGATTTGATTCGGCAATTTCTTTTGATATTCACAGAAGTATGACCCCTTTTGGATAAAGTCCACTTTAGGGAAGACAAAGGTTGCAGCTTCATTTTCAGAGTATTTTTCCATTTTAAATGATCCTTGGTTCTTTTTTAAGATAAATGTACCACCCAAGTGCTCTGTTACCACAGTGCAGGTGATTTCGACTCTTTCACCCCAGTTTACCTCTGGACCAGGACTCACAGTGATTTGGGGCTTCTGTAAAGCACCTGAAACAAATAACAGATTGTAGTAAGTTGTTGTTAAATGAATATAACTTCATTCATAGATTTAAAATGAGACAGGTCTCTTACCTAAACAGATAACACCAGCATCTTCACCGTGCCCACAGTTATTTTCTCCCAAACCGGCATGCGTGCAATGTGTGAGGGCAGACTCTTGGCCTGTACAGTCCACATTATCCAGCCATATTGGACCAGTACCTCTACCAAAGTGGGCACTTGTAGGAGCGGCAACCGCATGACCACAGCCAAGCTGTCTACATACCACATCAGCATTACTTATTCCCCATTCATCATCACATACAGTTCCCCACTGGCCTTTATAGAGAAGCTCCACTCTACCGGAGCATTGATTTGAGCCACTGACCAACCGAAGCTGTGCTGCAAATGAAAACAAATAAAGTGATAATAATAAATTAAAGTGTATTTGCATTAAAATCTCTTGCTTAATGGTGAACATGTTAATTAATACACATAAATCACTCTAAAACACATAACATGTTCATTTTAAAACACAATCCATTTTACACATTTCACATATATAAGATACTGTTTGTTCTCGCTATTACATCATAACCCAATTTCAACAGCAAAAAGGGAACATTTGGTGACTTACAGAAAAATATCGATATGGAATATGACTGTGATGTAATATATGTCACTTTTGTCATGCAAATGAAATATTAAGCAGTTTGCACTTAACTGAATAAAGAACATATAATAATTTTCTATTCCATAGTATTTAATTGGTAATATTGTGTGTAAAAAGTATATTATTTGTCAAATTTCATGTGGAAAATTTTAATGCATCATTTAGAAAAGCCTTACCTGCACAGACAGCACCAGCGTCATGTTCATGGCCACATGTCGCTGCTCTGAAACCTTTGACCGAGCATTGCTGAA
This sequence comes from Thunnus thynnus, assembly GCF_963924715.1. Lineage (NCBI taxonomy): Eukaryota > Metazoa > Chordata > Actinopteri > Scombriformes > Scombridae > Thunnus > Thunnus thynnus. The sequence continues at coordinate 15,258,708 of NC_089534.1, forward strand.
CAGATGACACGTTGGAAAAACATGAATCACTAGCCATCACTACTGCCCCACTGCCTTGGCCAAAATGGGCACCACCGGGATTGTTAACAGCTCGTCCACACTCCAGCAGCTCACACACCACCTCAGCTTTACTCAGGGTCCAATCAGTGTCACACACAGTTTGCCACGTCTCGCCATGACGGACCTCTACTCTACCAGAGCACTCATCATTACCATTAGCCAACCGGACCTCCAAACTTCCTGTGAAGTCAAATAAACTAAAATGATTACACAGCTTCAGACATTTCAGATTCATTTTAATGCTGTCACAGATATAGTAGATAAAAAAATTGTTTAAAAAAGTTATAGCGCCGTCTCTCTCTCTCTCTCTCTCTCTCTCTTTCTATGCTGTCCATGGTTCTAACATGCTCATCATCACAGGTGTATCACCTCAGCTGACGAGCTTACTTCTGAAGTTAAAATGAATTGAATTAATCTCTTTTTTCTTAATCAAAGGGGAACTCATCTCTAACCATGTCTACAAGTTCATGTAATGATAGCAATGTACTCCTAAACATGAAGTCTTGTATTCACCAATATATTTGTTGTTATGTATAAAACAAGAAACATATACAATTTTTTCTTTCGTCTTTCATAAGATGGATTGAATTTAGATATTTATGAAGTGAATGGAGAGACTGAATATATCACAGTGAGAGCAAGTTTGGTAAAACAGAGCGAAAAAAGCGAAAAAAGAAAAATAGACATAAGGGAATATGAAGAAATAGGAGCAACAACTGAACAAACATTCATTTTCATTTTCATTTTTTGTGTATACTTTCTCTTACCTGTGCAGACAACACCAGCAACTGAAGTGATGTTGCAGGTTTTGTCTCTAAATGGTCCTTGTGAGCACTGAGTCAGTGAGGACTCCAATCCGTTGCATTCAATCCGTTCAATCCAGGTCTGCCCTGTGCCATGGCCATACTCAGCCATGGTGGTGATTGTATGTGCCCTCCCGCAATTCAGCTGTCTGCACACCACTGTTGCATCATTCATGTCCCAGGATTCCCCACACACATTCCCCCACTGGCCTTTGTCAAAAAACTCCACTCTTCCAACACATTTATTGTGCCCATCGGCCAACTTTGCATTACCTGGAAAGTTCAGACATACATGAATACGAATGCAATCCAGTTTAAATTAAAATTAATTTTTCTAAGAAACCATCCCAGGTGTTTATTTTGACTTGATATGTATTTGGTAAAAATTGTAACTACCTATACGAAAAAAATTGAAGTTGTATTTTTCTGCTGTCATATCACCCCCTACGGCAGTGTTCTCCAGGGAGCAGGAATCTTTGGTACAAACTGACAATGTCTGTACTGTAAATTGATTGGAGCAATTTCTGTGTGGGCAGGCACTAAAAATTGTAATATCGAATGCCAATGGATACACAGGCAGTTAACGGGGGGCCAACGTTGTTAGCCTTGCTTAGTCCCATTTGTGACTCTGTGCCTCAGTACATTAGCTACTCTGTGTACAATGCTGAGGTTACTCATTGCTTTGGGTTTTGACCAACTGGTCATTTGCCGACCAGTGACCACTTATACTAGCTAAACCTCCCTTCTCTCAATATAAAACACAGCACTGAGTGTGCTGATTGGGGCTTTTTGAAAAAAGGAGGAAAAAACGTCTTGTATGAGTGTTCGCAGGCTATCGGACTATGACATGCTCCAGTCAGTTGTGCGCCATGGATGTTGACTGCACACCTCCTAACGCCAGTTCTCAGATGTCTTTTGAAAAAAATGGTTGCAGAATCACCTTAAACAAATAGTGAGGAGAATTTAACTTTAAGTCTTACCTGAACATACAACAGATGCCTCTTCGATAGTATCATGGCTGGTCCTGACATATTCTCTCAGTGTGCACTGTGTGAGAGAGCTCTCTCTACCACCGCAACTGATTTTATACCCTCTCATTTCTCCACTTTGACCAAATGACCCTGAGACCTTAACAGGATCTCCACAGTTCATCTCTCTGCACACCACTGTAGCTTCATTCATTCCCCAGTTAACATTATATGCTGTAGCCCACTGGCCACCATGGTAGAACTCCACCCTGCCTGAGCACTGGTCAGTCCCATTTATCAGTCTAATAGTAGCTAGAAAGCAAAAGAAAATTAGTTGGTGTTTGCACATGATTGAAAAATATGAAGAAATAACTGGTTAATTCAATTCAATTCATTTAATTCAAACCATATGTGATTTTGTTATTGGTATACTGTAGTGAAAATAGCTGATATCATATTTTAATTCTTCAGAATAATTTGCAAAATATTCATCTGAAGTCTTGAAGGCAACAGATAAATGTTAGCATAAATGACACTGTGAAATCAAGTAAATATGTTAACATGCTAACAAAGAGCAGTGGTAACAGACAAATAAATAAGATAGTAAATTGACTTGCTTACCTGAACATATCACGCTGGCATCTTCGCCATGGCCACAGTTATTTTCTCCAAAGGAAGGGCGTCGGCAGTGCAAAAGGGAAGTCTCATTACCAGAACAGTCAACATCATCCAGCCAAATGGGTCCTTGGCCTTGACCAAAGAAGGCACTAGATTTGGATGTCTGTGCTGTTCCACAGTCGATAGCTCTGCACACCACCTGAGCATCTCTGATGTCCCACTCATCATCACACACCGTTCCCCACTGGCCATCATGCAGAATCTCCACTCTGCCAGAGCATCGGCCAGTGCCATTGGCAAGCCTCAATGGTGGATTACCTAAGGACAGGTTCTCTGATGTTAAAGCGCTCAAAATAAAGTCAAACAATACAATATTATGGTGTATTTAGAGTGCCAAATGTACTCATCTTAGAAGTTTGTAAGACAGTTAGGGACTTTATTGTTCATAATGTGAAAAAAAACATTATTATTGAGCTATTTACAACATAACATAAAAAGACAGCTGCATAAAAAAAACATTATAAAAGATTCAACTGATCACAGCTAGATACTGTTAACCAAGTAACATTGCTTTAGTGATAGTGATGACCTTAACCTCTGGCCTTTGACCTCCTAACCCAATTAATTTTATTTTAACTGTACCGCAGAGTTGAATATCGGACAATCCAAATAAATGAATACCAATTCTATTAATATTTTAATTTTCATACATTTTTCGTCACACTAGTGACAGGGAGGATAAGTCTGGAGATATTATCAATAAATTCAAGGGAAGGACCAAAACCAACAATACATTCATTCATTAAATAAAGTATTATCTGTGAAACCAAAGCCTGATATAGTTTATCACTCTGTGCCATAGACATCCACTGTTGCTTTTAAAAACAGCACATCTGAACCACACTGTTGCACTGGGTGACAAGTTCATTCATTACCATGAATATGGCCACTGTATTATTTTGAGTCAATCCCACACACACTGGCCTGCTGTGATGAGTAGGCTTACTCAAAAACACACTAAATTGGCAGTTGAAAATATTACCCAACACATACACTGTTTGAGTAATGCTTGATAGACACTACAGTGGCCAGCTATTTTGAAGCCCCAGTAAATGTTTTCTTTTGGCCACTTGGGTGCAGTGGAAACCAGCTGTGGCGTGCAGTTTCCTATAGTATTTACACATCCAGCAGACACGGAGCAATGTTAGCACTCATTTGGAGTACAATGGGTGCAGTAAACAGTAAAGTTGCATGCTGGAAAACCAAAACAATGAGCTATAATCTGCTATAAAGCTCTGCTGAGCTGAGGGGAATTTAAGAGTTGGATGGTAATTCTCTTGTTATTATAAAAATATTGATTACAACCATTTTCAGAAATTACTTAGCCTTTTTTAAAGATGAATGTATATATTCCTGACCCATTTTTAAAGATTTACATCTACAGGAGGACAGAATGGTCTCTGGGGAACAGACAGGGCAGGGAAGGTAAGGTAAGGAAAGTATTGGTTTTAGTTATTTCATGGGATTTGTTGACAAAAACAAATATATAGAATTTCACCCGCCTTAATCTTTAAGCATGGTAATGTCTAACAGTGGGTTGGATGACCCATCTAACACTTTAGGTAGGTTTAGACCCCTTTAATTTATTGTCAGAGGCCAAAGTTTTCACATGTAAACAAGAAATAAAGACCTAAGGCATAAAACGCAATCTTGTTTTTAATGACCACATGCTATTGTTGTTGCTTCTGTGTCTTACCTGCACATGAAATAGAAACCCCTCTACATCTCCCTTGGTTTACATGAAGTGCGCACTGGGCGATAGAGCTCACATTGCCAGAGCATGTACTTGTGAACCCTCTCAGTCCACTGCTGTCACCAAAATCGGGACTATCTCTGGGTTTTTTAGGATCTCCACAACTGAGTTCCCTACACACCATTGCAGTGTCTTTCAGGCTCCAGCTACTATCACAAACTTTTCCCCATTGGCCATCATGGAAGACCTGCAAACTACCTGAGCAGCGGTCAGTCCCATTGATCAATCGGATTGTCTCTGGAAAGGAAGCAATAAAAAAGAAGTCTTGTATTTAAAATGTTCAAGAAAAATGTTAATGTCTCATTAATTACATATTTTACCATGCGCCATAGGATGGTAGTTTGGTAAGGAGAACAGATTGTGCACCAAAGAACAACCACAAAAAGGGGAACAGCAAAGGGATGATTGTGACATGCAATGGTTTGTCACATGGTTAGAAACAAGGTTTATAAATAATAGTTCTGGTACAAAGTAATGTTCAAGAGAGTCAGTAATTAATGGAAAGGGTTTAATTTGCTGGGAAAAAATCCAAAAACCAAATCAAAAAAATCTTAGTATTAGCTAGTGAAGCTTGTGCAAGATCAGCAAGATCATCACACATTTTATCTCAAATATCATGTAATATACAGTAGATTAACCAAACATGTATGAGGAAGTTTGGATGAATACTTTCCAGAAATAGCTATGCATCACCACTTCACACAAATGTAAATTTGGGATTGTTTCTTCGATTTCCAATTCACTATTCATTAGAGATGAAAAAGATCTACATGATGTTTCCAGCTCCTGGGTTCTTTCAATACAAAGTCATAATTTTCCAAGTTTCTTGTTAACTGTTCAAGCACTCTAAATTGGGGTGTCATCTGGATTTTGACCAACCTAAATTGATTTCAGTGGGGCTTTGACAAAAAACACTGATTTTGGCATAGCGACAGAGTAATATAGCATGTGTTACCTGAGCATACAAGACCGGCATCTTCATGGTGGTCACAGTCATGTTCTCCAAACCCTCTGTGTGGGCATTCAGCAAGGGACTTCTCATGACCAGTACACTCAACATCGTCCATCCAAACCTGATCATGGCCTCTGCCAAAGTGGGCCTTGTACTTGACTGACAGAGGCACCCCACAGTTCATCTCTCGGCATGCAACGGCTGCTTCCTGCATCCCCCATCTGTCATCACAAACTGTTCCCCACTGTCCATCATGGTAGACTTCCACTCGGCCAGAGCATCGATTTGTCCCATTCATCAGCCGAATCGGTTTACTGTCTGTCAGGTTGAAAAGATGAATCAAATGCATGTTTATTCACAAGCCATCCAAAGATAATACCAATCTAACTGGGTTAATTTCTTCATTATTGCTGATAGAGTAGTTTGATCACATGGATGACTTACTTGCACAAATTACAGTAGCATCAGTACAGCTTTCCTTGAATTCTTGAAGTGTGCACTTTGAAAGAGAGCTCTCATTTCCAAAACAGTTGGTTTTGACTCCAACCATCTCACGACCCTCTCCAAAATATGGCACTTCAGCCTTAATGACAGGGGTACCACAATTAATCTCTCGGCAGATCACTTCGGCTTCCTCCTCACCCCAGTCACTGCTACACACTCTTTTCCAGTGGCCATCATGGTAGACTTCCAGCCTGCCGTTACACCGATTGCTTCCATTGACCAGCTTCACATGTTCTGCAAATGATGTAGATAGAAATTTCAATAGGTAAGACTTACTACAAAGCTGTTGCACTCCAGAAAATCTTATGGATTGGAAATTCTGACTGTCTGCACTGTCCAGGAAAAAATGATTTTCCCATGTGTGGGTTTGATCTGATTCGACAGAGACTTGGGAACACAAGCAAACCACTCAACAACTGTTGTCATATTTTGAGATAAGCTTTGCTAAATTCTGATTGATGTATAGAAATATGTGACATCTCCTTTTCCCAAATGCACTTCAAATCTGTGGGAAGAGTTCAAACAAAACAATATTGCAGCAATCTCTCAGTTAAAATAAACAAAACTCACTCGGTCAAAACATTTTGCGTTAATGTAGAACCCCATCATTGATAGTAAGAAGCTGATTGAGAAAAACAAGTTTTCAGGGCCTTGAAATCTTTCTAAGATACAATAGCAAGTACGTAAATAAATATCAGCATAAATAAATATCACATTTGACTGTTATGGAGCCATTTAATGCATTTACATTCTGTTATTATCTCTTCATATAGTAGTTTTCATTGTCAGTGGCAGAGTGCACCATTACCAAGATGGATTCAAACTGCACGACAGATTTACAGGAAACGATGTAATCCTATAATCCACCATTACTGTTTCTAATTTTATTTCATTTACAGTACATCAGCCTCACAGTTCACTATTCACTCTCCCATGATACTCTCCTATAATGTATTTTTCACCATGGTAAGAGCTGACAGAAATCATTCATTAAAACCGTCTACAAGACAACGGCCATTTTCAGCATTTTTTGACAGTCAGTTTTGAAAATTGCAGTGTAACAAGAAGAAGCAGCCACAGTGAGCTGTTAGATGAAGAGCTGCAGGCGACAGGTTGTACACAAAAGTAACCAATGCCTTAACTGTTCCCTGCTGTTGTTTGGAGAACTACATGTGCCGTGTGCAGAATTGGTGGTCAGATTATGCAATTGTACATTTTATTTATAGAGTGCTTTTCAAGATTCTCATGCTTTACACAACTACACAATGAGGCAACGGAAAACCACACTAAAAGAACAAGGAAATTAATCGCATATTAAAAGCAGTTCAGAAAAGGAGAGTTTTGAATAACTTCATGAACACAGACAGATTGGTGCAGTCAAAATAATTATAAATGTATTCTTAATTTTTTTGGCTGCACTGTAAACAGATACACCAGTTAATCTTCTGTTGTATTTCTGACAAAGTAGCTGCTACTGGAGTGTTTACTGTAGGATTAAACTGCCCTTACCACCAACAAACCAACTGACATTTAAAGGACTTTAACTGAACATAGAACAAAGCATGTATCATTTCTACCCAAGGTTCAGAAATAATGTTTTAATATTTTGTTTTTTTTCAACAGTTCTGTTATTAAAAATCATTAGCACTCATGTAGCTCCCTGCTTTGTTTGGAACCAAGATGTGGAACAAATGTGACATGAGGCGGAAGCATGTGACTGTAAACACAAACACACAGAAATGTATGTTAAATAAATAGTAAATAAAATAAATAGTAAAATAAAGTACAGCTGGTGACTGCAAAGTTTTGGTTTATCACCCATCCCTGCCTCATGCCCTTTGTACTTTACATTTGCAGCAGACATTCACGTGCCTCTGCTGCAACAGCACTGCCAATACAAGTAGCGATCGGTTAGGTTTTTGTTCATAAGATGTAATAATATGATCATTTGCAAAGATAAATGCTTTGTCAGCTGCTTCTCTTCACAGCTGTATTTCCCAATTTCTCTAGGCAGTTCCACATTTCTGGCCTTGATATAAATTGAAGATGAAACTTGTAATACAGGGTTTTGTGATGCTTGGTTGTATGAGCTATACCTGTGTTTTCAGGTTAATGCATAAAAATGAGTGTCAAATTGAGTAGTATCCCATCATGAGTAGTCCAAATTTAAATAACAGTGAAATGGCTCAAGTACTGCAAACATAACTAAGATAAGTCTCACCTGAACAGACAACACCAGCATCTTCGCTGTGACCACAGTTATTGTCTCCGAGTGGTCTGTGCTGACAGTCGAAGATGGAAGACTCACGCCCAGTACACTCCACATCATCTAACCAGATATTTTCCTTTCCCTCTCCAAAGAAGGCGCTTTTTTTGGCCTCAAGAACTGTCCCACACTTTAACTCTCGACATACCACGTCAGCGTTGGCAATGCTCCAGTGATCGTCACACACCGTTCCCCAAGTGTCTCTGTGGTAGACCTCCACTCTACCAGAGCATCGGGAGGGCCCCACCAGCTTAACTTTTTCACATTCTAGAAATGACAAATAAAAATGCAAGAGGTGAGGTGCAGGAGGTGATGGCAGTTCTTTTTTTTTTTTTTGATTAGACCAGGACTTTTGAAATCTGGTAACTATTTATTATGCACAGGTTTTCGGCCATGGAAGGTTAATAGAACTTACTGACCTGTAAGCAGCGGTAGACTCAGTAGACCTAAAGGAGAAATGCATAGTCAAGCAAGTTTGAAAACCCAGCGTTTTGTCATGATTATTTTAAGTGCAACAGTGCTGTAATTGGTCAAATTTATTATATATTAGGATAATCTCCTTGAGATGTACCAATTCATTTTTAAGTGTCCCAAAACACATAACACATACTCAAATCTCTTACTTTGATCATAGATCCTTCTATGATCAATATGATCATAGAAGGAATACTCTCAGAAATATAAAATATTACATATCATTATTATTGTTATAATATATTATACATGAGACTATATATATATATATATATATATATATTTTTTTTTTTAATGATGAACTTTAAGAACTTCTCTTAGTCTTTCTTATGGTTCTGATTGCTGCACTCAAGAGCCAAATAGATGATGAAATAGAAACTCACCGATCGACAAATAAAAAAACAAATGTAGCATTTTGGCAGAAATGAAGATCATTAGTGTCTTCTATGTTGGTCAAATCCTGTCATGGAATCAGTAAATCTGAAAAAAGAAGTATTGTTACTCTTCAAACAAAAATGTTTTCACCTTTCAGTTGTGTTGCTTCATCTCTCTTTAGCCAAGCAAGAGAAGCTTTTTCACCAAAAATCCATGAAGGTGATCAAACAGCCCTCTTACCTGTTAAATCCAATACATCTGGGCAGCTGTTAAAGGAACTGAAACACACAATTCAAAGTAAAGTTATGCATAGCTGAAACATTCAAAGGATAGAAGCCTAATGTACAGATCCAGTAATTGTTATGAATAAAAGAGACCGCCTGGACTTGGACTGCAAACTAGGCACATGTTGACATTTTGATCAATGATTAAAGACAGAGGATGAGAGGGGATTTCATTTCGTTTTACACAATGTCTACATTACCATTTGAAAAACCTCATCATATTCAACAGGAAAATAAACCTGCATTTAACAATACACTGACAAGCAGCTGTATATGATAGTAGCAGTGATTTATTGACAAGTTAAAACATCAGCTGCAGACCAATGAGAGGCAAAGGTAGATCAAAAGGAGAGTTGTTATGAGCAAATGTCAAGCATTCGACCATTGACTCCCAACACTTAAACCCCACCTGTCCCCTCCTTCCTCTGCTTATCATTCAGTCATTTTATGTTAAATTGGTACATAATCAGAGCTTGTTTCACCTCTTTTTTTTTTTTTTTTTTTTAATTCACTGACATACTATCAAGTAGCATAAATAAACAGGTCACTTTGGTGGGAAAAAACCTAATAACAGACTTTTTCTTAATAAATGAAACTATTTTACATCCAATCTTATAAATATAAGTTTTACTTTGGAGTACACTGAAAAGTATTTGTCCATTGCATTCTCATTTCTATTATAATCCTGACACTTTTCAAACATCATTTTCATATTCTAATGCTAAAATTGTCAAATATTGCATTGCTTATGAATTGAATATAGTCAGTCCTTGTTTATATTTTTGACATTTTCTACTCCTGATGTGATTCTTTGGCTTCAATTTTCTTACCTAATAAAATGGACTGATGCTGAATATTCCTCCTCAGAATAATAACTGTGGTCCTTCTCACAAATTCTTGACCTCACACAACCAGCTCTTCTCCCATAGCTTATTGTCTAGGGACTCACTGGAACAGGGAATGGTAAACACTTCCTCCTCTGAAACTGTAAGCCGCAGGATTTGTACCGATTCAGTTCCTTTTATGCAAAATAACCTACTGTCTTCTTGTAAAACCAATTCTGGGAGAAACAAGAATTTATTTATATCACTACTGGACATTTGGAGTTAATGCTACAAGTGTCCCCACCTGTCCTCAAAGTGTTCCAAAGGAAAATAGTGAAATAGCTGGAAGCAGAATCACCAGTATCAAATATATATTAAGTAGCATAATTTGCCCTAATTTCACCTGTTAACTACTTTCTTTGTTAGTGAACTACCATGTGTTATACTGTGGCATGAATTATTGGTGGGTGTGTACTGTACTTTTTAAATTTTGCACATATTTATTGTTTTATATAATAAATATGTGTATATGAATTTTACATTACATACTGTTATTGTTATTTTATTATATTATTTTTATTCCGGCTAGGACCATTTAGGCCAACTCTAAATTCAGATAGTAAAATAAATTCCATTGGTGGCAAATGGGTTAAATCTGATTTCATCTGTTGGTCACAGTTATCACCAGAATTTTCTTTTTTTGTTATTTTATTTTTATTTTTTCTAATAAATGTTTTCCCACTGAAAAGTTTTTTGTTCAATTATTTCTGACACGTTGCACATTCACATTTGCTAATTTGTCTTCTAAAATGTGTTTTTAACCTTTGTTCATTTTTCTGAAGTGCTGTTCTTTTGCTTTTGATACGTTGCCCCCTGAAATGTTGTGTGCCACACCCTAGGGTCACTGTAGTGCCATCCTAAGAGCATACAGTTTGATGATGTGACAGTTGAATGTGATATTGCCTAATTACCGCGTCCAGTCAGCGTTTTGGCCATCTGTTTGCATGCAATGAATTTCCTTAGTTTGCATCCGGTTAAAGCTGCACATCCTGTGCACTTATAAAACCACCACATATTAAACTTCCCTTTTTTATTTCTTTGTCATGTTATTTCACGAACATTCTTACACAAATCATTTTTCGCACACACTGAGTAACTGTTGCACTAAATTTAACTAGTGAACAGATTATACATAACTGGTTCATCCTTGGTTTTCTCTTGTATTCTACACAATTTAGACCTATCATTTTTTAATATTCATCAAGGTTGGAAGGAGATTTGAGTTATTGCAAGCCAAATAGGTAGACAATATTGTTCATACTTCATTATTAATAATTCAGGGGTTGGCTAGATCTGCTTTAATTCTTTTTTTTAAGAACTTCATACTCTGTCCTGTCTATATTATATGCAAGTTCCAGATAATTACTGTATAGAATAAAAAGTTGCCATTAGCATGTACGCACATCCAATTACAGGCAGTAAAGGCAAATCTCATTTAAATATAAGATGAAGGTCTTTCCACATAAACTGGTGTGTCAATATGAACTAGCAGCTATGTTGCTCGTACTCTGTAGACTGCAGTCAGTATCATAATGTTAACACTTGAAGTTATATTAAAAGCCCTTCTTGGAACTTCATTGTTTGATTCTTCCTGTGTCATTTTTGAGGCTTTTATCATGTTTTTGGTGTGTTCTTCCTGTATCTTTTCCTCTAGCTTGAACAACAAAGCTACAGTGGTTCTTTGAAAATTCAGTTTGACATGAAAATGACAGATATAGAAGTATGAAAAGAGTAGCAGACCCACTGACCTCAGTCTTCTCCGTCTTCTTTCAGTATTTTCTGCTAGTGACAGAACTGCCTTTTAGGTTTTGGCAAGGACAGCAGGTTAAGCACATATTGATGTCTGGGTAAATCATTGTCAGACACAGATATGCATCATCTTCTGATGGGAAATGACATTACAACTCATCCGGGGCAAGAAGGCAAACAAGATCCAAACAAGGGTACTGACAAACAAGATGAACATGTCACAAATTCAAAAACAATGAGAGACAAGTCGAGAACAGAAGAGATCAGAAGGGGACTTATTATGAACAAACGTCAACATTTCCTTCTTCCAGTAGTAGCAGGAGTACTGGCCATAAGCAATGGACCTTGAAAAACAAAAACTTTTTCTTTTCATGTTTGTGACTGAGAATGGCCTCATCGTTACAGCTAGATCAGAAATTATATGGTAATGTTGTTGTTGGCTCTTGTCCTAATCAGCTGGTGTGATGTTACTCCACCCTTTAGCCAAAGTGTTTTGGAGTACAAACAAGAAGGCATTCTAGAGAACCTTGTTGCACTCCATCAACTGGGTATGACTAGCTTACCTGCTGGGTGATATGAGGATACAGAAAGCATCACATGTAGTGGCATTTGTAGAAAAAAGGTTTTACACTGTTGCTCTAGTCTCCACTACCTTCTAAGAAAAGATATCTGGCTCTTTAGCTGCTAAATGCTCTCCTGTGTTCATCAGTGTTACAAGTACAACACAAGTAACTACATAAGCTCAACCCTAGTCTTCAGGCAGCCACTGATGGGTATTTATTCACTGTAAAACAGTGGGTCCAGTAAGCAACTGCTATGTAGTTACTCCTAGAAAGCATATAGCTCTACCCACTTTCACTGCCACTTTAAGAGATCAAGCTGCAACAAACTCACTTCTAGAGCTTGTTACCGAAACCTAGTTGGAAAACCCCCAGTAACAACGGACATCTTAAACCAAAATGCACAAATGATATGCACTTACAAAATTTCAACCGCAACCCAACACAAAAAAAAAGGAGGGGGGGGGGGGCTAGAAATTTGCTCTCCCCAAAAAGAGACAAAACTCATGCGTGATACTCCCCAAACTAGTAAATAACCAAATAGGCAAACTCTTCAGTCCAGTCTTACCAAAAACCAAATGCCTACAAACAAATTGACAAACCCTGTTATCTCAGGAGGTAGCAAAATAAAAGCAGCCTAAATTACCACAAAGGTTGAATTTCTTACCAAAACGGTTCATTTGATCCTGGATGAGCCCCAAATTTATCACAACCCAGCTTAAGGCTAGAGAAGGGAGGGGAAACTCTACACAAGTTGTAACTAAAAATAGGTTTATTTTACATAACTAAAAGGGAAATGAAAGTACCACAAGAAAACAAAGCCAGAAGACGGCAAGCAAATGGCTGACTGCCACCAGCTTATATAGAAGCCAGTCAGTCCAGGTGAGCTGAATCTCCTTGACAACCCAACCACCCACCAGGCTCCTGCAGGGAGAGGCCAAGGAATCCAGCACAGAGAGGTCACATCAGTTAGTTGCTAATTTTTTCTGTGCTTTTTTGTACTTGGCAAGTAGTGTACAGTGGGTTTATCAGATTGCTGAGTGGTGCTGCTGGACAGAGTGATATGAGTGTTGAGACTGAACCCAAACAATAAAGATCCTGACCAGAAAACCAAAACAGTGAGCTGAAATATGCTGAAAAGTTCCATAGAGGTGAGGTGAACTGCTTACTCTGGGTTAGTCACTACATGAAAGGCATTTCACATTACACATAGTCATTTCATCCATTGTTAATATTAAAATTTTGATTAGAACAGCTTTAAAGACTTTAACAGCTGCAACACAGACATAACATACATTCATTTGCTCTATCTACTTCCTCTGTCTCTACTTGCCCTGTTTTGTCTTTTTGCATTTGTCAACATCTGATCTGTTATTCCTCACCTGTCCAGTAGCTGCCACTGCAGCATTTCCCACTTCACCAGCCTGGCTGCTCCCCATTACTTAGCTCCTAAATGTATAGTGGACTGCTCATACATATGCTCTCTGCTTGATTGTCTTTAATTTCTTTTCCAGTCTTGCTCTGGTGGCACATTGCCTGTTTGTTTTTTGTTTTTTTAATTCTGTCTGCCTCAGACATTTGATTTTGTTTGCTTGGTTTCCTTCATGTTGCTTAACTGTGAGTCTGCCTTTTAACAAAGTAAAAACTGATTTTTTTTTTTTGTCCCACTCCTGTCTCTGTTATCTGTATTTGAGTCCAATCCCCTTATCCAGTTTTCGCAACTGTTGCACAAGTGTGTTGGTCCAATAGGTGTTGATGTCCATCCACTGAGTTCATTCTGGCTCTGTAGGTATGATATGCCTACATGACACCACATGAACCACACAGAACCTTTAAAATATGTATGTTCAGATGGCAATTCAGGGTTTTCTGCATCACAAAAAACAAAATGACCTCCCCACCACCACTACAAAGGGCCTTCAGATTGATCCTTTCCAAATAAAGGTGGCACCTTTTACATTTCCACCTGCTGTTCAAACTCTGCTTTCTGAAGCCAAAGTTTTTTCTTTAGTATATTACTTAAAACAATTTGCACATGAAACATACTAGGGCAAACATTTTTAAAATATGGAAATGTGCTTTGTTGTGTGATATACACATATAGATAGACACAGCAGAGTCACAGGCAGAGTGGTGCAACATTAGTACATTTAGTCAGTTTGTGGTCCATCAGATTTGTTAGCGACCATTGACAAAAAATCACAATTACGATTTGACAATAAATGAGGATATAAGTCAGCAAACTAGGAATGTTTGTGTCAACAGTGACAGAAATTTGAAGTAAAGGTTACATGTCCTTTCACAACATGGCACAGCATTTAGCAAAGAATGGCTAACAGGGAATGCATCTGTTTGTGTGTCCTTCATGTGTAAGCATAAAGGAATCAGTCAACCACTCATCCATGATAATTTAATTGGGAAGACATAAAGAGAAAATGCTTAGTGTTGGTGTCTGGGAGAAACAACATAGAAAACAGACTGGGGGACGGAGTAAGAGTGGGCCATAATCTGTCAACTGTTCATTTCATAACGTGTAAAACATAGAGGGCGGTCTGGTGCACAGAGGTTGGGAGCTTTGCCACTCGGTTATCCCTGAGCAATCATTTCTTATCTCCTAGACCCTCTGTCAGATAAGTCTTAGACAATAATCTGTACAGTGTATTCCTACAGCCCATATGGCTCTATTGCAACAAGGCTTTCTTTCTACAGCAGCCTTGATTGGAACTGGAACTGGTTTGGCAGAGGTATGTTTTATTTGATGGCAGTTACTACAAATTTAAAAAATGACTGCTGCCTATGATATTAGGTGTTTTTTTATCCCTAATATTAGAGTTCTTAGCATTTGGTCCTATCTACTTTGTGGCAGGCTGCAGTATCTCCTCTGTCACCTCTGGGACACAGACACACACCCAGATCCGGACATAACGGCTAGGCCGTGGGGTTGTTTCAGGTTGCATTAAGTGATGCCTCTCAGGTCCCCTCACTTAACACAGCCTTCATTAACAGCTGCTGATTGAGACAGATACACACAGGAGCACACACTAAGGCAGGCACACACACACACATGATACAGGTGTGTCACTTCTCCCTTGTCTGCTGCATTGCAGACTCTCCCAAACCAATTGTTCTGCAGGTGCAAAAGCTGCTACATATTCATCTTCTACTTCACAAAGAATTCCTGCTACTGCATTTTGAAACAGTGTTTTCAGTCATAGAGTATCAAGCATGAAAAGGAAACACAAACATGCCCATCATTGTCCATTAGTGTTAAGTTAATCTCCCCTTTTTCTGTCACTAAGTGTCTGTGGCCTCTTCGGGACTTATCAGATGTATCTCAGAGATTCAATTGATGGTGGAATGTTGTTAAAAGAGTCAGGAGAGGTCATAAGGTGAAATCCATGTGGTGTGATGTTTGGCAACATGCTGGCGTCCACGCAAAAAGATCATGGAAGAGAAGAGCAGGCAATGTAACACAGGGTGTGGTGCAGCTCTTGTCCTCATGTTTCTTTGTTCTCTAGACGTCACATACCAGCAGCTTCATTTATGACTCAGAATCCTGTAGAGATTGCGGGGAAAAAAAAGAGCATGTAGAGATTGAACATTTGTCTGATTATCTATACATTTACAGTATATTATCTGCAATTCATACAATGATTCTCTATGTCCAGTACATTAGTCTAGGGAGTTGATGAAGCTTCAAAACAGGAAGCTCAAGAGCATCTCCAGAGGGAATGTATCTGCAATATCCTGCCGGTTTATACGTAATCAGATCTCTTCTAACCAAGTTATCCAATCAGCCTCTAGAAGAGAGAGGCAGAAAAGGATATGACTGGAGGAAAATCAAATAAGTAAATAAAATGATAAATGAAAATAAGCTCCTTTGATGTCTGACGAAGGGATCACCAAATGGTCCCAGTAATTTAGTATTCAAAAGCGCAAACATAGTCCAGTTCCAATATGACGATGACATATACTCTAACATATATGGTATTAGTTTTTTTTCATCATCTTAGCATTAAGATTAACTCTGTCCATTGGTTGATGTAGGAACTATGATTATCTTAAATTCAAAAAATTCTGAGAGGATTGGCGGAAGACCCAGAATAAATCTTGATATCTGTGAAACAGATTAAGGGAAGGAGACAAGGCCACTGAAAGTTGAGGTGTTGGGCTTCATGTTTTTAAAACTCCTTACCAAAAACAGATTAAAAAAAGTAGATGAGCATGAAATACCAATGAGTGATAAATCACGTATTTTAGAGGTTGCTTATAGAAACTAGAGCTGCTGATCCAGCAAAGTGGAGAGATGTTGCAGTGTTTGGTCTGTCAGCAAGTTGCAATTGAGAGCAAACCATGTTTCCTGTATGGTTTATACCACACAGACAGCAATGTGTTGCTGAGTCGTGAGAATATAATGTGTACATACTGTACAGTCCCTTACTTTCACTGATGGTTTGGAACTGAGCCCAAGGAATGCAAACACAGTGTTGTTCTCCTTCGAGTCAAAGAAGTCTTCATAGTCCTGAGGAGGAAATAGAAAAAATGAGGATGTTGAGTGTTATGTAATCTCGGCAAGTTTGAAAGATGGTTTTAAACATCCCTTCCAAATAGTCCATCCACTGCTGCTTTTAATGTAATTCATGTCATTGGAGAGAAATTCTGGATTACCTTGGCCAGTGAGAGTGACAGCAGCCCTGAACAGATAATCTGCCCCATCCATGAAACTGGATTATGGCAGGATTACAGAGGCGTGTGCAATCTCAGTGGAGGATATAAACTGGCAAGCTCTAACTGATCAAACTCATTCACCAGCATAGGTGGTTCAACCAATATAGACATGATCTATTTTCTGGCATAACCAGTGTGAGCAAAAAAAACCTCAGTGCAACCTAATACCAATATAAACATTATAAACTGATATCCATCATACCCCACAGTAGTGATCCTCATTGAAGATCTGTGGCGGCAGTGGGTTGCCTTTCTCCGGCTGCTTGTCCCGGGGGATATTACGGTACATCCAGAGCCGCTGCTCCTCCAGCATAGTGATGTCTACTTCCTGGAAGCTGATTCGATTGGCCTCTAGGAAACCCACCACTGCCTGCTGATGCTTTTTTATCTGTAGAAATCAATAAAAAGAGGGAGGATTGGTTTGGGAGAGGTAGAGATGGTCAAGTAGGGTGGAGAATGGGCGGTGAGGGAGATAAATATGTACATTTAAAACACTTTGCTTCATCAATAATGAGGGGAGCCACCTGACGGACAACTACAACCTGCATTGAGAGGATCACGTGACCGACGGAGACAATCAAAGCTGTTAGTAGGCTAGTTTTCAGTAGCCTTGCTAGCTTGCCTAGTTGTACTGTAACATAAGGTAGAGACCAAGTAAAGAAAAGGTGAAGAAGAACAAAACACAACTGTTACTGGAAAATGACTAAAACTTTGTACAGCAAAGAGAGAAACACAGTAAAGCTGTTAATCAACTTGCCTTATTTCTTTATTTTTTCACCTCTGTTTAGTTTGATTTGTGTTTGGAACATTTAAAAAAAAAACATCGACAAATGTTAAAATGATGAGAAACAAACTAAACACTCATAGCAGCCGACCCCCCTCCAAAATATTCAGACATATTCATGAAGAATATTCATGCAAACAAGATGTCAAATTCATCAGATTTTGAAAACCACACAAGAATTTTCAGCATAAGTTACTTTCCAGTTTCTGTATCATAGTTCTAAAAGCAGAACTTTCCCTCAAATTCTTTAATCTGTTGCCCAGCAAAAAATCATCAACTCTGATCAGAATGTGTGTCCAGAGAGACATCAGATAATAAAAAAGGACACAGCTCAATGCCAATGTAAATAAATACACAACCAACTTTAATAATAAATTCCTACTAAAATGTGTCCATTGTAACATTTTTAATTAAAAACTCATAAATCAACATTGGCTAACCCATTGTTAGTGTGGTCTATAAGATAAAGTATCAGCTTGCACAGTGTTCAGTTGGTAGTAAACAAGCTCAACTAGCCTGCTGCTAGCTCGGCTATGCCTGTCGATCACATGATCTCTCCTTACAGGTCATAGTTCATCCAGAGTCTCCCCGATATCGAGCTAAAGCAAACAAATGTACATGTTCCACACAAGTATGATCTGATGTTGCCCTTATGTATATACATGAGTGCATAAAGTGCAGCACTACTGTATGTGTGTATGGCATCCCCCTTGTCTCTGTATGCTGGTCTTGGCCAAGCTGTTTTATGTTTAATACACTCCTGTAATGACAAACGGTAAGCGGACACCCATTGAACCAGAGCAGGTTTTCTCTATCACTCACACACACACACACACACAAATGGATAAGGAGTGTGGCGCATGTATTGAGTGCACAGTGACTCAGTTGGTAATGGGGACATTAAGAAGGATTATTGATTAGTGAAGGAGCTTAGGTTTGAAATCAGAAAGCTGACATCCTTTTTCTTCACTATGCCTTGAACTTACATCGATAGCGTTTCAAGAGAGGCTTTAGGCTGCAATTAGGATTTATTGTCTATCAATGAATGAATCAATAACTATAGTTATTATTCTAATCTGAAACATAATGGATTAAGATGATTCATGTTGTTATTTGTAGCAATAACTCCTCTTCCTGAGCAAACAAAGAATGTGGAACATTTGTCCCTGCGTGCTGTTTAGTCTTTCTTAATTGAAGGACACTTTTATTGCAGTGAACTTTCCCAGCTGTGGTTTGGGACGGATGTAACAGCTCCCCATGGTATTGTCCTATGTGCTCTGGGACACTCTGTTTGTTTGTGTTTGAGCGTGACTGCATGACAGTGTTTGTGTTCTGCAGAGAAAAAACAGACAGAAAACACAAAAAACTCCCATGGTAGGTTGTAAACACACATAAATAGACACATAGTATAAATGTATTGGGCCTGTTACTGTTCTAGCTAGCTTAAGTCACTATAGGGCTGCAACTAATGATTATTTTCATTTAATTCATCATCTATAAAAATGTCAAAAGTTGCTTGTGTTGTCCAACCAGCTTGTATAAAACTTAAATATATTAAATTTACCATCATATATGACAAAGAACAGTTGCAAATCCTCACATTTCAGAGGCTGGAAGCAGCAAATGTTTGTTTTTCTCTAGTTCAACTAATTGATTAATCGAGTAATTGTTGCAGCTCTAAAAGTGACCATGCTTCACAAGGTGGTAGGAGTAACATTGTCTGTCTCCTCTCTGTTTTGAAGGACTAAAAACAAATACCATTGGAACAATAATCAGAAGCATTTCTGACTAAACTAATTTGTATGATCAGCTGAAAAAAATATTTATTTTAACCAATTTTCAACAGTTTTGTCATGTGTGTGTATCACTTTATTTTCATTCACATTAAGTTGTTTAGAGCACCGGGCTCGGCATCTTGCATTCTATAATCATTCACTCATGGTTCCTATTTGCAACAAGTTCTATTTTGTTTATCCATTTATTTTGTTTTGCCTGAAGTTTTATCATCCATTGTGACAACTAAAGCATTTCCTCTATTCTTGTTGCTCTTGATGTGTGTGCCTGAGCATTTGCTATCATTTATCACAAAGGACTGAATCTACAAAACAAACTGGGTGCAAGAAATTTTATTTTATGGCTAAATATTATCGTCTGTTATCCTGTCCCGTAGAGAGAAGGTGAAAAATCAAACACAAACATAAGATGAATGAAAATTGAATGATGTGGTTATCTGTGTGTGTATAAATGCATGTGTACCCATTATTTTTGGGATAATGAGCACCACAATGGAGCTATTGTTTTACCTTAAGCAGTAGACAGTAAGGGCTTGTTCTGTACAGGCAGTTATAGACACACACCCAAACAAGTCTGCAAATAATCTGTTGTGTCTCTCAAACAGTGAGGCTCTGTGCGTTCTGGCCTTGAAGCCCACAATAAAGTAAATGAATTACAAAGATATTGACTGTCTTTAAAGAGAAAAATGTCTGTTTGTTCTGGTCAAAGGTTAAAAACCCCATATAGAATCAGTCAGTTTCTGGCCTGAGTCTATATGTCACATTAGTGGCCTCCAACATACAGTGCAAGTCAAAAGTTTGGACACACATTCTCATTTAAGTAAATGGGAAGGTGTGTCCAAACTTTTGACTGGTACTGTAGTATAAATGATCCGGTCTGTGAGCTGAAAGGCAGGCAGCCTGGGTGTAAATAATGAAAGAGCTGCCCCCTGTGAGCGTGAGTGTGTGTATGTGTGTATGTGTGTGTCAGAGGATGGATGTGTCCAGATGTTATATGTGTGTCTGTTTATGTGTGAGACTTGTACACAAATGACATCACGAGTAATCCTAAACACACTCCTGCTATTGCAGAACATGAGCACATACGCTTTGTTTGAGAGCACTTTCTGAAATGTAGGGATTAACTGGAGGTTAAGACAGAACTAATCCTTTAGTCACGAACAGACAGAGGGAAATTGAGGACCTACGATACTATCAATGAATAAAATAAAAATAAATTGCACCCATCCTGAGCAACAAAACAGAGGTTTTGAAAAAATATCACATCTAAAATTTAAGTTTTGGAGCTATTTTAGACTGCAAATCATGACATCTTGTGATTTGAAACAGATCTGAGTGGTATCACGCCTTCCTCAACTCCTCTTAAAAAACAGGTGAAGGGGTAGATGGATGATTTGAGAGCAGGGGAGTGTGTTTTTTTTCCCTCTTATTACCCCTGAGATGTATTTGCAACTTGGACTGCGCACGCCACCTCAAGAGAAGGCCTTCTCTTGAGCGTGCAAGATCAAATGATGTGAAGATTAATCAAACTACATTCATAATAATTATCAGGAAATTTGACATGGCCAAATGTAAAATGTGAGGAGACTGATCTTGCTACTCATCCAATGAGGAGTGTGTGTGTGTGAGGGGGGGGTTAACCTAATTTGCATTTAATTCATTCTTTGCTGATGATTTCCGCCCCACTAATTTGCAGCCGTTAAGTGGTGAACTGCTCATCTTATGCAGGGAAAAGTCTTTTCAATTATTATTTCCGATTGTTTTACTTCGTGGCTTTTCTGCTCATATATCCCTGCTCATGTTTTGCTTGTGTGTTCTCCAAAGTTACATTCCCACAGTTTTATTGCCTTCCTCCATCTCTCTCACACTACTATAACCTCTCACACCTTCCCCCCCCTTAAATACACACATCTATTTCACTTTAAATCAGCTAAGGGATCCAGTCTCACCCTTCCTCTCTATTCAATCACTTGTAACTCAATTCAAACAGCATTCGGAGTGAATTACATTCACATGAGCTCCACACTCACATAACTGACCCAAATGGTGAACCTATTCAAGCGTTAAGGACCCTGCTTTGTGAGAGTGTGTGTGTTTGTGTGTGTGCGTGAATGTATGTGTCATAGCGTTAAAAATAACTCCTTTTGTAAACGCACCAGAGACGGAGCAAGATAAAATAAATATATTAGTCATTTGTCCCATTACCTAAGACTTTAAGCATTCCCACCGGAGTGTTGTTTGATGGTTTTCTGCTCATACTCAGTATCAGCTGGACTTACTCTTTGGCATGTGCCTGTTGTTTGCCGAGGGGCACTACGACACCCTCTGTTAATGTCCCTTCTCATCAACTGCACTGACATAAATCACTCTTCTGTATTTAGAAGAAGCTCATTAGGAACTCCTCCTTAGAATGAATCAAGAGGTGAACAAGTTAAAAAGTTTAATACATTTACAACTGCTGTATACTGTTTTTGAATATGTTCATTTATGTTTAGACTGTGTCAAATAGACACAGCCTACATTGATGCTGTTGTAATTTTTGAGGTCATAATTAATATGGGTGTTCCTCTTATTTGGTGCACTCATGTACATCCTTGAGGGAGTTGCAAATTGACCACCTATGACTTGTTTGCACACCAAACAAGTATTTTGTTCTGCCAATAGTGGAGAGACGTTTGCTCCCTCAGGCTCTCCACTTTGAAAGCACAGGTGAGGTTGCAGCCCAGACTGACTGCAAAATCATTTCAGATAAACTGCTAGATGACTAACTATTTTAGTGAAATGCATTACAACACAAATTCAACAGGTTGAATTGACACATGCATTACCCAGACCGCAGAGCGTGTAAGAAACCAGCCAATTAACACTGTGCATCTTAGTTATTGAGTAGACTGCTTACATGTCTGCTTGACGCTGATTACTTTAACTGCTTATAATACTCGGCTGTTGAGGATAACGCTTTTCCACGTGCATTTTTAATATGCCTGCCCTCATTATAGCCTATGAAACTGTCATAAAGCTCGAATTTGCAAACACTCACCGCGACAGAGCCAGTTGAGGAGGCGATGTAAACCTTGATGACCATTTTAATCCCAAATTAATGTCAGACAGTCGACAAAACAAACTGTTTTCTAGTATTGAATTCCGTTTATTTTCCACAAGTAGCACTACGCTTTAACTACACACTGTTTTATATGAGAGAAGACACGCATCTCCACGACTGTATAAACTGAGCCATGATAATAAAGCGGCGTGCGCTCCTGCTGACTGCGCCGCTCAGTCTCTGTCCTCCATGGAAATCTCTGTCTATGGACCTCACTGCACACACAACACTTCCGCTGATCAGTTTCACAATAATAAAAAAAATTACAAACAACATTTTGTTTGCTCCAGAGGTCACGTGATGTTTGGAGAACAAAACTTGTGAAATAAACTAAACTAGATTGTGATATTAGGAAAGTATGGGCTAAATTTGAGGTCCAGAGTATAAGATTTTGTGCGTGTGTTTTTATGTCATCTAGTCAATTTTGTTTCTCCCTTTTTAACCGGTCAGGGGGGTTCACTTTCATTTCTCAAGTCTGTCTTAAAACAATAGTCAGGGTACCGGATGAACATTGAAATAGGTTTTTTTTGCTGTATTCATCCCTCCTGTTCATACTGACCATCAGAAGATCTCTTCATTATGTAGCCTACTTACAATGTAAGTGAAGGGGGCCAAAATCCACTGTCTGCCTTCAGTGCAAAAATGTATTTAAACGTTTATCTTAAGCCAATATGAAGCTTCAGCCTTCCACATTAGTCAAATCAAGTAGATATCTTTCAATGTTACAGTCTCTTTAGTGCCAAAGTCCCTCTTTTTGTTGCTACCACAGTAGTTCAACAGGGAAACACTGTCCGAGGAAACACAAAAAGGGAATTTGATGCTAAACAGACTGTAAATGTGGCAGATACCCACTTGATATGACTAACTTTGAGTGCTGTAGCCTCATATAAGCTTCAGATACACTTTTTAATGCATTTTTGCCCAAATTACTGTGGACACACTGTAGATTTTGATCCCCATCACTTACATTGAAAACGCATCTAAAGGGAATGTTTTAATAGCCAGTTTGAACAAGAGGAATGTTTATAGTGAGGAAAACCTCTTTCAGTATATGGACAACTGGCTGACATTTTAAGACAGACTTGAAAAATTGTGAAACTATCCTTTAACGATTAGTGTTCCGATTCTAGGAAACGTCTGTGTCATTTGCTGTTGTTAAGAGCCCAAACACATAGCTAGTGTCAAACCTTACCTGTTTATTTTGAAAATAACTGTTTACTTCTGCTTTGTTTCTGGTTATGTCAGGCAACTTGACGCAGGTAACCTCCAGGTTTCAGGTAGCTACATTGGGCGAGGAAAAGAATGAAATGTAGTTCTCCTTTAGTTTCTGGAAGCATTCTGGGCCGCAAGCTTTTTTTCTGGCTAGTTTGTTTGTTTGTTTCTTATCAGCAAATCTCAGATTTCATTAGGTATAACTCCTTTTTTATGAACTACTACTGAAATCTGGTGAAGTATTCAGTGATTATCACTATGTGTAATTTTATCCAGATGGAGATTAAACTGCGGAATAAAAATGTCTAAACGTTTACTAAATAAAATTAGATTATGCAGCCTTGATGGAGGTAAGCACTATCATGTGCTCTTTAATAATGAAAGAAAATGCACAGAATGAATTTAAAAAGGCAACAAGTACAGAAATAAACAGCACTGTATCATGTCTTTTTTGATTTCTTCAATCCAATATTATTTTCTGGAAAAATCTAAGCTTTAATATTTGTCTCATTTACACTAAGAAAACTGCAAGCTTTCATTTGAGCCTGGGAGAACTGATGTTCTACATTATACTCTCTGTGTGCCTTGTACTCTTCTTTTTAATTTTGAAAGCCCCCTTTGTTGGTCTTTCCCTTTTTTAAAAGACTGAGGGAAACATGCAGGAATTCCAATGTGCTTACTCTGTACCTGTACAAATGAATTTCACAAATGAAAATAAAGTCACTTGAATTTGAGCTTAAAATAACTCTTGCTGTGGCCAAGGTTATTTCACCTACAGAAGCTTGGATAAGAGAAATTGCAGTTACTGATTGCTTGGTCTCCGGAATGGACTTTTTCCCCTCAAAATTCTCATACCGTGGCTCTCTTCATGGGTTCAGAGAACAATCTCACCACAAAATCCATTTAGTAGCTGCTCTGGAAGAAATATATATTCTTTATATTTTATAGCTTATTTATTTCTTCATAAAATCAGCTATTTGTGCATAACACGAGTAAGAAACCATATTACCGACTATGGTACGTATCAAATGGAAAGATAACACATATATAATTCATGGCATAAGCCTCAAACACAAAGCAAAGTTTGGTTATTCTGTATTATTAATACTGGTAAACATAAGGCTATTTATATCGCAAGTAGTGTTTTTTTCCTCGTTAAAGTTTTTTCCCTCCTAAAATCGAGGGTCTAAGGACAGAAGATGTTGCTGTTGTTGTACAGACTGTATTAAAATCAGTCCCCCGAGGACTAATTTGTGACTTGTAATATTAGGCTGTACAAATAAAACTGATTTGACTACAGCGCCCCTCTGGTGGTGGAGCGGTATTGCAGGGAAGTGCTGCGGTTGCCATGGTACAGCGTCAGCGGTCGAGCCGGAGTAAACCTCAAGGCGTAACTCGTGTTGCTATCTTACTGTGGACAATGACTGGGCAGCGCATTTTAAAACGATAATCATGACATTTTGTTTCCAAAAAAACGATAGGACGATTAACGTTATGCCCTCTCTTATTTAAACGGCAGCAGTGTTAGCTAAAGTTCATGCTAGCTTGCTAGTAGTTGAAGCTAACACTGGGCTATTGATTCTAAACAAAGAGGGTTTAAATTGCTGTAATGTTTAACGGGAACCAAACAACGCCAGCGGGATTTTAAGAAGTCAACGTCGGAAACGGACAGATTGGTGGCAGCAGACATTGAAAGGTAACGGTACAACACATCCCACCTGTTAACAGGTTTTTGTTGCTATCCTAGCATGATAAGCTACTGTCAGTCCCCCAGCACCGTTAGCTAACTACAACCTTACAGGTTACAGGTTTGCTAATGTCAGTACGTTGAAATGCTTTTTGTCACTTTTCTCTCTTATTCACGTATATTTGAAAGTAATGCTTGTAAGCTGAGGGCCCAATGAGGAGTGTGTTTGGCTCTGGGTATTTTGTTGCTGTTGCTCGGCAGGCAGCCTAACAACAACGCACCTGCCAAGAGCAGACGGCCTATTTTAATCCTACTTGTCACAGAGCAGGCTAAGATAGCTACTACTTTAGTCCAGATTAAGCCCATGATAACAAGCACCTGTTTGTATATTTGTTTTCACTAGAGAGCTTGTGACCCGGCTGCATAGATTCTCTCAGGTAATAGCATCACCAGGAGCCTGGAAATAGTCCAATATAAACATAATGAGGCAGAAGATGAGCATAAGGAGGATGAAGACAGAGATGATGGGGATGTGATGTATATGGTGAGTGTCGAAATACATTTACACTACTGCACACCCAAACACTTTTAATCATAAAAAAAATTTGACAATAATGCCTCTGGAACATCTTTCATTTTAAAATAGTTTGAATGAATTGTCTTTATTGTTATTTTTTCTTAATTTACTGTATATTGTGCTATTGGAGAGGAGAAAAAAAGCATTGAGAGAGCAGTTTTTACTCATAAACTCTGTAGTTTTCATGCAATAAACCAGGTATCACTCAACAAAGCTTTAATTAACTGTTTCCAAAAACAGGTTTGTATTCATGTGAAGGACCTTTCCGCCCCTTTACTATTCACGGTGATGCTTCTGTGTACCAGTGTTGTCATAGATACTTGCCCATCAAGTGGCTCTGTTATTGTCAGGCGTGCTGAAAGAGCCAGATGACAGCATGACCTTTAGATGTCATTAACATAAATATTAGGTCTGTTTAATCTGTTTGTTCCTTAATATTACTTTTGAATTATATGTTATTCCTCAAGCTACGTAAGATTGTTTGATCTCTTACAAACAAAAAAACTTGAAGGCGCTGGACTGAGCAATTATGAGCCATGCCCAGTTTTATATATATAAATATATATAATTGTATAAAAATATGTGATACACATATATGGGAAATGATTAACATAAGATTTCTCTAATGTAGGGAAATAAAGATATCCACCTATTAGGCATACATAAAAGACCAACATCTTAAATACAAATAAAATAAAATTAGTGCATCTTCTTGCAATCAGAAATAATAATCTGCCTATTTAATAAGTCACCAGAGCAGATGGGGGCAGCCTAGTATTTTGTATGTAGCAGCAGTGGTGTGGAGTAGTGATATCATACATCATTATGCCTCATGGAAAATTCCACCTCATGTGTGTTGTCGCTTAGTGACCAAGACACACAATACGGAAAACCTGAGAGAAGCCAGTCGGCCTTGCTCTTTATTACTGTTTTGGATGAATTTTTGGATATTTCATCTCACTTGCTCAATACAAATGTTGAGGTCAGTTTATCAGGGGACTTGTGATGTAAGCTTGTTAAATCAGGTAAGGTACAACCTGTACAAGTAGGCCTTTGCTTATGATAAATTGTGACTCAAAACAAAGTCCTAATATAAGTCTGCTCTGTTTCTTTCCCTATCCTTGTGTTAAAATTCAACGTAGCATTTCTTCTGGAAGTGAAAAAATGGAATCTGAAAACATAAGCGACTCGTATGAAGACAATCGGGATATTCATCTCAGTCAGCAGTCCCTCAGGAGTACAAAGAAAGATTCTCGAGCATCATCCACCCAAAAACAGAAACGCAACAAGAATTTCCGGGACAAGATCCAGGATGAGGATGAAAAGGAGGGCAGTGTCAAGAGTAGATCCAAAACTAGAATCTGGCAGTCAGATCCCGATCGGGACCAGATATCAGATGCAGAGGGACGGAGAAGTAGTGAGTCCTTTTACTCGGAGGACTACGAGAACGAGTCTCCCTCCGAGTGCTCAGTCTCACAGTACTCCCAGTCCCGGACTCCATCCCCTACTCCACAAAGAGGGGTGCGTGCAAAGAGGATTTCTAGCAGTCCACTCTATAAGACAGGTATGTGAAGCAAAGAGAACATGACTATTGATCTGATCAGATCAAATATGGACAGATGAATGTATGAATAGAGCAAATTTACATACAGTACCAGTCAAAAGTTCGGACACACCTTCCCATTACCTTGAAGTGTGTCCAAACTTGTAACTGGTACTGTACATAGAAGTCAAACATTTATTAATTTATATTTTAAATTTGCTTTACCGTCCAGGTGATGGCAGTGTAAGGCAGATTTTAACCATCTGATGATTTCTGCGGAAGGACAAAAATCCTCTTTTTAGACATGGATGAGGATTTTTATGAGCATTTTCCACCCTGTACTTTGACTATAAATCATAACAACAAATTCTTAATTTGTGAAATCCAATGTGGATATTATAAAACCTTTTACCAACACACTGATCATGTTGTTTTGACTCAAATTTGATTTTGATCAGTCTTTATTCACTTTGGCAATCAAGGTGTACTTGTATGCGTTTCAGTAGTGGCCTGTAAACATGTCAATCATTACCAGAATGTATGTTTCTCTGCCTCGCAGGTTGTGTGGGGAGGCGGGGTTTTTCTCGCCCACAGCGTCCAGGTGGTCAACCCCATCGTAGGGGAACGCATTCACAAAGCAAGGAGTCCACACCTCCTAAAGACCTGGACCTGGTGACCAAACGGATGCTTTCGGCTCGCCTGCTGAAGATCAATGAATTGCGTAACGCTCTTGCGGAGCTGCAGCTGCGCACCGATGAGCTGCAGAAGGAAAATCGAATTCTCAGACAGGTAGGTTTGATTAGGTTTGAATATACAGGGTTTGGAAAGGTAGAGAGTTTTGACATTGAGCCAAAACAATATCAGAGGAAAACAATTGCATAATCTTTTACCTTTACTTTCTGCTGCAGCTTCAGGTGCGTCAAGAGAAAGCCCTGCAGCAGTATGATGACACAGAAAGCGAGATTTCCCAACTGCTGTCTCGCCACTCCAACGAGACCCACGTGCTGCGGGAGCGGCTGAGGCGCACTCAGGAACGGGAACGGGCAGCCGAGCGGCGGCTGAAGAACAGCGAAGAGCAGCTGCAGAGGAGTCAGACGACCATCGCCCGGATGAAGAAACTGATCGATCAGCGAGAGTTAGGAGCCAGGGATGAGCTGAGCCGCAGGCTAGAGGAAGAGAGGGCAAGGGCCCAAGAGGCAGAACGCAAAATTAAGGTATTACACAGTTAGTTTATTTACTCATTCACGTACTGTGTACAGTTTTGTGATTAAAAATTACGAAACTTGAGTTACAGTTGAGATTGCAGGAGTTGCTTTTTGGCACAAAGACATTAAACCAAAAACAACAAGAGGCACACAATCTTTGACAGTAGCTTGCAGATTTAACTCCATGTTAACAATTCCACATTTATCTAATTTGTATGGACATCCATAAAATAAATAGTAATTTCTCTTTGCTCATTTCATCTATCCTAAGCCTCTGTTTTCCTACTGTTAGTCCGCAGCTATAAACTGCATTTTTGTGCATGTATGTGTTTGAAGGAGCTGGAGCGTAGCATAGAGCTGAGCAACAACAGTTACCAGAGGCAGCTGGCTGCAGAGAAGAAGAAGACTATCAGTGCCCAGGAAGAGATAAGGGCTCTGCAGGAGGAGCTGGAACGACTGACCAATAAACTCAAGGTGCATACACACAAAAATATACTCAAAAAATACCAACTGAAACAGACTTGTCTTTATGCATAGAAAGCAGATCACTTTAATGCGGTAAATTTATTTTCTTATCAGGAGAAGGAGAGAGAACTAGATACCAAGAACATTTATGCCAACCGCATGGGGAAGCCCTTATCAAGAAAAGATATTGACAGCGGCACAAAGCGGAAGAGTAAGACAATTATCTGAAGTCTATATGTGTATTTATCACAAAACCTGGAGCTCTTTTGAATGCTTACTGGTCTATATAATACATTTTAATGCCTAGAATATATGAAAAAAAGTAGTTCACAATGGGCGATGATGACTACTGGCCATGATACTGATTGTAGCTAAATCAACTCTGATATATACTTTTATATATATATATATACTGTGTTTGTTTCACACCAAGCCCCCAGCAGGAACAGCAGCAAGGCAGTGCAGACTGAAGACAGGATTTGTAGTCCAGATTTCCCCACGCCCCCTCCCGCCATCACTGACGCGAATGAGTACAATGAGCAGGCACCTGACGAATACCTATCACTCAAGGTAAAGTGTCTCCACTACCCCTGGTGTCACCTTACCGTTTTGTACTCAATCTGTCCACCGTTACTGTCTGTCCTTCACTTCTTTTCCATTTCTCTCTCAATCAATTCCTTCAGGAGCTTGACAGAGTGGACAGGAAAGCAGAGACAGATGACAGACATCAAAACTGGGAACAACAGAGGATGAGAGAAAAAGAAAGAGATAGGGAGAAGGATATGGTGAAGGAGCAGGAGAAGAAGGAGAAGCTGCAACTCAACCAAGAGCTGAATCCGCTTGAAGAGAAGGCAAAGAGACTAAGAGATGGTAAGACGGGTAATAAGTACATACACATATTTCTGGCTCATGTACAGGCTTTTACTTAAGGCTAACACACATTTTTTTCACAGGCTGGGAGAAAGAAAAGGAGGAAGAAGACAGAAAGAGGACAAGTTCCCTGTTAAACCAGAGGGAGGAAGAGAACAGCAGGAAGCGTGGCTATGTCCAAGAAGAGGTGGAAAGGTGGAACCAGGAGTCTCTGACCAATCAGCATACAGCAGGGGAAGCACATCGCAAAAAAGAACAGCTGCTGGCCAAGATGCATGAAATAGACCGTCAAAACCAGGGAGCCCAGGACCCCATGTTTGCTGAGTCTAGTACGTCTGACTCCAACAAGGGTACCAGTGACCATTTTTCTCCTCGTCTGCCTGAGCCGAGAAACCATAACTCTTCAATTTTTAACCTCACAGAATCAGAATCGTCAGCAAGTTTGCACGCTGAAAGCAGGGAAGCTGGAAGGAGAAGATCGGGCATAGAGGGGAGGAGAGTAGTGCGGTCCCAAATATCCAGCGACGACTTGGCTTTCGGAAGCTACGCTCCCTCTTTTGGACATTCAGCCTCCCGATGTTCCTCTGGCTTCCCTCCACCTCCACCTCCACCCAAAGAAGACAGGGACTCCGCATTAGAAGCAATAGGGGTTTTTAGTGTCAGAGCGGTGGACACAGAGAAAGAAAAAGAGGTAGAAAGAGGAGCAGAGAAGGACCGGAAATCAAGCCTCATGCAACAGCTATTTGGTACCCTAGCGACACCTGCTGGCAACAGCGTGAGCAACTCCAATAAAATGGATGTCCTCAGTAGTCCCCCAGCTGCCAATGGGATACGTCCAAGAAGGGAAGGACTGTTCAGCTTCAACTCAGGGTCTTCCAGTCCTCCAGCATCCTCCCTGAACACCCTACACATCGCAGATAGCAGACCCGCCGTCCGTGCCATCCCCTCATTTGATGATGACATAGAGGAGCTCACTTTGTAGACTTCATTTTGGTCGGCAGTTGAATTCAAATTTCAACTCAAGTCTTAGAACTATTGATTTGTGTTATGTAATAAAGATTTTAACATTACCAGAACCAAACATAGATGGTAAACAAAACCTCTTTCTACGGATGTACAGTACCAATCAAAACTTTGGACACACCTACCCATTCACTTGAATGAGAAAGTTCCCAAACTTTTGACCAGTGCTGTATCTAAATTACCCTTATAAATGATTAATATATTAACCTGTGTCACTATGCTGCAACAGTCTTAAATCCTCTATATAGTGAAGCATTTATGATTGAATGTAGGTTTAAAAAATTCAGGTGTGTATACACACACATGGATGACGGTTCTAGCTGAAACTGGTTATATGGCATCTTTGACCCTTTTAGTGCTAGTTGCATTAAGTGTTGTGAAGACAGTGGCTTGTATTTGTAGCATTTATTGAATTTGAGGAAGTTTCATCTGCTTATATCCCAATTTTCTTGGAAGCATATGAATGGCATTTAATCTGACCAATAGAAAGTCAGCAGAGCAGCAACACATAGGATCCTCATCCCCACCAGCTGTTGTCCAATAAACACAAACCAAAAGTCAAGCAATACAGTCACACTGAAACTGTTGATGCAATCACATTTATTATCATTTCAGGTTTGAGCTCTTTACTATATTTTTTGGTGATAAATGTTTTGCTTTGCTATTCTTTGTTGATTTGTGATCATACGTGAACGAAATGAATTCTACAAAGTTTGGGCACAGTAATCTTTGACCTCTTTTAGAGTCCATGCCATAAGAATGTAGCACTGAGTGTTATGACAATCCAAAATATGTGTAGACTGCTTGCTGGAAGACTGACAAAATAGGTTATTTATATACAACTTTCCGAAGATGGCATTATTATGTCGATACAGATCAACATAAATGTTTAGATAAAGGCGCTTAACTGTCTTTCCTTCCATGAAATGAACGGGTTTTAGAAGTTCACAGCTGATGGTGATACTGATTAAATGTCCCAGCTAGAGGGAAATGTCATCACCCCCATAGAAACATTATGTCCTATACTGAAACAATGTAAAATAATTAATATGACGTTCAACTCATTGAAAGCTTGTGTAGTCCTCTGTTAATAGTGTGTAGAAATTCTGACCCCCTGAAATAGTAAATATCTGTAATCCTTGGTGAGTTCCAAGGCCCTCGTCAGGTGCCTTTCAGAGTTTTTGGCACAGCTGGACTGATATTTCTCATGTGATGGCAGTACTACACTTTTGCAGACAATCAACACTAAACCTTGTCAGTAAAATAAAGCACCCCTGGCTATAGCCTGTTGGACTATTTTGGAGTGAACAGACAAAATGCTCTATATTTATCTCTATTTATTTATGTTCTTATAGACTTCAATAATGAAAAATCACTATAGATTCATACACCAAACTCCTAACATGGCACAAGGGGATTACTACCATGCATCAATAAGCAGTAAAATTTGTATATTGTTCAAGATATCTCCATTTTGACACTTTTTGTATTTATTCTTGCAGAATTTAATATAGTAACTGAAAGGGATTCAATGTGTAACCAATGAAAACTTTGTGGTTAATCAGTCAGTATTTCGAGTTTTTCACATTTTGTACTTATTACCCAACTGTATTGTTGAAAGGAAGTTTCCTTTTATCTGTTGAATGAAAATAAATAATAGTAAGAGTAAAGCGGTTGTGTGGTCATCGGGCTGTGGCGCACTTTCAGCAATATTCATGCGGCGGGAAGTCTGATGAGGCATTCCTGGGATGTCTCCAAGCAACCAGAACCTGACGCAACCTCCCCGCCCCTCCTCCGGTAGATCTCTGCTCAAAAACAAGTGGACCGAGGAGCAGCGGAGGGGATAACGACAGAGGTGGCCCTCACTGATGTGTATGCTCGTACTGAGGGTGCCAGACAACAAGTTGGACTTCAGCAGGGAAATTCCGATAAGGTGAGCCAGCCATCACGCATTAAGTCTTACAGTAAGTGTCTCACCTTGCTGCATGGTGTCTGGAAAGCTCGAGGAGGTTGAGATGATTGGCTGCTCACGTGCAGAAAATGTGGACGCAGCATCCCTCGGGGTAGTCTTGCATGACGGTTTTGGAGTATGTTAAACTTCAACCCCTAAATGTCGCGTTAAGCTTTAGACTCTAATACAGAAATTATATATTCTGAAGAAGATAACTAGAATCTCCTGAAGTGGTCGTATGCTGAGAAAAAATAATTGGGCTTAATAAGTAGTTTCTCAATTAAGGGCTTAAATGAGAAAAAGTTAATGAGAAAGTAAACTTTTATATCCCAGCATGCTCTCTTTTGTTGGCTAGACTAGAACTACAGTAAGGTTTTATGAATTCAATTAATCTAATCCAGGAAAGAAAACAAGCTAAAGTTGTATTTCTGTTGTTTTAGCAATTTGTGCGTTTTTTATTTTTTTATTTGTACCATAAAATAGTTATTTATGAAAAAATATATTTTATTTGTTAAACAATGTTTACTTTGTTCATTGTATGTACTTGTGTATTACAGTGGTAAAATCTAACAGTAGGAAATGTGATTTGACTGAACACTTGACATACATATCATAAAAAGGTATCTTAGATTAAGTATCTTCAAAAAAAAAAAAGAATTAAATTCATCCCTCCTTTTCTGATTATGTGCACCTAGAAAAGAGCACCTGTTGTTACTGATGTCTAATATGTCTTTATTGTGACTGGTTTAGGCTGTAAAAGTGGCACACTTTGAACTACAAACTGTTTAATTAAGTTCTGATGTCATAATAAAGGAATCCAATACACCACGGTAATTTGGTGTTTATCTTCATGAATAGCTTTTGTGTTAAAGTCAGTTCTGTGGGTCAACCTGTGAACGTGTTGATGATTTCTATTCTTACGTATATCTATATCAGCACATAATAAATTAACTTTACTGTTTGAAATTCAACACCTCTGAATGGAGGTCATATTGTGGATTGGAAAGATAAACTATAAAGCCGAATTAGTTCCTATGAGGTTATGTTTGTTATATAGACACGCAAGCATGTTCCAGATAGAAGAGCCAGACTTCCTGCTCTTTGGCCAGACCAAATTTTGGCATTTCTTAGTCCAACACCACAAAATAAATTTCACTGGTGTGGCAACAGTGCAACTTGATGCTGCTGAGCAGTTAAATTCTGTATTCAGTCCTTGAAACCAGAGGAATGCACAGTATGGGTGATGTTTGGATGCCAGTTGAGACATTTGGATAATGGGGATAAATGGTCTTTTTTTCCCCTTAGATGTATCGATGTTGTTATTTGCTCCAGGATACATTTGATATACAGGATGTAAATTTTAGCTCCCCTCACTTAAAGATCTCCTTTTGCTGTATTAAAAGTGTCTGGGTTCATTAAAAGTGCCTCTTAAACGATCAAGCAACCAACAAGAAGAGAATTGAAATGAGTGTTTTACAGGTTTATAATCTGTATTTCTTTATAATTCGTAATCACTGCTCATTTCATAATACCCCCCCCCCCCCCCCCCCCGCCTTCCTTCTAAACATCTTAGCTTTGCAGTTCTTAACCACAACCTAAACCACTTCCTTACTGTACATACATGGTCTTTACAAACCCTTTAAAAATGCATGTGGCATGGATTTTTCACCACCTCCTATGGTCTCCTGTAACAATGTGGTCTCCAGAGACTGACTGATTCCTGTACAGAGTAAAGAGAGGATCCTTTCCCAAGCATTCATAAGTCAGCTACTGTGCACAGTCAGAGGTCTATTTTACCTTGCAAAACAGCCAAGCCTATCATTAGATACAAGGGCAATGACTTCACCGCTGGTCTGCTGTGCCCATTATGGAATAACTGAGCACTAACCACTTATTGAGTGTTTGAAGACTGTGTAAGAGGACACTGTGCTCATGAGCCTGCTTTTGCTGGAGCTTCCCTTGGTACGGCTGCTTGCTATATCATGTAAGAGGCTGTAATACAGATTTAGTTTGTGTCTTTATGTCTTTCCAAAGGGCTTAGTGTTTCTAACATGTGCTTTTGGATGCCATAGTCAGGTAATTGCGTACAGATAGTATTTTAACTGCTGCTGTAATTGATCGTAACCATGTCTACTGAGGAGAACTCAAATATGCCCATAATGTACAGGATCTGTTAAAGTCATTTTTTAAACATGTCAATTAATGTATGTTGGCCGTAAAAGAGCAAGAATGTCAGCCAGTTGGTCCCACTGCCAGTCATCTGTCACTTTACTTCAGTTGAGGCGATGAGATCCGAGGACAGGAGGTGGAAAAATTGCTGATTCATTTACACTGCCTGTGTCGTTGCTATGGAAACGATTTGCTCCCGTTAAATGAAAAAGTCCTGGAGGTGTATGCCCCCGAGTCTGCTGATCCTCTATTATCTGATATGTGAGAAGCCGATCACTCAATCTAAATCGGTTTACAGAATTGGGCAGAGAAAGTACACAAACTTTAATTATACTCGTTAATCTATCCTGTTACACGGCTAAACCTGCCAAAGTTGAGGTGTCTTTTTGTCAGGCATTGTGTTAGATTCCTCGCTTGACATTTGGAGATGGTTGTCAGTCAGCAAATGTTTCATAAC
This sequence comes from Thunnus thynnus, assembly GCF_963924715.1. Classification (NCBI taxonomy): domain Eukaryota; kingdom Metazoa; phylum Chordata; class Actinopteri; order Scombriformes; family Scombridae; genus Thunnus; species Thunnus thynnus. The sequence continues at coordinate 15,294,585 of NC_089534.1, forward strand.
TTGCATCTTTTCTCTTCTACAGCTCTGAAGAGTATCTGCTTCCAAAACACCAAAGGGCAAATCAAATCAGTTTGAAAATTTACTGCACTGACAAGAACAGAGACACAGGAAGGACAAAAAGCAATGTCCTTCAGTAACAACAAAAGAGACTGCCAATGAAGAACATTTATCATTATTTTCCTTTACGTTGACACACTTTTGAGGAGCTTTTTGTAGTTAGGGATGGAAGCACGCTCAGCTCCTCCTCAGATCACGGTGGACAGTGCTAGTGTCCTGGAGGAAGCAGAATGTGAAGAAGATGTGGATTTGCCTACAGATGACCATCTCATGACCTTGAAGGCCTTGACAGAGAAATTAAGACTTGAGACCAGGAGACCTTCTTACCTGGAATGGAAAGCCCAGCTGGAGGCAGAGAGCGTCAGAGAGTCGGGAACTAGAAAAGGCCCGATCCAAGTAGAGCCTGAAGGGAAGCGAAGAGACGCACTCGAAGAGACTGTAGCGAAATCTGATGTGAGTCGGTGCAAGCTGCCATCAGGTGTTTTGAAGGGATTTGGAAATATCGACGAGGCTCTCAGTTGGCTCAGGAGAGAGCTGGTGAGGCACTTCAAAGTTGTTTTGGTACTTAACCCCAAAAAGCTTTATAATGTTGCAGTTAAAGGCCAGAAAGAAAATAACTTCTTGCTACTTGGCTAAATTGAACAATATCCATTTACCGGCCAGAAGAATCCCATTCAAATTAGTCAGTGAGATTGATTGGGACTTCTTACACACAGTTTCTGCAAGTGTAATCACTTTTACTCTGCTCAATTACGCTGCACATTCAGCCACGGTTCATAAGTTTGTACTGAGCACGCAAAGAGGCATTGGCAGAGGCAGACTCACACAGAATGTGGCCACAAACATTTTGCACAGACAGTGGACAAGAGAGATAATTGTGATCTTTGCACAAACATTTGCACATAGACAGTGGTCAAGAAAGAGATCATTTCTAGAGAGTTTATGCTGAGAAACTTGTTTGTGGATGTCCTACTGAGTTTTACAATGTAGAATCTGTTGTTAACATCAGATTTAGAGCTAAAGTCAGTTCAACATATTAAAAATTGTGTTTATTGCAATAGTTGGACATTTTGGGAATTAAACAAGCACTCTTTTCAACACCATTCTCATGTTTGTACAGTAAATTTGAAGCTACAGCCAGCAGACTGTTAGCTTGGCTTAGCATTAAGACTGGGAACAGCTAGCCTGGTTCTGTCCAAAGGTAACAAAATCTGCTTACTACTGTAGTGCCTCTGTAAGTCACTAATTAACACCTCCTGTAAAACCAGAAATCATTGTTTTCACACTTCAGTTCTCGTACGGATTAAACAAACAAGATTGTTAATTACTGGGCTTTAGACGTGTTAATAGGTGGTTTGGTTGCATTCAGACAGAGCCAGGCTAGCTGTTTCCCCCTGTATACAGTCTCTATGCTAAACTAAGCTAAGTGGCAGCTGGTTGTAGTTTCATATATTGCACAGACACAAGAGTGGTATTGATCTTCTTGTCTAAGTCTCCTCATTATTATATAAATGTATAGGTACAGTATATATTTTTATATTTTTAAAAATTGCAGATTAGTCTATCAGGTATTTTTTAAATGAATTATTTATAAAAAATAAAAAAAGGCAAACAATACAAGTTACCAGATGAGCTTGAAAGTTTATGTTTGACCTTGGAAACAGCAGCTTTACAAGAACAAAAAATTTGCAGGTAAGTAAAAGGTCAAATTTGCTTGTTGTTTCCGAAGCTCTCAACCACATCTCATGGTCTTCCTCCGTGGATGGAGTTACTAAATTTTCATTGATATGGTTTAGCTGTTATAACCATATATGATTAATCCGCTTAAGAAGGCCACAAGATGTGGTTGAAAGCTGTGAAAATATCAAATAAGTTGGTCCTTGTGTTGAGAATTTCTTTGTTGCGAGATTTCTAAGAAATATTTACCTGCAACCAAAAGAACAATAGTATTTTTTCCTGGTATTTTTACCTGACTAAACATTTATTCAGTTACAAAAGTTGTAGTTGATTAATTGACTAATTAAACTGTCCATCTTTGTCTTTCCTCTCACAGACAGACATGCGCTTACAGGACCAGCAGTTGGCGAGGCAGCTCATGCGGCTTCGAAGCGACATCAACAAGCTGAAGATCGAGCAGACGTGTCACCTGCATCGCCGGATGCTTAATGACGCCACCTTTGGCCTTGAGGAGCGGGACGAGCTGTCTGACCTGCTGTGTGAATGCCCCGTCACCCCAGGCCTCGGCCTCTCTGCCCCACTGCGACTCATCGGCGTCACCAAGATGAACATTAACTCTCGCAGATTCTCACTCTGCTAGTGGCAGTGATAGAACTTCAGTCAGGGAGTTGTGGATAAATACAGCCTGTCTTATACTATCTTTACTCCACTGCAAAACACCAGATTGTGGTGAAATCCTTTGTGCATTTAGGACTCGACCACAACGTTGTGAGGATCAAACTAGACATAAACCCTGTTTTACAGTTCCTATAATGAAAGAGAGAGATTTAGGTAATGTATATTATTTAGCTAGAATAGTTTAGTAAGTACATATATAGTGTTTTTGCCACTAAACTGTACACGGCAGCTATACTGTACACAGCAACATCTCTGTCTTAAAACCACAGCAGATTTTAGACCTGCAGGCTATCATGACGTGAAACAGAATATTTGCAGTTTTTAAACTAAAGAAAGGCAATCTCAAGTTTATTCCTGTCCACTTCTAAGCCAATGATTTGGTTGTTTCCTGGGACTTAAGCGCTTTCTATCTACAAGCCTAGATTTATCAAGCACATATAACTATTTGAATACATTTTTAGTGCATACAGTCCTCTCTATGATGCTATCAGTGGAGATAAGAAACTTAATCTCTTGGTTCCATGTCCTGGATCTTGATCTAAACATTTTGTGCTTTTAAAAAGATGCCTTCTTATTGATACAAAATGTACAATTTAAATCCAATGCATATTTTAGTTAACGAGTAGTAGTATAAATTTAGAAAACAATGCTGTTTTGTAGAATATGGTTTTGTAGAATATGGTTGAAATTATATTTTATTTGTAATGATTGTGAAATTGCACTAGTTGGTATGATGGTTTCCAGTCCTCTGTTTTCTTCTTTTAAGTAAGGATGTCTTGAACAGTCTTGCCTTTTTTTATGCTCTAATTGTTGAGCTCCAGCCAGGAAGTAACCATTTAAGAGGGCATTGTCTGTTTGGAACAAGAACGCAGCTCAGTTTTGTGGATAAACATTGAATTATAACTCATCTAGATATCTGTGTGTACCAAATCACATGGATACGGGCCATCTTGTTATGTCGGCAGTTGTAATGGGATATATAATTGGAAGTAACCTTTTATAACTCATCCTCCAAACAAGAAATTGAGGTCGTGAAGGTTTGCATTTGAACTGTGGGAGTATGAAATTTGAGCCAAGTATAGTGCAGTTGCAGGGTTTGAGATACCATTCGTTGTGGCCCAGATATACTATAAATCACAGATTTAAAGCTCTCATACACTGACATACACATCTAATTTGGTGACCACAGGAGTGAACACTGCACACTGAAATGACAAGATTAACAATGTTGTCCACTCCTAATGTCCCAACATTATGATATTATGTTTCTGTACTAACACAATACTTGCCCCCCCCCCCCCCCCCCCCACTCCCCTCCCTCCCCTGACCACCCCAAAGCAGTGAGGCACAATGCCTCTTACCACCTGGCAAGAAAACTGCTACTGCTACAGTATGTCAACTTGATCTTGTGTTACTAAGCCTCTAATCGAATGGAACATACTTTAAAACTGGTTCAGTAAAACATGATATCTTAAATGGTTCGTTGTAAGTGCTAGTAGTATGTTTTCACGAATGTACTGGAAATAAATAATCCACCAAGAGATCCATGGATGCATTTAATTTGCTGTCATCTCAATAATACCACCAATGGTATGTTTTCTTGCAGTAAGACCTGCCACTCAAACACAGGATAAGAAGGGAGTCTTTCACCAACACACTTAACTTCAGTAGGTATTAAAGTGTTCACTGAACCATGGACAGATCTTAGGAATGAGGCAGCAATCACTTGGAAGTTGAAGGCAGGGTATGTCTAAGCTAAAGACCTAAAATCAGCTATCTGGAGGTCATATCTACTTTCAGCTTTTTTAAATGACTGTTGTTTCAGGGTTCCTTGTGATAGATGACATCGCACAATAACAGACGCTTAAACTTTGGAAAAATGACATGACACATCCAGGGTCTCTCACCTTCTTTCCATAAGTGAGCCTCTCTGTCATTTTTGTCCTAATGCTTTTGCACAAGAGCTTGTGTAAACAGTTGGGAAAAGCCCGGGCCCCCACAGCTTTGATTATCTGTGAAGACATGAGCATGGGGGTCATGAGTTTTGCATGTGAGACTCTGTACCCCATTCTCTGATCCTTGTGTCCCTCTCCATCTGGAGGGCCTGAAGTGGCAGGTCATGAATAACTTTGCTGAGCCTGAGATTTTCATGCATGAGCTCCAGCTTTATGTGGGCTTATTGCTGCTGAAAACCGCATCTCCTTTAGACTGAATGGCTGCCAGAGGGGCCATCACATACATAATCTATTGACCCGCTAGTAACCCCAAAGTGGTTTAATTTAATTTTTTCTTATTATATTTAAGTTATTGCAATTACAATTGCAATATTGCAATTACACTGCGTGCTGCACAGCAATTTTTAAATCCAAGAAATAGTTTTGGCTGTGCTTGTTTACTCGACTCCAGTTCTGCCCAACAGCTGTCCCTGGAGTTTTCCATTTTATGAATTTCATGCTTATACCATCTCATTTGCATGACAAAATGACTCGACAAGCATAAAATCAAGTGCTATCTCTGCTGCTGGACCATGAAGACCAGATACTGTATCTCTCTCTGCTAAAATTAGGCCACGAGAGTTTAAATAATTAGTTGGTTTTAGGGTGATTTGGACCACAGTTATAAAAGTGTCCATGTACTTCAAGGGAAATTAAGATCAGGATTTGTATTTATTCTGAAAATAAGTAGTCAGTTTTCCTATCTTTCTTTTTGTCTTAATCAGGACACAACTTGTTTAACTAGGGCTTTTTTTTTTATCTGATGTTCATGACACCTCCAGGAATATAACAGATGTGACACCACAGAGTTGCAGTTCTCAGTGTGACTGAGCTGTAATTTCAAGCATGAACAGCAGAGAGAGAGAGAAACCTCATCAAGGTGAACCACAGGGTGAAACTGGCGAGAATCCCAGACTGTGCCTCACGCTGAGCATTTGTATAGAGGCGTCTCAGTACATCCCATCTCAGCAAAGATTAACAGTAAGGGTGAAACATTTTTGAAGACGAGAGCACCACTGCCCAGAGGAGAGCACAATAAATAGACATGGGGGTTTAACTGCAGTATTTTAACTGGTAGGTTATTCATCAAAATTGGTTATTTTTGGATACTGACTTGGATGTTGTGATGACAAAATTTCCTATTCCCTCATTTATGACTCTTAACAAAGCTAGAACTTTTTTTTTTTGACCACTCTATGGAAAACTTTTCGCCAGTAATAGCACTCTTCATTTTTAATTGTGTGGAAATAAGAGCTGAATCGGACTGTTTCTGTTGGAGAAACAAGGCGCATTGCAAACGCATGAGGCTTCAAGCTTGACCACACAATTAAACCCCTGCTGTGTCCACACACTGATTCTGACTGTAAATTGTTGGAAAATAGATTTATAAGGTCAGGGGAACGTTTGGCCTGGCTCCTGGACACATATTAAACATGTCCAGGAGCAATAAGAAAACCCTATAACTTTCTCAGTGAAATATTAATTTGGGGAAAAAGCCCCTGGCTTGCAGATTCCTTTGCATTTTGGAGTGGGCTGTATGCGCTGTGTAAGATTCAGTTGGCGGGCAGTAGGTTTCTTAAGTGAATCAAAAGTTAGTGGTTTGTAACTATTTTTCAGCACTGGAATTGGTTGTTTAAGGCTCACAAGCCTTTTGATTTAAGTTCTGTCCAATCAAAGCAAATCAAAAGAAAAAAAAGAAAATCAAAAGCAGTTAAATGTTTCTACATAAATTTAATTCTTAAGAAACTCATTTGAAGTGACTGAAATGTTGAAATGATGGATATGGCATGGCACAGTAGCCTACTGGTTAAGACGCATGCCACATAACATTTGTTGGATGTCATACCCCGTCTCTCTCTCCCCATCGTTTCCTGTCTACTTTCTACTGTCACTGTAATAAAGTCTTAAAAATAGACTCCCAATATATATACATATATATATATTTATATTTATTTTGGATGCAACTACTGGATGAATGGCCATGAAATTCTGTACATACATTCATATTAGTCATATCAAGTGGATATCTGCCATATTTCCAGTCTTTTTAACATCAAATTGATTATGATTATGGCAAAAAAAAAAACTATTTTAATGTTCATTTTGGCACCTGATTATTGTTTTCAGACAAAGAGAAACTGTGAACCCATCCTTTAAACTTCCTAATATATCAGCATGTTAAAATTATTGTGGAGTTGTTTGCATGCTGACATTAGCATTTAGCTCAAAGCACAGGCTAAAGTGACACACTTTCATTCTTGACTACAGTAACCTTTTCAGTGAAACAAGCAATAAGAAGGCTCAACAAGCTAACACCAGTCTGATGCTTCTTCATGAGGCATGTTCATGCAACGTGATGGAGGCACTCGTTACAGGGGCTACGGCCGTTAAAAAAGATAATTGGCAAAGTCTGTAAACCAGCCTGAGATCTTTTAATGACTTAATTAAACCAAATGATCTATGTAATAATTACTTGCTTCGAACAGAGCACAATGGAGTGATTCTGTTCTGTCTAAAATTGGATTAGGATGAGAATTTACAGAAAGCCAATTAGGATTCCTTCAAGTAGTGTGAGAAAGCAGACACAGTTCAATTACACTGAGACCAAGTCAAAAACAATAATTTACTCTCCCTCTTTACCAAAACAATGATGCAACATTGTCACACACGGGTAGAACTAACCAACAAAAGTCTGCTTGTGCGATGAGAACGAATCCAGATTTGCACCGTGAGATCATAGGCTTCTTGATTATCTCATCCTTTTGTTCGAGGCAGACAGCGTCTCAAGCCAAAGAGCCTTTTTGAGCCCAGGTGTAGTGTTCCAGTCTGTACGTGCGCTCTTATAACCCTGCACCATTCCCATAAAAAATATCTTTTGATTCCAGTTTGTTTTATACGTGTAAACTTTGAGAAAAATCTTATAAAAGTTGATCGTTGATGGAAATCACACACAAAATCACAAAAGACCTGGTGAGTGGCTTTATAGAATGGAATGTGCTCAACTCGAGTTGTCCTGCCAATTTCTCGTCCCTCAGACTCACAAAACTAATCCCTAACTTTGAGGGCATTCAGCAACATCCAGCATGATTGCTTTGATGAAACTCAGGCTGAAGTTCCACTGCAGCTTAGGTGCATCCAAGCAAATGACCAGTCAGAGAGGATCATAATCAGCCCCTTCTGTCAGGTTTTGCTCGATGAAAAGATCAAATTAAATGAGAAATCTCGCTTCAAACTGCATGCCAGAGAGCACTGATAATGCTGCAGACAGGTGTGAAAGATCATAATCACCTTGGTGTTGTGAAGTAACAAAGATTACAACAGACACTCGGTGTAAAGTAGCTGTTATTTAATAACCATTTGCTCGACAACTGTAGTTACAGTTCATAATTCCGTGTCTGTGTGTGACAGACAGTTGGCAGCAGTACTGCAGTGTAAAGGCACAATGACAGATACATGTAATGTCACGAGACAGAACAAGATGAACTGCATGAGTAGAACAAAAAAAAAACAAAACATCACAATGTTACATCAGCCATCAGCTAACTGGCTTTGTCAAATACAGTCCCCACTCAATCGCTTCAATTGAATGAGAATTTTTTTTTTGTTTTGTTTTACAGCATTTCCTTGGTCAGTTTGAATAAGGCAAAAAAATATATATAAATGAGTAAACACTGATAAATGATAGTGTAAAACAAAGTGGTACACAAATCTTACTGAAAAACAAAACTATATATAGCAAAATGTTACACTCTCACAGCAACACATGAATGTGAAATAAATGAAGAAAACTAAATTTCTCCTGGTGGATGAAGCTGATTGACCTGTAATAATAATAATAATTAATAATAATAATACAAAAGCAAAAACCAGTACAGCCTCAGTCTTAACCTTCTAAAAACAGTCTCAAAGATTTTCGCTACATTGCTGACAGCAGTGGCAGATACTGCCAATAAATGAGTACAAAACCAAAGAAATCTTAAAAATATAATCAGAGGCAAATGCAAAAATAGCCAACTGACTGCATGTCATCTACAAGGTCTGCATAAGTGCATTTGTTGACTTCATGTGTTCGTGGGAATAGGTTCCTTGAGAGCTTAGGGGACTATGAAGCATCCTCTTGACAATTAGAGGAAAATACAATTAACCAAATCTTATTTCAGTGCTAAGGATCACCTTCATCTGATCCATTCAGCTCATGTCCACAACCGTTAATGTGAGGAGTGGCTTTCAGTTCACGTCCTCCCCTTTGTTCACCACGTCAGGGAGTCACTCCCTCCTGGTCCATACTGCAGCCAAGGGCTTCAATGTCATTACTGATATCGGTGATCATACGGTCCCATTCGTCACCCTCGGAGGCCTCCTGGCCCTCGTCCGAGGCCGCGCTGTCGCCGCTTCCTCCCGCTGCTCCGTTGCCGTTGGTGGTGGAATCGGAGGCGGAGCTGGCCGTACGTCGGTAACGGCCGAAGCTGTCGGTGATGATACCTCGGCCGTCTTTGACGCCGATGGTCTCGAGGAAATTCTCAAAGTGCTGGCTGTCCTTCTCTGGTATGAAGGGTCGCAGGCCTGCAGGGGACAAGGAAAAAAGTTTTTACTGTTTTTGAAGGTTTAATGCGTATGATCATTAACTGTTTACAATATGATTTCAAGTGCTACATCCACATACAAACATGTTTATGTCACATTTAATGTAACAGAACATCAGCAGCAGGTGCACATTAGTGAGGAGACAGCATTGCTTATTGGTTACTAATGTGTCACTATGGTGTCTTGCAGAGAGACAAAAGTGAACCTTTGCTGACGTAGACTGTTGTCCACTATTTGCTACATACACTTTTCACCAGCATCTGAATCACAATTTGACCAGATCAGTAAATCAATCCATTTTGGGAGCAGTAGGACATATTAGTTTATATCCATGTGTGATTGGATGATAAAAGTGGCACTTAAAACACAGATGTATTCATGACCACAATTTAGACAAATATAATATCCTGGACAAGGAACAGAGCAACAGGTTCATAGGCACATCTGTTATCCATCACTATGTGACATCTGGTTATGTTTTGATAAAACTTGTTTTATGTACGACCGGCTATTTCACGCAACCATTAACACAGTAAACACAGTTCCAAGATGGGATTTTTCTTTTTTAGTATGCTGTAGTGCTCTTCTTACAAGTCTTACATGTCTGGATATTTTTTTCATTAGATCAGTGATCAGATGATTCACACTGTTAATGAAAAAACAAACTAATCTCATATAACATGACCTCAATCCTATAAAACTAAAAAAAGAGTCTGGAAATCAAAACATGGATCAATGAGACTTTTGCAAATCTCTGTGCAGCCATTTGACTTTGACAATTCAAGCCAGATTTGGTGCTTGAATTTCTCAAGCGGTCAAAATGAAGTCTACCTATGCGAGACTGCATCTTTTACTTGTGGAAAAATGAAGAGTAGTCGTACCGAGTAGGAGGAACTTCCTGCTGTCCCCATAGAGTTGTCGAAGGTTAATACAGAACTCATGGATGGAGGAACCGTTCCGGTATTCATGGAGCAGAGTAGCAAACTGCTGGATCTCCTGGGATGACAGCTTTGTCCGCAGCTGGAGGGGAAAGGAAATTAAATTTAAAAATGAATAAATTAATTAACCAAATATCAGCTTGTAAAAATGGCCTTAGCAGAGCTTTTTTACTAATGTTATTCTCAAAAAGTGAGGGTTAGACAAAGAAAGACATGGTGAGATAGTCATACTGTGGTCATGTAGTCCTGAAGCAGCTCTGCAGCTGTGGTACTGAGCTCTCCTTCACTCGCGGTCTTCGTCTGAGGTGAAGCTGGGGTGGAGGCTGATGGGGAGTTCCCGTCTGCCTCCATAGAAACCTGGAAAGGACTGAAAGAAGAAGTTGTAAGTGACAAGTAGCAATGTAAACAACACTTTCAGTGAAGGTGTCAAAATCGTTCTTGATCACTGTGCCTGAAATGCAAACCTTTCATTGAGATAACACTCTTCAACTGAGTACTTACAATGTGCTGGCGTCTGCTTCAAATGCCTCCTTAACATCCACTTTGCTTGAAGAGTCATCTACAAAATGAAGGTAATGGGTATTTACAGGTTCACAGCAGACTACTGCTCTGAAATTTCAGTAACTTGGCAAGACTCCAAAAACTGTTTTCTGTTATACTACAGTACTTATCCAAATCAAATTTGGCTAAATCTATTTGATATGCTTATTTAACAAATAATATCAATAATCTTTTAAACGTGCATTTGTGGTATTTTTGTTTGATTGCTGATTGGTTCTTTTCCTTACCGCTGTATAGAGAAAGGTGTCTGGTGGGCGTAGTTGCTCCATCAAAAATGGCTCTGTCCAAGAAGTCGATGGTTGATTCTGTGTAAACAATCTGAAAGACCTGGCTGAGCAGAAGACACAGCTCCTCTGCTGCTGCCTACAAGACAAGGAAAGCAGAAGTAATTAACGATGCACTCTTTTTTTTTTTTTTTTTTTAATATACATTTTTTGGGGCATTTTTTTTTGCCTTCATAGGATAGCGACAGTTGAGAAATGACAAGAAACAAAGGGAGGGAGAGACAGGGAACAATATGCAGGTCCGACACCGGAACGGAACCTCGGACGCTGCAGCCATGCAGCACACGTCCCAACCAGCAGGCAACCAGGACGCGCCAATAATGCGCTCTTTAGTAAAAACCAAGACAGCACAGACAGATCTTTTTTTTACAATAATGTTGGCATTATCTTCAAATACTGTAACATCATTTGAAATGATCCCTATGTCAAATCGGTGACAATTTCTGGTCAACATATCAGTAAGAACACGTGAAGAAACAGCTGATTATGAAAGCAATTTCCAAAAATAAGTAACTGCTGTCTACTAGAAGTCAGCATCCATCTCATTGTACCAACAAAACTGCATTTTTGAGGATCATTTATGCAGTTGATTCACGTTCAGCACTGCAACAACATTTCGTATTTTAAAGCACTCTCAGCAAGTCAATTTGGAGTGCACTGTGGTTAACAGGGCGTTGTTCTCACCCATTTCACCAAACTCAACTAAAGGAATAAACTCAGCAGATTTCCATTTAGCTGCTGCAAAACATGTTTGTTTGTTGTTAACACGGCCTAACAGTAACAACAACCACAAAAAACAACTACCTTATTATCAACTGCCAACACAAGCAGACAGCAGACTTCCACAAGCACAGCTCCACTTTCTGATAAGGAGCTCAGGGTCTGAGATTTGTTGAGATCAGGACACGAGCTGGGGCAGGGAGAGCCTCCTGACTCCTGGGCTGAAAAACACAGAAAAATAAGTTTGATTATTCATCTGTTGCCAACTTAGCAGGCAACATTTTTAACATTTTTGATATATGAATTGTTTTGGGCCACATTATTTGAGTAATTTCTCATTATTGCAGTTTACTTTCCTGGAAATATGTCAGTTAAGCATTTGTTTTAAATTGGATTTTACATAATCAGATCCTCATTGGTCCCTGTTAATTAACTTGTCCTTGGACAATTCCACTTCTCTGTGTATCCTTGTACCCCTATCATTTGAACATCTCAGCTCTAACAGGAACCTGTATATGTTTTTGTCTCACCTGTTTTGATCACCACGAGGTGCAACGAGTCATCCCTGATGTAGGACACAGCAGCAATATCATGGATGGGCACTCTCAGGATGATGTCCTCTCCGTCGCGCCACACGAGCTTGATGTTGTACGCCGACAAGCTCACCACTGCGTCCTGCTCTGATGTCAGCTGGCCTGCCAACTGATGTGACTTCTGAGAAAGAGAGGCATACAATGTGGGTAATTATACATGTTACGACATGATTTATACATACCATATGTGACAACTCAAATATTCAATTCATCATGAATAAATGTATCTATTAAAGCTTTTATCAACTCTTTGTTTGCATAAACAGAGCTGTGAGTATTAAGGGAATTTCATTTGATGTTATTATTGATGTCAGTTATGAAAAATATATCAAACAGTTGAAAAACATAGAGAAAGAGAAAGAGAAAGAGAAAGAGAAAGAGAAAAAGATACTTACCCTTGCATTGTCAATGAGCTGGAGGACTTCCGTCCGACTTGATGGGTTCAAGTATCCTGGAACTGATGTCAGCTGCCCCAAGTACTGAACAGAGGAGAACACGCACTAAATTAAAGAGCTGAACACAAATCCTGAGCTGTGAATTATCACCAATTACCAACAAAGCAAAAATAAATAACCCAATATGTCAAAGAACAAAAGCTGAATCTGTTATCTTCTACTAACAAACTAGCAACGCAACATTTTCAGTGTTCAGTTAGTTGATTTATAACTCTCCTGCTTCTACTCACTTTAACTTCCTTTTCAATGTAGTCGTTAAGCAGGATGTCAGGGTCGATGCGGTGGTCAGGCTGAGAGAGTGAGAAGGTGTGGAGGGCCCTACGCTCGGTGGCCTTCTCCTGGGCCTTCTTGTCCCTCCCCTTCTCTCCTTTCAGGAAGACTCGCTTGAATGGAGACACGATGCCAGGCTAGTGAAGAAAGACAAAGAGGGCAGGGTAGAGAGAAATTAGAATATTGTCGTGTTTGTGGTAACACAACAGGAATCGGTCTCTGCTTTTGTCGTTGAAAGATGAGATTTAGTGAGTGTGGATATGTAGCATGTCAAACTCTCTAAATTATAAGCCACTGATCTCTGATTCTCTGCAACAGAACATTATGAATGATTACAGGATTTCAGATCCACAACACATGTGTGATGTAATTGCGAGGGGCTGGCAACACAGTAAAGAAACTTCCCAAAAAACAAGAAGCTATATCAAACTTCTGCTGACTGTGCTACTTGCATGCCTAGTAATTTCTGCTTTCTCTGACCATGCTGTTAGCTGCAGGGTAAAACACAGCAGATGGACTCTTTGAGAGTGGAAATGTATAGCCCTTTGTGTTACCTGAAACATGTTGCTCAAATGTCGAGCATAGCATGTGCAAAAAGAAACCGCATTTTGTAGCAAGCAAGTAGCAAGTAATAAAAAAGGCATTCAAATCATCAAAGTCATCAATTAGCTCCTATATCAAGTGGTACAATGTCAACATTGTGTTGCTGTTTAAGAGCTCAGTGAAATTTTGTCCATTATGTCAACCCTGCAAGTAAAAAAAAGCATGTTTCTAGATCCGAAGTATTTCTTTTTAAAAAATGAAAGCCTACCTCGTTCTCCATGAAACCACACGCTAGAAGACACGTCTATTCGACAACACGCATGCAGCTTGACTGCGGATGCTGCTCCGCTCACACTGTCTGAACTAGTCACCTGTTGCCTCCACTCACACAGAGTGACAGTTGCCAACTGGTGAGAGACACACAGGATCAAACAAAGGCTAAGTGTTTGTGTGTGTGTGTGGGGGGTGTGACCCCTCACAAAGGAAGAGAAGGAAAGAGTGTCTGTCTCTTTACACCCGTGCAAGAACAGGAAGGGGACCAGCCACGACTTCCTGTGATGACACGTGCGTTGGTGCTTTGAATATCGAAACTCTTAAAAAAGCTGCAGCGGACTTCTCGTTATTTTGAACATTGCTGCACAGACAAAAAGGGCGTCTGTGCAGCACACCACATCATTTGATTTTATTGTGATTTGATGATTGTTTCCTTCACTCACTAACTCACTCACTCACTCACTCACTCAAGACTCAGCTCTGCCACTGAAGGTTCATACACATCACTGCTAAACCACAGACATAAGATTGTGTACATTCTTACCACAGAGCTCACATTTGCAATAATCTTTACCAGAAGCAAGTCAAACCTATGTTGACAAAACATCACAAATGCAGCAGAGGTGAGAAAGTTGCATTTGAATCTTACATCCTACGTACAATTCGTTTCCTGCCTGATGTGCTGACATCTGATCCCACGGACTTTAGACCCCACAGAATTGCACAACCTATGACCAGTGCATTATTTAACAGCACGTAGCTCCAGAAGACAGGTGCATTAACATTGTATGGCTTTTACTAGTGAAATGTGAGACATGAGCTACTGTAGCTGACCCCAGTGAATGGCCTTAAGGTGTACAGGTGCCTTTTTTGGTGAAAGTCTGTTTGCAACGAAACAAATTATGCTTTCTTTGTGCCGTGATGGCCTGAATGACAACAAGTGTATATGGCCTTTCAAACATTATTCAACTCAGGACAATGTAGGAAAACTTAGACTGAGTGTGAGAGGAGTCATGTTGTTGTGTGGAGCATGATGAGACAAGGAAAACACAACTAGTACAAGCAGCTGCTTTTATGTTGTTTTGTTTTAACCGAATTTAGTGTAAAACAACTGGGTATAAGAATGAAAATTCAATCCTACAAATCATTACCACACCTGAATGTTTATGAAGAGCTATTCACAGTGAAACAAGCAGTCAAAATTTGAATGTTCATATATATTAAGCAACCTGTTTTGCCTCATACACAAACACAATGCTCAATTTTCCCACAGTGGCCTCAATGTAAAACTGTATGACTTGCATTTCAAGAAATACTCTGCAGAACCTCCATTACATTAAATTCTTCTTCGCTGTTGTTGAATTGTCAGCATTTGTAAAGGCGCCGTTTGACATAGAAGCCTCACCGTCAAAGATTTTACTTCTACTGTTCGTCTATTTTGAGAGATTACCGCTCCAGCTGGGCTGAAAATAAACACATGTAATGTATGTGTGAGTCAAGACAGTCTACATCCTGCTATATTCCTGTCAGGTAAATCAGCTGTAAATTTCCCCAGAATCTCCAGATATCTTTGACAATTACCAGACTTCGTCATGTTATCAGAGAGTCAGAGATTTCACTTGAACCTACATAAAAATATAATGCTCCTTACAGTGAAAATAAAAATACATCTGGGTTAAACATTATTCACTATCACCACCAAGTGGCACAAACAAGAACTGTATGCACTGGTGGCAGTGAGCCCTAAATGACCAGTAAGTCTTAAACCTTGCCAACAAGACATCAACATTACAAGTTCATTCTTGCACCAACACAGTCCTACAGACTAACAAAGAGAAGTCATTATAATATTACTCAGTGACAACACTGATCAGCACTGAAATGAACAGAAAAAAAGTAAATAATTTTTCTCCACCTAAGGATGTATGACTTTTCAAAAAAACATTTGAAAACATACATTATGAATCTATTTTTAATTTGTCGCCACAAGAACCATAACTAGGCAATATATCATTAGTGATAACATGTTTTGAGAGGATTTTTTGTAGATTTTGGATTAGTTCATATGACTGGCAAAAGAAAAAAAACATTTCCTTGCCACAACAAGCCCTCTGAGTACCAGGCTATCACTTCATTTCCGTCCCAAAACTTCCCCTCCCACAAAGAGGAGGAAGAATTAAGTGGGAAGTAGCAAGTGTTTTTGTCGTGGAAAAATGATGGTATGACTACAGCATAATCATAACAAAGATTTTGACCTCAAGACACTTCACTTCTCATTATGCTGCTCAGTCTGAGGGCTTGCCCTTTCAGTTTCCTCCAGTGCCAAGAGGCTTAACAAGTTACAAGACACAACAGGGATAGAAGACAAAGGGATGTCTCTAAAGGAAATGTCAACTATGTGTCTGAACATGAAGATCTGGAAGTTGAATCATTAGGTAGTATGTGCACTGTATATGTGAGAGTGGGCAGGATGACTGACACTGATAACCGCTGCCTTTGACAGCTGATGTTGAGCTCACTGGTCTTCCACAACCCACGCCTGAACATAACAATGAGAGTTATGACTCCAGGAAGCCTGCGTGTGCTTTCATTATGTTTTTAAAAATGCTGTCACTGCGGTAAAAAGCCTTAAAACGGATAATACACTGCCCTAAATAATACAACAACGCCCAATTATTTCCTCTACATTTACCACTATCAACACTCACAACATCTAAACATATTCCAGTGGACTACGGAGCAGGGTGTGCTAAAGCTGGCATTTAGACAGTCATGACAAATAAAAACAAAGTCAAGCTCATGCTATCGCTGAAATTAAATTGTAACTTGAAACAGTTCACTGTCTCTTTTAAGCCCAATCTGACCATGATATCATTCCCAATGGCTTAATCACACGTTCCCCATTTAACGTTACGCTGTTTGATAGAAAAGAAAGTATCTGTGTCACTGTTATCGTGAGTGTTTTGCCCCCGTCAGCCGCTTTACTTCAACTGATATTTGGCTAAACTTAGCCTGGTCTGACTAGCTAGCACGTTAGCATGCTACAGTTGGTCAACTTGTGGACTGAAAAGTATGGTAGTTACCCGACTTGCCTTTTTCACTTTTTTCACATCATCCTCCATTTCTACGTAAAGGTCCTCTTCTTCATATTCACTTCTGGGTGGAGATCCGAGTGAGACAAGACATATCTTGCGTCGCTTTTTAACCAGCACTCATCCGACAAGTAGTTAGCCTGCTAGCCTATCTTAGCCTAGCCTAGACTAGCCTAGCCTAGCATTGATAAAGTGATGCCCGAATTTGAGCTGATAGCAAAAACGCCATCCTCATTTCTGCATTATACCTCAACCATCAGAGAAAACGCCGGCGTCCCACCAATATCAAAATGGTGTGTGCCGTAGTGCAGCTAAAACTAGCTAAAGAAATAGTCTGTAATGAAAACAAACTCGGACAAAACTGTCAAAACTTTTCAATCGTGCCGCCATTTTGGGCGTTGAACTGTGGTCCAGCATGCTTTGCTTTGCACACAGCAGCTGCTACTGTAGTATAATAATAATAATAATAATAATAATAATAATAATAATAATAATAATAATAATAACAACAACATTGACAAGTAGTTAACCCTGAAAAAATAATGTGATGTCATTTTCAAGTATTTGAAAAAATAATCAGTGTATTCAATGACCTATGAATAATAGCCATAAATGCAATTGCCAAGGATTCATTTCTGCATATAGGTGAGTATAGTTTAGTACAGTATAGTACAGCACAGGATAGTATAGTATTATATAGTATGGTATAGTATAGTATCTTCTATCTTTGTGTTAATTGTTTAATGTTTGCTTGTTTGTTTGAATCATAGACTGTATGGTTTGAATAGACAACTGGCAGCCCCCACCACTTTTAACAGCTTTAAGAATGTATACATTTTTATAATAGTTTGAAATGTTTATACTTCTGTTCAAATTCTCTAAATCACTAAATTATGCATAAAACTTGCAGGCTTTTTTACTTGTCAGAGCAGGAACAGCACAGGTGGCCTCCTTCCCTTTAAGTGTCCCAGTAATCAACCCACCTGTTGATCCTAAATGTAATTCAGCTGTTATTAATGTTCTTAATTACATCTGTGCTTTTTCATCTATGATGTGTTAAAATATCATGGCCGGGTTCTGGTTCAAATGGGGCATTTATGCATCTGTCTCTCCATCTTCCTCTCATCTTGCCACTGTTAAGGCATAAAATAAGAATAATATGTTAAAAAATGATACAGATGTTTATCAAAACTAAAACTATAATGTTAACAATGTAAAGGGTTTTTTTTTTAGGCATTTTCCCCTTTATTGGACAGTTAAAGCAGTGTACAGGCAGACAGGAAATGAGGGGAGAGAGAGAAGTGTGTGACATGCTAAAAAGGTCCCTGGCTGGAGTCAAAGTGGGGATGTTGCAGTTTTATGTACCTTAACCATTTGGCTAACAAAGTTTTGAACGTTAGCTTGTGGTCATATGCTCACTTACTGACAATAACATGTTAAAATGCTTGCATGCTATTCAGCATGTAACCTGCAGCACATTAGCATGACACTGATGGGAATCAGCATGTTGGCATGAAAGTCTCAAGGGCACATTGCCAAAGTCAGTGATTTATCCTCTGGGGATCTGCACCAAATTTC
This sequence comes from Thunnus thynnus, assembly GCF_963924715.1. NCBI lineage: Eukaryota > Metazoa > Chordata > Actinopteri > Scombriformes > Scombridae > Thunnus > Thunnus thynnus. The sequence continues at coordinate 15,312,882 of NC_089534.1, forward strand.
AAATTAATCGTTATTGTAATATTTTGTTCTGGACCATCAGACCAACATGGCCACCCCTAAAGATTTTTAATTTATGTGGACAGAATTTCTTAATTTTCACTGAACAAGTCAGTGACATTGTATCACTGAGTGATCATTAAACACAGATGATGAAGGATAATTGTGTACATAATTCATTGTTACACCTAAGGCTGTATTTTAATTAGTTTCATGTTAAGGAGGCAAAAGATACTATATGACTGAGAATGGTGTGAGGGGAATAATGCAGCACTGAACACATGTACAGTAAATGCATCAGCATTTTTTACTTTCTAATTCTGTCCTATTGATCTGTCTGTATTTTTTCTTTCTTCTCTTTTATATATTTTTCTGTGTGTAAAGAGGTAACGGGTATTGTGGCTGCTAGTTCTTTCAAGTGTTTAGGGCGGTCAGTAAATGTCACTTTGGTGGCTTCTCAATGTGTTTGGTCTGTGCTCAAACATGAAAATACACTTACAACTGGCCATCAATGCAGGTAATGATGTAATATGAGTAGGATCTTCTGTAATGCTGTGTTTTGGTCTTATTTGGCTTTTATTTATATACAGTATAAAATGATTCCACATTTCTCATTGACTCCAGACTCATTCTCCAGATATCCACTGTCCCTGTGCTATGCACTTGTGTCACCATCTATATTATAAGTATTTTCCTAATGTGCAAAGGAACATACTACAAAAAACACACACGTGTTTCCACTTATTTTGTCTGATTAGCCTTTTCTCTGGTTGATAATTATTTTCCTGTTTATTAATTTCCCCTGTTAGGTTGGAACACTTTCACCAGTGTTATCCTTAGAGCATAAGTTTGGTGAGATCACGCACACTCATGCCCAGCATAACTCCACACAACTTCAACCTAATCAGCCAGAATAAGTGAAAACACCTGTGTCGGAGTGCAGAGACTTTAACACGCTCAATTCTAATGCTAATCTCGAGCTAAGACATGCACTCTAAGGCATTATATTAGAACACAGTCAATGAACCTCCCCCCTTTCTTACTCTAGCAGTGAAATAGTCTAAAGTGTGTTACATCATACATCACATCCTACACTGTTTGTACTGCAACCATTTTCATCATTTGAAATGTGAAACATGCATGTAAATACAGTACTAAAATATTGCACTTTCAAATACTATATTTATTTTTCTCTTCTGGGATGAACAGTCTGATATATGAATCTACAGTAAGGCTTAACATTACATTTTCAGCATAATATTTCTCTTTTCATCTAAAAACCAAAACATACAAAAAGAACTTTAGCACCATATGTTATTAATAATATTCATATTGTTCCCAAAAATAGGGCGTAGGTACAATACTGGACATCAGTTTTGCTTTTTTAAAGAACGGGGATTCCATGAAACAATTTACTTACATTTTATATTTAACAACAACAAAGAAATCATTCCTTATATGTTCTCAGTCACAACATACAGTAGGTTGTATGAGTACACTTTCATAGAGATGCTACAGATTGTAGCGAATTTGCTTACTGACATTGTGCCAACTTTTGGAATACCCCGGATAAATCATATAGCCTAGGGAGTATCCAGATCTGTGAAATACACCAACAAGCTAACACAATCTAGAAATTGATTGAATATAAACAAAGCAATATTTCCCAACACCTTTGATAACAATTTCAAAAATCAGCAGCAATTAATATGACAACCATAGTCGCTTCATTGGAATATCAAATCCATTTTTAAACAAAATATTACAGCCAATTCTACAAGAACAACAAAAATAGATACACACAGATAAAGGACATATAGATGACAGGAATTTACAACACAGCAATCACGTTCTATATATTTTTTTTTACCCAAATTCCATCAGCAGAAGCACATTTGTGCTCCTGTGCTCGTGTGTCAAAAAGATGCATTTTTGTCACCTGCCATTTTCTCATCTCAGAAAGAAAGAAAAAAATCCTAGTGCAGATTGAATCATAATAAAACAAAAGAAAAAACCATACTGTATGCTGAAACCAATATCATAAACACTGTATGAACAGTAGGGTAACTGTTGTTTTTTTGTGCAGACTGGAAAATCAAAATGGCACCATTGAGAGTTGAGTTCTGCTGTAAACTGTGTGGATCTGAGGTGCTAGCTCTCGAGCATTTTGAGACTGCAGGTTTGCGGGGTGCAGGCTCTCTCAGTCAACCGGAAGGCTATGCTTTTAGAAAGCCGAAAAAGTGGACTCTGCTGTCCACAATGGTAGCACCGTTTAAATGTATTTATTCAGCACCAGGTTATTAACAAAAACCAAAGAAGGAACAAAAGTAAAAGAAGAAAATGCACCGTTTTATCATCTGAACATACTGCTCCAATGGTCAAACAGATGGTCATGACACAAAGGTACAGACTTAAACCAAGTCAAACACTACGATGACCTGCTGCTACACATTAATGCAGAAATCAGAGGGTCATTGTGCAGTCGAGAGCACTTACATGCTAAATGCTGAGGGTCACCTCACAATGAGTCCTAAAGGCATGCTGGGAGGTGGTAGGAAAACCAGGAAATGAGGTTATTCGAAAAGTGAATCAGTGATCGGGCCTGTTTCAGATACATCGTTCCATTGTAAGAAAATGCAACATAACTGATTTTTGCTCATTTTGTCACCATTGACCTCTTCTTCCATGTGTTATTCCAACCGCAGGCATTATTGTTTTGGCTAGAGGATGTATTGTTCAACACGAGACAAATGACACAGAAAGTTCACGACTTGGCACTACAAATCATTCATCGTTGCAAGACAGAAGAAGATGTAAAGGCATAGACAAAAGTACAAAACAATCATTGACCAAATAATTCGTGGCTGGCATCTGTTATGACTGTCCATCAAACAATCCAAAACGAATGCTTTTGAGCTTGGTCTAAACTGCTAACTGTAACTTGTTGAATCAAATGGGTCTGTAGTGATTCAGCTCGCTCAAACATAAGATGAGGAACCCTACGTTCAAGTAGAGAAGATGTTCAGTATTGCCTTACTTTTCTCCTATGTCTTTGAAAGAACCAATAATTGGGTTTCACACAGCACCCATCACTTGGTTCTGTCACACTGTGAAGTTTAGTTGTAGCACTGTAACTAGGAAACTGTGTAGTCCTGCAGATGACTACTTGAATGAAACTGTAAGACTGAAAAACATTGTCGACTGAGGTGTAAGCTGACAGAATTGAGAACTTGGCTTCATCTAGTTTGGGGAGACAGACAGGGAAAATATTGTTTGGTGTTGTCATCTTGGTGAGTGTGCTGGCACATGAAACAAGTAAAGAAAGAGATTGGCATTGTGGTTTGCGGACCTGGCTGCCATGGCTGGATTGAAGCACCCAATGAAACAAGGCACAACAAGGACTGAGAAGAACAAGCTTGCTGTTCAAACGCTCTTGCTGTGTGTTGTGGCTGTCAAGGGATGTTGAATTGGGCAGGTAACCTGACAGGAACAATTCTCTGTAGGGCTTTTTGTGACCTTGTTTATGGTATAAAGCGTGGCAGCCTGAATACTACACTGTATGGTATAGAAAAGGCTTGCACACTTGTGTAGCTTAGCTCTTGAAATCCGCATATAATTTAAAGAAACCAAGAAAAATATATAAAAATGAAAACCCACTTATTATCCGACTTCTAGCTAATCCTTTTACTAGATACATAATGTGGCAAAATGATGATTGTACTGTAGAAATATACGTAAAATATACTGCATGTTTCATAAAAATCCAGACTTGTACATAGACTCTTTATAGACTTTAACTTCAGAGTTCAATTAACTGTCATTACTACTATTCTAATGACACAGTTACGCAAGCATAAATACTCTGCGTTATACGACATTAAGCACCACTAGATGAAATGCAGCCCAGTTGTACATAACCTTGTTTTTGATGCTATACAATACCCAAAAAAACTGGAACTGAATGAATCACAGTGTATTTGCACCTGATTTGTACATGTGTCCACGTCTGCAAAAGGTCAGCAGTGTTAAGTAAGGATGCACCGTATGCCAGGCAGCCAACTACCACAAAAACAAAAAAAACAAAACAAAACAAAACAAAACAAAACAAAACAAAAAACGACCCCTTCCCCAATAATATAATTTATATTCATGTAAAAATGAGTAATTATTCCCAATAAACAAAATGTGAAAACCATAATTAAGTGGTACAATCCCAGCCGAGAAGCGGTCCAGGATGCAATATGTTTAGGAAAAAATGGAGACCCTTGAGGACATGCCTGGGGATGAGAACTGCATTGAGACACCCCTGAGTCAGCTGGTTCAGTGGTCTTGTTTGTTGGTCCTGAGGAACCCCTGTATTGGCTGTTTTGCTTAGTTTTTTTTTTTAGTTTAACAATATTTATTATTTATTAGTTCATTCATTGACTAACTATTAACATGGCTGTTCATTCACTACAACGGAGAGGATCTATTCTGGCTACCATGGTAAACAATGAACAAGTTGGTTGTTTGCATACACATGTACAGTATATCTATACATATGGTGTGTTGGATGTTTGCTCCACCTTAGCTGACCCAACAGTTCTCAATTACTCAGGGCTGAACATCGCTTATAAGCTGAAGGGTGGCAGACCCTGGATGTTGAAGCTCTTGGTTATGGCAGTGTACCTCATTGCATGTTCTCATGTCAGGATCTCCAGTTGTTCAGCCTCAACCCCGTTGTTCAGTTACCAGAGAGTGTGAGAGTGTTTCACGGGAGTGCACCAAGGCCCAGCACCTCAGAGATGGGTAAGAGGGTGGAGCAGCAACCGAGGATGGAGCCAAACAATCGGCGAGAGAACGGAACTGTGGGAAAGGGCTCAGGAGACACACACACACACACACACACACACACACACACACACACACACACACACACACACACACACACACACACACACACACACACACAATACACAAAACAGAGCACATGTGTACACACCTACCAACGTGCAAGCATACTTCCCCTAACAATACATACTGTAGATCATACAGTATGTGCTGACAGGTAAACACTCTTCTCACACAAACACACAACAAATCACTCCAGTCAGGCCCTTTCGCACAATCTGTTCTCTATGTTCTTTTCCACCCCTGGCAAAACCCCCCTCTCGCCTTCAGCCCAGACTTACTAGGCATCTGCCTTTTACAGTACGATGTCAGCAGGCACAAGTGGCCACAGCTAAGCAGAGAGCCAGTGAGCCGGGAAAAAGGGATCTCTGTTTTGTGTAGGGCTCTTGGGCATCCCTTGTTGGGTGCATTTGTACTAATGCCTCATACTAAAGTCATGCCAAACACTACAATGTAAAAAACACACATTATATATTCAGATGAATCATTGAGTAAATAGATAAAATTGGAGTATGAAATGCATTCATTTTCAATGAGTTATTCAGTAACCCTCTCTGGAATTTTTCGTCAAGCTCCTTTGACTTAGAAGGCATGTTTTTTTTTCTTCATGAGTGAATACAGTGGTCTTCTCGTGGGTATTTGTAGTGGAGAGCTCCCGCAGGTTCAGCTGGAAGATGTATATTGGTGTGTAATTGCTGCACAGCAGGCCTATAGATGGCACACATTTTGCACAGACTCATTCTACTGGTTCAAGGGGGTAGATAAATTGGAAAGACAGTACTGTAAGATGCGATTTGGCTTCGTTTCAACTGTGCTAGCAGGTGCCAGAACAGTCGCCTTGTGCACCCATATAAGAGTATAGCCCCTTTGAGGGCAAACTGACGTTGAAGAGTATACCTTTAAACACGTGTTTTGTTATGTAAAAAAGTGTGTGTTCTGGCAAAATATAATTATGTCAATGACTATAAATGTGGACACAAATACGCACTGAAGTATAATAGCATAGAAATATCTTCTCAGATTTGTCGTGTTTTTTTTCAAGAAGTTATTACAAGTCTTTGCACCCGATAAGCATATATTAATCAACCTAAAACATTTGTTGATAATAAAACAAAATAAGGAGGTTGAAAAAGGGAGTACTTTCTAGGGTTCAGAAGGGAATGGTGGAGGATTCATTGAAGGCTGTCTTTGCACTACAAAAAGATGTGCACGTTAACACATTTGTACCCTTCTACACCTACAATCTTAAAAAAAAGTCTTTGGAATGTTTTTACGATGATTTTCTACCCACCAATTTAGAAAACTTTGTGCTCTTTTCAACTACATTCCACATTTCTCTCATTGTGTTTTCTCACTTCAAGTGGTTATCTTATTGTGCTGTCACAACTATGGGCAAAAATGACCAAGTAAGGCATGCTATCATAGCTTGCCTCCACTGGAGGGCAGTCTGCACTGTAAAAATTGAATATATGGGTGGAACTGATTGAAGGTCAGTGTGCTTCTTTTTTCTTCCATACATGATGCGATTACGATTTAGGATTTTGGACAAAAATAGTACAGCCAGGATACAATTGAGCCACGTAAGCTCACAGAGGGAAAATCCATTTTGAACTGCTTCTCTTAGACACATCTATTATTGTGTCCACTCTACAGTATCATGATAGAAAATTGAGTGCTTTTTAATTTATGGTCTAAGGACTTGGAAAACATTATCATACATTTCAATGATTTACAGAAAGAATGGCAGTAAATGTTGGGATGTGCAAAGACCTGCGCCCACTGAGACTCTCCTCCATCATTCCCATCAGGCTTTGCGCCAGTCCCATGTCACAGGGACATACAATATGCCCTTCACAAGTATTCACAGGTTGAATCACCAATACAGTATAATGCATTAAACACATTTCATAATGAAACATTCATATGTTATCTACACTCATACAGAACCCTCCTCTATCAATGTAGAGGGATTTATATGAGACTTCTGTATATATTATCACATAAGATACTGTAGGTTTATAATTTTCTCTCTGTACTTTATGTTTTTTCCAAAAATAAACCATGACTGTGTGTTTAGACTGTCTTGACAGATTTTCAGTTGACCAAACACACATCTCCTGCAGGAAAACTGAATGATCATAGAGACGGAGAGGGTTGAGTGTCAAATAGAAAGAGATAATATCTGTAGAGGAAGAAGAGCAGAATGAAGGAAGGGAATGCGTGTGCATGGTTGTGTGTAAGAGGGGGTAAAAGAGCTGAGGGAGAGGATGCCTTCAGAAGGAGGATTCGTACTGCAGGAGTTCATAAAGAAGCGGACCGTCCCTATACCTGATGCCCACCGCATTAGGGCTAATGTACTGCAGCACATTTATGGTCCTGCGCAGGCGCCGATCCACAAAGTGTGCATCCCAGGCTGGGTAGCGTTTTCTGGGCATGTCTATCTTGATGAGAGGACCCTCAGCCTGGATGGGCCTACCGGCTGCATCCACAGGCTCTGTGGACCTCACCTGGAAAACCGGAAGGCAGGTGTCCGTGGCTGTTTCATCTGACTCCACATGTTCCCCTGCCACACCCCGTGTGGGGGTGGCCTGGGAGCCACGGGGGCCTGGTGTGGGAGCCATGGGCTCAGCCTCAGGGGGTAAGGGAAGGCCCCACAGCAGCTCGGCACAGCAGGAGCTGGCCAGCACCCTCAGCCGGGGGCCCATGGGGTGTAGAACCCCATAATAGAGAACCATACAGGCCACACCTGAGGCAAAGCACAGGAAGACGCCACAGAGGGCAAAAGAGGCATAGGCGTCAGTGGTGGCTGGGTCGCGGTACGCATACCAAAGGGAGCTGAGGATGGCATTCTCTAACAGTACTACCGTGTAATAGGCCACCATTCTGTACCGTGTCCGGCCCTCACGTACATTGAACCAGCAGAAGACATAGACCACGCCCACCACCATGTTGAACAGTACCTCCTCCCATTTGGACATGCAGAAGTCGGTGCCGCCATGGATGACCCAGAAAGCCATGGCACACCAATGGAGCACCACAAAAATGCCAAAGTAGATGTGGAAAACAGAGGCAAATAGGGCAAAGGAGAGCACCCGTGAGGAGATGGTAAAAAGGCGCCAGAACAGATGCACTAGGGCACCTCGGTAACTCATGCTCTTCTTGTCGTCACGTGAATCCCGCAGGAGTTTGTGGTAAGATGCTAGCACCCAGGCCAGGGACAGGAGGGAGGACATAGCAGAAACACCTGGAAATACAGACAGACACAGAGAGAAAGAATAAAAGCAGAGAAAGAGAGACTAAAAATGGCAAGAATGAAAGATAGCGACAGATAGTGATAGATGGTCTTTCTAAAAACCTTAGAAATATATAAAAAAAAGGATCCAGTTTCATTTTAAGCATAAAGTATAACCCAAAGATTTATGGTTTTATCTTGACTTGGCTGCCATTCCACTTACTGTATACAGTATGTTGTATTTCAGCCAAAGCAATCCATCACGGTTTTCAAAGGAATATTATTACCAAGATCATCATGGGTCATTCAGTCAACATAGTCTCCATTTAGTGCACCATTTCAGTTTCCTTAAGACATGTATAACAGTAGAGACAGCAGATATGTCAGTGCAGTAACCTGGTGCATGAAAAATGACAGAGGATTATCTGCAGAGCAGCAGCATGGTGCATCTCAGCAAATGCATTGATGGCATTTCTATAGACACCCCAGCAGAGAAGGGTATGACTTGATATGATTGAATTGCCTTCCTTGGGGAACTGTATTGCACAGACAAACTGGAATTGTAAGAGGTTTCAATAACCAGAGTGATGAATGTTGGAAATTGGATATAATGGTGTAGAATGTCATACACAGTAAATAAAGTGATATGTGAACTTCAAAGAAAATTGATAAAACATGGGTATAAAATATGGATGCATCTCAACATCATGTGATAAACATGCACTGTGACATATCATGCAAAAAAAGAAATTTTCTGAACTACACACAAACAACATCAGACATCAGAAGTGTTAGGGAACCCCTTACACTGCAGCCACTCAGCCTTGTTGCTCTGGATCATGATGCAGAGCTGCAGCACCAGCTGAGGGGCACTTTCTAAGAAGGTCTCCAGCAGTCGCAGCATGTTGACATCGGCATACTCATACATCATAGCCCAGTAAAAACGCCGCTGGTTCTCCTTCTGCCGGTGACTTTGTATGCCGAGGTACATGGTGCGGATATACCTGCAGAGAGAGGAAGAATGAACAGGTTTTTTGAAAAAAAAATTCTAACTTTGTGGTGTCTTCGAACTCCCTTAATTAATATTTCACTGTATTGATAGAGAAGTCACAAGAGCGCTCATTAACATCAATATTACATCTTTGCCACCTACAGAAATGCATAAATTCACTGTAAAGCACACCTACACATGGTTGAGTTTTGACAACACTAGAGGGCATACTTAGCTACACTTTTTAATACACAGTTGAATATATTCATCTGCATTTATGAGGAATTTATCATTGGCTTCTGAATTAGTTAAAAGGAATTTGCTGATGTCTAGCAATGAATAAAGTTGATAAAACAGTAATAAAAGAGAAAAATAATCTCAAGAGGGGTTTCCCTTGCGTACAAAGTAACTACTTGCATCTCTTAGCAAGTTTACTTTATGACTGCCTTGTGTAAAGCAGCAATGAGAAAAAACATCACTAGCATGACTTGATTAAAAACATTCTCCAATGGTCTCTATGAACTCTGTAGGTGTGGTTATTGAACTTGTTATAGAAAGCATACTGTAGTAAGAAAGGCAATAATCATTGTCTTAAGTGCACCACATGACCCATATTGTCCGCTGCTGCAGCGGCTATTTTCATGACTGATGGGGTTTCATAAAGGTGAAGTGACTCTGGTAAAGCCAGGGAGATGGTAGGTAATGCAGCAGAGAAGTGGCAGCTAATTGAATCACGCTCCTGTTGCAATCAAAGCCACACCACCTCTTTTTTTTTTTAAAAGGACAAGACACAGAGGCTCATTCTGTGCTGCTGAGCAAAATGTAATATGCTCCGGGCTGTGATATAGCTAATTAAGATCATAATCTTCTTTGGGTTTGGGTTTGTTTTGAAATGTAATGCTGCAGCTGCTGCCGCCAATTAACGTGCGCAGAAGAAGACGAGTAAACAATGAGGAGGAAAACATTTAGTGGATCGAAGCTTTGGACAGGAACATTGCACCGCACTCTCGGTAAAAACATCAATCCATCCAACAAAAGAAAATCAAGATGACAAAAAGAAAGAAAACAGCATTCTGGAGGGCTTCTATCCTCCCCAATCTGTAAACAAACCCAAGCTCCACAAACATGTTAACCCAAGTCTGGCTGTAGAGAAAACAATCACCAAGACCACTATCACAGTTATAGTGGTTTATAGTTATCTTAACAGTGATTTCAGTCATTGCATATTGGATAGTAGCTGCAGGGTCTGTCTGCCTGAGCTGGCAGAGTGGCCAAATAAATCCAGTACTTGATGTGAAGGCAGTCAACCGCGGACAATAGTGTAGCAAGGACAGAAATAGACTAGACAGTAGCACTCCCCAAAACAAATTGAGAGGCTATGGATCTACATTCAGCCCCTAAAAGTGAGACACAAATATACTGCAACATAACAAACAAAACAAGAAAATGCTTATGAGTGGTTTTCAACATAATTAGCCTCTGCAATAGCTATTGGGGAAGAGATTACTGTTTAATTTGAAATGAGGTTGAGTGCAATGCACTGTAAAGAATGTATGGTCTACTAGGGTCTGATTGCCTTTGGTTATTGTTTTGGTTGATTTGAGCATTTGCCAGTCCCCTTTCTCCATACATACAATACAAATCCCTTTACTTCAGCACAGTTGAATGTAATAAAACATGGGAACATACTTTACATCTGATAGATATGGAAGGCCAGAGAGATCACTGTGTCTCATTTTTTGTGCACTGTATTATTTGTATAATTATGGTATTATTCACTGTAGGTTGAGGTCACAAAACAGTTTTTTTCATGTGTTTCATGGTCAAGAAAACAAGCAACTCATCATAAAATAAATCTCAGGAAATCTAACTAAAACCCCCGTCTTTACCAGGTATAAACTATGATCACCAGATCTCTGATCTTATTTGCTTTACATGAGGCATTAAACAACATTTTACCGCCACCAAAAAAAAAGAAAAGCCCAGGCCATGTAAATTACATTTGTGACATTTATAAAGAATTAATATACAACCAAGAAACATCTAAAACAATAAAGTGGATCTTTTTCTGACAAAGCTGGCAAACCACTACATGGTCAGGTCTGTCAGTCAATTAGCTACCTAAAAAGACAGCCACTTTCCCAGAAAGAGAAAAGGGAACTGAATAAATAAAAGAGTGGAACAAAGACTTCAACTGTAGCTACAAGATCAGTGTGGAGATTTGAGAAACCAGGTATGGGATTTCAGTAAGTACATTTTAGTGGTTGTGTTCCCGTAGTTCAAAAACAGAAAGAAAAAATCTCATATGACGGTGTTGCTGACAAATACACAGTGAAATAACCAAGATTCAGGTGGAGGATTCAGGTTGACAGTAACGAAAAATACACAATTGGAGCTAATCTATTGTTAGCGCTGTCATAGCATCCCATTCCCACTAAGACAAGGCTGCTATGATGCATGGAGTAATCAAAGATAGAGAAAGGTATGGCTGGGCAAGGAAACGTAGGAGCGCAGTGATGGTGGTCTTTCGTGGGATAGTGGACAGGGGGAACAAGAGGGGGGTGGGGGGCGGACAAAAGTTTTTTTGGGATCAATAGCTCTGGGCTGTGAGAGGCACCATTATATCCAGAGGTAAAGGCTGGCATTCCGTGACATTTTCAGTTGGACTGGTAAATGTCAGATGGAACAAGTCAACCCCTCTTCCTCACTAATGACATGCCACAGAGACCTACACAGGCCCTTTGTCTCCATCCCACCATTTCCATTAGTCTGTGTGTTCCACTGCTACGTCTCACTGGTCTGTAGTGCCTCCGTCAGAAACAGTAATCTTCATGGCCTCTGTAGCTGTCTTGCTTTGAAAATCACAGCCAGGCTAGCAGCTCTGTGAGGCTGTACGTAAAGGCACAGCTGTGCTTTGAGCTAAATGTCAACATCAGCATACTAGCATGCTCATTATATATATATATATATATATATATATCAGTGGAGGCTGGTCCATAGAGGCAGAGGAGGTTGATCCTCCTTTGAGAGGCAAAAGTTGGTGGAGGTGGAGTGGGGGACAGAGGAGGATGGGTGCCTGCTGACCTCCGCAGGGCGGGATCTCTTACATTGACAATGTATTTCATTGTTTTTCCTTCCTTACCAATCAACAACCAGAATGCAATATTGACATCGAGTTTGTCCAATGATAGTTTCCAGATTTCATCTTCAATTCTCTCCACTGTAAGGCAGAGTAGCAGCAGTAGATAGCTCCTTGCGTTAGCCAATGCAACAGCTGGCTTGTTGTAACAGCCTGGAGGACTCTTTATACATCCATGGAAGGACTGTTAAGGACTGTTGTTAAGCTAATGGGAGAAATTATCTGGATTGTGCTGTGCAGCAGTAGCAGCACGCTGCTGGGGAGGCTGGAGAGAGAAGCAACTGGAGAAACAACCAGGAGAGTTAGCTTGTTTGTCATTGTTGCTAATGATATCAGACTGGTTAAGCATTAGCCATAAAGTTCTGTTAACTAACAAACAAGATGACCAACAGCGACAAATGGATGTTATGACATGAATACTTCATCTCCATGAAAGAAAGAAGAAGACGTCAGATAACGTGAGTCAGATACAGCTTCTTTCTCTGTGTCTCTTTGGTCGCTAATTTCATCTCTGATGGTTAAATGTCTCTGTGTGGCTTTTTTGTGTTTTTTATCTCCTTAACAAGAATGCAGCAGAGATCATATAATGTGTTGTGGGTAACGTTAGTTTGCTTGTTGAAGTTACAGTGAGCTGTCTGGACTCACTCAGTCATTCGTTTTTAATTGAGTGGTTGTTCAGTCACCTGTTGATGTATCATTAGTGAATGACTGCAGGAGGTCTGGCTGCTTGCTTCTGACAGTTTCTTTAGTTCTTTTTAAGCTGAGCCGTATATTGAGTAATAAGCTTAATGTAACTAGAATAACAAGTGTTAACTAGTGGTGTAACTGATTGTAGTTGATCCATGATCCGTAGGGATCACCCCCCACGGTACGACAGGCATATGAACTGCGGATTAATTGCAAAATTTAATGTCTCATTTAAGACAAAGTCAACAAACTACTGTAAGTACAAGTCATGGACAGACAGCATGTCGCTAACAGGGATTTTGAAGAGCAACGATCAAACCACCAGCATTTCACGTTCCCATTGTCTGGGAACTATGAATGTCAGTACATGTAAATCTATCTAGTAGATGTTGTTGAAATATTTCACTGGATAAGTGAAAACTTTTACCTGCAGAGATCACCAAAGTTAGTCGGACTACTCCTCTAGGCGCCATGGATATCTCTATCAAACTTTATAGGAATCCATCCAATAGTTGTTGAGACATTTCACTAAAACTCTGCCTAAAACGTCAATCTCATGGTAGCACTAGAGGAAAAGTCATACTATACATAACCCATCATTCATTTTAAACTGAACTTATTCTCTATTCAAGCAGGTAAATGAGAGTTCTCACTGCACAGATTCACATCCGACCCTTTCCGTTTAGTTCATATTCCTTTGGTTTCAGCAAAAAAAAAAAAAAACCTGTACAGTTAAACACTTTCGGTTTCACGGCTGTCAGAAAAATCTGAACTCACTCCATCACGTCTCCAATACACTCAGCGTATGCCTTCACAAGAATCTCACACACATCCCAGGATTGTGATGCACACTGTTAACACTCCCACAGTGCCTTTTCAGATGTAGTAACACAAACGGCTCCCTAAAAATAAGCAGACACACACAAACACACATGTGCACGCACAAGCATACTTGTCAGCTCTGAAGGTAATAGGGGATTTCCTTTCTATTCCAGACACATTTGTCAGATCTCTCTGTCTTCCTCCCCTCGCCTCCCGCCTTCACTCCACTTAGGCTGTGGTCCACTCCTTGATGCCCCCCCGCCGCCCCCCCCCCACATCCTCCCTTCCTTTCCTTTTAGCTCCATAGCTCCTCTACAGGGCTCCTCATGAATTATTTGTGGCAAGATCATAGCGATCGTTCATGGCTCGTTAAGCAGCGTACGCATGGCCTAACAGCTCGATGCTGTGCCAGGGTCGTGTTCCAAGCCCAGCCGTCTGCCATTGCTGTCGAGACACAGGCAACCATTAACCCACCCACCCACATACACACACATACACTGCACGCATGTGCACAATCAAACACACAAGCATCTTCAGAAAATACAAGATTTGATAGCATCCCAAAATGACTAACCAAAGGTAGATATCTGCTCTAAACCTCAGATACACATATGAAACTGTAATTACAAGGTTTGCATGATTAGACATCTTGACGTCTGAGCATGAGCTACAGTGACGGACAGGTGGAATGACAAAGAGATACACACACATGCACACACACACACACAATGATACACACACCATTCGGCTGACCGGCTGCTTGGCCATGTTTTTCCTCCCTCTCCTCCAAAGTCATTGACCGATGAGTCATCCAACCACCCTTACACTAATCCCTTGAGTGGGTGGTTAGAAGGATCACACACACACACACACACACACCTAGCCAAGTTTAACAGCATCTGTCTTCTAAGTCATGCTCGTGGGAAGGCTCAGGAGCTCAGACTGAATTCATATCTTGTCATAAGCTGATTCATAAGAAGATCACAAGTACTATTACAGCAGCATGAAGCAGAGCTTATGCATCAGCTGTAACAGGTGGAATCTGGCAGAACACTAAGCATGGGGGACACACAACATACGCAAGGCCTGAGGGTTTATAAAATAGTGTGTGTGTGTGTGTGTGTGTGTGTGTGTGTGTGTGTGTGTAAGGTGGAGGCAATGCCGACCGCAATGAGTCACACCCTGAGTCACTCTGAGGCCGCACATCGACTCTCAATGAGGTTTAAACCTATTTTCTCAGAGAGATTTACATTTCTCTCCCTCATTTCCTCGGCATCTTTACTTCTCTGTGTCTTTCTCTCTTTTCATAGCTCTCCCGGACACCCCACCTTCCTTCCAAGACAGAATTCAATTTCTGTGTCTGGATACTTAGCTCCATTTACAGTGCTGTTTTTTTTTTTTTTTTTTTTTTTTTCTGGGGGAAGCGGTAGAGGATGTGTGTGGGTGTATGTGTGTGGGAGGGGGGTAGCAGTTACAGCAGGTACTGCCTAATCATAGCAAATCTGTTTCCCCTCTTCCTGTGCTGCTTTCCCCTGTATCCACCCCTTCACCTCTTATCCCACATTGCCCGGTTAAGCTATGGCAATTCTATCCATCATGAATGCAATTTCAGAAAACACCTTCTTTTTGTTGTCTGTCTCTGAGTTTTGTTTTAAAATGACACTCACGCCATTTGAACAAAAAGAATTAATCCCTTACCAGTTGCCAGCAAACACTCACTGTACAAAAGTATAAGTTGTACTTACTACAATTACTAGAGGGTTTAAAACCTCAAAAAGTAAGTCTTTTAAAGACATATATCTTCAAACTGGACATATCTGGATATAAGTTCTGCCTGAATTTATCCGTTTTAGATGAAATTTCATCATTTGATTGTTTTTAAATGACTGTTTTTCTGTCCACTGCTTTTAGACTGTGCTCATATTCCCTTTTTTATGCTGCTAGTATGTTAGTTATACTGTAAAGTGTGGAAAAACGACATAATCAACCTAAGAGCTACAGTATTTATTTATTTATTCTTCTGCACATACCCTCTGTTTGCCTGAAGGGGTCAGTATGCTTTAAACAAAGTGCTTTTTGGATCAATAAACTCTATATGAAACCCCATACACCAACAGCTTTCCAGTGTTGGAGTGGGAGGGGGTATTGTGTCCCGAAATTGCGTTTTTTGTAACTATCCGTGACCGCCAATCCATCAAGCATCCTCACTTTATGCAGGTGCCAGGTGTGTGGAGGTGAGAAAGTACGCAGAAATCACACAACTACTACCCTATGTCTGTGAAGAATTTCACATTATCACATCTTGCATCTCCCAGGCTTTTTGCCCTGCCTTTGAGTGTGGTCGTTCGAAACAGCAATAAAAAATTCTTCAAAAGATTTCAAACATGCTCAGATGACACATTGTACAAACTAGTTCTTTTCAAGCATACTTAACTCAGTCAAATTGCCTTCCTTAGTTTCAAATATTGTGCCCTTAAATAAGCCTTTCTAAGTTTAAAGTCTCCCTTTTTTAGTCCAAATTGCCAGAAATATAAGTAGCAATCATACTCGCTAGTCAAACACACACAATATATTCCCTTTCCATGCAAAAAGGAAGCAAAAAGCAAGAAATCCTGTTGTGGCTTTCTATCAAAAAGAACTACTGCCTCACTGGGACAGCAGCAGTGGGAACACACACACACACATAGCTGTTTATGTATGAGTGGCTGAAACCATTTCTAGTAATACTGTTGATCTTGGAAGGAGAAAGTCATCCTTTCATTCAACCATGTGGAGGCCAGCAGCATGGGTCAGCGAATGAAAAACTGGCAGGGAGTCAGCGTCTTGCTCAAGGACACTTCAGCAGGACTGCAGGTCGTGTCACCAATGTGTCTCCTTCTGCCCTTTACAGTGAATGAAAGTATCACAGCTCCAGCGGGAGCCCAACAGTGATGTCATGTTATTCATCATTCGCCAATTTGTGAAGTGCCAAAGAAATCTGTTCTTGCAAACATCTCTTGAACTTCACAGCTTCTTTGAGAGAAATAGAATAGAAACAGAAATATGGCATGGTAGCTGTTTTTTTTTTTTTTTAAGAAACCTTGCATTTGTATACGTCAAGAGGAGAGATTTTTATACTTTCCAGCAACACTTTGTGGCTCAATGTGGCTCAACAGGTTTCACCTTTACCTGTGTACCACTGATCCTACATCAGATATGTCTTTATCCTCCTTATGGCGGCAAATAGCCCTGGAATGAAAGGCTGGCCGAGTTGAGATCTGTGTCCCACAGGCGAGTCAGATACACTCACATACAAACACACAACGATATGTGACCAGGGCCTTTGGGCGATTCCTACACTGAGAGGTGCTGGAACGTTGAACAGAGACTGGGCTGACATGATGCAAGCTGAAGGCGATGGGGAGCCGTAAGCTGAGATGAGGGATGTTGCGTCAACTCTGCTCCGCCCTGTCAATTCTTTGAGTGTGTGCTGGTTAACCACGTCTGACGTCTTGACTAAATATTATCACTGTAATTAGAACACTTCATACATATATTTCATATCATGTGGTCTGTTAGAAGAAGTGATTTATGATGGACATTGTTTTTCCCCAAATGTCACCAACATCAGTGAGAATCTTACCAATTAAATACAAATCTACAGTGCTTCACTGGAAATTATGGAGATACATTTTTTTTTATTTTTACAAAGCTTTCTTCCCCATCTCAATGTGTGCATAGACACTGAACCCCAGCATGTATAGTAGCTCTCCTCTCCCCTGCTCCACTTTCTCTCTTTCCCTCCCTGCGCAGCCACTCCTTTGTTACCATTAGCAACGGTTCTCAGGTACCCCAACTCATTGAGCTGTGATCACATGACATAGAGGCATCACTAAGACAAGGAAAAGGAGGGAGAGGTGAGATGGTAAAGAAAGGAAATAAGAGGAAAAGAAAGAAGGGGATAAGAGAAAGTTAAAAGGAAGAGGAGCAGACATTACAAGAGCGAGAGGAGTAGGTACACAAGTCACATGACCAAGGCCTCTCTGCCCTCAGATGGACGACAGCCAGAGATTCTAGCTGATCTAAGATAATTCGGGGTCATTTTCCAATAATGGACTAAGAGCATGAAACGGATAAGGAGGTGCAGATTCTGTATCAGCGCTAAAAAGAAGGGACGATCCCTTGCGTTTCAGACACAGAAGGCTATTGATCACTTCAGCTGGGCATTAACAGCTATCAGCAGCAATATGGGGCAGCACTATCCAATATCCAGATGGGTAATCAAATGAAGGGCAGACTTAATGAAATGATTGATTTGATTCAACAGTTAAAATAAAAACTACACAATGCAGCTCCAAACAGTATTATCAAATGGATAACGCAGATTAACTGTAAAAGTGAACACTTGTCGAAAATGGTAATTTAACTTAATGTAAAATAAACAATTTAAGAATTTCTCAGTGCAGACTGAGATAGGCTTCACTTCTTCATATTTGTTGGTTTGGATTTTAGTTTTCTAAGGGCATGGCTTGCAATAGCTTTTTGATTTGTTGTTTGTTTTTGAAAGGTTAAAGTGTCTGCCGCAGTGATATTTCTGAATTACCTTTTCAAACATGCAGCGCATTACAGCTGGTTTCTCAGCTCCTTATATCAAACTTTACTTGAGTCACACACACACGAAAAAAATCGATCATATGAGTTTAGATATTAGTATTACAGTATTATTACAGTAACAGAAATTTGTTACTACGTGGCCTTTTGCTATCTTAAAATAAAACTATTGGAGAGAAATAGTCTGACGGCCTGAGGTGAAATCCTTCTCTCTCCCTCTCTGGATCCCCACCTCTCCTGTACTGTTTTGTGACTGCTCCTCAACAAGGGGAAGGGCCAGATTATGTACGGATTAAGAAGAAAAGGCTTGACCCACTTGCTTTTCAAAGAGTGCACCACCAAAAAAGGGCTGTGCGGATGCTGGCTTCCATTCAGTGTCAGCACTTCTGTTGTACTGTGCAAGACACTTGAAGCTCATGTTTATTGCTCTTAAGACTATAATTAGCAGGGCTGGCTTATGGTGTTAAAACGCTTCCCTGACTAACCAACTGATTGAAAGTTCTCTGTGTAAATCTCTTTTGTGCCTAGAAATACCGCTTCTCGGGTGTATGCTTCTGCCAACCAGTCAAGTTTACATCCATGTCTGTCAAGACTCATATAAGGTTTGTAGTGAAGACTTTGAAAGGTGTATTTTATTGTGAAATGGAAGTTATCAATATACTGACATGTATGATTCCAGTGAATAATTTCCAGTGAGAAACATGCTCTTCACTTAGAGACTATTTTTACAGAGGAGTACAGAGGACTGATAGAGAGCTTTGTCACATGGTGTAACGATAATCACCTGAAGCTCAATATCAGCAAAACCAATGAGCTTATGTTGGACCACCACTGTAACAGGAGGCCCCCTGCCCTGGTTATCATCCAGGGAGAGGAAGTGAAGAAGATGGCAAAATGCAAAGAAGCTACAAATTCTAAAACATGGATGCTTCAAACACATCTTCAACCCAGCAGCACAGAAGATCTATACAATCACCACAGTTTCAAGGTGGGCACCCAAGATTAGTGTCATCAATTCAGTATCCGATCAAATGTGAAATACAGTCATAATTCTTCTGTTCCTGAGTTATGGCGTTGAATAATGACCAGAAAAAATGTTTTTGCAGAACATCATGATGTCACAGTGAAGTTGACCTTTGACCTTTTGGATATAAAATGTCATCACTTCATCATTTTATCTTATTAGACATTTGTGTGAAACTGTGTCATAATTAGCGTATGAATTCTTGAGTTATGGCCAAAAATGTGTTTTGTGAGGTCACAGTGACCTTTGACCTACAAACTTGAATCAGTTCATCCTTGAGTCCAAGTGGACGTTTGTACCAAATTTGAAGAAATTCCCTCATAGTCTACAGCTATTAAGAAAACTAGATGTTCACCAATCATCTTTATTATTATGACTTATTATGAACTAATGGGTCATATCAAAGAGGCATAGCTTATGTCATGCATGCTCATATCAGTCATGAAACCTTAATAAAATTCTTTAATAAAAAGAGCAAAATCAAAAGTAATTAGGCAAATCATAGGTACAAATATGTGTAGGCTACTTGAATGAGAGACCATTTCTGAATGAAGGCTTGCTATCCCACATAGTCATATATCTCAAAAATAAATTGGGTGAAACAGAACATGAGGCCAAATGACAATAGGTGAAAATAGAAAAATAGGTACCTGCAGTTAGCTCAGCTGGTGCATGAAACCTTGCACATTTGGACACTTTTCAGAATTGTACTTTTACTGTCAGCTGTCGTTTCTGTCTCTCCCTCTCTCTCTCTCTCTCTCTCTCTCTCTCTCTCTCTCTCTTAGGCGCTCAGCTGGCTCAGAGGGAGGTTTTGAAAAGAAATCGAATATCCGCTTTTGTGACATTGCCTTGAACCACTAGCCTAATTTTACCCCACTTGCTAGCTAACCAGGTCAACATGCACACGCATCAAAAGTTCTAACATGCAAAAATTGCTCATTGTGTCTACATGACTACGCCACATTGCATATATGTGCATATTAGTATGTGCCATTTACTGACTGCAGACTTTTTCATTCATTATTTAGTATTTTATGAGTACACATATAGGCTACAGCATATGTTGTATCAAACTTTATTAACATGGGTCAACAGTTTCTTTTTCTAGGTTGCTAAGGAGCCCTTCTTGGCTCAAGATGATGCAAACCGCACTGGCCTGACTATTTGTTTTAAGACGCATGAAGTCCTTTGAGCAGCAGACAGGCTTATCATTTCTGACAATTACATCACTAGGCTATGAAAGCATATATTCTTCATGTTGTAAGGAAATATGAAATAAAGAAATGAAAGTCAGACAAATTTAAGCACCATTTTTTTATTTTAAAAAAATCAAAAAACAAAAAAACATTTGGTGCAGTAGAGGGAAGTTATCCATAGAGGGGGGTTGTCGTTCCCCCCGTACTCCTACTTCCAACATCTCTGTCACAGCGTCTTTTTTTTTTTCCAAGGTTTGATGGACTTGTTGCAGGTTAGGTGTCTTTATGCATTTTTCAAGCCCTGAAGATAACACAAGAATGGAGGCCAGAGCCAAGTCAGCACACAAGGAGGAAAAGAGGAGGAGGAGGAGGAGGAGGAGGAGGAGGGGAGTGAGGCGAGACAGAGATAGAGAGGAGAGGCAGAGGAGATAACCGCCAAGAAAGTGGAGGAGAACAGGCAAGAGGAGGAGAGAATAGAGAGAAGTGACAGTGTGATGTAGTGACAGAGAAAGCGGAAGGAGGCGAGAGGGAGCGAAAGTGGCAAGACAAAGACACAAGGAAAAGCTACAAGAGGTAGAAAAGACCTGGGGAGTGAGAGGAGAGTGAAAGGAGGGGAGTGAGAGAGAATGAGACCCAGGAGGTAAACTAATCACCGAGCACGCAATGCAATTTTCTGGCTCTGTGCCTCCATTCCACCATACTCCTCCCTCCTTTGCTCTCGCTCCCTTCCTCCCACCATGCACCCCCCTCCACGTCTCGGGGGCTCTTTTTACTATTCCACTCACACACACTGTCTCTCGCTCCTCTATCTATCAGGCCATACCATTTCAGCGCTCCCCTCTCCTCTTTAGTACTGTCCAGTAATCCCCTCTGGCTCCCAAAAATGGATTGAGCCACTATGGTCATCAGCATTAAAAATGCTGTAGATGAAGGAAGAATGAGTTTTAATTGAGAGGTTTCCTGTATATTTTTTTAAATAATTGTTTTATCATTTGGTGGTGGTTTCATCAGGTGTTCTCGTATGACACCTTTGCGATGCAGTTTGTGTGCGACAAGGTGAATGATGGGAAAATACAACATTCAGTAGGAAGAATGAAAAATGTAATAAAACAGCATCTGTCTGTTTGCATCTGTGTGTGTGTGTGGATGCGAGTGCGCAGTGTATGTTTCCCCCCGAGGTGAAGGCATTTAGGAACCATTTGATATCGCTGCGGCAAAGGTTTGAAAGTGTGTTCAGTCTCTCTCCCAAGAGTGTCGGCGGCACCTGCCTGCCTGCTTCACTGTTTTGCAGCGCCTTAATGATGATGATAGATGTTCGCTCCAGACATGCAAATAAAGGAGGCAGCTCCCTAGAACTGCAGACATGCTCTCACTCACAAACATATGCACAGGCACACACACACACACACACACACACAATCCACCAGCACATGTATATGTTTGACTATGATCAAGTCCATTGATATATTAATCTTCCTCTTTATGGAACATACCCGCGGGAAAATGCAGAAGGCTCCCACACACAGAAGTCTCAGACACAGCAGTCTCAAAACTGCCCTATTTTCACAGGCGCACTGACTGTAGAGGAAGATTAGTCACATAACATGGTAATTTGAAAGATAGGAGCCCTTCTCTAAGAGGAAGGTGTGAATGTATGAGAGGGAAGTGAGCTAGCTCATTATTGACATGCAGTATCCATCATAAGTGTCACTGCTGTCACTACTGAGTCTTATTGGGACACACACAACACACACACTTACACAACTGCAAAAGGACACACGGACTGCAGGGTCAATTTCATCAAGCTTATCAATTTTTCACTCTTATACAACAGTATCAGTGTGCACAATCTCTCTCTCTCTCTCTCTCAACCACCCACCCACACACACACACACATATACATTAAACAGGTGCATCACATTTAGCATTGATCAACATGTCTGCTTTCAAAGCACATCATGAATACAACTGATGCATTACACATAAAACATACCTCTCTTCCCTATAAGTAACAAAAAAAAGCTGTAACACACACATGTTTGCACACGCCATCTTTTTTTTTTTTTTTTTTTTACATCAGACCTTTAGAAAGTGTCACTATGGGAAAGCCCCGAGCCCCATGCTAACCTAAGGGGATCCAATGACACAAAGCACATGTGTGAGCCCCCAACTGCTAGTCACTGACAGGACCCACTGAATGAAAGCTGTTGTGACAGATCAAAATATCAGCCTGGCAGGCGCAGGGAGGGAGAGAGAGAGAGAGACAGAAATAGAGAGAGAGAATGAGAGAGAAGGCACATTAAGTGGCCATCATAGCAACTAATCCAGAGATATTTTAGCTATGCAGGGTACTTTAAGGTCACCAACCTGACAGTCACTACTGCAGTAGACATGCACAGCAGACTGAAAGAGATACTGACAATGATGGAAAAAATTAAGAGTCATCATAGTTTCCTTGAGGAACACACACACACACACACACACACACACACACACAGTTGTGGTGGAAAAAAATATCTCTCCTGCCCATTCCAGCATTTTCAGCCTCAAAAACAGCTACTCCCCATCACCCAAACACTGGGTAACACAATATGATATAAATCCTCTCAGACAGTAGCCTGGATTCATGGTGTCAGCTTTTTCAGCTCTTAAAAATGCACACACACAAACATACAAGCACGCACTGGGTAGCAGACAAAACTGCACATACATACACATGCACAGACTCATGCACAGACCTTTCTGGACTGGGGGATGGTTAGACGGAGGATACAAGGAAAAAGAGATTGGGGGGGGATGGGGCCGGATCGATAAAGGTATCCTGGGAACCTTTCTTTTCTTCCATGAATCTATGCAGGAAAGATCGGATGCTGACAGGGCAAAGCCCCCACCCCCCCTCTCTCCAGACACCTTCTGAAGGGACTTCATCATTGCACAGAGTAAATGATTGGCTGTTTGAGCAGAAGCAAACATCCCTCGTGCATCCCTTGTACCTGTTGTATCAATAAAAGTGGTGTGTGTATGATAGCAGCTATATCTCCATGTCTGTGCCTCAGGGTGAAAAGGAAAGGGCTGTGATGTGTGATAAGATATATACTGTGTGTTGAAAAAACCCCATCATACATACCACCACTGCATACTAGCGTTTTCTAGTATGTCGCCTCTATCGGTGCTTTCCAAAATGGTTACAAATCACTGTTAAAAAATATTGATGTTTTATGGTGTGACACGCTGTGGTTGAGATCTGGTCAGGTTTAGGCACAAAAACCACTCGGTTAGGGTTAGGGAAAGATCATGGTTTGGGTTAAAATGATCACTTGAAAGGTGGTATGGGTTAAAGTCACTACTTCCTTAAAGTTAGGCAACCTTCGTCGTTGTGGTAACAGTAAACACCATGACAGTCGTAGTTACGGTTTTTAGGAAAATGTCCCAACTCGCGGTTGGAAACATGACACTCACGTGGACACTAATTCCACTTCTTGCCATCTATCTATCTAGCCACGCACCCAACCTGCACCTCCGATTTTGTCACCTTATATTGACGTCATTCATCTGCCTCGTTTCTCCAGGTCATACTACTGCCGTTAGATGGTGTCTGTCAGTCAAACGTAACTATAGGTCGTTTTTGCCAGCTGAATTTCTTTTGAGGATGGGCTGGTCTCCAAGACACCTAGCTTTGAGATTAGGGCTACGAATAATTACAAATAACAATTATTTTTTATTGATTAATTGATTGTTTGATCTATAAAATGTCCAAAAATGGTGAAAAACATTGGGCACCAAGGTGATGTCCTCAAATGTCTTCTTTTGTCCCGACTAACAGTCCATAACCCAAAGATATTTAGTTTACTGTCACAAAGGACTAAAGAAACCAGAAAATATTCACATTATAAAAGGTGGAATCAGAGAACTCAGACAGTTTTTCATTAAATAATGACTCAAAAAATTTAACTGACTATCAAAATTCTTGACAATTAATTTCTGTTGATCAACTGCCAATTAATCAACTAATCATTGTTTGAGATAATGTCCTGGACTAATGTTTAACCCTCTAATATATGATAGCTATCAGCCAATCATAATCCCAGGATTTCAATGTGGCACCTTGGATTTTAAATCACTTTTAAACGATGGTAAAGACCGCCTCTGGCCACCCCTTGGACACAGTCACCTCATTTTACTGTGGCAACTAAGCTTAAAGGACCCAAATATTCGGTTGAGCTATTTCATTGCAACACTTTGATTTCTACAACTCTTTGTTGTTACCAGCGGATGCTTTTAAAGTCATCATACTTTCACTTACTCCAGTCATGCATACCCCACACCTGAAAGTAAAAACTAGTACACTGGTAAACCTAAATGCAGCAATGTTTATCTCCATTAAAGCTTGTTCCACATGTCATGTGACATGGTGAAACACAGGTTGGCCATTACCGCTACAGAGCACTTTAAGTCCAGTGGGTGGATGGAGAGAGATAGGGAGAAAGAAGAGAGGCTCTGTGGTTGTTTGAAGGAGTTTAAATGAAGTTGTGTGTGTATGTGTGTGCGCCTGTGTTTGCCTGTAAATGGAGGCTGAGTAAGTGAGTGAGAAGAAGCAGTAAGTAATGGCGAGAGTGAAATAGATACATCTAAAATGGAATTGATTTTTTTTTATTGTCCTGCATATACAGAAATAAAAAAAATATTCTTTGAAATATACTGTATCTTTATTTTTTGATTCTGAAACACTGCAGTGATACTCAGAGAAATGTAACATGGTATGTAGACAACATCACAGTTTTGTATAAACTACATAATGTTATTGTTACGTCAGCATGGAAGGACTAGAGGAAACAGAGACAGTTACACAACAACCAAAATTGAAAGAATCAAATAGGAGTAGATGAAGATACAATTTATTTTCAGCAATTTACAATATTTACAAATACGAAGGTTCTCAAAGGACCAATATGCACAAATGGAAAAAATTAGCTGGTGACACCTTGCCTTTGCGTAACCCTTTTAGGTCTTTTGTAATTTAATAATAAAGCTATAGTTTTACAGTATATACTTTACAGTATACTGTTTTGACAACACCACTACAATATTTTAAAAGCTACAGCGAGAGAGAGCAGATGACTCCTGGGAGTTGCTAAGTGATGGTAACTGGACTCCAACATGTTGCAGTCTGGGAAATCTCCTGATGAATTGGAAGGAGAGAGGGCAGCAGAGGAGGGATGGGAATGAAGACAGGAGAAAACCTAGATGTGTAATGTACGGGCACGGTGCCAAGGCGCCCATTTCATTCACAAAACCCCCGAGGTTCAACCCCAGGCTGAACAATCTGCTCCTACTCAGCCCAGGGGAGAAAGGGAAGAAAGCAGCTCTCATGAATGGAGAGAAAATAGTCTCAATACTGGTGACAAGTGATCATGATCCATAAATAAAAACAATATTTACAAATGCGCATGGCAATTTGTGAGTAATTTATGGTGTTCTAATTGCATTATCCAATCAACAAATACCAATCAATTTGAACAAGTGTAATTTATTTATTCCACAAATAAATATTACACAACTTGAATAAATTCAGTATTCTACACATATATTTTCAACTTTAAGTTCATTAACCTTAAAACATTTGCTTTTGAGATCTTCCTGTGTAGAAGTTTTTTTGCATTTATTTACAGATACTTGAATGTGTGTTCACCAATCACCTGACACATGTGGATTGGGTTATATTTGCTTGAGGAGTTTTGAAACTCTTCACAGCCTCCAATCCATAAATTCAAAGCAGATGATTGT
This sequence comes from Thunnus thynnus, assembly GCF_963924715.1. NCBI lineage: Eukaryota > Metazoa > Chordata > Actinopteri > Scombriformes > Scombridae > Thunnus > Thunnus thynnus. The sequence goes on from NC_089534.1 coordinate 15,339,234, forward strand.
TAATTATTAACATGTCTGAGGGGGATCTTTAAAATAGCTCATACTCCTTTGATCAGACAATAGTTAAAGGTCCTATTTGAAAGAATCAGAAATTCCTTCTCATTAATGACACCTGTGGGCGTTAAGTGAACTGCAGTCAACATCTTGCATGCTCACTCGCATGCTCGGTCAGCAGCGCAAAACTATTATTATTATAAGGCTATATGACATAAAAGTTCTCTAATGTTGTGTTTTGCACTGTGTTTCAGCAAAGCATCTCTCACTCCCAGTCAGTCAGACTGCCCTCATTAGCTGGAGAGCTAATATCTGCAGGGTGTTTCTACTTGGATAGCACCATTTTTGTCATGTTGTGTTGTTGTGTCGTTATGCCGGTTGTTTTTTGACATTAGCGAGAGAGAGGCAAGGTACTCAGGAGTGCTCAAAAACATCACTTTCTTTGGATTTTTGCAGAAAAATCTGGCTTGAGTCCCTCATATAGAAATCAGTCCATGGGCTATTACAGACAACCGAGAAAGTCGGGGAAGGTCTCATTTTATGGTTTTCATCTTACGTTACAACCCGTTCACTCATCGGAAATAAAAATATTAATACATGTAAATTGCCTCACAATTCTTACATACAGAACTTTTAAATAACTAATTTCCCATGAAATATTCCAGTGTCATATAGCTTTCATTTTGGCAAATTCAAATTCACTGACTGTACTGTTTGTCACATTAAGCACATGGAGGCTGTGTCCCTTTCCTGACCCCTACAGACATGCTTATTGACTGCCTCTGTCCCATCAAAGTGCTGATTCTTATTATTTAACTTAAAGAAAAAAAATGCAATTTTTATTTTCACTGCGTAGTACTGCACTTTTGTATCGTCAGAAGTGCTTGTAGTAGGTATACAATATTTGAAATTGACTTTCAAATGCTACACATCCACACTTAGCCTGATTATTCATGTATTTACTACAAACTCTATAGCACTCTCACTAGTAAATAACTAACCACCTATAGCCCCAGCAAGAGAAAATATCCACCCATGGAAATATGACATTTAGCAGGATTTTTTTTTTTTTTTTTAGGTTTTTAATTAAATGAATTAAAATGAATTAAAATTATACCCTGTGAATGACCATCAGCTGCACATGTTTACTTGTTGGTGCTGCTATCTGGGCTGTGTAATTGCTGTAATTAACTGAACCAAATTACTGAGGCATTTGTGCCAATTTTGTGTCCTACTGAAATTACAGTAGAATCTACACAATGGAAAAATGTGTTTCTAAATTTTTCATAAGCATCCTATCCCACATGAAGCTGATCAACTCACCCTGATCCTGGGGTAATTTGAGTCAGAGGAGCTGCTTCGGCCTGTCTGGTCATCATTTTGACAAGAAAACCCCTCCAAAAAAACAGCGTACACAAAACGATGTGTCTGTAAAAGATGATCTGAGACTGTAACTTACATCACTTTGGTTGAGACATTGATGACCTTTCTTCTACTTCCAAACTCGGTGCAGCCCTCTCTCCACCTTACAAAGCACACACAGAGCCTCAGACATACTGTAACTGAGCCAGCAAAATAGTAGAGGAAAAGACGACGATGGAGGGAATAAAATGCTGAAGCCATGTGAAAGTGTGAACGCTTCTCTGAGATTAATTTATTGTTTGTAGCTTGCGTTGCTCTTAATGTCAAGAACTCAGTAGAAATTCTCATCACACACCTACACATTCACAGATGCATCCAAACCACAGCGTAGGTCACATACAGTATACATACACACAGTAAAAATGTACGTTACAGCTTGCAGCTGCCACAGTAAGGCGTTGAAGGTCTGGACACAGTCACAGCAAACTCTATAGCATGAAAAGTATTAACACACAGCTGAAATTTAATATACTGTAGGTGGTTGTTTTTTTGCAGGGTAGGGATCCTCCAATTCAGAGCCTGGGTTTCTGTATTTGCTATGACTCATAACTGTTGTGTGTTTATGTACATGTCTGTGGGTGTGTGCGTAGGTTTATGGTTTTAGAAACAAATCCTGATACATTTTTGTTGTTTCTAGGTTTAAGATTAACCTAATGGTGCCATGTGTATATGCGTGCTTGGATGCACATGTATGTGTGAGTGGATTTTTCATTCGCAAGCTAAAAATACTGCAGATCTTCTCACAGGATTACAAGTTATGGGTGGGTGGACAACCAAGAGGAGTAAAACCAAAAAAAAAAAAAAGGCGCAGGGCTAGAAAAACAACAGCGTGATTTTGTGATACATACAAGCATACAGCAGCTTGGAGCATGACTTTAAAGGCTGGTGGTGATCAGGAGAGAAGAGCAGGAAGAGGAGGAGGGAGGAAGAGGAAGAGAAAGTAGGACAGAGATGTGTGGGCCTGGCTCTAGAAGGACAGTGGCTCTAATCAGGACTGAACAGCTGCTATTACTCCAGTGCTCTCTCAGGGAGGGCAGGCAAAACCCTACTCATGCTCAACATCAAGTAAGGAAATCTAAATCACACTGGCTGCTGTTAGAGGCAGCATATAGCTTTGGAAAAATCTGAAGTTGAAACAGTTTTTTCTCCTGGCATTTTACTTAAAGATATTTTGAGAGTTGATCTTCAGGTGAAAATGATCAAAGTGAGACTGATTTGAAAGTCTACGCACTTCACTCATTTGGACACTGTCTATTCCAAAAGTGATAATTAACCATTGTGATCCTTGGAGAGTGTTGTCTTTTTTAAGCTTTTCCAAAACCAAAAACAAAAGAGCGAACATGCAAGAAATGGATTAAACAGTGTTTGACTGCTCTGTCGTGAACTGCAAGCATTAGCATGTCCGGCAAACTAGCTTACCACCTGCGGTAGTAACGTAAGCGTGAGTTCCAAGGCAAAGAAGCACATCACTACATTTTTTTGCGGGGTTACACACTACAGGTAATTTTAAAATGAGTCAGGTGGAAACATGAAAAAGTAAGCCAGAGACAGTGTTTTCAACCAACTCATAGAGTTGATGTTAGCTTTGACTAGCTAGCTACCAGTGTTAGTGGTAATTTACGCTAGTAACATGAATGGTAACTGGCTAAAACTGACTACTTCTGTCTGAAATCAATTACCCATTTAACTATAAAGCAAGGACTTTCTGTCTGTTTCTGTATGTATGTGTGTCCTTCACATATAACACTAGGCGGCTGTATAGCTGGGTACTTAAGGAAGTGCAGTGTCACATTTGGTGCAATTTGGACACATGACATGTTCAATATTAATAAACTGTAATAAACAAGAGAACAGTGCTCTGTGCAGCAGCGGCGCAGGGCTTCAGGGCTCTGCGACTGCCTGTCATGAGCACAGCCAGAGATCAGAGCGGTACAGCAAGTCAGAGAAAAGTATTTTCACATGGTGTGCTTGGACATATAACAGTTTTAATATTAATAAACTTTGAAAGCGAACAGTGAGCTGCTCCGCTCTGTGTCTGAGCACAGAATATACTGTCCAGGAGTAAGGAAAGAGTACGGTGTTGAAGTGGTGACTGTCCTCCACTGCTGGAGTGGAGTATTTCTCTGAATCTGGAAATGAATTTGGATTAGTGTGAGTGGATATTCTTACTCAGGGTAACATTCGATGATTTGGAAATTATATAGGGCCTAACTAGAAATGACTAAATGATGTGCGTAATAGTCAAATGACAATAAAAACTACTGAAAATGTTGAGCGTGAGTGTTCATTAAACCCTCAAATTCCTGCGTGAGTTGTTTTCACCAAAAATATTTATGATTCTGATTTTTTGTACTTCATAATAATAAAACCATAAGCATGAGCACAGCCAGGGATCAGAGCAGTACAGTGAGTCACAGAAAAGTTTTTTCACTTGATGTAGAGAAGAGTAGACACCGAAAACACAGCTTTTAATCAAGAATGGACAGGCTCTTAGGCTACTTCCCATGGGCAGTTCAAAACCAGTATGTCTCATATAAGCACAAATCTTCGGAGCAAATATACCCATTCAGATGATGCGAACTAAAGCCACAGAAAATAAACCCAATATGAGAAAGCCCAATATGATCGATCCACTTAAGTTTAGGATGCACATTTTATCAAAACCCTCATTATACTTGAAATTAGAAACAAATCACTATTACAGTACTTGACATCTGTGTGTAATAGAATGTTAGTTTCTTTCATGTTATTGGTGTGTATATTCACATCAGCAGTATTAATTTTTCTGTGTGTTGAAACAGCGGCCAGAGACCAAGCAATCAGCCCATTCCAAACAGGCACTTTTTGAACAGGCACTGCACCAGTTGTTTCAAAAATTACAAGAATTTCTAGTGGTAAATCTGCCCCCGTTATGACCATAAACCGCATAAATGCCATAAAAGAAGAGAGTTTGACAGGCGTAGAAACAGGAACTCAATTTGTTGTCAAACCCAGAGCTGCTAAATGAATTGCATTTTCACACTACTTTAAATAGAGACATTTTTTTTTTTAAAAAGTCAGTGATATGTGAACCAGCTATTATCATCGTACTTTTTCATTCAAACTTTTTGAATTGTTTCTCATGCAAGCTACTGAAGCCCCAATCGCTAGCAGACCCTGTAGCAACAACATCCAGAAAGCAAATGGAAAGCGACAGTCTCTCGAAAACTCAGCACTTTGCGGTAAAAACAAGCTGTCAATATCAGCACCCTGGAAGCACATGAAACCTGAAAGAGACAGAGAGACAGACAAGACGGTGACAGAGATGGAGAAACAGAGAAGAGAAAGAGAGAGATGGATGGAGGACACATTGACATCTTTGTGTCCCATACTGTGGGATAACGTGCTCGTCTCCGACAAGGGAATGTCGATCTATATCTGAAGTGGACAGCTGAACCAACAGAGCTACCCTGTGGTGATACTTGTGTTGGTCATGGCCATGGAAGTGAAATCCTCCAAAAAATCTTCTCTATTTGCTCTTCTGGCACAATACGCTTAAAATATGGTAGACCAAAAAGTTTTCAAGCCATTAGGTTTTCAATTTGACTATAATGCAGAATTTTGAGGATCCATTCCATCCACATGATATAAACAGTGGTTTGATATGCCCGAGTGTGATCTACACACTTGTGTGTCATCATTTGCCATCTGTTGTGTCCCAGACAACTGTTTGTATGTGTCAGGTGTTCCGAAGGAGTTATGTATGTGCTCTAATTTATTCATAAGGTTTTTGTTTTGCAAAAATGATCACGAGAAAATTCAGTGATTACCAAATGCAAACACATAGTAAGGTGACATTCTACACCCCAAGAGTGGGTGGTGGGCTAATACAGTAAGACACAGATTTTGAAGCAGCAACATTTCAAATGTCTTTTACTTTTATGAGGTCAAATGACCAATCGTGACTCTGCTGTCTTACTCTGTCTTACTCTGCTGATACACTCATGCCGACACCATTTGTTCACCTCCTCCTTACAGTATGTGCCAAATGTTTTGTATTGTTAATTTAAGATTTAATTTTCATGTATGTGTTGATAAGGGGTGTTAGGACAAGTTCTCCCAGCAGAGAAGGTATGAATCTCTGACTGAACCGTGTTTGTAACAGCAAAATTTTGACCCAAAAACAATTGCAGCAGTCAGTGTATTTGCTTGTAAATGTGTCTTTCTCGTAGATATTAAAGGTGCTGTATGGAGGTAAAGTTATGTTTACATTCAGTGTCACTCACCAATATGTATCTTAGAGCTTTAACAAACATGTTGAACTTGGAATATAATATGATATGAAGAGTGGATTGTTATGATATTAGATTGTAAAACTTATTTTGTACTGACTTTCTTCGTTTTATATGATGATTTGAAGGTGCCCCTGTGGGCAACTCTTTAAGGGATGGAGTTGTGGTGGGAGTAAAGCTGGATTACCAACCGGTACTGCTCCAGGCTTACTGTATGTTAACTGGTTTGTCCTAGTTTGTTTTAAGACCTTCATTCCCTCAGTTTTGTACCCCTAAATTTAGTGTAAGTAGAATAAGTGTAAGTATAGGTTCAATCTTAAAACAATACTCTACTGGGGAATTCGGTAGTAAAACTCAGTAACTCAGTGAAATTTGTTTTTGCACATGACAAGGACTGTGGATTTTGTCCCCCATCACTTACATTGAAATTTCTAAAAGAAGGGGTTACTTTGTGGCCTGCATGGACAGGAGAAAAAATTTCAGTGACCTATAACCCATTTAATCTATATATAGGCATGTCAGTATTATGGTAGACTTGAAAAAATGTGTACCTAATCCTTTAATCATATTACAGCAAACCTGGGGGCAGGTAGTATTCTAACTAAGATACACACATTGCACGAACACAGGAGGGAATGAGGGGTAATGAGCGGCCCAGCAGATAATTTAGGACAGCTTTTCTCAACCTTTTTTCAGTCATGGCACCCTTTAATAACATGTCTATCATGTCTACATCTAAAATGTATTAAAAAATGAATACTCTACATCCCTTTGATGGCCAGCACACGCACACAAGTGGTTTTATGAGAGAAAGCAAGAGAGACAGAGAGAGAGAGAGAGAGGCACATGTCAGTTACTATCAGTGGGAAACCTGAACCTGGGACATATACACACAACTACCCTGTTCTGGCAGGGATGGATGAGAGGCAGACACAGAGCTCCTGGTCGACAGCCTTCAGTTGCTCCCTGTACTTGTTCTTGATGTAAGTTAGGCTTGAAAAGCTCACACAAATACTTCATGGAGAAAGGTAGCAGAATTGCAATGGTGCTACTTGAATCTACTGGATATTCCTTCTTCGATGATATCCAAAACATGTCCAAATTCATGTCTTGAAATTTAATTTTTAATGTGCAATCTTCTCTTATCTCTGTCAGTTGTTCCTGTGCCAACACTGGCAAGTCTTTTAAGTTTTCCAGTGCACATGAGCTCCAAGGGTCACAGACCCAGTCAAACTGCACAAAAGACTCTGATGGAAAATAATGGCTAAATCTGTCCTCAAGAATTTTCAGATGCTGAGAGATAAGGTCAGAAAGTATGCTGCTGTTTGTTTCACTGCACAAGGGAAACATCTCAAGCCTACCCTGTTCCACAAAGGAGTGCCAGAGTGTGAACTTAGATCTGAAGCCACAAAATTCAAGATAAGGTGAGAGGATTTTCTTCTTTGCCTTGCATTTTAACGTTTAGTTCATTGAGATGCCTAAAAATGTCGGCCAAGGACACAGATTTTGCACACCATCACGCATCTGTAATCAACTCCGCATATGCAGAATCTGAGTCTGTTTCATGCTAGTTTGTGTGCACCGCTTCACTCAACCCCAACTCAGCATGCATCACGTGATAATGAAAAAATAAACAGTTTGCTATTTGCTATTTACATAGCCATTCACTGATTCTGATGTTGGCATTGTGACATGAGGAAAGGGACATGTGAGACAAATTTTGATGATATATGGTGTGGCTAATAATCTGCACTTTCATGATAAGTTGTAGCTATAGTTTTATTAATGCATTTTATTATGCCAGCAATGTCAGAATATCTTTTTTGACGGCACCCCTGACGAAGCCAGACGGCACCCCAGGGAGCCACGGCACCCCAGTTGAGAAAGTCAAAGACCAATACTTAGAGGTGTTGCTCATCCTGTTAAGTAGAATTCAGGCTGCTCAATAAGTTTAACTGATTGTCGATGTGCTCCCCCTGTGCACCTCTTCAGTTGTTATTACTCTTTCTCTCTGCCAGCAGCCTCCTCTCATCTCTGGTATGTGTTTCTCTTTCTCTTAGTTAATAAACTAGCTGATGCTTTCGATTTTATTTTGTTGCTGATGTCCCTTTATATGGATTCCCTCTGTGCCGGGGTTGCAAAGCATCCCAAAACTAAACATCTGGGAGAGGATAATTAACTAGTGTGTATGTGTGTGTGTGTGCTTATGTGTGTTTGCACCCAGGTCACCTCCCCAATTCACATCAGACCACATCAAACGGCTGCGTCTCATGTCTGTGACACACTTTCATCAAAGGCAGCACACAAAAGAGAGAAATCTCTTCAGAAAGGCTCAATATGTTACGGTCGGGTTGTATTCCTAAAGCAGGTCGGGATATATGCAGCACTATAAAGCATAGAAAAACACAGGCATATACACAAATACATTTTTCTAAAAAAGAACTAAGTCTGAAAGAAAAGAAACAAGTCTACATTCAAAGTCTAAGGCAAAATCTTTATGTAGCTCAAAATAAGGGTTTTTATAAAGGAGAATCCTTGCGACAGAACATTCAGCTCAGAGATTTCTGTAGAACTTCAGAGGTTTGCATTTTCTTGTCTTTTCCTATTTTTACTGAATTCAGCGGAGTGTCTATCTGTGTCAAAGTGCAAGACAATGCAGAGTTGACTTCAAACAGTCTTATCCCATTGAACAACACACCACAGCCAGCCAGCTCTACCTTTGAAGCATCCTGGATGGAGCATGCTCAGTGGCAGCCGGTCAATAAGTCATTAGTGGAGGCTTCAATGGCAGTCGCTCATCTTGTGAGGCCGTGCACTGACCCAGAGTAGGACCAGGGAACCGCCGGCTTACTACCCTGTTCATAGCTTCATCTCACAGATCCAAAGGACAAACAAGATTGAGAAATGTCTTGGAAGATAAGTTGAAGAATTGGATTCTAAACTGGATTACTGAAATGATGAAAATAAAAGGTTTGGGATCAGTTTATTGTAGGCTAAACTCTGCTTTTAGCAATGCAGCATCAGTGGTGACAACAAGTAAGGACTATACAAAAAAACTGTTTCATTAAGTATATATTTTGTAGTGATGGTTAACTTGTTAGTCACTTTCAATGCAATACAGAATTACTAAAGAAGGTTAAACTTAAATTCCACATGGCTGTACAAGGAAAAAACCTTTGATTGCAAATAGCACGGGGATTTAATAAAATTCTAAGAATGACACTAAATTGTGCAACTTTGCCTGCAACTGGATGACAAGGAGTAAATTCAATTTCCTTAAAAGAGCGGAGCAGATAATAAAATTGAAATTCAACTGAGTCTGAATAGTTTTTAGTAGTTTGTTTTGGGAAATACACTTATTTGCTACCTTGCTGAGAGTTAAGTGAGAAAATTGATGTCACACTTTTATTAGTTTGTTGAAAATGCTGTAGCCAGCAACCAGTTAGCATAAACACCAGGAAGTCACCACCAAGAAATAGTTGCTCACAAAACCTTCCTGTAAAATAATTGTTTTTACACTTTTTTGTACGGATCAAACAAACAAAATATATCATGTTAAATGTTGAGCATTAGTGTGTTTTTTCAAAGTGAAGCTAGCTGGCTGTACGATCGTACTTAACTAATATGAGAGTGGTATCAATCTTCATCAAAAAATGTTTTTCCCAAAATAATTAACCAAGCCTTTGAGAAGCAGATGGATGTCCCATAGGTTACATAAGTTATTTAAAACTCAACATAGTGCCAACATGAGCATTCAAGTGAAAAGCATTGACATATTCATAACTAACATAGCTATATTTTCATCCTTGCAAAACTAGATTTGTCCCTGCGAAGTCCTTCCTATCTTACAAGTGCAATTTAAGGCCAGAAATTGAATAAAAACATAAAGAAATACTACATACTACAACCGAGGCAGGAAGAGCTTTAACCGGGTCAAGTCAAGCTGTGTAGACATTGTAAAAAAGATACGACAGCAAGATCTAAAACTGAAAACTCACAGTGAGATCAGTAGGCATTTATGAAGCCTGGAGACTGAGATCAAAACCTCTATGCACAACGCATGGGTAAAGAGGCTTCAGAAAGTCTCTTTCATGGCTGCTCTTGTTGTGACCCCCTTCTGAGGCCGTCTGTGTTTTTACCTTCAATTACTTATTTTTTCGCTTTCCTCTCTCAGTCCTCTTAGCCAATTTTCTTTGTTTTTTTTACCATCTATGTTTTTCCCTCCTCTTCCTTTTTCCTCTCTTAGTCCTTTTACTCAATATTGTCAAGGCTCTTTTTATGAAAGAACCACACAAACCCTGCCAGTGCGATGACAAACTGCTTTGCCGCTCTTCTTTCCTTGATGTTTTCTTAATGCTGGAAAAGTGATGTAAGAGCATGCAAATCATTTTTTCTCTATAAAGGAATAAACATAAACAGCACATTTCATTATGAACATTAATTTTAAATAACAATTGAGACCTTTAACCATTACTCAAATCTTTTATGAGAAAAAAAATGAATTATGAATGTATGTACTGTGTAAGCACACTCTTGTCTTGTATTTAACATCACATTTTGTAAGACAGATAAGTTTTGTGACCTATTCTGTAGTGTTTTGTAATATATGGACATTTCTGTGTCCTGTAGTAAATCCATATGTTACATGGAATAACACAGAATTCACATCTTTCATATATTTTACAGTTTATATGCACAATAGGACTCTCTCCCACAGTTGTGCCTCTATAGCTCTTTGAACATAAGAGGATCTGATAAGGATGATCTTGTCTTTAGTAAAATCATATTGGATGGAGCATATTGGATAGCACACATTGGAGGCCTTTTTTTCCACTGTAATAGGCTTCATTGGCTTGAATCCCTCCTCAATTTTGGCAGCCAGAATAGATATTATTGTGCTTGCAGCCAATGTGTTTGTAGTCTTACTCAACTTAATTGTAGTTAAGCCAAGGAGCTGATGCTTGATTTGTTTATTAATTCTTCATTTGTATGTGTAACCTTTTAATAGAAGTTTAAACGCAGTCAGCAGCACAGCAGCATTTCAGATTTCCCCTAATGTCTACCTCCTCAGTGCCGTAATTTCAGTAAAAGTGTTGGTTTCTATGAAAAGGTTGCTCATCTCCCTATTCACTGGGCCCTGGCTACCAACATTGCTAGTGTTTTTGTGTTAAATCACCGATTTCAGTCCAATGTTTCTGTTAATTTATCAGTCAAGTTGCCCTGGTAGAAGAATACAGGTGTAAGCTGAGTGTTCTGTGTTTCACAATGTTTTGTTGGAGGGCTTGTTGGAGGGTTGTGATGTTTCTTTTTTGGGAGTTTTGTGATGGCAGGGCAGATTGTCTGCTTAATCAGTGATAGTGACAACAGGGGTGCATCATTAGCAAGTAGTGAGTCACAAGGCACTGTCAAGTTGAGGCAGGAAGGATAAAAGTACAGTTTCCCATTTTTTGCATTTGTTTTATGTGTGCTTATGGATGTTAACTTTAGATGATTAATCAATTGACAGAAAACTCAATCGCTTAGGAAATTTTACAATCAATAAATAAATTTCTGGTTTCAGCCACTTCAATGTGAAGATTCAGTGAGGAATTTGCAGCTTCTATTTGTCTAATGTGATAGTAAACTGAATATCTTCCCTCTAAAACAACTAATTTGAAGACACTAACTTGGGCTTTGGGATATTGTGATCTGCACTTTTCACATTTTTCTGACAGTTAATGGACTAAATCATTATGTGATTAATCGAGAAAATAATCAGCAGATTAATAGATAATGAAACTAAAAATGAGCTCCTGTGGATAGGAGGATATAAAATGAATATAAAAATGTATACCAGAATTATATACAAGTATTTAGTTGAATTATACTGGTAGTATGTGTTCCCTTGTTTATTTTACACTACATATTCCTTCTATAATGTACTACATCTGCATAATGTTTTAGCTGGGTTTACTCTCAAATAATGCATGCACTGGTTCCAGAGCTTGTGTCTTAAGTCCACCATCATCTCTCTAACCTCAGATCCCTCTGCCCCTCATCATTTTCCTCCATCTCTACCAGGCTGTGTGTGAGTGAGCGTGAGAGAAACTGTGATTTCCAGGGAGAAGCAGAGAACTGGCTCAGTAGCGGCACAGCCTCAGGCCTTACACACAGCTCCTTTACCCAATTCTCAGAGGAGCTGCCTGTAACCAGAACGATACCTGACAGCCAAAAAGAAAAAGAGAGGGCATGTAACAGTGGTAGGAGCCAAAAACACTGTAAGTGTTCCAGTCACAAGATATTCACATGTACCCTCCGTCCTTTAACTCTGATTGCAATGTACTCTAGGAAATAAAACTAAACTAAGGCTGAACTGGAATGTGTTATATAGGTCATTAATACAACCCGTCATCCTTAGTGCATTGATCCAGAGGAGGAACATCATTAAGAGGCCATCTTCTCCACTTAAAATGTCAAAATTACACCAAACCAAACTGCACTAGCATGACTTTCTGTAAATTATCCTTCCCACACTTCCACAGTTCAGTGAAAGCTGAAGGGGGGAATAACTTTCAGTTTCAAGAATTGACATATAGTCTTGAGCATTTGATAACCTGAATGCTAAAGTCTTTCCTAATGCTATGGAGACCAAAAAACTAAGTGGTTATCTTTGATGTTATATTTAATTCTAGAGGCATTTTAATGCTAATTATTCTTTCCTTCACTGTAACACTGACACAATCCTTTTAGTCTTGTTAGTGCTGCCATTTTCAAACCTATGAATGCACATCAGTTCTCAGATGAAAAATTTGGGATGCGGCTGCAGTTGCAGTCATCTCTTAAAGCAGTAGTTCCAAACTCTTTTAGTTCATTGTCCCTTAAAAAAGAAGCAATGTCCATTTGCAAGCCCTTGTCAGGTTGCACATATTGTATCTGTGAACAATCGTTCCATCTGAGATTGTTTTATTTTAATGATTAGCCATACTAGCGACATGGCTCAAGGTTTGTCCACTTTTTGCACCACTTTTGTCCCGACTGCGATAGCTCAATGACTATTGGATGGGTTGCCATGAAATTCTGTACAAGGATTCATGGTTCCCAGAGGATAAATTCCATTGATTTTGGTGATCCCCTGACATTTCCCCTAGCATCACCAGAAGGTTGACATTTTTGGCTTTTAATTAAATACCTTGACAAGTATTTGGTACTGATGTTCATGGTGTCCGTGTAGATAGAATCCTTCTGACTCTGGTGATCCCCTGACCTTTCTCCTGGCGCCATCATTGGTCGTAATTTAAATTGGGCAACTTTAGTTTATGACCCAATACCTGCAAAACTAACGATCTTCAGCCTCGGCTATACTTTGTGTTTTTTGCTAATCAAATGTTAGCATGCAAACATGCTAAACTAAGATGATGAACATGGTAAACATCTTAACATCAGTATGTCCACATTGTCATTGTAAGCATTAGCATGCTAATGTTAGCATTCAGCTCAAAAAAACCTTTATGACATCATGCCCAGAGAAGATATGTAGCCTCAAGCAGATGACAAAATAGCGCTGTGGGATGCTCCTGCCTCTTATCTCTCTGCAAAATAAGCAGACTAAGACAAAACATCTTGTGCAAAACACCAACCCAAGAGTCCGCCCACCATGACTCTTTAGTAAGTTGAGTGGACACCTGCTGGGTGGCATGTTGGCATGACACGATCTGCAGAGGGCTCCAGACACCCCCGCTCTTGGACCTCAGCAGGGGGGTTTGTGCTTACACAGGGATGCTATGGTAACTACATTTGACTTTTCTGTGAGTTTTTGCACGTCTCTATGCAATGATAACTGGAGATGAAATGGAACTGGAGAGAGGCAGTATGTGTGTGGCAAACCCTGTCAAAGAGAGAGATGCTGGTCTGCACACAGCACTGTGGATACATAAAATAAACACTGCATTACACTTCAGATTGCTAGGGATTCCCCTCCTCCCACCCTCCTGCCTCCCTCTCCTTCAGGATTCTATGCACAAACATTAGAGTGACTGCTCATATCACTGTTTGCTCAACAGTTCACACTGATTCCACACTTTATGCAAAGCCTGCAAGAAGACAAGTGTATCAGAGAGAAGAAAGAAATAGAGAGACATTGACATGGGGGAAATGCAGAGGTACAGGCACTGGGAAACAGTGGGATGAGTCAACACTGTATAGAGCCGGATCACAACGCCATCTGGAAGCCAGAGAGTGTCGCCGTCATCATGTTGTTTCTCTGCACCTGAAATCTACCACAGAACCTTGTAATCAACACAATGCCGTTGGAAGCCGATGTCCAACTGAGAAAGGAAACAATTAGCAATGGCGTTTAGCACCCAAAAACGCTGCAGCAACCACGCTGCCAGACTCCAACAAGCATGTGCTGATTGTCGTCTAACATTTAATCATGACTCGCTGCTACATTGGAATAGTGGGTCAACAGCTGGTTGGAGGTTGTGAGGAGGATGGGGAGGGGGTTGAACATCTGCATAGGGGTGGGTTTTGAGGGTAGAAGGGGTTCGATTTTGGCACAGACTCCTTGGAAAAAAGCTTTGAAAAACGACAGTGGTGAGGCTCAGTTAGAAAGTCCTCAGTCTCTTTCTTTCTTGCAACCTGGTGACTAAAAGCTCTCAGGGGAGCAATCACTCTCAGCCCACTCATTGCCATGGCGATTAAATGTCAATCAAGAGATGGCGGGGTTCTCTACATTAGATTTTACACCCACATGCACAGGCACTTAGTCTCACACTTGCCTTATTCAAGCTGAAAGGGCTACAGCAAATAAACATAAACATATGTAGGTGGAGTTCACTTATCATGAAAATCATTCAAACCCAAAAGGATTTGATTTTTTTTTTTCAACTTTTTTTAAAAATTAGGTATTCACCTCATTCTTCCTCAGGTTCTTTTTTCAGATTTTCATCCACATATCTCTTTTTCATTACACTTTTTTTTATCCGTCTCTCTCCATATATATTCCTCTCTCCTATCTCTCGTACTACCCCTTCATCTTCCTTTCCCTTTGTTACTGTGGCTCAGACAGTCCTGTTAAGTCTCAGTGGGGCTGAGCGAAAGTGACCTCGCAATCGACTGCTAATACAACTGTCATCGCCTGCTGCCCACCAAGGCCCACCAGGGTAGGCCTGTGAGAGAAAGCAGAGGAATGAGAGATGAGACGAGAGAGGGAGAGAGAAGAAAAGAGGACTGTATGAGCAGAAATGTGAGAGAAGATGGTAAAGTGGTTTAAAAAAAATAAAAAAATAAATTGAGGCCCTAGAGGAGAGAAAGCAATGAAAAAAATGTGAAGCATAGGACTGAGAGTGAAGAGCAAACAGAAGGATGGCAGACAAGCATAGTGAGACAGAACGTATGTCAGTGGGTGAGCAAGAGCAGAGTGGGTTGCAGAGGCAGACTGCTCAGACTGCCGTGAGTCACCGAGGTCATCCTGTGACAACGCTGTACTCTGTTGCATCACGGTCAGCAGGTCAGTCAGGTGGATGGCTGTGAGCAGACAATGTTTTCTACCTCACTGGACACAACATTGTACACATGGGTGCACTTGCCACAGTGCGCTGTAGAAAAATATGTACATACAGTATTCACCTCATAACTGTATCATTTGATCTTGTCATTAGTCAAATTTTGTACTGTGATGTCTTCTTTTTTTTTTTTTTACAGTTTCTCTTTATAAGGTTTAAGGTGCTGCTATTTTTTCTATAACCTATTTATTCCTAACTCTTCTTAAAGCTGCACTAATCAATATTTTTGTGTTATCTGTGGATTAAAAAGACAACATGTATGTGAGAGGGGTCACCCGAAGGGATGAACGCACAGATAATTATCTCCTGACTCTGCAGTTCCCCTCAGCACTACAGAGCATTTCAGTGTCTTTCAGCTCATTTTTTTGGTTTTGGTTTTTTTGGTTTTTTTCTTCACTGTTTTGGTTCACTCTCACTGCTCTCATCATCCTCATTTCCGGCTGAGTGCAGGCAGCTGTTTTCAGTAAAGTAGGGAGTTAGTAAATGGAAAATATTGAGAAACAGAGAAGGATTTGGCTGAGGCACTATATTTATGTACCATGCAAGAGTCGCAGTGAGGTGGTCAGGGTGGATGGTGGGTGTACAAAGTGCAGCACTCTGATAACAGAGACAGGGGTTCACGTCCTGACTCCCGTATGTGGTTAGGTTTAGCCAACAAAAGCACTGTGTTTAAGGTTAGTGAAAGATTGTTAAATGTTAATGAAGATGTCGTGTCTCATGCTTCAAGACACTGTGATCTTTTTCTGTATTAAACCAAGACCACAGTCTTTCCCTGAACCTAACCAAGTATTGTGAGTGCCTACAACTATAACAAAGTTTAATAATGATGTAGTCGCTACAATTGGACATTGTAATGCACGATCGAATATTTTGGCAGAAAACTGATGAAATATATACACACACACATTTTACTGATACATGCAGTATCAACATTTTTGCAACTCGCCAGGTAATTAAATTGACAACATTTCCTCATTATGTTACCAGAAAATGTAATCGCTGTTACAAATTAGTGGTATACATAAACGTAATTTCTAGGAGACAGGGATGGCCCAGCAACAAACAGCAAACAGACAAAGTCAGCAATTTTCTTCTGGAGTTGGTGGAGAGTAAAACAGAGCTAAAAGAAGAGAGAATTACATTCATCAGGTCACCAGAAACATGACTTCAAATTAATGCTAATGTCGCTTTGGGTCTGGGTCTATATGACTGTAAATATTAGTTGAGGAGATAATATATCAGTGTTGTGTTTACAGCTTGTTGCACTGCCCCCAAGTGGCAGAAAATATCAGTAAATGCTGCTTTAAACGGTCTGTTCACCCAAATAATGAAAATCAAAAAAATATCACTTATCTATGGAGGTAACAAGCCATACAGCTAGTTTTAAAATATCTGTATCAAATATTTTCAGCTATAGAAAAGCTTAGTTAATCTGGTTAAAGTGGAGCATTTGGTTTAAAAAAAGATTTGTTATATATGATATGATATGAAGTATATGATACAGTATATTTTGATGACACATACTTGTGTAATTAGGCAGAGAGAGTAGGAGAGACTGAGAGTGGGAGAGAGGGACATTGCTCTTGGTTCTTCATTTTTCTCTGTGCATGGCTGGAGCTGAGTGTGGACTGTGTTTCAGATAAAAGCAAAGCACTGCCACTGAATAGCAGAATTGGTCTAACTGGTCAGGGCAGGACTCCAGTATAAATCTAGGTCACATTTTGCAGCAGGGCAATACCTCGTTAACAGTTCTCAATACACACATCTACATTTCGGCCCCACACTACAAGGAAGAAAGATGGTAAAATATTATATTGTGTATACAAAACCAAAAAGGATAAGTAAGTCCTACTAAGGAGTTCTTACACAGAAGACATTTTAACATGACTGATTTGACTATAGAGGGTAAACATGTAGCTGCAGATAGTCTCTAGCTGGTTTTGACTTGTCACATTATAGTGATGTTTGAGTATAGAAACAACAATTTGAAGAGTGTATCAAGTTTGTAAAATACAAAAGTCACCACATATCCCAAAATTGAAGTTTTCCAGAAATTCCTCAAAATTCCAGAAACATGACATGTTTATTTACAGATAAAATGCTTTTCCAACACCGCTATGATGAATTCCGCAATAATTCTGACACATCTGATACTTTTCTGTTGTAATTCTGATAGGCAGATGTTGTGCAAAGAGCTAATTAAAACTGCACAGGGAGTTCAGCAGTGAATAATTAATTGCATTATTACTGTACTGCCAGATGATCTGTTTAATAATTCTCACTATAGAACAAATTAGTTCGGAAAGTCTCTCAAAAAGCAGAAGACGAAGCCGTTCACATTTTCACAATCTCATAATCAACTTACACAGCAGCGCTTTCCTATGATCTCTTCATGCTCTCTCCCATCTTTATCTTTCCCTCTCCTTCAATCACACACACACACACACACACACGCACACGCACACGCACACACACATATATATTTTGCTTTGGTAATTCCTCTCTATCGCATACAGTGCTTTGATGCGAGGCATGTTAATGACCAGTTGGACATTTGGAGAAACCTTAAGCAAATTAATGTTTTGGCTCAATTAATTTCACAGTGTCTCTGGCAGGTGGAAATGAAACCTGACACATCAAATCATTGTCAACTGTCCAAATCCAGGAGGGGAACGTACAAACACACAAGCCAGCGTGTGAACACAGATACACAGCTACACACACAGTCAGCTCAAGTTTAAAAATGATTGTACAGCATTAAAAACATTGGGCTTGGTATATCAATGTAACAGGTATGAGCAATTATGCAGATGGTGGGGGCTAAAATGGGCAAAACTGAAAAAAAAACCTCCCCACTGACAAGTGGGGATCATTGCTTGCCATTAAATGGTATGATTAAAGTTCAATGTTTTGCTGACCCATCCATCCACCCCTCCCTCCTCCCTGTACAGACTTTGTCACTCTTTAAAGGGGATATATGCTTTTTGTGATTTTCTGTCATTTACATATATACTGTTATAATGTTATAATGTCAGATATCTATGTTAAACATGTACAAATTTCCAAAACTTGAGGTGAACATAAGTAAAAATGCTCCCTGAAAGTCAAAAGCCAGGGCTTCAGCCTGCTCTGAGCGTTCCGTTTGCAAAGTTATCTCTACTTGTACATTGAGCTAACGTCAGATTGTTTGTGCATGCCTACGGCCGTCCGTTAAGTAGTTTTTGTTGCTATGGTTGTTGTTGTATGGATGTCCCATGGGCTGTCCACTTACCACAAGAAAAAGAAGAGAAACTGACCACTTTTGTTTGTATATGTATCCTTCGGAGCCAGCAGAAGTCTGCCAAGAGGACAGCCTTGATACATCTGCAATAAGCGAATAAGCTTAAAATCTCTAATGTCTCTAAAAACTTCAATGGCCTCAAATACTTCTAAAATCACCCAAAAGGTGGTAGAAATAGACTGTAATTGTTTAAGGTCACCTTCAATAGCTACACTGACTTCTACTGTATGTCCACGCTGTAGGGACACAAGTGACTTTAAATGCATTCATAATGGAAACACACAAATATGAGAGATCAAGCATCAGTCAGGGAGTGTAGAAAGATTCAAGTAAGAGCAGCCTGTAAGGATGATGATGGACACTCTAAACCAACCCCACTACACCTGTGTCTGTTTCAGTAGGTGCTAAAAGATGCCCTGAACTGAAGCCTTGATAGGAAGCTGCCTAGAAGTCTCAGTACTGGGACCGTAAATACTCCTGGTACAAACACTTACCGCTGCACATGCAAGCAAATACTGATTATACAGCAGATATTATGTCTGCTGTCAGCCTGTGGTGCATGACAGTGCTGCATATTGCTCCACGTTTTGTTACATTCACTTGTCTTCAAAGAGCAGAGATTTGTGCCCCGTGGGGAGGTGAGAGAGAGGAGAGCTCGGCCATGCCAAAAAAGACAAAGACCAGTCTGGGATCTCTTGTGGCAGTGAAGGAAAAATGCCAGAGAGGAGAAAAAAAATAAACAACCTTCTCTCTCTTGGACATAAATGCTTTGGGAAAAGCCTCAAAGTCCTGCGCAGAAAACACAAATCAAAAAAACTCCCAAATAAATCAATAAACAGACACTCAAACCTTTGACGGCGCTGCTTGATTTTGTTTTCCCAAGGACCTTTCTCCTCAGTGCAGACGAAAAAAAAAAAATTCCTGCGCTGTGTTTTTCTTTTTTTGGCCTAGCACTCGGATAAATGTTAAGCTTATTTCAAAAGGCTCCATGATTAAACATCCCGCTAATCTTGGCGCGTTCTACATAAAACTCTGCAGAGCATAAATCCATTTATTGCAAAATGTGAGTGGAGGAAAGCACAGAAAGTGGGGATGCCGTCGGTTTTTCAGGTCGAAAATTGCAACTATATAAAGACATGAAGCGTGAGGAAATATGTTTGCCCATCACTACTCATTGAGATTAAAAATGTGTAAATTACCCATATGGCTAATCAGGAATGCTGCATGTGTGGGTGAGAGAAAGACACAGAGCGAGTGGAAAAATGACTTCATGTAATTGACTTTGTTTGTTTGTGTGTCCTTGTCCATGAGGCGTCTATGAAAAAAGGGACAACACAATACAGTAAATACATTATCGCAAATAGTCTCACTCCATTTGTGTAATTTACATAATTTCTAATAGCTAAATGTGTTAAAGTAATTTACATAAAGTAAATAAAATACAGCATCAACAACTCTAGGTTTGACAGATATTTATGGTCTACTTTTTGTTGTTCCGTTCAAAACCTGTAATCCATATTGAGGCAAGGGAGTCACAGTAGCAATTTTTAAACTGTTATGTCCCTTAAAGGAATACTACACTAATCCACTCAGACACGGTGGCTGAAAATATCTCACTGACTCCATTTCATCCTGAAACTACTGCAGAGGAAGTATAAAGTAGAACAATGTTCATCCACATCTTGGGCCCATGCTGTCTAGTCATATTGTACTTACTGTAAATATGCTTTACATATAGATATCCATTTGGTTACTATGTTTATATAAACAGTTCTGTACATTACGTATCATCAAGTGTCATTGAGGAAATTCCAGTCAATATAAATGTGATATGTGCATGTGCTTAGAAATGTATGGCACTTGCACTAAATGCCAGCAAACAAGGGTGTATGTATACGAGCATAATATTTAGACCTTTCTTGTTGTGTATTCAAATTTTAATGATTTTTTTGGAAACTTTTTTCCTGATATTGGGTTTCAATTGTGTATGGTTATGCTTGGACATTTATTATGAAAATTATGCCATAAATTCCATAAACCAATCATAAACAACCTGATGTGCTGCTGTAAGCGTATTGTCTCATTTCCGGTTGCCGGTGTTTGTGTGTCTGATAGGTAGCGTTTCTGCGTTTCAACTCAGTTAATTTTGCTAAATTCCTCATTTCTACGGTTAATTACCCGGTGTACATTTAAACATCAGTGTTTCACCTATAATTGTATAATGAGAACTCCTGCCAGGCCAAAAAAACAACTTTTAATGCCAAAATAACCAAATATCCATTCAGCGTTTGGAGACGTTTCTGTGCAGTGCTGTTCCGAAATGTGAGTCGATCTCTGTGTCGTTGCCTGGGAAACTCTTGGCAGCGTAGCTCCTTTTAAGGAATAGGACAGTGCGTATTGTGTGCGTAGCGAGTGATTGGTGCGAGTTGAGCAAGTGTGAGTAGCAGTAAATGTATTGTACAGACTACAGTGTGTCAGTTAACAAATGCTGTAGCTTCTCAAGACAAAGAAAAGTCACATCTGTTGTTTCCCTAAATCCTGAAAAAGTGAAGGGGGTTAGCTCCAAAGTTAGCAACAACGGGTTAGCCTTGCCTGATGATGCTAAACAGAGACACAGAGAACGGAGAAATGTGGGGGGGTTAAGTCTCTCAGGAGTTTAGCTCAACATCTCTCACCTCATCTTGGAATACAAGTTTTTCAAAATGGATTCTGCTAATGAAAATTTGAATCTGTAACGACTTGATTTAGAGTTAAAGTGTTGCATCGTGTCTTCCTGCAGAGCTGAACTTCACAGCAACGCACCAGATGTTTCACACTGTACCATATGAGATGAGTCAAGTGCTTCTCAACACTCATAGCATAAGGCAAAGAAAACCGACACCTCCTATGCATACACACACATAGTCACAAATTCATATGCAAAGATACATACACATTACATATGGACAGAATGAGTAAGAGGCAGGTGGCTGACATTATAAGCAAAACAGGGTTTTTTGTATGTGTATGTATCTATATAAGTTGGAGGATGGCAGAAGAGTGTTATCAGTGAGCTTTCATTGCTTTTGCCTGCACACAAGCAAACTGACCACACTATCAGTGTATTTTAATACCCTGCAGGGCCTGAAGCACACAGGTTGCTGTTGTTGTTATTATTATATGTAATTCACTCTGAGGGAAAACATATTGGGAGCGAGTATGCAGCGGAAACAAAACAACAAATAAATGAAAAAAAAGAGTGATGGAGGCGAGGAGGGAGGAGAAGTGGGAAATAAAAGTGCAAGAGCAAATACAAATAGAAACAGAAAGACAGGCAGAAGGACGTGTGGAGGGACAAGAGTCAGAAACAAGAAAGAAAAAATAACTAGGAAGGAAAGGAAATGGGTCTGAGTTTCAACATCTGAAGCACACTTGGTGTGATCGCATTCCCTGTCAGGCCCGAAGAGGTGGTGATGTGTGACATTTAACTGATCACTGTCGGACTTGTGAGCTGATGACCTCTCTGCAACGACGCTCTCAGGTCCCCCTCAAGAACCCAATTTAGCTCTCCTGGCTCGCCACGGTCACCGGAAGAAAGGAAAAAGCCATCCAGCTACAATCATAAGGAAGAGAGGAAGGACACAGGAAGGACAGTGATGGACTGCTGAGAGCGAGGCCTGAATATGGGCTGTCCTAAATATGAGGAGGCCTTTCACATTATGTGGGCCAGATAAAAATCCCCTCACAAAACAAAATGTGAAAACCCAAAAGGAATTCATTCAAAGCATGACGATGCAAGCCAGTTTACATATACTAACATGAAAATAAAAGCAACCTTCTTAAAGAAATAATTTAGGGAAATACACTAATTTGCTTTCTTGCAGAAAAGATCTATACCATTTTCGCATCTATCTGTCTGTCTGAGACAGATAGCTTAGCTTAGCATAAAGACTGAAAATTGGGAAACAGCTAACCTGGCTCTGTCTAAAAACTAAAAAAAACCCAAACTCACTAATTAACACATTACATCTAGATTGTTTAATCCATACAAAAACCAAAGTCTAAACAACAAATCACATTTTTTAAGGGGGTTATGCGCCAGACTATTTCATTGCCAGTCTTTATGCTACGCTAAGCTAACCATCTCTTGACAGCTATGAGAGTGGTATCAATTTTCTCATTTAACTCTCAGGTCAAGTGTATTTCCCGAATGCTGAACTATTTGTTTTTTTTAAATGAAGTTTACAACTGTAGTCTCTCTGTAATGTAAATAGTTCAGCTAGCTCAGACAGCTAGAAAGTGGACCTGTAGATTATTTTGCTACCAAAGATCAAGAAATAACTTCACATGCTTAAATAAAGAGACTTTGTTCTTTGTTCTGAGGGTTTGATATTTACTGCTGGAGTCAGTGTCAGTATTTATGTTTGAATCTTGAGAACTTTCTGAAAAACCTACGCCTTGTGTTTGCCTAATTCTGTCATTGTCACAGTGTTTGCATGGTTTTGCAGTAATTTCATCTCATTCAAGACGCCCCGCTCAGTGAACTGAGACATTGTTGCACACTCTGCACAACACCTCTTAAATTTTTGAAAGGAGTGTGCTCTTCTGACTTTGCATGCGGCGCATCCTCACACTCCTCATTTCTCAGTTAGTGTAACAGCTCACTAAGCAGGGTATCGCCATGCAAATATGAGAATGAGAAGAGATGACTGCGAATCCCTGCAAGTGTGACACTGTGAGAGCGAGAGAACTAACGGGGCTGTTCAATTATTTATAAGCAGAGATTGTCTGTTTATCAAACTGACGCCTGGAGCGTCCACCGTGATTAGACTCAAACAATGGTGGTCTTCTCTGAGCGCTGCTGATGCAGCTTCCAAGATACAGCAGACATATGAATAAAGCACAGATAGCATCAAAAAGAGCCAGGAAGAGTGTGTGTGCTTGTGTGTGTGTATATTGACACTCATCAGGTCAGGATTTTGTGAGAAGTGTATATAATTTTCAATAATTAATCGTTTATGCACCTGCCATATTGTACAACTAAATAGCGTGTTATAAACCACATATTAAGTGCTAATATACTGCATAGAAGATGTGAAATAGAGGAGTGGAAATAAAGTGTTAAAATAAAGTTTTATATATGATATATGATATATTGCTAATACATGATTTATCTTATTTAACTACAATGAATTGAGCTTTAGACTGACAGTATTTTTATTGGTAAGTTAATGAGGGCATAATGGTCCCATGGACTAATGTACTCTATATTCTCCCGGTGGGACTTCAAATATACATCCTCAGTAAAAACAATGTGGATTATACTGTGTTTTTCTCTTTTTCTCGCCAGCCAATTACGCCATCCAATTACCCTCACACTGCAGCCCTTGTCACTTCTAACTCCTACAGTATTGCTGGTCTGTGGAGGTCGTTTGCTTCCTCCAGTACAAATGGAGAGGCCAGTCGCTTCTTTTCTCTTGACAGCAGGGAGGAACGAGCTTCATTATGCAGCATTCCAAACTTCCTCCCAAGACCCCACAAGTATGAGATCCCTCACTGGCTTCCCACCCACAAACACCTTTTTCTTCTTTTTCAAAGCAGCACTAGGCTGCTGCGGGGGGTTTAACAGAGTTTGGTAGATGAGTGCTTTTATCTTTTTTTACCTCCTGCACCACCCAGGCTGCACAGTCTCTTCTGGTGTACGTGGCATTCTGGTAACTGCACACAAACCCCTGAACACACAAAAAAAGATGTTTCCTTTGATGCTTAATTAAAGCAACTTTTGATTTTTAGGGGCCAGAAAAACTGTATCCTGTACCAAACTATTATAGTAAGTTCTGTGCTAATGTGTTAGGAAAACAACTGCCCACCTTTGAGCTTGCTGATTCTACCTTGTAAATGTATATAGTATACAAAAGTCACCTTCTTTTTTCATTTGATAACTCTAATTCAGTCTTTCAGCTCTTGTGAAAAATATCTGGGTCTATTTGGTTTCCTAATTGTTTGCCTTTCTTCACCTGTCACTTGTTTCCTTCCACTTCACACTGAGCAGGTGGTGTACAATCAGCCTGTACGAGCTCCTGGATTGAGAGTGGCTATGTATAGCTGTATGTGAACTAACACTGTTTTGACATGAGCTGAAAAGTGGCTGAAAGCTGAACAGCACTGCATAGTGGAAACATAAAAATCTTATTTAATGCAGCCTTTAAAGACCCCTCAAATGTTACTTGCAACTTCTCCCTTTTTGCAGCATTTTGTATTGATTGACTCTATTGTGAGCATTCTTTTCAACGCAGCAAAAAAAAAAAAAAAGTGTCTGTGAAAAGACGTGTATCCAAAGGAATGGCATGTAGTGTGTGAGAGTAGAGCCATTAAGCCACAGGTTGACTCGTGAACAGAGGTGTAATGGTTTCCTGCAGAAACAAGACGTTTTGTCAGAAAAGGGGAGCAGAAGTGAAGAACTACAGGGACGGGCAAGTGCAGGAGATCTGAAAATGGGGTCTGTGGGGACTAAAAGACGGGTGGTATGGCAGGATGAGGGAGCCAGGGAGGGAGGAGGTGTTGAGTTGTACTGGGGCAGGAGCCAGATGCTCCAGTTTCCTTGACAGAAATGGAGGTCAAGTGCAGCTTTATGTGAAGGCAGGGAGAGAGGCATAGATATAAAGAGAAAGATGGAGGGGAGGGAGGTACCATGATGACTTTAACTAGTGGTAAGGGACACAGCATTTGAGCTCACAGTGTAGAGAGCCCAGTGTTTTTAACTGTACACAATAAGGAGAGGATAAGACAAGATAGAGGAACACACAGTGCGGCGTCTCCTTCCAGGATGGATGGAGGGAGATAAAAGGCTTTATGAGGAGCCTAAGAACATTAATAGGTGTAAGTGATAGGGAAGGTGTGGGGACGGGATAAAAATAAAAACATATGTTAACTTCATAGGGAGGACAGATGGTAATGTGGTGGATAGAGCTTATGAGGAGCATTAATGGATAGAGCGAGCGTACAAGGAGAACACACGATGGTCTCAAATAGTACATCTGGGAGTATGAGCCTCACCTAATTCAGGAGAAAGTGAGGCATAAATATATATTAGGAATGTAACTATTAGGCTAGGGAGTCCAGATGAAAAATAGCCTTTGTGTGTAAGCATTTCATGGCCCAGGTAATGATTTTCTCTGAGTAGAATATGCAGCAGACTAATGTGGAAAAATATACATCATACAACCTGCACATCACTTTGTTGTGAGGGCTCAAAGGAAAAGTGTCCACAGGGCAGATTTAGATTTTTGTGTAGTAGAAGTATGAGAATAATAGATAGCTTTAGGGAGGATTGAGAATTGAAGTGATGCAGCCAATATAATTGCCAGACAGTACTAGACACACACCACACTGAACAAACAACAGACTTCAAAGTCAATAAATCCTACATCATCATGAGCTAAGTTCCACAAGCACACAAGTTACAAATGTAGCGAGCAGAAAAGAAAAATCTAAACATGTTAACATATACGGAAGCAAATATAAAATATGGCCGCAAGTGTGGGTCTAATCAAATTAAACGGATAAGGTTGGCATTCTTTTACATTTTTTGTGTCATCCACAAGTCCCATGAAAAGACCAGCAATGCATTAACCTGTCTCTGTCTGTGTTACACAACCTATTGGTCCCTACTTAAGACATAAAACAGTTATGGGTCACAAATATGTAGTTTCAATTTTTTTTAAAAGGCTAAACAATTTCCTTAAACAGCTGGGCATTGTAGTTTTTATCAAACGTTACTCCAACAGGAGTGAGTAGTGCATTTTTGGGGACTACTTTCAGAAGTGGGTTAATACACGTTTAGTACTCTTGTGAGTATTTACAGTAGCAGGATGGTATATGCAAGATTGACACAAAATAAACTGCAGCGCCCATTAGAACTGTGCCAAATGATTATTTTCATTATAAATTAATTTGTTAATTATTTTTCCTGATAAATCATTTGATCTACAAATGGTGAAAAATGTCAGTCACTGTTTCTCAAAACCCACGGTGATGTCCTCAAATGTCTTGCTTTGTCTTGACCAAGACCCAACCATTTCCATAACCCAAAGACACTTAGTTTACTATCATACAAGACTAATTAAACAAAAAACACATTTGAGAAGCTGGAATCAGAGAATTTGGTAATTTTTAATTAAACACAGACTCAAAATGTTTAATTGATTATCAGTCAAGTAGTTGGCGATTAATTTTCTGTTGACTGACTAATCAATTAATCAACTAATTGTTGCAGCTGTAGTGCCTGGCTTCATTGTAATAATGGAGCATTGATGAATTTTTATCATTTCTGTGTAACAATGGAGGTCTATGGCACAGAGGAATAAGCTACATCAAGCTTTGGATAAACATAAAATATTATTAAAATTGTTAGTAGGATCAGTTCGCTGTTGATTTTGGTCTTTTCATGGGATTTGTTGACAGTAAAAAAATATATAGAGAATCCTTCTCTTACTCAGCTTTGTTTTCTAATGTTAGTAAATGAAAGGGACACTTGTGTAACTAAGTGCGCGTTCTTCTTCTTGTAAAAGAAGAGGCATACTTATTTCTATGTTCACTTATTTCTATTTTCTCCAAGGGGAAGAGTGCAGATGATTTTTTTTTTGCAAAAGGACAGAGCCAGGAGAGGGTGGGAGGAGTTTATTGTCCATTTTCTGCACCACCTCTCTCTGATCTAAGTGCCTGAAGAAACAGGACATGGAAATGTATAATTCTGCCAAGGTGTGTGTTTCTGCGTGTCTGTCAGCGAGAAAGAGGCTGTGATGTGAGACTGCATATAAGGAGGTATATCAAAAAAGAGCTACTCTCTACTCCCCTGTGGTGTAGTTTGTGTACATGTGTGTATGTATGTGCCCGGCCCGCACACATACATTTGTGATCTGCATACAAATGTCTGTCTGGTAACCCATATGCCCCTTTTCCTTAATAATGCCTCATGTGCGCCAGCCTGCTTCTGTCTGTTGACCAGTGTTGAGAGGCAGCAAAGCTGTAACATCAGGGCCTTCTGGCTTCTACTACAAAATATTGTTTTGCTCAGGAGGCAGGCCTGAGGCAGTTAAATCAAGCATCATCATAGGTTCACCCTGCACTGAACTTAAGAGCTCTCTGCAGTAAGAGCAGGTGTAATCGCCTCAAGAAATGGGTTTGAAATCAGCTAACATGTTAGCTACTCATTTATTTAGGGTCTTACCATGATGTACCGAGGTAAGGTCACTGCCAACACATTTGCCTGCTCTGTAAAACCTTCTTGATTTCTATGATACACTGCTTAATCGTGCATCTGTCTGTTTAAATCAAACATTTTCCAGCAATATTCTCTAATTCAATAACCCAGCTTGAACTCAATTCCTGATGACACCGAACCAAAACAGCAACTGAATCCCCCTTTTCTTTCTCTTCAGATCTTTCTCTCTTCCTCCGCCACTTGAATAACTGAGCCACATATTTTTATGCCATTTATGTTTTTCTGTCTCTTTACCCCCAGCTGCGATATGTTCCCAAGAAAGCTGTCTTTTCTTGCGTTTTGATAGGCCCCTCTGTCACATAATTGGGGGTTTTAACAGGTTTGTCCCCCGTTATCAGTGCTAATGAGAAAACGAGCAGTGCTCCACTGACATGTACTAGAGTGGCAATGGAAGTTTAATGTGCTGTCTGTAAATAACACACAACAGAATCAGATGTGTTCCTTTGTACAGATAAGCGTTTCCTGTCTGTCTTTGTATTCTTTTCATTTTCATCTTTCATTGAATAAAATCTATTTGGGTTAGCGGTATGTATTTTAATGTGATTCTTATAAAATGAACATCAAGACATTCATATTTTTTGCCTTTACAACAATGGAAAACAGCTGAATTTTTAAGGAGATTCCCAGACTTATTTATTCTGCCAGGGAACAGAATAAGCAGCCCAGTAAGACCCAGCCGTCTATCAGTTGTTTCTTTCACTAAAAAGAAAAAATACTCCAATTCTTCCACTGTAGGGGGAACAAGATGTCCCCATCTTTTGCCATTTTAAACTCTCAATACATAATCATATGGCTTGTCACCAGTTTATCCAAGCCTCCATCTTTTCCCTCTTTCATCCCCCTCAGCTTTTTTTTTCTTTGATAGGGCAGCTGGTTGTATTGTATCATCTCAATGTCTCGCTTTGCCGCATGTACAAACCTTTTTTGGCAACTACAAGCAGCCCAGCCAGCCAAGAGAGGCTTTTGTCGACTCCTTCCCAGTCTGTATTAATATTTACCAGGCTAGGAAACAGAAGCAGATGTCAACCATGAGGCGGTTTCTTCGTGTTGCTCGGTGGTGAGCCCACTCTTGTACTGGATTACAGTGTAATCCAAGCATCAGATCTGTGGTGTTACAACATTTTGTACAATTGCAAAGGGGGGGGGGGGGGGGAGCCCCCACCACTTTGGCTTCTGCAGAACTGGAGAATTCCTTGATAGCCAACATGAACTCAAACAACACAAGACCTAAGATATAAAAAACTTGAGAGTACACACTGCATGTTTACCAGCATATTAAGCAGTTTCTGTGGTCCCATTTGACCCCTACACATATGGAAGATTTCCATTTTAGTAGTCTGAAGTGCATTGCATTTTGGCACTGATCTGGAATATTTTACATTTTCATATATTGTCAAGCAAGCGATACTGCCCACACACTCTGATTATCATGCACACAATGTATCATCATGAAAAACAACAAGAATCACATATAATGTATAACTTTATCACTTCAACCACAATGAAACCCTACTACCTTATCGATTTGTTTTACTGTAGGTAAACATCACTCAAATCACAAAAACATTTCAGCACCTTTTACTGCAGTTGACAAATTCACCGTCAAGAATTAAGTCAGCAGGAATCCAAATATGCACTGAATAAAATATTAAACCTAATATCACTTAGCATATTAAAACGTGAAATCTGTCTCCTGGGTATCATCTTTATTGTGGTTAGGGTGCTCCACAACGCACTGTTGTGTTTGTCTGGGACACTGTGTGACACCAAATGAGATATACAAATCAATACAAACTCATGTATACACACCCTACAAAAAATAATTGTGTTTAATTATAGATTGCATGAAATTAAAAATGCATTAAAAGTTATTTCTTTCAATTTCAGCACTGGACAGCTCCCACAAAGAGGACACGAGTAGAGCAGTGATTTCAGGACTGGACAGCTCCTCAATCTTCTTGTATACACTATACCTGGACAAAAATTCACCATATTCTGTTAAGTATCTGAACTAAATTACTCTGAACTGATTAACTTTTTAAAAGATATCTAAATGGTTCTAAGTGTCCAGGCTGAAATGGGGAAGCTGAGTTTAAAAGTATTGCCATCCTAGACTGGCTACATGTTTTGAGGATTGTTTTCTGATGCATATTTTGGGAATTTTGAAGTGTTTAAATATGAAATTACTGCACATATTTACAGGTTGTTTTGAAACTGCAGCACATGTTCCTTTCTACAGCAGAGATGTGATGCTGGATGCTCACTGCTCAGTTGGATTCAAGTCCTGAAATGTGGTTCAGTTTATGTGAAACTTCTTATAATTGCCAATTATACAGTGTTTTCAGCCAACTATAAGACATTAAAGGGGAAGAAAAGGATAACACCCCACCCAACTCTGCTGGGATTTCCCAACAACAAAGAGCTTCCAAAACTTATACTCAGCTTTCCTTGGGGGAGCAAAGATGGATGCACTTCTTTTTCAGTCAGACGCTAATTTGGGTTTACACTGATTAAGCTGTCCATCGCACTGCAAGGAGACCTCTGTGTATGTGTGAGAGCCACTGTGTGCCTGGGCATATGTGAGCGGAATCTCTAAGCTTAAGGAGGCACCGCCAGCAGCGCTAGTGATTCACAGGGAGGACGACATGAAAGAGCCGCGGAGAGCCAATGACATAGTGGGATTACAGATGGGAGAGGAATCCTCCCCGTTCTGTCAACAATTAACAAGGAGATAACTGCAAAACAAGCTTGGCGATTCTGTCATCAGCTCGGTCCTCAGGTGCAACGAGGGAGAACAGCTAATTGAATCGAGAATTGAAGATAGAATTGAGTAATGAGACATGATGAGGCAGTGTTTGTGAGTCCTGTCAGCACTTCATCTTGTTTTCTCATATTAATGAATGCAAAACATTTCACAAACTGATACTGCAGCGTCTTGTTATGGATGCCTAAGAATGGCTGTGATAGTTGCTTTGAAATCCTATCATGGAAAATGATCATTTACTGCCAATATGATAACAAAACACATGATTTGAAAAGTTCAAACGAGAAAGCACCTACTGAATAGTTTAATATATTCTCACCCCATTATACATTGTAATATGCTAACTTATGCTACCTATTGGCAGGGTGGCCTCTTGCAGTGGCTACTAATCTCCATATCAACTGTTAGCCCTGCAAGTCTTGGGTTGTGAACTCTCACTAAGCTGACAGGAGCAGCTTTTGACCTTCAACCCCGAACCAGCAGCCAGGCGGATCATGTCCGAGGGGAGACAGTGGCTTGACAACGATCCCTCGCCCCAGGCTTTGGGCTGTCACAACATACACACCAACCGATTATGTTCCCTTGTGTTCCTTATGACCACAAGTAGCACCCAACCCATGTAGCTATATAGTTATAAACTGTCTAAAGGGTGTTGTAGTGCTATGGGCGGGGCCCTGGGTACTTTTACCTGTGGCTGAATGTGCTAACCTGTGTAACAGAAATGAAATTACTAGCTTTAAAGCTTTTACGAATTACATATATATGAAAGTGCCTCCACTTAGCAGGAATATATGAGTCACTAATTTTAAATCCCACTACGAATTATGTTTTAAACTATTATTCCCTTTTTAAATTCAACTCCACCTTGATGAAATGTAAATATGACACACACAGAGAACTCTCAATGCAAATAATGGTAAATAGGTATGAAAATAGTGTACCAAAACAAACTTTCACTTTTGAATTCAAACCTTTCTCCAAAGTTTTACAGTCAATTTTTGTTGATCTGCTCCTTTAATTTCAGTTCTGATCTTATTTACCACTTCAAAAGCTCCTAACTTAAAGGCCCACACTCACACACACATACTCACTCTGCAACCAAAGTAAAATAGTGTCCTTTAAACCAAAAACAAATTGATGCAGGCCTGAGTCGTTGTATGGGAGCCTAGTGACCTAAAAAAAGAGGCTGTTTCACTTGCTAGTGAAAGCTACTTAATAAAATAGCATGTGCATTGGTTACTACTCACAATCCCTGAGTTGTCATCTGAAACATGGATGAAGAATGAGGAAGTGGGCGATGCATGACGAGGGGAACGATGAGTGGAATTACAGTCCAGAGTGCATCAACCACCATAACCACCAATGTCTTTTACTGCACACCAGCACTTTCTATGTCCTTTTCTTCACTACAGATATGAACACATGATCAATGGAACCACACTAGAGTAAATACAGTTGAGCCAATGCAACAGCAGCTAATCAATATAAAATAGCCTTCAGGTGTGGCTCAAAATGAGTCTGATGAGGAACGCAGAGTGGATTGTCTGTCTCATGCTGGGAAAACCCATCTTGACAGGGGATGCGCCGGCATGAACTAAATTTAACTTGAATCTAAGAGTGGAGATGTTCTTTCCAGCCACGTGAAAAGGAAATTAGGTTTATTTTTAGAGTAGACTGAGAAAGGGAATAGGTGAAACTGGATTAGGTTGTTGGTATCTCATTTAAAGCTTGTGGTCAGATAGTTTCAGTTCAGATTTTACTCTTAGTCCCAGCGTGTGAGTAATTTAGCCCGTAGCACAAATGTTCTCACGCATTAGTCTACAACACATGGCTTAAAAATCTATTTGACTCATGGGGAGAAAAGGCAGCTGTCTAACACAAACACTATAACACAATCACAGTCAGTGGTCAATCTCAGTCTCCCAAACGCACAGATGCACAACAACACAACAAGCGTCGAATGAAAGCCTTGAAAGTCAGGATGATTTTTTTTTGACCCTGTCCACTGAGTCTCACACTGTGCTGTTTTACATCTGTACAGCCGCTGGCAGTCCTCTCAGAGCGCAGCCGTCATGCGTTACTTTTTTTCCCCATTAAATGCCAGCCATTGCGTCTGTCTGCACCAAAAACAATTCGCTGCTGAGAAGCTCCGACTGGAGTAGATAAGCTGCGCGCACCAGTGTCACATTTTACAACTGCTGTAGCCGCTACATGTCACAGATTACGCGCAGAGACGTAGCCTACACCTTGAGTGTCCCCGCGGTCCCCCGACGCATCAATTTGTACGGCCAAGAAGCGGATTTGGGGACCAAAGATGTCGAGCGTCGCAGAGGAATCGATGACATCATGTCTGTGGGGGGAAGATGTAGTTTTTGAGCTGTGAAAACAGATGCTCCTCTGGCCTCTAGTTGCAGAGTTGGAGTATTTGATGCGGGGAGGGAGAGAGCGGGTGAATCGAGGCGACCGTGTGCACTGTGATGTGAACGGCGCGCCTGACACACACACACACACACACACACACACACACACACACACACACACACACACACACACACACACACACACACACACAAGCTTCCGGCTACTACCTGTCCCTCTTTGAACAAATAGCCCTCTTCCCTCCCCACACAAGCGCAATGGCGCACTGTGATGAAATAATCACAGCGGGGCAATTTCTGTGCATCTGTGGCAGTCAACGCATTTGACTGAGAGCATCAAATTCCTTGCAGAACGGCTAAAATGCAATTACATGTATATAAATGGAAAATGCAAATAACGGCTGTGATACCAAAATAGTGGAGACTGTGAAGCAAGCGTGATGGCATCACCACGGTGCTGATTTTCACCCCAGTCATGTAGCCTACACAACAACGGGTTATACCAGGTGACAGTCAGGAGGAGGTTAGAAGGCTGAGTGAATGGATAGAGTGAGGGGAGCTGGAAACACTGTGCTTTGGGGGTCTAACGGATTCTTTTAAAGGCTAAACTCAAAGTTTGTCTTACCTCCACACTTGTCCCATCTGAAAGATGTGTATGATGGTCTGCCAGAGCCAGACAGAGAAGCGGCAGCACTTGTCTCTTTGCAGACTGGCTGTAGCTCTGCTACTCAACCCCTCCACGGTGCCCAGTCCGCCCCCAGTGTAATCCTGCACAAACCACCTGAAGCTCAGGATCTGGACCAGAACCGAGGGCACCAGCACGAAGAACAGGGTCAGGCCTGACCACAGGAAGTCCTGCTTGTGGTAATAGTCGATGGCCAGCCACAGATCGGTCCCCACGTCCCAGAAGAAGACCAGCAGTGCCAGGATGATCCACAGGCAGTCCAGCCAGAGGCGCTCCTCCTGCGGTGGCCGCGCCGCATCTCTCCCCTTCCCCTTCCCCTTCCCCCGGAGGTAATGCAGGCAGGCGCTCCGGCAGCCCCAGTAGCACGACGAGGTGTTGCAGCAGTGGCAGATGTGGAATGAGCTGCCGTTCTGAGTGTCGTCCTCTCCCGTCCCCACCACCTCGTCCAGGTTGTGCAGCTGGGCGAAACCGGTGACGACCCCGCGACCATCGGATTTCGCTGCCATCTTTCCCTCTGATGTTCCCACCTCCTCCGGCTTCCGGGGTTCGTGACGACACTTCCCTGACACCTGTTTTGCACCCCAGATGTTGGAGCCATCTAAAAGCGGGGTGTCAGCGCGTCGCCGTCGCTCACTCTGTGCCCAGATAGCGCGCCACTGGCACCACAGACGCAGCACATCTTTTCTTGGTTTCCCCCCACTGCAGATGTATTCTCACTTGGCCACAACAGTAATCTAATCTACAGGTTCAAACAATTTAATTTGAACCTCGTGCATCCAACTGTGGTCGACCAATTTTTACCTGTGCATTAATCTCATTCCCCGCTGTTCAGTTGTTTCCCCTCTCTGCAGCTCTCCTCCAGCTGCAAGCTGAGTGCCATGAGCAGACCGTCTCTTCACTGTCCCATACCGACGTAATTCATCCCCCACCTCTCCCCTCCTCTCTCTCTCTCTCTCTCTCTCTCTCTCTCTCTCTCTCTCTCTCTCTCTCTCTCTCTCCCTCCCTCCCTCCCTCCCTCCGTCTGTCTGTCTCTCTCTCTCTCCCCCTCTCTCACGCACACACATAAACACTCACTGTCTCTCCCTCTCAACGTGGTTGCCATCTAGTGTCTCGTTTGAAGCCCCCAAATATGCAGGAGAGGACTGCATGATGTAATGCAACATGCCTATTCACGACACCAAAGGAAGTCATTCCCGTTGTTTGAACACTTGAATCAGTCACAGTGACACAGTGTGTGGTAATTTTTTGTAGGAGGGAGGCGGAACAAAACTAAAGCGCTCCTACTGACGAAAAGAACATCCTGCAACGTGTTTTATTGCTCTATAAAGAGTTTATAGTGACCTTGCTGTCCTTTTTGTGTCTGTTTCTCCTCTGGTATGAGTGTATAATGCTCTTACATGTTATCAGCATCCGGTATGTTTAGTGTATTTCTGAATTTAATATGTTTTTCGTAAGATAATAGTCATTTCTATCAACAAATAAGGAAGATGCTGCATGCAAGTAATTTTACCTCAGCAATACAAATGACATAAGAGGAGGCTATAGGCAACTTCCACACACCATATCCTCCGGGAAAAGGCAGAATTGATCTAGGTGAATCTATAGGTCTCTAGCATGGTTGCTAAGGAACATGTTGAATTTTCTCCCTTTTCTGCCGCATTTTTTCCAGCACCAGTCAAGGGGTTAAGCATTTGCTGGAAAGAGACACTTTCCCCCCCTCTGGTAGCATGTGCGAGCAAAGAGCTGGTGAGTCCGCTGCAGGCTCAACAACACTGTGATTAGACTGTGCCCACAGAGCTGCCATGCAGGGTCATATCCAATGTGTGATTGATTGGATCATGCCCGCTTCACCCCTGCTGCCTGCTCGCCTGTTTTTGATGGGAGCTGTCCAGTGCTGAAATAGCGCATTCCCTAGCCCCTAACCCTATTTTTTAAAGGATAAGTCTGCAGTTTTTTCAAGTCTGTCTTAAAACAATAGTCAGTTGTCCGTTTGTACATTGAAATTATTTTTAATCACTGTAATTGTTCCTTCACTCCATACTGGCTGTAAAAGACATCCCCTCTTAAAGTGATTCCAGGGTAAGTGCTGGAGCCAAAATTCATAGTTCTCAATGTGTAAAATTATTCCCAAATTCAGTTGGAAAGGGGGCTTAACATGAGACCTCTGCAGTCTGAGTTGAATAAGTGGGTAGCTTGCAACATTACTTTCATTTTAGTACCAAATGCCCGCTTTGTGTTACTGTTCTTCCACTTTGGCTCTGCCAGGAAACACTGTGGATGCACAAGAAGGGAGCTTTATACTAAAAGGGCCATAACTTTGGAAGATACCCACTTGATTTGACTAATACAGACTTCTGAGGCTTCATATTACATTGAGCTGAACTGAAAAGACTCCACCAATTTCACATTGAACTCTTATAACATTTTTGGACTCATGATGGACATTTTTTTTCAAAGGATCAAAATCAAATCAGAAGAACCATATATATTGTCCTTTTTTGTGTGTCTTTTATTCTGTGTGTTCTTCTTTCTGCCAAAACCTGGCACTTATTACTCACAATGCAACTCAACTACCAACAGTTCCACTTTGGTTCAGAGGTTCGAGTGTGTTATGCTAGTAGTAGCTAGCCTCAAGCAGAGATGAGGAGCAGGCTACAGAGGTCTTCACATGCAGAAATTTGTGAACTTGTAGTCTTCAGCCCCAACCAACACTGCCACAAATGACATCACTTGAGGCAGTTTATTGTATTTCACACAGCTCCATCTGGAACCACAAAAGGTTTTATACAACTTTTTTCATGCATAGTACATCCAAAGACCTGTGAACAGATTTTGATTTGTAAAATTGCTGGGGTTCCTTTTTAAGATTGCATTTTTACACAGAATGAGGACTGTGGATTTCGTCCTCTATTTCTTACATGGAAATCACTTCAGGAAAAAAGTCTTTTCACAGCCGGTTTGACCAATCCATAGCTGACCGACACTGTCTAACACTACAAAAGGCACAATATGTCAAAAGCTGCAGGAAGTGTATATGTGTATTTATGAAAGCATAAACCG
Organism: Thunnus thynnus; assembly: GCF_963924715.1. Classification (NCBI taxonomy): domain Eukaryota; kingdom Metazoa; phylum Chordata; class Actinopteri; order Scombriformes; family Scombridae; genus Thunnus; species Thunnus thynnus. The sequence continues at coordinate 15,375,892 of NC_089534.1, forward strand.
TCCATCTTTTTTACCTTGTCTGTTCACAAATGACTTCTGGAGTAAATCTATTTTTTTCAAACGCTGACCCAATCCAAACTATGACAGTATTTCCACTGTTCCTTTTATTCAATCAAGCATTTCAAGGCTCCTCTTTCTACTTCTGACTTTTGTGAGAGTAATGTTTAAAGAGTTACCTAATCCCATCCTCAGTGTTCACTACTTTAATGTAATAATACTGTTAACCTGTGTGGACCTTCACCAAGTCAGACAGTCATACTGTATGAATTGAAACTCAACACAGATGAAGGCTGTGAGTACAATGTGTGAGGCTGTAATTATATGTATGCTATAATTATACATTAATGTATAAATCACTTAATGTAAGTACAGATTAGCCAGGTGGAAAAAAAAACATTGTGCCAGTGAGATAGAGCCCAGAGCTACATTAATTCACTTCATTATTTCTGATTGAGTTCATTAGACCGGGCCCTGTCTGGTTTCACACCAGAAATTCCATATGTTTTCCCCCAGACATTATAGCTGATAGATTTTACAGTACATAAAACACTTCTTGTGTGAACTATATGATCACAATTACATTTAATCCATCAAGTTGTTGCTTTTTATTGAAAGCTATCACAGAGACTTTAGTGTTGTCTACAAAAAATTGTTATGCCACAGCATGTCTGAACACAAATACATCATGTAAGATTAAATAGTTTTAACTTTGCTTTTAAGACCAGCGTGTGTCATTGTGGATTGTTACTTCCTTATTTATCAAGGACGATAAGCAGTGGGAGAGGGAAGTCCTTTGTTTTAGAATAGCAGGAAAAGTCACAACGATGCTAGATGAAAAGAATCAGGGCATAGTCGTTCCTCCGGGCCAGATAACTGGGGAAAAAAATTCTTTAAATGTGATCGAATGCACACGAGAGAGTATGGTCGTGTGCAAGGGACTGGCACATCATAAAACCTGTTTCATCTGAGTAACCTTCATTTTCTCTTCTTCCTCAGGGCTGTTAGGCCTCCACAATGCCTTTTGAGCAGCACACTAGACACACACTCAGCTCTAATGTTCACTGGAGATGGTAGGCAGTTTAATGTAGAAAAGGCCTCACAGCAATGAAAACAAATCATGTGACATCAGTTCGAATTTTATGGCACTTTTAACCAATTTGTCACAAATCGCTTTATTGGGAAACAAACAGGCGTTTTAAACAGGAGGAGCAACACAAGGCTCATGTGTGAGACAGAAAGAGTGGGTGAATATTGAAGCAGACTTTAAAAGAATACTGGGCAGGAGAAGCAAGAAAAACTCAGAGGCCTCTTGAGGAGGAGATCACAATGAGGGCTGTTTAGGGGGTGTATAGGCTAAATAAATCAGACAGTCTGTGTGTGATTTCCACTAGGGACGGGAACCTGCAGAGGAAGGGCATATGAAGCTTTCTATCCAGCAGTACTTCAAATGTAAATCCTGCACCGAGTGAGCAAAATGTTCAGGTGGTTTATAAAGAGCAAATCAATGATGCATTGTGTGCAAGGCCATAAAACTGGGACTTTGTCATCAATAAAAGTAGCAATGAGAAGTCAATGTGAGTTTATTTCCAGTCTGTGTTAAAATTCCTGCTGCTGAGGCCGATATGTCATACAATAACTTACCAAAGAGCAAGAGCAAAACAAAAAATGTAATGTATACGGCGGTGGTGAAAACAAGCACTGCTTCCATGTTGGGGCATTTTTTCATCATGGCAGACACGGAACTGACTCCTAATGCTGGAAACAAAGAGATCACTTGAGATTTTAAGAATGAGCTGTAGAGGTATTTCAAGGAGGAACGGGGCGATGCTGTACTACATAACATTCATCAGGTTACCTACTGCTCCTATCAAAGCTCATCAGTTGTTGTGCATCTACCAATGATATATTGTACGATTTTAACCTCATAATGAGTCATGAGTGAGTATATTGCAAGTGACTTTCAGTAACTAGCAGCTGAGAAAAAAACTCTATAATGCACTTTTCAATATACACATTCTAAAGACAACCTATCCAGACATAACTAAAGTCCCCCTCCACTCAAAAATGTGTGTTGTTTGTGTGTTGTTTACTATAACTTTACTCGGATGTTTGAGCTTCACTGTGCAGAATGATGTATGTGCAGAGTTTGACACTAGAAGGCTGTTTTCACGTTAATCTGCTGAAAGTGGAAAATTTCACTGTGCTCACCTTAAATCTCAGTTTAAGGCGTATACGTACGAGCAGGATTTGTGACATTACAACCAGTTCGGAAGCCAATCATGATCCAGTATGAAATTTACAGAAGCGTGATGTGGAAGCTTGAAGCCTACAGTGCACAAACACTGGGAATGGACTTTTCTGTGAAGTAGGACACATCTTTTGTCTCTAAACTTTTGAAATGAACAATATTTGCATATTCATAGATTTTGGATTTCTCTCTCTCTTTTTTTTACGATATATTTTTACTTCGGGGGATTGATTAGGCATAATGAAGGATGCTTTAAAAATAGTAAATAAGGTATCATTTCATGTGCTACAATTGCACACGAAAACAAGAAATGTGAGAAAAAAAAATAGCAACCCTACTTTGTGATAATGGTTGACTGAATAAAACGATCTACTATTACCAAGGAAAGAAAAGAAAACCATTCTCAAAACATATGAAAATTTTATGAAAGCAAATAGGGAAGCATATTGCTCAGGCTTACAAGGTTTACAGCAGCACACATGTGGCATGCACTAAATAATGCAAAGAATGTAATTAGTGACAAATCCTTCAGGAGTCTTTTAAGCTATTTCACAGTTTTTCCTATTGGAGTGCGAGGTGGTAACTGTAACTAGATTTGTGTTTGTCATTGCAAACTTCCTTCATGTAACCCAGATGAGAAATGACTGCATAAATGGAGACACAAACCTGTCCAAGCAATAACTTAAATAAACATAAAAAATGACACCAGGCCATTACAGTCAATAGAGCTACATTCAAATAAACGTGGGGAACAAAAACTTAACAGAAGAATAGACACAATAGATCTACCATTCATTTCAGTAGCTATAACATGTCCTTTCCAAACTTTCATGGCCAGCAAGGCTACTGATGGAGCTTTAAGTGTAGAAATAATGAAGTTTCTCCAAGCTTATGCAACATATTTTTGGTATTAGACTCTGCACCCACGTTTAAGTCATCTTTATTTGCCATGACTGGCTGCTCTGATTCACTGGACATGTCCAAAATAACACAAAAACAACATCACAAAAATAAGAATTCAAATGAACAACAACCATCCAGAACAGAAGGCTGAAGGAAAGAAATGAATCATGGATGAGACATTGTCTTTAATGAAACTGTATGAATGGCAGGCGTGAGTAATGTCGTAGGTGTGGGTACAGACTGTCAGTCCCTAAAAATCCACTGAGTGATCTTCCAAAAAATTGCGCAAAACTTGTCAATAAATGTCAAAATCTGCACTAATGTGACACAGATTGAAGACAGATTTGGAAGTTCAATGATGACAACTTATTTGACAGTGTGACAGTAACTGGCTGTTACTCATCTGTGTCTGTAAATGTTCTTCTAATGGAAAATGCAAGTTTGTGTTTGGGATAATTTCCCCAAAGTTCCCCATAACATTCAGCTGCTGTTATAAAAGGTAACATTTTCTAACTGGAACTAAAGTAAATCATCCTGCACCAACACATTTGTCTGAGCATCCTGTTAAATAAAACATGGAGGTTAGGTTATTCTCTTGTATCCCGTACAGGGCTATGGAGTGAATATTTGCTTTGAAAGCTATTTTTTTTATCAGCCCATCTTCTTTTTAAAAAAAAGCCATAGCAAAGCATCTTTTCCAGAGAAGAAGGGCAGTTACTTGGTTTGTAAAGCAACACTGGGTTTCACATTCAGTTGAGCTCTGGCATCTTTACGGCGTTCACTATGATGAGGGCTGGAAAGGCCCAGAGCAAATCATCTATTGTGAAGCCCAGACAGGATGCAACTGAAGCAAATACCGCGCTGATTTGCAATACATCACACACACACACACACACACACACACACACACACACTGCCCTGACAGAGTTGTATCTAAAACAAACTGGCCCACTATAGCCGTCGCCAAGCCATCTGCTCTCCTTCCTCTTCTCTCTCCAAAAGAGTTCACCTCTTTAGAGATTCTCCCATTCAAGGTCATGTGAGCATGTGTGTGTGTTCCTTCATGCGCTTTTAAAATCTCAGCAGGAAGACAGACAAAATCCTCAGGTAACAGCATTTTCCTTCGGGGCCAACGTTTTTTTAGAATTAACACCCAGTAGCCATTAGGGAAGCCCGCTCTCTTCTGATCATTAAATCAATCGCATGTATAACCTATGAAGATATCGATTTTCTTTCACCTGCTGTCAGATTGTTTAAATTTCCTTAATGTTCTCAGCTTTGACCAGCCTGTTACCTGTTCATGTACCAGACTTATTACTGATGTCTTGCCTGCTTGTTGTCTTCCTTGAATTTAGTCTACCTGGTTTCATCTCCTATCGGTTGCAGCTGTTAACTGGTAGACTGCCTGCATGGTTTAACAGCTGTGTGTTAAGAGCTTTTAAATGACTCTGATCTGCCTGAAGAGTCTGCTTTTGAGTCTGAGTCCTGTTTAGTCCTTTTATAATCTCTGACTTTCAATTAAAACTACACACACACACATACACATTCCTTGGCATGACCAACACAATGATTTGTTTCTCATTATCATGCAGTATGTCCCTTCCAGACATCTTAAATCAAGGTGATATTGAATTATGGATCCATACAGTTTAGTCTTTTAATAGCACAAATCTCAACAATATTGCAATGTCACCACCTAGTGTCCGTTTTTGATATTACATGTTTCATACAGCAGGAGATGTCTTTGGTTGGAGTGAAAATCTAAATACTCCAAATACTAAATACTTGTTTCTCCTTATCAGGGCCTATTGATATGATCAGTATCCTACTTTAAATGTTAAGCTCAGCATAAACAATATTTTAGCTCTTTCAAAGTGTGGTATGACTGTTCCCATACTTAAACCCTTACCAGTGACCTCTTATGTTCCACTAAAGACCAAAAATTAAGGTAAATCCCACCGTAAAATAGAGCAAATCCTCTAAAAAAAATTTTTTTCATGGACTGATTTCTGAGATGATTAAGCTCCAAGATGAGAGATGAAAAGTCTTCAACTCTTAAGTTTAAGTCACTGGATAATTTGACATCTTACTACCTGGATGAATAAACTTACATCTTTACATAGGCCATCATTTATATTTGGAGAAACCCTTTGGAAAATTTTTTTTTAAAAAGCCCTTTATCGAGATAATCTGTAGATATGCAACAGTTATTTTCTGTGAACAGTTCATTTGGGATTTTTGTTTTGTTTCATCGTATTGTGTTTTTGTTTCTTTTATTTTCCCACATGCTTCTGTACATGCTTTGAAGAATATTTAGCTCAAAGGAATACTGATATCTCTTGAGGATAGTCTGGTTCCAGGAATACCAACTCAGTGGCTTGTCTGTTAGGACAGATGAGCAAAGGCAGGAGTTCCAGTCTAATCTTTTATTACAGAATAGCTGAAACTGTTTTTTCTGATAACAGAAGAAAAGGGATAACAAAGGATATTAATCTAGACATCATTATTCCTAATTTCAATAATTAATAATCCAACAAAGGTAATTTAACTTCAAATAACTTAATTGGTACTACAGCAAATAAATCATCAACTACTAAAGCTGCTATAAATGCATTTTAAACCAATGGAAACTTACATATCATATACACAGATGAAACTATAGGAGAGATGAGGCATCCACATGAGGGCAGCCAGCTTCTTTGTTCTCAAACATTTGCCACAGGTGAGCTGGCTGCCTATATTGATTCTGAGGCTCTGCCCATCCAGGAAGCAGTGAGGCAAGTACAGGAAGGTTAGATTTTCCAAATGCTTTGTATATGTTATACCGGAAGATGCATGTTTTGTAAAATAGTGGTGTTATGTAAACTCACGTGGAATGGGCCAAATGTTTGGTATGACACAGAAATTAAAATAAGAACTAAAACTACATTTCATCTCGTATTTCCATGTCATATATCGTATTTTCTTCCACAGATGCCTGTGTTCGGAGCGGAGACATTAAACTTTAATGGTCAAAATCCCTGGAGTAGGAAAGAGAAAATGATTTTCCTTTAAAAAAAAAAAAAAAAAAAGGAACTTCGGGATTTCACGAGCCAGTTGTTTCCAGTCGGCGTGTTTTTGTGAACGTACCAGTCTCGTCCAACAACAAAATAAACGGAAAGATAATCAGGTAATTGTACGATAAATCATTTTAGCAGTAAGGAAAGGCATATATGTTTGTTCTTTACGTTTATAATGTGTGTGGTTTTGACATTTATACGTACATTTAAAAATGTACGGCCATTTTCCCTGTTTCCGTTAGCCTCTTCATTTCCTGAATTAAGCTAACTTTAGCTAGCTTGCAGATTCTGCAGCATTTATTGGTTTGATGTTGATTGACATCGACTTGAACGATATCTGTGTGTAAAAGCAGCACAGCAGGACTTGAGTGGGTCTGTTTTAGCAGGTAGAGGCTAAATGGTAGCTTTGTGTTAAAGAATTTAAAAAAACAACACTCATCATTTCTCATCCTTCGTATCTGGTCTGTCTACTGCCTCTTTTCACGTCAGATCATGGAGTTTGCAGAGCTGATAAAGACACCCAGGGTGGATGGGGTTGTCCTGCATCGACCTTTCATGCCCACTGTGGAGGGGACTTTGTGTTTGACTGGCCACCACCTGATTCTCTCCTCCAGACAGGACAACACAGAAGAGCTGTGGCTACTTCATTCAAACATCGACTCTATAGAGAAAAGGTGCTGAGCTTCTTACCAAATGATGTTGTTAGGATTTTTCTTTCTTTTTTCCCAACCCTAATGGCTTTCCATACCATGTCACTATCAAAATGTGTTTCTTATCTGAAACTTAAAGAGCCCCAGGTACCCTCAAGAGACAGTGTGCAGTAGTTTTATATATTGTGTGACCTCTGTGTCTAACTTGTACCTTTTTTTGTGTAGTGTTTGCTCATAAATAGCAGCAGGTCAGCAAGTCAGACATTCACTTTGAGGAACAGGGGAGGAAACATAGAAGTTGTCCTTTACTGTGATTACACTGGTCTTTTCAGTGCAACTCTTGTGATCACACAGTAGTTCCCTTGCATCGGACATGTGAGAGCATCTGAAACCGTTGTAACAGGAAGTTTTGAGTCTGAATTTGGGCTGTCATTACAGCTTTTACCATTGACTGAGAATGTATGTCTTGTGATTGTGCCTCAGGATACTATATATGACACAGAAAAGCTTCAAATCCTCACATTTCAGAAGCTGCAACCAGCAAACTTTCGGCATTTTTGCTTAAAAATGATTATTCAGTTATCAAAATAGTTGCAGATTAATTTTCTGTCAATCGACTATTCATTTGCAGCTCTATCAGGAATGTGTTAATTGGCACTACCTGCTGCATTTCTGTGTATATTTTTGGAAAGAAACGGGATGATTTTGACTATAATGCTGTCTCCAACTCACCAGTATTGCAGGAAAGGCATGCAGAGTGTTTGCTGATAAAATCTTTTTTTCTATAAGTTTCTATAGAGGCGTTATCGATTTGGAACATAAGAACATCTTCAAGGAACTGTTTACACCATAGGAGACCCTGGTACTCTGTAATGACACAACATTAGTGAGTTTATTTACAAAGGAAGTCCACATGATAATGAAAGTGAAATTGCACTTGCACTCCTGACTAGCCACAGATGAAGCAACTCTAGCTCTGAGGCAGGAGTGTTCCTAATAGCTAACAAGCATGTCGTTAAGTGTTTGGAAATCCAGAGCACCAAGAGGACACAGAGAATTGTTGCTGTGAAACAGCAGTGCTGACTCTGAGTCATTTTGTCTGCCACATGATATTTATCCCCTCTACCATGTTTACCTTTTGATCAAATCTTCAACCTGTCTTTCAGATTTGTGGGCTCTCTGGGAAGCATCATAGTCAAATGCAAAGACCTGAGGGTGATCCAGCTGGACATCCCTGGTATGGAGGAGTGTCTCAACATTGCCAGCTCTATTGAGGTAGAAAAACACAGCCCAAAATAATACTGTTAATTACAAAATGTTCACTGCTACAATTTGAGAGGTTGTCATGTTTTTAGTGTCAGGTGAAATTAAATGCTACATGTAATTAACAAACGCATATACACTTTACACTTCTCTAGGCTCTGTCCACACTTGATTCAGTCTCCCTGATGTACCCTTTCTTCTACCGGCCCATGTTTGAAGTCATAGAAGATGGATGGAATTCTTTCCTTCCACAGGATGCATTTAAAGACTTGGAGTCCATGGTAAGGCCATGATGAGTGATGATAATGTTGTACTTGTTATACAGTAGGTAGGCACTGATCAGTATTTAATAAAATCATCCAGAGAGGATGATCGAAACAGTGAAATCAGCTTTTATAGTCAAGATTTCAACGCTTCTTTGTACGCTGTTTGACACCCCTCTCTTAATGTGTCTCCATCCCATCTCTCAGACAGATGAGTGGAGACTGAGTGAAGTCAACAAGGACTTCAGCGTGTGTCCGTCATACCCTCCTCTGGTGGCAGTGCCCAAAGATGTTGATGATGACACACTGAGGAAAGTAGCGACCTTCCGTCACAGTGGCCGTTTCCCAGTGCTTAGCTACTACCACAAGAAGAATGGCATGGTAAGTTTTGACTCTTTCTGTTCTGTATTATTGTCTAAAGGCTGACAGTATCATAGCACAGCACTGTTTGTAGACAGTTGCCACCTCTTGAAAAGCCCTCAAATCACCTCCCATGTTCAGGTGATGATGCGAGCAGGCCAGCCTCTCACAGGCACAAACGGGCGACGGTGTAAGGAAGACGAGAAGCTGATCAACGCCACCCTGCGGCCGGGCAAACGCGGCTACATCATTGACACGCGCACCATCAATGTGGCCCAGCAGGCCAAAGCTCGAGGAGGAGGATTCGAGTCTGAAGCTAACTATCCACAGTGGAGGAGAATCCACAAGGCCATCGAAAGGTGGGTGACACATAAGTGAAATTTGATAGTGATACTATGTGTTAAAATAAGTTTTATATTATATACAGTATGTGTGGGTGAAATTTATACAGAATTTATTTGAACTCATGCAACATTGTTTTAGTTTTGTGACACATCTGTCTTTTTCCAGGTCCAATGTCCTCCAGGACAGCCTGATTAAGCTGGTGGAGGCGTGTAACGACCAGTCCCACAGTATGGATCGCTGGTTGAGTAAGCTTGAGGCTTCCAGCTGGCAGACTCATGTCAAAGAGATCCTCACCACCGCCTGCTTGGCTGCACAGTGTATCGACAGGTCAGGGAGTTTGGTTTATTTGCATCCAGTAATCCACAAGCAGTAAATCACTCAGTTCCACAGATCATACCACTGTGTGTTATTATGCCTCTGCGCTGGCAACAGCTGTGGCTGGAGGCATTATGTAATACGCGTTGTCCATCTCATTCTTGTGAACATGATATCTCAGTAACGCCCGGAGGGAACTTCATTACGTCTGGCACAAACAGCCACTTGGACTCAAGGATGAGCTGATTAGAATTTGGTGGGCAAAGGTCAAGGTCACTGTGACAAAAACAAATTTTAGGCCATAACTCAAGAATTCATACGCTCATTATTATGACAAAGTTTCACACACACGTCTAATAGGATAGAAATGATTGTTGTTTGATTTATTGTTTTAATTCATGAATACCCTCATTGTGGCTGTAAATTTCTCCGCGACCTTTCTACCAAATTAAGCAGTAAACTAATCATTAAGTACTGCAAGGATTGAGATTACAGTATATACAGTAGGTTGCCCGAGATGTTAAAACATTAGAATCACTTGTGACACTCTTGTGACAAACAGTAAGCATATATGTTTGTCTCAGGGAGGGAGCATCAGTGCTTGTTCATGGTACAGAAGGGACAGACACCACCCTGCAGGTGACCTCCTTGGCTCAGATCATCCTTGATCCAGCGTGCAGGACCATCAGAGGCTTCCAGGGCCTGGTGGAGCGAGAGTGGCTCCAGGTGAGCTCCTCTGACCTTTTTGAAGCACCGCTCCACCCTTTCTTTTTCCCCTTTCTGATAGCATTCGTTATTGAGCATTATGAAGTACATTAAAGGAAACCTGATTTCTCCCTTCTCACCTTTTTGAACCCCTATCCAGGCGGGTCACCCGTTCCAGCAACGCTGCGCCCTGTCAGCCTACTCCAACAGCAAACCTCGCCAAGAGGCTCCTGTCTTCCTGCTCTTCTTGGACTGTGTGTGGCAGATTATTCGTCAGTTTCCATGCTCCTTTGAATTCAGTGAGAGCTTCTTGGTGCTGCTCTTTGAGCATGCCTATGCCTCTCAGTTTGGTACTTTCCTGGGCAACAGCGCAGCTGAGAGGTAAGTCTGAAGTCTGTCTGGCAGCCATATGCCATTTTGTCTCACATGGGTGTGCAGTACAAAGTGTTATGTGCACCTGCTAATGCAATAAAACTTAGTTGACATGTAGTACAGTGTTCCAAGAAAGTTACATCATGCAAAAAATATATTTTATGGAGCCTTTCCTCCACATTCTTGAGCTACTGGCCACTAAGCAGCTTTACTAAAAAACATTTGTGGATTAGGTGACTTTCCCAAAGTCAATTATAAAGTTTTCGGTGAGGGAAAGGAGAACGTTTTCTCCAAAGGGGTTTTCCATGTTCAACCAGTGATGTATCATTGTACAAGTCACAAGCCCACTCCTATAAACTGTAGGCAATTGCTGCTCTTTTTGGTTAACCTAACAGCCCCTCACCCTTTTTACAGAGCTAAACTGTCTCTGCCGGAAAAGACTGTGTCCCTGTGGTCATGGGTGAATCGGCCCCAGGAGCTGGAGCGCCTGACAAACCCGCTCTACGAGGCCAACAGTCTTGTGATCTGGCCCTCTGTGGCCCCTCAGAGTCTGCTGCTGTGGGAGGGTAAGAAGCAATAAAAACAAACATGCCGTGACTGAGATTATATTCAAGATCATATACAGGACAACACCCTACAGCAGTGTGTCTCAACACTTAATTATAGTGTTATAGAACATCCATACTTAGTGCATATTGTCTGTTATGAGTCAGGGATAACAAACATAGGTTGGAATACCTTGAAACAAAAATAAACAGAAGCAAACTCGACTGGTATTTGATCTAAAAAGACCTACAAGTGAAAATATCCACAAAGGTTTAAGGCAACAGCTGGAGGCAACAAGTAAGAAAGTGTATTTAAAAACAGGTTTCAGATAATTATAGTGGAGCTTTTGTTTGAGTGGCTGGAACAGATGAAAAAAGAGGGTTAGGGTTTTCATGCTCATCACAAAGGTATTGATAGAAATGAAAGTCCTGTGTTACATAATTTCAACTTTAGCATGCAAAATGTCCACACTTCAGAGGAATATAGAATATATTGTAATAAGTTAAAAAAATAGCACTTGTGGACTGTACGAGTTTTGTTGGTTGGTTTAAATGTTAAGTTTGTACAACAGCAGACTGGGAGCAGGCTCAACCAGTAAGGCTACATGCTGTGTTTTTACAGCATGGTATAGCGTTAATGTCATATTTTGGGTTTGACTCACGGTTTTGATGTATGCTTGGATAAACCTGAAACCTGAGTAAGCTGATGGCTGAAACCTATTACTGTTATTAGTAGTGGGTTTGAAAACAAGTGCGATAGCTGCAGGTACGCTGCCATAAATCGTTCTTCATCTCATTTGTGATCCATGGACTGTATATAAAGAGGTGTGATCATATTCTTCCTCAAACAAACATTTTGAAATTTCACCAGAAGGGGGCACCGTTGATTCCACAATTTGCTGATAATGCGACTCAGCCTGTGAGCAACTAGTAAACAGTGAAGCATACTTATTTGGTTACACACAGAGAGTTACAAACATACAGTACATACAGGCATGCATTTTATTCTAAAGGGAAATTTGTCACATTGTCAGAAAGCTATTTGAGATACAATAAACAGCACAACACACTCTTATGTCACCCTTGTCCAGTTACATGACCTGCTGAACCAACATGACACACATAATGATCCATAAACAATAGAAATAGTTCATACAGTGTATAACTTATATTGAAAACAACAGACATAATTAGCTAAAATAAAATAATGAGCACAATAATGAGCCGTGTAAACAAACCTAGCATTTTCCTGCCTTCATCAGTGTCGAATGTCCACCTCTGATAACCGCCATCATAATCCGCGTTAGATGAAGAGGTCAAACTCTCCATATTGCTGTTAGGCTCCTATGACTTTTTAACCCTGATTTAGCTTTTAGCACCTTTCACAGTCTCAGCATTACTCAGACAGCTTCTCCGGCACGTCAGTGATGCGTTTCACTTGCATGTTTGCCTTATTATAGGTTGCACAGTAGGTATCCTCACTGACGCCTGAGCCCCTCTGACGCTGTCTTAGGCATGCTAATCTTTCATTAGGCATGCTAATCTTAGCTCTGTGGCATACTTCTATGTTCTTCTGTGGCAACATTGTCATATAACACATATGTAAGTTAAGTTTCTTTCCTACAATCACTGATTTTCTAAAAAACATCTTGTATAAGCTGCAAATTTTATGTCTGAATAATTGATAAATTGTTGAAATATGCTATGTTTGATGAAAGTGTCACCATTTGTGTTGATTTATCATCATTGTAAATCAAGGATAACATGGAATTAGAAGGGTGCCACCTTAAGTATCACTGCTCGAAATACATTGTCCAATATTTCATAACTTCTGGGATATTAAAGGCTTAATTCAATGCAATCAGCATATTAAATAAGACTGAAAGAGTTAATATATTTGCTTCCTAAATGAGAGTATTTTAGGAAGTTTGGTTTGGAAAGTGGTAAAGGGTTTTTTTCCAGTGCAAAATTTATGATAGTGAATATAATCTTTGTTGAAATAAGACCAGTTGAGTTCAAGTCAATAATGTTTTAATTAAAAAAAAAATCCCAGGGTAATATACGCTTGAACTTGCTGAATCTCGAATCTGCACAAAGAAAAGGCAATTTCTAAAGGAAAAAATGGGGGGCGGGGTCTTGACAGAATAGGGGTCAGTAGGTTCAGACGTTCCTGTGTGAGGTGGGCCCCTCCCTGCCTAAAGCCTTTTTCATTCTATATGAACTGGAACGCATGTGAACTGACTGAAGCACGTGAAATACAACAGCCATCCCGCTTACGCAGCTCTTTCACAGAGAATGACGCACACTCCTGGACCAACTTCAAAGACCCCGGGCACATCTAAATCTGTACCACCAGCCACATACTCCTGACATTTTCAGGCTGTGTTTAGGGCACAATCGCTGTGCTTCAACTAGGCAAGTCATTTCAGAAGGAATATAGAAAAGAAATACTACTACTAATGTGTGACATAAGTTGAGGTGTCATTGCTTTAGATGTGGACTGGAGTTTAATGGGTTTTTGTGTTTTTACATAAAAACAGCAGGATTGTGAAGGCTCTGCGCTCTTGTAATGGGAAACTCAAGCTGCAATTTTCTTATTATTATCTACTGTGTAATCCAGATAGTGCAGCAACTAACAGTTATTTTTTATTATTGAGTAATCTGCCGATTATATTCTCGATTAAATGGCTTTGTCTGTAAAATGTCAGATAAGTGAAAAATGCCTATTATAATTCCTTAGAGCCCTCATCGGTCGATGTCTTTAAATGTCTTGTTTTGTACAACCAACAGTCCAAAACCCAAAGATATTCAGTTTACTATCATATATGACAGAAAAGCATCAAATCCTCACGTTATGACCTATTTTTATACAGTCTATGGTTATGACCAGCAATTTTTTTTTCTCACTTTTGCTTGGAAAGCAATTGTTGGATTATCAACAATGTTGAAGATAATTTTTTTCTGTTGATTGACTAGCCGATGCTGCTCTAAATCCAGAGACAAAGATGCTTAAACCCTGTTGGTAATGTCTCCACCGTATTTATATTCCTACCAAGTTAGAACTGAATCACGTAATCCGCCGTTTAAAATTTGGGACACAAAACAAACAGCATCAAATATTAGTCATTAATTAATTATCACAATACTGGCCATCACATTTAGTTAAACTTAAGAGATATTAATTCCAACATAAATTTGAACGTAACTGAGTTTACAATTCAAGTACATCTATTTCTCAGATCTTTTGATTGGGAAACACTCAGGCACTTGCACTTTGTCTCACTGTGACCAACCAGTCACGTCTTTACTGTGTTGTACATTCCAGTCATACAAAACATCTCTGCGGTCACACTTGTTTCTCCAGTATATCAGTTCAATTTCCTCTGCCAAAGTCCCCCGCCCACCATCACAGTGCGAGTCTAGGAGACGTTTGCAGTCAGTGCACACAATCCGTGGTCTGTTTCAACACAGTTCGACGTCTGCTGACATTACCTTCTGCCTCAAGAACATCTGGGTTTATCACTCTTAATGCTGCGGCTCAAAGAATCCCTTAAAGTTTATCCATTTTATCCCGTTGCTTTTCTCAGTTAACAAGTTTTCTATGTTCTCTATATAATTGTCTATGTATTAATTAATTATGTAATTATGAAAGCTCCATATTTTTTCATACACCAACAATAATTGTCCACACCATCTTTATATAATTGTTTTTTCTTTCATAACTTACAGTGCTCTTCCCTCTTTTATCACAGGAGTTTTCCTTCGCTGGAACCGGTCCTCCAAGTGTTTGGATGAGGCCTATGAGGAAATGGTACATATAATTGAGTACAACAAGGAGCTTCAGAACAAAGTAAACAGCCTGCGCAGGCAGCTTGCCCAGCTGGAAACTGAAGATCCTCTGCTTCAAACACCATAGAGAGAGCTGAAAGAAAGAGGTAGAAAATGTGGAAAATAACTAAAAACAGAAACAGATCTCTGTCATCCCGATTTTTAGACTTTAGTTAGGTTTAAATTATTTTCAAACGTTTGAGAATAAGAAATCTAAACTATTCTAATTTTGCATTTTGAACATGATTATTGTTGCATGTTTGTTGGAATTGGCAAAATCGTTCTCTCTTTGACTACTTCGATGCAGTTACTCGTCACGCAGCGTACATGGCTGAATGGACTTGAAGGAAAAAAAAAAACACGCACACATTTTCAACATATTTTGCCATGTTATCTCATTCAAACTAAGGAACAAGAGGGAAACATTCAAAAACAAACAAACAAGCAAAAAACATTGACAGTCATTTCTCAAAGCGCTGCTAAAAGCCAAACATCCTTCATCACATAGAAATCCAATATCAGTATGCATGCAGAACCGTATGCACAGAAAAATATGGTTTCATTTTCTTAAATTATACTTTGATTTGTCAGATGATTTCACAGACGGTAATATTGTCAAACCCCCACACTCACTGACTAATTAATTAGTTAATTTTTAAATAATACTTAATGTTAGACTCTAATGTACTGTATTTGTGGGCATTGATTGTGTTCAGGAGTGGATATTGGGGCGTTTGGAGGACGGCGGATGTACACTTACTACTGGGTACACATGTCTATCACATCCTGCTGAATGTATATGCCACTGAGGCACTGCAGAGTAACTATGGCAACATATAGGGTTCTGTAAGGCAGCATGTGACTTTGCTGCATGATGAGGTGATATAATAAGCGTAGGTTGGGTCAGCACCTAATGTACTATACAATGAGAGGGGAGGCTTGTTTAATATGGATTTGACCAAAATATCCTGATTCTTGTATGTTAATCATTACTTGACATTCCAGTACGTACCATGACCAGAGTTATGAATAAATTACACAGAAGATTTATCTAATACAACCTTATAAAACAGTTATGTCCATCAGCTGGTTGCCTGGTTATGTTTGGTCAAAATTTTTCCCAATCTCATTGTGCACAGTAGTAAGAAAGTATATATTTGAGAGTATGAAGCAGAAAAAAAAGAGTAGGGGTTGTTGCTATGGTTATGTTGGCCATGTTGGCCATATGCTTATTAGTGAGATTTTAAAGAATTGGCCACAAGAGGGTTTGTCTGCTTAAGAGGTGAAAATATTATATCCTTACAGACCAGTTTATATTTTGGGAGTTAAAGTTCTATAATTGTTGCATTCAAGTACATAATTGAACAAACTGCATATCTTCTCTTTCTTAGTTTAAGATCTAAAACTAATGCACTTTGTGTGAAAGGCATTTCAGTTACTTTATGTGTATATATGTGTGTGAGGCCATTATACTCTACCACAATGTCAGAATCATACTCTTATAATTATAATTCTTATAATTGATATTGTTTTTGTTGTTAGTACAACATAATAGATGATAAATGTCTTAATATTAAATGTGAAAATATGCCAATATATCCAACTCATGTTTACTGGAACATAGTTTTCAGCATCCAAGGTAATTTTCTCACAAATCTGGGACCAGAAAAGTCAAATTGTTGGCATTTCTAAACCTTTAATTACGCTGTTATGAAAGAAGGAGTTGAGACATGTTTAAAACAACTTGAACTGACTTCTTTTGGCACAGTGACACTAAATCTCATCTTTCAGCATGATTCATATTTTACGATTGCTGACAGTCACATCGAGAAAGCTTTATGCTGCATGTAAAATACAGAAAAGTGACCTTTTTTTGGTAGAATTCAATCTACAATGTTCAACTTTGGCTGTAAAATACATTTTAATACTGTCTCATCTGCTTGTCTCCATATTGTCTTAACACATTTCATCTATTTTGCTTCAAGAATGATGTAATAATCACACTAATCTAAACTGATTCCAGCCACTACATTAATCTGCTTGATAAAGGGAAAGTTTACATGTATATTTCATGTGTGCACTATATTCTCATAGTTTCCTTTAGCCCAAAAGGCATCTTAATTTGTTGCTTTGTGTGTGCATGAATGGAACACAGTTTAAAGGTTCTGGTGTCATTGTACAGATGTCCTATGCTCGCATTACACATAATATTCTCTTTGCTTTGTCTAAGTCAACAAAACTCTAAAAGATTATCAGCACTGTGGACAAATAATCGTTTTGTTGGTTCGTTGTTCTACTTATCAGCTTGGTGCAATGCCTTACTGCAAAATCAGAATTTAAAATTAAAAGATTCAAGTACTTTTATCACTGCTGATCATATGTCTGTAAAAATCTATAATTGTTGAAAAGATAAAATGTTTTTAAGTTTTCAAGCCATTAAAAATTATAGCACAAGATATGTTTGATCATGTAATTATTTAAAAAGTGTCTCTGTTCTCATGTAAGAGTTGCATAACTGTAAATTATGGGGTTTATTGTTGTGAGTGTTAACATTTCACAATAATAATTAAATTATAACAAAAAATTAGATTAACTTTTCTTAAGTATTTATGTGCTAAACCTTAAAGCTGCGTTTTTGCTTTACAGAGCATTTTAGTGTCTTTCAGCTCCTTGTTTTGGTTCACTCTCAACACTTTCGACAACCTCATTTTCAGTCACAGCAGTCAGCTGTTTTAAGCAACAAAAAAACCTCTAATAAACCCACTATAGGTTACCTACCCAGTAGTCTTGCCACACCAGACATTGGAGATGTCTACCTACTGAAGTTTGGGGATTTCTAAATGCACGATAGTTGCTTGAACAGCGGCAAAAATGGCCGCTCACAAACCTTACCAGAAATGATGCTCTCCCCCCATTCTCCTCCGTAGTGAACTGCATGTCACCGCCCCAGTACGAAGGACCAGACTAAAGACTTTGGATTGGTTCTGCAATGTAGGTTTTTTTTTAAACTCTCTAATTATTTCCACCCAGTTTTAGCTACGAAAGCTGGGAGATTGTCCTCAGCCTCTATGAGCAAAGCGTTTAGAGTGGTCTGTGGTCTACCTACCCAGCACCAAACAGCAGAAAGACAAAGTTAGTGACTAGCTGGTGAACAAAATGCAGCATTTAGAAACTAAATATCCAGGTATTTCCCTCAGGAGTTGGTGGAGACCAAAACCGAGTTAAAAGAAAAGTGAATATTGGGTTTCCATAAACTCCAAATGAATGTTAATGTTGCAGATTGTGTAAATAAGCAACTGTTTGCAAGCATGATCACCATAAAAGCTTTATATGGTGATGATATGTCAATGTTGTGTTTGCAGTCTGTTCCCCAGCCCCCAAGTGACCAAAAATAACACGATTGATTGCTATTTTTTTTGGTCACATGCCCAGTGACGCAGCTTCCCACTACAATGACAGGTGGCGTAGTCCCCATATGGCTTGCCCAATGATTAGTAAACAGCACCCTGGCCAGCCGCCTCACTAAATATGTTGCCATTGCTATGATGGAAGGATCATCTGATGAGGTGACAGTGGAATAAATAGCCAACCATCAGCTGCTTCATGAGGGCATGTGATGGCAGCCAGTGTTTACAGTACAATCGTTCTGCCTCAGTTTTCGCTCCATATTAATGTGGCCTTGGGTCTTCTCGGATTTCATGGACAACCGTCTTGCTTAACTCACACAGGAGGCGTTGACAGCCTCTTGGAACAAATATAATGGAAATGAAGGTTACTTTATGGGGTTACATCATTGAATTTTTTTTATCCTATTTAATTGGCAACATTAACTGAGAACAATTTAGGGGGAGAACAAATAAGTCAGTCTTAGTTTTTTTGGTGCAGTCAATTGAAAAGTTGTAGTTTTTCTCTCTCAAAAGGTGTGTGGGCTTTTTGTCTTGACTGCCCAGATGTTCTCCACTGTGGTTAAAACCCCTCTCCACCATTACACTAACAATAAAGCACTATTTCATGTAACTCTCATTAGGTATCCTTTCCGTCTCATGTCACATGGGCATCAAGAGTGAAGCACCTAGAGGTTCATCATGATTGCGAAAAAAATTTGCCTCAATGATATCCTTGTGTTGTTTTCGGAAAAAGTGTGTCAGTTTACAGATTAACTTGTTTTTGAAGAAGTCATTTCCTCCCCAGTGATGATAGGCATGGGGGTGTGCACCGGTCCACCACTCACACACCAGCACAGATCTGAAGCCCACCCATTGCTCACTCCACTCAGAGACATCGTCAACCACATTGGCCAGCCTTTATCAACTGCAAACAATCCTCAAAGTCAAACAAAGGGTGTGTACATGCTCACATCTTCCTTTCACCTTGATAATAAAATATGATAACAAGTATAAGTAGCTTACTATACAGGCTATAACATGATATGAAGAAAGCATAAGAGTTGAAACAATTAGTTGATTAATCAATTAGTTGGTCAACAGAGAATTAATTGACAACTATTTTGATGATCTCTTGTTGTTTAAGTAAGTTTTAATGGAAGAGGAACATCACTGCCTCCAGCTTCTGAAATTTGAATATTTGCTGGTTTTCTTAGTCTTTTGTGATAGTTAACTGAATGTCTTTGGCTTGCACAAACAGGCAATATAAATATGTAGAAATGGGCTTTGGGAAATGTGTTTTTTCTATATTTTCTGAGATTTTATAGACCAAATGGTCTATGAATTGGAGATTTTTTTTATTTAAAATATTTTTAAATGTATTTATTTTATACAGTACATTTATATAACAGTTTATTTGCCTTGTGATTACCTTTTCCACCATTTTTTTTTTGCGTCATCCACACATGGATGTGTTACATACATGCATCCACACCTCAAGGCTTTAATAATACTTATCAATCATCACGGTCACGTGGCTCCCTGTTTTTTGGGGACAACTCGTAAACGCGTACCCGTGGCCTCAGCTTTAACCAGCAGTGAATGGCCGGCACAAACATTATCTGCATCCACGCTAAGCAGCCGGACGACGGGTGTCGGTGACGTTCTGTGGGAGTGGTCTGTGAGGGAGGACCGCACCTCCGAGGCTCCACCAATCCCAGAGAAAGCCGGTATCCCCTGAAACCAGATGGCCGCTGATATATAGCTTGAGGACGCAGCTGATGCAACACTGGACTGAGATAACACCAAGCATCACGTCACGGCGCTGTAGGCTACAAAATCAGCTCACAAGAGGAAGTCGCATCCTATTCTCAATAAGCCACATAGGATTTCTTTTTGGCTGCATATAATTTAATTCACCGGTGAGTAAACTGCTTCCGTTGTATTTCCTGTATAGTAGCCAGATATTAAAGCTGAAATCAATTAATGTTTTTTAAACTTTAATTTATCCATACACGGCTTTATCTAATTCGCTACCACGAGGTTACTCTTATAAACGTGCTTGTTTGATTTCATTATGATGTGTTTATTTCACACAGAAAGTGTGCTGTCTTAGCCTTTTTTTATACTTGCAACCTTACCTTTTTTCGCCCTAAGCAATTGCCACTTTTTGAATTATATAGGCTAGCCTATTTTATCAGGCGGCTCCTGTAATCGTTACGTATGCCGAGACAGCCTCATGCCGGCTCACTGGCCCGGCTTAATTTTTCCGGATGTCTGCGTCTCACAGATCTCATTAAACAATGTGCATCTACAATATGATGATGCTGATTGCGCTCACTCTTTCAAAACTCTGTACAGCACGCTAATCCATTTGGAAAAGCGCCAAACTCAATGGTTATTAAAGGTCCACCGTGACTCACTGCATCAGCCCCAAAAAGGGGAGCAGCTCGAGCCCCCTATTACACAACTGGCTGACATGATGGACGCGCTGAACAATGTTGGCACAACAGTGAACAACGCATGGTGTGAGGAGGGGGCCAGAGCTGCCAGATAATAACTAATGGAGAAGCTTTGAAATGTAGGCTACTTTAAGTATCTGGCACAGGAGCGCATGGTTTATTTGCGCAAGTTAGACGTAAAAATGTGTTTTTTGTGTTTGCATAATCAATGATTTCCCCTGTAATAATAGTCGTATCTTGTATTTATTACAAGATACAAGATCATTTCTAAACCCAGAGTGAGACTTCTTCTAAAAAGAGTTCAAGACAAATTATCTCTTTCCTAAGACGTTGTAAAAGTTTTGGGGTTTTTTCCAAATCCAAATGATTTGGCACTGTTTTCATTCTACTGTATGTCGCTGTACGCCCTCTCTCACTGATTGGCTGTCGTTGAAGGCAGGGCAGTATAAATACTCCCAAGTTACCTTCTTCCTTCCTTTTTTTGGAAGCTCTCTGAACTCTCGGTAAGTACACTTCTGAAAGGATGAGTTGCGCAAAAGTCGAGGCGGCTCAGTGATGGACAAATGAAGAAAGCACTTAAAAGGCTGCTTTTAATTAGATTAAACCTTTTACTGCGTCGGTAATGTCACTTGTAGAAATAATAGTGCACTTTTGAGAGCTGCCTCAAATGTTATGTGCATGTACTGTTATTTTTGTTCCGTACGATCCATTGTGATGTGTGTCTCTAAAACAGGGATACAGGTTGAAAAGTACATCTGCATTAAAGTAGCATTAAAGTTTTGTAAAAGTGAACAGAGTGATTGAAATACAGTCGAAAAATGTTGAGCGTTGCTATACGCCTGAATGCTCCGTTGCGCCTGTTTGGAAATAAAAGCCTATCATTTGCATCTAACTGTAGCCTACGTGTCCTTGCATCTCAGATCGTTTGCATTGTCGTGCCAGTTATTACCGCGAAAAGTTTGTAAATGAAATCGTCTTTACTTGGTCACACTTCTGTCCTCTAGTCCTCTCTCTCTCTCTCTCTCTCTCTCTTCCTGTCTGTTGGCGCCTGAGGTCTGGAGAGGAGCCCAAGTCTCTTTACACAGAACTCTTTTTTTCCAAAAATGTACTGAAAGAGACCACCAGATGATGGCAGTAGTATTTGTACAATATGTCACAGAATATAAACAGATCCAAAGGTTGCTTTCAGTGGATGGGTAGGAGGTATTTCTGCTGTTCCTATACAGCAAAAAGTCTTAAGACACTGAATTTCACTGATGCCTGTGGAATTTTACAGCTGTGATGTCTCAAAAGTGTGAACACACTCTTTTTCTTGGCAGGTACCAGCATGCCTGTCATCAGAACCCTCAGCAAGGTGGCCAAGCAGGCTCTGCTCAGCACCCCGGGGTGCGGCTGCCAGCCCCTAACGGTGGCTGTACGCAACATCAGCTTCTCCCCTCGCCAGGTGACGTCTGATGCAAGCTTCCACTCTGTGTCCTTCTCAGAAACAGACCACCCAAAGGTGCTCATTACAGGTAAGCAACTGGTTTTGTTTTTTTTTTTTTGGGGGGGGGGGGGGGGGGGTTAAACTCAGGCTACATATACAGCAAGAGATCAGATGACATATTTAAAATACAGAACAGTTAAGATCAGGATCGTTGAGATGCTTTAAGTTGGTACAAAATGTGCTTGTCAGGGATTCAGGACTTCTAACAAGTCTGGCAATGAAAACAGAATGAGGTGCCAGTTAAAAACAAAAGTGTAGGTGACCAGTGCTTTGACCTTTTTTCCTATGGCCCACACTCCTTCTTAGTTACTTCCATCTCCGTGGAAACCAGCACTGATGATAATTAGCTGCTGCTGATTTAACTAGTTTAGTTTCCTCTGATGACACCTTGTGTTTCTGTCTCTCTCTGTCTATTGCAGGTGGCCTGGGACAGCTTGGTGTGGGGCTTGCCAAATTGTTGAGGTAAGAATCATCCACCTTGTGTTTGTCTTTGCACAAATTACACAGCCTTTGCCCACAGGTGGCAAAGTGCCAGCATTAAGATACCCTTTAACACAGTTTTCCTGATGTTGAACGTTGGGTTCTTATGCCTTTTCACAGGAAGAGGTTTGGAAAGAACAACGTCATTCTGTCCGACATCAGGAAACCTCCCAGCAACGTTTTCCACAGTGGTGAGTCGGCTCATATGATATCAGAACTGACATCTGCGGTGTGGAATTAATCAGGTTCAGACATGCGCAAGACAGCTTTGACAATGTTTAATTTGTACTTTTAATATGGATCAGATTGTAGGAGGGTTAATCTGATTAAATTACATTCATTTGGCAAAAGCTTTTCTGCAAAGCAACTTATAATAAGTGCATTCAACCTCCATAGAACAAATAGATGTCATCAAAGTGTGATATCAGTAACCTTCCACTGTTTTTTTAGTGTCTAGTCACTTATTTCATCATATGCAAAAGTACAAAGTTGGTGAATGTCGGTGACTAATTCCCACCCAATTTTAAAAATTCCTGTATTTGGCAATAGAGGTTGTGAATGTGTTACAAATGTACAATAGATTTTAGCCTCAGTTTAAAATTGCCAAATTAAAAAAACAGTGTTTTCTGCCAAAAAGCCTCTTCTATTCTTATTGTTATTTATTTATTTATTCTTAAGAGGTCACATTCTCTTGAAAAATGTTGACGATAAATTACGTAAAATCAATATGTGACACATAGTGACTTTGTTCTGTCCAGCTATGAGCTGTCCAAAGATGTAATGAATGTAGAAGTTAAGAGCCTGTAGTTGTAAACAAAAGTGAGCTCTCATTTACTTTTTATCTGTGAATTCCTTTCAAGAAAAAAATGAAAAGACAGATTAACTTTTATAAGACAGGCAGTAAATCCTAAATAAGGACTTAATACAAGATTAATTGAATAGATGACTTATAAAATCTTCAAACCTCTCTGTCACCATCAGGCCCCTTCATCTACTCAGACATCCTGGACTACAAGAACCTGCGGGAAATTGTGGTGAACAACCGCATCACTTGGTTGGTTCACTACAGCGCCCTCCTCAGTGCTGTGGGAGAGGCTAACGTGGCTCTGGCGCGGTCTGTTAACATCACTGGTGAGCCAACTTGAGACATGTAACCTAGACATTAAACTCTCACAGTGTTTCTTCAAAGTGTAGTGTCCTTATGGTCTTCTTTGTCTCTTTCTCAGGGCTTCACAACATCCTGGACATTGCGGCTGAGCACGGCTTGCGTCTGTTCGTCCCCAGCACCATCGGTGCCTTTGGTCCCACTTCTCCCCGCAACCCCACTCCAGATCTTTGTGTGCAGAGACCTCGCACCATCTATGGTGTCTCCAAAGTTCATGCTGAGCTGATGGGAGAGGTGAGATCACAGATGTCTTTCTTTTTTCTATCTTTTGTTATTCCAAAACAAGAGCCTACATTCACTTTCTTCACTTTCCTTAGGCGCTTTTTAATTAACCAGATTGTCAATAAATGATTCCTTTCTGTTCTTCTGCAGTACTACCACCACCGTTACGGCCTGGATTTCCGTTGTCTTCGCTACCCAGGAATCATCTCAGCTGACTCCATGCCTGGTGGCGGCACAACAGGTAAGAGATGAAATGCCATCGCATAGAAACCATATGACCGTATGTAAGGTTTCACTTTAATGGAGGTCTATTCCTGTACGACCCCCCCGACCCCCCCACCCCACCCCACCCCACCCTGTCATGTCACAAGTTTGTTATGTAACAGGCTTTTTCCAGAGTCTTCATGACTTGCTGTATTTTTAGGCCGGCCGATAACTCAATGTGTTATCTCCATATTTCCTCTTGTCTAAGCTGCTGCCACACCCCTTCATACCAGAGTTCTGTTATCAGTTGCATAAAATAAACACTTCACATTTTTTGGTTTACTTTGTTTCACTTCCTTTCCCCTGCAAAGATATTTTAAATTTTTCTTTTTTTTCAGAGTTGCTAATCAATGTTAATTTTCTGTCTCTGGACCAGACTATGCCGTCCAGATCTTCCACGATGCAATCAAAACCGGAAAGTTTGAATGCAACCTGAAACCCGACACACGGCTGCCCATGATGTACATTGACGACTGCCTGCGTGCCACGCTGGAGGTGATGGAGGCGCCAGCTGACACACTGAGCATGAGGACCTACAACATCAACGCCATGAGCTTCACCCCCGAGGAACTGGCCCAAGAGCTCCAGAAGCAGATGCCAGAGCTGGAGGTCACGTATGACGTTGACCTCGTCCGACAGGCTATTGGTAAGTCCACTTTTTGTCAAGTTAAGTTTGTAGAGGGATATTTATCAGATAAACTGACTGCTTAAAATCAAAACCAGCACTCTAAATTAAATTCTACATCTCATTTATGTGTTTCTCCTCCAGCTGACAGTTGGCCAATGAACTTCGATGACTCCAATGCAAGGAAGGACTGGGGCTGGAAGCACGATTATGATCTCCCAGAGCTCGTCCAGACGATGCTGAACTTCTTTGGCGCAGAAACACGCATGGCCCGCGCTAACTGAGGGCGCGCCGCATCAGAGTATTGTTTGTACATAATGTAAAGACTGACCAAAGAGAATAGAGAAACATGGCCTGTACATAGTTGTTCTCTCACTTCTCTCTGTAAATCAGAAGGGCTCTGCTTGCCTGACACAAGGCCACCGTGTCTGCAGAATGTAAAGTCAGTGCGGGCTAGACAATCCTTCCCCTGCTCCTGTCTATCAACCCGACTTTGCTCTCTTTTCCCTATTTTTCTGCTTGGAGATTTGGGTAAGGAGCAGTCCTGTCAGTGGAAGGTTGTCAGCAGTATCAGGGATAACAACATGGCCTGTGAAAACTTGTTCAGAAGAAAAGGAGGACGACTTGCATGTTCATGAATTGTGCACCGTGTTGCAAAGTTAACAAACTGGAGAAAGTTGCATTGTGTATTTGTGAGCATCCAGTTTTCTTTGAAAATCCAAATCTGCCAGGATTGTTTTGCTAAATTTCCAAGGATTGCCTAAATTCAGGTATTCAGGGCCTAATGCTCCTGGGGCTAAAATCAAATAACTCAATGACTTTGGATTTTAAGGGTATACAAATACACAAGTCGTGTCCTTTGATGCACTTTAGACCAATTTATATCTTAAAATTACTGACAAATAAATGAGCCTAATCACTTGCGAGGGCGATTTCTATTACAGTGCATCTGTATTTCGAGCAGTGCAGAGAGATAATTCTTAAGAATTGTTCCTTTTATTCCGACATAACATTATTTATTCTGTCTATTGGTGTTAAATGTGTGGGAGCTTCATCAAGTGAAAGCATTTTCTTAACACTCTTGTTTCCAAGTGTTTATGTCCAGTTTTATGTTTTGTTTTGTTTTTTCATCAACTCTGTGGGATTATTTTGACACAAAGGGAAATGTGACATTATATGCCGCATTTAAGTTTAGCCACATTCGGTGGTTTCTGTAATTCAACATTCTGTGAAAGGAATAGAATTGGTTAATATGTGAATGTATTAGCAGGTTCTTTCTGTTCTTTCAATCACACAATAAGCTTTGACAATAAAACTGTTTTCCATGTACCTCAGCTAGTTTCTGTTGTCTTTTTCACAGCATCACAACATGAACAGAGTGTTCTATTATACAAACAAAGTGCAGACGATATTACCTAAGTTACCCTTTCGGTTGTGGAGAATGTGACACGGCAAACATTTAAGTACAAAATGTCCTCACAGTCCATCTGTGAGCGCTTCCATCCTGAGAGCATGGTTGTTTCTGTTTTACAATGTCAGATTTGTTCAATTTTGAAGCAATGAATTGCTCCTTGTATTCAAAGCAGTATAAAGGAGTCTCATTGGGCTGCCGTTATGCAAGCATTAGCTTGATATCACTTACAGCATTACTGGCAGCGTATAACCCTCAACTGATCAGATGTATGTAAGATTCAGAGCATGCATTTAGTGATCTTTATCGGCAATCTGTAGAGTAAAACTAAATATGAAGTCATGCAGAATCACTGTCAAAATACAAATATCAGGTTCACCTCAAATTTGATCTTTATTGGGGAAAAAAATGAGTCACATTGCATTTCCAGCTTTTCTAAACAGGCTGAAAGCTGTACTGTCTGTTGCGGAAATTAAAAAATGCAAGTATGTAGCAGATGTGAGTTTATACTGTTAGCAGGCAAGACCTGTAATATTGTCTATAAATAACTTTCCGTATGTTGATAGGGCCACACAGAGGGTGAAACAATTCATCCTAATGACATGAATAAGAATCCAACGGTTAGCATCTGATCTGCATCTGCACACGTGGAAATTACATCCAGCTGTCTGTTTTGGACAGTGCAAGGCATTAAACTGCTTCGCTTGACTTTCTGACTGTCCAGTTGAGAATGCATCCCAGCTGCAACTTGACGCTCTGAGGCAAACTGTTTGCGTTATGTAACAATAGAGCTGGACACGTGAAATTTTGGACTCCTCAACCTGAAATGTGAGTTTTGTGTGTTGTACTCAGAATCATTGTGCAACTCTAAATGTTTAAATGTCCTTATTTGTTAAATGCACAACAATTACAGGTGTGACTTTCAAAAAAATGACGAATGGACATTTATGTGGCTCTTTTCTATCTTGACAAACAAAGTGTTGTTGACACACAGATTAAATAACGGGCTGTATATGCAGATTTATATTATATGTGGACTGACCATTACAAAAAACAGTATAGTTATTTTACTCTTTTGCTATTTTTGTTTCTCAGCAATGAGTGTAAAACATGTAAATTAATTAGATCTTTAAACTCTGGATGTGGATGATCAGTAAGTATGATTAACAATATTTATAGCTCACATTTTTTGCTAATTAATACTGCCTTTATGTTGAATATTCGTTGAATAAAATTAGTCACACAATAGCTACAACTGCGATAAAACTGACTCGAATGTTAGAAGGAACTTTCACTAAACAGTGCGGTTTAGCTTTTCCTGTTCCTAAAGGCTCAGTCGTCTCAAACTGATACTGAAATAAACACATCTTCCCAAAATTATTTAGTAAAAGGCAGAAGGGTGCAGTTTGAAAGCAAGCAAATACACTGAAGCAAATGAAGTAAGAGTATACACATATTTACCGAATGACATATAAAGAAGAAGACACAAAAAAACCATCCCAGATGAGAGAATTGTCCTCCTCAGCATATCAATAAATGCACTAAACCTGGAGCTGCTGTATTTTCCTGACAGAATAGGATCATAAACTGTAACCCTGAGGACAGCAATGTCCTCCACCACACGCTTGATAGCCTCTCTTCAATTTCTCTGTGTCAGTAATTACAGCTGGGTGACCTTGCTTGGTTTTGTTTTGCCATTGTGCTGCAGAGAGAGAGCACAGAAGGGAGGCAGACTGGCTGAGTGCACTAAGAGAGTCACTTTATCCAGCTAAATACAGCGTTAAGTAAGCTGAGGCAGATTAACTGGATCTCAATCATGAACCACTGAGACCGAAGCTTTCGTTTTAGCCAAACACTACATGAGCTCTCATCGCTAATTAGTGCATCTCCCCTCTGAATGTGTGTCAGTAAATCTGGAGGTGTGCTCTCTGATTGGAATGCTTTTTCCCCAAATCCCCTCGACCTCGCCGAGTAGGAATAGTTTCACACTGTTCTCACATCGAGCAGAGGTTCCGCAAACAATATTATCTTTGTTTTCCAAAGATTTTGAGGCTTGTACAAGGGGAAGACAAAATCATGTTAACACCACATGGAAAAGACTGAAATACCTTAATCACATCTGCTAAAATGACTGCAAAGGATTTTAATGTTAGAGTGTAAATTCCTAATTGTAGTTTTTTTGTATAGCTTTTATGGTAGTTCAATTACAGATCTGGCA
Organism: Thunnus thynnus; assembly: GCF_963924715.1. NCBI lineage: Eukaryota > Metazoa > Chordata > Actinopteri > Scombriformes > Scombridae > Thunnus > Thunnus thynnus. The sequence goes on from NC_089534.1 coordinate 15,404,464, forward strand.
ATCTTTGCTCAAATTGCAGGTGGTAATTATATTTAAGGCATTTCACTTGTTTAAATCCTTTTTTTAGAGTTTGTGTCATTTCTGTTCTTTCTGTGTATGAAAGATTGTGATTAGTTTGCTTTCAGGAGCTTAGTTGAAATGTAAAATTGGAAGTGAAAATCAATATTTGCACTGGATTTGCAATGTTACAAATATAGCTCTGTTTCAGTTTCCCTGCCATCAGGAACAGAGTGTCTTTTAACTGACATTTTCTGTAGCATGCCTTAAAGAACTGAGAGTATATAGCATTACTGTGGACTATAGCATTACTGAGAAATAAACACATATCTTTCAAGAGTTACAACACATGTAAACACGTGGGCTACGTAGGCACAATGATGCACACATGTAGACCTGTTTCTATTGGCTGCTGGCAAAATATTTCCATATATAAATGACGTTTTATATAACATGCATGCCTGTATAATGTGACTGAACGGTTGGAACATGTATATGTCTCAAAGTTTTCCAAGAAGAATCACGGGAACAAAGACGTATCAGACGAGACCTTCACTTTTTTTTTTTTCACTTCTCTTTCTAGGGGGGGGGGGGAAACCTTGCCTCTTATGTAAGGCGCTTGCGGGCCCGCCTCCCACCGGCCAATCAGAGAGCTTCCTTGGTCGCCTGGGCCTCAGCGTTTTGTCCGTCATCTTGTAATACGATTCAGAAAGTGTGCAGCTGCTTACGTTGGACCGGGGCAGAACGTGAAGGGACGAGACATAAAGAATGTAGGGGGGAGGGAGCTGCTGGGCAGTGGGCCAAAAACCGCCATAACACCCTGTACCACAGCTGTTATTCCACATGGAGACTTGTTGCTATGGTAATGGAGGCACACCAACACTATCACCAGCGTCTTCCCACCTTCTAGCCTCAAGCGAAATATAAGGCTATACTGTATATCACACCCTTACAGTTACAGGTACAGGCTTTCAATAGGTTTAGTCAATCACTGCACTCCTGTGGCTTCTCTGTTCCTCATTTGTGACTGTTTGACGGTTACAGATAGACAGGAGTGAGTGGTGATCCATCCAAAAGCACAAATCTCTTGACTCTGATTGATGAAAGACCTCTTTTTGCTGAGGAAATGTCTTTTCACTGCTCCACTGGTCTGGAACAGGACTGACGTTGTAATGGTCAGAAAATCAATTTTGACTTTAGGACCATGGTCACATTTATGAGCTCTACCACTCGTTGAACCCTCCACTGAGCTATTACTCTAAAATGAAGTGCTTGACTTGATCTGACCTTTACACTGCAAACACACATTTTGAGCATGCAACCTATGCAATGAAAATCACTTTTATTTGCACAGAAAAAATCTTTTGGCTTCCAAGTCATAGTGTGGATGAAATCATAGGCTGATATACTGTTTAAAAGACTCTCACAGGGTTGGCAGAACATCTTGAATTCCTTTTGGCTCTTCATTCAGTTGTGTGAAGTTGAAAATATTTCCTGTCACTGATCCCTCTCGGGCGACATCGTTACACAACCTCGCCTTAATCCCGCACTTGAGGTGGTAACTTTAGCCACAGATTTGGGGTCAGATTAGGGCGTCACACAATCCAGTCTTGACTATTACAGAAACAAAGTGATGTCTGACTCTGGAACAGCAGACGTAATATATCTTGTTCACTTTAATCCCCCAGGGTAAAGCTGCACAGTTGGGACAAGGCTGGATTCAAGATTATCTTACTATCTCTATATAGTGCATGTTTCACCTTTATGCAAAGTGAGTTTATCTTTCAGTGAGTTATTTATTCAATCTATGTTCAGTACTCAGTAAAACCACGCTTCACAAAGCCATTGGGTTAAAGAACTAAGCAAATAAGCTCAAGAAAATGTAAGTGAGGATGGATTTAATATATTAATGGATAGATTTGGTATGTGTTTGTGATATTGGGCTGCATATGTAAAAGTTGAGTCCTCCTTCTCCTTTCTTTTCTAAATTTAATGATGAGACAAGCTGAAAAAATAAAGTGTGGAACAAAAAATGTCCAGTGGAAAAGTGTGTGTCATGTCAGTGTACACTACATACTGGCAAAACCAATAGGAGTGAAACACATTATAGTTTCAATTTTCGTATTTGTTAAATCACAACTCTCCCTGCTCTTATATCATACATAAACGCTATCCATCATTGTTCACTTTAAGAATTCACGTGGACAAATTCCTTACTCACACGAACTTGGGACATTGGCTCCTTTTCAGGACAAACAACACTTGAAGGTGACTCAAGTCATCTTATAAAACTGAAGGGATTTTTTTTTTCATCCTTGGGGACTATTTAGCATAAATAAATATTATGTTCATTCTTAGCTTAGAACACTAGTCTCATATCAAGTTTTTGTACCTTTCTGATAGAAATGCAAATTTATAAACTCAAGGACACTTAATCAGTCCCAGCCAAGGACTGCAAAGCAAGCACCCATAAAATAGAGCGTGGAGTGTGCCATCAGAATGATTTTAGACTTTTACAGTGCTATATGTGTTATTATAATCAATTGATAAAAAAAATGCCACCACCTAACAGCAACCACAGTAACATAGAAACCACCACTGCCACTGTCACTACATCCACAGTATTAAAGTCTACTAATGTTGCTGCTGTCACTGTCCCTTATCTAGTAGCTATAGGTTTCTATGTACGCCTGGGTTTCTGGCTTTTTTAGGTTAGTATGTTGTCTTTTGTGCGGATTACGAGTTACATAAGAGGACTGCGGTACTCATGTGGAATCCAGCTGATCCACATCTCAGCTACAACTGTTTACTTTGTGGCGGTTAAAGCTGCTGCCTTCAAGTGCTGCCTGTAAGCTCCCGTTTTAAGTGTTTTTGTCAGCAGCAAAAGACCTTGAAAGAAAAGAAGAATTCTAAGTGAAGGCGAGTTATATGTGAGCAGTGCTGCTTAGAGAGAGCAAAAATTATTCTCATGTATGTTTTGGAGGCTCATCATTTTTCAGTTTCTCAGCTCTTTGTACTGTACTGAGATGTTCATGATCACTTGTGGTTGGGATTTTTACAGTATACCAAAAACTGTTAAAATTAGATCTTGTTGAGGGTTAGAGTATCACACGTCAGTAAAAGCACTATCACAGTGTCAGCTGCAGGACAGAACATATTACACACACTCATATGTTTAGTTTTGGGTGGAACCTGGCAACATCAGTGGGCTGATATCAACTGGTTTTGGCTGATTACAGAAACATTTATTGGTATTGGTACATATTGGGAAATATGCATAATTAAATTGGCTGGATGGTTTACTGGCTGCATTACATTTATGATTTTAATCCTTAATTTAATACATTATTGTATTAGTGGTTTTGATTCTAATGGTTTTAATTAAAGTGTACTGTTAAATTCACTGTAATTGTCATCTAAATCATTGTTCAACTTTGATGTAATGTTCAAATTTTAGTCACAACTGCAATGACCGATTTGAATTTAAAGCTCCAAATGTTACAAAAGAGGGGAAATGTTTTTGATCGATATATTACTATTGTGTAGTTTTCATATTCACCAATACTGACAGTATCAGACTGGCAGACATATGTAATTCTAGGATCATTGAACCTGGATGACCCAACACGTGTAGCATGTTTTTATGACTGTGGCGCCCTCTGTTGACAAATCAAACTCTTTGCAGTGATCCAAACTAAAAAAGACAATAATAACAAAAGCAAAAAAGTAGACGAATAATTGTTATCTAATCTACATAAAATTCAAAACGCGATAAACATTGTGTAATGACATGTTTACATCAAACAGCCAGCGTGGTCACATATTTTCTTCAGGCATTTCCTGGGAATACTACTCGACTCCCGACAAGCCGTTTAAGGACCCCAGGATGTCCATGCTTGCTGAACGTAAGTAAATTTCCACCAATGTTTTCATACATATTCCCTTTTGTCTGTCGATGTAACAACATATATTTATGTGTTCTGTGTTTTTAAAATCCACCGCAATCTACTGTACGGTGATTTTATTCACAACATTGAAGTATTTGATAGTTTTGGAAGTATTTCGGCAGCTAACCTTAGCATTAGCTCCAGCTGTTTCTGTTAACACGTGTTTTCTCTTTTAAGGCTGCATATTAACAAGAGCAAATTGTCATGAGCTCATTTGTGGCTTCATGTATTGTCCTTAAAGGCAGATGTCATCTTATTATTTGTTGTCCCTTTTCAGTCAACGTGTTGATTGTGCTGTGACACATTTTCTCTCTCTATGCAACATGGTCGTGAGTTGTGATTCCTGTAATTTGACATCTTTTAGCGGATATAAACGCATTATAGATGAGATAGGTGGATATTTTATTAATCCCAAAAGGAAATAAAAATGTTACTGCAGGAAATAGTGAGGTAAAAGAAACAAATGCAATTAAAGGCTAAATTATATACAATAACTAAATAAACAAACTCAAATATAAACAAAAATAAATAAATTGAACAGAAAGCATAGAACGATATTGCTACAGTAATAAGGTGCATGATTGTCCATGGATGTCAGAATGGAGTGCACTAAATATTGATATCTGAATAATACATGTGTAGATTAATAATAATCTACATACATAAGTGATGTATGATAACATCATATACCCAAATACGAATCTGAAATACAACAGATGTGATGGACAATGTAATAAATAACCAAATAAAAGTCCAGGTCAGAAGTTTGTCTTCATTGTCAGAGAAGTCCTCTCTCTTGACACAGAGGAGAATCACTGTACAGACTGATGGCAGCTGGCAGGAATGACTTCCTGTAGCATTCTCTGTCACAGTGGAGCTGAAGAAGTCTCTCACTAAGTGCTCTGCTGTTTGACCAGTAGTTCATGGAGGGGGTGCAAGATGTTCTCCATGACAGTTTGTGCAGCATCCTCCTCTCCACAACCAGCTCCAGTCTATTCAGAGGAGTCCCCAGTACACAGCCAGCCTTCCTGACCACTTTGTTCAGCTTGTTTGTGTCTCTGGCTCTGTCTTATCTTCATATCGCACCTTGTTGTCTAACTGTTATGTAATTATGTTGCTGCTCTCTCTGCAGCCCGGAGGAAACAGAAGTGGTCAGTTGACCCCAGGAACAGTGCCTGGAGTAATGATGACTCCAAATTTGGTCAGAAGATGCTGGAGCGAATGGGCTGGTCCAAAGGCAAGGTCAGTGTTGAGATGTATCTGCAGTGCTTCTGGTTTGACAGTAGTAGTGATTTCTCTGGACATCGATAGTGAATGTATGAATTGGTCAGCAATGGTGTCACGTGTCATGTCTTCTTTTTTCATGTTAAGGGCCTGGGCAGAAGTGAGCAAGGCTCCACCGAACATATAAAAGTAAAAGTTAAAAACAACAGCTATGGTCTTGGAACCAGTGTCAGCCATGAGGTGAGCATATCCAGCACTTAATGACTTAATACTCTGCTTTTTTTTCAGTATTTTTGTTAATGCCAACACATTTTGCCAACAAGTCCATTTTTGAGGGATTTTCCAAGAGAATCAAGAGAGAATTTGTAATCAACAGATCATCATAGTGATCATCATAGTGAAATTCAGTTAAAGCTATGTGATATGATGATGTATATCGTGTGATGATAGGAAAACATCTATTATTTCATATTATGCTCTACCGTTTATTTTGTTGTGTCACAAATCACACTCTTTACGGCAATATTTTTCATCATTTGTAGTCTGTCCATCTTTTGCATAGATTACATGAAAGTCAAATTACTCTTCTGGGCTTTTTACTCACAAAGCTTTTATCACACTTGGAGTAACATAACGAGTGTAGTTGTTGTCAGCTCAAGTACTTCACCTGGTTCACTGTCTCTCCTCTGCTGCGCTGTGTGTGCAGCACACACACACGGAAGCCTCAGCCCCGCCTGAGTTAACACAGAGAGCAGAGAAGAGTAGCCGGCCATAAATGATGGCAAAACGCAGTAGAGACTATGTTTATTTATGTTAATTACCTAATTTATGTGCACTTGTTTAATTTCAGCTCACTGTTAGTCTCTACTGCATTTTGCTGTCATTTATTGTTGCACTAGTCTCCTCTGCTCTCTGTGTTTCACCGCGGAGGGGGGGGGGCTCAGCCTTCCGTATGTGTGCTGTACACACAGAGCAGAGGAGAGACAGTGAACCAACTGAGGCTCAGATCAGAAACTATTTTGTGACATGTATCGTAATATGAAATGACCTATAGCAGGATATGAGATTATGGTCATACTGCACAACCCTAAGTTTAATTATAGATGTAGATTTTAATGCATGGGGACAGTGCATTTTTAAATTATATGAGGGGAGTATATTTAAACTACTTGAAGAACAATTACCATTCACTTGAGAAGTCTTTTCAGAATTAAGTGTTTTAAGAATTATATTGCAGTCTTTCTGCACAAATACTAAGGCTGGTCCCTTAATACTTGATTTAAAAGCACTATATTAACATTATACAGATATTTCAGTATTTTTCCAAAGATTGATGCTACAGTTTAAGTTCATTTTCAAAAATATTTTATAGGTCACAATTAAATTCCATGCAAACATTTGCAGTTTTGTTTGTTTGTGTTGTTTCCTTTTGCTGTTGCTTTCTAAAGGAGCTAGAAGTTAATAGCACTCATTAAGTTTAATGACAAACTATGCAAGCTGGCACATTTCAGCTTTCCAGATTATAAGAGGCATATGGCAGGTCCTCTCACAAGCTGTGCAACTGGCAACTACTGTGGGAAGCTTAAACCATGCCTTTGTGGTTTGAATGCACTACTTCAGTTCAACCTACAGATCCACATTTAGCTCCCATATAGCTTTTGAGAACTGAAAATGTGCTGACAAAACCAAAGTGTTTCAGTTCTGTGTATTGACATCTGCCGCGTTCACAGGATAACTGGATTGCCCACCAAGATGATTTCAATGAGCTTCTTGCACAGCTGAACAACTGCCATGGCCAAAGCAACAACACCGGTATGCACAAACAGCAGCATTCAGCTTTATATGGCGTGTATATGACGCACTGTTTTGAATTTATTTGTGGTTGAGATTTTATTTGTGTTGGTTGACTTCACTTCGTGGGGTACTTTGTTCAGCACTGGTTCTTCACAAACCCATTATACCTGACGCATAAAAATGTTAATAGATTCAGTATAAGTCTAAAAAGTATAAAAACCGTGTTCTCAAAATTTACTGCTCCTTGTAACAGCAGAAGTGTTACGGTGTGTTAAAGCACTTTAGTGTCAGTAGTAACTCTAACTCTTACTCTTACTAACAGTTTTTTTAGTACGTTAAACATTTTGGCTCTGGCCCATTTATTGAAGGGCAGAGTAATATACAAAAACTTTGATACTTACATTTTTAAATACATTGTTTGAGATCAAATTTTTATTTCTGTTTCTTTGTGGGTGTGATATTTAAATGGTCCATATATCGATATTTGATCACACTTGGATTGACAAGTCAGTCTCTAAATGATTCACTTATAATGACTGAGGACAGTCTCTCAGGTTTCGTTGTTAAAACTGGGTGGAAACAATTAGATAATTTTAAAAAACCCTGCATTACAGAACCAATTCAAATTCTTGAGGGCGGACAAAATGTAAGGAGCGTAGGTTTGTCAGTGGCCGTTCTTGCCGCTGTTCAAGTAACTGCCATGCATTTAAAAATCCCCTGACTTCATTAGATGGAAATCTGATTGTCTGGTATTGCGAGACTAGGTCACACATGACTCAGACTGGTACCGCATTAGGTCTAATATTTAAACTTGATGTTTTTTATTAATCACTACCTACAGTTGGAACATGGTAATTTTACTGAGATGTGGTAGGACTGCTGTTTGTCTTGTTGGCTTGTTACAATGCAAGATTAGAACAAAATGCGGTAATATGGATGATGTGGACATTCTGAGTTAATTTAATGAAAATCTATCAAAGTAATTTCCTTTTCTAACTAGTTAGTTTCACTGGATACAATCTAAGCACTTCGACTCTGCATCAAGCTATACGTGACTACACCAACCTCAGTGCTGCCAGGTTCAGCTTTTTCTGGTTGGTTGATCCATCGGTTGGACAGTAGAGGGTGCTACAGTGCTATATTTAGGAGAGAAACGTTCACTGTCATATAATGAACATCATGATTATCATGTTAGACACACATATAGAACACTGTTATATGGGAGCATCTAGAGGTTAGGTGCAATGATGCTGAAAAACAATATAAATTGCTATCTGCAAATTCACTGTGTTTTATTTATCTTGTCCTTGTAGAACCTCCTCCAGAGGAGCAGAAAGGCTTCAGTTTGGAAGAGAAGTCCAAGACCTCCAAAAAGAGGGTCCATTACATGAAATTCACTAAAGGTGGGTTTATTCCTGAGCAGCTGAGAGTTCTTGTCAGCAACAAACAGAGATCAGAGGGATAAATATGTCTCAAGAAGATGCTAAATGCACACAATGTTTTCTTTTCTCAGTCTCAACAATTACTACATTGATTACCTGTAAAACTGTAAAATAGAACAAACTCAGCCAGACTGGATCTTTAAAGTGTTCCTCTGAAATATGATCTGCCCTTTAGGTGAAAAAATAAGATAATTTTTGGGGACACATGACACTGGTTTGCGATCAGCAACTTCTTTTCTTGCGGAACAACTGGAATGGGTGCCTCTTCTTACTGTTCCACCTACGTGCCACCCACTCAGACAGACAGCCTCCTTTACCCCTCGTTGAGCCTTGTGCATTTGGCTCAGATCACAGACGCTGATCAGAGCTCTGTCAGCTTGTGCTAGGTCAGTCGGGCCGGTCAGTGCTAGGGGAGGTTATTAATAACTCTTCCTTCTACTTTCATTACTCCTTTACACGTCAGGAAGTCAAGATTTGCTGGTCAAGGCCAGTACATTGATAGGCTCAAGGAGGAATTCAGTGTTCAGGACGAGTGGAGACCAAAATGAATAACCACTAGCCCATATTTTATTGCTGAGTCGCTTTACTTGAGCGTGCAGCATAGTTTAGAGATTACAAGAACAACTTCTTATTAAAGGTGGTTCATTATTCAATGTTGTTTTGTGTTAGAATTCAGTTTGTATGTTTTGGACCTGTAAAAATAGCTGATAATGTTCATCTTTATCATCGGATTTTTAACCTGCAATCATTCTGCAGGTAATTTTGCAAGAAAGTAGTGCAAGTTCATCAAATATTAACATGTGTTAAAGTAATTCATTGCTAATCGTTTTTGTTATCGGTTCAGTTGTAGCTCATAAGGTCAGCAAACTTGGGGAAAAAAATCTCAACTTTTTCCTCACCTGGAAGAGCCTTTTATACTTTACGTCATTCAATAGCCACTTCCTGTTTCCTGTTTGGGGCATCTGGCAGGTCCATTTACTGGCCCCCCAAAAACAACTCCTCCCAGGGGCTTTGTGACCCATTAGATGACCCCGCCTGATAAAACCTGGCCTCGGTCTTCCCCCCCGCCCCCTCAGACCCTCTCACCCTGTTTTTATGATCTTAATTTGGCAGGAGCCAGAAAAAGACCATGTCCCTGATGAGTGAGATATACCTATGCAAGGCACACTTAAGACTTGAAACAAGACATCTTTGTCTTTGCACATTCTATACATGAAGTCATACATTTTTGATTTTTGATTCTTTCAAGTTGAGACTTTTTATTAACTCAAGCAGACACCTTTGTTTCACTTTGTGTCCCTGAGTGCAGGTTTGCATCTGTTTCCTTCTTTGACTATAAATACATCCATACTGTCTCTCCATATCACTTCAAACTGTCTAATGTTACCGCATTGCACCATTCACCACATTTTCTTGGGAAAGTTCAATTTTTGGCCAGCTTAAGTGTTTGGAGATTGTCATGCCACCTAAGTTCATAGTTTTTATCTTCATGAGGATAAATCAGGTTAGCATGATGTGAATGTGAGATATTATTTGCATATTAAACTGGAGTGTTTTTAGTTAAAATTTGTGCATGATAGTGCATCAAACCGAACTCTATCCTTACAGTAATGGCCACCTCTCTTCACTTCCAAAATGGCCTCATTAACCCCATGAAAAGTGCCTCAAACAATACCTTACTCAAAAGCTCTGACTAGTGATTTATATGGCCACAATTGTCTGTCATTCAGTTGGACATTTGTGTTGATTGCGGCTATGGTCTTCTCTTATTGTCTATACAGCAGGATACACTTGCACCAGAATCTGTGTTAAACTAATAAAGCCCTGATCCTGCAGGACTTTAAGTTCTAATCCATTTGAGGAGATGTAAATGTCAGGGGAAGGTAAAGAGAAGTTGGCATCTGACACTGCTGCTGTTTGTCGCATGAAGACATTTGGAGTGCACTCCCTTTCAGTATTTTTATTTTCTCTGACTGTTGAAAAGTAGAGCGGGAGACAGATTAGGGGAAATGCAGGTGTGAATGTTTTCATTGGAATTCAATCTTAAGCCAGTTTGTGTCAGTTAGCAGGCAGCAGAGCTGTCAATTCAACAGTCTCTGGTAACTTAACACCACTTTAACCTGTCTACTCAAAGAGGCTACAACTGTTGTCATGCAAGAGAAGAGACGCTGGCTCTTCTTGTTTGTCCATACATACGACTCATAACTTAATTGGAAACTTGAGAGCTCAGTTCTCCGCCTGTCTTAAGTGGTCTGACATGCATTAACTTTCAGTGCACTTTGACTGTCAGTTTTTTAATGTAGGAAATATTCATGGTCTGCTGAGTGGTACGAGACAGCTACAGGAAGTCTTATTTTATTCATTTATTAGTATTTATTTAATTGTCTCCCTCTGTTGACATGCCCTCCCTGTGCCCAGCTTGAGGTCTGGATTTGCATGGACAACCAAAGAGTTACCTGGCAACCCGTAACCTACCACGCCTGTTTGCATGCCTCCACTGCTCCGATGTCGGCTCCCCTCCCTGTGTAGCTGTTGCCAAGTTAAGGCTTGGTAATAGATTTAGTGTTGCTAAGCTTGTTACATGAGTGGTGGAAAATGTCAGGCACTCTCATAGTTCTAGATGTGCAGAGATTGTCTGTGTGCAAAGGTCACTGAATCTACAATTAAACTTTTTCATACATTCTTACTTAAATAGGAATCTTGTCGTTTAGTATGTATTTATTGAAAACACATAGTTGCCTAAAGTGTAGCCACAGTATCATCAGTGAACCTTCCAAACATCTTGGAGGCTTCCCCTCAGTGCAGGCCTCCTCCTTATTCTCCCCTGCTTTTAATCGATATCCCGTTCATGCCAGCTCTCTCACTGCCAGCACTGAGGATTGATGGCCTTTGTTTGTGGGGAAAGGCACCAAAATCTCTGCCGCTTCGGTCCAGGCCCACAGCATAAACCAGTAACCCAGTTTTAATTGCTACCTCCATCTATCACCTGTCATGGCTGCAAGGGTGGTTGATGCAGAATTTAACTACGCAGCTCTCCATTGGCTGTTCCGTGTGGTTGGCTTCCATTGCGTTCGTTGTGTTTTTATCAAAACGTGTTTTTGTGTTTTAGGTGGTACGTGTCTGTACACTGAGCGGTTTTGAGAAAATATGATTAGCCATATCAACTACAGTGTGTTGTAAGTAAGTTGTGTTGTTCCTTTTGTTCCCCTAGAAACATCACACCTACCTGCAATTGTGTTTTAATACATGACATTGACCTGAATGGATACTCTTTTAGTCGTTTGTAATTTTCTTTTGTATTTGTTAGATTTGTGTGTTTTCTTGTTTTCTTGGCACCTCAATGATTGGTTGGTCTGGTTTGACTAGTTATCTGTACTGACAGTTGTTGCTATTTCAACGGTGACCTTGGAAACCAACATGTATTCAATAACACTTTCGGCTTTATCCTTCGTAACGTTTCTCAGCCACCTTTGGAGCATTTAAGGGAAAAGTAGGGTTAAGCTCATTTTTATCAGAACATTGTTATTTGCACTTTCACCTGGAAGCCTGAGAATTTTGACAGGTACTTCCTCATCCAAACAGCAGAAAGGTCATATTGGGCATAATTTTAAATTTGACCTAAGTTCACTCGATGACAAACACCAAAGACCCCCTTCCCCCCCTCTTTTCATTTTAGTTTTGAATGTACTTTCTTGGTTTTACTTCTTAGACCTGCATGTGCAGTGGCTTTCAAAGCCAAGAGTAGGGGAGATAGAGGTTTTAAAGCAATAAATAACCAAATGTTATCAGAGCCCCGCTGAAGGAAGAGGATGCAGCTGTACGAACAGGACCCGGGCTTGAGACAGACGACTGTGTGCTCCAGGAGTCTTTGAGGCCTGGCTTGAAAATGGGAATCTGGAGGCGTGGCGTGGCTGACCTTGTCGTCGGTTTATTTTTCTTTGCCGTTTTATCCCTGGAGCAAGAAGCAAACCACGCAAACCTCCCCTTTCTTCACTCCGAGACCCCCCCCCCCCCCCCCCCCCCCCAGCGCACACACACATACACACACAAACGTACTCAAGCTTTCAACTGCAACCATCACAGGTCGCCCGTCTAAAACAATTGTACTTTCAGATGTCTGCACTTTTTAAATGCTATTTATATTTTGGTGTATATGTTGAGGAAAGTGTAATAAAAGACTCGTTGGTATATGTGAGCAATGAGTTTTTTTGGGTTTGTGTATTGGTAATGCATGTTTCATTTCAGCCAGGTGTTTAAATGAGCTTTGTTTCTATGTGCCAGAGTAATGATGCTCAAATGAGTTAACTGTGATCTTTGAACAAATCGTAAAATAGTTGGAGTTTCGTACTGTTGTATGATTTTTAGAAATCTGTTTTTTCTTTTAGGGAAGGACCTGTCCTCCCGTAGTGAAACAGACCTTAACTGTATCTTTGGGAAGAGAACAAAATCTGCCACAGAACAAGACCAGGTAAGAGACATCACTTAATTATGCCTAATTATATACATTTCCCACATTCTGACATTTTCTTTCTGTAGTATATCCAAAATATGAAAGAACCAAAAAAATTTGCACACTTTCAATCACTTTTACTCAACACACCCTGGAAAAAACCTACAAATCTGCTGGCTCCGTCTGATTGGTGGGTTTTTCTGTGCTATGTTTATATATACGGTGATATATATGGTGCTGGTGCTTTTTGCCAATATGACTTTTATTTGAGGACAGAAATGTTGTAAATTAAAGTGAGTAAATGTGAATTTAAAAAAAATGTAGTTGGGTTTATGTCACTTGTTCTGTTTTGTTTGGTTTTCTCACAGTATAGGTTTATAATGTGACACACCTGTCTATTGGACTTTCTGGTGTGCAAGAACTTTGTTTTAATTATATCCAAAACATGACTGACCAATAACTAATATGTAAAAGCACACTTAATCCAGCTACTAAAGATTTGTAGAGCATACCCCTAATCTAATATGTAAGTTACTTTTTTGCAGTGAAAAAGTAGCTGTCTAAACTGAAAGGGCTGGCCTCTGATCTTTGTTAAACCAGTCAATGTCAAGTGTGCACTGGGGGAGGAGATGGCATACCTCTGGCCAGGTGGCTCGAGCTTATCTGCCTCTGTCTTGGTAATTAGGGATGACCATTGGCTCTGATGCCTCCATCAGTCGCTGCAGCATCATGTGATCCTTTTGCTTCTACAGGGCCCAGCTCATGTGCACCCTGTGGTCCTAGATTAGCCATGTCACAGCGTGGAGCTTTAACACTGCCAACAGGCCACTGATGGCAGCAAGAGCACCTAAATCCATTTAAAGGATTTGCACTCTTACCCCTTACTCCTCTACTTCACACTTCCCCTCTTCTCTACTTCTGTCTTCGGGCGCTCACATCAGGTAGTTAAGTGTGCCAGTGGGCATTATTAAAGGCAAATCAAAATTGTGGTGAGGTGTGCAAAAATCTGAAATGATGACGCTTGCAAAAAAAAGTTCTCTTTTTGCTGTTGGCATTGGTGGTTGGTCACTTCAAACGTCACTTTGCCATTTGGTGCTATACTAGCTTCCAAGCTTTTGAAATGTGGCTTACAGGCTCAATCAGATGCAGGTTATATTTCAAGCCCAGTGAGTTCCTTTAGTGCACTTATCAGGAAAAAAAATCTTGCCTTCTATCAGATTAACCTGCATGTGGTATCTTCCTTTTGTTTGTTGTTTTTAATTAGGAATGTGTTAGCCTGGGGTGAAAAAAAAAAAGCAGTGTCCGCATTGTCGATGTTGTCAGATATTGAACGTTAAAATGTAAATAAATGAAACACAAGCATTTACTGTTTCTGTCAATATAACTCATGGTGCACTAATCATACAGTTGAACTCTTAGAAATTTACAGGGACTGAAATTGAGTCACCACCCAATACCTGCTTCGCACACAGTTGATAGACATATAAAAAAAATGTCATGTAAAATAAAAATTGCATACTTAAAATCAGTATAATTTCGCCAGTGAGGTTTATGCTTTATATATTATATATTTAGAATGCTGCCACATTTTTATTGGTGAATTAAGATGGATAACAGATGGGACTTTCAAATTTTGTATGTAAATGAAGTATAGGGATATCATGATAAAGACATGAAAAGTGATACAAGCAAACACAAACAAGACTTCTATGAAATAAGTAATCATTAATAAAACTAGTGTGTTTTTTTTTTTTTTTTGGTGTCACAAGTTCTGCTGACCCCATACAGAGCCAGAAGGACAATGACAAATGTATCTTTTGGACTCAGAGACACAGAAAAGCCTCTTGCTGGCTTCCTCTGTTTATCTCAAGCATTTGGCTTGAAGAAATTGGCATCTTAAAATCCATAAATTGCACGGAGAAAAAAAAACCCCTTCTCTATTCCCCTGCAGTTGCCAAGCCATAACATCACAATGGCCGCTGCTCCCTAGCTGATTAACATTGGAAATGCAAGCAATACTCACCATCATTTTCTCCCTAGTCGTTTGGTTATGGGTTGTTATTTTTCAGCCAGGAGGGACACCATTGACCATATCGAAAACACTGAACACAATTACAATGGCATCCCATGAGGCCTTGTGTTGAAGCCCGGCAACATCTGAGGTGGCGGGGAAGAGGTAAAGAGGGTGATTGACCAATCATGCTCTAGGTATTATGCGGGATCTCCTGCAAGTATGTCCGTGACACTGCCAGTGACCTGCAATTCACACTGATCTGTGCTTACTGTAGTGTGCCATTACTGTTGCAGCACATAATATGCTCTGCAGTACACACACACACACAATCTCAATAGCCAAAAGAGTTGTATGCAGTAGTGACTTTATCAACATTGGGAGCGTTGGTTTAGTGTTAGTTGCACTTGTCACCAGTAGCATTATCTCATATCTGCATCCTGACAAGTTTAGGCCAGGAGACACGACCAAATCTGGATCGGCGTCTCCAGATCTGCCCTCCTTCCTCCTCATGAATCTTCCAGCACTTCACCCGCCACCCACTGCTGTCTCTCCAGCCTCCCTTCCACCAGTCCCCCACTGCTGGGGTTTTCCTTCCTCTGCAGTGATGTGCTTCCTGCTCGCCTCTTATCGCTGCTCGCAACGCTCCCTGAAATGCAGACAGGCAGACACACACATACACGCACACACTCAGCTGCCCCACATGCCTCTGTTCATCAAAGCTGTGTTGCAAAGAACATGTGAGCACATAGGACGGATTTTTAACCCCTTCATATGAATTAGTTGTATACAGGTAGCCATAAAGTCTCATCCAGTAGCCTGTGCCAGCTGAACTGCCTCTGTGTAATCTCCTGTCCTGATCTTCAAGGTCAAAACTTAAACAATTTTAATGTTTAATTGGTATTTTGCATAACATTGGATTTATTTGGAGGTTAAATAATGGCCGGAGTGATTTTAATAACGTTAAAATGACCACAAATGCACTTGGAAGGACACATTAAGAATAAAAGACAAATTAAGACTGAAGTAAAGAAGCAGTTTGAAGTCCAGGTCCAAGCACTGATGTAGGTTTACAATTAAAGAGCTTTTTTTACTAAAGCAAATATAATTCATTCTTCTGTGCTTCATTCTCATATCATACACTCTAACATCACAGCTGTTTTTGTAGTGCACAAAATACACATTATGCATTTAGTTGCGACACCAATAAACTACCTTCATTGTAAGTTAGTAACAAATAACTTTTTGTAACATCTAACGTCTACAAGATAAATGGATGACCCACAACCTCATTCCACCCATTCATGTAGCCATCTGAAAATGTATGCTTTAAACCATTATTTACTATCCCTGACCAGTCAGGGTTATCAAGTTGTAGTGGAGCACCTGTCCATCTACATGGCTCCCTGTTATCCATCACCCATCCCACGCTCGCAAGCCCCCTCCGTCTCCTGCCTCCTCTCGTGCCCCTCAACACAATTACTCACCGCATGACAAATGACAGGCTCTCTCTGCCGAGATATCAAAAAGCCCCGGCCACTTCTAAATGAAGGCACTTTGGCAGCCCAGTGCTCCCCGTGCTTATCGGCGGGCGAGCAGTGCCCCTGGCCGTCCTGTGTCCCCCTCTCTTTCCTCCTCCTTCTCCACCACCCCCGGCTCTCCGTGCCCTCCTCAGGGGGTTTAGTTAGGGGAGCCACATGGAGGGCTAGCCCAGCTTGATTTATCTCCCTTGCCCCTCTGCCCGGCCACTCAGGCAGGCCGAAAGAGCCGACGAGGCTCCAACGGGCCTCTGCTCGAAAGCCCGGCATTAGCTGAAATAAACCATTCTGCCGCCCAGTGAAAAATGTCCTCTGATTGGCTAATTAATCAGTCAAAGGGGAGCGACACGGCTTGTGACTTGAGGGACCCAAGCGGGCGACCGCAGAGGGCCTGCTGATAAATAGACTCCCCGCCGATTCATACATCAACAAAAGTTAGTCATTTTTTAAAGCCAACAGCTCAGTTGAAAGGTGGAAACAAGCCATAGTTTTATTTTTCCACCTATATTTCTTTCTTCTGCGTCTTTTTTGCGGCAGTGTGTTTTTTAAAAATGACAAAATTTGGTTTTTATCTTTTTTGTTTTTTCTTTACTTTTGAGCTACAGCTGTTAAATCTAATTTCTTGTTTGTGTGATATGACTGTAGATTGGCTGTCTCTCAAGTGATGACATTTATACTTGGTCATGGTAATTAATGTTAAAGAAATAAAAAAATAGATTTCAGCATTTCAGTTATTTCCTTCGGTCCTCTAGAAATACATTTTTGAAGAATCCTCAGCATAATTTATATTATTTTACTTATTCAGTACACCCTTACGGAATTTTCTTCAGTTTCTTCAATATTCAAGAGATTTGTGAGATTTATGACTCATTCATTAGTTTTTTACTCCTTAAAGATGTCATGCAAGAAAAATAGTTGGGTATAATTTGGCACAAGCCTTGTTTTGACGTCTGAACCTTCCAGTCAGACAGTCGGTATGGTGCACCGCGCTCTCGGGTCAGCGTGACCCCTGCGGCCTCTCCCACTCCCACTCCTGCTCAGGCACAAAGGGCCGAGGATCAAGCCTCATCGGGTGGCACCTGTTGCAAGTTTTTTCCTGCCCACGCGTCGTCCACATGAAGGATCGCACGTCAGCAGGGTCTCCCCCGATACCACCATCTTAAGGAATATGGGGCAGGGGCGGCGCGGGGTTGGGGGCTCGAGCGTTTGGCAGATGCGTCGGCAGGGCGCCAGGGAGCCGATGGGCGGAGTCCAGCAGTGACACTTTGCTGACAGCGCAGAAGCAAAATGTCTTTTTTGCACAGAAATTTTCTGTTAATCTAGTCTAGGATTTACAGGTTGCTACGGAGGCCTGTGACCAACGATGTAAAGTAGTGTAGAATTATTGATTATAATTCTGTCAACATGATTAAGAAACTGGGCTGGCTGTTGTGGATAAGCCATAAACATAGTTCCATTAACATGTCTTAGTTGTTCTAATTATTTAAGACTGAGACTTTGCTTTTTCAGCTTGACTTCATGCAGGGAAGCAGATAAACTACTGATTTACTGTCTTTACAATCCATTACTGCTGTTAAAAAACTTGTTTTCTCTTTTTTCTATTTTTAAACATGTTCTTCTTCTATCATTAAAATGTAAACGGATGTGAACTCCCTTAGACACCTTTACATCTGTCTACCACTGTATATATACAAGCATAGTTTTTGTGCAAGGTTCTTTATTTCCTTTAGCTTTTTATTTTTCACGCAGTTACTCTATCGTAGCAGGTTTATTCTTAATTTACTGCTGAGTTCCACTGCATTGTGTAATTGACAGTATAAATAGAAAAAAAAATGGCACCAGGCCCGAAATTTTGGCCCGAGTGGTTAGGCTCAGTTGTCCTTCAACTTTAACACTGAACTGTTGAAAGGGTTGCCGGTGTAAACGTGCGTTGTCGCAGTGTGGCTAGTGCATGTTGAATGGGCCGGTGCACTCAAGCAGGGTGCGTGGCTTATTGTGAAACTGAGGAGCCCTAATTCATTCTCAGATAACATCTAATTGCCTTAAGCAAAAGCTTTCCCTTTCTTGAGCGTGTTTGTTGACGGGCCCTTTTGCTTTTACCGCCGAAAATTATCAAGACCCGCCAAGTGACGCACCCCTCCTCCTCCATAGACACACACCACACATTTACCACCTACCTCCCTGGCAGTTCTGTGGACTGCTCCCTCCTGGCCATGCCAGCTCGCTGACACTTACAGATTAGCGCAGGACAAAAAAGAAAAAAAGGGCGTCTGTCTCTTAGTTACGAGCCTAAGCTGGAATACATGGGGCCAGGGTAATTACTGCCTGGTGAAGCTAACCGCCCAAAGATTTCCAGCCCTCTCGGCTGTTTACAGCCACCGACTACTGTTTAATCACTGACTCTTTAATCTAATAAATCACAGCTGGCGAAAATAATCACTGCATCTTCCCTCTCTGGGGTTGAGGTGGAGGGACCTCTATGCTCTTGAGGGGGGCATTGTCGGCGAGCCGTTTTGCAATGTGAACAAGCACAGGGCAGTCATGCTGCATGCATAATGTTGTCTTCATTTGTTACTTATGATAAACGTTCTTGCATTGGGCACAAAGTGCAATTTTTCAAAACCATTCTTTTTGGTGTCCTGTGTTTAGCAATACACAGAAAGTATGCCTTTAACAAAAGTATTTCTTAATGGAACCTTCCATGTGTGGCATCTTATGTACCTAAGTTGCATTATTTTACAGTTTC
The DNA here is from genome assembly GCF_963924715.1 of Thunnus thynnus. Lineage (NCBI taxonomy): Eukaryota > Metazoa > Chordata > Actinopteri > Scombriformes > Scombridae > Thunnus > Thunnus thynnus. The sequence goes on from NC_089534.1 coordinate 15,423,613, forward strand.
TAACTTTGTTACCTAATGTCATTTCTGCTGAAGGGAAAGATGAATATAAGTATCACTATGGGGACAGTGACATTACTTAAAGAATATTGATGGGCAACCGAAGGGTTTGCTTATTTACCAGGGAATAAAGTATCCACCTGTTTTTCTGTCCACCCACATCAGGCTCATGAAGGATGGGCTGCTGGACCTGTGTGCTCATCAGGGAGAGACAGCTGGCTAATCAGGGCCTGATCCATAGACCTTGAGTATCGCCAAATTTATTATTGTGGCAGGACAATGAGGGCACACTCATGCAATTACAGACCCAACCAATATTGGCTAGAAATTATTGGAAAAAAAAACAGCAAGTAATGCAAAAAGGCAGTTTTTAAGAAAATAAATGGGGGACTACAGTTTTGTCAAATGTTAATTAAGAGGTAAACCAGAAGATGACTTTTTAGAAAAGAAAAGCCGATTAGTTAGACATAACTTTATATTTAGTTAGGTTTTAATAACTTTTAATAAAGGTAATAAAAAAGTAAACCTGCAAATTTGTCCAACCCTGCATTTAACTGTCGCCCAGTTTTGCGCTATTGTGTGAAGTTTTGATTTTTCAGGATTGATACACACTATAACTAGTCACCATTTCAGTGATTTCTTTTATTTTTAAGCCTCACCTTGAAGTACTTGCTACACTGGGGCTGGTAATGCAGGCGGAGGTTGAGCTCGTTAATGTTTGTTTTGGAGCAATGATGAAATGATCAAATAAAAAGTACAGTCAGCAAGACCTAACATTTCCCTTTAATCAGGTTTTAATGATGAAATATGAATTATTATTTTATATTCATCTCATTAAAAGGTTTGACCAAAAGAGTATAGTTATACATATAAACCTCACTATACTGCAGAGAGAGTGGAATGCCCCAGTTTACAGCCAGTTTTAAGCAACCACATTTGCTGGTTTTATTGTTGCATTAGGAAAATGGGGCTGCCAAAATACCAGTACTTTTCAGTATTTCAGGATCTTTCTGTTCATGAAAACCATTGGATGGTGTGTGTCATTAGAAATTGTTAAAGTGGTAATGTCTTGAATTGGGATGCACTGTCTTCATCTTTGTTTACTCTGGTTTTTTCATATTAGTCTATAAGTCTATCTAGTTGGTCAATTAAGTGTCAAAAATAATGTAAAATTCTTGTCATTTGTTTCTAGATGTCTTCAGATTCCTTATTTTTTGTGATACTTCGAAAAAACAAATATGAATAATTGAATTTGAAACTGAGAACCTGATTAACCCTCACATTTGACATTGTTTGTCCCGTACCAATCCAAAGGACCAGGATGAGGACCATGCATTAAATAGACCGCATTTCAGTCATTGCGTCATAAGGACCGGAATGACGCATTGTGCTCAGATGCCTGCCTCATTGTGTTTTATTGGAACAGTTTGCTGATGGACAGCATTGTAGGTGTTGTGGAGTTGCATAGAAATTAACATCAGCCACCAGTTTCAGTCAATGAAATCCACACAACAAGTGATGTAAACTGAGTTGTTACATTTTGCTCTATTTCAGTGTTATTTAAAGGGAAGCTATGATCTAGGCTGTATTTTCTAAATATAAAGCTGTTCAGCTGTCAGAAATATCTAAATTATAGACTTAATTTAAAAGCCTTGAATTGGGAGTGTAGGCAACAAAAACGTAATTTGAACTAAAAGTATTGACTCTGGAATCACCTCTCCTGTACCATCCCTAGTAATGTAAGTACAGTGGAAACAGCTTAAAGTGATGACGGTTACAGTGATCAACCGTTTATATGGATCAAAAAGCTTGGGACAGAATCATTGCTGTACAAATGCTGTTTAAATATTTTGCTCAGTAATCAAGTAGCCTGCTTACAGTGTTCATTTTGGGTCTTTTCATACATGACAACATATGGAAAAAAAAATTTAAAACTACAGCAATTTTTATTTACTCCCATGATACATGATATGGTATGAAATGTACCTAGCGGCTGCAGCACCATTATTTCCTCATCGTAACCCGTCTGCTTCCAGCTAGTTACCTGAGGCTGGTGCTGCCTGCACATTGAAATCCTGACAGGAAGAACGGTCATTTTCTCTCAATGAAAAACATAGTCTCTTTATGACAAACTGCCAAAAACAAGCCAATGAGATGCAGCAGCAAAACAAGCGTTTGAAACAGGTGTACTACTTTTTTGAAACAGTCAATAAAATTCAGCATTCATGTAATAAATTTACAAATGTCAATTAAAAACAATTCAGTTATAATAATCATCCGCTTATAGTGATCAATTTGAGCCGGAGAGACGTGATCACTATGAGAGGTTTCCGCCATATACAACTTTGAGCTAGTCTGTAGTTAATTAGTTGAATAAAGTTTAAAAATGTTGCTGCTGTTCTGGATTTTGTTGGGTAAAAAAGTTTCACATGCACTCTAGTGAACTGTATCCACCAACTCTCTGCTGGCTTGATTGACTCTCCTCCTGAATGTGCTGGCCTCAGTGTCTTGGCACCTTGGCACATGTCTTACTGTTGGCTTTCCATTGGCTACATTAGCAGGGACAGATAGAACTGGAGTGTCTTGAAGGAGGCGGCCTGTTGAATGTCTTCCCACCCTCTCCTTTTCTCTGGGACCCTCTGCGGGCCCTCCCTGTGTTCCCTGCCCAGCCCCAGCCCCCGCCAGGGGAGAGAACTGAGCAGGAAGGGCCCGATAGCCAGCCAGACCGCTCCTCTGCCGAAGGAGTCTTATCTCAGAACTGCACACAGTGCACTGAGCGCATCCTTTTCCTGGGGTTCTGGGTCTGGTAGGAGGAGGAGGAGGAGTAGACACGGCTGGATATAGGTGTGTTCTCCAACCCTCCACTCCTCAACCCCGCTGTGGACTAGCCTGGGACTGCCTTTTTCAGTCGTTCTTCTTCTAGTTCCAGCAATTATGTAAACTGATTTTATAAATTGGTGAAATCCACTTTTGAGTTAAAGGTTGCAGTTTCATACAAATCAAGTACATTTAGTATCACAGAAAATAAACTTTGGTCCTGATCGTTTGGTTTTGCGTTGAACTAGTAAGAATTTAAAAATGGTTTCTCTCTTTAGGAGAAAATTGTACCTCAGTGGCATTATCTCATAGGAGGAAAAAGTTTTACTTACTACTTCACTGAGTAAAACTAATTCAATGACAAACTATACCATTGACTTCCTGCAGCTGCTTATGAAAAGCCTTAAGCTATTCTCTTCAGCGTGAGGTATTTTACTGTGAGCCAACTATAGGATGTGTTGTGACTATCCATCAACAGCTTAGGAATGTAAATTGGTAGCTTTATTTCATGTTACATAATAAAACATTCTCATATGTATGTATAATAATATATTGATATAGCAGTGCTTATATATTTGAATATTGTATCATGAAGCTTGTATCAGGATACATGAGGATATCGGCTCATGTCTCCTGTATACTAAACATATGATTCATATCATTAACATTCACATGGAAATTGTGACTGATAGCAGGCCGTAGGAAATGACACACACCTGGAAATGTGGAAACAAGATCTCAAACATTATTGCCAAATTGTTTCTTAGTAACACGTTGCCCTCAGCACTCACCAACAAAAATCTCCAGGGCTGCCGGTACTGCTGACTGAATCTGTAGGTTTATATCCATATGTGTGTGTGTCCAGCCTCTGCTCAGCACAGCACTTTCCTCCTGTCAGATCAGAGTCTAATGGAGATCCCCAGGCAGTGAGGACGAACCACATACCAAGTTCCAGCCACTTTCCCTGATGAAGGAGATGTTTCTCTCTCAGTCACTCTCCTCTCCTTTTTCCCCTCGCTCATTCACCCTCTCCCTCTCTTGAGAGTAATTTCACAGGCAGTTCTAAAGTGGCCCCCAGCCATCTTCCCAAATCCCAGTTACATGTTGTTTGGCGCTGTCAGCTCTAAGCCCCATCTCCACTCTCCCAAGCAGTGAGGGAGACCATTGTGCAGTAACAGTGAGTATAGATTTTCTCTGGGAAGATGAAAAGTTTTGTTTAATGGCAACTCACCTGAAGGGCCTTATCCCCCTTGTTAGAAGTTGGGGTTTCTCTGTAGTCGAGGTCTGAGACGGCGGAAAACTTTGCCGTCCATCTCAATACCCGTTTTGTCATTTAGCCTCAATCGTTCATGTCAGTGTAAGGCTTTTGAAGCCATCCTTTTTAGAAAGCATACAGTCAACAGGATATGCAATAATTCATGTCACGTTATACTCAAGTATGTAATTGTTGGTCAAATCAGTCAAAGGCCCCTTATATGTTTTCAGGCATAATTTATAGCCTTTTGTACCGTAGGGTAAATTCGCAGAGCAATCACTTCTTACCGTATTAATCAATGTATCAGGCTCCAAAAACAATGGTTGTTTCCCATATGGAAATATATTGACCATGAAGAGCCTTTTAGTGGGTTAAGACTAATAGCTTGCATGGTTTTACTTAAGTCCCTGGTGGCTGGTTTAACAGAACTGACACTTTTGGTAATCCTGAATTTGCTAAGAAACCAAAATAATAGAGAAATTATAGGTACAGAGTACTTAAAGGCCTGCAGGAAGTCTAGTTCATATGGAGTAATGTACTCTGCACTTAAGTCTATTTATGTCCCTCAAGCCCTGTTAAGACCTACATCCACATTGTTTTACCAGCCCATCAGTTAACTTGTCTATCTCAATCAGTGTTGAGGGTCAAAGTAGTATAATCTGCATGTAGAAGCTTAAAGGCCAAACCGTGAAGTGACTCAACACAACACCATGTTTTCAATTTATCTCTAATCTGTAGGGTTTGAAAAATGCCATCCACTCGGCCATCTCTGAGGTAATACACAGAGCGGCAGTATTGTTTAGTGTGATTCTCAGGAGGAGGTTCTGTATTCTTCTGGACAAATCATTATGCATTGAGTAGGCCATTAGGAAAATGAAGACAAATGGGTCGCAGGGATGAGGTGACAAATTGACTGTGTTGTGCCTCATAGTTGTGAAGTTGGCTCTTTTTAGCCTAAAGGTTGGATATAGCCTACGAGTTGGTGACCAGACTGATTCATCCAGACCGGCTGAGACAATTTAGCGCAAAAGAAATGAATGAATACTGCTTTGACCTCCTTTTTAACTACTAAGGTCACTGTATCTTTTAGCAAACAAATCTCCTCCTGCCCTTTTTTTCCTCTGAGCTCCCCTCTTCCATTTCTGCTCCTTAATATTTTTGTTCCATTTGCATTACATTTCACTTAACTGCACATATTGTTAATGTCCCAAAATCATGACGACATATGCCAAACACCAGAAACCTTCATAAGCTAAGAGGATATGTGGACTCAAGTAGATCATCACCAGCATTGCTCAACCAACGCTACAATATCCGATTTTAAAAAATGAACATTGAGTTAAATCAACTCCTCCGACAGTCTTACCAAAAACTAAACATTAGCATCACCAAATTTGTATTTACTGCAGCACTATCGTAAGGTGGTTTTGATGCTTATCACTCAGTGTTTTCACTAAAAGTGAATGCACTGAATGCTCATGTTATGAATTGTCAGTGTTAATTCTGTAATTAAAATCTTTATTTGAGTGAAAGGGGAGCAGTTTGCTCAGCCCAGAAAAGCATGAATAAACCACGAGTTGAATTTAAAATGTTATAGTACCAAAGTAGTGCTATAGTGTCACCAGGTGAAGTGAAGAAAAAAAAAAATCTCCCATAAACTGTCAACACTTGGCCTTATTCATGAAATAAGCTGTGTTACCTTCATTAGGCAAAGATATTGTTTCACTATGGTGGGAAAAATCAAGCCTCAGCTGTAGCTTGCTTTACTAGTGAGGAGCTGTTACAGATGGATGGAAGTTAAGGAGCTGACTATGCAAGGACGCACAGCTGGATGTGTGGAACTATGTAGCGTTGTAAGAAAAAGATGATAAATGTCAGATGTGCGACAGTTAGGTCCTTGATGCTTATTTTCAGGCGATCCTTTAACACCTATTGTTACATCAACATCCTATTTTGGACTCTTTTCACTCGCTAAGATCTGCCTGGTTAATCTCTGCATGATGATTGACGATCACTTAAGCTCCTGGGTCCACCATTGTGTGCTGTCTGTTTCTGTGGAGATTCCCTAAATGCTGCATTGAATCCTAACTCTTATCTTCTCACTTGTGTCTTTTCCGTCTAGGAGAGCAACAGCAGCGATTCTCAGGGTGAGAAGGAGACCACGACCACTGCCCCCACTGAACTTGATACAGAGTCCATCACCAAGACTGTGACGAGTACTCTCACTATGCAGGAGTATTTTGCACAGCGAATGGCTCAGTTGAAGAAGGCTCGCGGCCAGGCTCAGAGTACAGAGACCAATGACATATCAGGTCCATCCGAGGAGCCTAGTCCCATCCACAGCACCGATGAAAATGCAGAAGAGCCCAAAAAGAAAAAGAAGAAGAAGAAGAAGGCGAAAAAGGCTGAAGAGGAGACGGAAGTGGTCGAAGCAAACTGTGAAGCTCCCATCATAGTGGAAGATGATGAGGAGCAGGAGCCTTTAAAGAAAAAAAAGAAGAAAAAGAGAAAAGCTGAAGAAAATGAAGGGGCTTTGAATGAGAACTGTAGCTCCACCTCTGGTGTAGAGCAGGACTGTGAGGAGGTGCCTCCCTCCAAGAAGAAAAAGCTTAAAAAACACAAAAAGGAAACTGAGCTTCTAGATGGACTAAATGGGCTAACTGAGGATCAATCTGAGGTCGTACACAAAAAGAAGAAGAAGAAATCCAGAGAGGAGGTGCATGATGTGGTAGAAGAGGACAAAGAGGAGCTGGTAGAGAAGAAATCCAAAAAGGACAAGAAAAAGAAACATCAAGATTAGGGAGGAACTGATAAAACTGGCCTCCAATTCTGTCGGTTCTTTAGGCTGCAGGAGGACTTATATTATCCTGTTATCATACAGATGATCATGGAGGCATACAGATATGGAGTACATGCCTTTATGAGTAAATCAAATGTCTTGTAAATATACCACTTAATAACTTGTTAATGAAGATCACTTTGCTACAGTGAGGAGAAAAGAGAAATCACACATTTGATCACATTAGAACTTTAAGCTGCCCTTTTAAAGTCATCAATTTGTTCTCTTGGGCACCAGGACACACCATTGTAGCTGCAGATGGTAAAATGCCTTGCCTTTAAGAAATGGGTCGACATTTTGGGAAACTTGCTTATTCACTTTCTTGCTGAGAGTCGACACTGTCAGTCTGAACGGTAAATATGAAGCTACAGCCAGCAGTCGGTTAGCTTAGCTTAGCACAAAGACTGGAAACAGAGGAAACGGCTAGCCTGGCTCTGCTTGAAGGTAAAAAAATCTAGGTATCAGCACCTCTAAAAGTCACTAATCGACACATTAAATCTTGTTGGAGTCTTGTTGTTACTGTAAGGTTGCCAGGCAACCATTAACAACTCCACAAAATCACTGCGGCAGCCAAGACATAGTCCAGCAAAAACCACAATGTGTCACCTCAACACTTTGGTTTTTGTTTGATTAAACAAACCAGATAAAATGTGACAATTAGTAAGTTTAAGAGGTGCAGGTACGCAGATTTTGTTACCTTTGGACAGAGCCAGGCTAGCTGTTTCCCTTAGTCTAAACATTTAGCTAAGCTAAGCTAACCTCTGCTGGCTGTAGCTTTATATTAACTGTTCTCATCTAATTCTCTGGAAAAAGAATCGGCATATTTTCCAGAATGTTGAACTGTTTCGTTGATCAATTAGATGAATTAATCTCTTTCTTTGTGGCTGTCTCCACAATGTGTACAATGTATTAAGAGATGTCATAAGTCGACAATTTTTTAACCAAGCTTGTTTTCCATCAGATTTAAAATAATTAGATGAGACTGATGTGCTGAAATCTGTCATGTTATATTGAATAAAAATGGTCCAGATTTCAAAATATTACCAACCAATTCAGGGAAAAAATGTTACCCTATTTTATACAACAAACCAAAATGCATTTTTACAGATGTCCGGTTTTGGTTACTATCTCATTACATGCATTAACATTACTATTTATTTAAACAATATATTGCAACAGATTTTACTTTCTAGTCAATTACTTTTAACCATCTCTGTTAAATTTGTTTTTTTTAAAAATGAAACCAATCATATTGATGTTCATTAAACTGATCCTATGACTTAGTCAATTTTGTAAAACAAAAGCACACAGAAGTCTCCTTTGATGTTATGTAACTTAATACAGATATAATTTGACTATTTTTGGCCATAAATCTGGAAAACACTTGTTTAACATCCATGAGCTGTAGAAAATCAGACAAACTTTGGTTCTTTAACCAGAATGAATCCTTTTGTAAAATAAATCCAAATGGTCCTGCATACAAGTTTCATTGTTTTTGTTTTTTTCTTCATCCTACACACAGTAGTTGAAGTGAAATGCAGCTGAATATATTTACAGGAAATAGGGGTGATGAGAATACCATTTACCTCCGCTGTATGTGAACCGATGAGCCATGACGATGATCTGAAAATATTACAAATTCACAGATTTCTATTGCTCAACATAGATAACTTTCACAACACTCAACACTTGCCACTTACAAATATGACTTTTGAGGTTACGAAATCTTTTCTTTCACTTGACAAAATCTTAAACAAGCTTGTCTTGTTTAGCGACTAGACTGGGTTTTATGAGTCAGAGGGAAGAGGAAACGACAGCTGTCCGTCACAACAGAGCAGCGTTCCTCGTCACTCTTACACCGAAAGCTGAAAAAATTGGATTGGCTCATCGTGGAAATGGAGACTGTTACTGTAAGCGTCTGAGGTGCACAGATTTTTTTCTCTCCCTGTCCTCGTATACAATCCAGTCATTAGCTGGAGATTACATAGTTCAATATATTACCAGAATCATTCATCCACACATGATAAAAGAGATACAAGAAAAAGCTAAAATAGTGTAAAATAAACATGTAATAATTAATATTGATATTTTATTGAGTTAGAATCAAAAATTTGGGCTCTCCAACTGAATTTATTCTTCACATGCATCTCTGAATATACAGTATAAATATTTTAACTACTACCATTTACATAATTGTACACACACTTTTGAAAAAACTACTATAATGATACATCTGGCATGAATCAGGCTTAGCAAGTTGATAGGGATTGATAATACTAAGCAACAGTGGAAGTCATTCATAAAATTTTTTGAATGTGTCAGTGAAGTTTCTGTTGAAGTTCCCTTTTTACAGCAAACAAACACAAAGACACAAATCCCTCTCACAAGTCTCCAGTAGCCACATGTCTTATACACTGAATGGGTGAACGACAGCAGGCTGATACAGCTCCCACCCACACAGCAGTTCACACGTAGACCTATTAGTCATTTTTAGAAACCCCCCGACTCAGAACCTGCATGTGTTTAAATTCCAAATTGCAAATACAGTGTGAAACCTGTCACCTCTGTCTCATACAGTCTGCTGTCTATACCATGATGTACATGCGCTCTTGTGCAATCGTGGGCCTCCATCAGCTCACGTACACACACGTTGACTTTCACTGGCACACTGAGAGCACATCAATGTGGCCGTGTCAGAACGGCAAGAGGAAGTGTGGCCCTATATATCACTGATGTGCCTGCTCTACGCACAATCTGTGGCTTCAGGTGCCGTATCCTGTTCCTGTGAGGGGCAAGTTTCACACAAAGCTATAAGCTGACACTTCAGTTTGATGGGTGGGGAGGCACTACTGACCAAAAGATGTGTATAACGCGCCTTTGGACCAGCTCTCACTGAAAGTTAGAAATTCTTAAATTTCAGTGAAGTGGAAGGATGGAGTTAAAATCAGCCAGGTTACTCCCTCCATAAATATTACAAGGTGAGATAGTATCTGACCTGTGATCAGTGGCTGTGTGTGTGTGTGTGTCTGCTTGCCCTTGTGTGTGAGAGTGTGAGCTACTCCATGGCTGCAGCCCAAGAGTATCCTGTCAACAGGAACTCCTGGATTTGATATGCACCCGCCTCTGGCCACAGAAGGAAACTGATTTGTTTGTAGTGTGTGTTCAGTGGTTATCTCTGCTCTCACTCACAGATGTGCTCAGAGGTTCCAAAAATTGATCTGTACCCAAACTGTTAAAAAAAAAGAGGACATTTACCTCCTCCGGATGAGTGTAGTGTTGACATAGGCTCTAGCATTGAGATGCTTAAAAAAAAACGTGTATATGTTTATGCTGTTACTAAAATAGGAAGAATAGGCGTTTACTAAAATGTAAGTGTTTTTCTTTACATGCTAAGACCATGACACCATGTCACGCTGTGGAGTTCAATGAAGAACCTCACTTAACCTGTGGAGTTTGATGTCGTTAAGAATACTGCAGAACAGGTTCGAGAAGTTTGTCAGGTGAGGTTTTTCCTTGTTGACGAGAAAAAAATAACCGAGGTTGCCAAATCCCTCTTCGTCGTCACTACACCAAAGCGAGAATGTAGTGGAAAAACAGTGACGTTTCCTTCAAGATAACTGCGTGTTTTGTTGTTTGATTAACTATGGTCCTATGTTGGATTTAGCCCAATTGACTGTTAATTGGTGATCAGTTGTTCAAAAAACAATAATCATGAACTGCCCAGTGAGTAATTTATAATTTGCCCTATTAGTTCAACAGAAATCTGTCAGTGGAAAGTGTTGTTTTGTTGTGAGGCCACGCAGTTTAAGTAGTTAGTGGCGTTGAAATGCTGCTCTCTCTCTCCTTCTCTCTCTCTCTCTTCTAGTTCACGGGGCTCAACTTGCAATCAAGGAGGAGCCGAGAGTCCTCCGGGGTTTCTCCTGGAACCTGCTCCTCAAATATAAAGCGCTCCCCCCATCCACCAGGAAAGACTGAATCATAACTCACAAGGAGGAGCCGCTGCCTGAACACATCTGTGTTTTCTCCCCAAACCTGCACTGACATCTGACTGCAGCCTGTAGCTCTAGTGATCTCGCTGGATTTTTTTCTTTAAAAAAAAAAAAAAAAAGAAGAAGCAATTTCTATATGTTTTCAGCGCCTTGATTAGCCCATAGAGTGTACTCAGAGCGAGAACACACAACTTGTCAAAGAGAGAGCGAGAAGCGCATCTTAAGTTTGGAGAGGAGAGAGCGCGCAGATGGCAGCCCTCATCAGCGCGTACTCGTCGTGGCCGGAGTCCTTCGAGTGTCCTCCAGGAGACGGGGACGTGCCCGATGGACACGGCCCGCACAGGACCCCCGTGGACAAGGCGCCGGAGCCGCGGATCAGACGGCCCATGAATGCGTTCATGGTCTGGGCCAAAGATGAGCGCAAACGGCTGGCGGTTCAAAATCCAGATCTGCACAATGCCGAACTCAGCAAGATGTTGGGTGAGACGAAAGTTATTGAAAGATTTATTATTATTATTATTATTTTTATTATTATTATTACTATTATTATTATTACTATTATTACTATTACTGCTACTTTATAAAGTTTTCCACAGTCTTCTACAACCATTCAGGCCTCGGCTGTTTAAACAAAAGTTTTTAAAAGTTATTTCAAAATCCAATGTGATAAGTAAATTTATATCTAAAAAAAATGTTTTTCAAAAGTTTTAAGAACAAACAAAAAAACTACGTATTTTATCTTAGTGGGTTACAAATTTGTCTTAGAGTAAATTAAACTTCTCAACCATTTATTGTAGCTATGAAGCGCGTCCTGAAAACCCCACGAAATTTCAGAAGTTTAGGTTACCAACCCGTAAAATTCGTTAATAGAGAGTAAAGGCAGAGGAAAGGATATAAATGTATCATCTTGCTTTGGATTTACTTGGATCACTGCTTATAATGTTAATCTCCAAATTCTGCACTGTAGCAAATCGGAAATCATCTTTAGGCCAATTCGAGAACAGCGATACACACACTTTGTTTATCTAAAATGGAGTATTCATTACGCGTCTTAAATACAATTAACAACTAAAAATAAGTTTAATGTTGAGGGTAGAGAAAGCTTTGTTTTTTCCTTTCATTTAAAAAATTGTCACGCACCCATGAAGTAAATGAAAAATAGGGAATGTTTTCTAAATATTTAGAAAGTTGAGGCAGATTTATCTTATTTCTGTTTTATAGTGATATATTTCTTTTGTATAATTTTGGGAAACATGTTGTGATTCTACATTTATTCACATCAATTTAACATCTTAATTGTCCAATAGAAGAAGTATACCTACAACTTTTTTAAATGATTGTGAACATTTTTATGGATATTTTACAAGCTGTAGAAATTGAGTGTGAGAAAAAGATTTTCAGTTATTTCAATATTGTGCTGACTACAGATATGAAATAAAGAAAAGGTGCAAGAGTGAATTGCAATTCAATTTGTTGAACCCTATTCAGGAATTTTTAGTCAAAATGTAAAATTCTGCTATCTCCTCTTTATACAGGCAAGTCATGGAAGGCCCTGACTCCCCCTCAGAAGAGGCCCTATGTGGAGGAAGCAGAGAGGCTTCGGGTGCAGCACATGCAGGACTACCCCAACTATAAGTACCGTCCTCGCCGGAAGAAACAGCTGAAACGCATCTGCAAGCGCGTGGACCCTGGCTTCCTCCTGAGCGGACTGGCTCCTGATCAGAATGCCCTGCCTGACCAACGGGCCCTCTGTCATTCCCTTGACAAAGACGAGGGCAGCTCTAATGGTGTGGGCGGTGGCTTTTCCAGCCCCAGCCCTGCTCTGCCCAGCGTCCGAAGCTTCAGAGACCCTGCCGGCTCCAACAGCAGCTTCGACACCTACCCCTACGGCCTGCCCACTCCTCCTGAGATGTCCCCCTTAGATGCCATGGACCACGAGCATGTACCCCCCTCTTATTACTCCACGTCTGGAAGTTCCTCCGTCTCCTGCTCCCCAGATGAGCACCACCAGAATGGCATGGGCAGCCCGCCCCCTTACCACACTGACTACACTCAGACCCAAATCCACTGTGGGGGCGCACACATAGGTCACATCCCTCACATGTCCCAAACTGGTGGCAGCAGCGGAGGACTGATCCCCGGCCCTCCTCTGTCTTACTACAGTACCTCATCTTTCCCCCAGATTCACCATGGGCTCCACCAGGGCCATCTGGGTCAACTGTCCCCCCCACCAGAGACACAGGGTCACCTGGAGACTCTAGACCAGCTGAGCCAGGCTGAACTACTGGGTGAGGTGGACCGCAATGAGTTTGACCAGTACCTGAACTCCACCGGGACCGGGTTCCACCCTGAGCATGGCAGCAGCATGACTGTTACGGGACACATCCAGGTGGCGTCTGCCGCCACTGCTTCTGCCACAGCGTGTCCCAGTAGCACCACAGAAACCAGCCTCATCTCCGTGCTGGCGGACGCAACGGCGGCCTACTACAACAACTATGGCATCTCGTAAGCTTGGTTGCAGCTCCCATTACACTTGTGACTGATCAGAGACACTACAGGGTTTAAGATGGGTGAGGTCGAGTTGGGATGATGTTGCACTTGGGTGCTAATAAGAGACATATTTCTATGTTTCCATTGAAGAAATCTCCCCTGAGTAGCATCTTCATCCCATCACGATTAAAACCTGAACTGATTACTGAGCAATATGATTGTCTGGAGCCGAGGGAAGAACAAAGAGCAATCGGAGGAATGTGAAGAAAGGGAGATGGACACCTCAGGGATGCAGACACAAAACACTATATAGTATGCCACCTCCAGTTGTCATGAAATTTCCAAACCAGAAGAACAATCGTGAAAAAGACTTCTTGTCCACTTGTAAATGTCACCAGTTACTGTTGCCACTGAGGCGTGTACAGATGCTCATTAGAAGCTAATTTAAGTCCTTTGATGTTTCGCATAAATTCTAACTGTAATGCTACTATCGACGCTTTCCATTCGAATGTTTGTATTATCATGTTCTTGCTCTCATTAGTTTGGGAGTCTTACCTCAGTAGTTGTAATTGAATGAGGTTTTAGTTGGACATTTCTTATGCAATTTAACAAAGACGTTGTATAATGAAGAAAAAAGGCGTTTATACTTCTTATCAAGTACTTAATAATATATAATCATAACCTCTACAATGAAAAATAATAATGGTAAGTATAACTGTATGCTGATTTAGGTTTGTGAAAGACAATAATTTAAAATAAAGTGAAATTTTTATATTAAATCAGTTGCTACTTGGATGATGCATCCACAAACATACCACAACAAAAGACTTCTTATTATTTCATTATTATCAGGAGTATTCGTAATAATTGATACACTTAAAAGGCATTGTGCAGTAGCAGATGAAACACATTTCTACCCATATGTAGCAGGTAATCAACACAGTCAGATTACCAAATAAAACAAAAAAAGAAGGATGTACTGCTTAGTAGTTTTTGAACACTGCAATTTTCCATACACAAATGGAAAAAAGGGATCATCTGTCCATCTTTGAATTAAGTGTCACACCATGTATTCTTCTATTTCGGGCTCTGTCTAACTGTTGTACTGCGAGTGGCCCATTCTGACACCCACTCCCCTGCTTGCTTTTTCCACCCTCCATCATCCTTCTCCATCCGTCTCCTCTCGCTTTCATTTCATCCCGGTTCAGAGGATTAGTGTAAAACAGGCACAGCCGTCGCCACCCGCCTCCATCTCAACCGTCTTTTGTTTTCCTGGAGTCTTATTCTGGGTGCCATTCTTAGGCATGCTGGACCCCCACCCCCCACCCCCCATCCCACCGCACACTCCTTCCACCCCCACCCCCTCACCCCGTGTTATATCTTGCTGATGCAGACCTTTCGTAATCTGTGCAAAATAAATAAAAAAATAAATCCAGAGGCCTCGTTGACTGTTTTACACCCTCCTCGTTTTTCTTTTTTTTTTCTCCTCTCTCCTCTCTCCTCTCCACTCCTCCCCTCTCACCCTCTCTGTTCTCTTGAATTTTTCTTTTTCGATAAAAGGAATTTGGGGGGCTTTTGACAAATCCTGGAGTCTGGCTGGTCTTCCTGCATTTTTTGGGAACGGTTGAGTCGTGCTTCTTGTAAAGAGGATGTGGCGGAGGAGCGGTGTTTCCTGACTGATAAGGGAAAAGCCTCTCTCCGTCAGGATGTTTGGGCCTGGCTGGGCCCTGCATTAAAGAGCCAGAGAGAGGGAAGGGAACCCGCTGTTCAGCTAGCGGGAGGAAACACTGCCGTGCTGATTAGCATCTTACTTACCCGTCTTTACTTACCCACCATTTTTCAGGAGAGGCTTTGTCAACCTGCCTTGTTCTACCTTGACCACAAAAATGCAGACACGCCACACAAATGCACACAATACTGAGCTCTAAACAGTTTTCATTCTCTATAATCAGATGCTTGTGGTGAACAAATGTACCCAAAAATGACCTTTCTTGGCACACATATTCAACCCTGATCTTGTGTTTTTGACACACCTTCATGGCACTTGTGAATGTGATTAAACTGACCAGAATGACAACATTCATCATGTACCAATGTTTGCAGCTGGGTGATGTTGTGCTCATTTCTTTGGGGTTAAATCATTACCCTTTGTGTCTGTGGGGGTTCAAAACTCTGTGGAGGGTCCGTTTGAGTGCAACCATACTGTGTTTTGGATGCGGGAGCCAGGTCGGTGGTGCCCCAGGCATACGGGGTGAGAAAGTAGTCACTGAGTTGTCAGGGTCGGCTCAGGGTGCTGCTGCAGACTCCCTTGGTAAAGACGCCCTGCAATGTTTCAACAGTCACATCTACCACCTCAGGGAAGGACACTGTAACATGGACAAGGACAAAGTGTCAACAAAGCATCATCACATTAGACTGCACACAAGAACCTCAACTCAGGCATAAGTTGTTGCACTTCCTAAAATTATATATATAGTGTTGCTGGTTTTAGACTGTGATAAAAAAAAAAAAAAACACTATTTGGTATCTAAACCATTAACTATTCAGTAGTTTGCAATGATAAAATAGTTAGCACTGACTAGTTAACATTTCCTTAGGGTAATAGCACTTTTTTGATTTTGATAAGCGCACAAAATCCCTGCTGTGAGATTTCCAGAGAAGGCCTATAGAGGTATTTGCTGAGATGCGCGGATCCTCTGACTTTTAAGTTTTCGGGAAGTGAGGGCAAAACACTCAACTTGTCAGCCTCAATCCTTTCCTCCCTAGAAGTTGACTCATTGTCATCATAACCTTTAGCGAGAGTCTTCTCCTGAAAACCAAAGACAGCCATCGCTGCTGTTTTAGCTGCAATAAATCAACAAGAGAGGAAAGAGAAAATAACATGTCAACAAACAGCGGCATGACATTGTTGTGCACTGTGTCAACAGTGCACTTTGTACACACGCACATGCAAGAATTGTCTGTAAGGGAGAACATAGTATCCGTTCTATAAATTGCATCTCTTACACACTTGCAGGATCACAAGATTTACAATATTTGCGAATATAAGGATATAGGCTGAACAAACAAAAGAGCCTCCTCTTGTTATTTCTCTCTGATTGCTGGTTGGCTCAGTTCCAGTCTCAGGTCAAGCCTGTGGAATGAGTCTGTCAGGTAGTCTGTTATGTTTCCTATTTCCTTCTCTGCCGTCATGTCACTTCCCTGGGCAAACAAACAACTCGGTGGTCTAACACCAACTGTCAAGGTAACAGCGTTGAGGCTCGGTGTGTGTGGACGGGGCCAGAGCTTGCACAGCTGTGTAAAGTATTATCCATCTGCTGGGATTGAGGTGAGCAGTGATCACTTTAAATATCATGTCCTCCAGAGGCATGGAGGAGGCCGACTGTCTGGTTGGTCCAGCGTCCATTGTGTAGCCAGCGAGGGAGCGTCCAATCACGTCACATCTAGAGGTCGATCGTTTCTGCTATATGACGTTCCTTGCGTACTAAGTGTAGGTCAAGAGGAAGTGGCTGATTTGAACTACGTGACTGAGGCGTATTAATGTCTGAGACAGAGATGCCCTTTAAACCTACAAGCTTGGATATATTATGTTGTGTTTAGGTTAGTAGTGAGGTACTGTGTATTACTTCCTTTAATATTTGAGATTATAAAACCTATAAGTAGCTATGTAGCCTATGTAGCAGCTGCATACACCACAAGCCATTTTTTGCAGCTGAGCAGAGCAAAGTTATTGTTCCAAGTCTTTCTGATGAAATAATCAGGTCTTTTCCTGTTAAACCTTGCAAACAGAGAACTACAAACCCATTACCACTTCCTCCTCACACTAAACACAGTGAACTTAACACCAAATTAAACTACCCTGTGTGACGGATAAAGACACACTTACATCAGTAAATACTAAATGTTGTTGGAGTGCATTTCCAGTTGGAGTGTGTTACAGCAGCATAATAACCTGTTTACAATTTCTACTTGGCCCTAAATCTGGCCAAAGGAGGAAAAGAAGGGGGGGGGGAAAACCCACACATCTCACAGCAAGGGATTATGGGTGCAGCTATTCTTCATCTCATTGTGGCTCAACAACAGGCAGAGTGTGGGGTGGCAGGCAGGCGTGTACGTCGCCGGACGAAGAATGGACCAGACTCGTCGAGGGACAGGTGCCATGTGGCAGAGGATGTGCGGGGACACAGATGGGGACCCCTGGAAAACTTGGGGGACTGTGCGAGCAGCCAAGGGCCTCCCACCCGTACCTGTGCTGTGAATACTGCAGCTGAGCGGGATCCGGCACCTGTTCTAAGCAGATACAGGCGACCAGCAAAAGCACAGAGGGAGGCCAGCACATGGCTGCCAACCCAGGGAAGGAGAAGGCTAGATTTCCATTTAAGCGCGGCCTGATTACCAAATCGGCGCAGGCAGGAAAGCTTGTGCTCTACTGCAGAAAGGATTGAAAAATGCTTTTCCTTCCAAAAATATGCACATTTCCGTAAACTACCCATAAAAACACTAGCTGTGTATTAAAATATTTTACCCAAAGTGAAATCAGCCTGTACCACCCAAAGTGGAACAGTGATGTGAAAAAAGTTATAAAATACTTTTCATTCAACACAGATTTATATATATTTTTAAGACAATCAGTGTAAAATTGTAGTGGATGTCCTATTTTTACAGCATGGCCTACACTGGTCTCTCTCTCTCTCTCTCTCTCTCTCTAATATGGCTTGCACTATGGCTTGCTCTATGTATGCTGCAGCGCTATCTGGCTTGTTTTTGACTGCTGCAGATTCTCCCTGGGGTGGTGTAACTCTTCACCTCAATGTGGAGGAGGATGTTCCTATTGTGCTTCCTAATTGCAATGTGGTTGTTCCATTTAAGAGATAGAACATCCTTATCTGTTCCGCGGGTGATCTTGTATTGTGGGAATCACTGGGAGAGGCTTTACGTACTTTGATTCATGTTTTAATTGAACTAATTACAATATTTAATCCAATGTGTCCATTTTCTGACGGCTAGATTTAATCTAGACCAGGGTATTAAAACTGAGACATGATTGAAATTCTAAATAATGTGGCTAATTCCTGCTAATTTTAAAAAGCCTGTAAAAAATGGTCATCTCCTGAGATGTTTTCTCTTTATAAATTGGATAATGAAATACGTTAATCAAGACCATTAAGTGAATTTGGACACTGCTTTTTTTTTAAAGGGCAAGGAAGATGTCTTTGATCTTAAGTCACTCCCCGTCTTTTCCATTTTAGTGGGTTTACATGCTTCCATCGTGGCTCTGACCCCGTCGTCCTGCACCAACAGAGTTTACTCAGCATGCATCCTGAAAAGCCGACGCACTAATGATTTAGATGAGTGATGTTATAAGTTCAGATGTGTGAGAAAGCCCCTTTTAACAGCTACTGTGGAGGATAGACAAAGCAAATGACCGAGCTGCCTGATGACAGCTTGTGAGACTTTTTGAGAGCCATTAAGTTTTAAATATTTCAGCAAATATCCTGCATAAAATTCGTGTCGCAATACAATGTAACAAACTTATCAGATTGTGAAGCAGACAAGATCAGCCCTCATAAAAATTTTCTTTGCCGCAAAGCAAAAGGATTTCTTGATAAACTTACCTTTAATAGTTATATTTAATTAAAAGTTAAGGTTAACAATGATTGTATGTTTTTGTGGCATTATTGTTCTTTCCCTTTTATTTAATTTTACATTTTTTTTAATCTCATTTCATAAAATATCTTATATCTGCTTTAAAAGTGCTGCAAATCTAAAATCATGTATGGATTTATATTAATACAGCCTTCCTAGCACTATTTTTTCAAATAACGACAACTTAAGAAAAAAGCACTGTTTTACTATTAAATAAAAGAAACTATGATTTGATTTTGATTGGATATAACGTGGTGCCTTCTATTTTAATCAAAGGTAAACTATGATGAAAATACTTGGAGAATGTTTAACACATGCAGTAGAATATTATTAATGACTTGGTTTCAATGTTTGAACAATGTTTAAATCTAATCTGTGTTACAGGTAGCAATACAAGAATTGGTTAATGTATTTGGTTATTAAACATAAATATTTGAATGTTAATATTATGACATTTGTTAAAAAGTGAATTGTATCAATGCTAACTAATTATTCAAAGTAGACTTGACAGAAGAGTTGGTAAAAAAAAAGAGACTATTACAGCCTCGATGTAGAAGTGAAGCTGCACATATAATGTAGGGGATGTTCTGTGGTTGGTGTAGAGGAGGAGTTACAGTCTCTGGCAATGTCTGTCATCATGGATTGTGTTATTGTCTGATTTTTTGGGGGCTTTGTTCATCTTCTTCTTAATCTTCCCTTGCCTTCTTCCTCGATACTCCAGGGAGCCCAGGCAGTGGGTTCTCCTCTTCAACGTTATCATCGTCACCATCGTCCTCATTTTCATACAGAGTGCAGCTGGCATCACTGTCATAGTTACTGTGATAGTCATAGTCCTAGTGCTGTCTCATCCCACCACTTGAATGTCTTACCACTCCTCTCCTCATCTTCATCGTCTTAATCTTGAGACCGCCTCCTAGATCCTCCAGGATGTGGGTTTGCTACTTCCATAAGCCGAATGAGTCTCACATTAGCCTCAGCAATGCAGTAAATATCCACAGCAGGATGATTGTTGTTATCGCTGTCGTCAACATTTTGAGGGTTAATGTTGTCATCATTGACATTCTCGACTCATGGTCTCACAAATATGCAACACTATATGAGGCACATAAATACACAAACTGGAGATGGCTACAAAAAAAAAAAGTGTAGTGTGCCCCCTACAAAAAATTAGAGCTGCAACGGTTAGTTGATTAATTGATTGATCTTTTGACAGAAAATGAATCTCCAACAACTTTGATAATCGATTAATCATTTTGAGTCATTTCTTAAAGAAGATATGTCAGAATTCTCAGATTTCAGCTTCTTAAATGTGAATATTTTGTTGTTTCTTCAGTCCTCTACGATAGTAAACTGAATATCTTTGGTTTGCAGACTGTTGGTTGGTAAAGAACAAGGCATTATAGGTTGCATCTTGGGTTTTGGGAAACAGTGATCAACACTTTGTATCATTTTATAGACCAACTACTAACTGATTAATTGAGAAAATGATTGATAATGAAAATAATCTTTAGTTGCAGCCTTACAGAAAATCTTCAAAACACTTTATTGGGTTTTTTGAGAGCAATTGAAAAACAGAGATGGCTGTGATAACATTACAAATCAATGTCACTGTCCGCAATCAATGGTATTTAGCTAACGTAGCTGAGTACATTACTATAAAATATACAATGGGTGACAGTATAGTCAAATTCTGTGTCAAACTACCTACTACTACAAAACACCTTTAGCTGCTGCTACCTTTCAAAGTATATGGAAACATGGAGAATATTTAAGTCTCAGAAAACAATTTTTATGCACTAAATGATTCTGTTGGAAAGTTAGTAAAGTACAGAAAACTGGGTGTATTTGTCAAGATTTTCTAAGATGTGATAGATGTCAACAACTCTAGATTTCATTTTGTTTATTTTCATGATTTTGCATTCAATGACACTTGTTTCTTTAATTTCATTTTATTTATGATAAACCTTTGCACTGTAAGAATTTAAGTGCGACTGGTGCAGTGTGGATACTTATTATTATAGTATTTTGGGAGATAGGGATGTGGTGCGGGGGTTGAGGGGTGGAATACAGTAAATGTTTAATTTCTATACTGGTGGTGGAATTTGTTTTGAGATTTGTGTTTGTTATTTTTTTTTATCACTAAAGGAAACCTGTACAGGAGATCCGTTTCCTGCATTATCATTTAGGTTTTCACCTCCCAGATGCCTGTAAACTTGAAGATTCATGTATCAATGATGTAAGTTCCTACATACAGGAACAACAAACCTCATTTACCAGAGCTTATTCGAGATAAAGTACGTCAGTCATGACACACAGCATTTCCGCTGCCTTGATGTGCACTGTTTACACTCAGAATTTCTGGGTAACGCTGCTCCTGACTGACCTTGGCAACGGGTCATTCTGGCATCATTTCCACACTCACTCCCATTCCTCCAACCTTACGTTACGGGTGTAATATTCGGGATGTTGTTGATGTCTGAGCTTGAAGGAATCCCTTCCTGCTGGATGCTCAGCCCCGTTTCCTTAAAGACTCAACATCAAAAATGAGACGCACGGAAATGACTCACACACTTGTCCCCAGAGTTCAGACACTTCAACTAAAGTACCATGTTGACAGGTTCAAAACAGGATATGAGCTGTATAGGTATGTGTTTATTACAGATGGCAGAATACTTAAGAGCAGTGATATCTGAAAGCTCTGATAAGCAAATTAAGTAGCTACAGTCACGTAGCCACTGTGGCACACAAAGACTGAACTCACAAACTATTACAAAAGGATAGCATACAAACATAGACTGATAATAAATAGGCCACATTTATGCTTGCTAGATACTTCAACTCCAGAAATGCAGCACATGTAGGCAAATAAAGCTATATCAAGTCAAGACATTTTCCTGTAAGATTTGGCCCTATAGTGTGTCTGCTTCTGCAAAATATCAAACAGTTTGCACTTTCACAGGGGAGTTTTCCCCATGGTGACTGGAACTAAGAATCTGTAAAAAGTCATTAATTACAATAGCCCATGACCTTTTATGCTAACTTATGCTATTTATAAACTGACCAATTTATGCTTAGCAGTGGGATAATCATTCTTATCCTATCATCATATCTTATCAATCATTCATAGAGTTCCTCTCAAACATATACTTTAAACAGTAACATACATGCAAGATATAGGCTACACTATTACTCTACAACCAGCATCACTGGCATGTGTAAATTAAAGTCAGAAAAACCTGCGTGTGAATCGTAATTTATTCTGATGCAATGCAATTATTATCTTAATTGGCTCCAGCTGTGTGCAGTCCAGGTGTTATCAATGCATTAATTAACCTAAAGGGAACTGAAGATAGATGTAAAGATAGATTTCTGATGACTAAAGCTACCACCTCTATGCCACACAGCTATACTTTTCTACCACAATACATACTGTCGTATTCTTTATATTCATAAAGCACAAAGATACATTAGCTCTGAACTCATTAAACCATCATATGATTAAAACTTTGATAAAAACTTATTTGGTGTTTTGTCATTCACAATAATGGAGAGTGTCCTACACAAGAAATTGCACCTGAAAACTGCATACCTGCTGGCAATGGACGTGGAGGATTCCTCCATTGGACTTTTCAAGCAGTTTCAAGGAGTCAGCATCTATCGGCCATGAGAGGAACTGCAGCCCTTCCGCAGTATGAATCACTGTGAAAGCGCATGTAAGCCTGACGGAGGTGCAGCTGTGTGTGTGCTGTAGACTGCGGTGCACTTACTAAGCACAAATTCACGGTTCTGTATTGTGTTCCAGGTCTGCAGGTTTCCTACCATAACATAGGAAACACGTTAGCGTCCTCAAGCTACATACATGCTAGTTATCTCATTAGCCAGTTGAGCTAAAGTTGCATTCATAACCCGTACAGTTACATCTATATTTAGAGGTTTAGTAGTCATGCTGTCGTGAGTTTTATAACTTTCCAAACATTGTATTCCCACTCGACATGCTATTATTATTTATATGATTAAAATACAGGGAAACGTACTGACGTCAGGATGGCCGAGCGGTCTAAGGCGCTGCGTTCAGGTCGCAGTCTCCCCTGGAGGCGTGGGTTCGAATCCCACTTCTGACAGATCATTTTTTTTCAACGTTCCCCCCTTTAAAAACAAAATCTGTTCACGTTCAGTTTGTCTAAAATGTTGGAGAATTGGACCAATAACATTCACCGCTCCAATATTCTGCGACCAATTCTGAGCAGCTCTCCAACATTTGACCAATCACAGCGGAGAAATGTTGAGAAGGTAAGTTTCTTTTTCTGTGGGGGGCGTTCATCAAACAGTGAACATACAATAAGCTGGACGCTATCAATGATAACATGTTGCTCAAATCTACTCAAATAACATGGTGAGTATTTACACATATCCTACAGTGTATGACATAATTTAGAAGTAATTTCACCTGTTGTGTCATGTTATATTGATTGATTTAGCTGTAAACACTCCGTTATCTGACTGGAGTTTGCTAGTGTTATCTATCAAGATGGCTTTTGGGTAGGCTATCAATACAGCGTTTCGAGAACAAAATGTTTTGACTATGAAGCAGATTATTTCTACTCAATCCTTTAAATTTATATATATATGTATACACACACACATATATATACATATATATATATACAAATATATTGAGGGGTTTTAATATATTGAGGGGTTTTCATATGAATAGGTCTTCTGATCTTCAGCACTTTCAGCTGTTAGTATGCTAACGTTCATTTTGGCTTATTTGAGCCTATTTCCAAGACTAATGCCAGTGTTACGTACACGATATATAATCGTTTTCACCTAATCACGTTTTTTAATTTGTATAATAGGCTAGGCTAAGTTTATGGTGATAATGTAATATGAACACGTCCCTCACATCACTTTACACAAGTTTATGGTAGTTAGCTACACTGTAACAAGTGATGTTACCTAAGGGTTTCTAACTTATGTTAACATACCTTATATACTGTTGAGGTCAAATTTGACCCATTTTGACATTTGAAAGCAGTATAAGCACTCTTAATGACATTCAAATTACATTAAGCCTGAAATGTTATGACTTTTCCTAAAGTGTCCCAGAATATACAAACATGACAATATTTCATATTATTTATTTTTGTGCAGTTGGTATAATAGAGGGTGCTCGGGTCAAATGTGACCCGTATTTATTCAAAGGGATTTCAATGTCACTAGAGGGGGTCAAATCAAGGAAAAGGCTGGTTATGTCAAATCTTGAAACATTGAAACTATAGATTGCCATCTCTGTGTATTTTTGTCATTAGGACAGTGGGAACAGAGGTCATGGGGGACTTTGACACTGTCAGGAGAACTGCCCATGTCCTCACCATATTGCTACAATTGCCAGCGTTCCCACTCAGATGAGCATCTGCACCTGCAAACAAGACTATACAAAGTAACAAATCAAACCCATCGATTACCAGGCAACCAATATAGTGGTTGCCCAACATAGTCCTCCCTGTAGTGGATGGCAGATTTCATAGGACCATAAAAAGTACCTGAGCCCCTATTTCACTGATTTGGTGAAGTGGAGGGAATGATTTGGTGGATCTGTTAGTCCAAAAAGGAAACAGTGAGATGAAGAGAAAGTATTAGAAGAGGAGGACAATATAGAGAAAATGGAGCAAAGGCCCTTGTGACTTCTCTCATGCAAAGATAACACCACTTTCACCACATGCTAACCACAGCAACCGCAGCAGCACAGTAGTCCAAAATTTGCCCTGAATAGTCTGCAGTCCCACAGTCAGTTGTCACAAGGGGACAAAAGAGAGGGAGATGCAACTTCTGCACAACAGAAAAGGACTGCAAAAGTAATGTTTTTTGCAGTTTTGTTTGTTTGAAATGTACAAACCAGTTTGTTGTTTTGTTTTATGACTAATACACTCAATTTAGAGTTGATTGTGTACAAGTGACAGAAAAGAAGGGCATGTGGTTTGCGGGCAGTGTTGATTGATGGTTTTAATGGTTATAATGAAGCCTACCATTCAAAAATAGAGTCCTTCACTTTCAATAAAATTCATAGAAATAATTATGACTGTTATGTTCATCTGTTTTAGATAAAGAGATCATAATATAGTGTGGTTGTGAATGTATTTTCTCTATAAATGAATAGTGTCAAACCTAAAGAAAACACTCTCTCTGCTCTCTGAAACATCAATCAAGAATAAGTCATCCATTTATTAATGACTGATAAGGTATCTATGGATGCAAAATACATTTGTGGTTCAAAATTTGGTAAAAGGAACTAATTATAAAGGGATACTTGAGCTGTGTCAAAATTTACCCGCTCCATACTATGAAGTGTCAGGATATGAACAGTACAGTATGTAAGGGTTATGTGGAAAATCCCCTCCCACTCTAACCTTCCTCTACCTGGCTCACTGCTTCCTGGATGGGCAGAGCCTCAGAATCAATATAGGCAGCCAGCTCACCTGTGGCAAATGTTTGAGAACAAAGAAGATGGCTAGACTCATGTGGATGCCCCAGCTTTAGCAGTTTATGATTTATTTGCTGTAATGATTAGGTTTCAGTAGTGGTGAAGTTATTTCTTCATTTCAAGGTGTACCCTAGTAACTGACATGGAGGAAGATGAGGGCTTCTCTGATATCACAGTGCCGGGCCTGGAGGTCCTTCAGGTTCCAGCCTCTCCAACTCCTGGTTTCTGCACCATTACATCTGGTCTTGGTTCGCTGGCTGACAATACATCCAGTCTTGCCTCCAGCGTCTCCACCCTGGCGATCACCACATCTTCCATGGCTCCTGGCACATCCAGTCTGGGCTCTGGCACATCCACCACGGCTCCCAGCAGATCCACCCTGGTTCCCGGCACATCTGATATGACTCCCAGCACATCCACCCTGGTTCCTGGCACATCCACCCTAATACCAGCAGTAGTCCTTCCTGTGTCAGCAGTTCAGGGCACCAACCCACAAACCAGTGCGTGTATCACCACAGTGGAAGCTGGAGCAACTCCAAAGAGGCCATATAGGCGAACTGTAGAAGCAAACACATGTAAAAGGTGTGGCCAGTTCTGCACTGGACGCAGAGTGTTATGCCCTCAATCTGAATCTCTTCCAAAAGACCAATGGTTGGAGGAAATGAGGAAAAAGTTCCCTAAATAATAATGTGAAATGTAAATAGTTAATAGTTGTAAATATTAGTTGTATTGTAAAAAGTTTAAAATAGTTTATTAAAGTATTGAAATATTATTGTCTTTACTGTAAACAGTTGTATGAAAAATCAATATTTCTACATCTGAAGTTTTCATTGTATTGTACTTTCTGTGGTCTGTTTTAATTAAATCTTTTAAAAGTGTTACTTTGCTTCTTTTATCTATGAACAAAGAAAATTAGTGTACAGCAAATGTACAAGTGGGTGTTTTTAATGACAGTTTGTGTAAAACAGCACAATAA
The DNA here is from genome assembly GCF_963924715.1 of Thunnus thynnus. Taxonomy (NCBI): domain Eukaryota; kingdom Metazoa; phylum Chordata; class Actinopteri; order Scombriformes; family Scombridae; genus Thunnus; species Thunnus thynnus. The sequence continues at coordinate 15,450,106 of NC_089534.1, forward strand.
TAATAATAATGATAATGGTGATGATGACAACATTCAATAATAACATGGTATGTTATTTACAAATTAACTAACTCGACATGGGAAAAACAACATGCTATGCAACAGAGGAAAAGGAACATGCTCAGAGGAGGCATTTTCAGTTCTGGTAAATGTTGAAGGCGATCTGATTTACATGAGAAGTTTCAAATGAGGGTCAGCAATGGAAAGATCTGCTACCTAAGTCCTGAGACTAATAGGATTGTCTACCTTCATTTCTTATGTTGGCAGATTGCTATAAAAAATAGAGACTATTTTATTCTAAAAAAAAAAGAAAAGGAAACAGTGAAGGTGAATTGCACATGCACACATGCAAAACACAACTAATGCATGCACACACACTTATGCACAGATGCACATGTACACACACACTGAAATAAACATTACATAACCACACATGGACATGGTAGCGTTTGCTAATGTACTGTGGAGTCTGAGTTTATATCAAACTTAAACACATGCAGCAATATTGCATCTTAACGTGTTGAAAAATCAACTTTATTACACCTATGAAAGCGTAATTGTGAAATGTTTGCTTGGCTAAACCTGAACCGTACAGATTTGGACTACTTAGAAATGAATAAATCAAACAAAACTGCAAATGGATAAATATAACCGGACATTTAAATTAGGATTCTGCAGAGGTTTTGTAAATCTGCTGTAAGTAGTGCAGGATTTGTCCAAAGCATGGGCCTGCCACTGTAAGATTGCGTAAATGTGGCTCTCTGCTCTTAGTCACAGTATATTTATAGCCTACTCCCTCCTTGTGATCCTCATTTTGACCTCACTGTGACAGGTAAAGGTTGAAGAGTCAACAGAGGGAAAGCCTGTCTAGGAGACTCATTATCATGAGATTGGATTGAAGTTCTTTTCTACATGGAATAAAGTAGTGAAAAAGACTCTAAACTATATTTACCATCTCTCTTATATACAGGAATTGGCATTATACCAAGGGTGTTTCCCTGGCTTCGGATGCACAGATGGAGGGATTGTCAGCTCCAAGATGGACAGCAGTCAAATTGGCAAGTATCATGTTGTTTTCTATTTATTTATTTTTTTTAGTCTTTTTTGTCCATTTCATGAACTTATAGGCACTTCAATTGCTAGATTAAAAAACATACGTGTTAAAAAACATCAGCGTATTACATTTTCATTGTATTACTTGTATTTATTGTAACAGAAATTTGATTTTAATTTGTTGTGAGAATTGGAGTTGCTTGTTTTTATGCCATAACTTTAATTATTATTTGACATTTCATCATGGCAGGTTAACTGTATCAACTTTATCATTTTTGGTGTGTAATTTTACACTTGTATCTTTGCAGTCTGAAGTAATATAATTACATAATAGGTTATTAGTATTTGGGGCCAGTTGTGTACCCTTTAATTGGAAGTATTTATTACATCTTATATCCAAACTTGAACTTGGGTCTCACCCTTTAACTGGGGCAATTTGCAGTAGTCCTGCTGCACAGCAGGTTGCACACTAATTACCCCTGATATTTTAACCGCAACCAGAAGGGGGGAGTGCTAAGCCTGAGCATCAGCGCACACGTGTGTGCTTGATGATGAGCTTCAGGGCATCCTGCTGTGACTGTTATCCAAACTGAATTTGCATGGTGGAGGACAGGCGGCTGACAGGAGACTAAAATGCCCACTAATCATATTTAATTCAGTGTAATGTAGACTACAGGTTCTGGGAAATTCCTTTATTGTGGCTTGTTTGCACTTTCAGCTCTTCGAGGCTGGTGGTGAGTGTAGTAGTTATTCATTTGACTGATCACAGATGGGTCCTTGTAGGGGTAAAATATATATTTATAGAAATTTAATTAAAAGATAAATCATCTCTGTCATAGTTGCCTCTTCCTGATGACTCCATCAAGAGCTGACTCAAACTGATCGTAAGTTCTCTCATTTGATTGTAAGAAGTGAGGGGAGGCTCTTTCCTCACACAGGAAAGCCCGCAGTCAGAGGACAAAACCTGTGAGTCATTCATTCACCGTCATTACTCAGCAGGGGGTCTTTCTGCTATTTTCTTCTGAGTCAGGACATTATAAATCAACCCACCTCAAGTCAACTCCACCCCACTTGACCCATCAAGCTCTTTAAGACCGAAGACAGATGGTTAGCATGAGTGCTTGCCTCACTGTGTGTGTGTGCGTGTGTGTGTATATGCTTTGTGGGAGTGGGTGCTCCTGTGATTAAGCACTTCTGGCATCATAGGGAGGGATTGGCATGCCGTCTGTAAGCCTCTGATAAGGGTAACCCCTCATATGTATTCTGTGGCAGTTCCTTTGTCCTTGAAAAGATTGAGCTGACCCCAAATGCAACTTAGACAAGGAAAGCACAGAATCTAAAATAGCTTTTCCTACCTTTCACATAAATATAAATGCAGGTGAAACATGCATGATTAGACATTTTTGGCCTCGTGACTTAAAGATATTGCTGCAGTCGGTCGATATCTGCAGCATTTTGAAAAAGCATTTCACATGCCCTGTGACTGTCATATCAATCTGTCTAGGGAGACTGTGCCAGCTGGGTTGAAGTAGGCCAATTAGCTGGAGGCAGTTCCTCTCTTATTAGTATCACAGTGCCCTGGAAAAATAAATGGGTATTTTAAAGGCTGCCATCTTTGCCCATTTATCTTGATATGACCCTTGAGACGACTCTTTGTTTCGTCTGCTTTGTTTTTGAGCTGGTTTGAAGCAGGCTAGTGACATTTTGGCTGAATATCATTTGAATACTCTTGTTAAGTATGAACAGAGAGTGGAGCATGCACATCTTTAAGAAACTTTTACAGATAGTGGATCAAAAAAACAAACAAGTAATACACTGTAATGATAAATTAAATAAAATAACCTAGAAAACTAAGACAGGTGCAGAGCAATGCAGCATATAAAGCCAGTCATCAGAAGCTTATTTAAAAGTTTTTGTTTATTTTGTTTATTCTCACTGACACATTTTAAACTGTAGACAATATCATGTCTCAGAGATATTTAAGCACAGCTTCAATGGAGTTTAATAGGAAGAAGACTAAAACAAGCGGAAAAATGTTGGGTGTTGTGATCTTGAAAATGAAAGAGCAAAGGGTCACACAGAGATAAATATATCATAGACGAGGCAGATATGAGAATTATCTCCCTTAAATCACTACTGAATGACACTTTTGTCATTGAGGGACAAACCCACCACTCTGATCACACCGTGTGTTCTGGCAGTGATTGATGTGAGATTTTTCTTGACTCGGAAATGCTCTCTTGTCATCACTCTAATTATTACAAATACTATGGTTATCATGACTGTCTTTAGCAAGAGGAAACCAAAGATGCAACAAGTGTAGGTGATGTTTGTGGGTGTTTTTCAAAGACATTTTGGTAAAATCTAGGAAACCATTAAGAAATGCAGAAATTTGCTCTCTATTCAGCAATTGTTGTCCTCCTTGGGAAAAAAAATGCTGTTCATTATCATAAAGGGAAATTTCCACCATTTTCCGATTATTATCATATACCAATTTTGTTTTATATCAACATACAAAGAAACTTTCTCATTATAACTTTTAAAAATGTTTTAATGTCTAGCTCAAATATAACACACTAACAAGTAGTCTAAGGTTTAGCATCAGAGACAAAACACAGCAAAAAGAGCAGCCATATAATGATGACTGAAGCAACAAAAGGTAACTGATAAAAGAAGGAACATTATGCGTAGTCATAGATTGCCACTGAGTCTTTAACTGCCTTCTAAAAACGTGTTTAACTCCCTTTATGCAATGGTGAAGTCCAAGTCATGTGTCCAAAGCCTCAGCAGATTTCAGGCCAATCTCAGAGTGATTAGCGAGGCTTTTCAGTCTATCCTTAGCTTCCCATGTATCTGATTAGCAGGTAGGCTCGCTTCTGGAGGGAGGCTTTTGAACTGGTTTCTCCTTTCTCTGCTTTCAAACGGTTTGGTGTTTCTTTGGGAGTTTACATCTCACATTCTGTGGCTTTGGGACTACTTTTTGGTTTGGTTCTTTTATCCTCTGGATTGTAATTGCAGATCATGTGAGTATACATATGGAGTATATATAACCTACTGTACATTTTGGGTGTATGTTTATCTGCAGCATGTCTTGCAGGTTAAATGTTGTTTGCATAGCAACTGAAATGCACAACACTAACTGAAAGAATGAAGTGGAAAGCCTGTTGTCATCCACCATGAAGTTCAAATTTAAGACCTGTCTTGCACTATGTTGTTCGTGTGATTCCCACAAAGAAAGGATGCAATAATCCGTGGCAAACCTGATGAACTCAGCCTGGCCTGAATGCAGGATGTCATTTTTATTTTCCTTGTTTGAACTTTTTTAGGAGCCTTAGTTGGCAAACATGACACCTTAGGGATAACATAGCATTATTCTAGGGATTCAAGGCCACATATGTTTCCTGGTCATGGTGAATAAAGAAAAAGAAAAATACCTCTAATCCATTGACCATGGCTTGTCATTTGCTTAGTAGCAACACATACTGTACACAGAATAATGGTCCCTGCCACATTTCTTTGTACCAACTACATTCTGCAAGTTTGCTAGCTACAGTAGACAATACTACCTTACACTGTATAATGAGCTATCTTTACATACTATCAGATAACTTCCCTGTAGTTCCCCTAGTAGCACCTTTAATGTTTGAATCCTGCGAAAAAATGCTTCTCTAAAATTATTTTTTCACAAACGGTCGTCTTCAGTAGCCATGCATTTTCTAAGGTTTATAGCTCATTTAATGCTTTGGCTTATTCTTGGGGTCATGAAACATATCATGGACAATGTCAGCATTTAGTATCAATAGTTAAAGCAGGCTAGTTAAACAAGGTTTTTTTTACACTTATGGTAAAATAATTTGTCTTAATTCAGTTAACTGAACTATAATTCACTTTCATAACCCTGGATTATGTTGGAAATAATAACCTTTTCTGCTTAAGTTATATTCTAAGACATTACAAAATGCCAATGTAGGCTATAAATGGGTATATGGTAGGTTCAACTCTCAAGATTTAAAGGCTCAGTTGACAGACAACATGGATATATTTACAGCAATCAATTACTTTTCTATGCCAACTCAGGAAACACTTGCTGCTTGTCTAGAACATTACCAATACAATAACAAGGACAACATTCAAACCTATTCTTTATAGGTGTCAGTCAAGCTTAGCCTATTTTACCAGTTGCAGAATTTGAGGCATTTTGATTTGCATTTTATAGTGGGCTTGTATCCCTTTCCACCAGGCAACAATGAATCATCTTTACCTCACAGTATTGTCTCAGTAAGAATGAATTGTGCATATTACAGATATTTCTGCTTTTTATAGGTAATCCTCACATTATTGATTGCAGAAAAAGCTGGCTAAGAATGTGTTTTCGTCAGTGACAGTGACAATCACTAGGTAATGTCCACTTTCACTGCTAGCAGAGACTTAAGCTCGTTATTTTAAGTCACTCGGAGGATTTATTTGTGGCTATATCCTCATTATCCCTGTCTTCATTTACTCTTTGATCTTCACAGCAGTCTTTACATATGTAACAACCGTGTCCTGTGTAAGTATGTATTTACTTGTAATGGTGTGTATTATTTTAACGGCTGCTGAACTGTGGATAACTTTATTTATAGTCTGGATTTGTCTGTATTGTGACAACCAACATAAAACATTGTGTGCATAAAAAGTGTATAAATAGCATAGAAAATATATGAAAAAGAGTACTTGAGTTTGTTAGTTTCTGACCTAATCCCAACAAAATAATTCACCACAAAATCTTCAGTAATCCAGGTTGTAAGATATCTAGCAGTACTAAACCTTGACCTGAAGAAGCCTCTCAGATCTTGGATCACTGAGAATAAAACAGCAAATCCAGTTGCTTTTGACTTGGCATTTATAGGCACGACTATAGAGACCGATTACACCTACAGGCTTAAAGGTGTTCCTTTGTAAGGATTTTCTTTTTCAGACAAGCCTTATGTCAGTCCTTATCAAACATGTTTAGGTACTACTTTAGACTTAAGTACTTCAGGGAAGCTGCTGAGGAGCCATGCTGGGTTGCCAGGAAAGGCTAAAATAGACATAAAAGTGCAACTGCAAGTTCATTGTCTGCATGCAGGTTAGCCTTGGATCAAAAAAGTTGGATGTGAAGGAAACAGGCACTTCAGAATCTGCCATGTTTTTGATTCAAACATTTAACTATCTTATTACTTTACACCATAAGAATAGAAAGAAATGAGAGACACTTAGTTCTTGAACCTGTTGTATTTTTTCACCTCTTGTTTTAATTTCTCTTTCAACCTAGGATGAGGTGAGATGAGTGGTAGCCATGCAGATGTTCTTTGCAACACCTTCCCTTAGGCAGCGCAGGAGAAACATGGCAACCCCCTGTCACTGTTTGCCCAAGCTGACCTGCCCCCTTCTGCTCAGTTGAGGCCATCCTTCATCCAGTGCAGAGAGACTACCATCAACGTCTGCGCAACCCAAAATGTCCTCCCACAAGCGCAACTTCCAGTGCTTCAATGCCGTAGGTGGTGATGGCTCCCACAAGCATCACACCAGCAGGCTCCCCAGGATCCCCCAGCATGGCATGGTGGCCCATCATGAACCTCTGGAGGAATGCTATCTTTGCTCTGAGTATAGACACACCCAGGCCCTGGAAGCATTAGAGACTCAGGTTTCACCTTTGTATCATACTCACACACCCTATCACCACCATCATCATCCGCACCAGTATGTTCTCCGGAGGCCGATCATGCCCAAGGAGCCACCTGTGGCACATTCTGGCCACGGGCGCCACATCCATCATCACAGGACCAACAAGATGGTGGTGCTGGTGAAGAACAGTGACCCCTCGTTCAAGAAGACCATCGTCTTGCACCGCAGGAGCATACGCAGTTTTGGGCTTTTCTTAGAGGAAGTTTCTGAGCTCATGCAGTACCACATCAGGAAGTTGTACACTCTGGAGGGCCGCAAGGTCAGTTCATAAACACCTGGTAGTAGAATAAATGTAAAGATATAAATGTTGTGTTTTCATTTTCTGTTCACTTTTTTCATGATACCCCCTTATCTGCCTAGAGTTTGTAGTACATTTTACTCTATAATGTACCCAGAGAAGTGTTCATTTTCCGAGAGGAAGTTTCTGTGATTGACCCAAAGTTGTATTTAAATGAACTGAAGGGATGGCTAAACCTGAAGTTAAGGATCACTATTACTATGAGTTGAGGTTGTCCACAATATGCAGATTTAAACTGTTGAAGTCTTACATATTGTTGGTACTAAAGGCTGAGATTGAAAACCAGGGTGAAAGAGAGGCCTCTAGTGACAGCACTGGTGCCCTACTAAGTCCCAGTTGAGAGCAACATCAGCTATCAGCCCTACATGAAGTCAAACACACAATGTCAAAAAGCAATTTCAGGATGATATTCAATTAATGAAACCACATATCATCAACATCACATGACATAAACAGCTTCTTAATCATGTCCTCTTAATCATCATGCAACACTAAATTAGGGGCCTTTGATTATGATACTCTCGCTTATTGAACATGAACAAATGAACATGCAAAACATATTGTAATATGGTCGTCAAAGATACAACTTGTAATGTTAATGTTTACATGAATAAAACAGCAGGTTGCTAAGTATTAAGATCTTTTATTAGTTACAGTTATTGGATTTAATTATTTGTAAATTAAATGTTTTATAATATGACATACCATATATAAGAACATTATAGGAGTTTATAGGGGCATTAACATTATAGGTGCTATTGAAAAAAACACTGTGAGACTCTCTGAGTCTATGTAGATCAAAGGTACAGTACTGCTGAGTACTGCTTTCGAATTGAAATAAATAAGGACATTGAATAGAAAAAAAACTCAGAAAAGTGCACCTTCTTTATTTTTACATTATGCTCTCTTTGAAATCTCTTGCCATCTTTTAAAGTAGAATAGAAAATAACAATTATTTTGGCAATAGAATAGAACAAAGTATATAAAAATAGCACTAAATAAGACATGAAAAAGGAAATAGTGTACCCCCCTGCACTCTCCTGTTTGCACCTGTCATTTGATTGCATTCATGAGCCATGATTATTAGTTTCTTGACATTTTCAGTACACAACAAATACACTCACACAACGTCAGTTTCATAGTAGGTTGTTACAATCTAAGTCAAGTGGGATACATATTTGGAGTGTGTGCATGTGGGAATGATGCAGGGATATTCCCTCACACATGCATTTGGATTGTGGATATCTCTTCAAAACCCATTAATCTTGGTCAAATCAGAGCTATTTTTGAGATAAGAGAAGCAGGTCAACGTTAAAACTCCATTCCCCTCGTTTGATACCGGAGGCATCTCAGAAATGTGTCTTCCACCGTGGCAATTAATTATCTTCACCTGGGCTTTGTGTGACCATGGATGAAGCCATTTATCTGCCGTTACCAACAGTGCCTTTTAAATTTGAAACTGCACTGTCATCAAAACTGACTGCTCGTAGGCAAAATAAAATCATCAAAACTCTAAATATTGTAGGCTACATGTTTTCTCTGAGTTTCCTATAGTTGTCAGTAGAAAGTAGAAGCAGCAGTATTCAATATTAAGTGTCATGAAAATGTAAAAGCACACTTTAATAAATAAGATAAAAAGAAACAACTGTATTTTACTGACACTCTACTTCTTCTTCACTTCACCTTAATCTACTATTATCTGTGTTTCCTTGTTATTTTAATAAGTAGAACAATGAATGGTATTATTGTCACTGTCTGGTGAAGAACATCCATATCCAAACAACAATTTTAAACTGAGTTACAATGCATTTTTTAAACAATCCAGGGCAGTTTTAAGGGGTTTTATGAGTTTAACTTTTAGTATAATCAACAAAAAACTGAAACCCTAATCATGAAAGATGACATGCTCTTTTAAAATCAGAAAAATTGTTGGTGAGACTGCTGCGGCTGCTCAAACACCGAACATAATAACGGACACAACACCAGGAGAAGTTTACTACATGTGAGTTTATTAAAGTAAATGAATGAAGACCAGATACTTAGCTCCACAAATGTGCTGTTGCAGCAGGGTGTAGAGAGAGAGAGAGAGCTAAACAAAAGGACCTGCCTATATGGACTCAGCCCACTAAAGCAGAGGTGCCTGCAATCAGATGATCGACCCAGAGGGATCAACAGGAAAAACCAAAATAAAACAGGATGTAACAAGATATGCCACTATATTTATATTAGTTTATTAGTAAAGAGGCAGCATAATTACTTTTATTCAACTCCGCATGGGGACACTATGCAACAGGTCAACACACACTCACCCCCACGGCTAGATTAGTATTTATGTTAATGTTCTGCTCTAAAAGGCAGAAAGTGAGAGTAATGCTTGCCCTTAACTGTGTGTTTCTGTTCCATTATACTTTTCAGGAGTGGGAGGTGTCCTAAAGAAAAAACATAATAAAACAACATAATAATGCTGTATTCATGGATTTCATTGCCAAGACCACACAATCAGCTTGTCTATACCTCTCACACAGTTTGCAGTACTGCTGAGCAATACCCTCGGCTCTCACGAGTGACAATGGCAGCTCACCATTGCAAGAACGCACTGTCATCTGGTGACGTTTCCCAGAGATCATCCTGGATTAGGATATTTATCTTGTCTTGACTAATTGCTTGACTCAGAGCCTTCTTTTGCAGGGATTAAAGCTCTCAGCTTAACAAAGAGGAGACAATACCTTGACACCACTGAGATATTTTTATTATAGTACTTGTTTCTTAAATGTTTCCCTACAAATATTTACCATTCAATTATAGTAGGCCTAAATTTTTAATTAATGAACAGAAATTTTCCTAAATCATGGCTACAAACTTACATCTGACCAGTTTAAAAATTGGGTTACTGGACACTTTAACACAGAAAAGTAATACTTTATGCTATTTGAATAATTAAAAAGCTGTTTGGAAAGTGGTCATAAAAGCTACAGTCAATCAAATCAGAACCACTGAGCTACACAGCTAATTTGAACGGGGTCTTACTGTTTACCTGGGGATCATAGCAATGAAAGATAAAATAATTGGCAATGTCATCATTTTCCATTGCTGTAAAATCATGTATCAGTTTTCTAAACTGATAACTAAAAAAACAAACAAACTAAACTAAACTAGAACTAAAAAACAATTAATTAATTAATTAATTGTCTCTCTGGTACATGAAACAACACGCCCCCACCAACACAGCCCCTTGTGTTATTTCAGTGCAGGGCTGTGTTCGATCCGAACGCCTACTAAGAAAGGGAAATTGTACATTTTTTGTAGTAAAATATGACAAGATTGTTAAATTTTCTATCAAAAATTGTGTATTTTGTAACTCCTCAGCCTATATAATCTATATTTTGTTATAAACTAATAGTTTCTCTACTTTTGCTGTAGATCGACAGTGTTCAGAGTCTCGTGCAGTGCCCCAGTGTTCTTATTTGTGTGGGACGTGAGCCCTCTCACCCTTCCATCGCGGAGAATCTTCGGAAAACATCTGATGACAAACTTCCAAAGCTGAATGTGAAGGCACGCTCCACTGGCTGCACTGAAGGACATGAAGGTAGGAGAAATGACTCATTGACACATGCTTAATTTCTCACACAATTTTAAAAACAATAATCTTTAAATCATTAAGGTATTTGAAAGCCCTAGTACGAACAACCACAGTAATTATCTTTCCATTCATTACCTTAAGGATCCAATGTAATTAATATCAATAATTATAAAATAAATCATTACCTTTGCTGATACAAGAAATGCATTTGCATATTATGTGTATTGTACATCATGTGCAAAAGAGCTCTAATTCCATCTAATTTTGTCTTTTTCTTCCCTCTTTCTTTTCTTGTCTTTTTTACTGTCATGATGGGAAATCAAGGACTTTCTACTGAGAAAAGTGTCACCCATCCACAGCTGGAATCTGGCGACAGATCCACCAGGCAGTCAGTGTCCTCTGACAAGTCATTGTTAGATGCAAACAACTCACCAGACCATGTTGATTCCCGCCCACCCACTGTTGATGGATTGATGAATGATGATATAGAGAAACGGGTCCGGGTTAATAAAGATGGCAGTTTGTCCATGGAAATGAAAGTGCGCTTTCGGCTACAAAATGATGAAACATTACATTGGTCAACAGAAGTAAGAAAGACCACAGACAGGACCAGTGAGTACCTCCAAGGACACAGTAATCCCTATTTTGCACAGGTTAGTGAAAGAAACTATTCAGAATCTGAAAACATCTCTGCTGGTGATTCAGATGAGGCTTACCTCACTAGGCACTATCAAAGACATACAGAGGAGCCTCATTGTCCTCATTGCTGCAGTCACTGCCAGGAGTATGACATCTGGAAAAACGTCCCAGGGACACAAGGAGCAAGTCGCTGCATTCGAACTTCCAGCTCAAGTTCATCCTCACACACAATGGTCTCTAGAAAGACAATGGTCGAAAGTAGGCAAACTGTGGCTAGATCAGGTGGAAATTATACAGAACAAGTTGTAGAGACAGAAACCTGTGTGGAGCAGACTGTTGAGGCAGCTGAAACTGTAGAATACTGCACCATCAGGAGTGAGACTTGCTCACCAAAGTGCAAGGTGCACTCCTTCCCATTGGACAACTGTGAAGCTGTTGACAGCTCCCCAAATGATCAGGTCGAAACTGCTCAAACGTCAGAGCAAGAAGAACAAACAGGATCTGCTCCTAACACTTCCTCTCCAATATTAACAGAACATGAAGAGGATCAAAATGATGATGAACTGGATAAACTAGAAGATGAGTTGGATACCGGATCACCTGGGCCAAGCATGACAGATAGAGCATCCAATGCTTCAAGGCACTCTAGCAAGTTGGGGAAACCGAAAAATTCATACAATTGTCATTGTGGAGTATCTGATGACCCTGAGGATGATACAAAAGGACAAACTGAAGAGGCGGGTGTGATAAAAAGAGAACAATCAAGTGCCATGTCTGTCAAATCATACGCCTCGGTCAAGTCAGATAAGTCTGAAGAAATAGAGAATGCAGAGAGTGAGGATGTAGAGGAGAAAAGATCCAAAAGTGCCATGTCAGTCAATTCAAATGCCTCGACAAAATCCAAATCAGATGTCTTAGAGGTTGCAGCTGAAGAAACACACACACAGGACGACGAACAAATGCAAAAAAGATCATTAAGTAGCGTGTCTGTTAAATCTTGTAATTCTGAAAAATCAATGAAGTCAGAAGTGGCAGCTGAACAACATAAATCAGAGGAGGATGTTGATGAGGAAAGACCACAAAGTTCTTTGTCATCAAAGTCCAAAACCTCTGTTAAATCAAAGGGATCAAAAATCTCTTCTCTCCCAGATGAAGAAAGATCTGAGGAGGAAACTGAGCAAAGGACACCCAGTGCCATGTTAGCAAAGTCAAACGACTCTGTAGGATCCAACTCGGGAGCACTTGAAGCAGAAGGGGTCGAAGCTGAAGAAAATGAGAGCGGAACCGAACAGAGAGCACAAAGCCCAGTGTCAGAGAAGTCAAATGTGTCTGCAAAATCTAAAATGTCAAGAGCCTCTGAAGCAACACCTGAAGAAAATTCAGATGACAAATCTGAAGCGAGTGAGGAAACTCCTGAGTCATTAAAGTCAAAAGAGGCTGTTGAAAATACTGAGGAAGACTTGGAAACTGAGGAAGCTGGAGACGATCAGGAGAGAGTGCCAAGTGTCATGTCATCTAAATCAGATATCTCTGCAAAATCTACACACTCAGAAGCATCTAAGCTTCAAGATGAAGAAAATGATACAAATATTACTGAAGAGAGAGCACTTAGTGCCATGTCAGCCAAATCAGCAAAGTCTAAAACATCTGAAACTGAACAAAATGCTGATATAAGAACACTTAGTGCTATGTCAGGAGTCTCATCTCATTCAAATATATCTGACGGTGCTGAGGAGGCAGATGAAACTGTGGAGAGAGCTCCAAGTACCATGTCAGTGAAATCTGTAAAGTCAAATGCATCTGCAAGGTCAAGAAAATCGAAAAGCCCAGGAGGCCTTACCAATGATGCAAATGCTGAAGAGGTAACTGAAGGAAGACCACAAAGCAAAATGTCAGTCAAATCAGCAAAGTCAGTGAAATCAAATATTTCTGCAAAATCTAGCAAATCTAAATCATCTCAGATTCCTAATAAAGAAAGTGATGGAGAGCAAACTGAAGAACGAGCAGCAAGCTGCATGTCAGCCAAATCAAATATTTCTGAAAATGAAGAAAATCTTACAAATGATGAGGTTGAGGAAACACAAAACCCCTGTGTTTCAGTAGAGGAAAATCCTACCAAACATGATGAAGCTGAAACGAGAGCATCTAGTCCCTCTTCAGAAAAATCAGTCAAGTCTAAATCATCTGCAATATCCAATAAGTCAAAAGATAGATCCGAAGAAAAGAACACTGATGAAGAAATTGCTGAAAGAGCACAAAGTGCAATGTCAGCAAAATCTGCAAAATCAAATGCGTCAGCAGTATCTACAAAATCAAAAGCCTCTCAAGTTCTTCTCAAACAAAATGATGACATTTCTGACGAGGAAGATACTGAACAAGTAACCAGTCAGAGATCACCAAGCTGCATGTCAAATAAATCAGCCAAGTCAAACATTTCTTCAAGAGTGAATGAGTCAAAATGCTGTGATGGTTCAGATGTAGAAAATATTCAAGAATATGAGGAAGAGAGGGCACCTAGTGCACTGTCATTGAAATCAGAACGATCACATGTGTCAGCCAAATCAGCCAAATCAACACGATCAAATATTTCTGCCAAATCTACTAGGTCAAAGCACAGTGATGTTTCAGCTGAGGAAAATACTGCAGATCAGAAGGAACATGGAGAAAGAGCTCCAAGCAATATGTCAACTAAATCTGCTAAATCTGCAAAGTCAAATGCCTCAGTGATATCTAAGAAATCAAGAGCTTCTCCGATCTGTGCTGATACTTCTGAAGAAATTGTTACCAGAGGGGAGACTGAAGAGAGAGTAATGAGCTCAATGTCAGCCCAGTCAGATGAGTCAAATATTTCTTTAAGATCAAACAGGTCAAAACGTTCAGCTCTTCCAGCTGAAGAAAGCTTTGAGAGCCCTGATGAAGGAGATGACGAAGAGGAGACTGAAGAAAGAGCAGCAAGCTCCTTGTCAGCCAGATCAGTCCAGTCACATGTTTCTGAAATATCTATTAAGTCTGCAGAGAGAGCACCTAGTGCTTTGTCAGCTAAATCAGCAAAATCACGTGCTTCTACAAAATCTATCAAATCAAAGGCCTCTGAAGTTCCCTCTGGCAAAACTTCTGGCATCCCTGATGAAGGAGATGGTGATGAGGAAACTCAAGAAAGAGCACAGAGTGCAATGTCAGCCAAAACTGCAAAGTCAGCTATTTCTGTAAAATCTACAAAGTCAAAAGGACAGGATGGTCCAGCTGAAGAAAATGCTTCGCATCATGAAGAACATGTAGAGAGAGCACCAAGTAATATATCAGTCAGATCAGCAAAATCAGCAAAGTCAAATGTTTCTACATCATCTAAAAGATCCAAAGTTTCTGAAGTTCCCATTGAAGATGGTGTTGACATTCCTGAGGAAAGAATTGTTGATGGGGAGAGTGAAGGGAGGGCATTGAGCTCAATGTCAGCCAAGTCAGTAAAATCAAATATTTCTGCAAGATCAAACAAGTCAAAATGTTCAGCTCTTCCAGCTGAAGAAAGCTTTGAGAGCCCTGATGAAGGAGATGACGAAGAGCAGACTGAAGAAAGAGCATCAAGCCGCCTGTCAGCCAGATCAGTCCAGTCACATGTTTCTGAAATATCTATTAAGTCTGCAGAGAGAGCACCTAGTGCTTTGTCAGCTAAATCAGCAAAATCACATGCTTCTACAAAATCTACCAAATCAAAGGCCTCTGAAGTTCCCTCTGGCAAAACTTCTGGCATCCCTGATGAAGGAGATGGTGATGAGGAAACTCAAGAGAGAGCACAGAGTGCAATGTCAGCCAAAACTGCAAAGTCAGCTATTTCTGTAAAATCTACAAAGTCAAAAGGACAGGATGGTCCAGCTGAAGAAAATGCTTCGCATCATGAAGAACATGTAGAGAGAGCACCAAGTAATATATCAGTCAGATCAGCAAAATCAGCAAAGTCAAATGTTTCTACATCATCTAAAAGATCCAAAGTTTCTGAAGTTCCTGTTGAAGACGGTGTTGACATTCCTGAGGAAAGAATCGTTGAAGGGGAGAGTGAAGGGAGGGCATTGAGCTCTATGTCAGCCAAGTCAGTAAAATCAAATATTTCTGCAGGATCAAATAAGCCAAAATTTTCTGCTGATGTTCCAACTAAAGAGAGCCCTGAGTGCTCTGATGAAGAAAACGATGAAGAGCAAACTGAAGAAAGAGCAGCAAGCTCCTTGTCATGCAAATCAGTCCAGTCACATGTTTCTGAAATATCTATTAAGTCTGCAGAGAGAGCACCTAGTGCTTTGTCAGCTAAATCAGCAAAATCACGTGCTTCCACAAAATCTACAAAATCAAAGGCCTCTGAAGTTCCCTCTGGCAAAACTTCCGGCATCCCTGATGAAGAAGATGGTGATGAGGAAACTCAAGAGAGAGCACAGAGTGCAATGTCAGCCAAAACTGCAAAGTCAGCTATTTCTGTAAAATCTACAAAGTCAAAAGGACGGGATGGTCCAGCTGAAGAAAATGCTTCGCATCATGAAGAACATGTAGAGAGAGCACCAAGTAATATATCAGTCAGATCAGCAAAATCAGCAAAGTCAAATGTTTCTACATCATCTAAGAGATCCAAAGTTTCCGAAGTTCCTGTTGAAGATGGTGTTGACATTCCTGAGGAAAGAATCGTTGAAGGGGAGAGTGAAGAAAGGGCATTGAGCTCTATGTCAGCCCGGTCAGTTAAGTCAAATATTTCTGCAAGATCAAATAAGTCAAAATGTTCTACTGATGTTCCAACTAAAGAGAGCCCTGAGTGCTCTGATGAAGAAAATGATCAGGAACAAACTGAAGAAAGAGCATCAAGCCGCCTGTCAGCCAAATCAGTCCAGTCACATGTTTCTGAAATATCTATTAAGTCTGCAGAGAGAGCACCTAGTGCCTTGTCAACTAAATCAGCAAAGTCACGTGCTTCTACAAAATCTACCAAATCAAAGGCCTCTGAAGTTCATTCTAGCAAAACTACTGGCATCCCTGATGAAGGAGATGGTGATGAGGAAACTCAAGAGAGAGCACAGAGTGCAATGTCGTCAAAATCTACAAAGTCAAAAGGACAAGATGGTCCAGCTGACGAAAATACTTCAGATCATGAGGAACATGTAGAAAGAACCCCAAGCAATATGTCTGTCAGATCAGAAAAGTCAGCAAAGTCAAATGTTTCAGTCATGTCCAAGAAAACAAAAGCTTCTGACATTCCTTCTGATCACATTGATGATACTCCTGAAAAAGAAAATGAAGAGGAACACAATGAAAGTAGATCAGTAAGTTCAATGTCAGTCCATTCAGTCAAGTCAAATGTTTCTGCAAGATCAAGAAGGTCAAAATGTTCAGCTGATGTTCCAGTTGAAGAAAGCATCGCCAGACCTAAGTCACATGCTTCTACAGATGCATCCTTCCTTCCTTCTGATACTGATAGTCCTAAGGGAAGAAACGATGAGGAAGAAACTTCAGACAGAGCAGAGAGTGCAATGTCTGCCAAATCTGCAAAGTCAGTCATTTCTTCAAAATCCAATAAGTCAAAAGTCTTTGATGCCACAAAAGAAGAAAATGCTTCTGGTTCTGATCATGAGGAAAGAGCTGCAAGCAATATGTCAATCAGATCAGCAAAATCAGCAAAGTCAAATGTTTCTGAAAAATCTAAGAAATCAAAAGCCTCTCAAATACCTTCTGATCACAGTACTGAAATTGCTGAGACAGAGAATGAAGGGGGAGTGAGCTCAATGAGTGCAGATGAAGAAGAAGACAAAGACCAAACTGAAGAAAGAGCAGCAAGCTGCATTTCAGTCAGATCAGTTCAGTCACATGTTTCTGAAAAATCTACTAAGTCACAAGCTTCTGGTATTGCAGATGATGTGGCTGAACATGATAAAACTACAGAGAGAGCCCCTAGTGCATTGTCAGCTAAATCAGCAAAGTCACATGCTTCAGTAAGATCTTTTACATCAAATACTTCTGAAGTTTGTTCTGGAAAAACTACTGGCATTCCTCATGAAGGAGATGATGGAGAGGAAACAAAAGAGAGATCACAGAGTGCAATGTCAGCCAAATCAACAAAGTCAGCCATGTCTAAGAAATCAAGCAAATCAAAAGTCTCTGATGTCCCAGCCAAAGAAAATGTTGCAGAACATGATGAAACTGTTGAGAGAGCAGCTAGTGCTATGTCGGACAGATCTGCAAGATCAAATGCCTCAGCAGTATCTCAGAAATCAAAAGGTACAGTTCCGGGTGAAGGAGGTGCTGAGGAGGAAAACAAAGAGAGAGCACCAAGTTGCATGTCAGCTAAATCAGTCAAATCAAATGTCACAGAAAAATCTGTGACTTCTAAAGAAAATACTGCAATTGCTGAAGGAACTGGAGAGCGAGCACCAAGTGCAATGTCAACCGAGTCAAATGCTGAAGAAGAAACTGAGGAGAGATCAAATATGTCTATATCATCGAGGAGTACACCAGCATGTGAAGCTCCTTCAGAAGAAAACCCTGCAAATGATGAGGAAACTGAGCAGAGACCACCAAGCACCTTGTCGGCTAAATCAGCCAGATCTGCCAAATCAACACATTCACATATTTCTGCAAAATCTAGTAAGTCAAAGGCCTCTAATACTCCAGGTGAAGAAAATCGTGAGGAGCATTTGGAGAGAGCACCAAGCAGTGCAAGCATCAAATCAGCGAAATCAGGAAAGTCCAATGCTTCAGCAGTATCAAAGAAATCAAAAGTGTCTGAGGTTCCTGCTGAAGATGATGTTAACATCACTGATGAAAACACTGAGGAAGACACTGAGAAGAGATCAATTAGTTCAATGTCTGCCAAAACTACTGAAATTTCAACTGAAGAAAACGTGGCAGTTTGTGAGGAAACTGAAGAGAGAACACCAAGTGCTTTGACAAATAAATCATCAAAGTCAGGTGTATCTCTAAGATCAAGGAAATCAAAAAAATCTGAAAAGACAGCTGAAACCCATGCTGAAGAGGTAAATGAAACAGAGAGGACACCAAGTGTTTTGTCAGTAAAATCAAATGTTTCTGCAAGAACCATGAAGTCAAACACGTCTGAAATTACCTCTAGTGAAAAGACTGGACATGATGAAGAAACTAATGAAAGAACACATAGTCCCACCATGTCAACCAAATCAGCAAAATCAACTAATTTGGCAACTGAAATTCCTACAATAGAAAGTTCTGACTCTCCCAATGAAGGAAATGCTCAAGCAAAGTCTGAGAGAGCACCAAGTGCCATGTCAGCAAAGTCAAATATTTCAGTGAGATCAAGAAAATCTAAAGTCTCTGATGTTACTACTCATGAAAAGGAGGAAAGAACAGTAAGCCCTGTGTCAGCTAAATCAAATCAATCCGAAATGTTAAGCAGGTCTGAAGTTCCTGCTGTGACAGTGGAGGAAACTGAAGACAGAGCC
This sequence comes from Thunnus thynnus, assembly GCF_963924715.1. Classification (NCBI taxonomy): domain Eukaryota; kingdom Metazoa; phylum Chordata; class Actinopteri; order Scombriformes; family Scombridae; genus Thunnus; species Thunnus thynnus. The sequence continues at coordinate 15,468,827 of NC_089534.1, forward strand.
CCCACAGCCATGTCATCGAAGTCCAAGGTGTCAACACGTTCAAAGAAGTCAACATCATCTGAGGTCAAAGGAAAGAAAAGTGAGGGGCGACCACAGAGTTCTTTATCTGTCAAGTCGAATCTGTCCGTGAAATCTCGAAAATCCAAAGCAACTGATATTTTAACTGATGAAGATGTGGGAAATAAAGAGCTGAAGACGTCCACAGCCGCTGATGTTCCTGTAGAGGAGAAGATCAGTGTTTCTCCAGTAAATGCAGGGGAAGCTGTGAGCCCTGAAGACAGTAAACCCACATCTAGTTCGCAAAAGGAGGATGAAAAACAAGATACAGTTGATAAGAAGAGTGTTCACTCGAAGACAAGCAAGTCAAGCAGGAAAACTGCAAAAAATACAGCTGCAGAGGTTCTTGACAAACCGAAGTCTGTTGTGAATTCTGCTGCGTCAGACACCCGTCAGAGTGCACAACAACCAAAAGGAAATAAACATAATGTGCTTTCTCATGCAGAGTCAGAGGAAAGTGATTCGTCACAATCTCTGTCCAGTTCAGATATTGGCAACGAAATTTGTGAGACTCCAGCCATGGGAGAATCAAAATCCAATGTGTCTAAGAGGATTATAAATGGTCAACTGGAAGCTACAGACGCTGGCAGGAGTGTCACTGATAACAAAAGTGACAAAAGCAGCAGACACAAGAGCACAGATGCTGATGACTTCAAGCTGGTCCCGTCTAGCCTACCAAATACATCCCCTACTGAGGTAATAAATGAATGGCTGAAAAAAATACCAGCTGATGGTGACACGTATGATGTGGAAGATTTGAATGAAAACAATGATGGACAAAAAACTGATCAGACAAAGGAGGAAATGACTAAAGTGGAAGATAATGAAAACAATGAGGACTCTGCAGTTGAGAATACAAAAGACCCAAATGAAGGAGTTGTGATGAACAGTGTCCCTAATGATGAATGTCAAACAACCACGGAGGAACCAAATGCAGATAATACCAGTACTCGGAGAGATGATGCCTCTAAAATATTTCACTCCTCCGTACAGGTGATGAAAGTACTTTTAAATCCAAAGCTTGACAGATGTAACAGTTTACCAGAGATTTCTCCAGTGTATGGACGTAAACTAAGCACTTCAGCTAGAGGCCTTTTGGATTGCCTTGTGAAGTTGCAGCTAATAGACCATGATCCTAAAAATGCAAACGAAAATGATGAAAGATACCAAGAGCTAATGAATATTCTTCAGTCTCTTTGGCTTTGCGATCCTCTAGAAAATGAACATGTGCTAAAGAAGGACGATCGCCATTATGTCGATGATGAATTCAATCATACGTCATCCTCTGGTGTGGATGTCAACAGTGGCTCCACAGGCTCGGGGAAGAGTAGTGATGGTGTGAATGGTGATGTGTTGCAACCTCATATGACTGCAAATACATTAAGCAAAGTACCAGAAGTTCATGAAGGTGAAGCAGAAGCAGGTAATCAATGGACATGTGAGGCAGAAGTAGGAGTAATGGATGAAGAGAAACAAAAGGAAGATGATCCAGCAACAGATGACACCATTAGAAGTAGTGATAGTCCAAGAGAACTACCTGAAACACCACCATCCTCAGGATCAGGAAATGACAGTAGTGGCCAAAAGCTTCCAGAGGAAACAGAATCTCAAGAGGACACCAGTTCAGAGGGTACAGTACAGTTAACTAAAATTATTTCTCAAGAATCTGATCCTGTTTGGATCTTAACTTTATTAAGCAAAATAGAAAAGCAGTTCATGAAACATTATATCAATGCAATGAAAGAGTTTAAAGTTCGTTGGAACTTGGATGATAATGAGCAGCTTGACATGATGATAAATGAACTTAAAAATGAGGTCCAAAAAAAGATCCAAACAAGTATAGACAGAGAACTGAGGAAAATTAAAGTGCACGCAGGGCTACCAAGACCTCCTAAAGAAGCAATGTCTCGTGCTTCAACAGCACAAACAGAAGAGAGAAGACGGAGGCTGAAGGTCATGTTCGAACAGTCTGCCGATCCAAAAGCAGAAAAAAGTGATGAATCAGTGACAAGCACATCTTACAGTGACCAGCGCAGTGAAAACGATGATGACTACTGTCCATGTGAAACATGCATTCAGAAAAAAGTTACATTTAGGCCTCCACTTCCTGCAGAAACTATGAAAACCACACCCCTTTTCATGGACTTTGACCTAAAGAGGATTCTAGTAATGAAGAATGATGATCCTGGCAATACACAGGCAATCAAGTGTATATCTCACTCCATAAATGAGACTGAATCAATAGCAGCAAAAACAATTGTAGAAAAAATTATTGATGAAGCAGTGAGAAAAGTGGAAGGGGATGAAATCCACCATGAGTCTGAAGATGATTCTGCAGTTGCAGTAGAGGAAAAGGAAGCAGTTGATGATCAAGATGAAGATCAAGAAGATGAGTCTGAAAACATTGAAGTAGAAGAATACATCACTGCTAAACAATACCTAGAACTGGCTGTTGCTGAAGAAAGAGTAAAAGATGAAGATGCGGTTGAAGATAATAGTGAGAAACTGAGCAAAACTGAAGATGAAAAGACAGAAAATGAGAGTGCAGACATAGGCCCGATTGAAGATGAATCCATGGTAGAGTATGCAGACACAGCTAGAGATAAATTAGACGAAGAGACTGCTGAAGCCACCACAGCTGAGGATGAAAATGTGGCAGAAGAGACTGTTGTGGTTACGTCAACTGAACACCAATCTGTCAAAGAGGAAGAAGCAGAAACGGAAGATGAGATTGCTGTAGAAGCAGAGATTGCTGTAACATGTGAAGCTGAGTTGAAGAAAGAGACTGTTGATGCCATCCCTGCTGAAGATGAAGATGCAGCAGAAGAGGCTGATGTGGCAGCCATAACTGAAGATGAATCAGACAAGGAAGTGGCTGTGGAAGAAGAGATAGTCAATGATGAAGAAGAGATTCCTGCCACCAGTGGAGATGATTCTGCAGATGAGAATGATGACAAAGCCACAGCTGATGAATTGTCAAAAGATCCAGCTGAAGAAGCAACAACTGAAGATGAGATGGCTATAGAAAAAGAGATTGCTGTCACAAGTGAAGATGAACTTAAGGAAGAGGTTGCAGAGGCTACCACAGCTGAAGATGAAAATGCAGCAGAAGAGACTGCTGTGGTTATGTCAGCTGAACACCAATCTGACAGAGAGGAACAGGCAGAAAGTGAAGATGAGATTGCTGTAGAAGGAGAGATTGCTGTAGAAAGTGAAGATGAATTGAAGAAAGAGACTGCTGATGCCACCTCTGCTGAAGATGAAGATGCAGCAGAAGAGGCTGATGTGGCAGCCATAACTGAAGATGAATCCGACAAGGAAGTAGCTGTGGAAGAAGAGATCGTCAATGATGAAGAAGAGATTCCTGCCACCAGTGGAGATGATTCTGCAGATGAGAATGATGACACAGCCACAGCTGATGAATCGTCAAAAGATCCAGCTGAAGAAGCAACTGAAGATGAGATGGCTGTAGAAAAAGAGATTGCTGTTACAAGTGAAGATGAACTTAAGGAAGAGGCTGCAGAAGCTACCACAGCTGAAGATGAAAATGCAGCAGAAGTGTCTGCTGTGACAGCCACAAGTGAACATGAATCTGACAAAGATGAGGCTTTGGAAGAAGAGACAGCCGACGATGAAGAAGAGATTCCTGCCACCAGTGGAGATGATTCTGCAGATGAGAATGATGACACAGCCACAGCTGATGAATCGTCAAAAGATCCAGCTGAAGAAGCAACAACTGACTATGAGATGGCTGTAGAAAAAGAGATTGCTGTTACAAGTGAAGATGAATCAAAGGACGAGACCGCTGAAGATGAAATTGCGGCTGCCACAACTGAACTTGAATCTGACAAAGACGAGGCTACGGAAGCAGGGACAGTTGATGATGCGGAAGAGATTGTTGCAACCAGTGACTATGAGCTGAAGGAAGAGACTGCTGAAGCTACCACAGCTGAAGATGAAGATGCAGTAGAAGAGGCTGATGTGACATCCATAAGTAAACATGAGTCTGAGGAGGTTGAGGAGGGAGGGATATGTGATGAAGAAGAGCTTGCTTCCACCAGTGCAGGTGATTCTGCAGATGAGAACGATGACACAGCCACGGCTGATGAATCGTCAAAGGAAGCAGCTGGGGTAGCAACAACTGAAGATGAGATGGCTGCAGAAGAAGAGACTGGTGTCACAAGTGAAGATGAACTTAAACAAGAGGCTGCAGAAGCTACCATAGCTGAAGAAGAAGAAGAGACCACTATGGCAGCCACCAGTGAACATGAATCTGACAAAGATGAGGCTGTGGGAGAAGAGACGCTCGACGACGAAGAAGAGATTTCTGCCACCAGTGGAGATGAGAATGATGAGTCAGCCACAGCTGATGAATCGTCAAAAGATCCAGCTGAAGAGGCAACAACTGAAGATGAGACTGCTGTAGAAAAAGCTGAAGATGAAATTGCAGCAGAAGAGACTGATGTAGCAGCCACAACTGAAAATGAATCTGAACATGAATCTGACAAAGATGAAGCTGTGGAAGCAGGGACAGTGAATGATGAAGAAGAGATTCCTGCCACCAGTGCAGATGAGACTGCAGATGAGAACGATGACACAACCACAGCTGATGAATCATTAAAAGAACCATCTGGGGTAGCAACGACCGAAGATGAGATGGCTGGAGAAGAAGAAACTGCTGAAGATGAAATAGCCGCAGAAGAGACTGCCGTTGTTGAGGATGGAGAGGAGACTGCTGCCACCGGTGAAGATGATTCTGCAGAAGATTTAGACGCCACCACAAATGATGATGAAACTGCAGAGGAGAATGATGCCACAGGTGACGAAATGTCATCTGAAGTAGCAACATGTGAAGATGAAGCAAAGGAGGAGTCTGCCGAAGTCACCAAAGCTGAAGAGTCTGATATGGCAGGCGCAACTGAAGACGAATCTGACAAAGATGAGGCTGTGGAAGCAGGGATGGTTGACAATGGAGAAGAGACAGCTGCCACTAATGATGGAGATGAAACTGAAGAAAATAATGAGGCAGGAGAAGCTGAAGATGAAAATACTCCAGAAGAAGATGCCACAAATGAAGATGAAGCTGAAGATAACGACACAGCAGAAGAGGCTGATGAGGCAGCTACGACTGAACATGAAACTGACAAAGATGCAGCTGTGGAAGAAGAGATTCCGGCCACAAGTGCAGATGAGTCTGCGTCAGATGGGGAGGAAACAGCTGAAAAAGTAACAACTGAAGATGAGACTGCCGAAGAAAAAGAGATAGCTGCCACAAGTGAAGACGAACTGAAGGAAGAGGCAGCTGACGCCACCACAGCTGAAGATGAAAATGCAGCAGACACAACTGAACGCGAATCTGACAAAGAGGAGGTTGTGGAAGCAGGGATGGTTGAAGACGTGGAGGAGACTGCTGCCAGCAATGACAGTGATTCTGCAGAGAATACAGATGATGATGGAGCTGCAGAGGAGAATGATAACACAGCCAAAGCTGAAGAACTGTCAAAAGAGCCAGCTGAAGCAGAAACAACTGAAGATGAAGGTGCTGTAGAAAAAGAGACCACACACACCACAGATGAGGATGACACCAAGGAAGAGACTGAGACAGCCACAGAAAAAGAAAATTCAGGTGAAGAGGAAATTGATAAAGCTGATAATGAATCCAATGAAGAGGAAATGGAAGAAACCACAGATGGAGAAGAATGTGTGGAAGCTGCTTCTGAATCTGTGCAAGAGGAAAGCGCCAAAGCTGTGTCTGAAAATGAATCAGAGGGAGAGAGCAACGAATCAGACGCAGATGAAAGTGCATCAGTTAACGATGCAACAACAGATGCAAATGAGACGGAAGCAGGAGAGGATACTGCAACAGCTACAAATGAAAATGAACCAGGAGAAGAACACTCAGAAGCCAAGCCTGAAAATGAGACTTTAGATGAAACGGCAGGGGAAGATGAGGCTGCAGAAGAGAATAAAACGGCTACAGATGAAAATGAGGAAGTATCGACAGTTGAGGTTCATGAGACAGAATCATCAGAAAAAATTGCAGGCTGTATTGCTGATGAAGATGCCATTGAAGAAGAAGAAAAAGGTGAAGAAGATGATAATAAATCACACAACGAGGAACTAGAGGAAGGTCAAACACCTGGAGAGGAATCAGAGGAGGCTGAAAATGAGGAGGAATCTGCTGAAAAAGAAAGTCCAAGCGAGTCTGGGGCAACAGATGAAGATTGCACAGAGACTGCAACAACAGGAGAGGAATTTGAAGAACGTGAAACAGCAGCAGAAGAATCAGGAGAGTACATGGCAGGGAGTGAGATCACTGGGAGTGAGATTACCGCAAGTGACGGAGAAGAAGCTGGAGCAGAAGGTGTATCTGCAGGAGATGAGGAAAAAGAAACATGCAAAGAAAGTGACATGACTGAAGAGCATCAAGAAGACGCTTTAACAGAGACTAATGATGAAACAGAAGGAACTGATGATGTGGTGGAGCTGAAGGCAGATAATGATGATGATGTGGAGGACATATCAGAAAGCAATGTGCGTGAAGAAGATAAACCAGAAGAAGATGTAGATGAAGATAATGAAGAACAAACAGAGACCAATGTAACACAATGTGAATGTATCAACATTCCAAGTGAAAGCCAAGATAATGATGAGAACGATGTTGAAGCATCCGAAAAAGAGGGGGAAGAAACTGAGATATCCAATAAAGGATGGAGTGGAAACCAGGGAGAATCAGCTGATGGAGAAGATGAGGCAGAGGAAGATTCAGATGAAGCAGAGGAAGAAACTGACGATGGAGAGCAAGATTATGTTCCCAGCAAGGCAGATAATGAAGACGCAGCTAACAGTGTAGCCAAAGAAACAACATTAATCCCAATTGATACTTTGATGAAAGTGTGTGCAGAATCTGAGGATGGCGCTTATGCTGATGTTGAAGATTCTGAGACTGAAACAAGCAGCCATGAAAAAGTTACAAAGCTTGAGTCAGAGAGTTAGGGAAATTGAAAAAAAAACTGTGACTCTGCCAATGCTCAGGAGAACAAGTGATAGAGGACGAGATAAAGGAAGAAAGAAGAGGAGTTTGTAGTAGGTAAATGACAAGAAGACACCAACAAGCGGTTAGCAGTCTGAAGTCACAAAGTCAGGTCTTCATGTGGAAACCTAACAAGGACTGTAAGATGAAGCAAGCAAAAAGATTGATCCAGATTTTTCTAATTTATAACTCACTGTTAATAGTTCTTGTTTAACAAGCACTAAATAACACATGCACTTTGCTCCGGCATTTCTAATGCGGACACTGAACACAAGCACAAATAGTGCTCATTCATTTATGTGAAAGAGGAATCATGAAAACTTGAAAATATATATGTACTGTAAGTAGGAAGTTTCCTTATTTTTGTTCAAAACTAAATGGGATAATTTAATGAACAATGAGTCATAGAGTATTGTTACATGTTACTGCAACTTTGAGCATCAGACAGAGCATGGAGCTAATGATAAACTATGCTTTGCAGTACTTGATCGAATCTGCAACTGTGAGGTTATCATTACTTAAAAACATCATACATGCACATATACTGTAGTTTCTCTTCAAACTATATGCACTATATTTATACCATTTTTGCTGCTCAACATTTGTTTTATCTAATCGAAAGTATTCTTTGAAGACTTTTGGTTCCAATGTTGAAACTAAAAATAATAAAAAGTGATATATTTTTCTAGATAATATTGTACTTTTCTGGAAAGCCAGAAAATACTGATACTATTCATTTTGAATGTTTAACTTAATATTGTGCAAATACAGTACTGGTCAAAGAGTTAATTGAAGTATTTTAGTGCTGATACTAAAGAGTCAAACTGGTTGATGTAAGCAACTTCACTATTCCATCAGGTAATTGCATAATAACTCAGTTAATTTGTATAGCTCATTAACATATAATAAGCTGAAATGTCTGAAAGTAGCAAAATTCACATCAAGGTTTTATGTATCATGACAGGTTCTCCTTTTGTTCTGTACTTTAGACCATTCAACAGTGTTTATCGGTAAGAAAATATATTATTCTCTGTGGTACAGAGGTTATTACCCTTGCTGAATGTACTGTACTTATTGTCTCTAAAATTAAATGTACTACAAAAACTTGTTTGTTATTATTTTGTGAAACATGTCATTCAAAGAAACAAAAATCTAATCTGTGCCACTGACATGTGGCATTTCACATCATTAATGAAGCTTAATTTCAATTACCTATTCTAATTATGATTTGTTATGAAAGAGAATAAAAGGCAGATTAAAAATGGATTATAATGTTATTAATTACACCTTTTCACAGTTGTAATTAATAACAATAATAATGGCTTAATTCCTTTTAAGTGTTCCAGCTCCATATTGTGGATGTCAATAATGCTATTAGTTACACCTGTCCTTTTCCTATTATGACGTCCTATTATGAAGTCAAAATATCTGTTGTGAAAAAGGTGTAACCTTACAGCTATTCACCACAATTGCAAATACTACAAAGTTAACCCTTACATACTGTTCATAACCTGGCCCTTCATAGTATGGATCGGGTCATTTTTGACCCAGCTTAATTATACCTTTATAATTAGTTCCTTTACCAAATTTTGAACCACAAATGTATATTGCATCCATAGATATGTTATCAGTCATTAATAAATGGGTGATTTATCCTTCATTAATGTGTCAGAGAGCAGAGAGTGTTTTCTTTAGGTTTGACACTTTGTTTATAATGAAAATACATTCACTAGCACAATACATTATGATCTCATGTTATCTAAAACAGGAGAACAAAGCAGCGATAATTAGGTCTTTGAATTTTGTTGAAAGTAAAGGATGCAACAACATTTTTGAATGTTAGGTTTCATTATAACCATTAAAAGCATAAATCAACACTGCTTGCAAATACAAACACATGCCCTTTTTTTTTGTCACTTGTACACAATCAACTCTGCATTGAGTGCATTAGTCATAAAACAAAACAACAAACTGGTTTGTACATTTCAAACAAACAAAACTGCAAAAAACATTACTTTTGCAGTCCTTTTCTGTTGTGCAGAAGTTGCATCTCCCTCTCTTTTGTCCCCTTGTGACAACTGACTGTGGAACTGCAGACTATTCAGGGCAAAGTTCGGACAACTGTGCTGCTGCGGGTGCTGTGGTTAGCATGTGGGGAAGGTGGTGTTGCCTTTGCATAAAGGAAGTCACAAGGGCCTTTCCTCTATTTTCTCTATGTTGTCCTCCTCTTCTAATACTTTCTCTTCAACTCACTGCCTCATTTTACATCTTGGATTAACAGATCCACCAAATCATTCCTTCCACTCCACCAAATCTGTGAAATCTCCATTATAGGAAGGACTATATTGGACAACCACTATGTTGGTTGCCTGGTAATTGATGGGTTTGATTTGTTATTTTGTATAGGCTTGTTTGCTGGTGCAGATGTCCACCTAAGTGGAAACCCTAGCAAGTGTAGTAAGGGACACACCAGCCAGGGAACAGTCCACCTTGAGCTCTGTTCCCACTGTCCCAATGACAAAAATACAGAGATGGCAATCTATAGTTTCACTGTTTCAAGATTCCACATAACCAGCCTTTACCTTGATTTGACCCCCTCTAGTGACTTTAAAATCCCTTTGAATAAGTACGGGTCAAATTTGACCCAGAACACCCTCTATGTACAACTATTCATACCAGCTGCACAAAAATAAATAATATGAAATATTTCCATTTTTGTATATTCTGGGCCACTTTAGGAAGAGGCATAAAATGTTCAGGTCTTTTAAATGTCATTTAGGCTGTTTTTACTGCTTTCAAGTGTCAAAATGTGCCAAATTTGACCCCAACAGTATGTAAGGGTTAAACTAACTAAAATTCCATAAAATGCAAATATACATTTTTTGATACAAAAATGACATTGAGCGCTGTCCACAGATCTACAGTGTCATCCAGAGATACTTTCTGGAACACATTTTATTGAAAATCATTAGAGAATTAAATTTATAGATAATGGAAGGACCTTTTGGGGGGGGGGGGGCTATGATCATGCACAGCTGTTGGCACAGGGAACACATATGAGTCTTTCTGTTTTATGAATCCAAAGCCATTGACACAAAATTTACTGAACTTTCCAAGATAATTGAAAACCTAATAGCTACCCCATGCACAGGGATAATCAACTTCTGTGAAAAGGTATGCTTTAATGGGTGCGTGAGGCTGTCTATTGAGACTTCATTCATTCTCCTTCTACAGTGAGCCCCATTAGACAGAGCTGATGGATGTGCCTTATCCTGAGTTTCCATTTGCAGTCTCTTGTGGTCATGTGACATACATAATTGGTGTCACTCTGATTGACTGCATAACACCACTGTGGTGCGGGCCACTCTTCTCAAGATTTCTTTCTGAGACAAGAACATGTCACGTGGCCTCTCAAGTCCTTCTTACTGCCTGCATGCAACAGTCCACTACTACACCCTGGAAATTAAATGTATTTTACAACATTTTTAGAAGTAGCTTATAGATAGATAAAATACAACTTCCATTAACTCCAAAATTGCCATATTTACATAATTTATCCTGCTAGCAAGCAAGAAAGCAATCCATACTTAAAGTTAAGAATGACAAATCTTTTAAACACATTTAGCTCATTCATCATGATTGCACAGCACCAAATGGCTGGTCAGTTTAGCAAGTAGCGGTTAAAACTATGTTAAGTATATTCATCAGATGGCCAAAAACATGCCTCTAATGAGAGGGTATTTCTTCATGTCTGCGGGATGTGTAAGTAAGCTAACATACTAGCTTTCTGTTTGCTTGTTTTGCACTTCTGCACCCTAGTGGCCAATATGGTGGATGTATGAATCAACTGCAGGTTATACATGCCAATGCATTCCTGTGAAGAGCTCTATTAGGCAATTTAAGTGAAAACACCTGTGTGAGTGCAGCACATTTTTGTTTTTTTTGGCATTAGGGATGGTCTTATTTATTTTTTTATTTCTTATTTGATCTTATCTTCTCTCAGGGGTTTAATAAATATCTTAAAGTAGTAAGAGTATAGTCTCAAATAAACAGACCCATGTAAAGTAGAGTTATGTCATCAGGTTTGTGATGCTGGCTGACCGCATTCATGTGAAAGTAGATCTCCTGTGAGCATAATGAGACATTGTTTCTGGAGGAGGAAATGTGATACACTACTCAGTAATAAATATCGCTTAAAGCAAAACCTGTTTTAAATATAAATGGTGAACATCCACATCTGCTTCTTAATGAAATATAATATTTTACTCCTCTAATCTACATTTTTCATAACCTCTTTCATAAAAATGCTGTGCTAATGTTTGATTTGGTGAGATTGATTTAATCCTCAAATCTTCTGGAAAAGCAAAGAGTTTTTGAGGAAGCACCTGCTTGCTGGCACAGAGTTATTTCCACGGTAAACACTGGAAGAGTGAGGAACGTCATCCGGAGCACAATAATACGGGGCTTTCCCTCAGTCATGTTTACCTCAGAGCAACTTGCCACTGGAGCAGCTGCACAGACTTGCTACCAACTCCATTACTGCAGTACCCAACTGCAGATGTTTTAAACAAAGAGTGTGACAGGTACCCTTTGACTGGGGACAAAACAGTTTTTCACACTTATGAGTAACAGTGATTGTTTTACTTTACATATGAAAGTTGTAAGAAACACAAATCAGATGAAAATAAAAGAGTAAATATCCTGAATTTAACCCACTAACTGTGATATTAATAACCATATCAATACATAGAAAACGCTGCCATTACAGTAAAATCCAGGTGCACCTGGATTTTGTCTGCTGCTTGATGTCTGCTCCTACTATTGGAGGAAAAGTGAAGCTCTCCTAAAACTCATGAATGTCCCTGAGGAACAGCAGAAGTGCCTGTTGAATGCATCGGGGAGCTCAATTGTTCCTTGTTTATTGACAATCACTTTGTCTTTTTAAGGCAAATGCAGGAGCAAGACCCTCTCTCACTCCATGTGTGACAGAGGATAGAAATGGTTCCCACACAGACAGGAAGTCAAAGAGGGGCCACTTGTGATGTAGAGGGGGATCAAAATTGAGGAAAGAGTGTGTGTGTGTGTGTGTGTGTGTGTGTGTGTGTGAATAAATCAAAGCTTTGAAAAACATTGAAACAACTCTGACCGAACCATTACAGTACAGCTTCTAGTAAATATTAATTTATAATCTTGTTTTACTTTGCATGTTTTATTCAATAAATCTCCAGCTTGGCCACCCACACGTGCAAGCACATATGCATAGACACTTTCAGTCACATGCAGCACACACTCACATTAAAATGGGAGTAGAAAGCATTCATTGGCAGCATGTATGCTTTTGGCACAGAGTTGACCAGGACTGCTTTACTAAAGGAGACCCACGCTCCCTTTCTTTCCCACCGTTGTTCAGGTTATCCTGTGGGGCCACTTATGACCCTTCTGCAGGCAGGATGCAATGTCTGGGGACCCCAACAGAGCTGTACACAAGCATCCGCCAAGCCCTGGGAAGAAAACAAGGGCTGATGGAAAACCAGAAGAAGGGAGAATAAAGAGAAACAGCAGTTAGTAACCAGGACGCACTCAATAACACTCACCATGCACCTGCAGCCTGTGTGTGTGTGTGTGTGTGTGTGTGTCTGTGTGTGTGTGTGTGTGTGTGTGTGTGTGCGCGAACATGTGTGTGTGTGTGTGTGTGTGTGTGTGGTGAAGTGAGGTTGTTCCTTCAGAGAACTACAGCAGAGCACAATCCCCACACACACAGCACAGGTGGTCCAAACAAAAACCTGTGAAGTGTTGCCCAGAGAGTAATATCCCCACGTTGCGTGTTGTATAAAGCCCCCCATAGGAAACAAACACTTCCGGTGCTGTAAGATTTATTGTTCCCTGCTCTTATAGGTTACAACATACTGTGAATGATATCTTCCTTACAAGGTTCTTTGATTCATTTTAATAGCATTTCATAGTAATAGGTCATACTTACTGCTAGATAACTCAAGGACATATTGTTTGGTGTTTATTGTTTCCATCGCCGAAGAAGAGTGGTGAATTCCCTCTTCAGCGCATTGTGCGGTGAGAATAGGAAAGACCTGGTTAGCTACGCTGTATGGTGTGAAAAACCCAAAGCATTGTTATACTTTGATGGATTGACTGCACATCAGCTTGCATTTCATTTCCCCAATGTGACAGACTTTGCATCTGTATTCACATCCGCACCCTGCCCTCTGCACCAGATACAGATATGGAGCTTTACGCAACAAAAAAACCCAAAGCTCAACATTCAACACTGAATCGTTTTTATATAGGAGGTCAATATTAGGGTTATCTATTATTAGACATAGCATGAGTTTAGGGAAACACTGGCATAGTGCCTTGGAAGGGACCTACTTTAGGAGAGTCAGGGTTTATAACATGACTGTCTGCACCCTCTAGTGTCAACACTGGAGAATGTCAACAAGCATGCAACCTACAGTACAGCTGACCTCATCCACAGACTGCTTAATGTAACAGGGGGTAAATACAGAATTGGTAGACATTTACTATTTTAATCCAGAGTAGCATGCAAAAGAAACATTAAAACAAAGACACAAATCAAAACATTTATGCAGGAGGATAGGTGGGTTTGTAAGAGCTCTTCTCAAAGAACACTAAAAGGAGGAGCTTGCAGATCGATTACCCAATTACTATGAATAAGAAGTTTTGTTGTGAGCATTGCTACTAGTGTCAAAATATAAATAGACCTGTCTCGCCACATTAGATCATTTTCTGGGGCACATGAACACTCTTCTTATAGTACAATAACATTGTTATTTACCATGAATACCATGTTTACTATAATTTACCATGTGTTTTAAAGATATAACTGAAATGCTTAATGTTTCCCAAAGCAGCAGACAATAAAGGTAAAAGGAGGGTTGAGAAGAGAAGGATAAGGGAGAAAAGAATCACTATTGTTTTCAAACATTTTGCCAAATCTGAACTTTTATCATGAACAATATTTATATAGCTATGTATGCAGAAACTCCAATACTATTTCTCAGTTCAGAGGGTTTCAAGACCAGTTAGTTCATCTCATGTCCAGACTGTTTACTGCTTCACTGAGCTCCTGTAAACTATAAACATGTATCACGGTTCAATAAGTTGCACAGAAGTATAGTGGAGATAAACAGTACAGTAACACAGACCATCAGAGGAACTGAGAAATATGTCATGGAAACCACGCTTTCTCTTTTTACACATGAGTACCCAGAACTCAACCACATTTATAAGTCAGCACCCATCACCCATAGAGACACATGCAGTACGGCTCCTTTTCTCTTCAGTTTTTGTCTGATATGCAAGGACATTTGCTGCTTAAAAAAAAACAAAACAAACATTTTACAATCTAAGAAAAATTATGCAGTGTCCACTAACACTGTCATACCATACCCTCATTGTCTCTTTCTATTCTAGCAGTTGAGAAAAGATTTTGATGAAGTTATAAGCTGAAATATAGCTGCCTATTATTCAGTAAACTTTATTCTCTTTGTAATTGAATCAGTCAGTCTAACTTCGGTTGTGATGCATTTGTGAGTCTGAACCCTAAAGATGAATTGAATTCGTTCATTAACTAACAAGTTGAATATCTGATTAAAGTTAATTAATTTAAGTTTAATCAGCAGGTGATCTTCGTACTGTTTTGTAAGATGATCTGCCACAGACATAAGATAGGGTATGACAACACAAAATAGACAAACTGCTATCTGTTTACAGTAAACTCAGTGTAATCCCCCAGGGGAGGCCCTTGCTGTCACTGTAAGAGAGAGAAAAAAAAGCAGAGTGTGAGAGACAGAGAGAGTGCAAGAGAGAGAGACTTTCAAAAACAAAATGAGCGAGAGAGAGTGACACACTGAAAAGCACTAAGTTTTCAATAAGGAAACTGAAGACATTTTACATCTGGAGTACTTTTGAAGACACAAGCCTGGGACAAGTTCAAGTATGTACATGTTTATATCTCACATTACACACTAGTGTCAGAAGAGCAGATACTGTAAAATTATGGCAGTAAAATTAACAATCACACCAGATAGTGTAAAATGTAGAATTAAAGGGAGTCATTTGGATAGGTTGTTACGATGATTTAACTGGAAAATACTGAAATGCTTGATAGTTGAACACTTGTAGAGTTTTATAAGCGTGTTGTAAAGTCACACAGAACATTGTGTACAGCCACCACATGGAGACATAAAAACTTATGTTAACATAGTGTTAAACACAAATAATAATAAATTATTATGATATACATGAGTTTGAATTTACGCTAACTAAAATAATTAATAATTCCCAGTATATGTGTGAATGTGTGGCAAAGATGCTCATAGTAAAAAGTACTGTTGCTGAGGTCAGTTAATGTAAGCTTGCTTTCAGTTATTATGAAAACAGACAACAGATATAAGCTAAAATGTATTTTATTGCATATTTTTGTTGCTGCTCACTGGCAACTTTACAACTTTGCTTAACAACACATTTTTTTAGTCACACAAAGTTGGATTTTTAACAGATAAAAGCTCTGATACGATCATCATGACAGTCGTTTACAGAGAGTTATCTTGAGTTTCTTATGTGCTCTTATGGGCAAATAGAAGCATGATCATTTTTCAATGTTCAGATTACAAATACAAATGCAAGAATGCTGACTGCAAAAGTCATTCAATGCACAGTGAGACAAATCATTTGCAACAGCAGTATGATGTCCAGGTAAGGTTTTAGTTTTGTAGGACATTGTTCCTGCACAAGTGAGGCCACCTAAACTTCCCAATTCACATGCAAAACCATAAACTTTCACTTCCATGATAAACATGAATCCCTTCAAGTTGCTGAGTATTCACATATTGGTAATGTGGTTTAAAATGGCTCTTACATGTATTCATAGGACCGTTTGGTTTTAAAGTGTAACTTTAAAAAAAATATCATCATATATTTTAAGTTTTATAAAACTGTCTGTTCAAATAAATATAGAAACATCACTGATGAGTACACCATAGCTCACATTGACACAAATAGAGAGTCTTCACTGTAAATTAACACATCATCCTCCCAACAGTTCATTTAAGGCACCTTATTTTCCTCTATTTTTAACTCTGACATGGCCATTTGGCTGTATCGCAAACTTGACATGCAAATGAAACTATATAAAGTTGAAAACATTTTCCACTTCCTCAAAATGAAGGTCAATTTGGTTGAAGTGCACTTGTGACTGGAAGAAAACTCTCCAATGATTTAGCAATTTTAAATGAGTTGAATTTGTTTCAGCACCGGGTATGAACTCTCAGACCAGGCCTAGCAGTGGGAGGAGTGGAGATTGAAAACAGCTTCAGTAGAGCTCATCTGCTTTATCAGGTAAGCGCATAAAAATGATAATGCTGTAACTATGTGAACCTATGAGTGAGCATGGAGTCATTGATCATTTAAAATGAACTGCACAGTATTATACAGCAAGAACTGTAATATTATATTAAGTAAATCTTGTTAGAAGTATTCTGTATAACTACAGAGGACAATCATTTCTTTTACACATTCAGGATGGGCTGCACTTGCAGTGGCCAGAAACAAGATGACAGTTTCCACAAAGGAAAACAAAACTCTCATGCCTACCAATCACCAAATCACATCGTAAGTAGACAAACTGCTTTACTTATTTTAACTCTAAGTTAAAAGTATAGTCATTTCCTGTGATTAAAATGAGTCTAGATGAATTATTTTTGTTTTTCATTGATCTAACGTGTATTTTGAATATTAAAAAATCATATTTTCTTCTTTAGGCACGAAGTGGAAACACCTCCTCTGATAATGGTAACTGCTGAACACCACACAAACTCTCCACTGAAAAATAACAGGCCTACGTTTATGTAGTTGACCACTGTCGTGCAGAGAGATACTAATAGCAGTAAGATGAGGCTACATTTAGCGATTAAAATCTCTATAGGATTTCCTCTGTTCTCTTCTGGGGAAAAGATGAGATTGTAGACGAAGGAAAGTCATTTTTGTGTCACAGACGGTATAAAAACTTCAGAAGCCTCATTCCTAAGAGAAGAACAGCTTTCGTAATAATGTACTTTAAAATGTAGCTGTATGCTTGTGCTGCATACTTCTGCTTTATTCATTTTTATGCCCACAGTAGCAGCCAAACCAAAAAAAAAATAAAACAATCTAAACAGGCCTACACTGACAATCAATAAAATGAAATTACTGCAGTACCATTGGCAGATCACTTCACTGAAATAACTGTTTGCTCTATATGTCTTTAGATGACATCGTGTTTATCGCACAACATGACTTCAAAGCAACCAACGACAGTGATCTACCTTTCAGAAAGGGAGACAAACTTAAGGTTTTGCAAGAGTAAGTAGACTTGTTTTATTCCCTATTAATCCAGCAGTAGCGAAAGAAAATTATTACCCATTACGTCCAGGCTGTAAAAGTAATCTGACATTTCTGTTTGTCTCTGTTTGTTAGAAATGGAGAATGGTGGCTGGCTCAGTTGTTGTCAACCGGACAGGAGGGCTTCATACCATGTAATTATGTAGCCAGAGCAGATACGCTGGAGGTGGAAAAGTAAGAAGTGATTTCACACACAACTCGTAACACATTTGCACATCATCTTTAAATAATTACACAATGTGTGTTTTGTGATTCTCTCCTCTGCAGATGGTTCTTCAAGAACATAGGTAGGAGAGAGACTGAACGAATGCTTTTAGCACCTGGAAATAAACCAGGTGCCTTCCTGGTCCGAGAAAGTGAGACTTCTGCAGGTGAATACCATCATTCTGTCTTTCTGGTCGCCCCACAGAACTCTAATGTCTGTGGCAATTCGTTTGAGGAAGGCATTGTCAGAAACATGACTTTAAAACCTCAATTGGGTGTGGATTGTGAAACCCTACTGTATGTGTAATGGTAAAATGTATTCGTGTTCCCCAAATTAGGGTCCTTCTCGCTGTCAGTCAGAGATTCGGTAGAAGACCAAGGAGATGTGGTAAAACACTACAAGATCCGCACTATGGACAAAGGTGGTTACTACATCTCCCCCTCCAAAACGTTCCCATCTCTACAGGAGCTGGTTAAATACTACACCCGTAAGTAATAAACTGCATGATCAAACGTTTAAGAGCTACATTCTCTAAAAAGAAGTAGAGATAGACTCAGATTCAGTTCACTGCTGTGAACTATAACATGTCTGCACTCTCTTTGAAGTTAGACCCTTGTGATGCGTTTTATATTTCCTGTGAGAGGAGTGATAGTCTTGTCACTTCTGTGACTAAACCACAAGATAAGAAGGTAAAATCTCTAGAATGGCTGAAAACGCTCAGCAACTTATGAGAAAACAGTACTTACATGCACACACAAATGAGCTTTTAAGATTATTTACAGAAAACAAGCACTCAGAAGTAGAAATTTACTGTTCGAATAACTAAATTTAGCACAACAGCAAAGAAAGCAGGAAAGAAATATGGTTTATCATTTAATGTTTGGGTGCAGGTACAGCAGACGGTTTGTGTCAGCGGCTGTATGCTCCTTGTAAGGCTAAAGAACCCCAGCAGCCATGGGCACATGATGAATGGGAGATTCCTCGAGAGACACTGAAAATGGTGAAGAAGCTGGGGGCCGGGCAGTTTGGAGAAGTGTGGATGGGTGAGAGAAAGCTAACAATGAATCTTGTCATTGGCAACATCGTCATGTCTGCGAGTAAAGAGCAGTTTGTTAAGCACCCCTGTTTGAATTCCTACGACAGGTTACTATAAGAGCACCCAGAAGGTTGCTATTAAGACCTTAAAGGAAGGCACCATGGAGCCTGCGGCCTTCCTTCAGGAGGCCAACCTGATGAAGCAGCTGCAGCATGACCGACTGGTGCGACTCCATGCTGTGGTCACTAAGGAGCCCATTCTTATTGTCACAGAGTTTATGATCAATGGTAAGAAAGCAAGAAATCGTTTTATTGGCTGATGCCTTAGCAGAAAAGTGACAAATGTGTGCTTTAAAGCTGTGAGCAAACATTTAGAGATCAATATTAGGAGTTTGTATTAATAACTCAAGACCTCTTACTCAATTAGAGAAAAGAGAAAGAAATGAGAAAGAGTCAAATATACAAATTCATAGAGTGGTAACGATAAAGTAAACTTTATACAATATAATGCAATCAGATCCAAGACTACATTAGTAAAGCTTATACTATTAAATTTATGAGACCGTGTCAGTGAATTCAATGCTGTGGTAGTCTTTGAGTCCATTATATGTAATGTTATTATTTGGATTGAATTATGCAGTGTTTTGTACACCCAGTTTGTTGGGAAGGGCGAACTATAGACTCAAAAATGACCACAGAAATTCATCAAAAGCTGACATTCTTAACTACAACATCAAAAGCTTCACAAAGATATATTTAAAACTATATATAGCTATTAAACATGTATTTGTGTTGTGCCTAAAAATAATGATTGCAACTTTATTGCTTAATAACTGTAAAGGCAACACATGAATCTGGCTTCTTCCAGTGTACGAGGCCAAAACATGTGTTTCGGTGTGACTCGATTCATTTTTAAGAAGCTTCTCCGAAACTACAATATGTCTGTTATCTTTCGTTCCTTATGGTGATAGAGTTGTGCTTCTGCTTTTCTCATTCACAGGATGTCTTCTTGACTTTCTAAAAACAGACGAAGGGAAAAAGCTAAAGCTAAACAAGCTGATAGATATGTCAGCACAGGTGGGAAAGTTACGTTATATAAGAGATTTTCATCACATTGCCTACGCACACTTTTCTGTGATAAAATAAAAGCCTTTTCTCAGGAAATTAGCTAAATGGAGAAAGATTTATTCACTTTTCCCGTGAATGCTTCCGTGATGTTAAGCAACTTTTCATCTCTGACTTCTTTGTTTGCAACAAAACTAACGTCATTAGCATTTAATTCACTGATTTTTGCATCCTCCGTCAAAAACAAACACTAAACATCTCCACTGACCTCAAAATCTATTTATACAGTACCTGTTGCACTTTGAATGTCAGTTACACTACTGTATAGGCTTTGACGCCAGCCATGAAGTGAATGCACGTGGAAACTGTCAGCAGTAGATGTGTGGTTTCGTGGTGGGGCTTTTGCTCGTCTGGCTTGAAAGCCTCGCCCTACGTCAATTATTAACATCCGGACAGGAAATCATGCTATTTTTCCATCCACAGCGAGCTCCCTCAGAACTCTTTTGCCCCTCCAAAAAAAGCATTTTGGCTTCCTGAGAGTTGGCACATCCTGTTAGGCTCACTTTTTTGCCATTATTATACACATAAATGCAAGTATTCACACAATCACATGTACACATACTGTAGCTGCAATACTGGATGTGCTCTAGTGTGACAATTATATACTGGCCAGAGATAAAAGACACATATGTGTACAAAATCCTTTATATATATCCTTTGAATGAATTTAACGCGCTCTGAAAGTGTTATATTCAAAGTTCTTGGCATTAAATTTACTTTATTTTCTGACTTTCCTTGATCTGATTCCCCTTAAATGCTGTTTCAAGAATCCTCTCCTCTTCTCTTTTATGGCAGATTGCTGAAGGCATGGCATACATCGAGAAGAAGAACTACATCCACCGAGACGTGCGTGCAGCAAACATACTGGTCAATGAGACCTTGCACTGCAAGATAGCAGACTTTGGCTTGGCAAGGATCATCGAATCAGAATACACGGCTCATGAAGGTGCAGTATGCACAGCGATTACCACATCAGATGTGAAATGCTTCCAGGGCCGTAGAAAAGGATTTTATAAATACTGAGGACATGAGTCTAATGCACCCCTCAATTGTGATCAAAAAGAAGGCCTCTATTTTATTGTAACATTTGTATTTTTCACATTGTGTTTACCAAGTTAACTGCTTCCTTTCTCCAGCAACATGAAGGTTTAAATATTGTTTTAAAGAATCTCCAGACTAAGTACAATAAAACATACACAGTCTAGAAATACTGGAATCATCCTATAAAATACACATCATGTGGTGATTTTTAATTGTAGAAAGTAAAACCCCCACTGGTTTCTAAAAACCACCAAATTCGCAAAAAAAATTGTAGCTATGGCCCTGAATGCATCCTTCAACTCTTTAAGCTAGATCTACATTATTTCAACAATTATTTTGACAATATGCTATGGTTTTAATAAAGAATATAAGCAGGCGATATGGACAAAAACTTCTATCGTGGTACATGTAATTTTGTATTATCATAGTAGTCATACATATATATCGTGATGATACAGAAACACCATTTGCATGCTGAGGTGTAATGGGTGTAGCAAGAGCTCTACCGGTAATCAAACCTCTACGATCTCACGTATTTGTTATCACCTCGCCTAACACTCACAGTCACACACGCACCAATCTTGACAGTCAACATCCTTTACAATATCACAATTTCCTTCCATTTCCTCCCACCCTCTTTCCAATAACCAGGTGCTAAATTTCCCATCAAATGGACGGCTCCCGAGGCCATCAATTTTGGCACGTTCAGCATCAAGTCAGACGTCTGGTCCTTTGGGATCCTCCTGACAGAAATAGTCACCTATGGAAGAATACCATACCCAGGTACAAGAAGTGAAAAATAAATAAAAAGAGACAAAAATGTACTAAATACTAACATTACAAATGACACTTCATCATTCATTAATACCATCATTAAAAGGTAGCAACATTTTCTTTTTCCTTATCAGGGATGACAAACCCAGAGGTGATCCGGTGCCTGGACAGGTCGTACAGGATGCCGTGTCCAGACGGCTGTCCTAAGGAACTCTATGAGATCATGATGCTATGCTGGAAGGAGAAGCCTGAGGAACGGCCAACATTTGAATTTCTGCAAAACATACTCAACGACTTCTTTATCGCCACGGAGGGACAATATGAGATGCAGCCATGATGAAAGAAAATGTTTCCCGTTGTTTACTGAAGACAATAAAAAGGCCTGAAGAGAGACTTGAACGGATAGAGGATCAACCAAAAATCTTTATGATTGATACAATTTATTTTTTTAAGCAAGTGAAATGGACATACCTTTTTATGCCTTTTTTATGAGTGAATGTAAAAAGCTGTTTATGGCTTCTCCTGTCTCTAAAGCATCTGAAAGAATGTCAGTGATCACTGCAAAGTCAGAAAACAACATTCAGAACCTCAAAGGCCTAATTTTATTACATTGACTTTACTCCTGCCTTTGATGGCTCCCACCCTTGACGGCAACCACAGAGCATGAAGACACATGATATGGAAATACAAATACATGCCCAAAGTAAAACGACCTTTGGACCCGGGGAAGTCGGCAAAGGTAAAGTTGCAGATTAAATATTTGCATGGTACAGAGACGAGCAGCCTGAGATTACAACCACGATACTTTGCACTTTTTAAAAAAAATTCCTTCTGTCATTCAGCTGATATATAGAAAAGAAAAGGCCTTTTAAAGAGAATTTATACTTGCATACATTCTTTTTTTGTAAATTAAAATATTTACATTATTTAGAGATTTGCTTTGTTCTTGTATTTCTTTCTAGTTGTCTTAATTAAAGCACCTTAATGCATGTATTTTAAAAGCAATGTTTCAGTGGCTACTGTTTAAAATAGCAATTGCACTATTTGTCCAAAAGGGTAAATCAATTCACGGAGAATCTTAACACCTCTATCATGCATTTAGAAAGCTTGAAGGATAGGTTCACAGTTTTCTCAAGTCTGTCTTAAAACAATAGTCAAGTGCCCAAATAAACACTGAAACAGATTTTGCTCACAATAATCATTTCTCTTGTTCATACTGGCTATTAAAAGATTCCCTCCAAATGCACTTACAATGTAAGTGATGGGGGACAAAATCCATAGTCCTCGTTTTGAGCAAAAATATATTTAAAAGTTTATCTGAAGATAATTTGAGGCTTCAGCCGTCTGAGTTAATCAAAAAAGATAAAAGTGGATATCTTTCACGGTTATTCTTTTTAGTAAATCATTACCTCTTTGTGTCTCAACAGACAGCGTTTACCTGTTTCTAAAGGCAAAAAAAATAGTGATTTGATGTGACAAATTTGGACGGCTTCAAATAAACTTTCAAATAATTTTTTTGTGCGGAAGGAAGACGGTGGGTTTTGTCCCCCATTACTTACGCTGAAAGTGGATCTCTATAAGCCAGTATGAACAGGAGGAATTATTACAGCAAGAAAAACATGTTTCAATGTTCGTTTGAGCTCCTGAGTCTTGTTTTAAAATAGACTTTAAAAATTGTGAACCTATCCTTTAAAGCTCTACAACAGGCACATTTTAAAACTGATTTTCTGCTGTTGAACAGTGTGACATCATAAAAAAGAAGGCGCTATGAATGAAACAGGCATAAAAAGAGGTTTGCACGCACAGGATGTCCCATACAAACATAATAATCACATAATCACTTGCAGCATGGAGACCAAATGAAAGTCTGGGATTTTAATTTTATTTTGACTCATACGCAGACATAGGTGGATAATGGAAAGTGCATAGTGATTATTAACAAACCAACGGTATAATACTAAATTTAATGTTTACCTCAGTACACAGTGAGAGACAGCAGTAGCCTACAGGAAGCCTTTAAAAGCAACTGACCCGACAAAATTACAGCAGTTTTAAGTAAACCATCCCTAGGGGGGGGGGCAGACATTATCTTAAAGATAACAGAGTGGAATGGCCGTGGCAGTCAGGGGTTAAACCCTGCCATTTCCTGAATGGACAGGAAACAGGAAGTGTGAGTCAGCATTCCTTAAATGCCACACAGTTAGGACGCCCTCACACGACGAATTGGTTGAGGTCTTCACATTTTTCCTGCCTAAAATGATCAGTTTGGCATTTGGTTGTTGAGAGATACACACGGAGGAAAGCGCTTTGTTTAGACAAGGGGAAGGAAACTTTAACTTTTTGTTATTTAATGAAACATCGCCAGCACACACCCACAATCACACATAAAAAAGGTGCTTTATCATCATGCTGGGTGTTCTTCCCATACGTCTGGAGATATTGTTACGAGTGAATTTAACAAACTTTGAAAAGGTTTTCATAAGAGCAGAGCTGAAGCCTTTTCTTTAAAAATATACACTAAAAATTGAACTTTGGAGGGTTTCCAGCTGACACGACAACAGGAGGGGCCTGTAACAACAGAAAGTGCAGCATCTTGAATTTTTATAGGATACATTAATTCAATTAGATACATCCCAGTACCAGATAGCTGCCACGTTGGCAGTCTTTGTAATATCCACCTGTCTCATGAACGCCAACAAACACAGTTGAATGTCAGTTTAGACTGCTTAATGCCTATGATGTCTTGGTAATACACTGTATATATTTCCATATATTATAAAAATAAAGTATTCCTAATAGTCATTCCCTGATAAAACAAATACAAATGCATACATATTAGTGAGAAAAAGTTTGAAATTTTGAAATCAGACAACTGAGAGAAGAAAAAAGTATCATTTTGAGATGGCTAGCTATACTCATGTCATCCTGCAGAGGTCAGTGTCACACACAGTTTCACATACTACACATTCATGGTGAATAGAGGCAGATTAGAGCATTTCTCCAATTAAGGGTATTTCTCATGTACTGGAGAGCAGTAAAAAGACAAAAACAAAAACAAAACAAAAACATATCATTCAATGAAATCAAAACAATCTGTAAAATGAAGCTTCAAGTTATGTGTTTACAGGGTGTAAACATTTTGTTTTATACTTATATCATTCAACAGAAATGTTGCTACTTTCTGTACAAAGTGTTTTCATTGGATAGTAAACTGGCAGGCAGGATTTTCCATGACAGCAGGGAGTAAACCTACGCATATCCTCCAAATGGCATTATGCACATGTATCTGGGTGACAGATAAGGTCCATCTAAATCATATTTGGGACTATTATCAAAGCTTCATCTATGTGCTTACAGTAAATGTACAACCTAACATATCCTATCCAGCATGGTGGTCTGAGTCATTACAGTGGAGGGAGAGCATCTGTAACTACTGGGCCTCCCTACCACCCACCGATTCTATCAAGGTAATCTGTATTTATTTCATCTTTATCTGCCTAATTGTCTGTCTTCGTTGTATCTAAAAGCAGGAGTGGATCCTGAACAAAGGACATTTAAGAATAGCAGTTAAGCTTTAATTTAAAGTGTTTAACCTGGAAGGCTCAAATGAATATTTTAATACAAAATCCTTCTATTATCCTTCTCTAAGATTTTTGCTTTTATCTTTTATCAGTTTATGCATTTGTCTTTGTTTACCTCTGGGAGCATAACCAAATATAACAGGATGAAAACAAAGAGGAATATAAGTTGGACATAGCTAATATTTCCTCACTGTTTTGAAAACTTGCCCCACAGGCACAGATAATATCATCAGTCTAGCTGATGAACTGAAGGAACAACCATTAATAAGTCTCACACTGTGGTATGATTGATAAGCAGCTTCACCTTGAAATGAGCCGTGATGTTAACACAAGATGACATGACATGTGGGGTAAAGGTTGGGAGGCCTAATCACCCTCTCCCCTTCTTCTGTTCATCACCGCTGCCTTGGAGGAATAATGACGGGAAACGGTGGCTCGTACACAGATTGATGGCTGATCCCTGGAGAAGGCAACACATCATTAGGATCTTGTGAGGATAACCCTGCGCTGTCCGCTGGGATAAAAACGAGCACACTGCCACAGATGAAAAGAGATGCGCTTTCATCTCCCAATAATGTTTCCGTTTTCAATGGTGTTCGGGTTGGCATTATGCTCCTCATAAACATATTTTCTCTCCTGGGCTTTGATGTCATTAAATTAATGGGGTCCATCAATCAAGAGTGTTTGGTCCAATAGATGTGAGAGCTCTTGAAACGATGACAGAAGATGTCTACAAAACATTTTGCCAAATGAGCATTTGTAAAGTAGATATGACTAAAGGGCTTGTAAACTCAAATACAAAACAATTCACAGATTACATTTATGCAATGATGATCATGATGATGTGCTGGAAGGAGAAGCCTGATGCTATAATCACAATTAATTAATCAGATCTCCGACTTGGACTTTGACATACACTCAGCCCAAACTCTTTTCTCTCTCTTTCTCTCTATACAGTATGTTTTCTTAAAGCTGTATATCAGATAAACTAATTACACTATAGCTGCTCAGCACCAAACAGCAGACAGACAAAGATAGCGACTAGCTGGTGAACATTTGGGGAACATTTAGCTGCTAAGGAGTCACATGTTACCCTCACGGGTTGGTGGAAAGCAAAACAGACTTAAAAGGAGAGTGAACATTTGAATTGCATCAACTGCAAAATATTGCTTCATGTCTTCTGGATGTGTTAACTGGCGACTTTTTCGAAGTTTTTAAGGTGATTACATGTCAGTATTGTTTTGTCAGCTTTTTTAGATGCCCCTGAGTGGCCAAGAAAATCTATTATGGCTGCTGTAAATGCCACTAAGATTGACAAGATAGTGGCGGCACTATCATAATACCACTATACATATACAAATAATCTCTACCTATGACAAATCAGATTAGCCAAATGCTTCAGGCTTTAACACAGATATGCCTATAATAGAGACATTTATTTGGTCAAAATACTGTCTATATGTTATTTAAGAGATATACAGAAATGTAAGTGTTCCATTTTATAAAGTAAATTCACATTATTACCATAAAATGTCAGCCGCTGGGCCAGACTTCTGCACTATACATGAACTCCCCTGGAAATCAATACATAATGATACAGGTCAATGGTCTCCAGAGTTCTCCTGAAAATTGATTTAACCAGTCTCGACCAGACTAAGGTATCAGATTTTAAAATTGCTTGTTTACACTTTGGGTAAAACACAGCTAAACATATAAAGGTTACCTTTCTAGTGTCACGCTCAGTGAAACCATGTGGCATGTGCAGATGTTCCCGCTGACAGCAGCGTCCTTGAGAATGACTCTGCTGTATGTTAGCGTCTTATTAAATACCAAACATAAAATAACAGAAAAATGATGAGCAAGAAAAGAGGACACTTCTTTACTTGGCTATACTGTATACTATCAAAATCCATACAGTAGGCTTATTATATTCTCTTTCCTTCTGACAGTCTTATGCAGAGGCCACTATGCTAATGGAATTTTCTCTGATGAAGCCAATACAAAAGAAATCTGTGCACGGGGACACAATTTATGGATGCATGCTTTCTTTCCTTGGGCTGATGGGGAAGGATTTAGTCATCTGCTAGATTGATATTTTCTTGATATACGAGTCTGTGTCAATTCATTTACTGAAGGAAGCCTTCAAGCCATGACGTAGCACCAACTGCACCCCCCCACCTCAAATGTATCTGGTAATTTACCACCGTGGTTGAGCTCAATGATGAGTCAAGGGCACCGGTAACTACAGGGAAATTTAATTATATGTGCGCTGGTGCAGTAAAAAGTACTGAAGGATATTGTTGGCCTACGCTAGGTGGGCTGAAATGTGACCATTCAGTGTTCTCTCTTAGGCTTCCTGTCTCCACTGTTAAGTGTTAAAGGGTGAAATGATCTGATTAGTTTTAAGAGTAGAATAGACTCTTATAAAGAATCACACTCAAGAATGAATTCTGGTATGAGTTGGTGCATTTATCTCTCAGCTAAGTGAAACCCATAAAACCACATAAACCTTTCACTCATTAGTAAAACACTTACTTACACTTCCTACAGCTGCAGATTTATGTAACGCCTACAGTGATATCTTGTGCCATGGTCATATGAGCCTTCTGTTAGCTCAGCAATAAGACAGCTCTTCATCCCTGATCAGTATGCAGCCACGTGCTCCAGCCCATTTAAAGATCCCTGCTGTCACCACCTCCCTTCTCCTGGTGGTTTGTGTACCAAATGTCAGTAAATATTCATACATGTGGCTTTGACCTTGAAAGGCTGCCTCTTCCAATACGTTTCCTCTCGACTTGACTTTACTTTCAGAGTCAAAAAGAGGGAAATTAAGAGGAACATTCGTTTTGCATTTGCAGTTTTGTTAATATACAGTATAATTAACTGTGGCATGCTTTTATCCCATCATGCCACTAAACAGTGACTAATGCTTTACGTAACTGCTTCATGTCCATGCCAGAAAACTCTTAAGACTTGGAAGGTGTCATCCAACATAATGTTTCCAATCTTACACCGTAAGTACCTGAGAGCCATCAGGAGGATGGACAAACTGAACCATAAACAGTCCATATCTGCAGTTGCTTATTAAAATCCCCGCCTGCTATGCTCCATTCTCATTACTTATAAAGTTCTTTTACTGGGCGCTGAACACCAGGCAATTAACATTTTGAGTCTCTCCTCATGCCAGGTGAAGTTATTTTTGGTATTTTTAAGCCTGCCCTTCAGGAACCCTGTGGAAAGCCATTCAAACTAAAGGATGATTGACTTTTACAGAGAAAAAAATGCAAAGTAAAGAGGGGGGAGTTGGGATAAATATGCTAAGAAATGGGGTTCAAAACCCAGAAGGGGTTTGGAAGTGACCCTCTCTCTGAAGGTCCCCTCCAAATTCACATTGCTTAATTTATTCATTACTGTAAAAAAAACAAGCTCTTTAACATTCCACCTGCATAAAAATTATTTCTAGAGTGTTTGAGACGAAGCCAACAATCCAATAAATTGAAGGTGACACATTCCTTCATGTATACTGTGGGAGGTATAGATTGATTATGTGACATCCTTCGGTTCTGTTAAAGCATGGCAGTGAGGAATGGATTGCATTGATTTCACCACCAATTTTTCAACGCTCAGACTTATATGTTTCTCAGCAAAGACACTTTATCTGTTTTCAGGATTTCTGACAAACAGCTAGTGCTGCAAGGGAGAAAGTACATAGCAAGGGAGCAAAGAAGTAAAAATACATAGCTATGAGAAATAGATGGATGGTTGGAATATATGGCTTTTGCTGCTCCATATTGACTAAAACTACTGAAAAAACAGGAGGAAAGGGAGACCAAGTCTAAGCATGTAGTGTGTGGAAAAGAAAGTGTGTCTTCAAATAATAGTGAGGTACCCGAATGAACATTGAAACAGGTTTTGCTCCCTGCAATCATTCCTCCTGTTCATACTGAAGAATAAGATCCCCTCCAATGTAAGTGATGGGGAACAAAATCCACAGTCCTTGTTTTGAGTAAAAATGTATCTTGTTTATCTGAAGACAATAGCTCATTCAGCTGTCTGGGTTAGACAAATAAAGTGGATATCTTTCACAGTTACAGCCTTTTTAGTAAAAATGCCCCTCTTAGTGTCTCAGTGGACAGTGTTTTCCTGTTTAGCTGCAGTGGAAGGATCGAAACAAAAAGAGGGACTTTGGCACTGAAAAGACAGTAACTGTGAAAGATATTGAATTTATTTGAATAATGTGGGCAGCTGAAGCTTCAAATAAATGTTTAAATACATTTTTGCATGGAAGGAGGGTTGTGGACTTTGAAAGTGCATTATGAAGGGATCTCGTAATGGCCAGCATGAACAAGAGGAATGATTACAGCAAGAAAAATGCCAGTGTTCATTTGGGCACCTGAGTGTTGTTTTAGGACAGATTTGAAAAATGTAGACTTTATGGTCACATAAGTCAAATTTAAGGACAATTTCAAATCAACACATGATGGACTGTGATGATGAAGAGGCTGTTGAGCTCATGTGATGGGGTTGTGGAGGTAAGTCAGGAGGCCACTGAACCACAAGACGGATTTACTACCCTAATGTCATTTCTCCTACTTGCAGATTACATTAATATATACATATTTATAGTCATATACATGCACATTTCATATCACATGCACATTGACTTGTATTGTATGCTTCTTGATGGTGAGTTGATGGATGACAGTCACAAACAAGATAAAACTTGACAAACCGCTGTCATCTCTGTATACAATCAGTAGGCTAAATTACTGTACTGTACTGTACTGTACTGTAAGCAAAGGAAGTCAACATCTGACTGAATGGGAACATCAAATTAAGTTAACATCAAAAAAAAAACAAAAAAAAAACTCAACAAGCATAACCTTTGGTAAAAGTAACACAGTAAGGCAGCTCTGCAGTTAATTCAGCTCTTTGCTTCGGGACACAGAGTCCGTAATTTCAGGATTTTTAACAATATAGAGCCACACTCTTCTACTAACAGTCTGATAAGAATAAGTCAGTGTTTGTTTCAATACTCCAAAACCTGCAGGAGAGTAATAGTAACAAATGGTCACAAATGGTGCTTCCATACTGAGAGTGAAAATCCATCCATTATGGTGAAACTGTATTTCAGGCACACAGCATGAATTCATTTAGTGTGACTCTGTGTTTTACCCAGTTTACACACAAAATGAAGGACTACTCTCTCATAACAGCTAAGCAACAGGAGTTACTGGTGCAGTCAAGCAATTATGTTAAAAACAAACTGGCCAAAATTAGAAGGGATCACCAATTGAAGTGCAGAGCATGTTGAGTGCTGCTATGAAAAATTAAAAGCCCACAAGCCTGGACGCTGTTTGTATAACTCACTTCTGTTCCTTTGCAGTTGTGGAAAGTAACTAAGTACTTTACTCAAGTACTGTACTTAAGTACAATTTTGAGGTACTTGTACTTTACTTGAGTTTTTCCATTTGATGCTACTTTATACTTCCACTCCACTACATTTCAGAGGGAAATATTCTACTTTCTACTCCACTACATTCATCTGACAGCTTTAGTTACCCTTCAGATGAAGATTTGATACAATGGATAATATAACAAGCTTTTAAAATACAACACATTGTTAAAGATTAAACCAGTGGTTTCCAGCCTTTTTTGGCTTCTGACGTCTTACAAAAAGCAGTGTATAGTTAGGGTCACATTTCTATGAGTTGTTAACAGCTCCACTAAATAGTGATTTTTTCCCTCTAAACCTCTCAAGTGGTTTCATTTCAATAAATGTTATTATATGTAATAAATTATCCGATATTTCACCAAAACTCAAAGATTAGAGAAAAAGTCCAAAAACTGAAAACATTTGTGTATCAGAACTTTGTTTTTTCTTCTTTTCTCTCCCATTAATCATCTCACGACCCCTCAGATTTATCTGGTGAACCACTTGACTAATCTAGCTAGTCATATATAATAACATGTCAATCAGAGGGACCAAACCACTACTTTTACTGCAATACTTTAACTACATTTTGCTGCAACTTTTACATTTTGCTGCATACTTATGTACTTTTACTTAAGTAGGAATTTTCATGCAGGACTTTTACTTGTAATGGAGTATTTCTACATTGCTATATTGGTACTTTTACTTAACTAAAGGATCTGAATACTTCTTCCACCGCTGTTCCATTGTAAGCCGTTCATTTAATTCCTTATAGGACATATTCTC
This sequence comes from Thunnus thynnus, assembly GCF_963924715.1. Classification (NCBI taxonomy): domain Eukaryota; kingdom Metazoa; phylum Chordata; class Actinopteri; order Scombriformes; family Scombridae; genus Thunnus; species Thunnus thynnus. Next base: position 15,500,314 of record NC_089534.1, read on the forward strand.
TATTGTGATCGAAGCTTTCGTTACCTTTCCAACACTCTTGTTCTCATTCTCTTCTGCTGTAAATCATTTCCAATGCCTCCACCACTTGCCTCCAATCATCAATTATGAAATGTTTTCTATTTCTCCCTAGTATCAATTGCTTTTAATGGTCAGAAAACGTTAAATATTCTGCACCACTCATAGCTGAGAAGAGGGTATCAAGCTTAAACCCTGTGTAAACTGAACCTTTAATTCCACAGACGACAGCAGCTCTTTCATTAGACTGCTGGCTTTACTCGATTTTGATATAACTGTAAAGAAAGGTTGGTTGAGAGATTTATTATGATCAAGAAAAAAATGCTGAAACATGTCCCTTTTTCCTTATCCTGCTCTTGATGTTACTCAACAAGTGTATTAAAGGGGGACAATGAAAATTAAATTGAAGTTTTTCAAGTAGATGTTTCATGTCTGAGTCTGTTGCCTTTTTTCACAGTTATACTGTAGACAGTTATACAGTGCTACTTGAGCCTGATCAGGTTTGACCAAAAAAAAAAAAAAAAAAAAATTCAATCATTTGTATCCCAACAAGTCCGAAACTTCTTCTTAATGTCCTCTTATCACTGGACACACATGTCAACTAAATAATGCTGCCAAGACTTTTTATAAATGCTGGCTCATGTTACTGCGAAAGATTATAGTCCCTGTACTCCATCACTCTGTGGTATTTCTGTTTAATGTGGGATCCAAGGACTGCAAACATCTCACTGGACTGAAAAAGGGCTGCAAGAGGATTTTTGAGGGGCGAAGGATACAACTCCCCAGCGTAGTACAGTAAGGCACAGCTGTGTTTGAGCCAAAAACTCTCTCTTCTCAGAAAATCCTCACAATTTACTTGAAAGAGTTTAACAAAAGCACAGGAATCACACGTCACTGCAAAATTATTTTGATTTGACTTTTAGGACTTGTATAGATGACTCTGCTCATGCTGAAGTAGTATCTCAAATTTAAACACCAGACCATTCTGTGTATTATTATAAATGAAAAGCTCTGACTGCAAGATGAAATTTACACACACAAAAAAAATCAATACAGTATTACAGAGGAGCTCAATAAATAACTGTTAGGAAGTTAAATTTGATACATGAAGTGAAAAGAAACTACATTTCACATTTGAGCCTTTGTGGCTAAACTGACCTTTGTTTCTAGAGAAAAAATACGGTTATGTTAAAACAGTGAACACTAACTACAGTTAAATAACCCCAGGTTTATGTGTTGGAAAAACCCGAAAAGCTCTTATAGAGATAAATGCCACAGAAATGTCAGCTACAAATAGACAGCTGTCATGGCAACTTCGATATCTGATATCTGGCTTAAAAGTCATTTTTCCTTTTTATTAATTTATTTCTTTTACAAAAGCCCCCGTCTGCTCCGGCTCATAGAGGACCGGTGAGCACATAGAAACCATGGCAACACACCAGAGAGGGGAAAACAATCTTTTCATGCACACTAAAATGTTCTGAGTGGTTCATTTAATACACAAAGCTGCAAAATAAAGTTTTGAATGGCAGCAACAACACACTCCCTGCTTAAGTAGTTATTTTGCTCCTTTTATTCTTGTTACAAAATCAGGATATGATGTTCATATGTATCATGTGATTCATAATTAGAACCTGTATGCCCCAACACATGTGATGACTTCTTCCATGTGTCAGAATAAAGACTGCAGTAGCCCTGCATGTGCTGGCAGATTCCCTTTAGACAAGCAATCTGACGTGAACGCTTGTCCCATGAGGCAATACACTCAGCTTATCAACATGATTCATCTTGCTGATAACACAGTGTGTGTGTGTATGTGTCTGCAGTGTATGATGGGTGAGTCCTGCTGCTGGGGGTTATGAGCAAAACACTATTAGGTATTTCATTACCAGTTTTGTGAATGAACCCGGACAGCAATAATACAGCATCTATTTTTAATCATTTTTTGATTGTCATGGAGAATAAGCTATTCTCTCTCTCTCTCTCTCTCTCTCTCTCTCTCTCTCCCTCTCTCTAGGAATTCAACACAAGGTGAAATCTCTCCCTGTTGCTTCCCCCCCACATGGTTCGCAACCTATTACCTACACTCTTCACCCATGTTGCGGTAAACACTCTCTTCTGGCATTGCTGCTGAAATGTTAAAGCAGCTGGAGAAGCATGTGTGTGATTGGTGGGTGCTGTCCAGGTGAGGGTAATATAGCTGCTGCTCTGCCCTCCTCTGATGACACGTGGGTGATTAATCACGGTACGCTGCGCCTGCACTTGAGCTAAGTGCTGGGAACCTTATAGGGCTTGTTGGGGGTGATACCGGGAAGGACTGCAGGATGACCGACCTGCGCTGTCCATGGTGCTGAATCGCCCCTTCGGCGTCCCCTCAGTGTATCTGCGAGGGGACCGACGACACTGTGAGCGTCATCCTCTGTACGACCTGCTCATACCTGAGCGCTCCTGAACACTGGTGAACACTGGTGATCTCAAGAATGACGGGAATGTACAGTTTCAGCCACCAGATTTAGTCGGACGTTGTCTCAGTCTGCAGGGAGAGCATGGATGAAGGACTTGTGGAATTAAACCTTTAATGAAGAATCCGTTTCGGCTCGACAAAATGTTTCCCGAAGACATCATTTCTCACCCACTTCCACTGGTTATCTATCTACTGACCAGCTCGAGCCAATATTCAGCCCAGTAGTCGTTCAATGAGGAGCAGATTCGTTCATTCCTCAAACGAATTCCAACATGTTACACAAATGAACTGCAGTCATTTAGTTGTCCTTCAAGCATAGGAGATCTGCATTTTACTCTCAAGAGGAGCGACGATAATCCACCAAGACATGGCTCATCTGCTTGTTTTGGTCAACTCCGTGGTCCTGTTGCTTTTTGGCAGCGACATGTTCTTGGTAGGAGCAAGTAAGTAAGCCTCAAAGCGGACGAGTCAAATCAATTATTTGTGCACTTTCTAGCCTTATAAAATGCGCCATTGGCCGCTCTCAAAGTATTACAAAGCGTGAACAAGTCTCACTCAGTCTGACACGGCTTTTGCTATGTTTCAATTCGCACATTATAATAAGCTTAATTCTGCTCTTCAATCATACATTTCAAACAGTTAGACTGAAATATGATTTTTGGATGATCAGGACTCGCCTGTTTAACCAGATTTAGAATAGTGTGCAAGCATGTTTAGGTACATGAAACCAAGATTTGGTGTTTAATTATTTTCTAAAATTTCTTTTTTTACATTTACATGTGTAATTAAATCAAATTACCTAAATAACCTTGGCAGCTCTCATTGCCTTACAGTATGCATTTCATTAAAAAACCTGGCAATAAATTCCTGGTGAGAGGATCTGCCATATCCATCCTTTCCCCACTGTTCTGTGTCTACTCACTTGGCAAACACCTTCCCTCGATCTTGTTGGCTGAAGAAATAAGCTCCTTTCATCTTAAGTCATAGTCCTACTGAACAATGTGCCTTTACAAATGGATCACTGAGGGCCAAAATCTACAGGGTCATTCACTCCTCTGAATTAACACCAGTTGCAGAACCAATTTAGAATCGATAAAGTCACAGCAACACTTTTTCATTCTGCATATGACAGTGTGGGTTAGTTTCTGCATGAGTGAGATAACCTGTGTTTATACTGATTGTTGTTGTGGCTATACTCCCAAAATATATACTGTACAGTGTATTTGTATTCTTCCCATTCTAACCTTAGCTTCAGACTTACTGTTCAGTTATTTTTCCTGTCTCTGTGACAAAAATCCTCTCGTTCTGCCTGTGTGTGTGTGTGTGTGTGTGTGTGTGTGTGCATCTACAGTATCTCTGCCTCTTTATCTACCTGTCTACCTCTATCGCTTCCTCTCTCGCCTCTTGAGGAAACAGAGTCCAACATGTGATAGCGCCTTGAGAGAATCAGGTTGGCACTTCACTGTTTCTGTATGTGTGTGTAGTGTCTGTCTGAGACAAAATAAGTCAGAGGTTTTGTCATGTTCTGCTCTGACATGTGAGACGCGAGAGCATCTCTGATCTCGGTGGGGTTCCTGCATGGGGTTGTCAAGAGCAGGAAAAGCTACTATTAAAATAATAAACACGGCACTCATAAATATAAATGTGGCAGTTGCAATAAGCATCAAAGTAAATTGAAATAAAATATGGAATTCGTTACTGCCATCACTTGCTATGCATGCTATGAGACTGAGGGATTCACAGTGACATGTCATTCAGGGGAAGGTCTAAATTAATTGTAAGCCTCTTTGGTTCATGGTGAGGTTGCCCATAAAAATTTCAACAGTACAATGAAGCAGGAAGAGGAGGGCATTTTCAGTGAAGTCTCTCTGAGGCAGGCAGGGGAATAACTAGAATGTGCTCAAATGATTTAAGAGTGATACTAGCATCAGTGAAAACAGTAAATGCTTGTACACTTTATAGTCTGTTTTTCTTTCACCTATCTATCTATCTGGAATTTCTTCTTGAAGCTTTTCACTCATCCACTAGGTTCTGTCACCATATGTGATGATTTTATCAGAATGTCACTGAAAAAATCTCAGTATTTTCAGAGTACAATCCCTTCTCTCCAAATTGACAAGAAATTCTCATATTTACATTTACACTCTCGCAAAGCAAGCATGCTTGAAATGGCCATGGACGGCCAGGCTCATATTGCTCAAATTGGCAATCTGCTGCTCATAAACCTGGTGACACATTCTTGACAAATAGACGTTCTGTATTAGACCTGTATCTATCAGAGCGAGGCCAATGTTTACTCATGTTGTTATAATTTTATCTGCTGTCACATGGCAGACATTTTACAAATATACAGAGAACAATCAGACAATAGCTAATTATTTTTTGCATAAACAGCATTTTACTCAGTTGTAGATTGTAGTATGAGACAGTTGATCACACTTGTTAGTGTCTAGTTTAGGTGTTTGAAGAACAAACAAAGAAAAATAATGCTACAAGCTCTGTTTGTGTGCTCTTGCTTGCTCTAGCCTCTACCTTTTTGGGATGATGAAGCAATGTTAGCTCGCAGCTGAAAAGCCTGAGAGTTTGGCCAAAGATTACATTAACCTTAGACTGGCACCTGGTCCCATCTGGCCCCACTGCTATTTCACAGCCTCTGAGTCTGTGAGAAAGAAGACAGAGTGTACCTACAGAAAGGGACATTAAGTGTGCCTACTGAGGTTTTGAAATGTATAGGGGAAAGCATGGGACTTAGCCACGCCTTGCTGGCTTTATATCTATCTACTTTATACTTTTGTCCCCTTACTAGATAGATACCAGTGTACTATAGTATAGGATTTAACCCATGATCACAGAAAAGTCACTGCTCCCACGTGGCATCACATGTGAAACAAAGGCAGGATGTGAATGTCATCCGGTAATCAAGCACTAAGGGCAATCCAGTTCAGAGATGAAACAAGAAAATTATTTTCAAAGGTAGTATGGGGGCAGAGAGTGCTGCAGCCAAGATAAAAAACAGCATGATATTGCTTAAGAGGCCTACTAGCTGGCGATTAGTAACACCTTAGAGCAGCTGTGCGACAACCTCCTGCTGTGCAGAGAACATTTAGACTTCCCACAACTGACTTTAAAACGTATGCAGATCAAGCTGTTTGAAGATTGGCGGGGGAACACATCAAATATTCAAGTTATTGCCTGTATTCATAAGATGTCAATGAATGTATCATTTTACAAATGGGACTGAGACATTATGGTAATTACTAGAAAATGGTTACATCAAGCAGCCCTTCAAATGGTCACTCTCTTGGAGGTAATTGAGACTGAAATATGATCAATAATACAGGGACACAGTATCATCACCTTCGTAAACCACAGTGTTTTGGCTTTTAAGTGTATGAGGCAGCATGAATCACACACCTTTAGGAGTTTTATTGCATTGTTAGTGAACTGATCAATCACTTGGAACGTTTATGCCTGCTGAATAATGAGCTGAGCACTCATTCATGTCAGACTTGATATAGCCTGTAAAAGTAGGTAGTAGTTCTGTCTTCATATAGGCTGTTTACAGAGAAACAGAGCAACTCTCACATTAACACAAGTGAATGAACACGCTTTTAAAATATCATCTTATAATTTTCTATTCAATATTTTTTGAATGTGGTTTTAGAAATGCAATTTCTGTTCACAATGTTCAAAAAATTGCTTCATTGGCTATATGAGATGTCAAAACACAAATACTTTTGGTGAAATGCATCGATTGTCTTCCAGTGTAGACAGAGATTACAAAATAATCTACAAAGGATTTCTGATACTAACCGGAGAATTAGAAAAGGTCACTGACTGCTATCACACTTTCTAATAGAAATGCACTGATGTCTGCTTGGCATCCAGATATAGTATCCACTGACAAATAGTGATGAGAAATAACTGTTTTCAAACAATTTAAATTGGAACACCCTGGATGCAGAAGTGACAACTTTTTTTATTTGCTCATGAGCACCATCATTCAATAAAACACATCAGGTGCAAAAAGCAAACACAAAGAGGCACCGATATTATATCTTGACTTGGCTACGCATTTCAAACTTAATGCTTTTCTTCAGCTGGCATCAAACTAAATCCAAGAGTGGCTCCTGCAAATATTAAAATTGAGATCACATGTCAAACTGTGATCTTTGTAAATGTGACAGGTGAAGTAATCTCCTATTTTCAACTCACATCTAATTTTTCTATTTCTGCTTAAGGAATATGTCACGCTTATTCAAAAACTGTTCAAGCTCTCTTACACTTTTATTGTTGAATCATAAAAAACTTCTCCAACTGATCTCTTATCATATATAAGCAACTGATAACCAAGCTATGCATAAAGCAGGATGTACTGTACAGATGTGCTTCACAAACAAATATAGAGGACAAAATATAAGATGCCATGGCCGTACCTGTCTGTAACAAATTCAAACTGGGCTGCGTTCCATGTATCTTGTCAACCATTCAGAGATCCACCAGCACTTTCACTATCTCTGCGTGTTCCCTGGTTAGATGGAGAGTAGCTAACGTGCTAGACATGGGCTATAGGCTATGATTCATCCTGGCAGTGCGCCCACATCCCAAGGTCTTACCATTTGTTTGCACTGACACACGCCTCAGCTACTGTGACCTATTGCTGTTTGATTTCAGATCTTACATAACGCATTCTGTGGAGTGGGGCTTACTCAGGACATGTGGCCAATAACAAATACTGAAGTGTCCACAATGACACTTATTACTGCAGCAGGGAACGTCAAACAAACTAGAAAGGAACATTGGAAAGCAGATGTCAATAAAAATATTTGCATTAGTAATTTACAGAGCTATGCTGGTTATCTGTTGTCTGCTCATGAGCCTGTCCAATAAGACATAACAGTAGACAAATCAAGGCCATGTTATTTGTCATAATCTTCTAAAATAGTAAATATATCAGTTTTAGTTGGCTTCATCTCATTTGACTCTTTATGTTAGTCACCTTACCAATAGATTGTCATCACTACATTAGTGACGATTCATGGCCTGCTTCAAATGAACTGTCACTTGCTCCATCACCAGTAAATGACCTGCAGCCAATGCATCATGGTTATGACTGCGTTTTTGCTCATGCATGGATGTCTGCAACCCTCATTACCTAAAGGACAATGACTTTCATGAGAAATGAATATGTCCTGTCTTAGATAAATGTTGCACCTGATTCTCAACTGTGTGCACTGCAGGATACGTGCTGAAGACAATCAATGCTTGATGCTGCTTTCTAGCTTGCTTACAGCCAAATGCTAATGCCAGCGTGCAATCATACTCACAATAACAGGTATAATATTTACCATGATCACCATCTTAGTTTAGTATGCTAACATACTAACATTAGCTAGTTAGCACCAAACACAAAGTATAGCTGAGGCTGATGGAAATGTCAGTTTTTTGCAGGTATTTGGTCATAAACTAAAGCTGATGATGGCGCTTAAGTCAGGTGATCACCAAAGTTATTACAATTCGTCCCCCAGGGGACATAAAAGTATGTAGCTATCCAACCAATAGTTGTTGAGACATTTCAAAAGTCAAAAACCACAAATATGAAACACCTTGTGGCACAAGAGGAAAAGTTTGGGGACCAAAAGTCACCAAAGTCATAAGGATTCATCCTCTGGGCACCATAAGTATCTGTACCAAATTTAATAGCAATCCATTCAATAGCTGTTGAGATATTTCACTAAAAGTCTTAACTGTCAATCTGCTGGTGGCACTAAAGTCGGAGGATCACCAAAATCAACAGGATTAATCCTATGGAGACCATGATTGTCTGTACAAAATTTCACAGCAATCCATCCTCTAGTTGTTGCAATATTTCAGTCTGGATCAAAGTAGTGGATTAACCAACTGATTGACCAACATTACCATCTCTAGAGCCACTAGCACCACTAGTATTGCTAAAAAAAAATGTAATCCTGGTATGTCAAAGCCATATGCCACATCTGAGGAGGAATTTGTTAAGTATGTACATGAATGTCAACCAATTAGTGCCCCAGCATGTTGCAATTTAAGTTTAAATAATAAATTAAATTATATGATCATTACCATAATCATCAAATGTTCATTAAACAAAATTGGCAGTCGTTTAGACAAAGCCAAGGCACAAGGACACTGGAGCAATTACTGTAAATATATGTATGACTCGTTTCACATGGCTCTCCAAAGATCAAGGACAATTTGACTTGCCCCCTCTCTCAACCCATTGTACATCTATCTTAAAACATGTAGCACCTGCTTCCATAAAGAGCTTCTCCATATATGGACAAAATGAGACAGATGTAACCTCCTGACCTTTTGACCAAACCCACTTTTCTCCCTGTTCTTCCTACAGTTGGAACATTCATTACCTCTTATGCTCTCTATCACAGGCTAAGCCGTAGTCTGGCCTCTTGTTCAACTCAGTCGTTTGCCTCCACAAATCAATCTACGAGCATGTCATGAACCAGAGAAACTGACCTTGACCTCTGTGGTTCATAATGCCACAAGGGCTGAAACGGGGAGACTGATAGCCTTGTCTGACTTGAGGGTCTTGAGATCTGCCTCAATGTCACCTTTTGCACTGAACACAGAGGCCATCATTGATTGTCTCTGAGATAAAACAGACAGAAATGCAAGAAGCAAAAGAGAGAGCAAGGGAGAGAGAGTGAAAAAAAAGGGGAGACATTGGGAGATAAGAGGAGAGTGATGTTAGAGGGACTATAACCTGCAAATTAGTTGAAATACCTCCAGATTTCATTATTTTGTCTTTCATCTTTCTCTCTCCAGTAGACTTGGAAGAAATATTGTCCTTTTACAGCACATGCCTCTGGCTGTCATCACATGGCAACTGTATTACGTCTGTGCCCCATAATAAAAGAGTCAATAAAAGCTTTTAAAATACAAATTGACTGTACAACCTTCAATTAATACTTACTTTGTAGTGAACTGCTGCAGAAAGCTGTTCCTAGACATCGTACTACTGGTAATTAAAGAGCAGCTACTATACTGTAGTTGCAACTCCTTCATATTTACACTTTCTTAACTGTAGCGCTATTATGAGGTAAAGCTGCACAGTTTATTCATATTTATATTCGATTTCTATATGCTACCATCCCCAGAAGAAACTTTTCCTTTTTTCTCACATATTTGACTGTGCAAGACATTTCCACTCACTTGACCCACTCCATAGTGCATCAGTTACTTTCTGTAACAACACACAAAGTCCATTAGACCCACGGTAACAAGAAAAAGCCCTGAGGATGGCCTCCAGGTCCCTATCTGCCCAGCCAATCCCATCTTACCTATCCATCTGAGCTGAGCGATTGCTTGGAGACTGTAAAGCCGTACGGGCCTTCTATTAGATCTGTCACCCTCTGTTTCTCCAGCCTTTTGCTTCCTAGGCTTTTGTCCCACTTCGCAATCAGCGTGTCCAGTGGCAAATCATGATAGATGGCTGCAAAGTGACAGGGTGAAGACACGTAAGCCTGACCAAAGGAGGTGGACATGAAACGGACACCCTGGTTACTTTAAAAAGGCCAGTTTGTCAGGTTGACAGACAAGGTTGTTTGCAGGAATGGGGGACAAAAGTGATAAAATCATACATGTCTATAATTTACAGTGATTCTGTGGGTTCATAATAAAGCAGTTTATTCAAACAACGAGTATTTAAATGAGTTAAAAAATAACTGCACTGTTAACTGAATCTACTAATTTTTAAACCAACTGCTTGGTCAGAGGAGCTGATGCAGTAATGTGCCGTTATCCGCAGCTTCCCCTGAAAACACACATTACAAATGTTCCACTAAGCCTATAGAGCACTGAAATTGCCTCTGCAAATGGTTGAATGCATGACCTTTTGAAGTATGTCCTGTATGTATTTAATGTCCCTGGGAATACCAATCTAAGAGCTTCTTAAAGTGTGACTAGCACTAAGTCTAAGTAATCCAGTAGCAAAGGCAGAGGAAAGTAATTATAGTGACACTACTGTGTGATATGGCTGTTGAGACAGCAACCTAATGGTTTAATGGTCTGAGGACAGTGGATTTGAAAACAGTATAGTGGGAAAAAAAACAAAACTTCAAACCTCTCTGAAATCCATATCATGCAGGTGTTACAAAACTACAGAAAGGTATACACAGCTAGCCTTTAAAGGGGACATATATTATGCTTTTTGTGATTTTCTGCTATTTATATACCATTATAATGTGGGATGTCTATGTTAAATATGGTCAAAGTTCCATGACTTGAGGTGAACGTATGTAAAAATTCTCCCTGAAAGTCAAAAGCCCAGGCTTCAACCTGCTCTGAATGCTTCGTTTGTAGTGTTAACTCTTCTTCCTCCTTGTGATGACATTGGATTGTTTGCATATGACCAAACGGCTGTTCATCCCATAGTCTTTGTTGCTAAGGTCGTTGCTAATGCTGTTCCATGGGTTATTTGCGTTGTCCACTCACATATTTCAGATCGGATTTGGACTCGAACATGTTTATTTACATAGCCACCAGAAGTTGGCTGAGATGCAGCTTCCGGAAGCTGGCCAATCAGAAAAGAGTGGTCTCATCAGGAGGCTGCATAAAGGGGCAGTATAAGACAAATAAGGAGTTTTTGAAATTGTAAATCATGCAAAGATATTCTAGCAGAGCTCCAGGATGCAAATATATACCTGAAAATATGCATGAGGTATCCCTTTAAAAAATGTCACTTTCAGTTTTGTCCACTGCATGATCACACAAGATCCAACAGTTCACCATGATGACACACACAGCTTGGTGTCTGATAGTGCTGCTGTTTTTCCTGATTCCACTGGCTAAATTATCCAGAAACTGGACCATATGTACGTTGTAAGTAAAAATGGCCTATTTGCTTTCAATTCAACACCTGTGGTGAGTTCAGAGTGCCAACATAATGCTTGAAACTTTGCAGGTGCAGTGTGGACACAGATGGCATGGATAATTTAATATGCAGAAAAGCGAGTGGATTAACAAACCTCTCTGTTTCTGTTTCCTCTCCTCCAGACCGGCCGCCAGCTCCTGTCAATGTGTCTGTCATGAACCTGCGGGCTGACTCGGCAACTGTATCCTGGGAGGTTCCAGAGGGAGATATAATAATTGGCTTCTCCATCTCACAACAAGTAAGTCCTAAACTTCTAATGTAAATCATAGAGACCATAGAAGGTCATCACAACATCTAAAATAAAAAAAAAGAAAAGATAATTGCATTTGTTTTATTTTTGGCAATAGCCATTTGTGGTTTGGCATTTAGCCATCATCATGTCTTGTTGAAAATTTTTGGCGCGCCATCCAGCCAGGAAGAAGAAGTGCACCTGGAATCCTTTTCCTTACTGTGTCACAGTTCTTGACAGCCTGTCTACCACATTGGGGTTTACTAGCATACTGAGTAGCTAGTGGCACATATGCACAAGATCCTGGATGAATAAAGATGTGTTTTTGTCTGGATTAATATTCGTAGGAACCCCTTAAATCTTTGCTAAGCATGGAGAAAGGCTGACTAAATCTTGCCTTCAAGCCTGGAATCAGACTAAAACCTGGCACAGCTGATTCGTCAAGAGAAAACAAGGTTGCAGCGTGATTTCACATATGTAACTGCTAAACTGCATTTTTTAGGTTGAAAGGATTTCAGAGGCTTAAAATAGGAAAACCAATGAATGCTAACACTGAATGACGGAGTGTCATACGCTAATGCAATCATGTTTATGCTTTATGCAACCAAGACATTATGTAGTCATTTAACTTTGCTATTCACCCAGAGCAACTGATGGGCTGTATACAACACCCAAATGCCTCTCCTGGCTGTTCATGATGTTATGCAGCTGAAATTGAACATGTTTGGTAATTGCCTTGAGTATATATGGTGGTTTAATCATTATATTAACCATTGTTTACAGAGAGTAGCTGGATTTTTTTATCCGATCCCTCAGTCGAGCAGAGCCATAAAATACACATAAGAAGATATCTGGCTCGAAGCCACTCCAGTTGCAGATGGGCTAGAAAGCACACAAAGCAGAGAGCTCAGCATGCAAGCGGGAGGAATTATTCTCACAGCTTTGGGTCTTGATAACTCCAATAACATTCTGAAAGGTCAAAGACAAATCTGAGACTTTGAGAGCTTGTGTCTAAAAGTACTCAAATTCAAAATTCATCTGAATTTTGACTCCACAACTTTTCAATTTCCAGTCAAGACTCCATATGGTGAAAATGAAGTGCCAACTGTTAATATAATAAAGCACTCAGCATGTAGTTCTCCAGCACCTTGAACATTTTCTGGTTGGTCACCTCCGTCTCATATTGTCATGCCCCATAGAGAGGTACATTATTTTTATTTATTTTTTATGATTTTGGGGGGTGATACATCATTGAAAAGACTAAAGTAAAAAGAAAATTCATGAAATGAAGCAACAGGACTTTTTGCAGAAGAAAGAGCTTTGCAGAAGAGACACATTCACAGGGCTGTTATCCATGTGCGGCCACCTTGATCACCTCATTGCACACTGTATTGATTAGTGTATCTATTCAATGCCTCAATTCATTCTGTACCACTCTTCCAAACCCCAGAGGCAGGATGGACACATGCAGCGATTCATCCGGGAGGTCAACACCACCAGTCGATCCTGTGTTCTTTGGGATCTGGAGGAGGAGACGGACTACATCATCCAGGTCCAGTCGATTGGCCTCTATGGAGAGAGCCAAGCCAGCAAGAAGGTCCATTTTCGCACGCTCAAGAAGACAGACCGCTTCCCTTCCAACAGTTCTAATCAAGGTACAGTAAGCTGCTCTAAGACATGACAAAGGTCATTTGAAAGGTGACTATGTGGGTTCTGGTACAAAAACAAGAGATTTTCTTCCCTAAAGTATGTGATTGAAAGAGTAGAGGCTCCTAGTTACCTCCTTGCCAGAGAACACCATGCCTCCACAGCCATTCTAGCAGCTCTGTGGGGCTGTACTTAGGCAAAGCTGTGCTTTGAGCTAAATGCTAATGCTAGCATGCTCGCAATGACAACATACTAATGTTTAGTAGGGAACATGACCTGGTTCCTCATCTTATTTCAGTCTGTTAGCACTGTAACATTTGCTAATTAGCTCTAAACACACTTTACAGCTGAGGTTGATGGGAATATCATTAGTTTTGCAGGTATTCAAAAACTTAAGTATTGGGCAAATTGGAATTTTGACGTGATGATTGTGCTAAAGGAAAAGTTACCAAACTCAATAGGCTTTAACATCTAGGGACAATGAATGTCTGTACCAAATTTCACAGCAATCCATCCAACAGTTGAAATTTGTGGACCAAAGTGGTGGCCCAACAGACAGGAACGCCACCACTGTCATCCCTAGAGCCACACTTCTACATACACAGAAAATACACGAGACTGCACTGGGTGACATATTTTTCATAACAAAGACTATAGTCAGCATAGTTTATTTCCCAAAACAATTTAAAAAATTTGCTGTACCGCTGGTTTTGGATGATATCCCTTTATTAGCTGAACAGTGTGGTCAAGAAGGAGCTTAGCATGCTAAGTGACGTCTGGCTGAAATGGATTAGTCACTGGTGTTAAAAAATGCTGTTGTGGAGTTGTTACCCTGTGCAGTAGTGGGACTGTTATGTTTTTTAAATCATTTATGGCACAGCTTGGCACAAGCTATATCATGCTGTGGCTAAACAGTCAATACTTGATGGGATTTGTTAATATCAACAAAGATTTAACTGCCAGGCACTGTGTTAGTTCAGATGCTATCCTCAAATCAACAAGATGCTACAAAGTTTATCAAAATGTAGTATAATGATCAGGTCAATAGGATGTTGCAGCAGTTTTCTCACACGTTTTGTCTAACTCTGTTGCCTTGCTTTTAATTCTACACGGTCTGCCACAGGCCTTTTTCCCGAAGCACAGATGAGAGCAACCCATTACAGACACTTTTCCTGTTGTTGCTCTGAAGCCTCTTCTGGCTGTTGAACACTTTTAAGCACCCTGACATTGAAAATGAGGTACGGTAAAGGTTAGCGTCGACATAAGTGTAAGTAACTTGAAGCCTCCTCTCACAGCATCTCTCTAGGGGGTCTAACTGCCTCTCGCAGGTTTATTTTCTCCTAGACACCAATTCATTATTGACAGACTTTTCAAGCATGTCTGCTGGCAAGCTCCTCTGAATTTATGCAACTCTATATCACTCCGGGTGCCTAATCAGGATTCTGACACACACTCTAAAACACTTCAGATTCAGTGTCTGGGCTCGGCTCAGGGGCTGGAGGAAATATGAAGACCATGACAAATAGAGAATAGGTTCAGTAGCTCCCAATTTCTTGAAGCACAGATGAGGAAAGGGTGAGAAAAAGCTATTTGCTTTCTATTATAAGCAGCTGGGAAGATTCTACATTTCAGAAGAACCTCCTCTGCTAATCTGCTCTGTATTACTTTGGGGTAATATATTAACTCTTACAATAACATTTGCTTGCATTTGACATTGATCTAGAAACAGACCCAATACTTACTACAAAGTTCCCTCTGTTATTTTATGGTCTGGTCGAGGTTCTGAATATGAGAAGTGCTGATGCAAGTGAATTATAAATGCTTCTTTCAGCTGACTCAGGTTGGCTACCCTTTGTTAAGCTGGCAAGATTGGCCAAAGTGAAAAAGAAAGAAATAAATTCAAGCTCAAGTTCAAAAGAAGAGCCTCTGTGTTGCCCATTAACCTAAAACAGGCACTGACACTACATTCTTTTCCTGTTGCTCTACACTAAATACTCAGGAAATTATTTTTTTGTGCTTATTTATGACGTTGAAAGCAACAGACAAAGTCAAAAGCCAGCTAACAGTCAATATGTGAACAAAGTACTGAGCGTGAAAAGAGTTATGGCCGGTGAGATGGGTCTCACTACTTTTTCAAGACTCTTGGAAAAGATTCACTACGCAACATTAATCAGTATTTGTAGCCTTACCTCCCTCGTTCCCCCCAGAGTCATCCAACTGGGTCAGTAAAACAGCCCATTCAGTGGATGAACTTCATTTGTGTGAGTTTGTTTTGGTAAGCGTGGAAGCAATCAGTGTCAGCTCTCCATAAATCTAATACCAGCACTGCTGACTCCTCATGCCCCAGTTTGAAAGTCCCAGCCAATCATATGAAGTTTCTTTATGTACAGTAACTCATGTCAAGTGTATTGCTCAGTTTCTCTTTTTATGTTTGGCTTCTTATTTTGACATCGATATTGTCAACAATTTTTTTTTGTGGACTGAACAGAATGACACACATGACCTGGGAAAAATTCACAGCTAATACTCCTTTAATAAATAGCCTATTGCACTGTTATTTTATTTTTATCCCACTTTCTACTACAAAGACATACACAGTAACCTAATTAACTCTGTTGGTGTGACAGACAGAAAATTATGCCACGAGTGCAATCAGTAAAACAGAATAAGAAAGTAACATGCAGCCTGATGTAAACTACAACATCAACAGCATCCATTAGAAAGATTAGATGAATTAACTAATCATAACTTCCCTTCTAAATCTTGCGTTATGTTGCATCAGCTAGCATTTCCAGGAAGTTCACAGATTTGGGTAAGGCTGTCTGTTTAAAGAACTTGTGCCTCTTTCATGACATAAATTACTGGCATTACTAATTTACTTAATACATAATACATTACTTAATAATGTAAATTTGCTAATAAAGGCAAACAAATATGGATGCCTCATGTCACCTGCAGTCTGTCATTTAAGGCAATCAAACTCAAATTTAATGGCTATACTGTAGTTCTACGTTATCTGTGCACAGTATTAGTCCACACAAACCTACTTTGCAATCATGCAACCATCATCAGTCATCTGATGACGTCAACACTTGCACAAACATAGGAATCATTCAGATATCCACCATTCATCTCACATGACATGAACATAACATCAACATCTTCTTTTCTTTTACTTCAATGGCAGCCACTGAGGTAATAAAGCATGAATTAGCAACAATTGTCAACTTGTTGATATATTATGGTTATCATTTGTCTGAAGAGAAAGTGAATATTACCGATTGCACCTCTGAATAAAATTACAGTTGGTAACAGTACAGATAATTTGTCTTGCATGAACCTAATTCCACTGCTTGAACTGCAGAGCTGCAAAGTGACCTGTTTTCACCAACCATTCACTCACTTTTTAAGAACAGAATTAGGGCGTCTAGTTGTATGATGGTCCATAATTAGGTCATAATTTTTTTTCCAGGGTCAGCTTTGAATTTCCTTATTATATTATAATGAGTCCTTAAAAGACCCATAGGGTCATCTGATTATCATGATGGAGTAAGACAAGGTTACATCAAAAAGATAACAGACATTATGACCCTTTACTGGGCTCAAAAGCCATCAATGAGAGATTGGAGGCACTTAATTTTTCACTACACCATTAATTCCTACATCTGAAAATGAATTTCCATCATTTTCTGAAAATTACAGTTGAGTCAGTTGAGAGCAGTTGTTTTTACCCAATACGAAAGAATGTTTACAATGTTTCTACGAAAAGTAACAACATATATTATTCTTCATAAACCTTAAAGCACCTTACAGGAACATAATGTGACATGCTTTGTTCAGGTTGTTGCTGTTGACCATTGTGTCTCAAAAGGCCTTTTTAATCTAGCTGGCTCCAGCATCACAGAGCCATTTCAGAGATCCTTTGTCACAGCCAAGTGGCTCCTATTGAAAGCAAATTGATTTGCAGTATATACCCGACATCCAAAATAGCTAGAGCTATGATACCCACGAATCAATAATGCTTTTTTTCCCCCTCAGTGCAATTCTCTTTGATAATGCGATTACATATTAGTGCATATGCCACTGAATGTACGCCTGACCTAGCCGGAATCAGAATCCATCTATTTCATATAAAGCATTTTCTGGCAAGATATGGACCATATGTTGCAGGCAAATTTGAATTTAAATAGGCTACTGTGGACTTTTTTTCCTCAGGATCAATATTGCCATTTCAAAGTCTAATTCAATTTCATTAGTTCCATGGAAAGCTTTTAATCAGAGTATGTATTTACGTGCTTTGCCTGCCCTTCAAGAATGAGGTATGTTGTGCTGTGGTCAGAGGAGCAGGGCTTTCCGTGAACACTTAAAGTGAAGCTACTAGATGTCTGTGTATAAGTAAATCATTTTTGAAGATCTCAAAAAGAAATAATTTTACTGAATATAAGTTAAAAATTCCAGCCTAATACTTATTATAATGTAGGACATTCCCTTCTGCTGTAAAAGTGTGCAAATTAACATATTTGTTAGTATTAACAGTGAGGTTACAGTCAGTACAATAATTACCAAATATGGTATATAAATAATTCCTCAACAGAAGACATGAAACTGTTACCTGCTGCCACTAAGCTGTCACACTGTGACACGTACTGTATTTGAGCGAAAGCGACTATTTTCAAAGGATGAATTCCTTGAGCAGACAAACCTAACAAGGTAGGAGGTCCCCTTAGACACAATTACTGTGTGATACTTCAAAGAGATGCCAACTTATTTCTGCTGGGTCAGAAACTACACCTAGGCGCTCCATTAACAGCACTGAAACAAAGGTACGCTGCACACTGCTGACAAACATTGTCCCTGACAAATGTTCTTTTGAGTTTGACAGATCTGCTCTATAAATCACTTGTGCTGTGTTCTCCTTTGAGAAAAAAATCAGAAACCAAAAAGGAGAAATTTATATTTTAAAGTCTTTGATTTCATGATGGTACCCTTTAGTTTTACAGTATTTTGATGAAATACCGTTCCTTTATCCGCTTATGTAGCTGGAGTTATTATATACAGCAAATCAAATCTTGTATAAAGTGATAAGGTGGCATTCGATCAGGCAGAGCACACAGTCACACTGAGCCTGATAGTATCCTGCTACACAACACAAGAGCCACAGACTTTCCTGTTAAAGTCTCCTTCTTATCTAACTTACAAACACGAACAAACATCTTGTCCTGCACCTTAGCTTGTTGAACGAGCCACCAAACAAACATTCACTGAAGGAAAATTGCACCACTAATGTCAGTTAGCAGACTAGCTGCAGCACATTAAACAGGTATGTAAACATGTAAACATACCTGCAAATATCACTTTAGATCCGTTAGAATTTGGTTCAAAATCCCTGTTAGTGACACTGTCTGTCCAGCTACAGCAGTTCTGTATGGTACCATATAACACCTGCAGGACAAATGCCAAACAGCTCCTCAGTTGTGAGGATTTGCTGCTTTTCTTTGTCATATCTGATAGTACACTGAAAATGCGGTTTATTTGGACTGTTATTTGGACAAAACAAGCAATTTGAAGACTTCACCTTGGGCTTTAGGAAATAGTAAGTCCTTCCTAGATCTAACAACATGGAGAAAATAAAATTAATTAATAATGAAAATAATTTTTAGTTGCAGCAATACTGTTATATCAAAGATTATCTAGATTACTAGACAACTGTGAAGCAGGTAGGAAAATCTTAAAGCAATACATTTTGGTACTCTACTTTGGTATTTGGTCAACATGCTGTTAATAATGACAAAATGAGCACGATGGTGTCTAGAGAACTACCTAAATGCTTTTACATTAAGAATTTAATCCTAATAAAACCTAAAAAGCTCGATTGTTAAATCCCAAAGAGACACAATGTAAGAATAAATCAGATGATGCATCTTTGTGACACCAGTGCAGCACCCCTGGTGTGTCATTACATGGTTTCACGACACAGTTCACAGCCACAAACAACATCATGGGATTCGGAGTGAGCAGGAGGAAGGTCGACTGATTATCTCAACACAAACTCTTTGGTGTACCGGAAGAACCACAGTCCACTTGTACTCCTCTATCCTAGAATCACAGAGCATAGTTGAGTGTGGTGCAAATATGAAATATGTATGATATAGCAGCAGGACATGTTATTCAGGTCATTTGGAAATTCTGTTCACTCACTCCGTAGTATATAACCCTCCACTGCATCAAATATGCATGTACATACACAGTACAATACATACTATTTATCAGCATGCTATACAGTAAACCAAAGCACCTTTTCAAGTTAAATGGGATAATTAGATCAACTAGAAAACTGTAAACAAGAAAAAGAAGTTCAGCAGAAGAACTAGTTTATTATTGAATGGGTTGAGTTCAAATAGATAGAGGAGATGTGGGATTTAATAAAGCAGAGAACAACTCGCAGGACAGTAGCACCACTCATACTTAGCACTGACCTGAGTCCTGATCTGACATTTAAGTGTAATCTGCAGCCTGATATCAACTGTAGAACTCACTGTGCAATGGGAAAACACAGAAGATAGCAAAGATGAGTCTTAGATTAGGGTCTTAATGGATGGGTTCACATTTTTCTAAGTCTATCTTAATACAACTCCCACATGCCATATATAGTAGAAAGTGACTACACTGTAAGAGATGGGGGCAAAATCTGTAGTCCTCATTCCACGCAAAAATGCATACTTAAGTTTAGCTGAAGCTAATATTAGACCTTAGCAGTGCAAGTTGTTGATGCTTTTAGCTATAGGTACTGTATATTATGCAAAATAGTTGGTGCAAAGTTTAATTTACTCATAGCCAGATACATGTTCAACCCAGGTTGAAAAATATCTGAATTTTCATATATTTTAAGACATAGTATCCTCCACTGAATTACAACTGGTTTTTACATATTGATAAATTAGCATCCAGCATTGCCCTTTGATTTGTGGTCACTTCTTATTTCTACTGTGATACCCCTGTAGCTTCCCTCTCTTTACTCACATGCCCATACGAACACTACTACAAGGACTTCAAAATTGTAGGAGTACAGTAATTGCTATCATGTGAAGAGAGTCTGGCAGTCTGGGCCTGTTTCTTGACAACTTGATTCACTAAAAGAGCCAATTGGGAAGAGTGGTGTTCTGGAAGAGATCCATCCATCCGGGTTAAGAGATAGTTTGGAGAGTGGAAATAGGCCCATAGTCAATCCACTTAAAGGAGGATTAAAGCTACAAGATTGATATGTGGTAATGCCCATCACATTCACTGACTACTACAGTTTTTTTATAATGGCATAAAAGTCATGAGAGATAAACGGAGTGTCAGATTTTTGCCAAGCCTAACTGACTCGATGTGAGTTCTCCCATTATCAGGGAATTCAATAAATATAGTCCTGAAACCAATACCTCTGTCAAGGTTCAGTTTTTACTGAAATTATGTCACACACAACTCTATAGTAATATTTGTGATTTTGTTATATTGGAATGCATTTTATTGTCCAATGTAAATAATATTTAGTTTCTCCCATATAAAAAAAAATGAAGGGACAAATATTTTAGTACATAGTATTCAGTTTTTTAATGTTTAAGTAGTCCGTAGGCCCACTGACTATAACTGTCCTGTCTCTCTTTTCTTCTAGATGACCCCACTGTGCAGGGCCTGGACAAGTCACGGCATCTACAAACAGGAGAGATGATCATAATTGTGGTGGTCTTGGTCATGTGGGCAGGTAGGTTTGTAAACTGCGTGTTATTCTTTCTTTTTTTAAAAAAAAAAAAATCAGTCAATACAGAACAAATTAAGGACCAAAGAAAAACACTTTAGGTACCACAAAGTGCAAAAAAAAATGAACAGATGTAGTATATAGAATAATAGTTCACTGGTTGCCACAAGGTGAAAACTTCCAGCACATTACCTGTCTTACAGCCACAACTTATAGTTTTTACAGTTTGTTTTTTGTAAGTATTTAACAAACAAGATATATAAGCTGTTATTAAGAGAGCTTTAGAGATGCTGGTAGATGGACTTTTATCTTTGGGCAGAGCCAGGATAGCTGTTTCCCTTTGCTTTCAGTTTTTTATTGATGCTAAGATAATCTAGCTTTATATTTAACAAACAAACATAAGAGTGGTATCGATCTTCTCATCAAACTCTCAGTGAGAAAGAAAAAATGTGTATTTCCCAAAATATCAAACTATTCCTTTAACAACACTAGAGGTGAAACATATACAAGTCATTTTTATTCAGTTGCTTAATACTGATATTTACTAATGGGGATGCTTTTTTCACTTTTTTTTAACAGCCCAATTGTAAATCCAATAAGGTCTAGTATCTATAAATTCAATCCAAAGCATCATATGTTATTGAGTAGTTATTGTCAATAGTGAAATGACATTAAAATCCTGCTCAGTAAGCTAATAGATAATGGGGCATTTCAAACATGTTAGCATTTATAATCAGCCTCAGTGAGGACTAATGGTGCACGTCACTAAAAAAAGGCTTCACACTGTATATTATCTTGTAGCGCCATCAATACATTGACACAAATCAATAAGCCACTAATCAATGAACAGTCATCCAGCAGACAAGTCCCAAACTCTGCGTAACTCAATAGATCAGAGAACTGTGAACATCCTGTCCCTTTTTGTTTTTTTGTTCTTTTTGCCACAGCAAACACTGCACTTTTCTGAGCATTCTCTACATCTACTGTAAGCTCTTCATCATCCAAGTATGACATTCTACTCCTCTGAGGAAGTGTGCTGATTAATGAAGTGTTGAGGCACAATGAGAAGTGGTATATCTGACAGGCTGGCAGGAGCAGGATTTCCCATCCCTGAGCAACAGAGTGAGATGTTAAATAATACTAATGAGAGGAACTAAAGTAACACGGAGGCTGTGAAGAGTAGGAGTGAAAGAATGAAATCACCTCATGTTGGGTGTTTATATTGGACTGCTCGTTTGCAGCCAATGCAGTTTAAAGTCAGATTTACTTTATTCCCTGCATTTTGTAAGGCATCAGGCACCTTCGAAATTCACAATCTGCAAAACATACTATGTTGATTTCTGTATAATTAATTAGTTTCTTTCATGTTTTCTGTTTTTAATCTAATCATAATCTTTTATCCTTTACCTCTGTTACTTTCAGCTGCATGGACTAGTTCTGAAAACATGAATTGAATAATGAAGTAATTAGGTAATAGCTTCTATGTGCATGCAGTCTAATGTACAATATTGCATAATGTTTCTGTGCGGTAGTGGCTTTGGTTAAAAAAAAAAGAAGAAATGTAGTCGAGACCTTTAAAAAAAAAAAAAATCACCACACTTGCAGAAAAGTTTTTGCTGATATGACATGTCACTTTATTTTGTATGCATTAAAACAACATTGCAAGTAACTGTAATGTCAAGCATTTAAATGCAGACAAATCACCTCTCTCACTACACAAATGCTACAATAATCTAACAAGCCAGTGAAAATGTGGAACTGGCCACCATCAGCATCTCTCTGCAAGGCGATGACACTTAGCTGCACTGTTGCAGTTGATTTACATGATGCATGAATAATCATTAGTTAATTAGATGAATTACGTTTAGCTTCTTAGTGGTTCGTGCAGCTCCCTACAGTAGCTCCCATCACCGGTATCAGTTTCTGAATATTTAATGATAAATTCATAACCTCAGTGAATCAAGGAAGTTAATGTGAGCATACAGTACTTATCCAAACTGGAGGCAGAACTGCATCTGGAAGATTGCAAAATGCAACAAAGCGAACTCCATGGAGAATTACTGTCTTCCAGGCTTTCAGATAAAGACACCGTCATCACACTCCCTTGGGAGCAGAATTCCATTATCCACATGGCCTTTCAACGTGCTCAGTTAGAGGAAGTGGTGACATGTCTGTGAGTGACAGTTGCCACCTCATGACTGAATTTGTATCCTCCTTTGTGTGTGTGTGTGTGTGTGTGTGTGTTGCATATGTGCCCGCATCTCACCTCCTGGCAGCTGTTATTGCCCTGTTCTGCCGGCAGTATGACATCATCAAGGACAACGACTCCAGCAACAACAAGGAGAAGGCCAAGCCGTCGTCGGAGAGGAGCACACCGGAGCATCACAGTGGAGGACTGCTAAGGAGCAAGGTAAGCACAATACCTCTCAATGCAATAGCACAATCAGTTCAGGATTTTTTTTGTCTGAATTGATTTGTTGTGAAGTCTTAAAAACATACACAACATTCTCATCCACGTATGTCTGATATAACACTCTAGTGATCCATGGTAACCAGACAAACTGTCCTCTTTCATGCTGGTGTACTGTATTGTGCACACAAGCAGAGTCTCCATGTACAGACATCTATTGGATGAATTGTTTGGTTGCTGTAAGTAGTTAAGTAGTGCATGCAAGTTCCTGGCACACACAGACCTATAAGACACCAAAAATACTGTTGCAGAGGTGAAACTTTGTCGGAGAAGAACATAACTTTTCAAATATAACATGGCATTGCAAACAAAGAACTTTATCTCCTTTCTTTGTTTCAAGCTCTATAAAATAATGTCTGCCACAAAAATGTTCCCTTCCTAAAACACAACTCAAGTTTTTTATCATCATCCAACCAGAATAACTCAGAGATTTTACTAAAAGGTGTAGCCCTAAAATAGTCATATCATGGGCAATAAAACATGAAAACAATGAAA
Organism: Thunnus thynnus; assembly: GCF_963924715.1. Taxonomy (NCBI): domain Eukaryota; kingdom Metazoa; phylum Chordata; class Actinopteri; order Scombriformes; family Scombridae; genus Thunnus; species Thunnus thynnus. Next base: position 15,524,301 of record NC_089534.1, read on the forward strand.
AAAGCCTTTGCTGGTACCTGAATGTAATTGGGATCTTTAACGTTTGGTTAAACTCTGCTACACAGAAGGCTCTATACAATAGTTGTTTTTTATGAGACAATATGTTCGTAATGTAAGTCTGTATCAAACATCAACAGACAAATCTTTCCTTATATAGACTGAAAGGAACTATAAAATAAATATTTCATCTCATTAATCTAGGGATGGCTGTGCAACAATGTCCCAGTTAAAGATCTTTCTATTGAGCTGCTCTTAATCCATACTGACAAGTCTGTAAATATGTCGGAAGATGTGTACTGTGATCTTGTTTTCTTTTTGTTCTGTGTTACACAGTTTTTAATGCACCTTGCAACAGAAACAATTCCCTCTATTGAAGATTAATGTTAATGTAATATTATCTATGTGCTCAGCCAACTCATGCTGCCATGATGTGCCCACCTCTACAGCACTTCACAACCTCAAACTTGGTTATGCAGCATATTAACCTCATTATTGTAGTTTTGTAGAATACAGGGACATCTGGCTCTGCTGCGAAAAACAAAAAGCTCTGATATGCCATGATTAATGATGTATTTATCGCGAAATGATGCTCGATCGATGACTAAAATATTGCCCAGTCATGGTATATCTAATGCCTGGCTACAGATGGGATAAACTTAGAATCATCTCTCAGTGTTTTCCTCTTTTATCCATTCTCATAACTGCCCCCATGATTAAATACAAGACATAAATTGACATTTATTTGTTTAGCAAATTAAATTTGCATACAGAGACAAAAAAAAAGAATGCTTTTTCTAAACTTTTCATAAAATGTTATCCGCAGCAACAAGAGATCTTACTCTGTAACATGAGCTGAATATCAATGAAATCTTTCGTATATTTTGGCTAAAATCTGTAAATGCATAGTCCTTTCTGGTAAAGATCTAGATGATGAAATTTGAGTTTAATGCTTGAATGAAATAACCACAAAGCTTTTAGATCAAGCTTGACCTTCATACAGTATACTGTATGGCAAATCATTTTTTATCCTTTTCAGAGAAGAATACTTGTATTTACTGCTGCAAAACACAAGTCTAAAATCAGACCTTACCTTTTTCCACTGGGAGAAAAAAAAATGCATCTTGCATCCAATAGAGCACATAATAGAAATGGTATCTCTCCTACACCTGTAATCACAGGAATCTCCAAGGAGCCATCCTTTACATAGAGGAATGTGGCTGCTGCATGTTCTATAATAATGCAGAGTTTGGTTTTACATTTAACTCAAAGCCTGAGGATGAGTCAGTGAAAGAATCTAGAAACAAGGTGCTGGTGGAGCTTTGAGTGTGTAAGAAATGCCTTTAAAAAGTTAGAGATAGCACTGGAAAGATATACGCAGTCACCGCTCAGTAATGAGGCCACGACCAATCGATAATCGAGGTCATTTGCCTTGTGAGTGTTTGACCTCTGGCTAGGATTTAATGTAGCAAATATTGAGTTCTCTTATTTAAATTAGCTGAGGGGGGGTAATCGTTGCAGGATTGTTCATTGTGGTGTCTTATCTCTCTTTCCAGTCCTCATTAGGTGGTTGGATGTTGATGTAAGGTTTCTGTCAGACAAGTTCTGATGAGGACTTGAGAAACTCTGTTAAATATCTGCCAATTAACTTACTTGGTTCAATTTCGAGTGAGCAAAAAAGAATCCTTAAGCTGTTTATTGACAGATTGGTTGCATATTTACCAATGACTGAAGCAGACTCGGTATATGGAAACAGATCAGGACCACAAAAATGAAATGAAAAGCTAAAATTTAATGTTAAACTATTGATCTTGAATAACTGAAAAATAAATACAGATAAATAATAGATATAGATATAGATAATAAAAGCTTGAAAAGTATCTTAATTGAATTCTACTGTTTATTTGACACATTTCTGACTATCCTTTTAATAAATTATAAGTATTCATTTTAAATTCTCCTAATTTCATATACAAGTACTGCAACTATCCAGCCATATTTAAACATTTTTGCAACATTTACAGTGGAAATAAATTATCGCTGTAGTCATATCAGTAACTGTCACAGTAATAGTGTAATTATCTTCTATGACCAAAGTATTCCTTAATTGTAGAGGGAAAAGTAATATAATGATTTTTATTTTTCTTGTCTGTCGCAGTTTCATCCTTCTGTGCCATCAATCAACATCATTGAAGTCTGAGAAGAAGGAAGCCAAAGTTAGATGTCTCTCCCTCCTCTACCGTCAATGTATTTTTAATCTTTCTCACTGATGAGAAAATACAGCTGAAAACAATGTAATGTTTCTGTTGGGCTTCATCAGTGATGAAGGCTGGCCAGGGCTGTCTTGCAGAAGACACACATGCATGCACACAGTATTTGTAGGAAAACTCAACACTGAACTACAGATACAGACTCCAGAACCCATCCACACAACCCGACACACAGACACATACCGTAGAGTAGCTAGCAGAACCCTACTCCTGCAGGTTGATAGTACATACAGTAAGTAAATGTTAACCCCTGGTGCAGTTAACATTGATGTCTTTGCCAGGTGCTTGATATGTTATTGCAATACAAGACACACAAAACGACTTATCATCTCTGGGAGGCCTGTCTCATGACTTTAAATATACAGTGTATTTTTTAATATTGGCATGTGCAATTAGATACCGCGTTCATCTGTTATAGACAATTCAGCTATAAATTGATCAACATTTTCTCATTGCAAATAGTGTTAATACACTGCCTGATCACAAATGTATATTATCTGACTGCTGTGGGCAGATTGTTAATGCAGACAAACAGCAAATACATGTATCTAAAATTCATTTTTTTTTCTTATTTTCTCCTAATTACTCAAATTAAAATTCCATTTTCTGGATAACATTGTATTTTTGCATATTTCATACATTAGAAAACATGCCTGTACATATTTCATGCATTTACTAAATGAACTTGCATGCAGGTCATTTGCCTGTAGAATAGCATTTGATGTGCATTCTAAGTTAGATGCCAAAAATGGAGAAATAAACATGATTGCTGTACTGTGAAGCTATTGTTTTGATTCTTCTACCGTGTTTTACACTATCTTTTATCATCCAGTGTGTTTCATTTTAGATCTTGTACATTTCCTGACAATTGTATTACCTAAAAGTGTAAAATAAACTTTCTTTTGAATGTCCCATTATTGAGTTGCAATTAATAATGAAGTTATACTCTGACTGAAATGCATAAATCACTTCCACTGTGCACAAAATGCTCATCGAGTGTCACCAAGGTGCATTCTGTGCATTACTGTAAATGCTGGCTGAGACTTACAGTAGAAAACTGCACCTCATGCACAAAATGCTTGCCAAGTCTCATCACAAAAGTGCATTTAACGCAGGAAATAATTTGTGTTGCAAATCAGTTTGGTAATGATATAGTACTAAAAAATATCCAAAAACCTCTAGATACAAAATGCATACAGTGCAAGTGACACATTGACTCCTGATGTGTATTTTGTGCACATTATATTACTGCAAAAATGGTTGCATTTCTGATTGCTTTTCTGCAATGTCTGCAGAATGCAGCAACAAATAGACAACGTCAACCTTTAATATTTAACTTTGGACCCACTTCTTGTTGACGCTGAGTTTCCTGTTTTACACTTCTCTTTAAAAGCAAAAAAAAAAAAAACAGTTTATATTATGGTACAAGATGCCTGAGTTCAAGTACATAGTCTCAAATCTACAAACAATGTTGTTTTCTGACTCTTAGGTCTGAGTCCAGAGGCTCTTAATACGACTGGGATTGTGATGTGATGTAGGAGATAACAGGCAGGGATTTTGAGGAGATAAACTCACGTCTTGTTGAAGCTCTTCAATTTCAAGACCTCGTCCTCAAGTCAGCTCAAGTAGTGGCTGTCTTGATGCTGTTAGTGATATGGTCCTGCTATTTGACCAGAAGAAGGATCAGGAAAGAAATCACACAACCAGTGCTAAGGGTATTTTTTACACAGTTCATAATCACAAATATATTATACTACCTGTTTACTTTTTTTCAGTACTTAATCTTCTATTAAAATGGTACAATTTGTCATTATTAAATCTAAAAATAGCTCTTAAATTTATAAACTGCAGTTATCTTAACACCAACTGCTTCATTCATCCATGATATGCCAGAGATTGTGAGACAAGGCTATGAGCTCTACAGAGCAAATTCAATAAGTCATTTTACCTGGCCTTTAAACTAGATTGTTCCTAATCAAAAATGTAATTACACAGAAGTAGCTAAGGTTACAGCTCATCTTAAAATAGAAAGTGATTACAGCGTCCCAGGGATTAATAGGTAATGTTGTACTCCCTCCCCTTTTTCTCCTAACTCTGTGCTGCAGAGCTGCAGACTACTTCCATTAGTTGTTCAGATGATTTATAGGCTGTTGTTGGCTAAGATAAGCTGGTTAGATGTTAGATGTGATTCAGAGACCTAGTGTATACATACTGCACAATATCTATAAATATGATAAGATTGATTTTTAAAAGGGTTCGCATAAAAGTCTATTTCATTATTTGACCCATGTTTCCATGTGTATCGATAAAAACATCATTATTTAGTGACCTCCTTATCCTTTTTCTATTGTCTGTTTATATTTTTGCAGTACTGGAACAAGTTCAACCTTATATATTTTGACCTTTATTAAAGAACAAGTTATTTCTGTTTTAAAATAGATTCTTTTATTGCTGAATTACACTTTTACACTTCAAATCACACACATAGCAGAACCTGTGGTTTGATGGCATGCTGTAAATAACCTGCACAGTCATACCTGTAACCACAGTGGGAGATACAATGGGAGTACTTGCAGGTTATTGCCCTCCATATGCCGTTTTCACAGCTGAATTACTCCACAAGCTCAACAGACTCAACAGATTTCCAATATCAAACAGTACAACCATTACTAACACAATAATAAGCCATTCGGGCAGTGTGGAGCACCTTATCAGTAGCTAATTAGCCATTTCAAAATCCTGTTAAATAGCCAATCAGCAATTAATTATACACTTATGAATACTACATAAGCTGTTCATTCAAAGATCCCAGGACACCATGGACAAATTAGACTTCGGTAATGAACACATTGCCCCAAAGTTAAACTAGAATTCCCGAAATAGTATCTAGTGAATTATAAACTCTATATTTTGCACTTCATGAATAGCATAGGAGGAAAGGGAAAGTGAAAATCTTCCAACTTTGTTTTTCCACCTTATCTGACCTAAATCTAATGTCTAGGTCCAGAGGTGGGTTGTGCTCATAGCGTCATCCTGTCCATTATTCTTAGTGTTATTCTTATTATTCTATCATTTATCAGTGCTTCACAGACACATTTTTAAAATTCCACTTCAGTTTTTCCCCACAATAGGATTTAACTGGTTGCTCTAGACTCTGCCGATATGACACTCAAGTAGCCTGTTTGCAGCGAGCTCAGATCCGTCATAGATCAGCAAAGAGAGCAGAGAAAAGGTGAAGTGGAAAGAAGTAGACATGTTCTTGTCATTGACTCACATCTCCAGGCGGTGTATTGATCAAAACACAAGTCGATATCAACAGCATTTTAAAACATTAAATTGCTGTCACCACACCGATATAATACATCAGCACATACTGCAGAAGCAGCATACAAGCAGCAGCCATGCTGCAGCTGTTGATGCAGCACTAGTAGCTCTCTCCAGTGAGCTCCATGAAAATATCAAAGTGCAGTTTTTACACACAGCTCTTCTTAGGTGCTCACTGCAGGCTGATCTCCCTCCCAAGGACAAATCTCCACAAAGTCTTTGTTTACCCACAGTCAAATGTTTCTGATAAAAGACACGGTCACATTGAACTTTCTGGACAGTCGAGCGCTACAGGCACAGAAACCAAACTTTCAAGGTCAGTGTGATCTTTAAGAGCTGCTGAGACTTCACCATCTTTCTTGTGACAAGTGGATTAAAGTGGATACATGTAAAATATTTAATTTACCTCTTAACATGTTAATAGATTGTATGATTAGTTATTTGATAAGTCATTTGTATTTACAAATGGTGGACGTTTGCATACTGAGCTTCTGTATCTCTGAATCACTGATGTCTGAACCCTGAGAGTAAAACCATTGAACTACTTTTCAAACCCACTCTGTGTCAGAGCTGTGTTTTTTTCCCCCAGTAAATGCTGCATGCAGTCTAGTAACAAGATTAGCAGCACCCCACCACAATGCAACATTGACCTCTTTAGAAATTAAAATTATATTTGCATACCTCTATAAACAGTCATCAGACTGAACAAAGACTCACAGATAGATTTGCCATCTCACAGACACACAAACACACAAATTGTGATGAGGTTTCATACCTGCAAAATATGGTCTGAAAAAAACCCAGTAACCTTATCTGAACCTGTGACACCATTTCTGTGAATTGGTGAAGAGTGTCAGGTGCATTTGCACAAAAATATTCATGCTTTTGAGCACCTTTTCATAAATATGGTGAAATTTCATTTATTATCCTTCCTTTTAGGTTTTATTTTACCTGTAATAAGGCCATTTCTCCTTTGTGAAACAAGAATATTCTGCTTGCTAAACAAGCATTTGAAAACAAATACATTTTACTTGACTAGTTCCTCTTGGAGCCATTTGACAAAAAGAAAAAAATAATGAGTCATGAAGCCTGACAACTTCTTCCCATGTCTGTCTTAATCCTTAAACCTTAACTACTGCATTTTTGTCAAAATTCCAACAATTATTACATGCAAAAGAGTTAAAAGCATTACATTTTGTTTACAATTCCCTATGATGTGCCATTCTTCTTAGCCCGCTACATAAAATTGAAAGTATAGATAGAGTTCACACAGGTTGACAGTATGATAAATTGTACAGTTGCAGCCACAAAAATATCAAGATGGTCCTGAAATTGAATTGCTCTGCTTAGAGAATCCATTTCAGCCCACAAGCTGCTCTCAAGTTGCAGAAATCAGCATGCTTGTATAAATATATATATATATATATATATATATATATATATATATATATATATATATATATATATATATTAAGATCACTTCAACACACTTCAATTCCTACAGCAGATCTCATATACTGCAGACATTTTTCATTGTTTTACTGAGAAAACAGAGAGGATATTGTTGTTTTCACCCGCAGGTATGCTTTTCTTGTGTTTTCAATCAGACATGAGCAGTGGGCTGAATGAATAGATGCATCGATGTGACTGTGTCAGTCAGACAGCTGAATAAGAGAATGTCCTTGCTTTTGATTGACCAGAATGAGCTGGAAAATGTTTGAGAGAAAAACACTGTGGATTCAATTTTGTGTTTGAACTGAAATGCTCTGGACAGATCAGCAGAATGACTGTGATAACTGAAAAAAAGCTCACAAAGCTAAATATCTGAGATTGCTCTGTGTGTCTGCACTGTGAGTAGCCATTGTTTAATTGGCATCTTTCTGGGAATGATTTGTTGAAACTCATTATTGATCAAATTATAAAGCAATTTTGGAACCAAATTGATTTGCTACACAAAGACACATTGCAATCATACAGTAATATTGCACTCCTGAAGGCCAAACTGTATCTTGGTAACCAAACCATGTATAGAAGACAAAAAAAAGATGCTTCTGTGCATTGGAGTATTTGTACAAAGTCTTTTTATTATGCATAAATATGTAACAAACCATAACAGCTTCCAAAGTCTGTACAAATGTTTACAGTTTAGGACAACTGCATGTGGTTTATTCACAAATTGCTATATTATAATATCACAACACTGTTGGAAACCCACTAATTGCATAGATAGAAAATAAGCACCTTCTTTGAAAAGTAAACCGATACTGTAAACATCAGTGTTTAATTTGGGCAATAATAGCTTATCTGAGAAAATACTCCACCTTTCCTGCTGAAGATATTCATTTTTACAAACCTTGAATGTTTTTGGACTCAAACCGTCACAGGCTGATTTGTATTCAGTGCACTCAGGACTCTTATTGGCATGTTATACCTCCAAGTGCAGGTCTTTCCCCCTCCCACACAAAATTCTCTGCTGCGCCAAAGAACTGCCTCCATTCAAGATTTGCTGGGAATCTGCCCACATCAATGTGCTGTATACAGTACACTGGCTACACGAAACAAAACACCAAGAAGCTTCAGGCTGGACTGATCTGTGCCATCATATAATTTATACAGGCTTTCGACTGCAAAATAAAACTATATTACAGATTTTTTGTTGTTGTTGTTGATCAACTGAAAAGATAATAGACTGGCTGAAGATTATACCCAAATGTAATATCTAATAACGCCCCTTGTAGGTCCTTTCTCATTTCAAATTCTTTATCACATGCATTGAATAATAATGCAGCTTGTGGTGAAGCTCTGCAGAGACAATGCCAGTGTTTCTGCTTATAAGTAAATTTGCTTCAAAACTATTGTTTGTTGGCTGACATTACTGAAAACCAATTCTGAGTCTGAGAGCTCCTTCTCAAAAAAATCACTCAATAGCACTGAATCAGCGGATACTGAAGCATCCACACATAAATCCATCAATCAGTCAATGATGGAGCTGAAGAGGTGAGTGAATGGTGAAAAAATAACTTGTTAGAAAAGATGTTGGAGAGAAATGATGACACTGCCTTTTAGACACTTCACTTTCTTGAACTTCATTGTCAATACTAAATGCTAACATGTACCCACAGATCCATAGACATGCTGGAGGCTACAGTATTTATGATATCCAAGCAGAATAGTGCTTTCCTCTTCTGAAATATGCAATAGAGTTGGTATTTCAGCCAGTCAGGAATAAAACAATGCAATTAAGCTTCATGGCATAACCTGATAAGCCGCCCTATTATTCTGCAGCGGGTGTCATGACAACAACACAGAGCCCTCGCTGCCTCCCGCCTCCTGCCGTCACAATTATTCTCAGTCATAATGCCATGAATACAGAGAGAAGGACCACTTAAGCCAGACTGGGGCACAATATAATATCCTCTTGACAGTGAACGTCATCTGAACAGTGGATAAAAATAATTTGCACCGTCTAAGCAGAGCAACATTTTGTCTATAATAAGATTTGGGACGAAGCACATTATGTGGGGCACAGATTGCAGTTAAGAGTGGAAGTTGTGAATTGTGTTCAATGGTGTATGACTACGTCCAATCAAATAGGCAATTCTTTTTTTTTCACTTTATCATTGTACACTGTATGTGGGTTACTCTATGCACAAATAATGGCTATTTAGAAAAAATAAAGCAATTCCTGCAGTAATAAATGTCACATATATTTAAATTTGTACAAATTAGTCTAACCTAATGCAAAACATACAAGCATCTACACATTCACATCTCAACAAAAGTGATTATTTGTAAAAACAAACTGTGTGAAGCCTCGACTCTATTCAGTCTACTTCATTTATAATGATACAATATGCGTACATTAATTACACCGCTTTGACATTGAAAAAATACAGTATATGAAAATTCTTTACTCTAATAGTTTGGCCTTGCCATACAGTTGTCCTTAAATCCATATTTCATCATTATTCTTCAACAGTAATAAAAGAAGTAGAGGAAACTGCAAAGAAGCGTTCAGAGCAGATTGAAGCCCAGCTTTTGACTTTTGTTTTTTCTTTTTTACAAATGTTCTCCTCAAGTTTTGGAACTTGGACCACGTTTAACATACAGTAGACATCTGACATAACAGTATATAAATAACAGAAAATCACAAAAAGTGTGGTATGTCCCCTTTAAAATTGTACAGAACTAATAATAGACATCCATAGTTTGATTACTGATTCATTACTGACAACTTTAAACCTGGTAATGAGACTGTAGATCAAAGATCCACTGAATTTCTGACACTATAAAGCCGAACTAAGCTTGAGCATGAAGATTCATAGGAAACCTTGTAAACAGCAGTTTGGCAAAAAATTCTCAACACAAGGTCCGCTTAGTTAATGTTTCTGAAGCTTTCAGAAACATCTTGTGGACTTCAATAGCAGTTTAGAGTTGCTCAGTTGTCGTTGAAGCTGTTTTCTTTATCATATGACCCATGTATGGAGTTTTAGTTACATGATAATGTGGATAAATAAACAAAATTCACTCATCTGATAATTTATCTTGATTATTTCTTCCCATTTTTATTACAATACAGCCACCTGTTGCAGGATATAAAAAACTAAACCGTCTCAATGATAAGTGATCGATTTCATTTATCAAGGAAGGCTAAGACATGATATGGTTGAAAGCTTCAGAAAACAAAGTGAGTAGTCCCTGTGTTAAGATTTTATTCACCATAAAACTGACAATATGTATATGACTTGTTGGAAATTAAATTTAAACACTCTACTCCACTCTGTAAATGTAACATGTATGGCTCTTTGAGAAACATTTCCTCATTTTTCATAGATTCTGGACTTTTTTTTACAACACATATATGTTGCAGTTAACAAAAATATGACACAAAGTATGTCTGTAAGCCTGTAAGTCTTACTACTATATAACATATTGTGTTCTCCAAAGAACTGGCTCAATCAGCAAAACAAACTGAATGATGAATGTATAAATCATTTAATGTCAGAAGAGAAACACCAGCTTCTGCTGCGGACTTCTAACGCTGGACCTCTGCCAGTGACTGCTGAGAGTGGCAGCTATTACTTCATCAAGCAAACTACAGGATCAAAGACATATTTTCAGAAAGAGATGACAGCTTTATATACACAAATGTCTGGATTTTTTTGATGCCAAGTAAATCTTTTATGTAGTCTTCATCTGAATTTACAAGTTAAAACCAAGTGAAAGTGGTTTTACAAATTTAGATTAAAAGGAAGAGGCTCACTCTAAACTTGCTATTCATCTTATGATCCGCTTCACTTTTTAGAATATAACAAAATTTCTTCTTTGAGAAGAAATATGTAATTCTTGGTTCCTCCTTACAGTGCTGTTTTGCACACTGTGTGGGTCGTCTTTCATCTGGCTGGTTTGTGAAAATTTGAATATGGCAGGAGATGGCTGTTTACAGTGTGTGTGAAGTGTGAAGTGAAGTGTGTGTTGACTGGCAGGCATTCACAGAAATAGCAGTTTATAATATGAGGGTATTCATTCTGGCTTCTCTGCAGCAGTCGCAGAATATCAAACAGAACCTCTCTGATTCAGGTTATGCACTGGGGGAGTGCAATATGTTTTGCTGTCTGTTCAGTTGGCGCGTTCAGTATTGTGTTTTTTTGTTAGTCTTGGGGAGAGTGGTATGACAAATTTTTGTGGTGCTGTTGGGCAGCTATTGCCAGAGTGTGTTATTCAAACTCATTGTTGCAGACAGACAACAGATTCTCATGGCAGACCTCCTGGGGACTCAGAGCTGCATTGTCAGAGAAGGGTTCGGAGCGGGACTCGGCCAGTCTGACAGAGACAGAAAGGAAGGGGAGGGGATAAAAAAGTAATATTGCCAGACAGGTTAGTGACATTAAACATTTATTCGTTGAAGGGGTTCACAGGATATGAATAAGGTTAAAAAAAAAAAACAGAGGGAAAAAAGGAGCAAATGGAGCAAAGCATGCAGAGGATGCTGATTTATATAATGGAATGACAAGTGGGAGGGTAAACGTACAGGGTGCAACATGAAGATCCATCAGTGGCAGACAGGTGGAGAATTACAATTCCTGTGAGGTCACTCATATAATTCCCCATCACTACCAAATGATAACATAGTGAATGGAACAGTTACCCTCTACACATACATTTTTATGTTCATTTCTAAAGGAAAAATACAAATGAATGGAAAAGTTGTTGTGGTTATGATGTACAGTTAGTGACTGAGGCTATGATAAAAGATGCTGGAATGTTTATACAACACAGGAATTAAATACATGAGTGTTTTGGGGGGTTTTTTTTTGGACCAGTGTAGCAATTACAACGAGCTGCTTCCTTCCAGTCAAGTCTGGAAAGTGCAAGAAAAAGAAGAGGTAAAAAGAATGGTACTGTGCAGGAATGTTGATTCTTACTCTTAGATGTAAGGCCTCATGCTACATGCATGATCAAACATGTACTTTCACACATTTATCATCTTACTTACCAGTGTCCATCTCCTCTACTTCCATGTTGCTGCATGCATAAAGAAGATAAACTAAATCATGACTACAGTTCGTGACTCAACAGTAAAGGTTGGGGTAAGTTAAAACACTTCCAACTACATCATCATCCACAAAGTCAAGAAACACACAAAGCAGCTTAAATTAAATTCAAGCTGCAAGCAGCGTTGAACGGGCCTTTGCACCCTTGCACAAGTCGGGGGCACGGTGTAGTCCAAGGGCCTCTGTCACTGGCATGTAGATGTCTCCAGACCTGGGCTGACAGATCTGACTTTACAAACATGTGCAGACTGGAGCATGTACAATAAAGTTATAGCAATTTAACCCACATGACCTGGTCAAAGGTTGATTGACATGTGTACTGTCAGGTGTGTAGAAACAATAAGTAACTGCAGCTGGACACAGAAAAATACTCATGTATTTGAATGGACAGTGCGCTCTGCAGTACAGAGCTACAAATTTTAGGTTTGATTTTATTTTTCTGCAGCACTTCATCACTAAACTGTCACTCTCACTCAATGAGCTCCATTCAACCTCCACACCCATCCCCTCCCTCCTATTCTCTCTCTCTCCCTCTCAGTTGGAGAGGAGAATGTCACTCTTCTTGTGAAATATCCTCATAAATCCCATGACTTTGGCCAAATACTACATTAAAAATCACATTTTTTTGTAGGAAATTTCATCGCAAATCCATTGATACATGTTTCAAAGTGGCCAGACTTATAGTTTAGACATCAGAACCATTTGTTTGACACAAAGTCCATGCCTAGAGATTGCCTCCCCATTGGTTTACATTGTAAGGTGTGATGTGGCACTACAACTTTCAGGGCTTACAATATCTAAACCGTTTGAGTTATTACAAAGTTTTTAACAACTTTTGTTCAGCACAGTGTCAGAAGTCATGTATTAAAGTTTGAGGCCGATACCGTCAACGCCCTAGGAGGAGATAGCGTTTCTTGGGGGTCCAAAATTGGCGCAAAGTCGTACTTTGATGGGCATATTACGGACTTCCTGTTGGATTTAGGTCAGGGGTGTCAGTGTATGATTTGTAGGTCTTGATGAGACGAATAATTGAGTTTTGTTTCGATCTCTCTACAACATTCCTACGGGCCGTGGCGCCCATATTAGATACATAGGTGGCGCTATAGAACACATTTTGGCACTTTGGGGGTTAATTTTTACATTTTATCACATTTTTAACCAGACCTGATGTGTGTGCCAAATTTGGTGAGTTTTTGAGGATGTTTAGGGGGTCAAATTTAGGGTTGAAGTGGCATAATAATAGAGGAGGAGGGAGAGGAAGAGGAGGAAGAAGAGGGTGAAGAAGAAGAAGAAGAAGGGGAAGAAGAAGAAGAAGAAGAGGAAGAAGAAAGAAACAAACACACCCCTTTGGGGCTCAGGCAATAATTTAAAAAAAAAAGAAGTCCTTCCATTTTAGACGAGGTTAAATTATTTAAGTACCCCAGCGTACAACGGAGCCAAGCCAGCAGTTACATAATCATCACTTGACCTGCAAGGCCACCATTCAATTAAGAAATCTTAAATACTCTTTGAACAATTTAATTAAACACATTTGAACTGAAATTAATGTCAATAGTTGTAAGTATCGATTGCCCTTTTCACAAGCACTGAGCTGCAACTTGAGAAACTACTATTCTGAAAATTTTGTGATAAGTGAACTGAAATTGAATGATCTTTTTTTTTTTTTTTTTTTTTTTTTTTTACAGAGGCTTAAAAGCCTAACATGTGCTGATACTGTTAATTAAAAATGATTGTGCATGAATTGTAGTTCAAGTTGAAAGAATATGCAGCACTGCTCGCAACTCCCAGAGGCCCTGCAGCTACTTTCACCCAAGCACTGCAAAAGTGGTCTGCAGTGACCCATCAACCTGCTGACAAAAAAAACAAAAAAAAAACAAAACAGCCATCCACTCACTGCCATCTTTAAATTCTGTTAAAAGAGGCTAAAAATATATACACATATAATTCACAGAAAATGAGCTCATGAGGCTTGCGGTCTATGAGAGTTCATGTGTCTGCAGCAGAGAAACCACAAAGGAGAAAAACAGTACATCTCGAAACGCCACTCATCTACACTCAGATCAATCAGAGATCTAATGCAGTTTTTGCAGTTAGAGTTTAAAAGTTAGATTCACTCTTAAGGGGTTTATTGATGTGTTTTATAAGACCTGGCAGCCTTTCTTCACCCATGTTGTGAATTGCACGTTTGATACTTTGAGTGTGAGTCTGGATGTTAGTATCAGTGAAATGTGCAGCAAAACTGACTATACATATATAGATATACATGTATCTGTTGCAAGCAGTCAGTCATGGTGAAGGTGTGATTTATGTTTTTTGTTTTTTTAAATGTATTTCTATTATGATTACTATTCTCTCGTTCTCTTTTTTTAGAGCTTTTTTAAAACCTATTATTTAGTCCTTTTTCTTTTTTTTTTGTCCTTTCTCTTCCCAACAAATTCTGTCAGTGGTTGGGAAGGCAAGGGGTGGTGGTTGTTAGTGTTGTTGAAATGTTCATATCAAGTTTTGTGTATTGGACTGCTAAATTACATCTTTTGGGTATCGTCTCCTTTAAGATAAAAATCATAAAGTGTCAAAAAAACAAATAAACAAAAAAACCCAATACATCTTAAATTTTTTACCGATGTACGTGTCAGCTAGTTAAATACATTCCTATGCACACATTTTATGTCCGGCTTTAAAAACTAAAAGACACACAAGCAGTTGAGGGTAAAATATTGATGTACTAAAACGAATCCAACAGTACAAAGCATAAACTAGAGTCTCCTTTGCAGAATCTGGCCAGAGGATTTTTCCAGAAACATCCCTCCTCTGCCAATCTATAGGAACTCCTAAAGTCACATGTAACATTGAGGAGGTGTGACAGTCATGACAACTCAATGTGATCCAGAGCCTTCAGTGTTTCAGGACAGATCTTATCCACCACTGGTGCACAGCCACTACAGAGCTTGACAACCTTGCTGACCTATGCAGAAGAAGTCTGCTTTAACACTCCAAAATCTTCCAGCACATCCTCTAGGATATGTCTGTCAGATTTAGATGTACTCTTAAGTGTTCCACCTTCAGCCATTTGACAAGCGTCTACACTTGAGGTCAACATTTCCTCGCCCCTGGTGAGAGCAACCTCAGTGACGACCTCCCTTCATCTTCTGAACTCTTTCCACATCAAACCGGCTTCCACAGACACCACTGCATGTAATCTTCCCTTACTCTGCCTCTCGTTAACCCATTTGCTTTAACCAAAGCATTTTATGCTCCAACACCACAAATGTATCTATTACCCGCGGGCAAACACAACTTAATGACTTGCCATCTCTTTAATGTGTGGGGCACCATCTCTTCGCTGTGTAAGAAGAGATAATACAGCACTGCAGGACACGTATGCACATATCAGCTGGTTATATGAGGAAATGAAAAGTCATGCAGAGTGCTCAGAGACTCACAGGACTTTATGGCCTACATTCTCAACTGTTTGCTGAGCATGGAGGGACATTATCAAAGAGTCTTGATGGGTTTGGGTTTGAGTGTGCTGAGAGTCTGAGAAACTATGTCAAAGGGACCAAATGAAAGCATTTTATGTCTCAGAAGTACACTACAACACAAAATATGTGCACTAGCCCCATCTGTATGTGCAAGTGCTGTATATGTACAGTAATAATGCACAATAAGAGTTATATCCATCATGTGTATGACAGCATGAGTACATTTGAGTAAGCACACCCATGTGAGAGTTTTTCATACCTGTCAAGTCTCACATTTTAGTGTCTCTGCTGGCATCTCAAGGCCACTAAATTTCACAAACTGTCGCACTATAGAAGAAAATAAAAACTGTTGCTTTGTTATCTTAGTTCAGTGACAAAGTGCTGATACACAGTGGAAGGCACTTCCTGCAGGCTTCAGTCTCTGTCAGGAGAGGTGGCGATCATGTTGGCAGTGAAGGAAGTGATAGTCATTCTTTTTGTCTGCTATGGTTCAAGAGTGGCACGGTGACCTCGCAAGTGTTCTGACTACTCACTGGTAATGTGATTTCTACAGTCAGTTTTGAACTGCAGAAAATCAGCTTTGTGCTGTGCACAACAACAGTAAGAAGACGATGAGATGTTAACCTGGTTTTGCTGGCAATTTATTAGCAAACAATACACAGGCTCCTGTGAGCCTTAGCCAACATAAAAACAAATAAAATTGTAAATCTTACTGTTAGCTCTCTTAACTAACTTCTCCCTTACACTCACACATACAGACAAACTGCTGCAACTAACAGGATGAACAAAAAATATTTTCTCTAACTCTCTGCCAATCACAGGTACATCATTTCACACAGATCTCTGTCATGGGAGCAACAGTGAGTGACGGGCTTCACAGCTTCTAAGCTGACAACATGTTCACTTACACCCTGGAAAACCTCAGTGACTGCAATTAAACAGTCCTTTTTTATCTTTAGCTGAGCTAACATCTTTGAATACACTCATAACATAACAGTAACCTTTAACATGACCATCTGTTACAATATGTTAAAAAACCAAATCAAGTAAAGAAACTGCTTTTCACAATTTAAAAGAATAATTTTCAACTGCAGGTGTAATGCTGACTGCTAATTACAAACACTTATAATAAAACCCTCAATAGCAATAAACTACAGTACTGTGTGAAAGTTTTAGGCACTTTATTAGTTATTAGATTCTTATCCATTAAGCAATACCATCATGGAGGCATCTGATTGGTCCCAAATTTATTCTGCAGCATGACAACAACCCCAAACATACATCCAGAGTTTCTTTTTTTTTTTTTTTTTTTAACCACAGTCTTGGTTGTTCTCCCACTTACGCTGATTGGACGTGTCTAGATCTCTAGATACCATTTTGAACATCTCTGACCAAGTGGCGTGGCTGCTTGAAATGTGAACATGTGATCATTTTTCTCTCTTATATCAGTCACTCCCACAGGGAGAACCTCTTAAGTTGTCTGCAGATGTTTTACTTTTTGCACTGCCAATTTGCTCTTTGTTGTTTGAAACTTGTCGGTTTGGTGAACAGCCTGATACTTTGGGGAAAAGCCCTCAATCTGTTTTTGTTTTTTATACAGTTGTTATTATGTTTGTTTAGTTCAGTTTTTTTGTTAAGCTTTCCAACCCCTCTGAGTTTAACCAGCCTGGGACTGTGATAACATGGGTCACATGATGCACGTAACAAAGAGGGTGGGATTGTGGTTGGGTCAAGGCTGATCATTTTGTCAATATAGTTAATACATACATGGCCATGTCTAATTTAAATACCATTAAGCTCTGTTCTTGGAACACCCAGGGTCTCCAAAAAACTGCGAAGAGAATGACAGTATTGACATTTCTGAAAAAAAGAGGATGTTTCCATTGCTTTCCCCCAGGAGATTCATTTGGAGGACAAGGACAATGCCAAACTGCAAAGGAACTGGGTGGGGCAAGTTTTTGCAACGTCATATTCTTCTTTTAGTAAGATTGCGGCCATTTTGGTAGTAAAAATCTTGCATTTAGGTCCCC
The DNA here is from genome assembly GCF_963924715.1 of Thunnus thynnus. Classification (NCBI taxonomy): domain Eukaryota; kingdom Metazoa; phylum Chordata; class Actinopteri; order Scombriformes; family Scombridae; genus Thunnus; species Thunnus thynnus. The sequence goes on from NC_089534.1 coordinate 15,541,955, forward strand.
TAATTGTGTTATATAGTCAAGACCCTTATGTGATTGTCAAGAGCGTACTCTCAGGCAAGGCTGTAACACTTATGAATCTATATTGGTCTCCTGGCTACTCGCCTGATTTTCTCTCTAAGGCCTTTGCAGAGTTTGCAGAGATGGCATCTAAGGATTCCTTTGTGGGAGATTTCAACTGCCATCTCAATCCCTCTCTTGATGAACTCCCACCAGGCATCTCTCCTCATTCAGGGCAAGCCAGGGTGCTCCCTTCTATATGTCATGACATTGGGTATTCAGATGTATGGAGAGAGCTTCGTCCTACTGACTCAGTTTACCTTTTTCTGCCCCCCCCCCTCCTCCATAAAAGTTAAACTAGAAATGATTATCTTTTCATTCCTTCATCAAAAATGTTTTTGCTTCTGCCATATAGCATAGTTAGCATCATCTTATCTGACCACTCCCCCCTATATATGGTCTATTCCCTTTCCGAGGGCAGGGCGTTGTCAAGGCACTGGAGACTTCAATCATCTCTTCTCAAAGATGATAATTTCATTTCCTACTATACCTCAGAATTCAAGATGTTTTATTCATTAACTCACTATCGACAGACAATCCCTCAATCCTTTGGGAGACATGTAGAGCTTACTCCCAGGGCCTGATTATGTATTTTGTAGCATCTAAGAGATGAACAGAACAGAAAAAAGAACAGCATCAACTCCTTGAATCTAGATTAGCCGACTTGGAGAAACTACATATCAAGCCCAAGCTCACTCAAGGAACAGACGGCAACACGTTCTGCACTGAATACTCTGCTGATTCAGGATTCCAAGCGCTCCCTCAAATTCGCCAGACAGAAGCTGTATGTGCTCGGGAATAAACCTGGCAGATATCATGTCAGATCATTTGATACCAAAACTAGAGTTTGCAATATTTTACTCCAATTTATTGCACTTATTTTTCTCAGACCTGAGACTCCTGAAGGCTACAGATGCTCAAAAACTAAAGTGAAATACCCCAGTCACAAGAGAGGACGCACTGCTTGCTTTGAAATCTATGCCATCTGGGAAGGCCCCAGGGCCAGATGGATTTGGATGTAAGTTTAATGATATTTCTTAGACCCCCTGCTGGCTATGTTTAACCATTCATTTGAAAGTGAGATCTTACCTCAATCACTCAGGGAGGCCAATATCTTTCTTATCCTTAAAAAAGGAAAGTGCCCTGACATTTGTGGCTCCTATAGGCCAATAGTCTTAACTTAACTCTGATCAAAAATTGCTTTCCAAAATATTTGCTATGCATCTGGAAAAAGTGCTGCTTTACATTATTAAGGAGGACCAGACCGATTTTATCTAGGGTCAAAACTCCTGTGATAATATGAGAAGGCTCCTTAATTTCATTCAGTCATCTTATTTGTTTTATACACTGGAGAATTTGGCCTTGGCGATCACTTTGCCAATTGGGTCAGGGTTCTGTACAATATTCCAACAGCAGGAGTTGTGACTAATGGGCTGAGATCTAGCAACTTTCCCCTTCACTGCGGGAATAGACAGGGCGACCCTCTTAGCCTGTTGCTCTTCGATGTTGCTATTGAGCCACTGGCCCAAGCAATAAGGCAGAATGCTCTAATATCTGGTACTCTTGTTGGAGAGAGGGAGTATAAAAGTACTCCTTACACGGATGACGTATTGATATTTTTTATCACAACCACAAACCTCTTTTCCCTGCCTGACCCACTCATTTCAACATTGGGCACTTTTTCAGGGTACAAAATTAATTTAGCAAAGTCTGAGGCCATGTCACAGGGGTCTCTAACGTCTGCCTCAAGCATGTTAGAGCCCTGTCCTTTCCATTGGTCTCCCTCTGGTTTTGTTTACCCAGGAGTGCATATAACACCCACATGTGGTCAGTGAAGACCTAATTCCCTCTCCTTCTGGTTGTCATAAAGGCAGATTTAGATGACTGAGCCCCCTACCTGTTTCCTGGCTGGGTAGGATTACTCTCATTAAAATGAACATCCTGCCCAGACTACTCTACCCACTGCAAATGATCCCTATTTTATTATCAAAGGTTATCAAGGTGCTTGAAGGCTGGCTGAGTTCCTTTATCTGGAGCAAAAGTAAGCCCTGACTGAAGATGGCAAAACTCCAAATGGCTGACTCTGATGGGGGCTTAGACGTACCAAATGTGAGACTATCAGCTGGCAGCACACCTCCGGGTGATAACGGATTGGCTCAAATATGACCCAGTCTCGATTTGGCTAGACACTGAATCCTCCCAGTCCAAATGCTCATTGTGGAATTTGTTGTTTGTGAATAACTTTGAGTCTGTCAAAACCTCTGTACTAATCCTATCACTACCGCAGACAAAGCCTGGAGGTCCATTCATACTATAGAGGGCTGTGCTCAGTTAAGATCCCCTCTTACTCCTATTCTGGATGGCCCAGACTTTCTGTCAGGCTGTCGAAACCAGGGCTTTAAAGCATGGTACAGCCAAAGGCTAACAAAGCTAGGAGATCTATTCTATGGCCAGACTTAACTGTCCTCAGCAGCTACAGCAACGTTATGGTTTACAGAAATGTGAATTCTTTAGATATTTACAAATCAGACTGTTCATCACTAAAGATACTACTTTAATAACCAATAGAGCCACCTCACATGTAGAAAGGGCCTTGTCTTTATAAGTATCCAAGAAACACATCAGTGCATTTTATAGAGCCCTAAGTTCCAACTCATCTCTAACTTCCCAAGCTACTAAGCAAGCCTGGGAGAGAGAGTTGGGCATCTCTATTGATGACCTACCCTGGCAGGAAGTTGGGATCCATGCTATGGAAATATCTATTTGTAATCGAACCATATCTACTTAGTTTAGAATTGTACACCGCACACATATAACACCTGCTCTCAACAACAAAATGGATGCTAATGCGTCTCTGCTCTGCTATAATTGTAACTCTGAGACTGGCAATTACATTCACTGTTTCTGGTCATGTGTGAAGCTACAAAGCTATTGGTCTGGTATTGTGAATGAACAGTGTGCTATTTTTGGTGTTCCATTAGAGTTAGACCTTATGTGCATCCTACTTGGTCTTCCAGATGGTCATATAAATATCAAACACAAGAGGTTATTCAAACTATTGACTTTTGCTGCTTGGAAGAATATCTTGCTCTTCGGGATCAAGGAAGCTGTTCCAACAAAAAGGTCGTGGCACAACCTTATAATGGAGTGTATCCGCAATGAATACATCTCATGCATGCTTCAGTCCTCAGTGGATGCTTTCTATAAAGTTTGGGACCCTTACTTTGCATATATTGGTCCCACACTGTCACCTTCCATATTACAAGAGTTTCCTAAACCGGCCTAGCCTGTCTCTGTACCTTTTTTTTGTAAAACCAGCATTCCTGTAACCTAGCTATTTGTTGATTTCTTGAAAGACAGGAAGGTAATTAGGATTTTCAGCAGAACTCCATTCAAATTAGAATCGATTTTCAGCTGAGGGAAGCTGTAGTTCAAAAACTATAAATGACTCTTGGGCTTTCTTTTATTAAAGCACTTCAACATAATATTTGTGTACATACATCAAGTTACCCAACCATAATTTATTTTGTTTTAATTGGAGCAGATAGTTGTTTGCCTCTAAAACTGCCTCATATTACTCAGATCTGATTTAATAAGACGACAGAGCTTTAAAACACATACAGTAATTACAGTCTTTTGCTGTGTGTTCGGTAGCTACTCACAACAGGGCACTCCAGGCCAATTTACAGACCGAGTATGATGGGATAATATCAGGCACTTTGCCGACTGGATTTTTCACTATTTCTCTTTTTTACCAGCCACATTGCATTTATGTAAATCTATGTTATGATATGTTTCTAACTCTCTAAAAGCTGTAATAATTTTAACATCTCACCACCAGCAGACTCTGACAAAGATGACTTCTTCAACACCATTAGGGAACAGCAAACATTTTCAAACACCAAACAAAGTTACCACTCAATCAATAGAGTAACACCCTCTAATCTGTGACCTTGAGACACTTCTGCCTCAGGTCAGTGCTGCGGGCGCCATTTCATCCTTTTGCATAGACTGAGACAGGAGTCTATTACATGTCCCTGTCTGTGTCTGTGCCTGTGCTTGTGTGTGTGTGTGTGAGTTTCAATTAAAATTTGTGTCAGTCAATGTGTCCCTATATCCCTGGTGTGCTACATACTTGCGGTTATATGTAAAGGTTACCTTGAGAACGGATCATCGAGTCCATCCTCCACATCCTGTTGAGAGATAAACAATAAGGATCAATACACGCATACATTATTTCAAATTACAACCCAGCTGAAATTCCTCTGAGTCAGCCGTTTGTCACAACTTATTTTATTCAACTGACAAAGTAATTCAGGACGTGCTGAACAAAATGTTGCAAAATGGATCTTTTTGTTGAATACTTCTTGTTTCAATTACTATGACTAAATGACTGATTGACTGATTTGATTTGATGAATGATTTACATCAAGAAGGGAGTTTGGAAAAATATGCATAGAGGAACACCTGTATCATATTTTTGGTTCCACTTGCTCCGCTCTAGTTTTTGGGAGATCATCAGAACGTTGTTTCGCATTGTTCTAATTTATTAGATACTAATAGATACAATCTAATACATATTGTTCTGTGTAATGAAACATAATACTACATTTAACAAAATTTAGGGCAAACATGGAAGGATTATCAACTACACAACTGAGTCAACAGTAAGAGAGGAGACTATCAAGATCAAGCTGATGAGATTTGGCTTAATTAAAGCATCATTTCTCCCTATTCCCTCCCAGTGATTATTTTATTTAACAGAGAACACTGACAAATTTCAATGTGTGAGATCAGTCTGCTGAAAAGACATCCTAAAGACTATGGTGTCCCCTAGTGTTGAGCATCTGTAAGTGAACAGAACGGTGACTGACAAACCTCTGCAGCAGCGATATCAGTTTATAAACATAGAATAAAATGGTTTATAACACACTATGATGTCATTGTAAGCAGATAAAAGTGTTTATTAATGTATGTGTCAACTGTAATCCTTCCCAAATACAAGTGCATTACTCTGCAAAGACATCTTTCATTTGTGTTGGTTTCCAACCTAGAAGTCTGTATCCCACAAACGGTCCCAAGATAAATCTGAGAAGTCACAAGAATTTATGTTTATTTTTCTGACTTTTCTCCAACTTTCTTCCCTAAATTGTCTCTAAAAAGCATTCAATCACAACACACTGAGAAGTAAATATATCATTCTTTGGGTGAACTGCCCACAACAACAACAACAACGAGGACATGACCTGTCATAATAGATCACAAGTACACATTGCTTCATTTTGAGGGATCACAAGCCAAAAAGGTTGTGAACCACTGGAGTTGGTCATCTATAATTACAGTAATAATGATTTTGTTTTGTGAAATACTTGCTTGGATTGTGATCCAATTAATGTTTTTTTGTCCACATTTAGGTTTCACATGCCAACAAACATGCTGTTCTCCATATAGAAAACCTTTGCTAATACAAACCTAGGACAAGGACTCATCAAAAAAAACATTTTAAATATCATTTTTTAAAACTGCATTTAACATACAGCTTTAAGATGCTTTATTTATCGCCCCATAACTTATACAAGTTATGATTAAGCGCTCTCTTTTCCCAAATTTAAAATCTGTATACCTCACTGCATGGAATCTCATTGGAATCATGCTTATGTAGCACACAAAACAAAAATTTCGGAAAAAGATGGTATCAGATCAATATTACGAGTGGAAAAGTTGAATCGGTTCACCCCTAAAACAAACAGCCTTACATATAACAATAACCATTCTTTTGGCCCAATCAGACCAATCAGCAGTTTGGAGGCAGAGCATGTGACCTACCCAAGAGTCGTGTTTGATTGGTCGCCTTCGAGTGGGGTTACTACGAGGTGATGGTGAGCTGAGCGAGGCAGAGAAGAAAGGCCTCCGGAGCTTCTCCTCCATCCCAACGGGCTTATGTGCCTCTGGATCTGAGGGAGAAGGCAGGTGTTGACAAGAGGTCGGCAGGGAGTAAGAGTAAAACAGCACACACATCGAAGGAGAGCAGGTGGAGAAAGAAACAGGAGATGAGACAAAGAGATGCAGACATGAAGAACAGAAACAGAACAGAGCAAATCGACACACAGAACAGAGAAAAGAGAAAGAGAAAACGGTCAGCTCTTGGTCTCTTTAACTCTGTAGCACAGAAGTGAAACATCAACTCCAGCCTGTGGCACTCGCAGCTTTCTTTGTAACAGTCCGAATTTAAATAAACTATAAAACTTTCGTGCTTCTTACTGTTCTGAGTTACACCTCAGGTCCTTGAGGCTTTCACATCAGGCTTTCTCTCTGTCCTCAGGCCACTACCACTGGGAGAGGTGCAAATTTTAATTGAAAGAAGCTGGAGAAACCGGGCCTTAACTAACAACAAACTGAATGGATGATCAAGTCTCATTTTACTGACCCTTTGACCCACCCGAGGAGTGGAAAACAGTTTGACCTATAAATGTCACAGCCATAGGAAAGTACTTAAAATCTGCTCCCCTGAATGTCTAACGAGTCGCATATAATTAGGTAATTTGTTCTCTGTGTGTGTATGTGAGAAGTGACTGACGTTCGTTAAATGAGTGCGTGAGAGGGTGTACTGTCAAACTAGAAAATTACAAGTCTAATTGCTGTGTGCACATTAGAACTGAAAATGTCTTTTTAAACTCATTATGAAAATGACAACAGAAGTATTAACTTAATCATGGTCACTGGAAAATGCTGGGCTTGAGAGGATTATGAAAACAGGAAACAAGGCTTCAAGTCTGGAGGATTTTTCTCCTGGAACTTGGGCAAGAATGCATGTATTTACTCTAAATCTACATAAAATTGCTGTCTCATTTCAGCATATTACAGTTGTCATCTCTGCTATAATCAGATCATGGCAATCTTGTCTCTTTCTCTCTAGCCATAATCAGCAGTGGTTCCCAATCTGGGGTTTGGGACCAGGGTAAATCTGAGGGGTCGCAACAGGAGAGGAAAAAAACAAGACAATATGTATTTTCTCAAATCACCTCTGAAATACTGGAGAATTTTAAATCTTTAAGACTGTAAAATCTATCAAAATGAATCAATCTCATAGGGGACATAACACTGCTTGAACTGCTCATAACTCAAACCTGTAACAAGGGGGCTTCACTGTCGAGGGTCACAAGCCAAAAAGGTTGGGAACCGCTGCTATAAAGTATATTGAGGCATTTACTTACTTTACCACTTTTCATTAATTTAGAACTGACACAAACTTCTGCAGCAACAAAAACCTAGTACAGTGTTAAATACTAAATTGCCTGAAGAACATTTATTTAAATGTGTGGTGTTCCTTCTTACATTGGAAACTATGCTAAAAAAAACAGTCACAGTTCACTTTAGGCTGATTAACCTAATTGTTTTGCTATCAGCAAGACAATGTGCTGTGTTCAGTACAGTGATGAAACCTTTCGTTAATAAGATCTCATCTCTTGTCAATGCTGTGGAGTCCAATTTGACACACAAAGACACACCGTGACTTAGGATAAAACAAAAAAAACATACCTGCTTGAACACACTGAGTGTCTGTTGTCTCTGTCTGCCCGTTGCTTGCTGCACAGGAACAGCAGGTCCTCGCCTTCTTGCTTTTGTCTGCAAACAAATAGATGACTTTACTAATCCCAAAGGGAAATTCAAGTGTTACAGCAGCCACTTGACATAAATCAAAATACAAAAACAATGAGGTTGGTAAAAGAAACAAATAGGATTAAAGGCTAAATTGTATACAATAACTAAATCAACTGACTAAATATAAAAAATAAGTAGAATATAACCATAACTATAATATACTATTTGCTGAGTATACACTGTTAAATGATGTTAATATGCTATAGTATAGTACACTGTACATTAGTGCAAGTGGATGTTAGAATTAAGTGTAGATTGATACTTGAATTTACACAATATATATACACATATATGACAGTATACAGACAGTACTTTGAAGATTATCAACAGAAGAATCTGAGATATAACAGATGTGATGGATAATGTAATAAATAAAAGTCCAGGTGAGCAATTTGTCTTCACTGTCAGAGGAGTCCTCTCTGCTGACACAGAGGTCATTGTACAGACTGATAGCAGCTGGCAGGAATGACTTCCTGTAGCTTTCTTTGTCACAGTAGAGCTGAAGAAGTCTCTGTCTGAAAATGCTCCACTGTTTGACCAGCAGAAGAAAACTAGAGGATCCATCTACAAATATATCTGAAATGTGCTTGAAACTTGGCTTCTTTTTAGTTTAGTAAGTAAGAGTGTGGAAGTCAGGCTAATCAGATAGGTTAATCACAGAAACATTGCTGATTACAACCATTTCCTACTCGTATTTTGTCGAAATAGTTCACTGGACTGTCTCAAGGTTCAATTTCTCACCTTGTTTCAGGGAAACTCACCTTCCTGAGCGATCTCCCAAAGATCTAGGGCTACTTTAAAGGCCTGGGCTACCGTTAATGTCACAGCCTGAGCCTGGAAGGCAAAGGAAAATGAAAGAAAAACACAGTTATGATACTTAAAGAGTAAAAAATAAAACCTGAAAAACAGTTGTAATTCCATTTAGAGGTAAAGAGATGTTTTGTTTTAACTTGTTCTAATCCTTCTTCTGAGATAATTAGATTTATAAATATTAAGAAATACAGTTTTCACTATAAACTAATTTATTTCAATTTCTCATCTTATTTAATTCTAAAAACTGGGTTAATTAACAGTGTCCAGTATAAATGCAGCCCATTCACCACACAATACAACTGTAGTCCTTGCAGGGCCACAAGATGGAGCCACACACCATCTACATTCATGCTACTTGCTGCCTCAAGTGCAGTTAATTACAATCAATCCTCAAACAAACTGTTTAAACAAAGCTTAGCAGGTCATGAGGTCAGCATGTTACCAATACATCAAGCTTAATACAGTTACATCAGAAATACAACTTACAATCTTTTTCTTTTGGCAGAGAAACGCATGGCACTCAAGGGTCTCATTGAACTGACTCTGAGAGACATAAGCGAAGACCTTATCCTGAGTTTTATCTGCTGTGCAGTATGAGATTCTGCAAGGGAGGAGAAAGAAAAAAAAAACATTATTCCAATTAATCAACACTATCAATCCACCTGACATCAGTGCATTTACTGAGATAAATGAACTGCGCAGCAGACAGGAACCAATTTGTGACATGAACATCTTTTTCAATCATAGGACATGAATACCGAACAAAGGACAGCATGTACAACGCATTAGTCAATAGCCTGCACTCTTAATCAAACCTCATACATCATCAACGTAAGCTACGCTGGATAAATGTCAGTTTAGGCCGGCCATAACTTCGCCTTTGTGCTCAATCTTTTGCATATGCATAAGCAAACCAATCATAGCAAGATGAGAGCGGTTGTTATGAATATTATGTTGATTAAGTCCCACAGCTGGGAATAGTGGAGCAGGAGACAAATGAGCAGCAGTGAGAGATGCTTGAAGCTGTTACTGAACTCTTCAGCACTTCATATTTTCAGATAGAGTCCCTATTTTATGCAAAACTCAATTGCTGATATTGTTTTGTGGACTCAAGGTTTTGCATACAAGGCTCAGATGGCTGCTTTTAATGTTTTTGGTCTATGGTGCAATTCATCCTGAAATTCTCAGTGAAGTGTTATGATCATAGAGGCACAACTTTGGGATAGTGCCATGGGAGAATGAGATGAAACACGCCAGGTTGAGTTTTTCACTGTATTAAGGTAATTAGTATGCTTGTTTTGTCTCATTTTGTCTCTGAGAACATGCCTACAGAAAGGCATTAAACTGCACGACCGAGAAAACTGTTTATTTCTGAAATGACTTCCCTGAAGGTTACATCATTTATTGCAACTTCTTATCGACCACAGAAAAGTTCCCCCTTAGTGTAGGTACATTTTTTTTTAAAAATATCTGAATTTCCACTGTCATCTTAACTCTTGTTATTATTTTCTTTATGTTGTGTGTTCTATCTATGTATTAATACTTTAGCACTTTGAGTTTCACTATGAATAAAAAGTGCGGTACAAAGTATTTATATGGAAAGTCTTGGATTACAAATTGATCTTTTGCTATGACTGTATTGCTGTATTGAATGAGACCTCATTCCCAACAGTCGCACTGAATCTCTCCTGGATCTAATATTTGGTTTTTCAAGAAATCCAATTGTCTGCAAATCCAGTGATAGCCACGGTCCGTTATTTTGCAATGGTTATCAAAAAACACATCTGGACGGTCCACCAAGCCATTTTCGCCCCCACAACAGCTCGAGTTCACTGGAGCAAAGGACACAAAACTGGTAGATTTGTTTTGTCTGATTTTATGCAGGCTATTAGAGGCAGTATCGATCTTGAGTCATCCTTTGTGTCTATCTGAGGTTGCTACATGAACCAACAGCGTGTATCATGTTTGTGGCTTAAATTAGATATGTAAATGAGCCACAGTGAGTGATGCACTTGACCTTTGTCGCTATAATTAAACATACAACCTTTATTTTAAGAAACACAAGGACAGGATTAGCTTCTTTTACTTGCTTTTTATCTTGCTTCAGTTGTTACTTTTCTCTGAATGCCACACATCAAAGCCTCCCATCTCAATTAGAGATGTCACCACCATCAGCGGGGGAAGATGCCAAGAGGACTGCAGACAGTGCTGTGTGCATCTCTGTATAATCTGCTGTTGCTAAAGTAACTTGTAAACTATACACAAAGGAGATCTGCAGACAACAGCAGCAGCAGCAGCTTATTTGCCTCCCCACTTCAAAAAGGGCACTAAAAATGAAGTAATTTCTTCTATCAAACAACAAGCATGAAATCACCAGCACTTTAACATCTCCCTCTCAGACTGTTTGCTGGCTAGCACCACTGATGCATGACCCACATAGCAATGCCCATGACACCCAGCTATGTGTCCCCCCCCCACCCCCCCTCTCATCCCCATGCTCCAACTTATATTTGGGCCTTAATTGCAGAAAAATCAGCTGAGAAAAAGTTGAAAGGGATGACCCATTTAAGTTTGGAATACAAGTGTGATGCAACCAAACAAAAGTAGCTGCTTAACATGAACTTAATTATCATCTTATTGACATATTGACTATTTTCTCCCAACTCCTATAAAGTGGTGTGCACATACTTCACTTTACTAGGATATTAAAAAAAATGTCTTGTGTAAACGTTATTTAATAGCTTACACTGAATAGAATGAAACTGTATTGATTTTTTTAAAACATTTTTACACATCTTTTTATCTTTTCATCTCTGTTCAAAATAAAAGCATGTTTAGCAAGGTTTCAATAAAAGTTATACAAAGGGTCTAAATGAACAAGGACAATCAGATGATGGCTGTAGCCTGGAGATACACAGTCTATAAACAAAGGCAATGCCTGGAAACCAGCGGACTCTTCTGTCTTATCGTATATCAGAGACACCCAGAGGTTCTGACGCATGCATTTTAACAGGAAATGCAGTTAATTTTCCACAACCAGTTGTTAGATTTTGCAGAAAGTTTAGCTGCACTGTGAGCATAAACAAAATTATCAAAAAGATCAGTGCAAATACAGTGCAAGTCTGTTTTGTCTTCAAATATGTGCATTAGCAAGAATATATAGCCATAATTTTAACAAAAGGACTGTGTACAAAATAAAATAATGATGATGAAAAATATGGAAATCGTGAAATTTGCAAAATCACCCTATGTCCTATTATAAACAACAAGAGTCTCATGAGTATGAATTTATCATAAAGGACGAGTAACCCAGAAAATTGTTCATTGTATAATGGCATCCATGCGAGATTAATATGAATCTGCAAACAAAAACATCTCATTGGAGTGAATACACATTTAAGATTTAATCTTTTGGCAAAGACACACAAATTTCTTCTGTAATTTATCTGAACTGTGATGCGATGTGATGTGAATGCATGTATCTTAAAAATCATGCCTTCAGATTTTACTTATTATAAGACAACTGGTACCAGAAAGTAATTACTGCCAATGTTGTGACACACAATGGCTCATATTCATAAAAATAAGCATTCAGCTTGAAACAACAGCAGTAAAAAAAAAAATGACAGCATCACAGAGTTTTCACTAAGCTTGAACAACAGGAGCTGAGCTGTCAGTATGCATCATATCTCCAAAGGGGCTCTGTGGACTGCAAGCCTTTGATCTCCTCACTGTGTAGTGCACCGGTGTTTGTGAGGAAGAGAGAGAATATCAATGAAAATATTTAAATATTTACAGTACAAAGCCTGAACAGAACTTCTTGCATCAAAGCCTCTGAATCTCAATGAATAAAGCAGGTATGCTGTTTAATACAACAATGAACTACTTTTGTTCAACTTTTTACCCGACATAAGTCCAATAATGAAAAACAGCAGTTTGCTTTTGCAAATATTTCAGCAAAATGGAGTAAAAAGCAAGGCCTCAAACAAAATGGCAAAATCTATTCATCAATGTTGAAGCAAAGAGAAAATACGGGCTCGTCCTGTACTGGTATATCACACTGAGAACATCTATTCAGGGATTGTGCAGACACATCTCACACATATAATGGTGTGTCAGAACAACGCACATCATTACACAGGTGGGGTGTCAGTCATAGTTTCAGCTGTATTTTGCTGATTGATATGCTGGTCGGTCGGTAAAAGCTCTTCACAGAATATGAAATAGTAAAACCAGTCCAGATGAAAGCCGAACACCGTCAGAGCGTTCTATTCATTGGGAGATGTTAGGATCACTGCCAGTATGTTTTCAAATTCAAGGAACAGAAATACAAAGGACACATAAGATGGCATGATTATTAATAGTTTTCAATACCTGAACTCAGTCCAGGTTTATACAGTATTGTGCATAAAAGCCTGTCAGTACAGGGAATCAAACCAGCCACCTTTTACTGTTCCTGTAAGCTGCTCCTTTAATCAAACTCCCACCTTTTCTCTTACAACTGTGCGTCATCAGCTATAAAATGTAAGATTTGTTGAATAGTGGTTTTACTTTAAATATATCTCATCCAATATTTTCGAATTTAAAAGAAAAGTTAAGAAATTTTGGGATACGTATCTGCATTCTTGCCAAGAGTTTGATTTGATTACTTTCATGTCTGTGCATTAAATATGAAACTACAGACAGGAGACACTTAGCTTAGCTTAGTGCGAGAGACTGGACGCAGGGGGAAAAAGCTAGCCTGACTGTCCACCTACCAGCACCTCTAAAGTTCTCTCATTAACATGTTATATCCTGTTTATTTAGGCTGCACAAAAACTGAAGGGTAAAAAAAAAAATTATGGTTTTACAGGGGGTTGTGTGCTGGACTATTTCTTGGCCAGGAACACTGACTTCCTAGAGGTCTGTTGCCAGGTAACCAGTGGAGACTCCAGGAAGTCACTGTGCCTGGCCAAGAAATAGCCCAGCACATAATCCCCATTCCCGTAAAAACAAGATAAAACTTATTAATTAGTGAACTTTGGAGGTGCTGGTGTTTTTATTACCTGTGGATAGAGCAAAGCTAGCTGTTTCCCTTGGTTTTAAGTCATTATGCAAAGCTAACTGTCTCCTAACTTCACATCTAGCATACAGACATTCTGACAAATTGATACTGATCTTCTCATCTACTGTATCTCTCAGCAAGAAATGAATGAGCTTATATCTATATATAAGTGCTGAGCATTGGTTAATATATCACTATCAATATCATTATACAAAATTAGATCAGCTGGGACTTTTGCTATCCTAAAATACGGTTGTTTAAATTTCTGTTTTCCAGGTCACATGACAGATAAAGAGACAACAAAATCTAAAAATGTACTGTTCTGGTTGAGTGAAATGAACAGCAAATGCTGTATCTTACATGTTTGATCATCATTTCCACATTACTAGTGATTTTTTTTATCTTGTGAGTATGTATTGTATATTCTAAAAAACTAATCTGCGAGGTATTGCTACATTACGCTGATAGTGTGAATTGATATTGAGGTGATATTGTCATTATCACCTCTGCGTGGTGTAGCTCTTGACCTGATCCAAGCCAGCAGTTAGACTCAGAGAAACACTACGAGACAGACTTGCACATACTGAGAGATCAAGCTCATGATAATGCAATTTGAGTGGCTGATCCTGCAAATTAGATGCGCTGTAAAGTGTGTTGTCAAGATCTGTGAGGTTGTCATGGCTGCTGAATTCAACATCAGGTTGTGAATGTGTAATGCCACTGATTCAAGATGATACTGCATTGTTTGTGTGTGGGTGGGTGGGAGGGTATGTGTGTGGGTGGGTGTGGGTGGATGGGGTGGGAGGGTCATAGCTGCGAGGATCCCATTTCCAATGCAGTGCACAATGCCTTTCCTGTCTGTTTTCTATCCCACACTAAGCTTCCCCTGAGGGAAACAGCCCTGGCTTCCAGTAAGTGCAAATACACAATTAACTTTACAAACACACACATTTATAGTACATACACACACACAAACACACACACACTTGCATGTTCAAGTGTGTGTATTTGTGCTCATGCTCATGCCTTTACACACGTTCATCCAAGCATGACTATATGTGCACACACACACACACTTATCTTGTGTATCTAACTCTCCCTTATTTGTTATGCACAGTAAACACAGACTGATTTGATCCATTCTCTTACATCTACACTCCTGCACTGTCTTTCATCCTTCACTAGCTTTCTTAGCCAATAAATGGATTATGTTCAAGAAAAATAAGACAAGAAAGCCGGGGCAGTAGGGGAAAAGGGGTTCTAAGGAGGTGGGATTGGGGGTGGGGTCTCATAAAGGGAATAAATCAATCCTCAGTCATCTCAAGCTCTGTCTGTGGCCCTTCAATCTATCCTGTAACAACACTCGGGGGTGTCAGGAAAGACTGGCAGCACAGGTTTCAAAGTGGGCAATTAGTTGTGGGTATTCCTGCGTTCAGAGTCTATGACTAGAAAAGAGAGATTTCTTCCCAGACAGTAGAAGTGGAAAGGGGGAAGGTGAGGAGGGGAAGATAAGGAGGGAAGAGAAGGAGATCAAAGACGAGGCTGATTCCCCTGGCCTGTGGTCTGCTACCGCTGATAAGATGGATCAGAAGAGGATGCAAACCTGTGCACGCACACGCACACACACTAACCACATGCATCCATCCACGTGCCCTCTCGTGCACACACACACACACACACACACACACACACACACACATACACACACACACATCCCACAATCACTGGCTAGCCATACAATGTTTCGACTGTAATCCTACATGACACGAGGCCCAGTCTATATTACAGGATGGTATCCAGAGAGGGAAAGTCAGCCAAACGTACAGAGCAGTATCACAAACCACACTGATTTGGTCGAATGAAACCTTGCATGATGCTGGAAAAGGTTAGCTTTCATTGACACACAGAGAGACTGTAACAGACACCCCCCAGCGACCCCCCTCCTGCCCTTCCATTATTGGTTTCCAAGTGAATTGATCAAACATGAGACTCACAACAGCTCTGAGCAGAAAACTGCTCGTTTTATTCCTGCAAAAAGACCGCAAGCAATGGATAGAGGAAAAAGTGACCTAGATAAGAAATATGATTTGTTTTTAAGACTCAACTTGAAGGATAACCAGCATTTTTAACCATAAGTAATAATTCATTTAAGTAGTAATAATTCAGTTCATAAGTCTGGCATTTAATAAATACATTTGAAATAATTATATATCATGTCATAACACTCAACCATACTACATTCTGCATGCATTGCAACTGCTTAATATTCTCCATGAGAATACTGAATACTAAATGAGGTCAGTGCATCTCACATAGGATTTCTATTGCACAGTAAATGGCTTGACACACTGACAGTCCAAAAATATTGTAATTGTATTGAATGGAAATGTTAGTTATAAGTGTCTGGTGCAGTACAAATGTGCACACTGCACCACTTTGTAAGTTTCTCTTTAAAATCTGATTTTAATTTAGTGTTTTTCAACTTTTTTTGACCTGGAATGTCATTACTGTTAGTTTTCAATATAGTGTATGTACCCAGGACTCCCTACAAAACAGTAATGATGATACTGAGTTGCTCATTCTGGCAAAATCAAGTAAATTAAAGTGACGTATTGTATGAGAAAATAGCATTTACCTGTATATGGAGACATTCTCTATGAGGTCTGTAGTCTCCGTGTCTGTGATGATGATGCCTTTCGGTGAGACCGTCAGTGTTACTTTACGAAACTTCTTAGCACTGGCTCTGGCCTGTAGATGTGAAAATATGAAAATATATACACAGACATTGAAATAAGATGCAATAAATATCACCTCAGGTTTAGACAGAGCTAACCTGTCACTCTGATGTAAATATAAGATGATCTTACTTAGTAAACCTCAACTGTGTCAGTGGCTGCTGAGCAGCAACATAAGCAGCCTGCATGAGTTGTCCCAGAAATGTGGGAAATATATAAAAGATGACAGAACGGGGGGAGGAGAGCTGTTATGTGTAGCCCAGTACAAGTACTCGAGGTCGGGCTGGCAGCCACTGACTCCCCCTGCCGATATGCTCCATCTGGAGATTCAGAAAACACGGCCATTTTGCTGAGCTTGCGGTCTGTGAGAGTGCCTGTTGACAATGACAGTGACCTCCTTAACATGCAATTAGCCAGCAAATGAGAACAGTTTATTTCACACCCAAATGATAAAGTTAAGAGTCAATGGAGTGACTATGAAAGAATACAGAGGGGACAGAGGAAAGGAGGGAAATTAAAGGAAGAGATTTTCATCATTTACTGTACTTTTATACATTCACTCTGCATATTTTTTGTAGCAGGTGAAATAAAAGGCACTAGTGGAGAAAGGCTTAAAGGGGACATATAATGCTTTTTGTGATTTTCTGTTATTTTTATACTTTTACAATGTTGGATGTCTACGTTAAAGATGGTCAAAAGGTCCAAAATTTGAGGTGAAACTATGTAAAAATGCTCTCTGAAAGTCAAAAGCCAGGGCTTCAGCCTGCTCTGGAGACTTAATTTGCAATGTCACTTCTACTTCCTCCTTGTGATGACAGAGTGTTCATGCCTGCCCACAAACGGCCGTCTATTCAATAGTTTTTGTTGCTAAGATTATTCAACGGGTTGTTTGCATTGTCCACTCACATATTTTGAATCAGATTTAGGATCAAACATATACGGATGTAAAGATGTAAAGAAGTTAAATCCTACTACTATTGTTTGTTTATGTAGCCTCCCATGCTGCTGGAAGTCTGCTGAGTCGCAGCTGAGCAAGCTAACCAATCAGAACAGAGTGGGCTCATGGGGAAGGGGGGCTCACAGGAGCTAAAACTGCCTGTTTCAGACATCATAAAAGTAAAGACATATCAGTAGAATATAAATATCGACCTGGAAATGCAGATGATACATCCCCTTTAAACAAAAACTAGGACTTCTGCAGTACAACAGGAATGGTATCATGCTGTAGGAGCCTAAATTACCCTGTGAAAACGAACAGCAGATCCTGCTTAAACACACAGCACTTGAAAAACTGGAAAACTAACGTTACAATCAGGAAGGAAACGGTGCCGTAGTTGACTGTGGCAGCTCATTTATGTAGGAAGTGCTAACAACCACATTTTCTGCCATCATGTTACTTGTGTCATGCCACAAGGCAAAAACCAATCTGTCAGTTTGAGATACGCCAAATTCAGTCTTTCTCTGCGTTTGGTCCCTCAGTCATGTCTTATCATGTCTGACTAAAGCATGTAGCAAATGGAAAAAGTCACAAATGTATTCAGTAATCCCATTCAGGTTGATTGGTTTCCAAGGGAACAGACAGAGACAACTGAGTTTCTTTTTGTGTCCTGGTATAAAATCAATTGAATCTTAATCCTGCCATTAGGCTCGGTTCAGTCTCTAATTGAGAAGTGGGGGGTTTCTGATTAGGCAGGCTGCACCAGGCTTTTCTTTCTGCCTTCCAACAGATTAGACATTCTTATTGTTGGTGGCATTCAGGGAGTAGGTGAGCTGTGTGTGTATGTGTGTGTGCATGACAGAAAATGAATGGAAAAAACATGAATATAAGCTTGTTTGATTTTTAATGCAGGTAAATAATCAGATTGCTGTTTTGTGAGCAGCCTTGTCGAAACTGAATTATGAATTGATGTAGAAAACCGTGCTCAGAAAATTGCGGCTCAGTGTTGTTAAGCAAACATCATATCACTGATTTGACTGCTGCACATGTGCAACCCTTGATAATCCTGGATTAGCAGCTACTTTATGTTTCCATGCAGCCATACTGACCTTGATATAAACATGACCTGACTACAACTACGTACATGCCAAAATAATTGCAGGCAGTTAAGGTAGAATGGTAGAAAATAATTCATTTTAAAGTAATTCTGGTGGGCTGTTCAGTATTTTACTGAGCATTTGAATTTATACTTTTTCCCAAGAAAAATATTTCCTAACATGGAATGCCACAGAGTGCCATGGATACTGAATTAGATGATTATGATGGATTCCACTGTGATTTTCTACCCATGGGAATACATATACTGACCTGTGACTGACTCAATTACTGTGACATAAAGGGCATCTTATAAAATAAATGTAAAATAAAATCAATCTTACAAAATTCATTCTCCTTTTTATTGTCTTTAGTGGTATCCCAAGATGTATATGCTGTATATGGTGCAACAATTTTCCAATTTCTGACAAAAAATTGTCCTAGGTCATCAAGATAACATGGATCAGATCTATTGTGTCAAATTTGACAAGTATTCCCCATTAGGTCATTCTGATAATGTGTATTACAGTTTGAGGCTGTAATTTCACAAATCCACAAGGGAATTTCTATAAAAAGGATCACTGTAATTGAAATCGTCACAATGTCACTCCCACATTTCCAGTTGCTTCCTGTTGCTCGCCGTTTCCTGTATCCAGTGCTCGCGATGAAATCAAAGTACAGCGAGCAGGGTGTCAAGCACTGATGACAAAATGTCAAAGTCAGTTGTTTGAGTCAAAAGAGGACTCAGTGACTCACTGTGGCAACAATCCTGCGAATGGCAGCTGAGGCCATGTCCTCTCCTTTGGGCTGGCCCACCAGTGTCATACCCAGGTACTTCACATTGAACACCATCCCCTCCAGTAGTGTCTCCTTGGTGTCTGTCCAGTTCTCTGGCAGCTCTGATTGGACAAAAAGTGAAAAATATAGAAGTATGATTATAATCATGTAAGTGCTTTACTAAATAAGAGCCCAGAAAAACATCTAAAACTATTATCATCTTTTCAGAAGAACATGTCACATAAGCCACTTAAATAGACATATCACTCCATGTATGAGATGAAATTAGACACTATTTGAAAGTGCATTCACAAGTCCCACAACTCTAACAAAACAGACATTTAAAAGTCTAAAAGTCTGTCAGAATTAGTTTTCAAGTCAGTGTCTTCTTCGCATAGTTTGAGTAGAATGTTTACAAGACTCAGCATAGACAGCATGTGTGCTGGCAGAGGAGCATCACAGCTGATCTGTCAGACTTTGCACAAATTCTGTGTGATTTTTGTTCGAGAGCTTACGTCAGAGCTCTGCAATATGTATTTATTACACTTGTCCGCATGTAAAAAGAAAAATTGAAAATTGTGTGTGCATTGAAATGTAAGAATAAGATAACAAGATCAACTTTACTGTGTCTTTTATGGGTTCCTTCAATAAAGTAGATGGTCATTTCATTTTGTCTTTGAAACTCAAACAGCTGGACTGCAAAGCCATCCATCCATAATCCATCACATTCCTCAATACATTTTCTGAATTTGAATGTATCCTGTATCGTAAAATCCACTGAGATTTGACTGAGATTTGTGATCATCCTTTACTGGCTAAGAAGCAAGAATTTCTGCAGTAGAAAACCCTATATGGACAAACATATATAGATGGATACATGTATATATATAAATAATTTTGCAGCACTAGTCCCAAAAACCCAGCATGAGCTGTGCTCTGATAGACTGCACAGAATGACTGCAATGTCCTGTTGTTGCTGTGATTTCCAACAGGTAGCAACCAAGCTGTCCTCTCTAGCTGACTGCTAAAGGCAGGGAGGGGGACTGCGCCCGTGCAGAGAGCTTAAAATATCTCTCAGCGACACCTGGACACCCTGCAGAGGAGCATCAGGAGGGGAATAACTTACAAAACTATGCAACAGACCACACTCTGTGATAAAACTTAATGGGACGATCAGTGAAACATGATCCATTATTCCACAGCATTTCAAAGTATTATTTAAAAAGTCTGCTGTGATAAAGGCAATCGAACAACAAATGCATAAGCAACTGATAAACAGACCCTAGTGCTTTGCCCTCCTTTCTTTCCCCTTGCCATACAGAGGTATTTCTGCTCATAGCACAGATTAGGAGAGTGAGATTGACAAAGAGTATTACAAGAGCATGGAAAGAGAGAAAGAAAGAGAGACACACACACACTCAATCCGTGTCCAACACTCTACTGGGATATACTGGCACTGAATCATCCGCATGGGATGAGCCATCTGTCACTGGCAGGCCCCATGCAGCTGTGAAGGCGAACAGCAGAGAACACCATCCCCTTACACCACTTCCAACAACTCTGAATTATTAACTCATCTTCAATCACACTGCAGGGGCCGCTTCAACCAGAGAGCACATTTGATGTTATTAAATGTGATTGCTTAGGTAAATGGTGGATATCATAGTTTGTTCATTCGATGGTGTTAAAAGAGTAGAATTTCACATTTTGCCTGACAGAGCACAATGGGGCTAAAAACAAAAAACAAAAACAAGAAAGTATTGCCACTTGACCATTAACTAAACCCCTCCGTTTGTCCTATAATAGGTTACCACCTACAGTAGGCACACCAGGCCAGTATTTAGCCTTTCAAAAACCAAAAAACACATTAGCAAAACTCTAAAGACTGAATTAAACAGTGTGTCTATATAGCTGCAAACACCAGCACACCTAACAACCTTACTATCTACAACAGTAACTTATAACCTAGCACTACTTTCAGGGCCAAGCACATCCTTATCTAACTACATTACATCTTGGGCTTATGGGTTACGATAGGTGCGAGCCAATGCACTATTATATCAGAGTTTAGAGTCACGATAGCGGTTCTGTCCTGTGCTTCATTTGGTTTGGGGAAGTTTAACGCAACCTAATCTTGTTACCAGAGATAGTGTTACATTTGCCAAACACGTCAACTTATCGTGAAAGCTTTTTTCTTTTGGAAAAAGTGAAACTGTTTGAACATACAAACAATAAAGCATACAGTCCTGTGTTGCTTGTCCAAGTTTTTTCTATAGTAGGCATCCGAATATTTTATGGTAAAATTAATAACATTTTCACTACATTTTTATTTAGAAAGCTGCTTTATAATCGAGTGCTGACAAGCTTTATCCTACAGTTTATGATAAATGCTGCTCTTTTAATTCCACACGTTCTACATGGATCATCAACTGGAAAGGGATGCTGACTTTTAGCCTCAATATTTAAGAATTAGCATATATAATATATAGCAACCAAGAGCATAATTAAGACTCTTGTAAAAAGTCAACCAATTCATAGGGTTAGCGTCACTTAGCCAACTAGCTGCAGCTGATAAAATCCGCTAGCGATCATCATCATCATTTCAGGCAACAAAACTGATGGTCATTGCCTGTAAATGAAAGGCCTGTTTTTGTTCACTTGTATGTAAAATTTAACACCGGTTGTTTCAAAAATGTGCCTCGCAGGAATGGAAGGCTTGACAGGCAACAGTAAATAATGTTGGCAGAGCTTTGTGAAGGATATACAATTAAAATATACTTTACTTTTATCAGCTCCAATAACAGTCTTTCAGATGGGTGTGGGACATCATAAGCTGCAACAAAGCAGCTCCTGGTCAAAAGATTTATTGCTCGGGTGCGTTCTTTAAAATGTCACAGCACTACAAAGCTAAAGTGCTACAGTCCATGTTGTCTTCACCAGGCTACACACATGAATTATTAAACAGCTTCATGTTGATGCTGCAGGGTTTCCAATATATTATCCCTCTAAAAGAGGAGTGCTTAAATTTTTAATAAATCCTGTGTGAGTCTACAGAGGGACGGGGACTGATAAGTGTGACAGGAACAAGCGGAGGGAAGCTAATTGGATTTTAACATGTTGAAGAAAATAATAAGAAGGACCAAAAATGTGCAATTTGGATGTTTCAGATGGCTAGTGTGCACGCTTTAATGTGCATCTGTGATCTGTGGAAATGTATGTGTAAGTGTGTGTTTGTGTGAGAGTGTGTGTCTCAAGGTGATCTAATTTGGGCACAAAACAAGATCAGGGAGGACGAGGCCATGGTGGTGCACTGATGACGTTTGCATTAGAGATGCACCGATCTGACTTTTTCAGCCCCGATACCAATACCTGGGCTTTGGGTATTAGCCGATACCAAGTACCGATCCAATATCAGTGTTTGATTAATAAGCTGTATGACTCACTGTGTGGAAGAGACTGGGATCATTTTTTTATGTGTAAGGCAAAATCAGGCTCAACTTAAACATTGATTTCCTAACTTTGTAAAACAAAACATAACAAATAAATGCATAGATATAAATTTACTGAATTGTTATTCATTAAAATTTTGGTGTCCGATACCAGAACGGCCTATTGTCACCAATACCCAATACAGCTATTTGAGTCAGCATCGGACTGATATCCAATATCGGTACATCTCTAGCATCAACCTTAATAAACTGATGTCTGGCAACACTTTCACATCCAGGCTGTTACAGTAAGTGCGCCAACTGCATTATGCTCACAAAAAAGCCTCACAGTTGGGGCACACACTAAAGGAATCAATTCACTGCAATGAAGGCACGGAGCGATTTCATGACATTTTGCTGCACTGAGTCTGAAGTGTATTCACATAAAGCTTTAATACCACTGCCCTGAGATGTTGAGCACTGTAAAATTCGACACTCTGTTGAACAAACAACTGACAAGTGTAGCATTTCACAGTAGCTGATCTGACTTGGGGAAGTGCTGTTGTAGTATAATAGGTACCATGTGCTCTGCACGCCTTCAGCTACATGCAGCGATCACCAGCTGTCTCTTTGAGCTCCACGCTCAGTAATTTAATTTGCACTGAGAAGTCAGAATGGTGCCCGGGTGAATTCTGCTCTACACCTACACTGAAGATTAATTAATAACGCAAACAGGAGTGCAATGATATGCACACAGGCATAATCGAGCAAAAAAGGGCATAAACACAGGCATGCAGGGCAGACGCACACAATGTTTCCCCCAGGATACCATCATATTAATTGCAAAAACTGTCAGAATAAGAATGTGCTCATAGGTCAAAATAACAAAAGCATTCCCTTTTGACCATCTCCCTAAAGGTCAGAAAGTAGGACATTCTTTCTAGAGAGGTTTCACAAACATTCTTGTTTTGAATTTAAAGCATTAATATATGAAATATTCGGCTTGCTTTTCAAACCCGGCTGACACCCCCATCCTCCACATCTGTCTTGATATAATCTCGTTGCCTTACTGTTTTACTCATCCGATGGAACTTTGAATCTAGGACACCACCTTGACAGGGAAAATAGGCCGCACATTCTGGGAAGATGGTGGGCTGGGATGGCGTGTGAGTGGGAGGGGGGAGAGTAACGGGTTTTCTGCCTTGAGGGGAAATCAAGTAAAGCTAAGTCCTTCCTCTCAAGCTCTCGATCTTCTTACCGTTTTTCTAAATGCTATCCTTTTCCTCACCTCTCCCATCTGCCGTATCTTCCTCTGGTTGTATGCCGAGAATGTGAAAATTTTACCTACAGTATATCTAAGATACTGGTTTATTAAAGAGCACCAGGAGAGACGAAGTACCTCTCAATCAGAGCCACAGTAGCTGCTGTTCCTCAAACATTGACAACATCAACAATAACAAAGAGGGAGTCATGGGATCAAACAGCAGATGTTGCTAAGCAACCACAGGCTCCATCACCGACAGCCCAGCAGAGGCAGGAGAGGTGGTACCTGCAAATAACGTTACTGAACACCTTGGCTGAGCATCAAAAGAGGTATACAAACTACATTAAGCGGTGGGATACCAGTGGAATTATCCTGCGCTCTGAACTGAAGCAGTACATAAAACTCCAACCTCTGGATGGAATATTACACATCTGTTTGGCCTCAGTACAAAACCTTATGTCATGCTATTTTTAAATGCTAACACCCCAGCTTTAATTTTCCACTGCTCTGGAATACGTTTTACTACGGAAAAACATATCTGTCAACTCCTACAGTGTCATGATAATAATATGTGACCTAGGGGACGCACACTTCCAGGTCTATATTTATATTCTGGGGCTCTACTGGAATATCTTAGCATAATTTACAGTTCAAAAAACTGTATTATCTTCCTCAGTTCAGCCTCTGTCTGAAACAAGCTGTTTTAGCTCCTGTCTCATTAAGACCCCCCTTGCAATGAGCCTACTCAGTTTTAACTGATCCCTCAGCAGACTACTTAAACAAGCAGTAGTAGCAGGATTTGACTTTTTCTCGTTCTTATATGAAATGGAAACTTCTCAAATACATCCTTACATGTTCAAGCCCGAATCCCATCTGAAATATGCGAGTGGACAGGGCGGACAACCGATGGAATAACCTTAGCGACAAAGGCTACCAACAGATGGCCATTTGTCGGCGTGCACAAACAATCTGACGTCATCAAAAGGAGGAAGTAAAGGTAACATTGCAAACGAAGTGTTCAGAGCAGGCTGAAGGCTGGGCTTTTGACCTGCTGGGAGCATTTCTACATACGTTTAACATAGACATCCGAAATCATAACAGTATAAAAATAACGAAAATCACAAAAAGCATAATATGTCCCCTCTCTGGAACTATCCATGATCCACGACTACATAGGTAGCATGGTCCAACATGTTTATATCCCAGAACATGGTGTGCTAAGCATAGAAAGCTATACAGAAGCAATACTAGTGATTAAAACAGTAATCTCATTTATATATCTTCTGAGCAGATCTGTGACCATAATGTCCAAAGGCTGGGAGATAGCATTGCAGGAAAGTAATACAGTAATACCTGAGCAGGGCTACACCGAAACAGGAAACACATAACATTGAAAATGTTTTTGTTACAGCTAAAGGAGTTTGTTTTTTGTAGCTTTCAAGTTTCCAGCTAGTAATGAGTAGACACTGGTAAACAACCCATTAATAGTCTAATGACTTGACAGTTGGTGTATTCCTATAGAGAGAGAAGCAGACATCAAACATTCTCTGAAAATACAATGGATTTCGGTTTACAGCATTTCCCTTGTGTCTTTATTGTGATCACCAGCTCAAATGCAACCGCCTTTTGATTTGCCGATTCATTACTGTTTTTTTAATTACATTTTGACTACTTTGCACAGCTTTTAGAAAGAGATTTCCTTAAACACATTTAAATGTGATGCTTTTCATTTCCTGATGACAAAAAATACAAAATGCAAGCAAAACCAATAAAATGGATGATTAACATCCTTGAGGAGATTTAATTAGGTTTGTGTCTACTTGTAAAAAATACTGTATATTTCAGAACAGTGCAGTCATCAAGTGTCTGTACTTAGAAAAACAATTTCCTTTAAGCTTTTGTTTAATTTTAACTGACAGGAAACATATCTGTGCAGTAAAATAACTCAGGTTCATGAATCAGCTATTTGCCCCGCAGGCCCTTGAATGAATCAGTGCTGGTGTGGCTCTTTCAACATAATCTCCTTTTCACCAAAACCCCGTCATTAATTGCTTTCCCTTCAAACACCCTATCTGCTGTTAATCATAATGATGATGTGAATTATATGCATGGCTGAGCAAATAGAGCTACTACAAAGTGGGAGCTGGTTAGGACAGATTGGGAATATGAAGGAAGAAATGTGAATTTGTCGTGTGACTGGCATCATGTAGTTTTTCAATCTTACAGCAGAGACTGAGAAATAAAATGGCATTTACAACAGAGGCAGTCATGACAAACAACCGCAGATGATTTAACCACATTATAAGCTGAAATAAATGTTCATTGAACCTGCACATGACCCCCTGTAAAACCACAACATGACATTTTTATACTTGTTTTCTGTACAAATGAAATAAACGAGATATAAATTGTTAATTAGTGAGCTTTAGAGGTGCTGGTGGCAGATTCTGTTACATTTGAACAGAGCCGGGCTAGCTGTTTCCAGTCTTTGTGCTAAGCTAAGCTAACTAGCTGCTGGCTGTAGCATCATATTTACTGTAACAAGACTAGGTCAAAACCTAGTATGTGGTTGGACCATGTATGAAACGCTAGAGGGCGTTGGAATAATTTGAAACGACAGATACAGGAAGTGGCGACAGTGGTGACCAAGCCCCCAGGAAGTGTGCCGGGCTTTGACTGAAGCCAATTTGACTGAGGGCCTTTCTCAATACCAAGTACGCCAAGTTCGACTCAGGAGTACAAACCTCCAAGGACGGGAGGACGTAGTACGGTCAACTGGAACAGCAGCATACTTGCTGACAGCAGCAGCTCAGCTTCACCACAATAATCTGACTGTACTGTGACAAAAAAATAATAAAATGAAATTTAATATAGACTAATCTGTTCATTTTAATACATTTATATTTATTGAAATGTGGTGACATTTGTACATATAGAGCCCCAGAGGCGCGCTATTGTTCTGTCCAGTAAAAACATGAAGCTTCACTTTACATTCAGATGAACTAATGCGGCAGCTACAATTGTTAGATTTCATCTGTGAGACCAACATTTATCTTCCAAAAGGAATTATAAATTATAAAAGGAATATATCAAAATGCTAAGGAGACATTAGAGCAGCCGATCATCTCAGGTGTCTCAGGGCTGCTAGCGGCTAAGATGACCAGCCAGTCTCACCCAGCCAGCGGCTCCAAAACAATCAAAATTCCAAACAGGCATTATTTGGATAAACTGACCACATATTGGGAATCTTAATGGTTACTTCCTCACCTGAAAAAACATTAAAACTTAATAAAGTGACATATTAACAGTCCAACAGCAAAAATTACAACAGTTTTTAGTCTGGCTCACTGATGGACACACATTCGTGTTTATAGGGCTGGTCCCTGCGGTCCAGTCAAAAGAAACGGGTGGCATCAATCTTCTCATCTAACTCTCGGCAGGCAGGTGAATAAGTGCAAATGTCCAACCGTCAGTAAGAAGTGGAAGTAGTAGTATACAGCATGTAGGGCTTTATACAGATTTCAGTGTCTTTTTTACATGAATTCAGCATTCAACTCCTCAGTGTGCCTGGAAGCATGAAAGTGAGTATTAAAAATGATAAGCGAAAATACAATCACAACTTGATGACAGATTTCTTATAATGTCCTGAATGCTAATTGCCTTTGACTGCAGTTATTATGCAAAACATTAGACCTCAACCCTCCCATCAGGAAACGTCCTCCAAAGGCATTGTGAATGATTAATTAGAAACGATCAACCCAGTGTTCTCACTTATAGCAGTAAAACAGTCTTATCTTTTCTACTCTAAGTAGCGTGTTTTGTCCTCAGAAGTGTCCAGGGAGTGAAATGAGATTAGTACTGAGGTTATTTTGCGGGCAGGCATTATTACATGCTTCAAATTAAAAATCAACACAGACGTTTGAATTTTGTTCCTGATGGAGCTCCTGTACTCTATTTATAGCTGGCATCCCACAGTGAAAAAATGTGCTAATATTTGCTCTGTAGACAGTGACAGGTGGTGTTCGGTTGGTATAATGCTGTGCGGCAGGTTGGAGCCAGATAAGCACACAATGAGAAGAGAGTTTTTATAAAAAGGCAACATGGCGTAATTCCAAGATGCAGAATGGACAGTGTGTAGAATCAACAACAAGATCCCAAAGGATATTTTTCCCAAAAAGACAGAGGTAAAATAATGCTGATGTGTATAACTGCCTGAGGTCAGATGATATTCAGATTGAAATTAGTGAAATATCACTGCAGAACCATTCCCTCTTGAGAGTGAAGATGAAGTTACAAACTAACTAAACACAGTTACACACCATTTATCATTTCCTCCACAATCATGTATTCATTTATTTACAGAGAAAGAGCTGGAGGAAAAGGCCTACAACTTAAGAAAGAAAACAATATTCTTATGAAAAGCAGTTTAAATTGTCTTTTAGTTTCTTTTAAAGCTAGAAGGGCAGGTATCCGGGGTGGTCCTCACCAGAAAAAACAGAAGCATCATTTTTCAAAAGCTGAAAATTGAACTAATTGACATTTTCTTTTTAACAATGGATTAAATGTGAAGGAGGCAACTCGTAGTGGTGAACCCACAGAGAATTTTGGCCAGAGTCTGCGGTCCTGCTCACTTCTACTGCACATTTTAGCATCTTTGGAGCTCATTATTTTGCAGCCTGCAATTTTACTGTTTTGGTTCACTCTCACCACCCTCATCAACCTCGATCCCAACCACATCAAGCAGCTATTTTCAGCAAAAAAAAAAACCCAAAAACAACAACAACTCCCCGCTGTACGCTACCTGCCAGCACTAAACAGCAGACAACTTGAACCTAAAAGATTGTCTGAAACATGACTCCAAAAGAATGTTTACATGCTCTGTATCTCCTGGATTATTTCAGAAAAGCTTGAGTAAAGCTCTTTAAATGCTCATTTATCTGCTTCACAGTGCCATGGTTAATCAAACACAACACAGCAACTGGGGAGTTTGTTCTTTATACAGACTGTTCATGATCTCCTGACAGTTATAGTTCACCATTGACAAAAGGGCATTAAATATCTAGGTGACTTGAACACTAAATGTCCATTGAAAGTGCCTTGGATCATTTTTATTGAGTGACTCTGCTGTTTGTCTATGCCTGACATGTAGGCTGCTGCTGTCTGTTAAATTAAAACTTTTGAAATTTTCATATTGGTCTGAGGCACCAAGGTCAATTTTCCTACCCAATGACCTGTATGAATATTTCATCCTGCATGTATCACTTCAACATTTTAATGCAGTTTCTAAATATGTAGAAACATGAATTTTAGTGTCTGGACCACTGAGGGGAAATCCAAACTTAAGTGTAGTAAAGTATGAGAAGAATAATCAACACCTATATTATAAGGTATAGCAAAGTTCACTGGAGGAAGAGTAAACATTTCCAGAATCATGCCTAAATAAAATAACCACATTAACAATGCAGACACTTCCATACTAAAAGAAATCTTTCCTCACGGCTATTTATTCATAAAGCATAATCACTCAGCACCGTGGAAGGATTGTTTTCATTAGCAATTCAAACAGGGTATGGTTTTCTCTTTGCTGATACAGATCTTTTCCCCCTGGAGTCTGCTGGCTCCCGTTTCAACATCTTCATCAACTAGAAATAGCTCCCTCAAAAGAAATCAGTTCATGAAATAATAGGTTTATATTTCATATTCTGTTTTCTTTTCAAGAGCAAATCTGAGGGAAAAAAAACAAACAAAAAAAACAAACCAGAATCCCCAGGTTTCCTAATCCCCATCTCAAGCTGAGTTCAAGGAAAACAGCACTTAGCTTGAGCAATCATTAGCTTTGCCATCCATTATCACACGAAAGCAAGCAAGTCACCTTTGAGAGCTGCTGATCTCATTTGAGACAGTGTATCTCTGCACCCCCTTTAATAGATGAGGGCTTCCCACAGGAATCCCCTCTAATGCAGTAGAGCACTTTAGACCCTTCCAGCTGAATGATGGATGCTAGTCTGACACAGCCGGATACCTCGGCTCCCCAGGTCTCATGTCTCTGTAGTATCAGGATATTAAGGGGGTAATCAATAGGAGTGCTCTAAGTAGTTATTGTATGCTGTGCAGTTTAAAAATGGCTCATAGAAACTTATCATATTTTGTGTGGTATTTTTGCCTTTTCTTAATATCAAATATAAGTTAAAAGATCCTGGGCTGGATTTGGCCACAGAAGGTTGAAGCTAAGGTTGAGCTAAGGTTGGTATAGAATTACCATTTTCACCATCCTAGTTGTTATTGTATTAGCATGCTAATACTTGCTAATTAGCACAAAACACAAACACCTGATGGTGTCAAAAAGTTGAGGGATTTTGACCAATCTTTTTTTCATCCTGAGGGGGACATGAATATCTGCACCATAGTTAAAATTAGAAATATCATGTAAATTGGTTAAACCTAGTTAAAATCATGTTTCGTTTTATTGACAGAGACCTGATACTTCATAATAATGTTATACTTCCATCTTTAGTATGAGGGGTGCTGTGCTTTACTGCGTTATGTTTGATTAATGTTTAATTCTAGTGTATTTTTAGTAAGATACAAATAAACACAGATTAAATTAATTTTACAACCTGAAAATCATCCAAAACTTGACTTTTTCAGCCCTGAATATAGCCTGCAGTCTTCCTCTCAGGCTGTAAACATTTCCACCGACCTCCAGCGATAAGAGAGTGCATCCTCTGCTGCTGAAAAGCGATACCCAGAGAAAAAAATGTCTTCATATGTACACTGTAATAACTGAAGGCAATTCAGATGAGCCAATTAACATTTTTATCAATTTAGACCTTCGCTCGTCTGGATTTTGGCAGCGGGACACTAGAGGACCTCTGTTTATGGAGATTATAGGGAGCGAATAAAATTAAAACTGTAAAAGTGGGGGGAGAGAAAAACAGGATTATGAAAGTGACGGGTCGCTCACATCCCCCACAAAATTAGGCCCCTGTGTACACAGCATGACCTTCACCAAGTTTGCTACAAGGGCACCGAAAATCATTTTTACATAAATTTCAGATAAGAATCAGATAATAGCTATGAACAGAAAGAATTCTAACTTAATCAAGTGAACTAAAGAACGGTAGCAATTTCATTTTCTTACATTTTCCACCAGCAGATCATCATCAGCTATCTGCATAATTAATATCAAGATGATTAGAAGAATCGGTTAAAAACTAATCTTAGCTAGTTTAAACATCAACAGCTCATCATGATTAATCTGACGACCAAGACATCAAGATAACTTATCTTTGGAGAAAACGATAAGTTCTATAAGTCTGTTTTGACCATGACCACATGCATACTGTGTTTCTATACAGCACACAGCGACAAAAGTTTTCCATTTTCACTTGACTTTACAAAGTTATTTTTAGGAGTGGGTTCCTTGGCTCAGATAGGGACATGATGTGTCAGAAATGGTGAGTGAAGTATGAATTTTTCAGCTGAACAGAACACCAAGACGGGATTTAGCTCTCCAGTGGAGGAACAGGTTCCGCTGATAAACAAATGCACGCACACACACACACACGCACACACACACACACACACACACACACACACACACACACACACATACACACACATTAAAGCATCTGCAGTACTTAATCTCTCTCTTAAACACACACACAGAATAACAATTGATGGATGTTAGGGCTTTGCTGTACACACTAAACAGGAAGGTGGATGTGGATGTGTGTGTGTGTGTGTGTGTGTGTGTGTGTGTGTGTGTGTGTGTGTTGCTGCAGTAGTGTGAACAAGCAGTCTCCCAAGATAGGGTCTCTCAGTTTCCCTGTGTTGCATAATTCACTTCACTTCAGGCCAGGAAACATTGTTGGTGTTAAAAACACTCCAGAGAGAACACACAGTTAGGCAGTACCATAATAATGAACTGTATAAGACACTAAAAGTGTGGTTAGCTTAAACACATCAGAGTTTATGGAGCTAAAAGAGAGATCCATGCATGTACTTAAAAGACGCCCTCATTGTTAAACTTGGCTGACAGGGATAAAAGACTTACCTTTGAAAGAACATGTGAGTTACCAAATATAACCATTTACAACATACAGTATATACTGTAGGCAATGATGTTATACGCTTGCCATAACACAACTCTCAAGAGCCTCAGAAAGAAAATCAATATAGAATATGATATGGAGCAGTTTTTAATAACATGAAGCCGAGGCTTTAAAATCAATATTTGCAGAGTGCAACAATGAGGATAATATACTCATAGCTTCAAATGAAACAGGCATGTGAAACTGTGGAAAAAAATATCACATCACTATCATGAAAAATTGGATTTGGTATGTGGATGTTGAGTAAGTGGAGGATCATTTTCAGCCTAAGATACAACAAAATCAATAAAGAATTAAATTGTTGTTCCCTGTAGGGAAATAGGAAAGTCTCTATGCAACCTTACAGACAAAACTGTGGTAATATGAACACCACAAATCAAATGTACAGTACATCTACTGGCAAAAGTCAGGAAACACTTCCACACAAAAAAACTGTTTAAATGATCAAATCTGATGATAATTAATGCAATAAACCTTCTCCACAAATGAAAAAAAAAGATTTTTAAAGATTCAACCAAATCCCTTTACACATAAATGCAGCATCTTGTTACAGTAAATCTTTTATACATCCCTGTGTCATCACACAAACTCTAAGTTTGTTTTGACTACAGAGAGATAAGACACCCACTGTTCAGTGTATCTTAAACTACAAACGTCTCCTGTTATCCTTAAACCATGAAGAAGAATTAAGGGGAATCTCCGTGGCACAGTTGGGATTTTAAGGCACTAATACAGAAATGATAGTTGTGGAATAAAGGACAGATGGCCTCCCACTAAGCTTTGATTAAACCCAGACCCACGACAGGAAAAGAATGGGGCTTTATTAAATTTCAAAATACCCAAAGCAACCGCAGGATTACAGTAAATCACAAGTAGACAAGTGTGACAGGAGGGGCATTTAGTGCAGTGAAGCACTTGTCAACACAGTGTGAGGTTGAGTAGCATTGTTCTCACCTGCCTGAACAAACCACACACACAAAAAATGCTCCAGGGTTTCATTTAACCTGCTCCAAACATGCTTGGTTTCACAGCATCCGAAATCCATTGAATACTACTCTTGACTGGGGAAAATGCACCCTGAGAGCGCAGATTTTTAACCTGAACTGGAGTTATAGGAGGATGATGGAAAATAGAAGAGATTCACACAGACAGACTTGCATTTTTTTCCAACACTAAATATAAGCTATAATATAAGAAACTTTCAGAAGGCCACTGACCAGGAAGAAATACAAATACAGATTTAAAAAAAGGAGAAATCTCACAGAACAGGCAGTTTGGTAAACGAAGAACACGATAATAATAATATTTCATTAATGAAATAGTCCCTGAAAAGTTCCACTGCAATGAGACTAAAAGAAAAAAAGAAGAGTTGTGTAAGAAGGAAACAAAAATAAAGTCTGTGCAGAGCTGTCACTGAGGTAGCCATGCTTTTGACAATAATCCAACTAATCAGACTGTTGAGGGGATTTAGCTCATGTAGTTCTCTTCTGACCAAACTGGAAAGAGTCAAAAGGTAGTCACACAAAATCCTCTCGGCTATTATTCATGCAGCTGAACAAAGTTGTATTTGAACATCATGTTCACTGAGTCATTTTGCAAAAAATAACATTAGCTGAATAGGAAAAGGTTATGGTTATTAAGTAAGGAAGGGGGAAAACTTAATTAGTGTAAAGAAGACTATAGACACTAATGAGTATTGTGAGCTTATTGGGTTAAGAATTCAGAGAACCCTGGTGGATATAGGATGGGATAAAATAACTTAAATTCATCAATGCCATGCAGGAGATACCTCACGACTACATCAACTGCTTATCTTTGAAACATGAAATCCGTTAGACAGGTTTCCTCCCTCAAAGCACACAGCATGAAAAGTCATTAGCAACACTTTATCATCTCATCTATCGTCAGTCTGCGACCGGTGAGACTGATGAGTGTGAGAGCATGAATTATGCAGAGTATAGGAGGGAAATCTGCTCAGTTGAATCATTGTCTGATATACAAGAGCTCAGCTAAGAGCACACATTGATTTAACTAGTCTTCTAAATGACTGGTTACTGTATATTGTATATGTACCCTGGTGAGAGCAAGATGCATTAATGAAATATTTCTTCTTTTAGTGTTAATAGAAGTACTGATGCACTAGGATATGAAAACATCTTAGATTTATAGGATTAAATATCTGTTTTAGGCATCACATTGTGCCTTTATTTTCATAGAATCTCTTTGATAACTGCTTTTTGTTTACTATCTTCTATTGGTGTCAGTTCTTGGAGCATCATTGTATTTTTCAGAGTAACTATATACAGGGCACTGCTGTAAAAGGTCATGTACTGTGTGCCAATCCAACCTTTCCTATAGACCACTGAAAGCATTGCTTTCATTCAGTGTAGTTTTTTCATAGCAGTATTCAGAGTAAACCTGGGTAATGTTTTCTGGAAAGACACTGCTACTGATTATTTAACTGTAAATTTTTCAATGCTTTACTTGCCACAAACAACAAACAAAATTCACTCCTGTTGCATAAGGGTGGGGGCAGAAACCACAGAAATGCATATCTTACAACAAATATAAGATAAAACAAAGCTATCTGCATAACAGAGTATCAGTAGTAGTAGTGTTTTTTTTTTAAAATTTGGGTGAAATAACTCTTTAAACAGGCTTCCAAGGGTTCATAGCCAGATTTGTCTGTATTTGTTACTCTATTCTGCATAACACAAATCCAAATGCTCCATCAGTCCCCAATTATCATCATCTTATCACTTTCAAAGCATAGGAATCCATCCCTTCAATCTCTCTCTTTGACACATTCCCTTCATCATTATCCTGTATATTCCCACAATTCCCCCCCATCGCTTCTGCTCCTTCTGCTCCTCCTCCTCCTCCTCCTCCTCACCGGCGTCTCCCTGACTCACGGGTTTCCAAGTCTTAACGAGCCACCAAGATAATTGCTCCTTTAGGGGCAGCGCTAACAGACACCACTGCCTCCCGCGTGTCATTCAGTCAGGCCCCTGTCAGGTTTAATAGCACCGCAGGCTGTATTCACTGCCAGAGTTCCCATCCAGTCGAACCTAATGACTGTTGAGTCCACTAATTTCAGATCAAGCTCCTCTCTGTACTGCAAAGCACAGCAATACAAATTGCATATTGGGGCATATTTCTCAAAGGAATAAAGTGTGAGAATCTAATAGAAGCACACTTGAGACGTGTATTCAAGAACTAAATGATGCTTATTTTCAGTTTTTTGGATTTTGCTATTGATCCCAATGCTGTGCAGCAGATCCAGGATATATTTAGAGCACTACTAGTATAAGCACATTTTTACTGAAAACAATGCTAAACCCAAAGACACAATCTTCCTGCATTCAACACAAGTCTTTCCCAAGGCTACGTGATTTTAAACTAATGCAGACTGTAGAGAATAGATGTCCTTGGCGCCAAGGGAAAGTGTGTGTGTGACTTCTGAGATACAGAAAAGGTCCTTTCTGCTTCAGTGTGACATGATCCAAAGGGATGGCTTGCACTCCGGGCACATGCTGTGTCCTCTTCCGTCCTGCCAGTGGCTTTGACCTCAACAGATGCAAGCGGGCAGCTAAGAGGGACGATGGGGAAATGCTGTACATGTCATGTTTTCTACTGGCCAAAGAACTGAAGAGTAGCTTCATTGATGTCCAGAAATAGATCTTTTTGTGTGTGTTTTTTACTCATGAAGAGACATGACTAAAGCAAATATCCTGGCTGTTACTGAAATTTTACCTTGTCAGCTGTCTGTGCATCCTGTCCTGAGTTGCACAAATATAGAGGAAGATATTTGGCTGCAATATATGGTCGTCACAGGCACTAATGGATTAGATTTGCACACTGTCAATAGAACAAAAATATTGAAAACACACATTACCATACCTGTGGTGACAGTAAAGTATCTAAAAACCTAATGGGATATTTCTAAATCATTTCATTTTGTTATATTCATCCTTTGGGAACATGATACAAAAGGAGGTTTCCAAACACAGGACTGTGAATATCAACAGCAACATTTTCAAGGGGAAAGTCTGACCTTATAGTGGTGTTAGCAGAAAGCTCAGGTCGTCACTGAATTAATCATGTCAGCATGTTTAGTAAAAGCTTTCTCCATGTGCTTTTGAGAGCTCTCCCATAAAGCAATTCAACACCCAAATCACCATCCAATAGAGCGCTGCCATCTCATCTCACTGTCGCTCTACATCCCCATTTAAAACAAAGTAGTGTGCAACATGATGAGCACTGATGCTAATGCTTTTAAGCTGCACTAATCAATATTTTTAGGTTATTAATGGGTCAAATGACGATTTCTGATCTGAGAAGTGTCTCATGTAGTGACAAACAAAAACCAACTCTGCAGTTCCCCTTTATTGTTTTCAGTCTCACCACTCACATCAACCTTGTTTCCAACCGCAGCAGGCAGCTGTTTCTGGCAAAAAGAAGAACTCAGATAAACCCACTGTATGCTACCAGCATGGCACCAAACAGGAAACAGACACATTTAGAAACTAGCCGGTGGCATTTAGCTGCTAAAGAGTCAGATATTTCCGTCAGGAGTTGGTGGTGACCAAACAGAGCTCAAAGTGGTGAGAAACATAACTCCAGATGAATGCTAATGTTGCTCCATGTTCACCATATCAACTTTATTGTGTTTACAGCTTGTGCCAGTGCCCCCTAGTAACCAAAAAACCCCAATTAAATCAGTTATAGTACTGATGTATCTGTATATACTGTGATGTTTCAGCTTAAATTCAAACACCCTGATGGTATATTTACTGTGATAGTGATTTTCAGTCATATGACCCAGTATCACTCCGTGTTGTCAATCCAATACATTATGCGTCTGCATAGCTGACAGTTTAACTGAAACTAAGTTAACTGCATGTTACAGTTACGACTTAACTGTGTATATTATCATTAACTGCAGTTATTTAACAAAAGTGACTTCATGTCTATATTCTGTCAGTAGACAGGACACAAATAATCCATCACTTTTTTTTCTTAATCACACCTAATTTGTGTGAATATGTGGCAAGCAGCTGCAACGTCGCCTTATTTGCATTCCGACAGCCAGCTTTGACGCATCGCCACATGCTGGCATACAGACGCTGTCCTCTCTCCAAATTGCCTGCTAAGTAGCTTCTGGACATCAGCAGTCACCCTGTCTGCCTTTACTGTTTGTGAGTGCTGTGTTCACATTTTTACAGCCTGATTCCTCTGGTGGCTCTCAGACACAAACTGCTTCTGTCATCAGGTGCCGAAATCCAGCTGGATTCTGCTCTGACAATATCATTCAGCTTTTTCTTCCTCCTCTCTCTCTCTCTCTCTCTCTTCCTCTCGCTCTCTGACATAAACAGCAGTGAGAGAAGAAAAGCACAATGCGGAGGCTGCTGCTAACAATGTGACACAAACAGTGTCTTTCAAGATAACATGATGTTGGTTTGGTTGTCACATTCTCTCATTATAAAAGTCACCATGGTAATGGTTGAGAGCACGTTGATGTTAGTTGTGTGGAGGAAAATAATACCAACGCCTATCCATCAATGTTTGCACAAAAAAACAAGATTAGAAATCTATGGCTATCAACAGCCAACATCCCAAGACAGTTTAATACAAGCTGTCACTTAACTTTGACATCTAAGGCTTAAACTATGAAACATAATGCACCCAAAGCCAGCAGAGAGACTCATTATAGCCTTAATCCAATAAGAAAACTTTTAAATCCCTCACACACTCAATATTCAATAATTTATGTAGAACATTTCCTTGAAAGCATGCAGAAACCGAGCACATCTTAGTAGCTGCAAAATTAATCAGTTGTGTTTAATGAAAGCTGGCATGGACAGCTGATTATTCACCAAGCATGAATTCAGGACGAGGCAAAAGCAGTATGCTAGCATTCATGGCAGTGAGAAGCTTGAAGGCAATGTAGCTGCAGAGAAGGAGCATTCCAGACAACACTTTCACACATCGGTGAGACAGCAGAGCCGCAGGCAGCAAAACAGCTCCTCACTCTCCCCCTGTCACTGACGCTGTGAGCAACGTTTGTTACTCTGACCCTTCACTCAGCAGTCAGTCCTGCACAGTACTTCACACTGTAGTGGGCCAGGAGCAATCTTGAACATTTGGTACAATATTTGATGAATAAAAACATGAAGCTTGCCTCTTTTCCTCCTGGTAGAAACTAATCGCAAATAACTAGAATAAATCCAGTCACTGTCACTGAATGGTTTTTGTGATCAATCTATAAAAAAAACCTAAAAAATATAAAGTTTTCTTTAGTGAATGGCAATAAATGAATGTTTGATTAGTTGATCGTCTGAAAATTAATCGTTGACTATTTTAATAATTGATTATTATGAGTCTTTGTTTTTTGGAAAAAAATGTCCAGATTCTCTGATTCCAGCTTCTCAAATGTTAATATTTTCTGGGTTTTTTTAGTCCTCTGTGACAGTAAGCTGAATATCTTTGGGTTGAGGACTGTTGGTCAGAACAAAACAAAACATTTGCAGGACGTCACCTCAGGCTTTAGGAATCAAACATTCTTTTACCATTTTCTGACATATCACAGACCAAACAACTAATCGATTAATTGAGAAAATGATCGACTGATTAATGGATGATGAAAATAATCGTTAGTTACAGCCCTAATTTACACTGTAAACTACCTCATGATAAATCATGTTTTTGTGAGCTAGAGAAGTGAGGTCCCAATGAAGTCATTCATGTATTCACTACTTATTGTATAATGAAATAATTGCACTTGTAGTGTCTGTTTTTACAAATTGGTAATCAACGTTAGGGTTTCAAGTGATGATTTCATTCATTATCAATTAAACTGTCCAATATCTTCTGATGATCTCTTTGAAATGTAAAAAAAAAATGTGAAAAAATACATAAGAAAGCCCATCTTTAAAACAAAACATCTTAAATGTCTTGTTTTGTTTGACCAACAATACAAAACCTCAAAATAGTCCATTAAAAATGACATAAAGCACAAAAAAGCAGAAAATCCTCACATTTGAGAAGCTGGAACCAGCAAATATTTGGTATTTTTGCTCAGTTTAACAACTGAAACGGTTAGTCAGTTACTAAAAAAAATGTTTGCCAATTAATTTCCTGTGGACTGAGTCAACTGATTTTCAGTTTCAGCTCTAAATCTTAAATTTCACTGAATAGTAGTTTTGGTGAAGCACGATTGGCAGTAAGACCTGGATCCCTCTCAATGAAGTGAAGCAAACCACTTACAACTTAGACTTAACAACATAATAAAACAGCTTGTAATTGTACAGCTTTGTACACTTTAGTATATCCAGCTCAGCTACATTTGGCAGCAGGACAGACAAAAGCTCCCCAGTAATAAAACACAGCAGACCACTAGCCTACGAGCAGCCAGAGGCACATATCGTCCTGCTTTCTCTCTCTCTCTGATAGATTTTACTGCATTTTATTGGAAAGGAAACATTTGTAACCAAACCCAAACATTAGTAAACCCCCTCACACACACTGCCTCACTCACTTTCGTGCTTTGAAGTTCCCCATGTGTGCCGCGGAACTCCGGGGCTCTTGATGATCGCTCTGCCGGCAGATTTCAGGGCATCCATCCCGAGGTGTGTCTGCTCTCCGGCAGGTGGATTCCCCAGTCTCCGGAGCACAGGGAGGTATATAAATATATATATATAAAAAAAACAACCTGCAGGCTGCGATCGACGGCGGATGCGCTAAAGGAGAAAAGGCGAAGCTCAATGATCCAAGTTCCCACCCTGAATCTCTCTCCTGTTTCTCTCTGTACCCCTCTGGAGACTGGTGATCAGCTGAGGGCAAACACATGCACACACTGCACCGTTTCCAAAGTTAAGGGCGTGTCCTTCTAACCTTGATGGGCTGCGAAGCTTCTTCTCAAAGTGCTCCAGTTTGATGGAGCGACCTTAATGAAAAATCATTACAGTATTATTGCAGCGTAAAGGACTTACACTCACTAATGAGTTTATGTCTAAGGAGCTTACAGTTGCACTTTTTTGTCTCGGAGGATTTTCTGTGTTTGGTTTGGTTGCTTCACTGTTGTCAGTTTTGTTCTTAAAGAAGGACATTATCCCTTTAATTATAGTATTGATATTTTAGCCTGCATCAGAAACATTATTGATTTATTTATCATAATACAGTGATTCTTGAAGCAAGTTCAAGCTTCATAAATGCAATTTTCTCCCATCAGCCCCTGTTTTTTCCAGGTTGGGTCTCATTGTTTTATATATTAAAACAATGTCTGAACAAATCACGACACGCTTGAGGCAAACAATCAAGCACCAAATACAAAACCAGGCATAATTTCAAGTAAATGGTTAATGTTTTGCATTTTCTGTATTTTGGCGCCCTCTATTGTTTACAACTAGTTATTACAGTCTGCACTCACTGCACAGACTGTGTAAGCAAGGTGATATTTGGGGATGTTATCTAGTAGCAGTAAGTTTCTTTAACAGAATTAAGGTTTTTTTTTTTAATTATTAATTAAAAAACAATAAAGGACATCCTGGTGGTCTAGTAGTCTAAGACCCCCAAAAGTTGCGTGAGATGAATATAAGTGGTCAAAGGATGATTATCATGAGAGGAAAGCAGAAAAGAAAACACACCTCAGCTACAAAAATGTATATTTATCCTTTCAGACTTTCCTAATCTTTTTTACTGGATCATTTTGCTTCTTTGAGACTCTAAAAATATTTGAATAACACCTGAAAAAGGAAGAGCTGAACAGTTTTAACTTGTCACAACTAGTGCACAGGGTCACAGGAAGACATTGCTTCAATTGCTTCAAAGGTATGGTAGGATATGCATACCATCACCTGAAACATCCCCAGTTCAATTCAGACAGGGAACCTTTGTTCAACAAAAACAATGCACACACGTACAACATTGGGAAACATAGACTTCCCCAACTCCACTTAAACTTTTACTGAAGAAAAATCAGTTTCCGACAGACACAAACATGCACTGTGTTTTTGTCCTTCATGGTGAAATCTTTATTTCATTTCTCTCCAAATCTCAGCACAGGTTATCATGTCAAGTCTCATTTTCCGCCATTATTTCACACTCAGGAAGCTAAGCAGTGCGTGTATAGTCATGTATTTCTCATAAATCATTTAGAAGGGGTTATTACACTTTAGCCTGAGGTGGCATGCTGCTGTTGTCATTTTGGTGCTCTGTGATCATTTGAGAGGGTCTTAAGTTTATATATTTAATGCTCTCAGCAGCACACACTACTGCAACTACACTGACCGCTGCGTGTGTGCGTGTGTGTGTGTGTGTGTGTGTGTGTGTGTGTGTGGGCATATGTGTGTGTTATCCTGGATACACAGTGAGTAGTAGAATCATCATGCAGCTATTTTTAAAGTTGAGACTCTTTAGAAAAAGCTTGCGGTGTTGCTGCCAATGTTGTTGTCGCTAATGCAAGTAAATGACTGCATTAGAATGAGCATTTTTAAAAACTAAAGCAACATCTCCCTCCCCGGTTTTTTAAGGAAATAACCTTGTGAAGGCTGAAAGCT
The DNA here is from genome assembly GCF_963924715.1 of Thunnus thynnus. NCBI lineage: Eukaryota > Metazoa > Chordata > Actinopteri > Scombriformes > Scombridae > Thunnus > Thunnus thynnus. The sequence goes on from NC_089534.1 coordinate 15,583,438, forward strand.
GCACTACAAAGAAGGCAAAAGTAACATTGCCCCTCTATCTGCTTCCATGGAAGACTGTGGATCGGAGACTAGCAGATATATTTATGGTATTACGGTATTTATAATCCCTCCTGTCATCACTGCCACAATGTCACAGAGCACCTTTGACTCTGATAGAGAACAACAGTCACAGGCTTGAACAGCTTCCAGGTGTCATTTCAGCATTTTCAACTGGGCTTCTTTCACAAAAGAGTAATTGAACAGTGCAGCATGCGTCATCTGTTTTAAGGATGCCCAATTCAGGTGTGAACACTGCATCTTAAAATATTGGGGATATTCTTTAAAGGTAGAAAAAAAAATCCTCTGACTGTCTTGCTGCATATGATAAGACAGTTGCATGTTAGATTCTTAATTCCCCATGAAACAACTCATGCTTGTGTGGGGGTCTCTTTATTTGTAAAGGGAGAGGGAGGAGGCATGTGAGGTCACTAAAAGAAGTATAAGAGTATAGTCAGATGAAGAGAGCGCTTCATGAAATAGATTCCTAATAGAGGGGGAGTAGGTAGTCTCTTTCAGAAAGAACATAGAAAAAAATAACAGGCTGACCCCCACTGAACTAGTCGGCTAACATGCTCTCAGTCACTTCAGTTTAGCGATTCAGCGATGGATGCTATCCTGTCTTGCTTTTACAGTTGATCCCCCGTCCGGTTTATTATCTCATACTCATGCTATTTGTCTCATACACACTCACTCACACACACAGACGCACACACACACTTATCTCTCTCTCTCATCTTTTTCATTTGCTCTCTCTAAACCCGCGTCTTCCTTAGAGGCTGGAGCTAGAAGGCATCTGGTGGGCGGTCCTGTCTCGGAAGCAGGAGGTGGCCTTGGCCAATGATTTTCAGGTCAATACAATGACATGTCAGATCACGGATTTGTTTATTTCCATAAAACCTGACTAACCTTCAACCAAGTGCAAAGCCTGCATTAGAGGGCCTCATACACTGTCTATTTCAAAGACTGGGTAAACTATCCCTTCTACTCCTCCTGCTTCCCCTCCTGGTTTCTCTCTTCCCTCCTGCTCCTCTCCTCCTCCTCCTCCACTCTCTCGTCTTTCTTCCACTTGTGAGGCACACAGGTAGTCTTGGAACTGGGACTGGGACTGCGAGTGTCCCAGGGACTCCACTGACAAGCTTCGGCTAGACAGGATGCTACTTAGGCTGGACTGGCGGGCGCCTCTGGGCTGGGTCTCAATTTCCACACGAACCTCAATATTGGTTCCTTCCCTGTGGTGACAACAGAAACATATAATGACATCAATATGAAGCTGCCAGGTATTCAAAAATGTTTCAGACTTGAGGAAATGTATGAAAAAACACCTCAATGAGTTCAAATCAGCTGAAATCATGGGATTGTTCCCAAAAAACAGTTAAAGAACAAAGAACTAGACCTAAAAAGGTGCCAAAAATCCTTAGTAAGTTTCCCCTTCAGAGTTTACAGCCATACTAGCAGCCATGTGAGGCTGTACTCAGGCACAGCAGTGCCTTGAGCTAAATGGTAACGTCAGCATGCTAATATGCTTGCAATGACAATGACAATACCCTGATGTTTAACAGTTCTAGTGTTTACTCAGTTCATCATCTTCGCTTAGCATGGTAGCATGCTAACATTTGTAGAGTGGCAACAATTAGTTGATTAATGCAACTATTAATATTATCAGTATTTTTCTTCCTGTTTCTTTAGTCCTTTATGATAGTAAACTGAATATCTTGAATATCTATGGGTTGTGGACTTTTGGTCGGGACAAAACAAGACATTTGAAGATGTCATCTTGGGCTTTGGGAAATAGTGATTGACATTTTTTAACATTTTATGGACCAAACTAATCAATTCATCGAGACAATATTCAACAGCTTTGTGTTTAGTGTCTGATGACAATGTTTGGTCATAAAACTAAGTATTAGAACTTAAAATTTTAACCCAATGATGGTACTGATTGAAAAGTTAAGGGATCACCGAAATGACCACAATTCATCCTGAGGGGAGTATTAATGTCTGTACCACGTTTCACCGCAATCCATCCAACAGTTGCCGAGACATTTTACATAAAACTACAAATGTCAACCTCATATTAGCGCTACAGGAAAAAATAGGGCATCACAAAACTCATTAGAATTAATTTGGGAGCCATGAATGCATAATCCTTCCTAAAAGCATAAAGAAAGCGGTAGAAACAGAAAGGGAAGAGGCAGACGCAACATTCACCTCAAAGGAAGTTCTTCTGTGTCGTTGAGCTTGCTGTCAGGCACAATAACCACCTCACAGTCTGATTGGCTGTGCTGCTGGGTGTATCCATGGCGTTGTGTGGCTTCATCCAACCCCACATAGCTATCTAGCTCCGGGGGCGTGGTGCTTGTACTTGGCAGGACGCCTACTTCCTGTACACTGACTCTGACTTCCTGGACGCTGGTGTCGCTGAGCGTTTGGTTGTTCTGACCCGTCCAGTGGTCACTGACTACATGAGAGAATAGAAGATCTATAAGAGAAGTGGAAACTTCATCAGATCAGGCCAGCAAGCTTTGGAGCAAAAATTACAATGCGCTTAGTACGATTGTCAAGTATTTTATCACAAGAATCCTTAGCCTAAACTAAACTACACAAGTAAACTCACTTTCTTACTAACAGTTAGATGAGAAGGTCGATATCACTCTCAGACATGAGAGTTGTATCTATATTCTCACTTAACTCTCAGCAAGAACGAAAATTAGCATATTTACAAAAACGTCAAAAAAACAATTCTTCTAAGTACTCACAGCTAGCTAAGTCCTCCAGTTGGATCTTGTGTGATTCAGGGGGCTCGCTCTGCGGTCGACACCAGCCGTTCCTACAGAGCGACATGGGAACGACCCCATAGACATAAGTCAACATAAGCGGCACACCCACACCTGCAGGAAAACAGGAATATATGAGAAACAAATTAATATTTGTCATTTGATTGTGCCAAAATAATTTAATAACATATGTGCGGTTACATCAAAACAGTATTCGAGTAATTCAATCGTCCAAAAAAGTTGTGGGATTAGCAAGACACAGATTTTTTGAAAATACTCCAAACTGTTGCAGCAGAGGCCGAAATATCCTGACTTTTACTACTGCAACTGCAACTGGAATTTGTCTTTTAGTAGACCCTTGGTGCATGGTAAATCCTCACATCTTTCAAACTCTACATATGCGGTTTGTAACGCATGATTTCTGATTGATTTCTGATTGTCTCCAAGCTCCAACCAAGTGTTGTAATTTGTATTTTGTTTCATATGTCCACAGAAGACATTACACGGCTGATTTTGCAGGCTGATTAGTACTGTCTGTGACTAGTAAAAGCACTTTTATGTTTTATGATATATTAATTGGTGAAGTGCCCCTTTAAACAGTTATAGTTTTCATCATCATATTACCGCAATAACCCATAACGTTCACAAGAGGGAGCCACTTCTGCTTCACTGTGGACTGGACACCAGATTAAGGTAGCTGGTACACACTGATCTATAAAGCTATTCTTACATCCATATCTATGTAATTTTGTTCTTCCAAATGAAGCTGGAAACTACTGCATACACTTAATTTCTGTTCCTACGTTGCACACTGAGGAAGGGAAAAGAGCCTTCATGATTCTTCAGAGTGGAACAAGCTTCAGTCAGACATAAAACTTCAGGAACCTGTTTCCATGCGAGCTTTTAAAGCCACTTTCTTTGAACTGGAGACAAACTGATCTAGTGTTATTAATCTATTATATGTATTCATTTTTAAATCTGGTTGTGGTATGTTTATCACTATTATTTTATAAGTCTTATTTAATCCCTCTGATCTCATGTACTGTTTGAATCTTGATTATTCTCTTCATATCTTAACTGATTTACCTGGTTAATTAAAGCTATATATAAATAATGCAACTGCTTTTCAGCAGCTGATTCTCAAAACCTGAATGTCAGAACTTCCTTGAATGGACCAAACATTGCTGAGAATGGACAAAAACACAATTTTGACAAAACAATCACGTAATGGATAAATTGTTTGCTGTGATGGATCACCTGTCTTAATAATATGTAAAAAATAAGGACGGAGCTGTGTATAACTACACTGGCAATGTAAGATTTCTTCCCACTCTCCCACATAACCTTCACAAAAGCACCTTCAACAACCCCCCAAACCTGATGAGCAGCAGCCTCCCTATGCTGTGTGATTATGTAACCTGTGATTGAGATAGGAATTTGGGAGCACAATGCAGAGTGCACACCAAACAAAGGGACATAATTAACACAGCGGAAACCCTGGGACACTATTGACTCAGCAACAGGGTGAAACGAGGGCAAGAGGATGAGCCTGCCAGCCAAACAGTTAGACAAGAGTGAACGTGAGACACTGTATGTGTGTGTCTGTGCGAGTTAAGGAGAGAAACAGCAAGACAGAGAGCTGTGACTGAAATATGAGATACAAAATAACAGTTGCAGCTACGAGAAAACGAGCTAATTTCTTCCATGGGAACTGAATGAAAAAGGAAACAGAATTGGCATAGAGACAGGGCAAGCAGGGAAGGATCCACAGGGGTGGGAGGTGAAGGTGAAGAGTACAGTGCGGCTAAATGTGTGTGCGTGCCGGGGGAGCGCCTGTCAGTGTGCGGTACGGTGATGGTTGTGACACTGCAGAGGGAAGCTGAGAAGCTGCTGAAGCCTAAAGGATTTCTGTCACAGTCTTGAATCTTACCTGAATGCTCCTTTACATTGCATGTGTCTGTGGTAATACATTAATGTTTGCATAAAGAGAACTAGTTTTTGAGTATTCATATGGCTGTTTATGCCATATGTATAAGGCTACATGTTTAAGTGTGTATAACTTGTGATTTATTAGTTTAACTTTACAATCTTGTGTGAAGACTGTGAAAAGATATGGGATTTTTCTCTCTTATTGATCCCACTGTACAGTCCTCGCTCATTATTATGCCCGGGATTATCTCAGACACTCCACAGCCAGCAGCTATGTGCTGATCAAATCACACGGATTATCTTTATCTGTAATGGCTTTTTGATACACATGAATACTGCCTTAGATATTTTTAAATAAACCTGATAAAACTACAGCCAACAGAAAGAAATATCTTAAATTAGCATATTTGGCATATAAAGTCTCTTTGATGTCTGCTCCAAACTGCTGTGTTTCAGGACATTGTGGTAATTTTATCTACTTAAAGTGTCAACAGTCATGCTATCCACTCTGTGACACTGTACTTCAGCACAGCTGTGCTTTAAGCTAAACTTTAACGTCAGTATGCTAACATGCGCACAATGACAATGCTAACATGATGATTAGAGCCTTTGTGTCTTCAGATGTCTTGTTTTGTCCAAATAACAGTACAAAACCCAAAGATATTCAGTTAAGCATCATATACGACAAACAAAAGCATTAAATCTTCACATTTGAGCTAATTTTGGGCATTTTTGCTTTAAAAAATGACTAAAACAATTAATCAATTATCAAGATAGCTGGCGATTAATTTTCTGTCAATCGACTAATCAATTAATCAACTAATCGTTGCAGCTCTAACGCTGATGTTTTGCAGGTATAATGTTTATCATGTTCACCACGTTAGTTGAGCATGTTGGCACACTAACATTTACGAATTGGCACTAAAGACAAAGTATAGCCGAGGCTGATGGGAATGATTCATTTAGCATAGTCATTAATCAAAACAGTGTGTAGACAGTTTGGAATTTTAACTTGATGATGATGAAAGGTCAAGGGGTCACCAGAGTGATTACATTTTATTCTGAGGGAGGCATGAACGTCCAATAGAAGATGAGACATTTCAATAAAAACCACAAATGTAAACCTCATGGCTGTGACAGAGGAAAAGTCAGGGGAACATAAAAGTGTTGGGGATACATTCTCTGGGTGCTGTGGATATCTGTACCAGATTTAATGGCAGTCTATCCAATAATTGTTGATGTATTTCACAAAAAGCCAAAAATGTAAAGCTGCTGGTGGCACTAATGGGAAAGGTGATCACCAAGTCATTCGGATTCATCCTCTGTGGAACAAGAACGTCTGTGCAAAATGTTACGGCAATCCATCCAACAGTTGTTGAGATATTTTAGTCTGGAGCAAAGCAGTCGACTGACATTGCCATCCCTTGCGTTTTGCCAGCAGCATGGTGAAAAAATATATATTTTGAACATTTTCACAACTTTATTTTCAAGAACAGGCTAATTTTGCATTTTGATCACTCTCTTCAGTGTGCAGGGCAGAAGGTGGACATGTGGTTGTTTGTTCCTTACCCACAGTGACAGCTGCTATGACCGGCGACACAAACACTGACATCATCACCCCACTTGCCACCGTCAAGTAGTGCTTACTTCCTGAGATATTGTTTTTCTTACAGCGACCATGGACCTGGAAGGCATTAAATACAATATAATCATGTAACTTTAATTTGTTTCTTGTTGTTGTTCACATTCTCTGCAACCACTTATTCCGGTCACACATTCCTTTCCACTGTGTAGGCATGGACGTGAAAGGAAAACACTAAGAAGAGATTACCACTCTATCACCTGGCCTGCACAGTGTGTATGATGACGTGTTCAAAAGTTGAGTTTATAACTGTTGATTACATGTAAAATGAACAGGATATTTTTAGATAATGTGTGGTGGTGGAAGGTGGTTCCATTAACACTAAGGTTGGCAAACATGGAGCAGTCATTAAAAGAAAGAGAGATTCAAATTAATTCATTCAGAATAATTTGTTTACTATGAACATTTTTCTAAAGAGCCATACTGTATGGGAGCAATTTGCATGTTTTGGGCTGTATGTTGTCTTTGGTGATGCACACACAAACTCACCCAGTCCCACAAAAAAGTGTGAATCCATTCAAACCAGTTATTTAAAGGATGAGGCTGGTGACTTTCTATATTTTTCTTATTGTCAACCCATCTCATGTGCAGAGACAAACCAAAGTCTGATATATCTTATTCCTCTGTGCTGTAGACCTCCATTATTGTCCAAAAACTATTAGAAACATGTCAGTGAGCCACACATGTTGCACTGGGTGACATGTTTCTTCACCACAAAGAGTATGAGCATGTTAATTTGTTTAGAAACGGCTGCAAAGTCTAATAACAGCAATCACATTTTCAGTCTCCGAAAACTAGTTCCTTGTATGGCAGACACCACTGCGCAGAGCACAGTTCTGTTTACAGAGCTTTGCTAGCTTGTTATGCTACATATCACAACCTCTTGACTTTGTGCTTAAGTTCTCAACAATGTACAATTTGGTGCAAAGTCAAGAGGGTGTGATGTGTAGCACAGAACAAGCTAACAAACTCTGTAGTTTTGGACAAAACTGGAAGTCTACAGCACAGAGGAATCTGCGCAAGAGATTTGTTGGCAATAAGAAAAATGTAGACAAGTCGCCAGCCATACCTTTCAATGTAAGGCAGGGTTTATAGACTATTCTGTACCTTGCGGCCCATGTAAATTGGTATGCCCACAATGATGACTGGGATGGCGATGCCCGCTATGAGGGAGATGACCACTGGTGCTCCAAGCAACATGCCCACCTGCCACAGAACCTTGCGGGTTTGAGACCATGGCTTCTTCCCCCAGAATGTACATCCAGAGGGACTGAGACAGACAGGAGACACAGCAGATGAGATCAGATAGGAGTTCAAACCATCATCATGCACATAATTCAGAAAAAACGTCTATACAATAAAACATATATTTTTATTACCTTATATTACCCATTTTTGGTTTATATCACCCAACTGTCCAGTCACATAAACACATAAACACACTCATAAGCATTCATCACCTTAATTCCTATGGAAAGCATAATCACCTGTGTCATGACCTCTCACAGAGCCTCAACCAGCTCACTGGCACAAACAAAAAACACATGAAAAACTTACCAACATGATCTCTCATTGATGTTATCAAATCATTACCCAAACTGAATGATCTCATCTGTATTTATAATTTTAGTGTTGCTTTCTCTGAATTACAGTCATTTGCAGGAAACATTCACATACTCATTTATCTTACATATTGTTGTTATGCAGATGGAAAAGGCTGGTTACTTAAGTCTGTTTACAAGGAGTATATACTTTGTCACTTGACATGATGTTAGGTACAATAGTGTTGCCTTAAAGCATAAGTTTAATCTTGTACCAGCCTTTGGTGTTGAGGTGTAATCCTATCTGGAGCAGAAAGCAGTATAACAGTGTCTAATGCTGTTCGGTCTTAATCAAGCAGCAATTAACTTGTAGGAGCAGCAGTGACAATATAAGCAACACAAATAGCACCTTAGGGCTATGTTGTTTCTCAAAGCATTCGTTTGTATTACAGCTGCAAATGTCACTTTGGGGTTCTAAAAGCCTGAGTGGGGGGGTGTTATGGTGAGATATTATGGTTATGCTCCATTGCTCTGAACTTGCTGTGAGATGCTAAAAGCTTTGCCCTTCCATAGGACATTCTGTAATTTGTAGTGTGAAAGACAGACATGGATAAGGGGAGAGAAGAGGGGGAGGGATGGGGGAGAAGGAGGAGAGAGAGTGTGAAAAGACAATGCGGCCCATGCACACAAGAGAAACAAAAACTCTCTTTTATAGTTGACACATGCACAAAAACAATGATTGATTCATGAAAATTTGACGTAATACTCACACCTTTATTGGACATTGGCCGGCATAAGGATTAAACTGTTCAAATACAGCTAATCAGCTTTTATCCAGTCTCTTAGCTTGAGTTACATATTTTGCCGCATGGAAATATGGAGGCAGATAGAGCTGATTAATTGATGACAAGTCAGCAGTGACTCTCTTCCAGGGCTGGAAAAATCAATGGAAGCCCAGACGAACAGTTTAAAGCAGTGCAGCCTCTAAACAATGACACAGTGTACGTGCCTTGCCGACCGGCCTTGTTTTCCTATTTTCATCTCCGACTGGGTTTTGCTGTTCTAAAGTATCTTACAAATGCCAAAGTTGGGACTTTTGCCACAAAGCTTTTTGTCACCTCATGCTGCTGTGCTATGATGCTGGGATCAAATTCTGCTGCTTTTCTCTTGTGCTCTTGAATGGTACTTTCATTGTATATGTCCCAAAGGTAGTTCATTGTAGGGCAGCAACTAAAGATTATTTTCATCATTGATTACTCTGTCAGTTGTTTTTTTCTGATGTATCTATCAATTGTTTGGTTCATAAATTGCCAGAAAATAGTGAAAAATGTGATGTCTTTTATTTGCTTGTTTTTTCAGACCTAAATCTGAGTATGTTTCATTTCAGGTAAAAACAGAGGAGATCATTAAATCATCACACTTGAGAATATGAAACCAGCAGATGTTCCATTATTAAATTTACTGTTGATTAACTCTCTGACAACCAACTAATCAATTGTTTTATTTCATTTTCTCAAGGCTAATGAACTTATAGCTTTTAGTTTGATGTGGGCATTGGTTATGTGTGTTAATGAATACACACATGAGCTGAGTGCCAACAGAATTGTGGCTGTGTACCTGAGGTAGTGCACGTCGGTGATCTCCTGCATACACAGCCAGCAGAACTGACAGGCACACACAGTGCAGTTCATACGGTTACAGCTGCCATCATTGGTCTTCATGATGTAGGCACCACAGCGAGGGCACGGTTTGATCTCCTCTGCATCTACAACAACACAGTGAATGTTGTGAAAGTGAATATTTATTCCTTTTAACTACCAAAATGAATGTCCGTGTCAAATGTGATGGAGATCCAGTAGAAAAATGAGACAGCATTCTGGAAAAAAAGGCACTAAAAAGGTAACAGTAGCTGCCAGTCGCACCTCCTCCAGGTTCTTCATTGAAGACGTACAGCGTGGAGGCATCGTTACTGCCTGAGGTGTGGCGGGCTCGCTGACGCCGTGCCTGGTCACACGTTTGGTTGGGGTGCCACAGCTGCCTACAGTGGTAGCAGAACTCTGTGTCACACCCCTCACGGCCACAGCTCAGCTTGGGACACTCTGCACAGCCGTAAGCTATCACTGCATAGCTGAGAAGAGAGAGAAACCTGAGATAAAACATGATAGAATGGACATAATTGATATGATTATTGATCCCTATGGGGGAATTCCTCTGGAGGTTAAAATCTAGGTGTTCCAGTTAAATAATGCTCTTTCTACTCACTACTCCACACTGTTTCCCTAACTTGTTAATTTCAGAAGGAGTCACAGCAGCTGCAGTTTCATTTAAATATCACAGCTTTGGTTGGCCAACTGGAATATATACTTCTATTTCCTTGTATTGTTTCACTGTTCAGCCTGGTCAAGCACACTGAATATTTCATTGTTGTTTTTGTTCACAAACAGCACTTGTTGACTGTGTGGCTCAGTGAATCATAATTCAAAGACAAGGCAAGTTTATTTATATAGCACATTTCAACATTTCAGCAACAAGGCAATTCAAAGTGATTTACATAAAACGTTAAAAGCATCAAGGCATAGTCCAAAAGAAACACACCATAAAAGGAGATTTAAATCAAAAACAGTCATTAAAGAACTAACAGAACAGAAAACAAAAATAAGCTAAAATAGAATAAGACAAAAATAAAAGTTACAATGCAGTGTAAGAAATGAATTATTTGATTTAATAAAAGACAGCAGCAAACAGAAAAGTCTTCAGCCTTGATTTAAAAGAACTGACAGTTGCAGCAGACCTGCAGTTTTCCAGGAGTTTGTTCCAGATATGTGGTGCATAAAAACTGAAAGCTGCTTCTCCATGTTTATTTTTGACTCTGGGAACAGAAGCAGACCTGTCCCAGATGACCTGAGAGGTCTGGATGGTTCATAACATAGCAGAAGATCAGAAATACATTTTGGCCCTAAACCATTCAGAACTTTGAAATCAATTATATGACAAATGAAAAGCCAGTGTAAAGATCTGAGAACTGGAGTGATATGATCCACTTTCTTGGTCTTAGTGAGGACTCGAGCAGCAGCGTTCTGAATCAGCTGCAGCTGTCTGATCAAATTTTTAGGGAGACCTGTAAAGACACCATTATAGTAGTCGAGTGTGCTGAGGATAAATGCATGGACAAGTTTTTCTAAATCCTGCTGTGACTTAAGTCATTTAATCCTTGATATATTCTTAAAGTGATAGTAGGATGACTTTGTAAATGTCTTAATGTGGCTGCTGAAATTCAGGTCTGATTCCATGTCTACACCAAGATTTCTGGCTTGGTTTGTGGCTTTTAACATATGCTGAACGCTGACTTTTAATCATTCTTCCTTGGCTCCAAAACAATTACTTCAGTTTTATCTTTGTTTAATTGAAGAATATTCTGGTACATCAAATCATTGATTTGTTCAATGCACTTACTCAGTGCTTGTGTTGGACCATAGTCCCCTGGTGATATGGTTATGTAAATTTGTGTGTCGTCTGCATAATTATGGTAACATATTTTGTTTTCCATAATCTGAGCCAATGAAAGCATGTAGATGTTGAATAGAAGAGGCCTCGGAATGGAGCCATGGGGAACTCTGCGTCATTTTTGTCTGCTCAGATGTGTAATTACCAATAGGCACAAAGCAGTCCCTGTCATTTATGTAGGATTCATACCAGGTTAGTACTGTGCTAGAAAGTCCCACCCAGTTCTCCAGACGATCTACTAGTATGTTGTGGTCGACTGTGTCGAATGTATAATAAAGGTGATCCAGTAATACTAAGACTATAATTTTGCCCCTGTCTCTGTTTAAGTGGATGTCATTGAAGACCTTAACAAGAGCAGTCTCAGTGCTGTGGTGTTGTCAAAATCCCAACTGTCAAAGAGAGACACAACTACTATGGGACTGGTTTCCAGAGTTCAGCACCTGAACCAGATGTAATTCCATCCTTAGATCTTGAGCAGTCATTATGATGATAACACAGAGCTTCATGCCGGTAGACCTAATCCCACTCCTCAGAGGGGGTATTAACATAAATTTTAATATTCAAAGGACCACGTGACTAATGATCAAATACAAGTGAAAATAACTGAGTATATATTCACAGCCTCAAGGATCCTCTGCTCGGCTGTGAAGAACTATTTGAAAGGCTCCACCAGGCTTTTTCCTTTTGCAACTCCAGCCTTGTGTGGTTTTCAGTTTTATCAACATGGGAGATGAATCAGGCAGGCTGAAGGCCACACACACATAAGAGGATAATGAGGCTGCTGCATGGATTCTACTTAAGTGTCAGACTAGATTTGAACTGACTGTGTCTGATTCTTGAGTCAAACACTTTTGGCTGAGCAACAAAGCTGGTCTTTCAAGTGCGGACCTGCTCATGCATAAAAACATTTTCAGGTATCAGTAAATATCTGTATCAAAGAAACCTGCTATAATTGGATTATTTAGATCTTAACCACCTTTCCACACTTCATCATGTAAAGATGTCTGAAGAAGTTCTTTGAAAACCTAACAGTGACAACGCCATGGGCTACTGACATCATTGAGATCAATTGAATTTTTTAAATTTTACAAGCAGGGCTGCACTTTGCTTTGCATTTTTTGCCAATGTAATAGTTTTACCAAAACCCCTTAGAAACCACTTAAATGTAAATACATTTTTAAAGGTACTCGGTGGAGTTTTTGACCACTAGTAATGTTATAGATCAATGTTTTTCATGTTTCATGTTTACCATTTTGTTTCTATCTATTGCAAATGCACAAGGATGCACGAACACAAGCAAACAGTGACATAACTTGTTCCTGCTGATGGTTTTACCCTATTGCACTAATTGACAGTTGGTGGAGGTAATACACCAAGAAACAGTTTTAGCTGATATAAATAAACCAAATCAAAATGTTTTAAATTATTTTATCATTTATTCAAATGTAGAGCTGCAACAATTAGTTGATTAATTGATTAGTCAATGGACAGAAAGCTATTTTGATAACTAATTAGTTGTTTTGAGTAATTTTTCAAGAAAATATTCTAAAATTCTCTTGTTCAAGCTTCTTCAATGTGAATATTTTCTTCTTTTTTTAGTTTTCTATAACAGTAAATTGAATATATTTGGGTTATGGACTGTTGGTCACGAGAAAACAAGAAATTTTAGGATAGAGCTTGGGCTTTGGAAAATAGTGATTGACATTTTTCACCATTTTCTGACATTTTAAATGACTAATCAATTAGTCGAGAAAATAACCAATAATGACAATAATAATTAGTTGCAGCCCTATATAAATGTTTTATGAGGAATGTAACATGTTTATTTAGTACCTGAAGGTTATACACAATACGTTCTGATGGAAAAAAAAAAAATAACATAAACATAACTTGGTTTGTTACAAGAAAAGTCCACAGCATAACTTAAACTCAGTAGATATTTCAAAGTGAGAAAATGTAAAGGCTATGCGGTAGAATTGATACATATATGAAAGAAGTCCAAATCAAGATGTTCTCTACTTTGAATCAAGTTACTCCACTGTAATAAGTTGAGAACTGGATGTACATTTTCTGCTCAAAAAACAAACCACACAAGTTTATTTTTGAGGGAAATACAAGAAACCTTCCTAAAACTTCAAACTGCAATAATCTTGGATAAAAGTGTGGTTGTGTGACATTAATATGGGCGCTTAAAGATTTCCACAAACATTACTAATACTGCAGATTCTTGTCTCTCTGTGTGCAGGAAAATTCCTTGTTGATCCTCACTTGAAATCACCCACAGTAGCGCCACACAGCAAAAACATGACAAAATGTGCACACATAGATACAAGTGTGTGGAGCAGAAAAACACATTTGGCCACACTTTCTCAGAGCCGACATAATCTCCAGCTAAGCTTCTGTCCCTAAGACCACCAGGAATGTGTGTATGTTGAGAACATGGGAATAAACAAACCATAACTGTGAATGACTGGTTTACATAATGGGTCGAAACACTTCAAAGGTGCTTTTTCTATGGGAACTATTAGCCATTTCAAATTTTAAACACCACTAACCTCCGCTGCACTTTTAACCATTTTTTAAATATGCCAAACTCAAAATTCAGTACATTTGTTGAATACTTTTGAATCAGATTTCATACTTTCCGCTGTTATATTTAATTCACCACAGCATCAGACAGACTGGCGTATTGATTTTTGCTCCACTCATTCATCATGACCTGGCTGTGAGCACTGACAGTCGGGGAGACAGACAGTCTACCACTAAGTCCTAAACCCTGGTGCATACGTGCCTTTGACCACAAATATTCACTGAACACACACACAGACACACAACATGCACACACACATTATGATTTCCCATCAGCAGCCCTATCCTGTTACCCATCCATGAAGATTAAGGTGACACAGCAATGGATCAATGTCTCTACATAAACAACAACACGAAAAACATGTCTGTTTAACTCAGTTAACTCACTCAGAGTCAACTCAGAGCATGTTTTTGCATTGGATTGTGGTCTGTTGAGGTTGCTGCCAATGGAAAAAAAAGGCATCTTTGACTCTTCCACAAAGGATGTCTCGTTGAATGATTTATGATGATGTCTTAGATCGATTCTGCAATGAAATCATATTGTAACCATGCTTTAAACATCTCTACCTGACATGATGCAATCCACATTTCAGCCAGTTATCCTCGGGGAGCAAGAAAAACACTCCACCACTAACAGTGAAATGATCCCAGAAATGCCAGACACATCACCACATAACTTATTTGAAGTGTTAATGTAGTAAACATTAAGTTAGATTCTCAAAGAGTTATAATTACACATGGAAAGAAGCTTGATTCATCATTCGCAGTCAGTCTGTTTTGTTCCATCAGCTGAAAATATATATTGCTGGTATCAAAATATGAACAGCCTTGGGATGCATAGAAAACTCAAAACTGAGCTTTCATCAGCTGTCAATTCGGCTTTTCAAAGCTCACTCAATCATTCTGACACTGAAAAAATGCTTCAGTCTTGTGTTTTACAACATGAAGCCGGCGGTGGGATGACAGGATTTTGACAAGTGCTGTCAAATTGTTGTGTTGGATTAAGGCGCTGTTTTTTTAAGGGTAATTACTGTGAATTGCTACTGTGTGACTCAAGATGTCAATAAAAATACATTGTTCTAAGATTACACAATCTAGAGGAGCCATTAGTTTTCTTATGTATAAGTTTTCCTCTATCCTATTAATTTATCTTCTCTCAATGTTCAGTTCACTAATTATATAGCAAAAATGGCTCTTTATCATTATTAATGAACTTAAAATGTAAGGTTTTCTAGTGTATATACTCTAAACTGTGGGAAAAGCCTATTGATTTTGCTCCAAAATATCTAGATGATGATGGTGGTGGCACAAGGCTGAACCTCACCTGCAGTCAGGTGCAGGGCACCAGCGTGTATCTGGGTCAGCAGCCAGGAAACGCCTCAATTGGTACTCCTCGAACCTCTCCAGCAGCGCCCGGTCATCCAGGATGGCACGAACATCTAATGGTGCCAATGTTTCAGGGCACTGCGGGCATGCAATGCCCACCCGGCTCTCTGATATCTCAATGCGCAGGTATTGGCGGAGGCAGTCCGAGCACGTCCGGTGGGAACAGGAGGTGAGTCGTGGGAAGTGGCAACGCGGCTGACTGAGCAGGCACAGTGGGCACTCCTCCAGGTGTTCATCCAATAGCTGATCCTGGCTGGAGGAAGAGAGGGACAGGACGCCGGTGGAGCCACTGCTGACTCCGCCCACGCATTCAGCTGTGGTACCACCACCCTGGCCAACCTCAGCGGCTGCTGGCGGACCTCCTCCTTCTCCTCTTTCTGTTCCAGAAGCTCTTGATTCTCCAGCCTCTTCTGCTGTGAGGTTGAGGCCCTGCAAACAATTACAGTACAGTGCATGCTGATTTACCAAATGTGCATTAAAAATATCCTTATACACAGGGTGAAACTGAGAGACTTGTACAGACATTGTGCTGCCGTTCACAAAAAAAAAAAAAAAAAAAAAAAAAATATATATATATATATATATATATATATATATATATATAGATATTAAGAAATAAATGAAAGCAAACGGATGGTCCCCACATTTCTAGTGAAATCAGTATAGGTGAGCGTGTGTGTTGGTGGATACTTATTGCACTTGGTCTACTTGGTTTCCTGGCAACATAATTTCTAGAAATTACCAATTAATTAAATAAACACTCTAATGGATTTGGGCTATAACAGTAAGGGAGGAAGCAAGCATCAGCTCATACACCCAAAGTTAATGATCTACAGCCTCTCTTCACGTTCTTTCTTATACAACAATCTGTGAGACATTCTGATTTCAGACATTTTAAAGCACCAAAACTAATCATCTGAAATGTTTGAAGTTTATCTCTTGAAATCCTAATGTTTTCTGCATCCATCTTCTGACGATAGATATGGCAGGATAATGAACTAATAAGCATATACTGTATGTTCTATGTACGACTACAATTTAAATAACATTATCATTTCAACTCCTATTATTATTCTTATACTTATTTCAACAAAATCAAAATCCAGTATGCTTTAAATAACATATAACAGGTTTACCTGAAACTAGGAAAAAATATTAATATTGCAGTGGAATATAAGAATAATGTGAATAATATTATAACACCTGACACATAAGAAAATTTCCATCCAAAGACTGATTTCTGTGAGTGTGTTTACAAAGCCAGCACTACCAATAAAATAACCAGGCTCAATACAAAAGCTCAAACTGGAACATATAAAAAACAGGATCAAACATTTTATGAAAGCTAAATGCTTTTACAAAAATCACCAAGTCTACCTGAAGCCAAAACAAACTTAACCTAAATAAAACTGTATGAAATTGGATGACTTTGTTGCTTAGAGTAGTAGAAGCCTCACTCTTACCTGCTCTGGATGCTCGCTCAGGGTCAGTGTGATGGCCACCTCCTCTTTGGGCCAAGCTTCCACAGGCTTCTCGGGCCTCGGCTCCGATTTGGGCTTTCGGCTGAAGAAGTTGAGGAAGCTCAGGGGCCCCGTCTGCTGCTTGGGCCTCTTCATGGTCTACAACTGGAGCAGGAGCAGCAGCTGAGGAGGGCAGGCCAACGACCATGAGCGGGATGCAAAAGCGTGTGTGAGAGAGAGTGTGTGTGTGTGTATGTGTTTGAGTTTGTGTGTGTGTGTGCGTGTGTGTGTGTGTTTTGTGTGCGTGGGTGGGTGAGCACAATGAGCTCTCACGGCTCAGAGTCTTGGAGCTGGGCGGCTACTCTGCTGTAGGAGGGAGGAAGAGCGGGAGAGATGGAGAGGGAGATGACAGGGAGGAGGCGATCCCTGCTGGAGGGGAACATCACTAATTTGGATTCCAAGGCCGAGTCATGTGGTTTACTTTCTCTCTTTGGTCTTCTTTCCCTCCTCCACCTCCACTGCAGTTCCCTCGGTCCAAGCTAGTCCCGAACTGGCCGACTGTCCTTCATCGTTTTAGTCCTCCTTCTTCACTGTCAGCAGCCCTGTAACCTGGAAGCAAAAGTGACAAGTCATGACTAACTCAAAGTGAATCAGAAATGATGACTGTGCCTTAAAACATGTGCAGTGCTGGCTGAAGGCGTGTTGTCCTTTTGTCATAGAATATATTATTGTACTAAAAGTCCCAACACACAATGTTACAGCTACAAAACCAAATCAAAGTAGAGCTCGGTGATAATCTGATAGTATCATAAACTAACATAATGAATTATTGAAGGTTTTGTTTTACACATTTAAAGAGGTTTAGCGCCTGTAATGCAGCATTGGAATACAGTTTATCGCACTAAACATCACTTTTATTATATTAACTATTATTTTTAGAGCTGAAACAATATGTTAATTACTTGACAACAGAAAATAAATTGGAAACTGTTTTGGCAACTATGCAAAACAGTCTCTGGCTCTGGCAAAATATTTTTTGTTTTAGACTAGTGAATATGACCACTGGGATTTTTTTTTTTGGAACAATTTTCAAACTTTTTTACAGACAAAACAATTAACCAGAAAATAATTTGATAGCATCAATTACAACTGCATAACAATATGTGTAAAATATATAACAATTAATGGCAAATACATCTCTAAGAAATTGTACTTTACCATGTAATCAGCCTCATTTTGCTTAAGTTGTTAATTTGTGGTTTTGCTCTGTTTTGAACCTTTGAACAATTTTTATGTATACCCCCCCAACATTTCAATATTTCAATATTTATACTACTGTGCTATGATTAATTGCTTCATTTGTTATATCAGCAACCTATTAATATTTAATTTCTACTAAGACATATTATGTATAAATTGTGTGCTCAGTCTCATCCAGTGTTCTGTAGTAAACGGAAGCTTGCGGCGTGACCAGACCTGACATCAAATGACATTTACTTGAAGCTGAAGTAGACACAACAACAGGAACTAATTTTAAGATCTGACCTTTCAATAATTCCACAAAAATAGTGATATCAAAAATAAGATGTGCTATTTGACTCCTGAATCCTCTATTCAAATCCCCCCAGTAGTCATTTATATCAAAAAACAAAAAACACCAGAGAGAGTTTTGGATCTGTGCACCCCAGCCTGCCCATCATACAGCCTCAGACACGAGCAATAAGGTCACAGAAATGAGACACAAAGATCAGATGGATGAGAGACTTGTGACTGGTTTGACAGAAAGGATCAGGGAGATAGAGGGCGAGGTAGAGGAGAGGAGGTGATAGACAGCACAGACAACCCATTCTGTCTCCATTAGGCAGCAGTGAGCTTTCATAATCAGGCCCAGAGAGCAAAGAGAGCATGAGGTGATTCATACAACCCCAGACCAATTAAAATAGCTGTCTCCATATTGGCACTACGTTGGATCGAAACATGGAATACAGCATGAAATATGATATGATTATAGATTATCATCTATTTTAAGATCTAAGACAGTTTCTTGTTTTCTAATTCTATAATTACAGAAAAAAACATGTTTCATTCTTTTATATAAATTAAATTACACAGGTCAGAGGCAGGTATAGCCACAGGAGCTATATGCTTCACCATTATTTGAACAGGGATTCACAAAAAATCTAGATTTATGTAACACTGCAGTGCCTAACCTGCCTTCTTTTACTCTTGCAAAGAAACTGGAAGTTTGAGTTGTATTTATACTCTAGTCTTCTGGATATGTTAAAATCCACATGAATAGCAGGCTCTTCTTGCAGTAGTACATTATTATATATGGTAATTTAAGAGTAAAGAAAAGACATTCTCTCCATTTCAGAAGTTGGCACCATAAACTGATGATTAGTGTTGATATTTTAGATGCAAGATTCTTTTTTTTCTGCTCGCAAACTATACAGTAGCTCTGTGGGAAATACTGTATCTCAGTATTCTACTGAAATACAATTTGGCCAATACAAATACAAAACAAAATGCAATATGTATTTTATCTTGGATCTCGGAAAACAGAAAGGCTGTTTGCAAGCCAGAAATAAGATCCTATTGAAAAAGGATCTTCTAGCAAATCTCTTTAAAAAAGATTAAACCAAGTATAAGTTACTGTGAGATAATAGAATAAACATCCCATTCAATTATACACAAAACAGTGGAAAACATATTCAATAGGTTATAGTTAAAGGTTACTGATAGGTCATTGATATTGATTAAAAAAAAAGAAATAAAATAACATGCTACTGATTTGCAAAGTCCAAACTTATAGATCCACTCTGGCGATGCCTCACATTAGATGCTGTGATAAAAACAGTCCTGGCCATCTTCCAAAAAAAACTAGAGAAATATGAACTGGCAAGATGAGAAATGTTTGTGAACACATTCAGAACTTTCTCATTCACACAGAGGTTATGATGACAACGTTGCAGATCATACGTTCTTCTGCTATACATAAAACATTCAAACTGCTTCCTGTCCTCAGAAAATCCCTTCAAGACCTAATAGTGATGGTGAATAAATATAATAATTTCAATTTAAGCTTTAATAACATCCTGATTAATCTGTCATCTAAATTTCTATTTGAAAGATTTGCAGTCCATAGTGAAGTCTTATGGGAACTTTTGTTTGCTGAAGAGGAAAATGTTATAAACAAAGCAGAGGATGTTTTGAGTAAATTAATCAGTAATAAAAGAAAACTTTCCCAGCAATAATTTAAAAGGATCACAGGCCTCTTTCTACATATTTCGTCACCACACACAGCTTCTCCCCATCCAAATTCCAGTAACTGTGTTGTGCATTTGGTTGAATTTTTCCAACATCTGACTGATTTTCTTCAAGGATCCAAAGCACCGACCTCTGTAATGAACGCACCACTGTGCTGCTGTATATTTATAGAAATCATCCTCACATATGAAGACACTGAAATCACACACATAACACATTCTAAGGAGCTAAATTCACATGCCATGAACACACTGCATCCAGGATGTATGCATGCCTACACACTCACATATAAAGTATGAATGCGCACATGTACACGCTCAAACACACACACGCAGAGTTGAGTGTAATTAAATGATAGCTCAGTGGATTCCAACCACGGCTTATCGCTCCACAGTAAAAGAGAGAGGGCCAAGTAATTAGACAACACAATTCACCGCTTAACGACTTAGATAAGTTGTCATTGTAAGGAAACGTTCCGAATTTAAACTGTTGTTTTGCACAAACCTCAATGCTCTCACTTACCACAGGAGAGATAAAGAGATACGCAGAAGTACACGCAAAGTACAGAACATTACAGTCCACAGCATATAAAACCTCTTAAAACCTAAGTTGGAGAACACACAAACACAAATATAAACATATAATGAGTGTGCACTCACTCTCTGTCACCGAACTACAAAGTTTGAAGTTGTAGCCAATTCGATGTAATATATTATAATCAGAGTAATATATTGCTCTAATTCTCTAGCAATTAGGTACAAAGGTTGCCAATAAAGTTAGGTCAATTGCAGGCAACTGTCAGCAAACTGAGTTGTGTTTGGCACCAAAACACCAAATGTGGGAAGGCTCTGGTCCATACAGCTGCCAGATTTAACTAAGATTTAGAGGTTTTGGACTTCGGTAAATTTGGGCTGAGAATCAGCTACAGTTAGCAGCAATGATAGTTTGGAGCAAGTCGTGGCCCTTAGAATCAGCCCCAGTATGCTGGCAAGTCAATTTGGCTGCTGGCTACCTGGGTAGACTTAGATTTTTCTTTTTCAACATCGGACTAAATTATCCATATATCACATCATGTTCTTTCAACTCCAATTGTCCTGCTCATGATCTCTGCAGAGCATCTTCGCATTGTTAAAGATCATCATTATCATCTTGAATCAGATCATTCATCCGTCAAAAGCTACAGAAACAAAACACACTAAAATGCACACGCATCCATACACACTTTTATGCACACATGCACAAACACACATGAATTATGTAGATAAAGAGATAGAAATGGCAGAAAAACCTTCTGGACGATGAGATGCTGTTTGTTTTCTATGACCAGTGGTTATAATACAAACACAGTGTCTCTGTGATGTCAGTGAAAACTACTGAATCACAAACCAAACTTCCAGCAACAAAACAACAACTGTTCATTGGATGATGACATTTTTGAACTTACAAAAAAGAGCAACAAGTAGGTAAATCATCACAAATATGTTTTTAGACAAACAGGTCTTCTTTGTTAAGGAATCTAATTGTTTCTAAAGCTACCAAATATTAGGGAAAAGTGTATAAAATGATGTATAACAAGACAGGAATATTTTGTCTTGAGTTTTGGACAAACGTGTTTCCAAATTTAATGCAAATTGTGGGGAAATTTAAGGGGAAGAAGCTGGGTTTTAAGAAGTTAATCACATTCAATATATAAAAATGAAATACAGATAAATAAAGTGATAAAGACGTAACTCCTATGAAATCCACTGTTTCTCATAAACACAAGTCCAAAAATATTGTGGTGTTTTTTCTGGCAAAAAAGCATCCAGGCTAATAGCTGAGCTGTTACGAAACATGCGATAATAACCAAAAGATCGTGTGATAACAATTAAGCCCTCTCCCAATAACAAATGAGCAACTCTACCCACTGAGGAAGTTCCACAAGGTGTGGTTGAAAGATTATGAAAAATCTCCCTAAATAGACTCAATAAAGAGACGGTGAAGAGTAAGGAGGAAGAGGAAGAGGAGGAGGAGAGAAGATCCTGTTCTCTTTAATGTCGTGACTCAGAAGACTGGAGGGAAAATAGTTAACAACACGAGAGATGGACACAGATGCTGCTCAGCAAGGGAGAGAACAAGTTTACAGGCTAATGGTTAATGGTTTTCTTTTCTTTTTAATGTGTGTGTGTGTGTGTGCGCACGCGCGTGTGTGTGTGTGTGTGTGTACAGCACAATGCTCCTGAGGCCAAAGACACACTTAAAGATTTGACCTCCCTTCTTTACACTAGTATGCTGGCACTCCTTTGATGTTTCATACTTCACTCAATTTCTAGAGAATTCTTGACCACAGAGAACGAACAATCCAATAAAACGGCCTTTAAAAGAATTCAAATTCTTCAGGCGTCTCGAGGGATTACAGAGAATTAAAGGACAAATACGAAATCTGTCCTCGAACTTTCTTTCTGCGCCAGAGAACAAATCACTAAATCACAAATTTTGACAGCATTTTCACCCTCCATCCATGTGAAATTGATTACCTTAAATATCAGATTTAATGACTTTGAATACTGTGATAAGACAGTAAATATTCATCAAGTTATGTGTCATATTTGTACAGCTACACAAGAGTAAAACTCCTTAGAGTTATGTAGCCACGCTGTTGAAGAAGGAAAAAATCTATCATGTCGGGTCCAATGGGAGTTAAACTATCTGGAGACGGAAATTTTCAGCAGAAAAATAACCCACTTTAGTCCTGAAAGAGAAATCATCTGTACTGTAGAGTGTTTCTCTGCAGTTTTCCAGTTAAGGGTTATAATTTATAACAAACTACAATGTTATGAAACATACTTATTCAGCTCATTTCTTTGTAAAGTGCCCACTGAATTTATAATATGATGATAATTTATGGATGTGTTATGGAGCAGTTATCATTATAAAACCTATCGTTCACGATGTAATGAGGAAAGGTACAATAAATCCTGTATGACAGTGGTTAGTAGAAGAAATGCTTCTGCAGGCTATGGATGTTCACTGTGTAGCTGACTTCAGCAAGATGGCTGTGTGACCTTATGACCTCCTCAGGCACCTCATGACCACCGTTAAAGGAACCGAACGAAGTAGTCACCATGAAATGACGCCCCTTCCATGTACTATATCACCTACAGCAGTGCACAAAAACAAAACATTCAGCCACACGTCTCTGTCTTCATTCACAGCAGCAAACCCTCATTTTTAATTTATTTCCGACAGGCGAGAGAAAAAAAGAGAAAACCGATCCCCTGGGCATCGTCGGACATCATTACACAATGAACAAAGGCTTTGGCTGGAGTCTTGTTTTCTTACTTTCTGACACAATTAAGCATGCTGATTCACTCCAATTACAATCTGACCATAAAAGCAGCAAGCACATTTCTACAGAAAATGTAAGAATAGCAAAAAGATTGAGTAAAGGTTTTAAAGGGGTATTCTGCGAATTTTACATATAAAAGTCAGTTTATATGTCATGAGCAGTACTCCCCAACCTGGGGAAAAAAAGTTGTATAATGTCTTCTGTGGATGCGGAGGAAGCTTTACAAAGTCAGAAAAACATCACTGTGATGATGTCATCAGGGTAATCTCCGCATGGGCTTGGAGACTTTTAGCAGAAAGTCGGTGTTACAAAGTGGGGGTGTGGAGATTGAATGGCGTGGGTGTTTACCAAGCAGAGAACATAAAACAAAATGATGCTATTTGTTGCATTATGGGAAATGAAAAACAAAACGTTTTTGCAGCTTGCGCCATACTGAGGACTAAAGGTCAGGATATCTTGGTCTCTGCTGATCCAATTTTGACTATTATTTTTAAAATCTGTCTCTTATGAGTCCCCCCAACTTCATGCAGATGCAGCACTAAGTTGCTGCAGTACCCCATGAAGACACCCATCTAGGATGCTGAAGGCACTGAATATAATGAAGCAGCTTGTCTTGTTGAGCCTGTTGAGCTCCCGGAGGAGGAGTAGTGACATTAACCTATCTACAGGTGATGATACACTTAAGGCACAGACAGAGAGGTAGTAACTAGTAGACGCTTGAACTTTGAGGACGTGATGACCGATTACTGTCACATTTGACCTGTACAGATGGTTGGCTTTGTGTCATGAGAGAAAATGGTGCTTAATCTGCCCTCTTTACATTGGAAATATGAATGGCTGTCATGACCTTAATATTCTGAAGCCTTTATTGAATTCCTTAAATCTGGACATGGTAAATGAACCTTTGCACTCTGAACTGTTTTAAGTTATTCTTAGAATATATTGTTTCTGATTCCACAAACAACAGCATGTAGGTTACAACTTATAGTATGGCAGTTTGCCTCTTGATGACAGATGAAATGACAATGACAGATGGGATTATTACACAACCAGCATCTGCCCTAAAGCGGTTTCCCCCCTCCTTTAAAATGCCAAGCATGGGAAGAAACGGACCACCTTTTTTTCTAGATTTTATACTTATCATGTACCGTGTTATCACAACTGTATAATCTCCTCAGTTGGGAGGCGTTTTCGAGGATGTGACACTTGTTAACAAGCTGTTGCTATGCAATCACTGGACAGAGAGGAAGGGAGGAAGGTCAGTTTTCAAGCATGATATTGAGTTCAGGCTGGGAAACCTGATGGTACACCCTGTTAAATGTTCACTGGACTGAAGCCCACATCAGCAATGCGGGTTTCAGAGACATGAGAGTGACCTCAGCCTGCCCACACACTCCTATACTCAGCGGCATCCCTGACCAAAATGTTCTGTTTCTGCTCCATGTGGTGCTCAACACTGAGTCTTAGTGACCTATGGTAGCACAAAGCCTACTTTAAGAAACCGAATAACCACAATATAAGGTTTTACTTTATATATGATATCATATTATAGTATCCTACATTGTTGTAGAATTTCATAACAGTGCTTACATGTCTTATCACTCCATCACAACTCACTGATCCATATGTTTTAACTCCACAACCTTAATAAGAGAAGTGGTATTCAACCAATAAACACTATGGGTAGCAGGCCTACATATATTTGGGGATGCACATTTAAATTTAAGGTGTTATAAAATTATACTAATCAAAGGCAGCTTTGAGTAACCTCCACACTTATTTAAAATAAAAATTAAAAATCATTTACACGTTTTCACACATGCACTTTAATCATTTCAAAAGGGAGCTGTCCAGGGCATCAGTGTGCTATTGCAGGGAGTGGCATGTTTAATAGGCTATTCGCATTCACCTCCACCTCCATGTATTCGTGATATAGACACGAGCGTTAACGATGAGGAAAAAGCCGTCTAGATGCGCGTTTAAAAGTCTCCCTCTCAAGCAGATAAAACACACAATAATTTGTATTACGTAAACGGTATCTTACCTCTCTGTGCGGCGCCGTCTCTCTTTGCAGCGTAGAATCAACAACTGGCTCCTCCCCTTGAGGACCAAACAGTAGCACAGAAATCCCCCCTCGTCTCCTCCTCTTTTCTGCCGCACAGAAAAACCTGTCTGACCGCCAAAGCTGCAGAGAGGGTGGGTATGATGTCAGGTAATGGTCCTCTGCAGGGGGGAGCCGAGGAGAGGAGATCCGCGGTGAGGAGAGCCTTCCCCCCGGTACATCAGCAGACTGATGGCTTTTCTGAGGGGAGGCTCACTGCAGTGACATGAACCAATAAGATGACGCAGAATCCCAGGATCTCCTATTCATAAATGCTCAGGCCCATAAAAACAGTGGTACAAACACATGCCATCTCGGGTTTTTTTTAATGTTGTCCCAGTCAATTAAATATAGCATGTCATTTGTTGATTTTAAAGGTACAGATTGTACTCTAAGGTCCAATGCTCACAAGAAAAAAAAGATGAGAGTAACTTTCTCTTCTCTGTAACTATATAATGAGATGAAATCAAACAAGCCTCCTGAAACACCTTTAGAGGTCATAGGACTCAACTGTAAAAACACTTCAGAGGGAGGGTAGTTTATGTTGACGAAAAGAAGAATAACACACATTAAAGGTGTGAGGCATATACAGATACCCTGTGGAGCTTTTAGGACAACCTACATATATATTTAGGTTAGCCCAGTTTTAAGTCTCAAATGATGTACCGTCCTAGAGTGGAACTGTTTCTCCACAGGACCCTATAATGCTTTACATTGTCCCCTTCGTGCCACAGTGTACTGTGTAGTTTTATTGTTATTTAGTATATAATTAGGCCTACAAATAATAAGAAAATCACCTTTACCTTAATAGCTGGATGTCGTATGTTGTGGGATAGCTTTGTGTATTCCCGGCACAGATGAAAGTCTTGACAGACTGTGGCCCCTCTCTCGTTAAAGTTTTTGAAAAATGCAACGAAGATAAAATGCTACAAGACGCTATGATGCAAAATGTATGTTCTTGCCCAATTTTTTTTAATATAAACTTACATTTGCTATATTTGAGGCATTTTTACTGCACTTCCTACAATGCTGCATTGTACACATTATAGCATCAGACACTTTGATCCTCTGTGCTTCTCTGAGCTTATCGTTAGATTTAAAACAACATTGATGTGAGTGGTCACTTTATATCTTTTTCCCACAGTGGGCTGTCTGTCTAATGTGACAGTGGACTGAAACTTTAAGGTTTGACATATCCTTACTTGACTGACAAAGTTTTCTGTTTAAATAACAGACACAGGCTCAGAGATGTATAAGATTTCAGTCGTGATGACATTAGAACTACAACTACCATGATTCAGTGAGGCACAGCAACCGGAAATTATTTTCGGAAGCGGAAACCTAACTAAACGGAAGCGAATACAATAGAATCAAGATGCATCCCGCGGGCAATAATAACACTTCTGGTATGCTCTCAAGGCCTTCAAAATAAAAGCATTTAGGTTTCGGGCTATTAAAAAAAATATTTTTACAGCACTTTAATTCAGTCTTTTTATCGTCACCAATTAAATAAAACTCTACTAATTACTGTAAAAACTACAATTCTACAATATGAACTATTTTTGGAATCAACTACAAAAAAACCCAAAAACAACAACAACAAGACACAGAATAAACTTGGATTCTATTAGAACAGACTCTATTAAAATGTAACTGAGAATGCAAAAGCATGACAAAATCAGCTTTGGTACGTTGCCATCTACAGTAATGCTCTTCCATATGAAATTGTAGAAAATTTTGTGATTGAAACTGGAAAACAAAAAACAGGATGTGCTTTCTCATTTGCTGCAGTAGCTGCAAGGTCATACTGACCCAGGCAGACCAAGGGAGAAGTTGATGAATGTGACCTATTTTATCTTGAGCAAGCTACCTAAAGGTGTCTTGTTTTTCTATTTGTGGTAAACATTGGACATCTTCAACCAGCAACTGGTGCTTTGCTACTTTACCTTGTATCCTTGCAATGCATTATGTAGTTGATATTTATTGCACCCATTTATTTTTAGATAAAATACTCTTTATTGGCACTAAAAATGAAAAAAATATGTAAACATTATCCATTATCATCCATTATCTTGCACAAATGTTATCATTAAAGAATGTACAATTCACATTTTTGCTCCCACACATCTAGAAATCAAATGACACTGTAAGAATGAAGTAACAATCAAGAGGCATATTTAACTGTATAATGTGTGCAGTTTTGTGCTAAATTTAAGTGATAGGCCAGTTATAGCAGAGGTAATAATAGATAATACAGATAAAACAAGTAAATAAGATCCAAAACATAAGATATAAACAAGATAAAATTATTTACATATTTACAATAAATACCATCAGTATAGAAAAAAGCCATAAGATAAAGGTGAATCTTAAGTAGAGATTTAAAAGAAGACTCTGAAATTGCCTGCCTGAGATCTCCCGGCAGCTGAGGGGCCCGAACAGCAAAGGCCCGGTCACTTCTAGTGACATGTCCAGATTTTGGACCCATTACTGTAATGGGGCCCTGCTGAAGGATCTCAAGCAGCGATCAGGCTCATAGCAAATCACAGATATAAATAGGAGCCTGACCATTCAAAGCTTTAAAAAGAAGCAGTAAAATCTTAAAATCAACCCTAAAAGTCACAGGTAACCAGTGAAAGACAGCTAGGATTGGTGTAATGTCGCTTCTCTTACTAGCCTGGCAGCAGCATTTTGTATCAACTGCAGTCTTTGGATGTTTCACCTGCTGATACTAGAATAAAGTGCATTGAAACAGTCAAGTCTGGAGGAGATAAAAGCATGGATGACCTTTTCTAAGCCTGCAGAGGAAATGAATGACCTGAGCTTGGTTTGCTGTGTCAGTTGGGCAAAGCAGGACTGCAACACTTTGGTCACTTTAGCATCAAAAGACAACTCTGAGTCATAAATAACAACCAGGTTGCAGGAACATTGTTAGATAAGGCAGCCAGACTAAAGGAGAGATTGATAACTGCTGGCGCCAGAGGAGGATATTGTCGCTTTAACTCTGAAGGATCCAGACCGGAAGCCACGTTGTTGTTGCTGCTGCTGGCTCACAGTCGAATCAGAAAATCAATTAAGTTATGAAAAATACCATTAATTGCCTTTCTTTGTCACCGCAGCTCAAGAAGAAATGGCGGATCTCCAGACGCAGTACATTTGAGGAAAAACACTTAACACCTAATGGGGTTCACACCGACGGCAGAAACCATCACAATCGACAGGAATACTTACGTTTTTTAGGTAAGTTAGCCCGAAAGCTAACCAGTGAAGTTGACATTAGCTGCTCGGCTAATTTAGCTGTAGGTTACCATGGTTCGCTGTGGCTCATATTTACTGATATTCACTTGTCTGTCGTTACTAATGTTACGTTTGCTGATGAGGAGGCGGTTGGATTAGCCACACATTAGGGTGTTTAACGTTAATTTAACACCATTTTCACCAAACCCTGCTGACATTTCTTGTTGTACAGGTGCAACATTTGCTTTAGGCTCTTTGTGGACACGTTTTAATTAAATTGTTAGCTGACTCGCTTGGCTGCTCTCTCTCTGTCTCTCTCTCTCTGTCTCTCTCTCTCTGTCTCTCTCTTTCGTATTACAATAACGGTGCTAATGTGTGTTAGCCATTTTGCTGAAGTAGCTTGATTGCTACATAGAAGTGTGTTTTCCGTTCGTTCACGTTGTAAATAGACCAGCTCGAGTCCAGCTTGTACATTGAAATGACATCTGTAGTTAATGTTTAGCCACCTCTAAGAAATATCCACTGAACTGCTGAACAATATGGCGTTAATGGTACAGCTACGCTTCAATCAGACATTATACAGCTGCTGAACACTGTGATAGATTGTTGACATTTGAGTTAGTTACACAGACGTGAAGCAGAATAATGTAGAAACAGGATTTGTTTTGGTTTCATCATGACTGTCCACTTCAGACTTGTCACTTTGTATTTCAGCTCAAGAAGAGATTTGATCACACTAAACTACCAGTCAGCTATTAATAATGGTAACTGAAATGTGTGATGTTCTATTCATGGGTAGATAGAGCTGAAATGATCAGTCGGTTAATCAGTTAGTCCGTTCAACTGAAAATGAATAGTTAATAGTTGCAATTAATTAGTGTTTGTCATATTTTCAAATAGAAAATGGTACATATTCTGTTTCCAGTTTTTAAAATGTGAATATTTGCTGGTTTTCTATGATAGTAAAATTTACCTCTTTGGATTCTGGACTGTTTGTCAGACTATTGTCATTGTTGTCAGGCTGTTTGAATAAGTTAGTGTGGGTTAGGTTATGGCGATGGTAATTTTTTTCACTATTTTCTGAAATTTTATTGACTGAACAATTTGTTTACGAAATAATTGGCAGACTAATCGATAAAGAAAGTAATCCTTAGTTGCAGCCCTGGTAGATTTGACTAACATGAGCTGTGCCATCCTAGTAATGTTTTACAATGGTCTGTATATGTCTGATGTTACCATACTAATCTAAAGATGCGTGTGTGTTGTCTGTCTTGCATCTGTAGAAATCCTCCGGAATATCTTCCAAACATATGAGAATGAGCTGATGGTTTTGGAAGTCTGCAAGAAGACGCTGCAAAAAAGAGAGAGGCTGACTGGAAGATGCCAAGAAAAAAACAACAGAATCCACAGCCAGTCAAGTGTAGGTGATCACATATTTTGTTCATTACGAGTCGTGTCTTTACTGTAACATCATACAGTGACTGAAAAGTTTCACATTTTAAAGTGTAACTTCACCCGCAGGTCTGAGCCTCACTCTGCCCACTGCATAATTTTGAAAAATGCTAAAAAGTGGGCAAGGGGCTGAGAGGGAGGAGGCGGGGGGGATGTAGGTACCAGATTGTCTCAGCCTGCCAGATCGGCTCAGGGTCCTGCGTTCACAAATGACATTACACATTATGATTGGTTGTACGTTTGAAAGTGTACGGATGCTGTGCGCTCGTGCCTCAGACTACCATTTAAATCAGCAAATTCATCTGATAAAATGTAAATGCCAAACTTTACATGTAATTATTTATATATATGTGCTGTGCATAAATGTCTTGCTGCAGTCTGGGACAAATATTTATTAGAACAAATATCAATGCCAATATTAACATTTAAGACATTTTAATAATACAATCCCAGATGGATATTTTTAATGTAGAATTTTAATATGTTTAATATTTTTTATGTAGACAGTGACCCATCTGTACACAATATTTTATTATTTTTTTAAATTCTAAAATTGAATTCTGTGCTGGGCATAAATGTACTGCTGCAGTCTGGGACATTAGTAAAAGTACAACAACAAATTCCATGTAC
Organism: Thunnus thynnus; assembly: GCF_963924715.1. Lineage (NCBI taxonomy): Eukaryota > Metazoa > Chordata > Actinopteri > Scombriformes > Scombridae > Thunnus > Thunnus thynnus. Next base: position 15,614,317 of record NC_089534.1, read on the forward strand.
AACCCGCAAATGGAATTCAGTAAGGCAAAAGTGCTGCAAAACTGTGACAAATCAGTAGTTTTCCCTGTCGTGATAGAGGAGATCTCAGTCGTATCTCCAGCATTCTCCTACCAACTGTTACTTAATACAATATCCTGATTAAGAGTCTCTCCTAGAACCATGAACTCGTCCCGAACCATCACAATATGGACTTTACGGTTCTGTGCACGCAGTTGTAAGAAGAATACGCAATGACCTAAACAATTACTGTCAAAATAGTTTAATAATCCACTTACTACTAGTATGCCAAAACCTGAAAAACAGATAAACTCTCCATAGCAAGACACGCACTAACTCCAAACAAGCAAAACTCAGGCATTTTGTAAAGGACAATATTGTTAAATTAGATCAGTTAGCCAGTTAATGTAAACTAATGTAACGAAAGTTAGTTAAGAAATGAAGACCACAAGGAAATACGTCGTCATTACTCTGCAGAACACACAGCCAGGATCCCAAGCGGATCTGGCCAAGTAGGTCTATGTGTGGACTCACAGTATCTACATGACACATCCACTTGGTTAGCTTTAGGTTTGAGCAGTGGGATGGTTAGGGTTGGGGTCAGGGGGGTGTGTCATGTAGCATATTGTTACAGTGACAACATCAGAGGGGTGTGTCGTGAAGTAAAGTGGGTGTGTCATGTAGGTCTGCAAGATTGCAGACAGACCCCTCTCGATTTGGCAGGCTGAGCCGATCTGGTACCTACAGGACAGGAGTTGCTGAATGACAATCCCCCTGGCCAGAGAAAAATAAGGATGATAATACTAATATTATTATGAGAGGAGCCAGTTGTCATTTTTAAATAAACCTGTCTTTGTTTATTTTCACATGAAGACAGTTTTAGCTTCAGGAGCTAACAGGAGCACTGACCTGCTGAAAGAAATCTGTCAGAACTGTTTGAAATCTGTCTGTGACTGTCAGCAGGAGGAAACGCTGCTGGCAGCCACAAAAACAAGAGAAATCCTCTTTGCACTTCATCCTGTAGCTCTTTAACTCTCTGGCTGTCTGTTCCTGCAGTTATCAGCTGGTAAAACCTTGTTTTAAAATGTAAAATCGCGGTCTAACCTGAGCTCCACAGTTACCGAACTTGTCCGCTGGAGCTCCGATTACACAACAATTTAATGTTTTGAAACAAGATTTTACCAGCTGATAACTGCAGGAACAGACAGCTAGAGAGTTAAAGAACTATGAAATGCAAAGAGGATTTCTGTTGATTTCGTGACTGCCAGCAGCTCTTCCTCCCGCAAACAGTCACGCAGGCAGAGAGATTTCCTCCAGCGGGTCGGTGCTGTGCTGTCCCAGTGCCCGGTTTAGAATGAGATGACTGGATATGTTGTCACATGGTGGCTTTATACATAACCTTCTTTTACAGGTATAATCTAAAAATGCTGTGCATGCTAACAAAATGTAGTCCTAAGTCAATTATCGAACCATGCACCTCTCAGCATGGCTAGGTATTATTCCTAGACAAGGATGACATGTGTCCAAGTTGTGGGTTAGATTCACTATTTCTGTTATGCATAGAAAAGAACAAGCTATGACTGATCTATAAGGAGTCAATACACAGTCAATACTCCTTACTTGTTGTTGCAGAAAAGCCTAAAAACATACATTTTTTTTCTCATCAGTACAATATTTCCATTCCCTTGGCTCAGCATATCAAAGCAAGACTGTCATTGTTTCCACCTATTAAATAGCCATCTATTCATCTAATTTGAGTGCCGTTAAAATGATCTGACTCCTGTGATAGATTACTCTCATTATGTCAAACACCAAAACGACCAGTAGATGGTAGCATGATGCAAGGACTCAAGGATTTGCCAAAAGGGGCTGTTCTGAGGATGTTGTCCTTGATTTGGCCTACAAGTAGTTTCCAGGAGAGTGACAGCTGTGTGATAGTGGTTTGGATTGCATCGAGCTTGAGAGACCAACGTAGGATTTCAGGCATCATTAGCTGTAACTGCAGTAAAAGAGCCCCATCTGTCAACTGTTACCAGGTCTTTTTTTTTTTTTTTTTTTTTAATATAATGCTGTTAATACTCTGTAAATTACATTTCCTGCTCAGATTAGATCAAATGTTTTACTTTTATACTGACAGTTAAAAAAAGAAGCATTTTATTTTTTCACTTGCAGACTTAAAGAGGAACTAGCTGATTGCATTTTATACAACCCATGTTTGTATACTTGACCAGCCTTAAGTTCATACTTCTTTTTAGTTTATTTAGCTTTAGCTCCGTAATAGTGGGGTAAATTAAACAAGTTTGATTAATGCTGAGTTTCAAATGGATTTGGGAAAACAACAGTTGAGAAAACAAACTCACCACAAGGTCCCTTTAGTAACTTTGTGAGGCTTTTGATCGTATCACACGATCTTTATCAACAGATGGAGTTTGACCAGTTGTCATGGAGCTGTAGATGTACACATTTCAAATAGACTTTCAGAGCAGTTCAAGGGCTTCTTGTCCATGTTGGCGTAAAGACTGAGGTTCAAAGTTTATTCAGAAACAGAAGTTGAGAAAACAATCTCACCACATGCAATTCAGCAATACGTAAGCAAGAAATCCTCCAAATCTACATCCATACTTAAAAAGTAATAGTCATTTGATTTCATTACCACAAGCCTCGTTCAGTCTTCATCTGTAATAAATTATCTCATTTCAAGATTATGATTTCTACGTATAAGTACACCATGTATTGTTGTAACAAAATAGTATTTGTTAACCCAACCCAAAGATTTATGACCTTTTATATAATATCTCCATCCAGCTGCCAATAATCCTGGCTGTTGCTGCGAAACTCTGAAATTATGTTCTCTGCTCTCCGTGTGTCGTTGCCTCGAGGGTCAGCCAATAACATGGACATAAATTAGAAATGACCCTCCTCACAAGTTGTAATGAAGTGATAGAAGTCGTCAAATGTTGTTGATGGGCTCTTTTTTTTTTTTTTTTCATGACCGCAGTGGATTCTGAAGATGGTGTAGCCATAGAAGCTCCAGGAAACCTCACCTTAGACACAGACTTCCTCCTCGGACAAGACCTTGAGTTTGGTGATCCTGATCATGACAGCAAGATTCTAGGTCTGGAAAAGTTCTCAGGTTTGTAAGCCAATTTTTTTTTTTTATCATCACAAACTGCCTTTGACTTTCATTTGTACTGTATCTGTCCATTGACTTGTAGCAAGTCTCCTTTAGTGTCTCACTGTTTCCAAATGTTGCATACTCCCCTTCCTGCTAAGTGTGCTGTATTAGTATATTTTATTGACATCTTATCCCACATATGGCAAATATATATTGATTATATAATAACAGGAACTAGAGGCTCACATAGCCTGGTCCTTTATAGTACATTTCAATTTAGTCCATAGTTTGAACCACATCTGCTTGATGAAATGATGGTCTCATTATGTTTTGTATAAGCTCTCATTTTCACTTCCTGTCATTACCATGAAAATGTGGTATGAATCAGAGATTAAAATGATTTTTAATGGCTTTACCAATGAGGGAAATGTAGTGGTGGCTTCATTTATAAAAGTGACCGCAATACAAAGAGGACTCAAAGGTTTCGGGTTTTTTTTTAGACTCTGTTTCTCGCCCCTCCGTGCAACAGTAAGAGAAATGGAACGAGCAGCTCATATTTCCCAGCTCTCTGCCAGAGAGAGTGATCTGAAAAATGGGAAAGTAGAGAAAGGAGCAGAGACACCATTATTTTATAAGGGTCATAAAAATACGACCATTACCATCAAGGACACCATTGTAAGAGGGCATTTATTCATCATCATCATCATCATCATCATCATCATCATCATCATCATCTGCTGCCTCTGCTCCCTCTACCCCACCGACATTATCGTTTCCCCCTCATCATCATCATCATCATCATCATCATCATCATCATCTACCCTCATCATCATTATCATCATCATCAGCAGCAGCAGCCTCACCATTACAGTCATCATCATTATCATTAGGCACCGTAATCATCCACGAGGGGTTTCCAAGGGGCAGGATAAAAGGGCAGCCTCGACGCTCGCCTTCCTCACATCCTCTCTCGGCATCTGAGGAGGAAGGTTGGTTAGATTCTGACTCGGTCGCTTCAGGAGCGCCAACTGAAGTCGGGACAGCGCTGTCATCTTAAAAGTTTTTCTTTCTACCTTCTGGGAAAAGCTTGTTTTTTTTTGTTTTCTTAAAATCTCAGATGGCACAACAACAGCTAAAACACAGTTGACCTTGCTCGTCGTGCTGTGAGTATCAGATGTTAGTTTCTCTGAAATTCACTCTTATCTGATTTTTTTTTTTTTTTTTTTTCTTTTTCCTGAGAAGAGAGATTGTCTCTGGCCTTAAGTTATCTCGCTCAGCGGGGATGTAGATAGAAGGGCACATTCAGGAACAGCGAGATATTGCTGGTTGTTTTCTTTGTTTGCTTTTGAGTTTAAAGAGATTTGCTGGAAAATACTCTGAACTGGATTTGCGCCTTCAGGTGTCTCACTTTTAAAACTGTGTCTCGTCATAACAGTCTCAGTGAAACTCTGTAATATAAAATGTGATTTAAGGTTTTATTGGTGACTCTGTTTTGATCTCATAATGGCAATTTTCTCTGTGTAATTTCACCCTTTGTGACTGTGGTGGTGTCACCATTCTCCGCACACTTGCCCCTCATCCAATCACATGGATCCAGCCTCTCTACTGTGGAAATCGGATCATAAATCGTTCATTTGTTTTATATATTTATTCCTGTGATTATGTTGTAATGTCAGATTAATTTATTCAATATTAGCCATTTTGGACGCCCATACATCTGTGCTGAACATCTGTTATGTTTTTGTGAGTCTTCTCTCTGTATTTACTTTTACTGTACTTCTTCTTTTCCATCAGAGGTCTTGATCTCATATATACATCTCAGATATATAATACAGCAGAGAGAGGAAAGTTGCAGATGCATATAAATCTAATTGTGACATGTTGTAGGTTTAGTGAATAGTAGTAAAGAAATATGCTCTAGTTTGTCGAGGTCTTTTGTCACTGAGAGTGGACTCTGAAGGTCTTCTGTGCTGAAAATCTGTGCAGTGTTTGTAAACATTTTTTCCTGTTTGTCTTGTCTCGTCCACAGAAGTAGCTGCTGAGATTGGTTTCTCTGTGTATCCTCTGGGTGATGAGGAGAGCCCTGCCTACAGCCAGCTCAGCATGGAAAGTGAAACAGACAACTCGCGCAGCACAACCGACAACGGGAGGGAAGACGAGGGCCGAGCAGCCCAGTCTGAGCCCAGTTTTCCTCCCTATCTGTCCTGCAGGGGCTGTGGACAGCTCCGCGATGAACCTCTGGGACCTGGCATAGACCTGGTTGGCCCTTATTGCCTTAGGTGCTGCAAAGCCTCCAGGGAAGCCAAAAGTACAGACTTCTGTTCACCTTTCGGAAGCATCAGCGGGATCCGCTCAGGTTCCCACCCGCAGCTCGACGGTGACGTGGTGGGAATCGGGATGGGCGACAAAGCACTGATAGCTGAGGACAAGTCGCCCAAACTGCACTCATGTCACATCTGTGGCTTCTCCTCACGTTACGCCAACCATGTGAAGCGTCACATGAAGACACACAACGGAGAGAAGCCCTTTAACTGCCCCTTGTGCACTTACGCTTCAGCTCAGCTGGTGAACCTGCAGAGACACCTGCGCATTCACACTGGTGAAAAACCGTACAAATGTGACAGCTGCAGTTTTGCCTGCAGTTCCCTTGGCAACCTCAAGAGGCACCAGCGCATGCATGTGCCCTCTACAGGGGCGGGACAGGACACCATGCCACGACCTACCGGTGGCCAAAATAGCCTGAAGAGGCATGTGATGGGGCAAAGACCCAATGAGGAAGAGCCTGGCGCTTCAGCCAAGGGTATGTATGATTTCCTTAATAAATCATTCCAATATTAATCCTTTTTTATTTCTATTTTAAGCCATGATAATCAACAATCTAGCATAAAGTAACTCAGTCTTCTATCTTTCAGTTTCAGAGGTTGCAAGGCCATCGTCTAATCTGAGTTTGGGAGCTCAGAACAATGACTATCTTTCAGCCTTTGATGGCTTAAAGGGGGCATCGCCACCACCAATACCAGCCTCTAACCCAGCTCCCGGCCACCAGCCTCCACCTCTACTGGAGACCACAGGCGGCGGCGGCGGCGGCAGCAGCAGGGCGAGCAGAGGGGGCGTAGCAGACGGCGTCCTCCCCCCGTCACTTTTTCCGTTTACTTGCCGGTTGTGTGGCATTGTCCTGGAGGACGAGGACGGCTCCTCAGCCCAGATATGTGCCAAGTGTACCCTTGAAATGCTGACTAAAGACTCCTCGTCGTCACCCAACAGCCCCGGCGAACGTAGCGACAAGGTGTACACCTGCGCCGCCTGCCCTTTCCTCACACACTACCCAAACCACTTGGCACGCCACATGAAAACTCACAGCGGCGAGAAACCGTACAAGTGCCCACAGTGCGACTACGCGTCAGCGCACTTCGACAACCTCAAGCGCCACCACAGAGTGCACACAGGCGAGAAACCTTACAAGTGCCATTTGTGCGATTACGCCTGCGGGAACCTGGCCAACCTGAAGCGCCACCAGCGCGTGCACTCGGGTGCCAAGCCCTTCCAGTGTGCCGTTTGCAGCTACAGCTGCAACCAGAGCATGAACCTGAAGCGGCACATGCTCCGACACACGGGGGAGAAGCCGTACAAGTGTCAGGAGTGCGGCTACACCACCGGCCACTGGGACAATTATAAGCGACACCAGAAGAAGCACGGCCTGGCCACAGACGGCTGGGTCAAAGTTCCAATGACTGGCAACGACGAAGACGAGGATGTAGGAAAAGGGATGGGAGTTGGAGTTCAAACTCACAGAAAAGAGGCAGGGGTCGATATGCAGTATATGCCCAGGGAGGGAGGGCAGACAATACACTCGTGCTACAAACTTGAGATTGTATAAAATATAACTCAGCAAAACTAAGCTACCAGCAACTCGTTTTTTTCTTGTTTTTCACAGAGCCTTTATATTGTTTTAGTGTGTGTCGGTCTTTTAGTGTTTTGTCGGATGTCTTCAGAGGCTGCTAATTGTTTATTCGTAGAATCTCGCACAGTTATGAAAAAAACCAACTGTTCAGAATATTTTGATGCCTTTCGAGTAAGGCACCTTACTCAACCGAGTGAGGGGGGTGAATCTATTCAGTTTGTCTTCTAATGGACAAGTGAAAGTCCTCTTACTGTCTCATCCTGTATGTTATATCACATTAGGCTAATTATAACATTTCCCTGTCATTCTACAACACATATCTAGTTCCTCATTGAAGGACAGAGAAAACTTCTTGCCCTTCTTACCAAATATTCCTCTATACATGGAACTCATGCACACATTTGCCTGAAATATTAGAGCTGCACTGTGTCGTTATTCATTTCTTTTAAGGATGACTGTTTAATTTATTTTTTTAAGTTTTAAATGTCAGTGCCATGGGTTCAGGCTACATTGTTTTACTGTTTTTTTTTTTTTTTTAAACAGTGTTTTTACCTTCTTATCGCATTCACAAGAATGTAAATACTAATTCAGAACTGGTTTTGTCCTTGAGGTTATTTTAACATGAAATTAGATTTAATAAGTTATGACCACACAGTGCAGCTTTAAGTGAAGATGGGTCCTTGTAAGGGCCAATATTGCGCTTTCTTTGCATTGGGGCATAAGCTCTGGTAATGGCATGCCTTCAGATTCTTTACTAATGTATGTACTACTAGCAAAGTGCTTTTTAATAGTACTGGAATTGTTTTACACTTGATAAACTATATCTGTAAATTAGGTTGTGTTAACCTAATTTAATAATCTCCTATATCTTGAACTTAATTGTCATCTAAGCCAAACCCCTCAGGATTATAAAGTGTGATTTGAAAGACTAAAGTGTTTTATTTTAACACTGAGAATGCATGCGTTTTGCATTTTAAAGGCCCTCTGCAGTCTTGATTAGGTGGTATGGTTAAAGAAAAAGCACATTCATACACACACAGATGCATTTGGAAGGTTTAGGACGAGTTTGTGGGAGGAAAAAAAACGTTGATCTCTTTTTATATGTAATTCAGGAGTGACATAAATCTTACATGAGCATGTTGTTCAAAGGATTTTCTTCCCCACAAACTTGCTATTCACATATCTTTAAATTTATACATCTTAAATGTATTCCTCTTGGGAAGAGTCTTTTTGAGGGCGACTATGTTTAATCAGCTTCCCTTTGATTACTGTTTATTATTGACTGTGAAATCAGCCCACTCTTGTTTTTTTACTTGAAAAAAAAAAAGATGACACTATTAGTAAGCATGTGAGTGTGTAATATTTGTTTTATTTTTTTAATGTGGCTGTAATACATGCTAGACGTGCATACTTTAATATATAGAATTGTTTTCATATTTTGAATGTGTGACGTGTCATTAAGTTACCATGGGAAAGATAATAGGGACTGTGATTTACGTTTACTCTCTTTGTGAATTACTATTATATGCAAGTGAAGTATTTTTCAGGTTGCGAACTTGCCATGATACAATGGAGCATTGAACCCACTGATTAGTACTGACATCCCCCCCCAAGTGTTCATTTTTGTCCTTATGCAGTGTCTCATAAATGCCTTAAGTGAGGATTTCGAAATAAACACATGGAATTCATTTCATTGAATGTCAGACATCAGACTGGTTCTCATTTTTTCTTAAATCTTGAAGACATTTTCACATATTGGTACATACTTAACATCTAATTTCTGCTTTGTCAAGATACTTGAATCATATTGTTATTGCTTAATTCTGTAATCAGTATTTTTATAATAACAATGGATCATATGAGCATGTCTAATACGGAAGGGGTCACTCATAGGGTAAGACCCATAGATAATTATCTAATCACTTGACAGGGAATTAGCAGTTCCCAGCTTTATAGCAAGTTTCAGCTCAATGTTTAGCTGTCCGGCTGCAACTTGATGGATTTAGTGGGATTTATTGGCAGAAATGAAATACATTATTCATAAGTATATTTTCCTTAACGTATAATCACCTGAACATAAGAATTCTTGTGTTTTCGTTACCTTAGAATGAGCCCTTTATATCTACGTAGGGTGTGGGTCCTCTTCCATGTAGCACACCCAGAAAGGACAAATAAAATACTGGCTCTAGAGAGGGCCTTTTGTGTTTTTCTCAAGTTTGGCGGGAACCGTAGATTGTACTACATGCTTGGAGGGCGGGCCAGTGTGAATCCTACACACTGGCCCTTTAACTATTTTGGTTCACTCTCACTGCTCTCATTTTTGGCCACACAGTCGTTTTTGGCCACAGCAGGCTATTTTCAGAGAAAAAGCTCAGTGTACAAAATCTGCTGAGCAGCAAACAGCCAGAGTTAGCGACTACCTGGTGAACATGGTGTCGCATTTAGCAGCTAAAGAGTCAAATATTTCCCTCAGGAGCTGGTAGAGAGCTAAAAGAGTGTGAATATTGGACTCACATTCACTAGGGAGACAAAAATGCGACTCCAAATGATAAGTTTGAAGCCACAGTAATGACACTGAATGTAACATTGACGAACAAATGAACGTATAGGTTGGTCAGTTTGATATTAGCTTGGCACAGCTATATCTGTACTGGTTGACCAATAAGAAACAAGAAATTGCAGAAATACCAGAGATGATTTAGAAACTGACATCACTAGTTTGTCCACCAGAGAGCAGCAACAAGTTTAATTTATTAACTGTAAAACTTCCTGCTCATATACCTTGGTCACAATTCTGAAAATGTTATATGCATTATGTTATATGTTTCTCATATTAAAAAAATATCAGCTGATAGCCTTATATCATAACTGGACCTATTGGTCAGGCTTAAATATAATCCTTCTCAGTTCCAAATACCTTTATGAAATGAGAGTTATCTTCTACAGGAACATAAAATTACTTTTGGGTGATGTACTATCACTTGTGTTTTAACAGACCTTTTTCACAGCAGACGTTTTTTACTTTTCATAATAGGAAAAGCACAGGTTTTACTAATATGGTTAACAATGGCTCTGTTGTATTCAACTGTCCTCGTAAACCATGACTGCATGACAGTGAACCAGCGTGCATAATACCATGACCCTGAAACTGAGGCAGTTTAATGGAGTTTTGACATCATTAATATTATTTACAGCTCTGCAAGATCCTAACACCATCTAATTTTTATTTGAAACTTTCAACCAACGTCTTGCTTCAAAATGTCTTAAATACTGCAACTCATTATGGTTGCTCAAAATGAGGTAGAGTCTTGTCACATAACATGGCTGAAGCCCAAAGCTGCTGCTGGTAAAGAACGTGGGTGCAGTTCTCAGAAGTGATGACACGACCAAAGTGAGTCATTAACAGAGACAACCGAGAACCACAAAATCACCTAATTTCAGAGTTTATTTTAGCATCATGACAAACAGAGCAGACAGTTGTCACTGACCTTACCACTAAAATCAAAATGAAAAGTTGTGGAATGAAACAAGTCAATACATCTTAATAAAATTTGACTTTTTCTTTAACAGTGATGCTGATGGGGAAAAAAATGCACTGTAAAGTGTAATTTGGCACCTACACATTTACTAACACCCAGGACCTCGCAGCTTCCATTTACATGGTATAGACAGTAATAAAGAAATAAAAAATTGGTGACATTTGAATCTGGTGTCCACATCCCTCTACTACTACTTAAATGCAACTTAAGACAGAAGAAGAAGCACAGGAGTGAACGAGCGAGATGCTTCTATGTTGAGAACATTTTTGTTTACAGTTCTGGCTACCAGTGAGAAAAAAAGCTGTTAATAGGCAATCGTTGATTTACATTTAGAGGCTTCAAAACACAGTTTTTTGAAATAACTGAAGCTAACAGCAAATGGAATGTCATGTCGTACAAAAGAGCGGGATATGTTCATTTTGTTGCCTGCAATCCATGAACTTTGTTCACTCCAGCAATCGTGATCACACTTGCCACTTAACCAAAGCACCTTTTCGACTAAATCCTCTGAGATGATTGGCACGATGTATGTACAAATTACAATGAACTGAAGCCCCGAAGAATTCTCCCCATCACTCACCCAAAACCAACTAGACAGAGAAAATCAGATCAAAAATTTTGTAAACACTTTCCATTTCAACTAAAAAAAAAAGTCCCCTAAACATTATGTAAACAATGATAAATGTTAGCCCATTTAAACTTTTTGTTCTATACAACTTAGATTACATTTGATCTATTTGATTACTATAAGCTATTGATGATAAAGATATTAGTAACTGTTCAGAATACTTAATTGCATGTACATAATATAAAAAGTGACATTGTCATAATTTTTATGCTTATTTTGTGCAAAATGCTTTAGTAAACTATAATTTGGCATTTATGAGAAACCTTAAAAAATTGATTAAAAAAAAAAAAAAAAAAAATCATAGATGGATTTACAGAGCCCCCTGGAAAAATCTCCACACAATGTTTAAAGTCATGCTCAAGCTTCCACTCAAACATTCATCTCCACTTGTAATACTGTGCAAAAACGATGGGTTCAGCAAGTGCAAGCAGCTCGGCCAAAGCAACCATCTATATCAAGTTCTGCAAGATCCTAACACCAACTAACTTTTATTTGAAACTTTCAACCTACATCTTGTTAAAAGGACAAGGTAACCCCCCACGAGGCAACAAAGTAAAAGTTAAGGCATCAGACTATTTCTGAAGGCAGTACGAGTGACTGTGCCTCAAATGTTAAGCTGACGACACCACTTGGTATCTTGCTAAGATATTTACTGACATGGCACGTTAACAGCATGACACACAGAGGATCACTAACAGTATAAAAACATGACATTTTGGTATATAGCCAAGCCAAACATTGATCAACCATATATGTAAGCTCTGTATAGTCTACAGTTTTAATTGCTCGACCGAGATCAGTTTCAACACATTCACTGGACTCTGGGTCATTTTGAGAACTATCCGCATCCAGCTCTGCTGTATAATCACTAGTGCCAGGTCTAACTAAACATTTGGCTCTCTGGTTGGAAAGGAACATGCAGCCACCAAGGGAAGAATCCAGGATCTAGCAGGTTTTCTTCATCTGTTTAGTTTATAATATATTAATTTACTTTGTACCTCAAGAATTTAACTGTATTATAGAACTTCACACATACTGTCGATGAAACAGTAATCCATGTGAATGAAACAGTAACATATAGAAAGCATCCCTATGTACCTGTAGCGTTATGTGCTATTTATGCTGCGACAAGTTAAATAACATAGGGATAAAGTTTCAATTTGGATAGGATGATTGTAACTAAAACACAAAAATCAAGATGAGCTTTTTTAGAGTCTGAAAGAAAGGACACCGTCAAAGATTAAATGAGAGCTTAAGGCAGCGATTTCTCCAGGAGGAAGCTACAATCTTGCAGAATCGGACACCTGCGTGATCCGCTCGGCTCGGCTCAGCTCAGCTTGTAATCTTTGTCGTCCCAGTCGTTGACAGAGGGATGGAGGGGGAGGGGGAGAAGGAGGAGGGGGAGGGGAGAGAATCAGGGGTTACAGGTCGTCGTCCCCGATACCTTCGAAAGCATAGTTGCCATGGAAATCGTTGCCACTGATGTCATTTGCTGAGTTGGAGGCGCTGATCCCTCGGAGGGACACCGAGCTCAGCTTGGTCTAAATGGAATAATCAATAATATACTTAACACCAGACACACATTGATTTAGCAGAATCGCTTAAGGTTATGGGAATACATTATTCAACTGCAATCAATCAGCTGCATGTTTCACTTTATTTTGTGATATATATATAATATATATATATAACAATAAATATATATATATATTATATATATTATATATATATATATACATACATATACATACACACACACACACACACACACACACACACACACACACACATATATATAATATATATATATATATATATATATATACACATACATACATACAGAAAATAATGAAAAAAAAAAGTCATAAATGTACTCACTGAGAGTTTGACGATTTGTTCACGGTTCGGGTCAGGGGAGTCCTGCAGCCAAATCAACAAATAGTGTCAAATTACCCTGCACATGAGGTCTACAGTACGTGGAAAACAAAATTAACACTCATGGCATGATGTCTCATTTCTCACCAGTAGAGGGGGAGATTTCACAGCTTGCTGACTGTCTGGCCGGTGGATGGAGCCATTGTGTCGTTTCCTCAGCATCTAAGAGGTAACAGCAAAATGAAGTGAACAATGCAATAAACAATGCAATAAACAATGCAATAAACATACAAATTAAGAGGGAAAATCCTATAAATTACGGTGTTTGCTTTATAATTACATGTGTTAAGATTCAAGAACAGCAAACCAAGGACCTATTATCTGCATAAACACCAACATAAAAACCAAATAGGTACAGAAAAACAAGTAATGTCCGAAAATGATGCTGTAAGATTGAGTATATTTGTTAAATAAAATGTCAGCCTAAAAAGTCTGAGTATTAAATGTAAACAAATTCAAAATTATGCTGTCATTTGGTGATTTTTAAGGATGTCATAGTTGTTATGAGGTGCATGATTTTTCTTGATACAAACCTTTTTTATGCTGCCACCTGACTTCTTCACCATTAGTTCATCAACCATAGACTGAAGGCAGATACTCATCATGATAGCCTAAAATCACAGACTGAAAATCAGTCAAATCTGGAATATCTTACACTGTTTTTATCTTAAACATTGTAAAATACATACTGCAGTAGTTTGAGAACAGCAGGAACAAAATGTTCTGATGATATAATCACATTTACAGTCCCAAAAATCTTAGTCTGTTTAACCTGCTCATTAAAGCTTGTTGACCTCAGTGACCTCTTACCTGCTGACTGGTGATGGTGACCCACTGGAGGCGGTCCTTGCTCATCAGATACTCAAAGGCGAGCTCCAGTTTGACCTCACATTTGGCCGAGCTGCAGGGATTGGTTGTGCCGTTTGCTATTGGGACTTGCTGCAATGTCAGATAGGAAGGGTGGAGGTTATTATTTGGTGCTTGGCAGGTATCATCATCATTATCGTCATCCTCCAACTGTATTGTAAGCACTGTCATCATCAACCACTGATGATTTACGTTTACTGTGAGCTATTTCCTGCTTTATCTTTCAAGCCACAGCGTTCAATCAACACTATAAAAATAACAAAACTTCACAACTGCCCCCATCATTTGTCTTCTTGTGTTCAAACTGCATGAATAAAGCAGATTTCCACTTTTTTTTTTAAAACCAAAATCCAACTTGGATTCTAAGTAGGGGATAAGCTTGTTATTCAACTCCATGACTAGAGGTCCGTGTAAGCAGTGAAATCACATTCCCCTATCATCACATCTCTTCTGGTTAAACTGCTGCATCACAAATGACAAGCAGCCAAATCTTAAGATGACACACGCTCAGAGATTAACACTGGAGCGAAAGGAAGAAAGAAATATATACAAATATGGAATTTCAAATGCCTTGAAAAATCCCTAAAGCTCAGAAGACACACGCAACTCCCGGGAGACAAGACCTCATTCCTCATTTATGGAGTCTGTGCTCGTCACAGGGCTGTGGCACTCAGAGTGAGACTATTTCCTCTGGGATAGATGTACCTCCCATGCAAACCACTCACACACACACACAAAGATAATACGGAAAGGAAAAGCACACAAAAACAAAGGCATGACATACACATACAGACATGCTAACTGTTTATACAGGCTCTTCCGGATGCAATTTGAGAATCCACTTCAAGGGGGGTTGCAGTGCTGCATCGAGCGAGATGTTTTGAATAGTTCGCTGGAGAGGAAAGGGCTCATTAAAATGACTTTGACCTCTGAAAATGAGCTCAGGAATTAATCATCCTGCTGGCCAGTGCGAGTGCTTGGTGTGTAATCAGACGAGCCAAGGTGCATTTTAATTTTAGTCATGTTGCCATGTGTCCACATCTCGGTGCAAATTAACTTTAGGAGACTAATAAAAGCTTCCCGTGATACACATGATGACTGCGCTGCTCGAACACTGATGCACTACAAAAGTGAACTGTTCTCTCCGTCTCCATTTAAATGAGGTCTTGCTTCTGTAAATGTTCATCTTTGTGAAATGATGTGGGTAGAGCTGCGTGTAATGCTTTTCTCAGCTATTCACGGATTGTTCAGGCTTTTCAGATAAGCTGTCTCTTTTCAAGACGACTGGAAGCAGAGAGAAAAAAAAGGCTTATTCAAGGCAGATCTGATCATTTGAACTGGGTGATGATGATGGGAGATTTTTTTTTATTCTTTAGACGAGGACTTTGTGCTGAATTTCTTGCCAACTTCATTTTCAAATGAACAAAAATCTAGCTGCAGTCAGTGAATTCAATAAAGAAAAATCAGTCAATTTGCATTTTAACATCTGATCAGTTTGGCAGGACCACTGCTTCTGTCCTCTTGTATGGCAAGTTGTTGTTTTTTTTTTTCTCACGAATGACCAGCTGACTGTAACTGACTCAGTCTTCTGCCTCCAACAGTTCCTACAAATTGACTGTGCAAGAAGCTGCATTGATTAACTGCCATGTGAACCTACAATGCGTGGGACCGTTCAATCACAAGTCTGACGCATCCTGATAGCATCTCATGTTTACTGATCAATTTAGTTACTTGATGACAGTCTAAACAGTAGCCTCAAGCGTTAAACATATGGCCTTTGTTGGTGTGAAACCTCTGCTCTCTTTTTTATTTCTTTCCCTGAAGGTCTCTAAGGTTTTATTTTATAAAGTCTACTGATTTCTTTTCATGCTAGTGGATCTACACCCTGTGTAGATGCTTCCTCGTACTACATGCCATCAGATTGCCTCATTGCCAATAGACAATTATCAGTTTAAGTAAAGGATGCGGCACTGCGTGTGAGGTTGGTGGATCGATACTGCACTATCCTCACGTTGGCTGCTATGTCTTTGGGTAATTGGACTGATGAGGATGGATGGTGTGATGGTCAGCACTTTTAGCGAGTAGTAGGAGCAAAAACTAATGTTTGGCAAGACTAAAGACAGACTATTTTTTTCTGCTGCAGTGGTGAGATGAGGTTTGTAAGCAGGCGACTCTTTGTGGTTCAAGGAGGACGCTTGCCAAAGCTGCTGCGTCTCTACTCTGCCAGCTCTTAGTCTCCTAATAATATGGAGGGATTCCAGTTTGATTATTTCAGAGCTTCAGAGACACAGGCATGCCTGAAGGTGAATTCACTCACCCCCGCTCTCTCTCTCTCCTCACACACACATGCACACACGATTGCACTTACAGAGGACGTGACTCGCCAACACCTCATGCGCGTGACCTTGAAGCTTCCTTCCTTCATCTGTTCATTGGGCAGCTTGACGTGAAAGTTGAGCTCATTGTTTCCGGCACTGACGATGACTTGGCAACCCTTTTCGGGGAAATCGGTGATACATGGGTCGAACTTGATATAGCCATAATATTTGAGTGTCTGACCTAGATGGATGAACTGAAAAAAGAGAAAAAAAATAGATGACTAAGTTTTCTAAAAAAATTATGTCTTGTTCTAATCCCTTGAGAGAATAAGTTTAAATTCTCTAATGGATTGATGTAATTAAAAATTCATATCATGGGAAAAACTAGGCTAATTGCATAACATAATGCACTAGAGGCAGTGTTCACTCTGGTCTGCAGAGTTATCCTTGGACAAAGACACTTCCTCATATCAGCTGGATTCAAGTGAGACATTTTCCGAGGCAGAAAAATCTAGAAGAGATGTCCTTGCTTACTTCTTTCTTGGAACCCTTCTCCTGCAGTGATTTGAGCTGCCTGTGCTGGTCTTTGTTGACGAGTATCCAGCCTCGCTCAATGTCAGACACTGTCTGGTGAAGCAAAAACAAGAACTGAAGTTGATCATTCTGCACAGTTGAACAAAATCAAATGCCTTTCTGTGTTTCCCTTTGGTACATGTGGGAGAAATCACACCCTTATGTAAACAGTTCAAGTCAACAAATAATTACACAGAAACATACACAAATAATTGCATATCCTTCCAAACACCATTTGTTTTTCTTTGATTTCCGTTTTAAACCTTCTCTCTGCTACAGAGTAAACATTTAGCAGTTCCAGATATTAATCAAACTAGTCGCCCCCCAAACTGCTTAATACAACGGATCACAGCTGTTGCAGCAAAAATAATCTGCTATTAATAGGATCACAGGAGAACACAAAGAGGTGCAGGATTCAAGGTATTGCAAAGTCAAAACAAGCTGACACCACTATCAGATAATGGAAGGACCCAAGGGGTAGACAAAAGCATTTGGCAGCAAAGGGACTTGCTGCTTGATTTAATTTTTTTTTATGTGATGCTGGCACCCTGCAATCTCAATAAAAACAGATGCAATCATTTTCATTTTGGATTTTTTGATTGGTTTTGTTTTAAAAAGGTATTTTATAAGACCACTGTTGCGGCTGAAAATAAATGACAGCGTCTGGTTTACCTAAATAATGCAACCCCTTACCTGGGCGTATAGCAAATTCAGGCCGACTCTGTTGTCCATTACATCACCATCGTACGCCATGTCCCAGTAACTGCAGAAAGAAACAGTCAGTCAGTCAGTCAGTCTCTACAAAGCTACATCCAAACATAACAGTTGCACAGTTACAATTTCCAGTGAATAAATTATCTGAATGAAACACACTCATACAATCATAACTGGCTGTTTGTCACTGATCTCTGTGTCGAGTAACACTGCACTGCAAGTTAAGGAAACTGCTTGAAACTAGCAGGTCAAAAGTTTTGACTGGTACTGTACATGTGAATTGACACGCTCCTGTGAAATGAGAAATACTTGTTGACTAAATTTCTCTACTCAATGTCATGGAGATAAATGAGATAGCAGTGGAAGTATTCCTCTCGAGGAATACTTGCTGTTGAGGTTGAAGGACAGCTGGTCTGCTGAGGGGGATGTGAGTGAAACGGCACAAAAGAGCCACAGGCAGTACCGAAGCTGTATTAGAAGCCATTGCTGGTGCTACTATGCATAGAAATGTGTGGGTGCAGTAGAGCGTGATGTAAAAAATGCATGAATTCCCTGTCTGACGGTTCACACCGCTGTCTCATGGCCAGGGATTGAAAAGATCAAGGACTATATATGAAATCTAATTTCTGAAAAGGAAAGATTACAAAAAAAAGATCTGCCTTTTTTGAGGAAAAAAAGATTATATTTGTCGCCCAGTGCGTAATTAAAGACGTGATGTGTATTTATTTACGGACACTCGTTTCACAGTTAACACTGTTGTCTGTGTTTGTAACTTCTTAAGCTTGAAGAGTGCTGGGTTTTTTTTATCTACTTCTGCTTTTTTGATCTCATTGTATTCATGTCTCTCAACACTTAACTACAGGCGTGAAATTTAACATGCTGTAATTGCATGACACAAGGGGTGTTTGTGGATGAAGAAGTTGTTCAAGCAGATGTGAACCACTCTGCCTAGCTACATCAGCAATTCAAAGCAGGCAACGAGGGAGAAGAAGAAAGAGAGAGAGAAAGGAGTGAATATAAGTAGCAGAATCAAGGTGTGTGTATCTGCGAGTGATATTATTTTGCCGCGTTTCTTTCAATTAAAAATACAACGAGAGCCTTTTGAGACACATGGTCTTTATTTTGAATTCTCTTATTGCATATATAAATAAATTAGCCACAATGTTACAATGTAAACATATGCTTGCCTATTACAGATGACCTACAAAAACATACTAATGATTTTATTCTTATGAGAGTTTTGGCCAAAAAGAGCTTTTTCATTCCTTTTGACCTGACCCTCTCCTGGATCTCATACACTGGGGGTCTGTTTTTCCTCCACCTCCACTTGTTAGTTCTACATTCATTCTTCCCTCAGTACTCTACAATCCACAGCGAAACTAGGTCAGGAGGACTAAGGATGCGTTTCATTAGTAGTTCCACTGCCCCTCAGCCCTTGATATTACGTAAGAGCGTACGGCCACTTGGAGAGCAGAGGGAAAGTGGGTGGGGGAGGAGCGGGGGATTTAAATGGAATGCACTTGCCCTTGTAGTCAGTAGTCATGATGGATCGTCAACCAGTTATGTGTGCAGCGTTTTATTGTGCCTTGCAGGTACTTGACAATAACATTTCCTTTGAATGATTGCATAACGTCTGCATTCGGTAAGTAGGCTTGAAATATTCAGAACTGTCTCTTGTGAGCTTAGAAAAGCAGCATAAATTCTGTAGTCTACAATACAATATCGGGAATAACTAGTTTTATTGGGAAAAACTACATAGACAACAGCCTAACTGGGTTACTTTAATTCAAGTATATAGTAATTGCAATGAGATTATTAGATTATAATTAATTGCAAGTGTAATCAATCAAATCATATGGTAGCATCAAGCTATTATACATACATAGGTCACTTTGGATAAAAGCGTCTGCTGAATAAATGTAATGTGATACAGTTTACTTAGTATTCAAAAGCATGTCAGATGGTGACATTTATTTTTCCCACTGAAACAAGGTTACAACATGTTGCTTTCTAATTCCAACAATAAAATGAAAGCAGGTACTAATGACCACTGTACTTGTGTCACAGTTTTAAACTATGTCAGTGGCATCATACTGATTTTATTCTGTCTTTCGAGACATCAACTATTCATTATGCTGTGGTGAACACTTCAGTACCATTGCTGAAGTTGTATTTTGATTTGGATGACTTGAGGAGAGATTTCTCAATCACACATGGTGCTGGGAATATGATGACGGCACCAGTATGAACCGACAAGACCCATGGCTGGGAACCTGAGCTGGAGATTCTCATCTTCCTTTTTTGGCTGGCTCATGGGACATCCTACAGTGTGGTTTGCCGTGCCTTTGCTGTCCATAAGGTGGCACAGAAGATAGTGGAATAGAGGATGCACCGTATCCAATTCCCCAAGCCCCATGAGCTGGATGCAGTTGGACAAAATTGCTGCACTAGCACAGTAAGATACCTTTAAAACCTGTGTGGGTGGAACTGATGGGTGCCGCATTAGGATCAAGGTACCTGCAGGTCCTGCCTCCAAAGACTATCTGAACAGTTGTTCCATTCCATCCAGCTACAGGCAGACTGTGACAGTAGTAGTAAGTTTTTCTTTCTTTCTCTCTTTTTCTTACTTTCGCAGGCTACTTTGGATCAGTCCACAACAGGAGTGCTCAAAAACAGTCCCCTCCTCACAGATCTGTTGTACCCTCCTGCAGGTTACTTCCTTATATGGGATGGTGGGTACCCCTACACGGAGTAGCCATGCTGCATCCTACACCCTATAGGGAACCACTGCAGGGAAGTGTCCAGGAGCGCTATAAGTGCCACCTTGCGAAGGCCCTCTGTATCATAGGGCGAGCCTTTGGCATGATGAAAACAAGGTGGCGCAGCATTTTCTTCAAGGTCCTGGAGATGGATCCTTCATTTGTACCTGAAATAATAACCTGCTGTGCATCCCTCCATAACATCTGCTTGGGAGTTTGGGACATTGAGGAGGCTGTGCAGGATGCATGGAGGGACAATGTGGATCAAGCCTCTTATGCTGTTGAGGTCAGTAGTGCAAGGTCTTGGAATCAAAACATTACTGTCTTTTTTACTTCTTTTTTTTTCGCTAATCCAGAGTAACATGCCTTCTCTCTTACAGGTCAGTAATGCAGCTGCTGGACCACGATTATTGATAATTGGACACATATGTAAATAGCGCACACATGTAAATAATTGCAATGTTTCTTTTATTTCTTTCATGTCTTTTTTTTTGGGTTCATCTCAAAATATTTGGACAAAGGCAAAAGAAAATTCTGTCTGGAGACAATTTGATCACTAATAACAAAAAAACCCTTAAAAATGAATTAATCTCCATTGGAGACAAAAAATAAATAAATAAATAAAAAAATCACATTTTCCCAACCATTTTTTCAAATAGTTGAATTATCCTCTCATTCTGAGCCTCAAGGCGTGTGTATCTGCCTTCTTCTCGATTCCCTTCTTGGAGTACAGCTCGCAGAAGTGGATCTATTCTACCAGGCTTTGCGGGGGGGCTGGATGTTTCCCCTCACTGGAAGCAGCCTTGGTCCCTCACTCCTGCCTGGCTGAGGCTGTGTGGATGGGGTCTGGCTAGGTGGTGGAGGTGGGGTCCCCCCCTCACATTGGATTTCAGGGGGCCCTTTCAGTCAGCTGGCTGTGTTGAGTTGGTCTTCCCCTGTGCATGAGGCAATGGGTACTAGAGGAGTTATGGATGGTCTTGAGCCAATTGTTGCCTGTGTCCTGAGCAATTTCCCCTCCAAACCCATCATCTGCACTAGTTTCCCATTGGCAAAGAAACACAGAACAAGATGACAACATACATGTGAAATGCTTGCCACAAATGCAAGGTTTTATAACAAAAAAGACATGCAACATGTCTTTATTTGGAATCATTTAGCAAAACGACAGTAATATGTAAGATAAAGTGATTCAATGATGCTCCAATTTAATATAAAACAACAGTCACTCCATGGCCTGTTTAGAGGCATTGCGCTTCCCTATGAAGAGGCTCTCATCGGAGCTTCTCAACCTAATGAAGAGCTCTGTCTCTTCTTCTGACCATTAAATAGCATTAAAACATAAACAATCACTATTGAATGGCCTACTAACATTACTATAATGTGAAATGGTGTGCAAAACAACATAATGAACTAACATGGAAGTTCTAAATGCAAATAATTGGGAATCGTAACATTCCAGAGAAGTAATTACATAAAGCAAATTCCTTAGCATGATAAAATTGAATTTCAACATGATTACTCTGATTATCTAGATATTATTACTTACACTTGTAGATTGTTTGCTCAGACATTCTTTCTGTTTCTTCCAATCACAAGCATCTGTTTTGAATACTGTAAATCAGCATCTTGTTGGCGTCATAGCGCAAAACTGCAATGCAATGCGCACTGATTAATCTGCATTGCTGATTGACCATTGATGATGATTTGCTTCCTCAGCTCTCGAAGGGTCGATCTCGCGAAGTTCACTTGAGTTTTCCAGAGTTCCCGTCAAGGGCAAGTGCCGAGGGGGAAGTCAACAAGGGCATGTTGAACAACTAATGAAACGCAGCCTACGACTTTCCTTGAGGCAGAAAGAAAGTAAACATCCTGTGTACCTTGATCAGCACGAGGCAGTGTGACGAAAAATCAGATACGAGGAAGTAGAAAAATGTTGAAAGAGGGGAACAATCACAAACTTAAGATTTGTGGGGGAAAGCACCATCGGTATTTTCTTTGCATAGAATTTATTTGGGCGTCCCATCCAAACAGATTTGCTCAGATTTTTTGCGACATGCAGCTCGTCATGACAGATGGCCAATTCAGAGCAAGTTGTATATTTTTGGTTGCTGTGAGTGTGTGTGTGTAATGTTTTCCTTCTGTAAATATCTTGGGATGTTTGGTTTGTGAAGAACAGGGAATTTAGTTTTACGCAGTACAAACAATCTTCCTTTTTGGTAGAGTCTCAACCCAACTCCATCCAGTGTAAACCACCTTCAAATAAATTCTCAACCTGTAGGAAAGACTGAGCATCTACACAATCCAATTAAACTGTCCTGAAGAAAGCCTTTGTGAAATGTGATGTTCAAATTTCGTTGAGACTTAATCAAGAGCTGTGGTGGTTCAACTTTAAGGGAATTTTTAGGGCAGTATTCATGTTATGAAGGTAGACATTGTTTTTACCTGTCTACTCTCTATGCACCCAAAATTATCTACGTTGAACCTGCTAGCTGTCCTGTCTTATAACATCTTATCTGAAAATAAAGCTACTCAGCTAATTGATTAATAAGGACAAATTTAAAAAGTATGAGTGTAAATGTTGACATGTATGATTTCTGTTATAACAAAACATGGTTGTAATTCTATTTTAATTTATAATAATGTACTACAACACTTGGAGGGATTACTCTTCAATACACTGCAAGAACACTGCTGTTTCCTTATTTCCATGTCATCTACATGGATCATTAACTAGTGAGGATGTTTACTTTTTGCTTGGAACATACAGCTTTAGCCATTAGTGCATGTACTTTCTTTATCATGATGACTGACTTCTGACAAGTTCATCCTGTTAATTACAGTCTGGCCAGTTACAGACACTGTGATGTTGGCTGATAGGTTGGTTGAATTTCTGGTTGAATGTCACTGGTTGTTGTAGCTATTGTCAGTTTTAAGACTTTAACTTAAAACTGCCAATATGAGTAAATTAACGTAGGTAGGGGATTCATAATACAAACTGATAAATTCATTTATGGCCTTGTCTTTTGTTGCAACAATAATAATAACTGTATTTAGCACTTTTCAAAGAGAATAAAACAAACTAAAAGTCATAAAAACTAATCAAATCATAAAAACACAAATAGAGTAAAATGAACTAAGCAACACTGGATAAATGTTCATTTCATTTTTCTGGGCTGACAGTCAAAGCCACCAACTGTCCAGTCATGATAAATATCGTCCTTGGCGAAATAAGTGACTCAGGTCTCTTTTTTTTTTAAATTAACTGCCACTTCGGAGAAGATGATTAAGTCAGATAAGCAGCCTGTGGCTTGACTTGACACTGTTCTGACAAATTAAGAACAAGTGCACCACTGCAGATAAGGAATTAAATGAGTATTACCCCAGGAAAATAAGAAGAGTGCCTTGCTGGTTGAGTGAATTAAATTATACCAAGTACAGCAGATGTACTGCTGACTAAAACAGAAATATCTGACCTGCTTCTTCACCGAGTTAGCTAAATGATACACAAATATTCCTCACTCTCCACCTCAAGCTGATATGTGGTGAGTGTTCTGGCGCAAAATGGCTGCCGTGCATCAACCAGGTAGGTGCTACACCCCCTTCACTGTGAAGCACTTTGGTTATCAAGATAAAGCTCTATGACAATGAATCAGAGCTATAATTACATGTGCAAGAGAGCACCTTGGGAGGGAAATGATCAAATTTGAAGTCGTGATGTGAGCAGGAGGTTTGTACCTTTTCCGTAGGAGTATGTGAAATTCAGAGCTCCGTAGGCTGGTAATGGATACATAAGGCAGCTCAAACTCCTGCAGCTTCCGCACGACTAAGAGAGAGACACACACAGAACGACAGAAGGAGAGAGAGAGAGAGAGAGAGTAAGGAACAAGTGCAGCGGTACAGTGAAGTCCCAAGGACATTTGGATAATGATGGTAACAGCAAACAATGAGGGATGGAAGAACTCCATCTGGACGGACCCCAGCAGGGTAGAACTTTTTTTGTGTGTGTGAGTATTTATATGTGAAAAGACATAATGGTCTGTGTTTCTGTGTGTCCATGCTCATCTGCAGCTGTTTCATTATAGCCCATTCCCTCAGGAGAGTACAGGAGATCTCAGGTGTTGCTGCTGCTGCTGTGTTTTAAGGCATCTATAACTGCAACACTAAAAATCAAATGACTAAAACAGTGCTTTAGCCTGCCATTAGGTTTGTAAAATTGTTTACTCCTTTATGGGCAGAAATGTTGTGTACAGGAAGCAGAGAAAACATGCTGTGTACTTTGATGTTGGAAATCTCAGCAGGAATGAAAAACACAGATACAAACTGAATGCTTAAAATGTTTTTTGAATATTCCTCGACAAACTAAATTGTCAGTGGGAAACTGCACAAAATAACCCCCCAAAAACATAAAATGCAGATAAGAAGACACTATTCCTTCATTCCTTCTTGACATGTCTTTGCATATTTTACAGCATATATTGATTTACACACAGATGTCTGGGAAACTTACTGCCTGTCAGAGAGGAACTGAATTCTTCTAACCATCTAGTTATGTCAATACTCCCACCACCAGTTGTGTTTGATCCCAGGCCTGCTGCGCCAGATTTATTCTAGCAGTCGAGTCGTATTTACCACCTGGACCTTTTCTTTCATACGGCTCCGATTTTCAGATTCAAACTGTGCCAAGAATATACACAACATGGCTGCAATATTTTTCAAGCTGTGCATACTAAAAGAACGTTGTCTCTGGCAGGTAATATTACGTCCGACCCCTCTCACGTTTTATTTGAAGAATATCAGCTTTTGCATTCAAACAGAAGATTTAGAGTCCCACTGGCTCGACTGAACAGACTGCGGAACTCTTTTGTTCCTCAGTCTGTCAAACTGTTAAATCAGAGTTTGGGTTCTAAGTAGGCCTCAGTGTTCCTGTGTGGATTAAGTACTGAATGTTAAAGGGAGTGATTTAATTGATGCACTGCAGCCACTTATTCGTCTGATGTAATATATGTTGTAGTATTTGTTTTATTGTTTGGTTAAATGCTGTCTTTTGTCATTTATGCGAAACAGTGTACGTGTTGGGAAGCAAGACAAATTTCAGAAGAATATTAATGATAATAAAGTCAAATCGAATCAATATTTACAGATTCCTCCAAGTTCACCTGGCACCGTTTTCAGCCTGGAATGGATTTGGCGTGAGGAGAGGGAAGGGGGGGGGGGGGGGGGGGGGGGGGGAGCATTTGGCAGATGGACAATGAGAAAAGAGAAGAACCCCTGGGACTGAGGGGGGGGATTTGACCCAACGGGGTTGTGATGGAATGGAAATAAAAAATGATTGGAAAACTGAAATATCTCGATATGGAAAGCTTCATATCTGCATCCCTGTGGTGTTATTTGCAACACCAATTTGCAAAAACACAATTTAATGGATTATTTTATGCTGTCTTCTGCCTGTGTGTTGACTTTTGAAACTTCATTTGTTAACAGTGAGTGGTCGTGGTTGCACGTGTTGTTGGAAGTAAGATAATGGCCAAATAACAGCCTAATCAGAAGTTAGCTTATGAATGCAAAGCCACTTTACAGTAGTAAGTAGAGCTTAAACCACAACAAATACTGTACATTCTCAAACTGGAAACACTGCACAACTCTCGTCACTCTTAACACTGCACAACTGTTTTGCATGAACATGCCAACAAACACACAAAGCTTGGCTCTGGCTCTCACCGGGTTTCTGAGCACCTAGTAAATGAACTTTAGCCAAAGATACAGCGAGAACTCAGAAATAAGATATAGCTCTCATGATGTGCCTCAGTTCTTCTTTTTTAATTAAACTACAGTGCATCTCCAAACTGTGAGACAGATAAACTGAGCTGTTGGATTATTGCTGGAGCAGACTTTACGTAAAGCCGTAGAGATTATTAGATCATTAACAGTAAAGATATTCTTCAGAAGGGCTTGACAAAGCTTTTAATTCATACTCTTACTTTTTTTGTTTCTGTCTTTGGAATAGAATAATCTGTTCTCAAAGTTCTGCATGATTTGTGTGTCTTCTGACAGTGACCTTGACTGACTTGATAAAGTAGTCTATATTTACATTATTTTATCAAAGAGCTCAGAGTACTGCATGTTTAGTTTGCCGTGATAAACAACACTGGAACTTGAAACCCAAGGTGCCTTTTATCAGAAATGTCTGAAAATACGTTCCAATGTGAGCGGTAATTAATTACTTATCTACTTTATGGATCTTTCTAATGAAATATTTTTCTTATTCAGTGAAGGTTAGTAGTTGTTTAACTTACATGTTAAACCTCCGTCCACACCTTCGCGGACAAGGAAGAGACTGAAGTAACCCACAAGGTCGTCTGGGAGATCAAGCTTTGTGGCAACAGCCTGTGGACACATAAGAGAGAGATGGAGTTCATTCTCACAATCAAATTCCATTAATTCATTCCTTCATCTGATTTATATTTTTCAGCGAGATGTGAGAAATGAGGATAAAACTGATTGTGGACAGATAGCAGAAAAGAAACAGCCCAGTTTGAAGTGGAAAAAGGCAAATCTCGACTAAAGATTGTAATATTTAGTAGATCAAAAACTGAGATATAACTACAAACATACTTAAAAATACACTGGAACAGTGAGATACATCATCCACCCTCCTCTCCATCTCTGTACATTATGTGGTGTGTTTCAATCCCTTCAGAAAATCAATCTTACAGTCACACTAATATGATAAATTAAACTAGTCCCCAGTCCCCACAGTACTTTGTTTGGCCAATAATCCCATTCATTCATACAAAGTGTACCTTGTTCTCCTATTATACAACAAACTGTACAGGGACAGATTTTAGATGAAGGCTTTTGCGAATGTTTTGAGGTGTTAAACAAGACTTATATTGACTCCTTTAAACTTGAATGAATGTGCTTTGTTTGTGCAGCTAACTTGATTAGAAACCTGAATTTCCTGATTCGGAAATTAAAAAAAAACATGAGCACAAAAACAGCCAGTAGTATCCAGTAGTTCCAGTAATATACTTTTAGTACAGAATACATGAGAAAGGCCAACTGAAGTCTGAATTTTTATTACCCGTACAATCATTACTATTACATTTCCAAATCGAAGGATGGTCTTCTCTGGGACAACCCTGACACAAAAATCAATGTGTGCTGATTTGTGTTTAGTAGTACCATTTCTTCTTTGGCCTGTTTTTAACTCCTTTAATTAAACTGAAAAACAACAACATAGCAAAACCTCAAAAATGTGGCATTTCTAGTCACATAAATAATCAAACAAACACACACATTGAGAAACCATGTTGTTATTAAGATATACTCTGCTCTAAGATCTGCTGTGGTAAACAGCGGTTAACTGTGGTTAAACTTTCAAAGCGCACTTTAAGAGCGCTTTTAACATCAACAGCTTGATTTACAGCCAAGAGCGACAAAGGACATCATGATGAAACATGGTGATGTTTACTGTGATGAGTAATTTTAGCGTGTGTGTGGTTGTGAGCTATCAGTGTTTTTTATGGTCAGTCAAGAGCAGAGGTGAAGTGGATGTACTAAAAGGTTTGGTCACAGTCACTACCTGATCTATAAAAAAAAAACATGTTGAAATTGGTCAAGGGTGTCTTGTTTTAATGTATTTGCAAAAAAAATGTAATTTTATTGTTCCTATAGGTCAAGGAATGCCTTTGTGATTTGACCCGTCAAAGGTTTATTCCATTTTTATGTTTGGTGCAACTTCCAAACCTTTTCTAAATGCTGTTTAGTGTCTTGTGCTTTGTTTTTTTCCCCCTTCATGATTTTTAATTTGTTAGATCGAAGAAGCCCAGACTTCAAAAAGTCCTTGGAGCGTTGTTTTAGTGAAGGGGGTCCATATAAATGTGACTTAATTTGATTTGCAACATTTACTGTCTGTAAAGCATCAGAGCTTACAGAGAAGTCTACAGCAATATTGCTTGCATGAAGGGAGTCCCAGGTGTCTGTCAGCACTGTTATTAACAACAGAGATCGAATGCCTTTAGTTAAACAGACACAAAACGCTGCAGAGATCCATAACACACAGTAAAAACCTTTGATGATGTTAACCTTATCAAGACTTCTGGCCACTTGAGTCAACCAGCAATAGCACCAGCTGTGAACATAATTACAGTATATTGCTATACACTAAAGAGATTATTTACTATATGGATCTAATCATATACAGAGGTGCATCTGTTTCTACAGACAGCTGTTGAGTGGATTGAAATATTAGCCATGTTGCACTCTTGATAGCACCCTAATCACACTTTTTTTTAAACAAGTGTTTAATTTATGTAGCTGTTTAATATCAAATTAAAATCACAAATCTATGTTAGGTCTTTAACAAAGGACACTCCAGCACTTACATCAAGGACATCCTCTGTCTGATCTGAGGTCAGAATGTTGACTGTAACCTTCTGACCGTTGGAGAGACAGATGTCTAGAGCGACGTCTTCTGTGGGAATCTGCTGCGTCTCCTGTGGGAATGACACAAAACACAACAGGCTCACTTTCACGATTCAAATCATGGTTAAGGCTACGTGTTTTCATTCTTGTTGCGTCTTGTGACTTTTGTTGTTGAGCAACAAGAGAAGTAGTGTAGAAAAAAAAAAAGGGGTGGTCAGAGCGGAGGTGAACATCAAGTAGGTCAGGCACAAAACATACTAGTTACTTAGACTTCTGTCAAAGCGGTCCAATGAATGTGATCAACTTTCAACACTGATGTCGAGAGCGGCTGTAGCATTTCAGGGGTTGTGATTGGAATCCAAGTTCATTCACCAAGTGCAAAGTGTTAATTTCAGTGACACAATTAATGCATTTTTTTAATTTGAAACTGGCGGGAAAAAACACAAAATAAATAGGGGTCTTGATGAGAATTACTGCCATCCAAAAACAAAATTAAAGCTTGACTTTGTTTACTGGCAGAGACAGATCACAAGACATACTGTACATTAGGAACTGATTAAAGATTAAATTAAAATAAAAAGGAAAAAATATGAGAATTGTGAATTTATTGTGAATTCATTAACAAAAATAGGAGCCATATTAGCCATTACCAATTACAATTTTCATGTTCAGTCACTTGAAGTGACGTCCCATGCAATTATTGTACTATTGCCAGCTCCTGTCATTAGTGCTGCTGTGTTTGTGCTTCTGTTCAAGCCTTAACTGAAAACAAAATCGATGAATAACAGCTAAGGAAACTGAACTGCCAAAACCTATGAATATTTCAAGACTGTAAATAACAGATATTGAGCTGACAAGAAATATGAAATCTTAAACTGGATAACCCCAGCTTCTTGTGTACCCAGGCAGTCTGTCACCACCTCTGCTAAATCATCTCTTATCTTCCCTGTTTCCTCAGCAGGGGGTCTCCAAGTACATCCCCGCCACTAAGGTGCGGATGAAATGACAGCACCGGGTGGTAACTCATCTCCTATTCTGCACCTGCTGTCCTCGCAGTACATAAGGCACTTGGGGGGGAGGGGAGAGAGACAAACGCAGACTCTAATGAGAGAGGAAGACAGAGGAGGAGAAGCAGCATGGGTGCGACCATTGACTGTATGCGACGTGGCTGCAGACGAATGAATCTGTCCATGAAGGTTATTGGATTTACAGCCCCCCCCCCCCTGGCAACGCAGGTCACAGCTTGAATGATGACAAATCAACCTTGCTACATGGTCTGAATAAGTCATTGACGCATCATCAGTTTGAAATTGCCTCTTCAGTCAGGTAACAACAACACACCATGAGTTTGCGTTTTTACAGCATTTTGCTTGAATTTTGTTGCTGCAGAAAAAAGCTTTTTGGCAAATTTAGAGGGGTGAATCATAAAGTGGCTCACGTCTCCCTTTTTTTTTTTTTTTTTTTTTTTTTTTGACATAATGGTTCAAAAAGATCCAGCTCCATCTCAATGCAATTATGTTGCTATATTCGGCAAAAGGTCGCTTTCTCATGAGTTTCACGTCTGATGTAATCATTTCATACATTTCTACATGCAAACCAAACCCAATGTTACACATCTAACCAACAAGTTTACAAGCCTGACTCTAACTCACTGCCAAAAGTAATTACTGAATCAGCCTTTTGGTTCAAGAAGCACGCCCTGTGTCTTAACAGGCCTATTGCTCATGTTAATGCAACAGGAAACGCTGGTCAGATTTGAAAATGATATATAAAAACTATGGCCGCCCCCTGTCAGAGACCCCTAAGTCGACTGAGAGTCTTCAAGTCAAGCAGTCTTTTTTTTTTGTCAATCAAATCTTAAATTGCAAGTGTTTAATTTGTTTATTTATTCTTCTACACTTAAGATGTATTTATTTTATGTTTAAAGAGAAACACAGTACCCTAATAAGCCTATCCTGTTGAAGACGAGAAGTTATTATTTCAAAACAGACAACTTTCAGGCCTATTGTTTTTATTTTCCATCTAAAAATTATTCCAATCTTAAATAATTTCATTTGTTAATTTATTCTTGTTTAGATTTATTTATTAGTTTTGGCAGTTATTTCATAGCGGGCAATGCTGTGAATTTATTATAAACTGTTTCATTTGTTTACTCATTTACATGTTTTTCATGTTTAAAATGAAATAAAATAGGCTATAAGAGCTTGATTTAAACTGAAATACATATGTGCTGCCTGTTTCATTATTCCAACAAATCCATATGGAAGCCCAACATTAGATGTCAGCAATTCAAATAGGCCGAAATTCAAATCTTGCATCATATGCAGCTGTCTTTTATTGATTTTTAAATGCTCAGAAATATGTTCCCATGACTCTGTTGCATTTAACTGTTAATGTGGTTGAAATCATCACTGAAACTCATGCCAGTGGATTTTCTGATTGCCAGATAATCAATATATAAAAAAAAGAAAGAACAAATAGTCGAATCTTCGTATTGAACAGCCAAATCCGACTGGACTGACAAAATTCTGAGTCGGGTACAGACTTAATAAAAACACCACCAACCTGCTGTGCTTTCCTTAAGAAGCTGTTGAACATCTCGCTTGCTCCAAGCAAGGGATCCTGACGTACTGTGAAAACACAATTTGACAAAACAGTGATGAAAAATTACAGAAACCAAAACAGCAACATGATAACAAAATTAGTCATACTGCATTGTGCGGTGGAATGCAATGAGCAGCAGCAGTCAAGAAGAAAAATGTTTGGTTTAGAATCGATAAATCAGCAATTAGTTAAGGGTATTTTAGTGGATGTTATATAAACATCCTTAAACTGAGCTATTTCGTAATTCCTAATTTTCCTCTTATCATGCAATTTGACTTTGTTGCCGTGAAATGGGCTTGACCTTTCAAAACATTTATCAAGGCAATCAGCTTCACATATAAAAAATTGCGCTTCACGAACTGAAGTTAATAAATACATTAACTTGCCATCTGGCAGAAGTTAAAGTAACTATAAATTATTACAGTCTACAGTTTAATCGTAACGTAGGCCCCGGATTTGGTTAAAGACTTTCCACTTTTGTTGTCTGTTGAGGCAGTTCTCAATTGCACTGCAGTGAATTTCTGCATTATAACTTTGTATGACAATATGACAAAGTATGTGTAGTAGCCTATACACTATTGTCCTTATACAAATTCCTCAAACCGTTTGACAAAATGTCAAAGTTCTGTGAGCCATCTGAGTCAGAGCACATTGTGTTTGTGGCAGTTCATTTTCCATAACTATGTAAAAGCCATGATGTAACCAAGTGAACTCCTAGCCAAGAACACCCTGTGTGCGTATGCTCCCAGACTATGAGCAAATACACACTTGAACAACGCTTCCTTGTTCTGCTGTAACTGCCAGTGCTTGAGAGGATTAAAACAAACCCTCCGCATTGCTGCCAGTTTCACTTATTCATTTGTGTATGCAGAAAGTTCACCCTCGACCCGTTCGCAAAATGTTGGCAACATGCTACAAAACCTCCCAAAATGGGATATGAAACTCGAGTAGCGTTCTTGAACATGATATAAGACTTGGAAAAGAAACCTTTCAAAACAGTCATGAGGCATTTTTACTAAAACAATAACTAGGGCTTCACTGCTGCTGTAAACAGAACAAAAACATGAATTATTCTTCAAAAACATTCATCTTTTCATTTAGAGAAAAGCTAAGTATCCATCCCTGGAGGAGGCACATCATCACGAGAGAGTCCAAACTCATAAAACTTTTACATACACATAACAGATCTGAAATCCTGAGTAATGATTTTCTTTTTTTTTTTTTTTTTTTTTTTTTTAAATCAGGTGTGTCAGCATAACTGCAGTGACTAGTGAGGCTTTGGCTGAGTGTCCCAGCTCACTCTGTGCTCAGATCATCACTTCTTTTGTGAAACTCTTCAGCTTTTATGTGGCATGAAGAAACCAGCGTATGGCTGGACTCCACTCAGACACCAAGCCAACTCATTCTTGTGATTGTTGCGGAGGAGCAAACATTTCAAGGAAATTGTGTTTATTCTGCAAAGTTACACTTTTTCAAAGACAATGTCTTTTCGTTTGTAGTGTTTTTTTCCCCCCCCTTTCACAAAAAGAAAAACAAAATCCCCCCTCACGCTTGAAAAGGAAAAATAATTGTCAGGGCTGTGTGTGCTGCAATTCAGAGAAGAATAGCATCTAATTTAAACACTGACAAAAACGACTATATTGTAGCTGGAATTTCTCAAGCAGAAATGAAATGTGAAATGCAACACAAGCCATCTGTTAAAAAAAAAAAAAAAAAAAAAAAGTCCATTCGGCATGAATAACTTACCAGCCTGCATGTATTTCTCCAGCTGTTCTCGTCTCTGTTCGACCTCAGCAGGAGTCAGTGTGAAGATCTTCTTTGGAGGGAAGGCAGGCACCACATTGCTGCCATATTCTTTCTTTATCTGTTAGTGCCAAACAGAAGATGTGAAACTAAACACAGAGGCTGCAGTGCAGCAGGCTATGCAACCTGTATTTATTATATATGTGCTCATATGATTAAACCTGTTAACTTCAGTACAGAGCAGCAGTCTCTTGAATTAAAGAGTTGTGCATTCATTTTTCTAAGAGGTATGTTCATGCAGTTTGAGATGAATCACAGGTTTATTTTAAGCCCTGTTTCAATGACTAGCTGCCGGAGTTTCCGTGCATAACACACACACAGACACATCTGGAACCCTGAATGTCTCGTCATTCCAAGTTTACTTTGTCTTCCAGCTTCTTGACTCATTTCTTCCCATTTTCTATCATCTGAAGGCTGGTAGCTTTGAACCGTGGAAGTCTTAAACTAAGCCCTCGCTGATCTAAAATCGCACATCAAAAGTGGTTTAATTTTAACCTGCTTGCTGCTGGAGGCAAAAGCGGCACGTCAGGCTCATCATTAGGAATTCACTAACACATTTTTTTCTCATTATGTAAAAAAAAAAACTCAGGTCTTGCACATATGGTACAATGAAGGAAGGCCACTGTCAGTGCTGGAGGAAGAGAGGTGATTTTCACCTCAACATACTGCCCTTTGGTATTTTTCAGTACGTCAGAGCCAGCACTGGTTATACATACAAATCAGCTCTCGTGCCCTTAAGACTGTACGAGCAGATATAGAGACACATAAGAGTCGCTTGACAGAACTCCCTTTTCTCCCTGTGGACTTTAAACAGGATCTGGATCTAGCAGAGGTGTGGCCTCGTTACAACTCTACACAAGGGAAACGATTAACATTCAGATTTTGTCAACAGTAACTGTGTGTGTTTCGGGGTCATGCGTACACCACAGGAAGCACTTAAAGATTGGAGTGTGTCTTCCCCACACCCTGTTGCCAAGCAACGGTAAAACTGTGCGACCGGATAACACTGTCTTGAGGATAGAAATAGCAAAGTTTGGCCCTTGCTTTCTTATTTAATAATGTGTGAAAACAGGGGACAGGGCACTTGTTCTTATGCTATGGCGTATATTTTCTAGCACAAAGAGCTCACAGGTAGTCAGCAACAATAATCCACCTCTTAAAAAACGCATCTCCCTCTTTGACAAGTAAATGAATTTCCACCAATAGCATTACAGAAAAACAATTAGATACTGAATAAACGAATTCGCTAGTAACAGCTCACACAATTAACCGTGGCTCCGTATAAAGTTTCACTGAGGCTTAAGACCAGGCAACCAGAGACTTTCCGACAACATTTCTTTTTCAGATTAAGTTCCTTTTCCCAGCAGGTGAAGTGAAAGAAAGGCCAAGAACATTCCTTCCATGTCACCCACCCCCTCCACCCTCCTCTACAATACCGCCTATTTACATGCAATGGTTTGAACTCTTGGAGGAATAAGAGCAGAAGACATCAAGTCACCGTGGCCGTGATTCAAACCGATGGAAGGCTGGCATATCGACTGTGCGACACAAAAGACGAGTGAAAGGTCACATTTGGTGGATGTTGTGGCATTTAAACAGCGTTCGGTGCACCGTGCATGCAGACCCATCACTTCTGGTCCAACTCATACTGACAGCAAATTAGTAAATAGCGATCGTTAAAGGCTTACCTGTTCGTGGAGGCCGAGAAGTTGACTGTAGCGTACCCGGCAGTGCAGCACACCATTGACATGGATGTTGTAGGCCTGTGGGAGAGAAATTAAAATCTGAGGAGGAAGGCTTTAATAGTGCAGAGGGAATAAACATCAAAAGCTTATATTGATCTGCTTGAAATGCTCGTAGGTGGAACTGCAGACACGAAAATGTCAAGATAAAAGACTCAAACAGATATGTATGGATAGAACTAATATTAAATGTAAAATCACAATCTTGTTTCAAATACAAGCTTGATAAAATAGTTTCCTGTCCAGACTTGATAGTAATCTTGTGGTGAACCTCTGAGAAAAAAAATACTAGTGACATCCTGTACCTTGAGCACTTCTGATTTCACTCAAAGACAGTTCAAAACAACCTCAGTCTCCTTGCATCTCATCTCATCAGTGAGCGTTTCCTCGCTCTGTTTTCATTAGTGAGATCAAACAAATGAAGTGTGAATCAAACCCTACTGACTTCCAAAGGGGGAAAACAGAACCTGCTGAACATTTTCCAATCAAAACAGCTGCTATGATTATGCAGAGGTAAATTAATACAGAGAGCAAAGCTCACATGGGGGAATCTTTAATTCTTTCTGAGACTTGTTTGTTTTGACAGGAGCTATCACTGGATACTCACCCCCACAAAAAACTACCATTTGGAATCAGCAATCACAGAAAGTAAATCTATTTTTAAGTCAGATGCCTTATTAAGTGTTGGGAATGATACTTAACCACATGAAAAACAAAGTGATACTTTAGTTATGCCCTCAGGAGAAGAAAAAATATAGTATTTTAAGCTTGCCCGAAAACAGCCTCACTTACAGAAAAAGCACCCTTTAACTGTAAAACAATGCAATGTTTTCCACAAGGTACCACAAGTCTATTCAAACACCAGCCAACCCTGCAACACAGGATACTGAAAGTGACTATTATTTGTTTTGTGAGCGAAAATGGCTCAAAAATACAACACAGAAACCTTATAAGTATAACACATGATTAAAATATGTCACGGCTTTGAGTAATGTTTTGTTAAAAAACAGTTACTGGCTGCTGCTGATTCCTGGAAAATTTGATACAACATAAAAGGACTTTTGAAGACCACACTGTTGCATGAAACTGCACGTACCATCCACTACTACACTCTTTAGCACCCAAGAAAGTGGTTTACGATCGTGACTGAACTATTTTGTTTTTGACAATAATATTTCCTTCCTCACTGGCTCAGAAATATCAGCTTCCACCAGGCTGTGTACAGCTCTGGACATGGATGAGAGGAAGTGCGCCCTGTATGCTTGTTGAAGCGATTTCCCGTTTGGGTGTCAAGGCAGAAAGTCAGTACTGAAATCTCCTTCACCTTCTGTTTCGATGAATATTTATAGTCAACACGGTGGGTCATCTGTCAAGACTAAAAGAGTTTTGCAGAATCCTGATGGCGTCGTTGCGTGCAGTTGCGCATGCCACTGCTGACCTATACAAGCGATCGATAGGAAAACAGATAAAGTACAAACCAAAACTTCTAGAGGGAAAGAGGAAAGCTACAGAATTTGGAGGAAGGCCAACAAATGAGCAGAAAGATGTGTGCAGTATCCAGGCAGGAAGGAAGAATGAGTATGCAGAATGTGTGACTCTGTTTGACCTGACAAAATACTACCCAGTTTTTTTTTTTTGTGAATTGCAAGCAGTTCAATGAAGGGACAGTTTAACTGGGCATACTTTATGGCTCTTAACACATTAATACTGTATGCCTGCACACTGACTTCAAACCACAAATTGATTTAAAGAGGTTTAAATCCCAGTTAAATCTGTATCAGGTCAACCTGACGAAGATCAGAATTGGATTACAATGTTTATTCAAACATATTTGTAGTTTAGAGTCAGTGTGCAAGTGTTATCTGTTTCACCGATGTTGTTTTCTAGTTGCACTGCACCTACATGTGATGTGCATACACTTTTTCTAATAAGAGAGTGTATCTGAACACATTTGGAAAATGTTTATTTGCTCACTACCAGATACAGGCTGATACAGGCATGCAGTTGGTCATGACCCCCATTGCATTGCAACACTAAACTGAAGCAGGTTAACTTGTTCATATCTAAGCCCTAACTTATTCCTAATCCAAAGTAAATGAGTCACCGTCATTCACTATAATGCCAAAGTCTCTTTTACACACCCCCAAACAAACTGTAAAAGAGAAGAAGATAGAAGTGTACCAGACAACAGGAAGTGTGCGCACTCAAAAACAAAGATTTGTCTGTGCTTGCACTGGAATAGCACCATATTTAAAAAACTGCAGCCCTTGTTATTCTAAAAAGCCCTGTGCAAACTCGGCAGATTCTGTGCCCTGCTGGTTCCAAGGTACACAGCCCATCTCTCAGCATTATAATCAAGCAAAGTCCCTTCCTGTAGACTGGTTTACAGGAAGGGTCACAATGACAGTCACACGACTGCCAGCTGAGAGGTGAAAAGCCGTTCTTTCCCACTGCTGTACAGACGAAAAAAAAAAAAATAGTGCCCAGCCAGGTAGAAAACAGCCAGAGGTGACACGTATTGACTTTAAACAGCAAGAGTAAGTGTTTGCAGAACAATATGGAGGGGAAAAAACATGACAATAGTTCCGTTTCAAGTTGAAAATCCCTGCACAACTTCTTCTTCTTAAAAAAAGTATGTCACTAGGTTGATTTCCAAAGATAATTCTGTACTTCTCTGTGCAGCAGGAACACTGAAGACAGACACGTTCAAATATTAATAAGCTTATTCCAAGATTTTTTTTTTTCCTTCTTCTTTGGAGCACATGGAGTCAAGATGGGAAATAGTCATTCACAGGTGTGTGACATTGAGAACAGCTAGTGTGATGTCACATGGAAATCAGATGTTGCAGATGTTATTTCAAAGCATCTGGAGAGTATGAGAGAAGCTGTGTTCTTCTATATAGCATCTGACACAAAAACGGTTTTGACAACGAATATATACCTAATGTTCTAAATGGATCCAAGATTATTTGTTGTGGTGCTGTTATTCGTTATACATAGCGGACGGGAAATAAACTTGAACCCAAGCTGTTCCCTAGCAACATAATGACTTCTGTTCATGTACAGCCCCGGCATGTTAATAGACGCACATTCACACAAATGCTGTTTCTAAATCATCAAGCTACATAAAAAACAGAAGAAATTATTTGAGTTGCCAGTTCCTCTTTGGATCAGTACTGTCACACATTAGCACATATGTGTCTGTGGCTGGCGTTCACACCAAACAAACCGTCACAAAGGCTCAAAATGTTTTATATCTGTAATACTTCACTATAGATGTCCTTGACCAACCTCCATGAATCATACTCTCTGAACATTACAGTGCATCTCTGCCAATGTATCTGTCAAGGCAATGCAATGAGTATTACCTTTCAACCATAATGGCTATTCAGGGTGCTTTAGATAAGGCATAAAAACAACATGTAAAAGACAATAAGAAAGAGAGCAGAGTGAAAGAAAATAAACACATAGTTAGTCTCAGGGAGGCTGCTCTACAACCAAGTGAGACGATGGGAGCCACAGATTATTTCTACTCTTGATATGCTGTCAAGACACGGCTGTGTTTAGACTGATATATCCAGCTTTGGCTATATTTTCTTCTCTGATGAACAAGGAGGATTGCGATATCATGGTGGTAAGCCTCAAATCTCTAGAAGAATTGAAGTGCTGACTCAAACCGTTAAAACAAAAGGGACTTTGTTGTTTGAGGCTGAGGAAATCAGAGCTCGGGCCACACTTTCCTCAGGTGGCTCAGTGACAGTTTAATTGACAACATGTCAACTTAAGCCACACCACTGCAGTCAGTGCAGTATTTAGTGGCTACATTACCATAGCTGCCATGCAAGATAAAGTTGATGTTGAATCATGATGAAAGACAGAGGTTGCTTCCCTGTTGATGTTTTCAACGGCCTCTTGTAATTATACTCAAGTCTAGGCAGGTTTTCGTAAAGGTTAAAAACACTTTTACTCAACTTCCTCACGTAGATCGAGATTATTCACCTATCTAGGCTGCATCCTTCAGAAACACGATCATTATATATGTGATAAAAATTAGCATTTTGTGGTCCAACTGGCGGTATAGCTGGTTTTTGTATTGCTTTAAACAGTTGTTTTTGCCTTCTGGCGACACATCACGGCCCGTGCTATCAGTTCACGTTTTATGGGACTATTTAGTAAACACAAACTAATGCTGCATTGACATTAGCCCGACCTGTGGCCAGCTGAAACACAAGCTAAGTGAAAGCAGGTAAAAACAAAAACACTAAATGTTCATGCTCACCACATATGTTGATCCATTTTCTCCCGAACGAACCTCCGTTTCAGGTATGGAAAAATGCATTTTTTCTTAGCTCGAAACACAGCCTGCTGCCAGACGAACCAAGAAGTCCTTTAACTGCACCACAGCTTACGATGGAGAAGAAGACACCACAGTTTCCCCCACAAAGTCCACTGCAGTGACTGTCGGCGGTGACTACGGAGGAGGAGGAGGCATTCACACGGTTTACCCACTGGTTTGTAAGTCCGGGGGGAAAGCGGTGGCAGGCTGGAGGAGACTGCTGACGACTTTATTATCTGGCCAACAACTCATGTACCAACTAGCCTTCGCATAAAACTTCTCCCACGTCAGTGTTAAACTTTTCTAACTGCCGTCCCCGTAGCAGCCATGTTGCAAGTGTCGAGTAATTACACCTTCACCGCTGGCGTTAAAATGTCTTTTTTTCACCCACTTTTACGTAATTCGTGGTAAATTACAACCGCTCACAGTTAAGTTGGAATTGAGTTTTAGCGTTTACGCGTAACTCTACTCATTAGCGCAACCAGATGAAGTTTCGGGATGAAAGCTGCAGTTGGTTCCTGCAAACCGCACAGCGTCGCAGAGCCGTTGGTAAAAGCTTACGAAATGTGAGGGGGGGGGACAGTTGCACTTGTTGTGGTTTTGCTTGTTTTTCCCGTCTCCTACATCTGCTGACGAAATATCTACACGGCGACCAAAGACGTACATAGACATAAGATGATAGAAATCACAGCAAAAAGCGAGTGTGCCACTGCCATCAAGCTAAGATGTGTAGTCAATGTATCTAGTGGCCCATCAAGAGGCATTGCAACAATCCCTGTGGTCCAAACCATTTTTTTTCCAGCCGGGGGTGTTTCCGCTCTGTGCAGGTAAAAAATATGTGAAAATTGCTATAAATGTCTGTCACACGTCTTTACACGTATAGATAGAACATTTAAATATATCTTATACATACACCACAGGCATGTTTTTCTTTGTATTTTGATGTTCATGACATCGCCTAACTTGAAGTCCCCACTTTATTTGGTCTAGCCGAAAGTGACAGCGAGAGCGCAGTCAAAATTCATTATGGTCAGAAAAAATGCGTCTCAGTTTATGATATTTTGTCATAGATTTTCTAGAATTAAACACGCCTGTTAATATACATTATATTAAAGACTTTCTTGAACTGTTGGGCTTTGTTGTACAAAATATTTTTAAATGAGTAAAAAAAAAATGCTCGAATGTTGTGAAGGTTTCACATTTTCGAAGGGCATAAACCTAAAACCTAATCAAGGGTTTTTCAATTACCTGAAAATTTAATTATTTGCACATATTATCAATTTATGCCACTAATAAACCGTTCAGATGCTTACTGTATGCAATAATACGCTGTTTGTTTTTTTCCACTTACTACAGACGCAGATTATAGTCTACGTTAAATGCTCATAATTGAGTTTATGCGTAATTACAGCGCAAAATTAGGTTAGACTTGCGGTTTCTGGACAAGTGTTTGGAGCAGCTTCCTGTCACATGTCTGCTACAGTAGGATCATGTGACTTCAGTCGATGAAAATGAAAGCTGGGGGCTACCAGCTGAAACCTGCACTGCTTATTTTGATCTTGAATTTATGTTTTTACGCGAGTTACCAGCTGACTGAACTACAGGTAAGACAGCTGAGAGGTTGTAAAGAGTTGTTTACTTTGATTGAGTAAATAAATGTTAAATTATACGCGCGTATTATTGATAAAGACCTTGTTTTGGTGGATATACACTACAGTAGCCTCACTACAGTAGCTTGATTAGGAGTACTGTTGTTTACAATCCTTTTTTTTCCATCGTCATCATTTGTAATCACAGATATGTAAGCTCTGCACCGGGACGGTCCTGAATAACACCGAGGTGGGCCAGTTCTGCTCCTCATCCGCTGGTCGGATAGAAGGACGCTGCTGCTTGAGAAATGACAACACAAGCGACCCTGAACACATCATCGGGTAAGGTCTTGACGTTGCCTTCCAGGTTTATCGGAAATACAGGGATTACATTTTGTTACATCAAGTAATAAACGGTTGATCAGGTAAATCTTAAGGTTAGAAAGAACTGCAGTTAAAATAAGAAAATAAGTTAGTAGGCAAAAAGTAGATTAATCAATATATAAAGTGTGAAAAACTTAAAAAAAAAAAAAAAAAAAGGGTGTAGAATAAGTAAGTGTTTACTTCTTTCCTGATGTATTATTTATTTCTGTATTTTTTTTCTGCATGTTTTGGCAATAATTTATTTCAGTATTTATCAATGTAAATGTTTTTTTGTTTGCTTTATCTTTATGTATCTCGCTGCAGTTGTTTATCTTTGTCAATATGTTAAGTTGTAGCTTTAATATTTTGGCAAAGTAATGAATTTCAGACTAGAGACTCCAGAGGGGGGGTTGCTGGATTTTCTTCTTAAAGGTGCAGTGTGTAGAATTTAGTGGCATCTAGCGCAAGAGACTTGGCAGAAATGCAATATAATATTCATAAGTAAGTTTTAATTAATGTATAATCACCTGAAAATAAGAATCGCTGAGTTTCTGTAACCTTAGAATGAGCCCTATATATCTACATAAGGAGCAGGTCCTCTTCCACAGAGGCCGCCATGTTGTACCGCCACATTTCTACAGTAGCCCAGAATAGACAAAGCCAACACTGGCTCTAGAGAGGGCCTTTCACGTTTTTTTTGCGAGTTTTGCGGCCGCTGCTAGATGCCACTAAATCTTACACACTGCACCTTTAATCTACAATACTACTATTATACTACTGTTCCCACTTCAGAGTAGAAATGTGTCTGATCGGTGCTTAAAATCTTACTTGCAACATACATTCCCTTTAGTGGGAGGTTGGGAGGAGCACTGAAAGTAAGACATAGTGTTGAGTTGAGCAAACGTTTCTTCTGCTTTGTCATCAATTTGTGTATAAATTCCTATCTTCTTACTGTGTATACAAGCTACCAGTGCCAATGTTGTAGCCTTTGTCCCTATTTGACATGTAGCCCATTACTCATGCAATTTTTAAAAGTTAGTTCTGTATAACATTAACTTTGTTCTATTAGTGTTTCAACATGTTTTATTTTTGGTTTGTGTCAGGTTGGATCTGTCCAATTGTTCACTAACTCATGTGGATGATCTTCAGGAAGCATCAACAGCAGTAATGATGTATGTAAAGTAAATACAATTTCACACAACATACATAATCAAAGCTGCATGTGTAGACAAAATAACAGAATAACCTAAAAAGCTCAAATCTAGAGGTTTCTTCTGTGGATGTGTTCATCAAAACAAAACAAAAAAAACGCCTTCATCACATCATGTTGATTCTGCATGAACATTTGGGCCTGTTCCACTTTACTGTTTAGACTTCTGCACGGCTCCGCTCAGGAAAACATACATCACATATGCGGGTGATACCTTAGAATGATCTTATCAACATGGGAGCAATCTTAGCCAGCAGAGGTTTAGGAATGTTTCCGTTTCTAGCATCAAATAAAAACATTCATCTCTCCTACTGTCAAGGACTAAAACTCTTCAGTTACTCTTATAGAAAGAGATATTAGACCCCAGAGCACTTCCAGTACAAGGAATGTACAACTATATCTTATTCATGTTTATTATTAATATCTATATGGAACAATTTCTTTGCTTTCTTTGCAGAGACCTCTCACTCAATTCAATTGTCAACATCAGTGACTTGGTATTTCAAGGATTTATTGAGTTACATTACGTGTAAGTACCCCGTTGCAAAAATTGAACTTAAGACTATGACAGCTGCTCATGAGTATCAAGTCAGTGTTATTTCTTTGTGGCTTTTTAGGATTTTGCCAGCAGACATAGTTTGTCCAGGAGGCAATACATCCTGGGAAAAGGAGGATGTCAAAAAGGGAAATCGTTTTTGTGAAGGCCAGAAAAATATGTGCAACCAGACTGGACAGCTGTGTAAGTCTCTGCCGTGGATCCATCTATGTATGGTGTCTATTGTGTGCACCTGTCATGTCATGCTTGTTTTGTTGAAATCCGATGTGTACGCACAGTCTATTATGACATATAATAACATGTAAAGCTGGAGTAGCCTACTGGTAATACATGACATCTGTACATCTCATAATTACTGACAATTCACAGCCATTAACTGTCCGGAGAACTCCCTCTGCGGCCCCTACGGCCCCGGCTTCTTTGAGTGCAGCTGTGCTGACAACTACCACGGATACAAGTGTCTTCGAGAGGTCAGTTCTGCAGGCTGCTTTATTTGGAGCCATTTATGTTGCTATTTCAAATATTCCACTTAATTACTGACGTCTTAACATTAGTACAGTTAAATCTTTTTTTTTAAGTGATGTATTTATTAATTGTCAACAGGGGGAGTTCCCACTCCTCCAGGTGTTTGGGCCTCTCGGAGCATCCACAGTGGTGATCTCTGTCCTGCTGTGGGTCACCCAGAGACGGAAGGTCAAACCACTCTGAGGCTGAACTGCATTCGACTGGCTTTTATCTTCATCTGCAATGATCTACTGAGCTGAAACTGACTGTTCTGAAAGGGAAAATGCTGACACAAAGTCTGAGGTGACCCCAGGCTTCTTTAAATATTTTATGACTTTTACACCTTTGTGGGGCAGCTATGTTTTATTTAGGGAGAATTTAAGACTGACATTTGACTTTTACAGCATAATCTCAGTAATTTTAGAGAAAGGATTTGAAAACATATTGC
This sequence comes from Thunnus thynnus, assembly GCF_963924715.1. Classification (NCBI taxonomy): domain Eukaryota; kingdom Metazoa; phylum Chordata; class Actinopteri; order Scombriformes; family Scombridae; genus Thunnus; species Thunnus thynnus. Next base: position 15,658,239 of record NC_089534.1, read on the forward strand.
TCCAAGTTTTAAATTAATTTGTTTTTTTTCTCAATAATGACCACTTTTAACACTGAAGTTGTAATGTTGACTGACACAAGGTTTTAATTAAGGTAATAGGTTGTGTTAAACAAAATCCTACTTGCTGTTAACTGTGCCAAACACATAATGAATGTGTGTGAGCTTGCACAACAATGGAACTACATGTCTTGAAGCATGTTTGAGAGTATTTGTAGATTTTTATCAAATTTGAGCAAAAAATTATTGCATGTTGAACATGTACTTTACAGAGCGCAAAAAACCAAGTCGGCTTCAGTATCTGAATCATGAAGATCCCAAGTTTAACTGAACTTGGTTTTTATTCTGCAAAAGGAGTTTTATTTATAAGTGGGGCATTTTAACTACTACTGTGCAGTATATCATTTAGTTGTCACGATCACAAAGTAATCTCAGCATACAAGTGTTTTTTCAGTTGCGGTCCAGTGAACCATTAACATATTTTCATCCTTCACAACAAATAGCGATTTGTTTGTATCTAAACCTGCATAAATGTTTTTTATTAGAATAAATGAATATGGTTTATGCTGTTGCCAGGCTGTTTTACCACGTTGCACGTTTCAGCTCCAAGTTGAAACAAGACTCAATACTGCTGAAAAATGATCTCCCTCTGATTGTACTTTTTGTTCATCAGTCACATGTGATAATTTGGAAAATGTCTTGATGTTGATGGGCAAGTAGTTTTGATGCTTCTTCCCAATGAGATTCAGGGTTCTATTAAAAACTTTAAAGGAGAAGCAGAGTCCCTCTATTCCTTTCCCTGTGTTATCATATTGACATTATGCATATATATAAAAAAAATCTGTATTAGAACAATTTTCATAGACTTCTGGAAATACACCAAGTAACCCAACTGTTAAAGAAATATGGCGTCATTAATGGATATCTTAATTGTATGTTCCATAAATACACGGTCAGATAACAACCTCAAAACTACGTAAATCTCTGAATGAGTGCAATGTGTTCATATCAAATGTTACATTAACTAATAAATGACAACTGTCAAGAAAATTAAGCTGTTTTAGGTAAATTGTTCTTATTCTCCTGTGTTTAAGGCTTAATCTGACACAAGAGCATTGTGTTGACTGTTTTACTACCTGGTTAATGTCTTACTTTTCCTTCCCCTCTTCAGCTGATCAGGTTATTAAAAACTAGTCTGGGGACTTTATGAGCCATAAAATCCTTCCGAGATCCAAATATAATTATGGGGTCATTTCTGGTTAGTTAAACTTGCACGCTGTGGTTAACAACAGGAACATGTTGTGGAGAATAATGGAATTGTTCTGCTTTACATCCTGGAAATCAAATGTTTCCTACATGTTTCCTGTAGCCGGTATTAAAAACACAGACGGAACAAATCTCTGTAATTATCCCATCTTACCATAAAAACACACAGAACTCTGTTTAAAAAGCATATCCATATGCCATTTCAGATATATATTTATTGCATGCTAAAAGCACGATAGCTTTCATGCACACAAACCCCACCATCAAGACACAAAGACACGGCCTAATGGCTCAGAGTGATGTGAGCCGGAGGTCGTTCACTGGTCCACGTTTTTGACTCGCAGCACCACGGGAACCGAGGTGCAAGGGATCATTCCCAGCTCTGTGATCACCAGGTCCACGAAATCAGGCGGTGTCACGTCGTACACCAGGTTAAGCAGGCCGAGCGAGGGCACTTCCTGCCAGTGCTCGAGCTGGGTTTTCCCTTTACGGGTCACGATGAGGTCGTCTGGGTCATCTGGAAATGACACGACGTCAGGGTTATCTAATGACTTTATATCAATTCCAAAAACAAAATTTGAGACAGGTGGACTGAATGTGTTTGTGATAATTCAGCAAATCAAAACAAGCCGCCGGGTGTTGTTTCCATACCGAGTTCATTGGACACAAAGGAATCTGTCTGCACCCTCTCACAGAACTTGTACGTCTCACAGCACACCAGCACAGGCACGTTAAAGGCTTTGGCCACCAGAGCTATTTGTGATGTCCCCACACGAGACATGACGTAACCGTTGGCCAGCAGAGCATGAGCGCCAAGGAACACCTTCGATACCTACGAGGTCCAAGATCAAGTTTTTGTTAGGATATGTACAACGAATAAAGAAACTTTTCTACTAGGGCTCTGATGTGTACATGTTTCTGCAATCACCTCTGGAAGGATGTAGGAGACAGCCGAGATAAGGACGTAGGTGCAGCTGATGCCTTTCTGGACCAGGCGCCTCAGGGCCTCCCTGCCCTCCAGCCGAGGCCTGCTGTCCACCACGATCACGCGGAACTTCCTGCCTTTCTTAAAGGCCTCGCACAGGATGTGGTTGACCAGTGACGAGCTGAGTAGAGGGAAAAAAGTACAAGTATAGATGGAAATAAGAGGTGGTGATTTAAGGAGAGAGTGTGGGAGGAAGAAGGAGAAAGGAAGGAAGTTAGGAGTTTAAGAGACCAGACCAAAAAAAAGGGGAAGAGAAAGTGTTAAAAAGGAGTTTAAAAAAGGATTTTATGTCTGGATATGCAAGGATTGCTTTTATTATGAAGATCATTTAAGCACTGCTTGGTAACTAGGGACTGCAGACGTTACAGCCAAAACTAAACACAGACACGGTTAAGACATATAATTAAATTTTTCCTTCCATGTCTGGTTGAAGTGGCTTACCATCCGTAAACTAGGATGACATCTCCATCACTGATCTTTTCTATGGAGGACCTGGCAATGGCTTCAGCAGCAAGAATTATCTTTTCATTAATGTAGCGCTCGATACAGTCCAGCAGATGACTTTTTGCCTAAAACAGAGAAAGTGAGAGAAATGTTAATGGGTCAGAAAGACATTATGTTTATCAAATATATGAGCTACAACACATGAAATGTACAGTAGGACTTGTGGCTGAAATACAACAAAAAAATAAAAAGCAATAACCTCTTCTTCTTTGCACTGACTAGAAATATTGGAGATCTCTTTCTTGATGTATTTGATTGCATTACCCATGCTGGCTGACAGAGGGCGACATTGATTCAAAAAGCTGCAAAAACAAAAAAATAATCATATGTAGAAAACTGCAGAGATTAAACTCAATGTTATTAATTCAATGTCAAATTATTAACAGACAAATCAACAGTCAGTCAGGAATGAAATGAAACTGAATTTGTACCTGATGTAAGGTTTCAGCTTGTTGACCAAATCTCTAGATAGCTCCTCGTTTGGAGGTGTAGTGTAGTCCCTTATTACCTGAAGAAAAAGAGCTTTTAGTTTGTTTGCTTTTATCTGCCCCAAATAAATATTAACCTCACTTATTTATGCTAGTTGTTAAAACATTATTTCCAATGTTACCTAGTTTGTGAAAAGGGTGACAAAGCATATGAGAAAGCTAACATATTTTCAGAATAGTCAAATTGCAACATTTGCGGCTATGAGGAGTGTCTGTTAACATGTACTAGATTATAAACAAAATCAAACATAATAATACAGTATAAAATAATGAATTCTTGCTTTTTTTGCTGCTGTGTCAGTCTAAACACAGGACAATATGATGATAAAGCACTCAGACTGACAGCTCTGTGTTCTGTACCTGTTTGAAGGCATGCAGCAGGGCTACAGAGCGAGCGTTGGATCCTGCAACAATGCCCTGCGAATACTGTAGACCCAGTCGAACAATAGCGGGATGAATCACCGAGGAGGGAATGCTGGCACAGACAAAAATTGTCAATTAGATTTAATACAAGTGAGCTGCATGAATCAAACTGTTGTGAGATAACGACGTGCTGTACCGTGGTATAATCAGTTTACCTGAGTTGCTGTGTTAGAGGGGCTTTACGACTGTACTGGTGAAGGTGAGAAAACAGGCTGACTTTGTAGCCGTAGTCTGACCGGAGTGGGATCTGAAGTAAAGCAGATAAGGGTCAACTGTCATCACTGCCCAACAGAACAGAGGCGATAACAAAAACTGTTTCACCACAATCACAGCACAACTGAAACATATAACAAAAACAACTTCAGTTAAATTCAATGAAGCCAATGGAGCCAAATTCATATGTGACTATATGAAAGGCCACAATCAATTAATATTTAGACTTTTTCATGTTTAACTTTGACATCAAATAAAAATGAACTCCATGTATGATTTTGTTGTTAAGGCTTTCCAATTAAAAATAATGTTTCAACAGGAAAGCAGAATTACAATCAAAAACCTGCACAGCAAACAAGAAAACAAGAAACTGTTACCGACCTCTCAAACAACAAGTACAGATAATTAAACACATCCCAGCGAGATACCACCTCTGAATTCACGGATCGAGCAATAAGTTTGTAGTCTATCTTTGCAATGACTGAGCAGCAGCGGTGTTGAAGTACAATAACAATCATAGGTTAGCATACAAAACAAGATTAAAAGACACTGTCGACGGCACACATGTAAATCAACCAGATGTCGATGGCTAATACCTTTGTAGCAGAATTGTGCTCTGGTGTCTGAAAGAAATGTTACGTACAATCACATGCAGTTATGACTGATGATTGTGTGACAAACAAAACATGCACTATCATCTTTTGATACCTCTGTTTTTTTAGATTTGTTGGCCACATTTTTGACCACACGTTTGTTTTATATATCTAACATTAGGTGATGATGACTTTAGTGTAACTTTTGTTTTTTTCCTGAAAATGATGTCATCATCATACTGTACTTTTTTCTTAAGCTTTCATTACATTTTAAACAAGCAATAAGTCTGCCAGACATTTTTCTGTCCTTGTCCTATTGTATTTTAAGTTCTGCTAAATTTGGGTAGCAACTAACAATTATTTTCATTATAAATTAATCTGTGGATTATTTTCTCGTTGTTTGTCTCTTGTTTTGTCCCGACCAACAGTCCAAAGATAATCAGGACTAAAGAAACAGGAAAATATTCACATTTAAGAGGCTAAAAGTACAGAATTTTAATTTTTTTCTTTAAAAAAAAAAAAAAAAAAAGACTCAAAATGATTATCTTTTATCAAAATAGTTGGCGAGAGATTTCTCTGACATCATTCATTCCTCAGAGAGAAAACAACCTTTTCTCTGTCATTGGCTGACACCTGCAACAGCTTGGTGTTACAACAGATGTCAATCTTGTTTTGTATCTGTGTATTTAAGGAAATATAATGTATGTTTATTTGCTGCAAAAGCTCAAACAGAACAATAAAGCCTTATAATAAAACCTTACTCAAGTCATGTATATGTATTCCTGATGAGTATTTTTGAATTGTAGGGTTTTTACAATAAATGTACACTTACACTGCTTTAGATTTAACTGAAGCTGTCGTGAATAAGACAAAGTGTTTAAGGCTTTTAGAAATAACATACAGTATATACTATAGTAGCCAACCTGTTGTCTTTCCAGCTTCTTGGCCAGTTTCTTTAAAACATCTGGGTTGTCCACTTGGATATGTTCAGGAAGCCTCTTCACCACTGAAAACACATGAAGGGTGTGAGTCTTTTCTACTGTATATAATGTGTAATTTCACTTTGATTGAATGGTGATTTCACTACACAGTGGTGGAAGAAGTATTCAGATCCTTTGCTTAAGTAAAAGTAGAAATACTGAGAGTAGAAGTACAAATACTCCTTTACAAGTACAAGTCCTGAATTCAAACTGTTACTTAAGTAAAAGTACTTTTAGTATTATCAGAAAAATGCATGTTAAGTATCAAACGTAAAAGTACTCGTTACACAGCTCCTTTTAGAGGGTTCTATTGTTATAGGATATTATATTGTTTGTTTTTATCACTAACAAATACATGTAAGAGTATTTTAAAGTTATAGTTCATCAATGTGGAGCCAGTTTTGGATACTTTGGGTAGATCATTAGTAATAGTACTAAATCATAATATATAAGTCTATCATAGGTTTTTATAATAATAATAATAATAATAATAATAACAATAATAATAATAATAATATTAAATAATGATAATACACTTTATCACTTTTTTTTTTACATTTTCATAATTTTTTTTTTTTAAAGATAAGAAAAAAGCGGACAACTTAAACAACAGTTAGAATATTGAAATATATTATTTTATGTAAAATCTCAATCTGAAAAGTAACAAGTAACTATGATCTGCAAATAAATGTACCAGAGTAAAAAATTCAATATTTCCCTCTGAAATGTGGTGGAGTGGAAGTATAAAGTAGAATCAAATGGAAATACTCAAGTTAAGTACAAGTACCTCAAAATTGTACTTAAGTACAGTACTTGAGTAAATGTACTTAGTTTCATTCCACCACTGTCACCATATATGCTGACATCCTGTTTGTTACAGTACCTGGCTGCAGCTCACTAGGCGGTGCCTTGGGTTTGCCAGCGGTGGCCTGCTGGCCCACGTCTCCCTTCTTGTTCTGTTTGGACGCCCTCTCAGCCTCTTGCCGAGCTCTTCTCTCAGCTTTCAGCTCTGCTTTACTCTTAGCCGGCTTGTCTGCCGGGGCAGGAGCTTCTGAGGCAGGCACAGGGACCGGTGCAGGAGCAGGCACTGCTGAAGGAGCTGAGGAATCAGAGTAAAGATTAATAACGAATGAGTGAATTCACAGATGTAATCAATGCATCCAACTACAGTAACCACTGGTGCCGTCCGCACCTTTCTGCGCTGTGTTTTGTGTTAGGGGTTGGGAGGCTGGAGCAGCTGAACTGACAGGCTTCTTCTCTTTCTCGCTCTTCTGTGAAGCCTTGTCATCTTTTTTCTCTTTGTTTTTCTTCTGCTGTTTCTTCTCTTTCCTCAGCCGCTGCTTCTCCTCTTTGGTCAGCTCTTTGCCCTCAGCCTGTTGATCAACAAAGTCGAGAAGGAAGACAGGACAGAAAATAACATATAAGCCAGATATTTAGCCTTATGTGAGAATGTGGAAAATGTCAGGAAAACATATACCAACCTTTACACGTTCAATGTCTCCTTTCTTGCCAGGTCCATCTGTAATTTAAGCAGTCGATGACTATATGATTACATCAGATTATCTCACACTTATGTAGCACTTTTAATAGTATGTCAGTTGTGGTGCTCTCAGTTGTCTGTGGCTCTGAACATCATGCTAACGAAACCGTGTTTGCTCCCATCATCTTCACATCACAGTGACAACTTCACACAGTCTAGTTTTCATTTATTCTGTTCATTAAAAAACACCTACACGAAGGGATGATGCAATAACATCGCGTTAAACGGCACAGTCTGGCGCTCCGGCTACCGTTAACTTGTTTGTAGTGCTAACGTTAGCATGGTTAGCATCAGGAAATTAACTTTGCTACGAGCCAAACAAAAACACCCCAAAACACGAGTTACACGTGTGAGACGTTTTATCGCTGCGCCCATCAGAAAGTAGTAAAAAATATCTGGAAAAGGTTACAAAGTCCAGCTGTTACACACTCCCCAAACTCACCTGTCACTCCACTGTCAGCCATGTTTACGATGCTGCTCCACTTCCTCTGCTGCTGCACAAACTACCAGCCCCAAAAACCTATATCGCCCCCTTGTGGCAAAGTCACAGAGCTGCTTCCCTCACTGCTGTCAATGGCTCATGTTATTGTAATAATAATAATAATAATAATAATCATCATCATAATAATAATAATCATAATAATAATAATAATAATGTGATACTATGATATTTATATACAGTCGATGGCTCTAACATGATTAAGGTTTAATTAGTTTTCAAGTTATTGCTTGCTTTTTTTGATATTTTCATTTTTATTGAGTTTTCAGCTCTTTACATTAACACAACTTGTATTATATTATTATTATTATTATTATTATTATTATTATTATTATTATTATTATTATTATTATTATTATTGTCAGTGTTTTGTACATTTCTTTTCATTCTCTTCCATTTAAAATGGAAACCTATAGCAGTTCTTCTCACTTAGAATATATTTTACACATTTTTAATTGTAAATTTCTTTCTTTCTCCTTTTATATTATTTAGGATTATTTAATTGTATATATATTTTTGACTGTTATGCACCACAATACCAAGGCAAATTCCTTGTATGTGCAAACTTACTTTCTCTGATTCGAAACATGAGCATGAGCGCACACAATATAACACTGTATAATACAACACTGAACTATTTTTATGAAATACATAAAAATAGTTGTCTGGGCCAATTCAGACATGTATATATGTCCACTTTTCCAGTTATTCCATATCCGAACAGTTAAGTTACTTCGTTCAACATCACGCATCATCATAAATGATCCACCTTTCCTTGTTCCTAGTTACTACTTTTCATAAAATAATAAAAGAAATGTATGCATTTTTTTGTCTTTTTTCTTTCTTTTTTTTTTTTTTTTTTTTTTACAATTAATTCTTGAAATGAAAGATATTCATTTGATTTGACTAATTTGCATTTGAATCACTTTGCCTTCAAGTAACATTTTAAATACACTATTGCATGGAAGGAGGCTTGTGGATTTTGTCCCCCATTACTTACATTGAAAGTGTATCATGAAGGGTTCTTCTAATGGTCAGAATGAACAGGAGGATTTATTAAAGTAAGTAGAACATGTGTCAATATTCATTTGGGCACCTGACTATTGTTTTAAAACAGACTTGAAAAACTGTGAACCTGTCCTTTAAGCTTTCTTTAGGCCAGACTATGTATATTAAATTTGTGTTTTTTATATCAAACCTTTCTACTACATAGAGTTGCAATTATAAATAATTATTTGTACAGTATTTCTGCTTATTCTGTTTCATCTTACCTCTTGTGTATAACTTTATACAAAACTTATAGCCTACTTTTAATTGTTATTTTCTCTGCGATTTCTCTTACTACATCTGAAGTTGAGCAGTTGATCTCTGCGCTGCATGATTGCATTTTGTGTAGAGGTAACTTTTACTAATAATGTCATTATTATTTTAGAATCAGAAGATTTCTTGGATCCCCTAGAGCCCTGATAATTGAATCAATATGAATTGTATATGTTGTAACTAAAAGCACTCCTTCAGCCCACCTTTTTAGTCATTTATTCGTGATGTTATGACAATTATCAATATGCAGGGAAGTGTTTTGTAAACTCTTAGACAATGTACTACATAGACTTTAACTGACACAGCACATCATTTGCTAAACTGAGTGTAACAACATGTGCCACATTTATTCTTTACATCTAAATTATTAGGATTTGCTAGCTTTGACTCACTTTATGATGAGCGAGCAATAGGGGAAGCTTAAAATATAATAAACGCATGTGGTGCTATTAAAACATTTTGTCCCTTCTGCCACAGCAGCACTGAACAAACTGCCTCACTAACATGGCATATAGATCCAGACTCATCTGTGGGTGTGTGTGTGCAGATACATCTTAATGAGTTGGCATACAGGCAGAGGAATGAACGTTATGTGTTAATGCATTATGTTCATTATGTTTGCGGTGTGGCTATCTGTATGTTTCTGTGTGGAACATGCACAGACTGTTATCATAAATTTCCAGCAGGACAATAAGGACTACATCTATGGACACCAACAGGCTGTTAGGTTGGTCATATGAATACTTTGTTATAACTTATTCCACAAATCCTCATTACTGTACAAAAAAAATTATTACTGTATCAGGAGCGCTATCCATGGTACTGAATTGTCTGGAGTGGACCCAGTGTGTACTGTCAGATTCTGAATATGTAACTTCACCTCAGACAGTTCTGATCTTTGTTTTGGAAAAGATAAAAAATGAAGCTGATATAATACATACACACATACATGACACATGATACAATACATATAAATTCCACACGATAATAGACTCAAGGCTTTGGGTGCTACTCATTCATGTATAGTAATGATGACAAAAAACCCAAATTTGTACTTTTTGTAGTAACTTCTATTGTGCACTTATTATCTAAGTGTCTGGATGAAACTGAATAGCTCCATAAATTAGTGTTTGCTGATTTTCTGAGCATTTTATGAATGAGTAACTGAATTACAAATGACACATATTTTTTTTTACCAAATAGACTTTTGAATGGAAACATGGGCTAGTGGTCAAATCTGCATACTGTACATCTCATAACAAACACTCATACCTTATATTGGGATATAGTTGGCAATGGTGTGTGCATATCTTTCAACTGTTAATTGAGCTTTTGGTTGTACAATTCAAGTTTAAATTAATACATTTTCAACTGCTATTTACTTACTGTAAAGAAACATATTTACATATTTTGTATCATTCCTTGTTCCTGACTTGTTAAAGACAATTGGAGGAATATCAGTTCAACACCTTACATTGTCAGTAATCTTTTATTTCCTTTTCAAAACAAGCATTGCAACAGAGGAAACAACCAATTCCGATCCACAAAAGAAAAGAAGCAATCTATTATAGTCACTGAACTACCGCCTCCAGAATATGCAGCATTACACCACAACGCCTCTGTGTCTTTGATTCCACGCCGGTGTCTGCTGACTGAATTCACGACGCAGTAGCTGGTTGAAGGGGACCAAACCTCACAGAAACACCTGACTTGGTTCCGTTTGACCAGCCACAGCAAGGCGTGTTGCTTCAGCTGCAAGAGGCAGAGCGAGAGACAGACAGGAGAGAGCGGGAGGAGGGGTGGGGGTGGGGGTGAGAGGGGGGGGTGGGGGGTTGGGGGGAGTGCAGCGAGGAGGGTAAGAGGGAAGGTTACAGTGGTAGAGGACGTAGGAAACAGGAGAAAGAGAGGAAATAGAAGGTCCTCTGAAGGCTTTCATGTCCTCTTTGGCCTTACCTGATGAAACACAGAGAGAAGAAGAAAATCATAAATGACTTAGTTCTGCTAAACATTGGACATATCCTGCATAGTTACAACATGGAAACAAGTGTCTCCCATGTTACCAAGCAGATAGTTCCTATTTAGAGGCATGGGAACCCTGACAGCCAGTGACATCTCCCTACATTTCCTTCCAAATCCAGCCAACAGGAGCGAAACCTTCACCCCTCAGTGACAACTCCACATCTCTGCCCTCCCTCCCTCCCCCCCTCCCCCTGCCTTTTTTGAGAGTCCTGTGGTTGCTATAATGGGTGACAGCTGTGGTCTGTCAATCCTCCTTGACTGTCAGGGGTTGGGGCAGGGCAGGAATTTTTCAAGAAGTCCCTGAGACCCGATCAGCAATGCCCCGGGAGTAATGCTAACTGTACATGTGCCTGAGCTGAAGGAGAGGAACAGGCCTTTCACCTGTTGTCTTGCAACACACGCACACACACACATACACACACACACATACATACATACACACACACACATACATGCACACACACACACACACACCTGTCTCATAAAACAAACAAAGGCATGCTCAGACAATATAGCTGAATGTAAATCCATCTGTCATGACTGTCATTCAGTTTTAAAAATGACCGTTGGAATAAAAAACACACACAGTCAGAAATGTCTCTTCTTTGCAGTGCGGTTGGCGCTCAAGTCCCCTTGAAACCACACACTTCCTTACATTCCATAAGTGGTGTATTAATATGGGGATATAAGGAAGCATGTCCTCACAAGGGGCAACAACTGGATTCACTGCTCAGCGGACACAAAGCACCCTTTCATAGTCACAGTTGCAGAGAAGCGGGAACAACCGGCTTAACAATGGTTAACTGTGACAGAGAGGGAAAGGGACGGGGCTGGAGAAACACGTGATGGCGGCCTCGATCATCTGCGCCACAAACTTGCTAGAAAGTCAAAGTTTTGTCTGATGGAATTAAAATTTGAATTTAATTTAAAGTAAAATATGTTTGCTTCTAGTTACAACATCTTGAGGCTTAATTTCCTATACAGTTGTCTTCTAAGATAAGCAAAAAGTTTGACCCTCTAGGAGGAAAAATAAAAAAATATTTGTCTGTGATAATAAGCACATGGAAAATTCAAGCTGCTCTCTACCAGCCTTTGATGGATAATGCCAATGTGATGATGCTGAACTGTCTGTCACAGTAACTTTACACTGCCATGTGTTTGAATAACTCTGAAGGGCGAGGCAAAGACCAGCAAACAAAGGTCACCATCTGTGTTGTTTCCTAAACATTATGCCATTTTGATCCCAACAACAGTGTCAAAATGAAATACATAAAACTGTTTTAAGAGCAAAATGAATAAATATCAATATTAAAAGGGCACGCATTTGAAATAAAATGAAGCTTGAATAGATTTTAAATATTTTACTCACCTTTTTTATATATATATTCTGTTGTGTCTCCTCCTCATGATGAGTAGCTGAGGTTGAGACGGAGGCCACTGTGGCTTCAGCCAGCTTCTCCTACACTCTTACTGTCTATCTAGCGGTGACTTCCTTGAAATATCTGACCACTGCTACAGTACAGCTCCAAACCAAATGGCCATTAGAGAGACTACCTTGATTAGACTGTGACGGCTCCTCTAAGAAACACATGTCAGGTAACCAAATTTCCGGATTCTTTCCTGTATCGCACCTCAGCTTCCCCTTCACCTGACAGAGGTGTCAGGCTCTCTATCGTAAAACTGAGAGAAAACATCTAACAACTGGTCTGATGCCTGATTTTACTCACATGGTGCTGCAAATCAAAGAAACTGAAGAAGTCAGGCCTTGAACATATGAATCTAGAAGATACTGGACTCAGTATAATAACTTTAACTGTTATACCCATTCCTGGTCTTGCAAAGTAAAACATTTGACATTTACCAACAAAAAGAAAAGCTGTGTGCAAAGTTGTTCTAAAAGCAGAGATTAAACTGAAAAACTATCATTTTCTTCTCCCACAGCTCAGTCAAAACTCACAGACCAATCTTACTCCTTGTCCCTGAAGCCCAAACTCCTCTAACTATCCCTCCACTTCCTGACAACCATTCCCCAATTTCACCCTGCTCCTTCTCCTCTCTGAGCCTCAGCCCTCCTGCAGATCAACCATCCTCCTCCGTATCTCGCCGGTGGATTGTGCCCACTACAGGCCTTGCAGATCGGCCTTTTCTATCCCGCCAGGAGCGCCCCCCTCCAAAGCGGCCTCCCACCTGTTGGTGTCCTTTAGAAGCCCGGGCCTCTCCTGCGCCTCCTGTCCGGCCCAATCAGGGCCCTGACAGGGGGGAGCCAGCCTGTGAAATCACACCTCTCAGCTGTTCACACTGGGCTCGAGACACCCTACACCCCTGCCGTTCCTCTGTTCAGCCCCCACCCCACCCTGCCTCTATTTTACACCGTATGTCAATGGCTCCTTTTTGGAAAAAAAAGGGTGAAAGAGAGGGGATAGAGAGAAACAAGGAAGCAACTGCAGGATGGGCGTGTTTTATTGGTTTTGGGGGTACAGTCAGAACAGCAGTTACAGCAGTCCATGAGTCACAGCTGAAGCCAAGGTTGAGTTTCATCCCGTTTTGGTTGCTGGGGCTTCACTTTGGTTTCATTGTATTGTTTACAGTATAGCTGGAAAAAGTGACGTTCACTGTTATCAAAAGCATTTATAGAGTCTCATGAGCTTGTGACAAAAGCATTTTCAAGCCAATTTCATGTCATGACACGATGGCTTGAGATAACAGCTTTCGTGAGGCAGCCAAAAAAACACATCAATCTGCCTTGCGGTCAACCAAATGCAGTAAATCCTTTGATAAACTGTAATGTAAACCTCCGTTAATGAAGCACCACCAGTGATATGTGAGAAGTGTGAATAGGTTATATGGGTGTGCTTGTGGCACCATAAAAACAAGCACCAGCGGCCACAAGGTGACCATCTTGCCACCATGACACTGACAAAACAGCAGTGAATGTAAAAGAAGCTACTGCAGAGGGGAGGGAACAATCAAGATGTTGAAAATGTAACAAAATCTGTAAATTAAAAGGGTCAGAAATGAAGTGCAACAATTTCTCAAGAGCTAATCAGCCATCTTCAGCCATTTAACCACTGATTATCAATGATTTTGTCATTATACTTGCTGTTAATATCTTCTAAGTAGCTATATAGAGTCTGTAGATCCATATTTGACTGTTTTGAAGCGTCTGTGTGACCATACGGTGATTACCAATACTGTAGAGGCAAACGGGCCGAGCTCAGGGGTTCATTTTCCTCTGCTGCAAGCACAAGCCGCTCCACTAAGGTCAACACCTGTGTTCTAAAATCAGCCCTGGGGTTGGGTGTGATAGGAACCCGGGCCTCATTCACAGAAAGCTCGAGCTCAGAGAGGGGGGCTTATATTGAAACCCAACGCTCTCGCTATTTTCGAGGCACCCGCCGTCCACAAATAGCACCCCATCGAATCTTTGTAGCTCCCGTTTTTCTCTCTGCCGCAGGATGTTGTCTAAATTCGACAGTTGTTCGATATTTCCCATGGCCCGGGGCCAGGGTGTATCACAAATGCAACATTTCCACTAATGTCAGCTATGCGCCAAGGCCTCGCCAGATATATCTGGGTGCTAGAAATATCAAATGACTTTTGTTGTTGAGTGGATTCTTGGTCGCTCACACCGGACACAATGGTTAAGACACAAATCATAATCCTGCTGTTCCTCTTAACGGGACAGCTGATCACTGTCACATACTGGCTCACAGAGCAACTATCAGCCAAAGACTCTCATCTAATCATCTGTTTCTCTTTCATCATGTGTCATGCATCATGCAAAAGATCTCATCTTACCCTGTGATTTTTTTTCATCTGTCAACCCCTCTTCTGTTTTATTTATTTGTGTTCCAATCATCAGTCTGGTGATCATTTACAGATCTAAATGAATCCCAATAAAAAAAATTAAAAAAACATTCACAAAACAAACAGTTAGTGTGATTTAACAAGGTCTTTGAGTCACTTTTTTAAGAACAATTAAGCCAAAATGAGAGGAAGACAGCTCTGGAGTTCAGCGGTTGGGTTGCATGTTATCTACAAATTGGGTCAGTGAGGTTATTTTTATCCCATGTTCACATACCGGGGCCCCCGTTTGCTAATCACTTTGTTCCCCTCTGTCATACTCATCTGCCCCCTTGCCAACGTACCATTGCTTCTAGGGAGGTCACAACATGCTTTCTTGGCAGGGGGAAATAATTTCCCTCGGGACAGGCAGGTAAGAGTTAGACTGACTAACCCCAGAGCAGTTTCTTCAACAGCGGATAGCACGGATTTCTATGGTATAAATAAAACTGGCAGCTGACACCAGATCAGGTCCTGCACTCTGCACAGGGCAGCGACGTGCACGGGGATGGAACAAGCTCGCAAATTAACCCCTTGGTCTTTGGAGGAAGCTCCATTGCAGGAGG
Organism: Thunnus thynnus; assembly: GCF_963924715.1. Taxonomy (NCBI): domain Eukaryota; kingdom Metazoa; phylum Chordata; class Actinopteri; order Scombriformes; family Scombridae; genus Thunnus; species Thunnus thynnus. Next base: position 15,673,475 of record NC_089534.1, read on the forward strand.
TTAAGAGGTAACCTAATAAGCCACTTTAGATGTATCATATATTTAAATCTATCTAATCTTTAAATCACAAAACATCTCCTGTCTGCCATTTTTTTCTACATTAATCTGTTATAGTATGACTGAACTTTATGTTTTGAGAAGTTAGACAGTAAGATTATGTCCACAAATATAATGTTTAAGTTTTGCAAAGTAGTTTTTAACACTCAACACAAATGTGTGAATGATACATTATAGGACATCACATGTATTTCTTAAACAAAAGATCTTAGAAACCAAAGAAAATAGCAGCATGCGGAAGAAGAAATTCACAATATGCGGTATACAATATAACGGTAAAACTTTAAACAGGTAAATGTTGCTAATGCTCCAGCAAGAAACTAAAAAAAATCAAAGTGAAGTGCTTGATCCTAACAAAGATCAATACAGATCACTTTGTACCATGTTGCCGACTCATTACGTGGTATGACATTAATGCCACTCTCTGTCCTTCCCTGGGCACACCAGTTGCCAGGGCTGAGGTTGACACAGCTGTTACAGGGAGCCTGGTCCCGTGTGTTGAAGCAATGGAGCAGAAAAGGTCAAAGGTCATCGGCATTTAGGCTAAAAGAAAGAACAGGTGATGGAGAGGTGAAGGGGACTCACTCAAGTGATTCACGGAAGGAGCGGAAGGATTTTTAGACGGATGCTTTAAGGTCATTTCAGTTTTAATAAAGATCTGCAACAACTTCTGATTATATCTCTTACTGACAAAAGCATCTTTTTTTTGTTCATTGGTGACAATTTAACAAACAATTCCATGTTGTGAAATGTGAAAACTAGAACTAGATAAAGCTGAATAAATTTTATGAGCTTGGTGTTCTCTGCAAATAAATCAGAGCAGACTTTGTGTAAACTCTCATTCTGGTAACATCAGGGTGTTAATGACTGCTGGAGGACAAACAAAAGGTGCTCTCTCTCTTGATTACATTCAAGTTTCATCTCTGGAGATTTCTTTAACGTGGCACCCTAATTACTGTAGGCTCCGATACAAAAACCCCCAAAAGGTGTCATGACAGGAAACACATCCCTGACTTTTCTCACCAACCGAACAATTACGACATGAAAGGGTGCTGGGTGTTACACGGGGGCCTGTGTCCTCTTTTAACTGGCCCTGTTGTAATGGTCAGGCGGCCTCTGAGTGACCGGATGACAGGTGAGCTGCAATGTGGTGGATCAATACAAAATACAAAATACCGTGTGACACCATCATACTTAAGTGCTGCTGTCCATTTCAGGTTTTCACTCTTTTATTTGTCCTCATTTTAATGAAAACACAGTCAGTGTGCAGGTCAAACCTGAGTAAATATGACTGAACGTTCATTTTATTTGAAACATTATTTTGCAAAGTGAAAACTGAACTTTTCAGTGAAATTACATAATTAAACATGTCAGATGAGATGTTGTAATTGTGTAAGTACAGTGCAAATACAGGAAGAAAGTACGGAAAGTAACCTGTAACAATACACATATATACATTAAACGTGTAGCATAATATAGATATACACAAATTAAGATGCATACCAGCAGTAAGTAATGCTATTTACTATATATAGTAATTCATGTTTGAATGATGACACATGTTTATATTACATCTTTAGTTCTGGGCAGCAGATATATGATCATATGTAGGCAGTATTTCAAATAGCTTGTCATTCATTGCTGTTGTGTATCCATCAAATGCACTGCTGATGGCAGTTTTACAGTAAGATACTTTGAATGTCTAATTTTTTTTTAACTGTATCAGATATAAGGAATATATATATATGCATATGGGAAGAGCTATGTAATTTGGTACTTATAGAGACAAAATTTTGAGACTTATTTTGTTTTTTGAGGCCGTTGATGGTTTCCAGTGGACTTTCTTTGGATTAACTGCTCCATTTAAACCCATGTAAATGTGCGTTATTTATTTATTTACTATTGGGAACTTTATTCTTCATAAAAGCTGAATTGTATGCTTATCTGGGAACAGATTTCACATTTTGTGCACTGACTAAAAGACTCCAGTTTTGCTTGCAATATTATTGGAATTCATCAATTAGAAGTGTGTCAATTTAACACAAACTTTCTCTATAATTATTACCACATTACATTGTCTTTCTGGAATATTCCTATGAAATTATAGTGACATATCAGCTGATTTTGGAAACTATAGGACTTTGATACATGCTACTGTATATTTCTCGGTTCACATGATGACCATGATGTCCATATGTCTATTATAGTGTTCCCCTCAAGGCCCTGCCGCCAAACATATACATACATATGACCATACCTACTTAACTAATACATGGATTTTTCTATCAGTATACAAGCTCACTTAATGTTTGTTACATAGTACATATGATACCATGTATAAAGTAGCACACCAACAAACACATTAGGCTTTATTAGACTTAAATTCAGTTTCAATCACTTCAAAAATCTATATTTAAATTATTATCAACACACAGTACACTTCCATAAAACTTTACAGCTTTACCCAGAATGTCAAAGGTTTTGTCTTGAAAACGTTCTCTCTGCCACATATCTTTACATGATCCTTTACTGTGGCTCCTGATCGATGAATGAATGTAGAGTACAGGCTCTGGACACCCAAGTGCCGGTGGGGGTCGTCAGTCAGCTGCCCGGCTCCCACCAAAAGGGAATGACAACTGCAGGAGCGCCAGCAGCAACAGCAGCAGCAGTCAGCAGCAGCAGTGACACCGAGATGAAACAGAGATGGGGTTTATGGTCGGCAGAGAGAAGTGGGGGGGGGAGGGTCGGCTGAATCAGCTGCCCAGCTGAGGATGTTTAAAGCGAGAGTCAGCAGGGATAAACGGTGGTCTCTGTTCTGTCCAACATGTCTGCTGTTGCCCCCCTTCCCCGAAACCTGTTCCTTCTGTTAAACAATATTAGTTTGAATCTTTTCAGGAAATATTTCTGTTTGACTGCTACACATGATGATCTATTTGCTCCTCCATCCATCATCTGCAGAGATACTAGATTAAGTGGATATATCACCTGCAGAGTGTAACAAAGACATCATAGAAGATGATGAATTTTGAGTTTCTTCAGAGCAGGTTTGGTCCTCCCATGAGTCCTTGACATCCAAGAAAATTCTCTAGCTCTTGAGGGATGAAGGTGGTAGAAATCTTCTTGAACTGTTTTCCAGATTTTCCCCCAAAACATGGAGAAATCATGGAAGTCATACTGGTAAAAAACAATATTATCTTTTCCATGTTTTACACTCCAGATCAGTATTGTCAAACTAACAACTGACAGTTTTTGGTACCTGTGAACACTTATCAGAATAAATAATCCCTATGAAAACTACTGATGCATGCTCTGTGGATTATCCAGAATTACTGGGGCACTATTTCCTGAAAGAGATGGTAAAAAATGTTGACCTTTTTAATGTTAGTTATCATGAAAATCCATTAATTTCCAGTGTATTTGGGCAGAGGCAGATATCTCAAAAGCTGGACAAATTAAAACTAAAATCTGCATGCAAGGTAAGGGAGAAAATATGGTTTTGGGGTTTATTTTTTTTGTAATTTGGGTAAACTGAGTCTTTAAGCATGTGTTGCCATAATGTTTGAGGTTGTTCCCCTACTTGCATTAAATATATTTAGGGTGGGGTGGGTGTCTTGGTGGTTTCCGGTGCAAACTATAAATTGCAACATCCTCAGTTTGAGTCCGTTCTGGTCTGGTCTCTTCCTGTCATCTCTCTTGTGTATACTCAGAAATAAATCCCCCCAAAAAACTCTAATAAAATATCAGATGAGTGTTCTGGGGCATAGGGGTTTGAGGTGCTGACCATGTAATCCCAACATCCCTGAGTTATTCCTGGGACGTTTTCACTCATATTTCATTTATTAGGATTCCCCATTAGGAGATTGGGGATGACAGCATACATGTCATCCCCAATCTCCCTCTGCTTATTTCCTGTCAGCTCAGTGTGCTATTTAGTTTTAAAAGTGAACAAAAATACTTGAATAAATCTCTTGAGCTACAGTCTAAGGTGACACATGGTGCTGTCAAATTCAAATGACTAAACCATATGCAGGATGCCTGTGTAATTGTTATTAGCCTAGGCTATATCCTGTCATGTTATGTTCTTGTTATTGTCTCCATCCCACTGTTGCATATCCGTTGGTCAACCCTGTACTGGGTTCAGAGAAGACAATGGCCTGCTGTCTGAAGCAGTCAGTGAGTAACTGTAGTCACAGTCTTCACCAGCACCATTTGTTGATCCCCATCACTCATGTACAGATGTTTGTTACATCAGTACTAAAACTGGAACTGTAATAAAAGGAAAACTGCAGTACAAATTTTAGTTTTGATTTTATTTTTCTACAGCACTTTATCACCAAAGCGTCACCCTCATTCCCCTTTTTCTCTTCCCCTCACAGGTCATCCCCACTACTGAATTATACACATAAGACCTATAATTACTGTAAAATAAATGATAATAATACCAAACTTCTTACAAAGTTCGTATTTATAATGTACTGTATGGATATAGGCCTTTCTGCTGTATCGTACAAAAATGAGCTCCATTCAACCCCCACACCCACCCGAGATCTCCTCTCGTCCTCTCCATCCCCCTCATGGGAGGTAACAGCTGTGGTGTCACCCCAAGTCACATGACATGGGCAGGTGGGAGAAACCTATGTGGGACATCCACCCCCCCCCCCCCCTTTCTTCCCTCCTATTCTCTCTCTCCCTCTCTCTCTCTCTATCTCTCTCTCTCTCTCTCTGAATGTCAAAGCACACATACACAATCTCCTCTTTTCAAGGGTGTGGCCATTTTGCATCGTTGGAATGTGCTCCGTGTTTGTAACTCATACTGTACGTCTGATCCCCCACATTGATGAAATACCACAGACAGAAATCTCTCTCGCTCGAGTCCGTGCTTGTAGCTGTCGTGTCGTCGTTTCTCTCCAGAGACTGTCAGCTACACGAGAGAGAGCAACTAGTCATTAACAAGTCACAGTAAATTTCACTTTACTCCAGTGTTCATATTTGATGATGATGATAATGAATCATTAACTCACATATTTTGGTCTTACCCTCCCATGGCACTGCTGTGCATCAAAATTGCTATATTCCCAAAAAAAACAAAAAAAGTCATATAAAAGCAGAATTTAACATGCAGACTGTATACATGGTTGATTTTAATTCAGTTTAATTCAATTCAATTATTTAAATCTGTAGTAAAAACATTATAGAAATATGGAAAATTTTTGGGTGTACTTCTGTACTTCTTTTCCCAATTATTAATGAGGAATGAAATTGTAGTGTCTTTTATTTGTTTCAATTATTTTGGTTTACTTGGAAGATAAACAATTTAAAAGCAGGATTAGAACAGTTAGAGGATAAAAAGGTATATATATATTTAAAAATGTTAATCAAAATTAAGAGATTTCAATGTGACTGTGATTTGTCATTGCACTGTCAATGTCCTGAAGCTACTGTTGCTCTGAAATGAGAGTGGAACAAAGACAAGAAGCATCCTGGTTATGATGACAAAATCAAAGATGAAATAATGCAGTTTTATATGCACTATGTAGCACACTATGTATCCTGCAACATGTTTTTCATTAAGTCTACTCCTGGGCATAAATCATCTTTTTATGGTAGGCCTATATATGGGAAGTGACATGAGGAGTGATGTGGCAAAGATGAGCAGCAGGTTACTGAGTGAACAGGAACACTGTCATTAAACTGCAGGATTGAAGCTCTCATATACTGTAGGAGGCATCCACCTTGCAGCATTGAATCCCCCCTATAGCCCCAGCATGCTGCTCTGTAATTACCTGTACCTTGTTGTTAAGAGTTGTAGCCAGAAAGAGAATTTCCTCATCCTTTTATTAGCGCTAATGTTAATACAATAATAATTAATCTTTAGAAATTGTAATATGCCAAACTGTCAAATAGAGCTACAATGATTAATTGATTAGTCCCCTTTTTAGTTCCCTTTTTGGCTTGTGTCCCCTTAAAATAAAGCAAAGTGTCACATTTTGCGATGTCTACCAGTTAAATGAAAGAGGGCTTTTTGAAAAATCTGAATAACTTTTAGAGGCTTGAGGAGATAAAATACAGTAATTCACAATAAATAAAGCAAAGGTTTGAGGAAAGCTTGAAGAAAAAAAAAGAAAATTGTGTGTCAGAAATATGTTTGTTTTTTTTCTGTTGTCCCATTCTGTCCTATCATCTCATGACCCCTTAGATTAATCCAACAACCCTTTGTGGGGGTCCTGACCCCCAGTTTGGGAACCACTGGATTAGTCAATAGACAGAATATTAATCAGCAATTATTTTGATGATCAATTAATCGCTTTGAGTCATTTTTTTTTAGAGAAAAAAGCCAAAATTCAGTCGTTGAAGCTTCTTAATTGTGAATATTTTCTGCTTTCTTTAGTTTTCTATGATAGTTAAGTGAATATCTTTGGGTCGTGTATGTCACTGTTGGACGTCTTTATAGACCAAACAACTAATCGATGAATCGAGAAAATAATCGTCAGATTAATCTATAATGAAAATAATCGTTACTGTCAAACACAGCCTGCGATTTATTCGGGTTATTATTATTATTTTATTATTTTTATTTATTCCTCTCGCTGGGGGAACACGATGTGCTGGTTTCAGTTTCTGGGGACAGTTTATACAACCGGACTGACCGGTGCGAGGCAGTCATTCTGCTTGTAATCACAGTTTAAAGTAAAGTTCACTTTTATAACTTAGGACATAACTACATAAGCAATATTCAGATTATATTTTAGACTGTTACATTTGTAGAGGAGGATACTTGATGTTGAAGTTAATTAACGTGTAAATATTTGTATCAATATGGCGGCGCAGCTTTTCTCTGTAAACTGACCAGTGTTTTGGAGACGAGTCGCAACAAAGGTTTGTAACTTACCTGTAATTAACTCAGTGTTACATTCAAGACACTTTTTTTGTCAAGGTTGCAAACAGCCTGGTTAGTTTATCCTTGAGGTGCATTAGCAGTTAGCTTGATTGTTAAATGCTGAAGTAACGAGTCTGCAGCAAGTTAGCTTCTTCAGCTTAATGTGGTTTAGTTATATGTGGTGTCTAACTTACGATATAATATCTGCCCTTTTCTCCAGACAATGTTACTAACAGCTGGTCGCCTGTCCAAAGTGCTGCAGCTCACCCTGGCGGTCATCAAACCAGATGCTGTCGCTCATCCTGTGATGTTAGAGGTGAGCTCAAACTACCTCTCTATTATTATCTGTTATTATCTGATATCATCTGTTATCCTTATAAATCCTCAAGACGCTGAAGTCAGCCTCTGATTCGGGAAAGTTAAGGGGAACATGCTTATGAAAACTGAAAAAAGGGCGATTTGACTGATATTTCTCCATCCAGACCACATCAGACCAGGTCCAGATCCAAAAACCTCTATACTTAGACCTGTAAAATCTGGACTAGATTAACAAGGAGACTCCAGAGACTCACAGTTTCAGATTTGTGAAACCTTTATTCTGTTTGTGAAAAGTAAAAAATGGATGATATCACAGATATTTCTCCACCCAGACCACATTTTAACAGGTCCAGATCAAAAACCACTATACTTAGATCTGTCAAATCTCAAGTTTGAACCAGCAATGCCTAAAGTAATAATTCAATTATCAAAATAGTTGCTGATTAATCTTCTGTCAATCGATTAATTGACTAATTGTTGCATCTTGTGTTCACAGAGTTGAGGTTCTTTGTGCCTTAAGTTATGCCATAAGGACAATATTAAACATTTCATTGATAAACCAAGTGGCTGTATCTTTCTAATAATTTATTATTTTGGTCCACTGTTAAATAAAAATATTATAAGGAGGAGTGGAATTTTCATTGACATGGCCTAAACATGCTCCACTCTCACTTTCATTTATTTCAAACTGTAAAGAAGCGTCATTTACTGCCTTGATAGATTCACAAGCCCAGAGGCCTCAATGTCATGAAAACTGTGTCAATCATAAAAGAGAAGAATGTCTTTTTTAATCAAAATATTTTTCTATAGTTCACTGAATACCTTCAACTACATTATGGCACAACAAGGTAAAAACAACCTTTTCCTTTTTCTTTCAGGCTCTTCACCAGAGAATCCTGGACAACAACTTTGTCATTGTTAGATGCAAAGATCTGGTGTGGAGAAGACAGGACTCTGAGAGGTTTTACGCTGAACATTCAGGTGTGAAAACATCTCATCTATATTGTTACACTGCAGTTACACAGTAGTGACTCTATCCGAACAAACAAATGCGTCAACAGCCAACTTTAGCAGACGTGTGTAGGTTAAAACAAGTGATTCATCGGGTACTGTATTATTAGAACAACCACACTCTGACATTTTGAAAAAACACCTTCTTGTTGTAAGTTGGATAATTGAAAGTCATGTTTCTGAGTCAGACAGTGAAGAACGGTATTTAAAATAATTATGGATTGTGCAGAATTTTTAAGAAATATTTTAGAGTTGAAAAAATGTTAAAGTTCTGATTAACTTGCTTTTGTTTTGCTTTTTAGGGCGATTCTTCTATCAAAGACTTGTTGAATTCATGTCAAGGTAAGCCTCCATGCTGTCATTATCATAGATCCCCAAACAATTACCGTGTTGATTAATTACTGATGCTATTATGCATTTGGATAAATGTTGTTTTCTGTCTGATGTATTGAAAATGGAATAAACACATAACCCACTGGGCTGACACAGATAAAGCCCCCTTAGGTGATTGCTCTCCTATTTTATGCTCAGCAAGTCACCAATTAATAATCTTCTGAAACATCACAGCAGGAGTTTCAATTAACAGCAGACTGCCTTGTTTAGCACACACCACACACCTGGAACAATTGTCTGAAAATCGCCATGTAGCCTGCCCGCATTAGCTTTTATTGGCTCTGCGTGCAGATTGCAGAAGGTGCTCACAATCACATCGCCATTTTTGTCTCGTCGCAACAGCGAATCAGTAGTTGCTACAGCAACCTTTCTCTGGGTGCTGTTAGAGTTATTGGAAACATAGGAAACATCTTCAGTGTAGTCACGTTTGAATCAGCGAGTGTCCAGTGCAAAAAAAAAATCAAATGTCTCTAACAGCCGGATAGGGCAGGGAATGGCTTTCTCAGTGAATGTGTAGCTTACAGGACATAATATTTAACCATAATTCATGACTAGTCAATTCATTTTTATTCATAAAGCACTATATCATAAGTTATTAATTTGCCTTGGGGGGTTTATAGTCTGTACAGCATATGATAGCCTCTATTCTTAGACCCTTGATTTGAAGAAGGAAAAACTCTTTAACAGGGAACATTTTGAATCACTCCCAGGATGGACAGACATGCAGTAGATGTGTGTACAGAATAAACCAGAGAGCAAAATGACAGTATTGAAAAACAGGATGACAAAATGAACTTGATGACACAATATGAAGAATATTTTTGGCAGGACGTCGAGCAACCTCCAGGTGCCTTCAAACAGACGGGACCTGAGCCACACGACCTACTCAAACTTCTTTTCAACTCTTTCCCACAGTGGCCCAATGCGTGCATATATTTTAGCCAGAGAGGATGCTATTCAACACTGGAGAGAACTGATGGGACCTACCAAAGTGTTCAGAGCCAGATACACCTCCCCTGCCTCCATCCGGGCGCAGTTTGGACTCACAGACACACGAAACACAACTCATGGCTCAGGTATGAAGTTATATAATTATACAATAACGTTATTTAGAATTTAAAAGGGTCTCACACCACAATACTTCATATTTAGGCCAGCAGATTTACAACATGTCCGACAGCCGTGCATTATGTCACATGGGCTGTCAAATCTCATACTGCAGGTTAAACACTGACATACAATTGCTCTCTGTAATTGTATCGCAGAAACACAAAATTCAGGCAAGTTGCAGTGCAAAATGTTTGCAAAAGATGTGTCAACGTTGTCTACTTTGGTGCATTGTCAAAATAATCCATTTGAATCCTTTGTTGTCTTCCTGTACAAACAGATCTATAGACTGTGGTTAAAAGCCTGGTTGGCTTTTTTTTGCATAAAGATAATTAAGAAAACATCACGTTTCTAATCTCCAATTCTCCTTTCCCAGATTCCGTTGAGTCGGCCCAAAGAGAAATCAATTTCTTCTTCCCAGACTTCAGTGAGGAGGAGTGGATGGAGAAGGAAGAGCCGGCGTTCAGATCAGGACAGATTCATTATGACCATCAAAAACAGATCCACACACTCTCAGAGCAAAGCTGACCTCAGAGCTGCTGTTACGTTTACTGATCAACAGCAGCATAAGGACTCTGCAATTATTTATCCATCCATGTGAAAATGCAACCTGCCAGAGCTGATGCTACATATTATATGTTTTTTTTATGTCAATACAAAGAAAACTGCATGTTCGTTGTTCACCCAAGTTCCTCAAAGTGCCATTGTGTCCGTTTCATGTTTGTGTCATTAAAACCGACTTTCCTTGAACATATAATATGAAGTCATTTAAAATAAGAACCTTACATGTTTTTGTTTTATTTATTCTCAGAATAAAACACAAATGACAAGAAAGTCAGACACTGTGTTGTACAAAAACGACGTAATTTATTAAGACAAGTTTTACATGAACACAAACTCCTGTCCAGGCTTCACTGTGAATAGTGCAATCATCACAATCAGATTCAGCTTCCTGAGCCATACAGATATTAAGACAGCAGCAACCACATGTTGTATATCAATGTAACAAAACTACAAAATATTTATCATTTGTGAATAATAAGTAATGTGAAATAGTACTGTACTTTCCCCTTAAAGGCATCTTCAAATGATTTCAGCTCATTAAAGAAATTTGAACGTGCTATGTAATTATTTTCCTCCCATGGTCATGAAACAGGCTGTCTGTTGTGATATATTACATACTGTACTATGATTTACTCATTTATTTTTGGCCTGATACCGCATGTACTGTTAAATGTCATGTTTTGTATCTTCTCTGAATCCAAAATACAGTAAAACATCGTTTTAACTGGCACCATAAAAATATATCTTACAGTATTAACTACAATACAGCCTAGTGAATGTTTTTTTTTAAGAACAAATGAGCCATGATTTCAACATGATGATCTAAACTTGTACAGTTTGACGTCTCAGAGCAAAGTCACACGTCCTCTTTGTGCTTTCAGCCATCAGACCCTTAACTTTTCTCCACCGACGGTTCATGTATTTCACTGTTGTCGTCATTTTTCTTTGGCTTCTTCCTGTCTCCGTTGTGTTCAGGTGTTTTGTGCGGCCACCTGTTTGAGGGTCTCCACGGGTTTCATAACCTCGTAGGTGGTGAGGGACTTCTTCACCTTTCCGTTCTTGTCCACCTGATGGATGCTCTGTGTCACTGTGATGGTCACCTGCTTGGTGGACATCCGATTGTCCTGCCATTTTGTCTGTAAACGTTGAAGAATTTATGAAGATACATTATTAAAATGCAGCACCTGACCTCTGTAAAGTTTGTTTTCATTGCAACTTGTGGCACTGAACAACTGTACTGTACTACCTGAGCTACCCAATGTGTTTTCAGACATTTTTTTCAATAAATGACTATAAAATAAAAAGAGTGTTTTGATGTGCGAAACTTAAATCCTGTCAAAAATCTAGGAGTTAGATACTTACAATCTCCTCAGTGTGTAGGACGCTCCTGCGCTGCACTGTGGTGCCAGATGAGGCTAACACCACCTCCTGGGGTGGGGAAGCGAGTATCGCAGGGGGGCTGCTGGGTTTCACGTCGTTCAGACTGGCTTCAGACACAGCCGAGCAGACCTTCAGGTACGCCTGAGCAGGAGGAGGGAGGCCGTCCTCAAAGAAATCTGGAACTGTAACATAAGAAAACCTCAGTTTTGACCCTTGAAGCCACTTGTAAACAAGATATTTTACCAGCTTAACGATCGATATGAACCTTGAAAACCAGAAAATACTGAACATTCCTTCAGTTAATAGACTAAAGATACAGTCTCTGTCCAAACACACTTCACCTGCAGTCTGTGAATACCTGTGTCATGTATCTCTGGTAATTGCCAACAAAGTCCAAGTATGTCTGGGATTTACAGAGCACACATAAACATGCTCGGTTTATGTAAGAGGCCCACAGGCTGTTGGGTGCTTGACCTTTATAAAAACATGTTTGCATGTAAAATAGCTGCATACAAGGCAGGAATATCCAAACAATGTTCTTATTAAGCCAGATAACAAAAGAGCAAAAATGAAAAACATTCAAGGGGCTGAGGGAACAATAAAGCTAAAGAGACATAGTATTGTACATAAATTGTTAAAAAGGAAACAGAAAAAAGAATTTAAAAAATTACTAATAATAGGAGGGATCTTATGGTATTTACCTATAATGATAATTATGTTAACATTATCAGATAAACCTTTTTAGAGATTATTTATATAGTGATTTTAAATATGGAATTAGTACTATTTCATTTGCTGAAACTGTGTTTTTTATTTACATGCAGTAAATAACACAGCTAATTAATTCTGCCTCTCTAGCACAAAAAAAAACAAAAACATTTTCTCACAACCTTTGAGGCAGATTAATTGCCATTTATTCATCTGTAATGCATTCTTTCAGCTTTGGACACAGTGGTTAGGTTTATGTACGTGCATTAAGCTTTTATTCATCATTACTATGGTTTGTTTTGATTAATTTAAACCAAACAATGTCACCAAAAATATTGTATTTCTGCCTTATTTAGCTCATTATTGTAAATTAAAAGCACTTCTTGCTTTGCATGTCAAAGCTTATAGAGCTTATAGCTTATAGAAAGCTTTTGGACGTATTACTGCCACCCCTGCAACCAATTTGACTAAAGGTGTGAAGCAGTGACGTTTGAGGAATTATGGGACATACTGAAGTCTGAATACCTCTAGGAGGCAGTATTTGGTGGGGTTAAGTGTACTGAGTGTTTTACATATACATGCGGTATATTTCAGCGATGCATGTTAGTATTCAAGACCACACGTGTTTTCAAGTCGCTGATGATGCAGGTGGTATTTTTTTACAGAAGTGTGACGTTCTGCATGGTAGGATGATTAAAAAAAAAAAACATTACCACATCTAACAGATGTACATAAATGTTACATTATTGTGAGACAACAGTTTGATACAGCTGCTGATTCATTTGTCCATTTCTGAAGCTGTTTTATCTCTTCGGAGTGGAGCTTTGCTGAATTTTGTCTTCACAATTACATCAAGGCTACTCTGCCTGCATTGACTAACAGCTGTATCTGTTGCCATGAGAGCCAAGTCCTGTTTGAGCCCAGTGGCTTTTGATGTAGCCTATTATGCCCATTTACTGATTCACCACCTCCAGGCTTCATAGAAAATGCAGCTGCAATTCAGGAGAAAATCCAGACAGAACAGAATTACAGCTGTATGTAGAGAGAAGCACAAGAAACTAAGGGCACACCACAAGAACAAAGGTTTCCAGAGCAGACTGGTTTGTCCGTCACTCATACTTATGTCACACACAATCCTTCTACAGCATGAGGGAGGGTCGACACGACCGCTTTTCATCTTCAGTTCAATTTTCCGTGTGGATAATGGATTCTTGTTGCAAAACCTCTGAATTTGTGTTAGAGGATTTTTCCTACAGGGAAGAGCAGAGAGACTAACACATATAAGGTGTCACACTTCACTTTGATGTTAAAGAGTGAAAAAGGACCAACGCTGGCTCATTACTTATAGAACTCTGACTCTAACTGAACTCTCGGAAAAAATGACTGTTTTAATACAGCCTCAGTCTGCAAATATACCATATTCTGCCTAATTGAGCTCTAATTCATACAACCATGTTTGTATTATTCATTTGTTCATCAAATTTCTGCCTGTTTCTGTCAGGAGATCAATGAAGTTTTCACTCATCCATCCTACACAGCCACACAGTAACACATTCTTCCTACCAGGACTGATTGTTTTCTCAGAAGTGAAGCTGGCCTCAGAGTTCTCGGAGGGGATGCTCTGGATGGACGACAGGGGGATGTCAGCGTCCGTGCTGGTCAGCCAAGTCGACTCGGTCTCTTTGGTCCAGCTCTCCAGGTAGCGAGGCTCCAGAGCGTCGGTCCTGCTCCCCCCACAGCCCATGGCTCTGCCTCGGGGTGCCTTCACTTCCCAGCTGGATGTTCCTCAGAACTGAGAGAGGAAACTGGAAAGAGATTGACACAGCTGGGTATGAAACAGATCATACAAAGCTGTGATATTTACTGAGTGAACTGACCCAGTTTTTTGCCTCAAGACAGTAAGGCTCATAAAAATTAAAAAACTACTTATTTTTTAATGTTACCATAACAAACACTGCTAAATGATAAAAATAAATTTAAATGATTAAGGCTATTAATAGATTAGTTGATTAAGAGAAAAAGAATAAATTCATCGTAATTTTTAAGCCTCTTCCTCCTATGTGGTTGTAAACTGAATATTTTGAGTTTTTGGACTGTTGGTTGGAAAAAAGAAGCAATTTGGAGATTGTCATCAAATTGTTTTATGCATTTTCACCCTTTTTCTTACATTTTATAGATTAATTGAGAAAATAATTACCAGAATCATCAATAATAAAAAGAATTGTTTGTTGCAGACTTAAAATAAATATTCTATACCTGACAAATTGACTAGAAATGTCCAATACTTACAGCAGAGCACACAGCTGTGGGTAAAAACGAGCGCCCCTCATAAGATTTGGCTCCAGTTACGTCTGTCCTTCACAGAGCAGGTTGAGTGGTTCCATCTGTGTTAACCCAGTCACATTTACATTTCTCCATCAGTGCTTGAAGGCAGCATCTTCTGATAGTCAGTTAGGTCAAGGAGTCCGTATTACACAGGAGCCGTTGGATCCCCACAACATGCAGTCACCTGTATGAAAAGAAGAAAAGGAGAGAGACTAGTGGTAGGTAGGGCTTTAAGTGAGAGCCAGACGACATATAGTGATGGAAATGCATCCTTTTGTGTCTTTATGTGACAGACTCTGACCCACTAAGATAAAGGTTTTGCTCTGCTTGGTATACAAAAGACACTAAATCAATTACTCTTCCTATCTATCTATCTATCTATCTATCTATCTATCTATCTATCTATCTATCTATCCATCTACCTAGAGACCTATTATAATTGGATATCACTGAATGTCATGACAGTACAGCCACAGTCTAAACCACGGTTTAATCACTGATCAGTATGGATTATTGAACGCTATTGAACCTCGTTTCCCTTGAATTAAACGGTAATGAAGTCTGAATTTTATTGATATATTGAGACTGAATGATCTCTACACGACCAGATCGTTATAATACCTGGTTTTCTTATTTGATTGGCTTTCCCCGGACAGGTAGGTTTAAATAAGGGGCATCAGCACATCCATGATGGTATAAAAGCGATGATATAGACGCAGTAAATGCTCACATAAGCTTTTTTTTTTTCCTGCAGTAGCTGTCGAAACACTGTCATCACTACAGGCCATAAGAAAAGACCAGTGGCTGCGTGAAATAAACGGAGATTTAAAAAAAAAGAAAAGGCTGCGATGGTCTAATGACAAACACGCAAACGACGCGGATGAATGCAGCTGATGGAGTGAAAGCAAACAGCGCACAGTGACACAGACGCTCATGATGAGGCTTACTGGTGATGGGGACTCGGTGTTTTTTTGTCTCGCTCCGGTGCTCCTCCGTGTCGTCTGCCAGCCTGCCGGACCTGTAACATATTGTCAGTAGTGGATTACCTCAGCTGTTGCCAGGTAAACTTTAAAATATAGCTACAGGTCCTGTGAGGTGCTTGTGCAGTGACATGTGGATACTTGATTGAAATCCATTTAGCAAACTGCATTTTGGCCCAATTGCATGTGTTAATAACCGAATGACACTAATAAGAAGGTCACACAATTATGAGTACTGATTGATTTCTTTTAGAGTTTTAACCCTCCTGCTGTCCTCGGGTCAAAGTTTTCAATTGTTTTGACACCCGAAATATGAGTTTCTTTCATCTAATTGCCAGAAAATAACATGATGGATCCATATTATGCTCTTCGCAAATTAATATGACCAGACCACCACTGGGTGGTGCAGTGGGGCAATGGGTCACACTGTTGTGCTTTCCAGCAGATGGACATACACGCACACGCAAACACACACACACACACACACACACACACACACACACACACACACACACACACACACACACACAACTTCAAAGCTACAGGTATGCAAACCTGATTTCATCACAACCTTTGATTTACCTTTCCCTACATTTCTGACGTTTCACAATTTTTTATTTATTTTTACTCAAAAACGAGATATAATTTCATATAAATGAGGTCTATTGACCATACATTCCAAGAGGCAGTGTTAAAGTTGTGGTGATGAGTTGGAATGAAGTTGGCTAAGAGGTGTAACACAGAATTGGGTGATAATTTATACTTTATGATTTATAAATAGTCAAACCAGACTGGGTTAATTTTGACAGCACAATGTGTAGGGAAGAACTTCAAAGGCGATTATTGCTTTGCACTTTTCATTTATTGCCTGTTTTTTACAACTTAACTTTGTGGAAAGGAGAAGGGGAACAACAGGTTATGGAGAGTCCCTTGGGAGCACTTCACATGTGTCAGTAGCTCAGCTTTATCTCTGGGGAACACCCCTAACTAAGATACTGAGATAATGATGTAACCAACCTGCGTGTTGGTATTTGACGTGGGGTTTTTTTTCTTCCCGAAAACAAATAATTTTTAAAAATATTTGTATGAAACATATATATTATATATTATAAACAATATTCGTAAAAAAACAAACAAACAAAAAAAAACACTATTTGCGATTTACCAAATAACATATTTGTATTCGGGCACACCCCTAATAGGACAATATGAAAGTTAAAGACTTCACTAAAAATACAAAATCTTTAAAGATCCCCTCCAAACATGTTTGAAGATATATAAAAATACCCTGCTTTGACTAATAATTTGTGTCTGATATGTTATTTTTCTGATAAAAGTTAAATTACTCCCTTAAAAATCCTTAAAATTACGTCTACTCCTTCTTCCTCATTAAAAATCCACAATCTACAAACATGCAAATATTGTTAATTTCCAAAGTTTAACTGCTACTAAATGCAAACAAAAGAATGTCACCTACTTCACTAAAGTCAATTGTCACTTATGTAAGTTGCATATTGGATCACAACTGGCTGCAAAATTGTTGTGATGTCACAAATCATGCTCGTATACCACCTTACACTCAGATTTTCGGTAAGCACAGAGAAACTTTTCAGCATCCTTCTAGTTTCAAACTCAAGTACAGTGAAGCTCAAACATCCAACTGAAGTGGTGAGAAGAACAATAGGTTTTTGACTGGAGGATAACTGAAACATTTTCCCCAGAAATAACATTTGATTTACATACTTCTTGGCTTGCAGTTGACCCCTTTCCAGTGTGACTTTCAGAGGGAAGTTAAGGGTTTACCTTCGTGTTGCACAGCAGTGGGAACCTGTGACCTCCTGGCTATTCCCTTAGCATATCAATGAGATGTTCACTATTCTGCCCACAAGGGGACAGTCACAGCCTGCTCCAGTACATCATGAACAGGGCTGGTAAATGACAGAGTGATTCCCATATTCATAATTATAAAAGGTTAATATGGTAAATATTTAAGTAAATGGTTCCTATTTGTTTGAAATATATATACATCTCAGCAAAAACTCACAAAGCTACTGCACATTTAAGCAAATCACAAAGATGATGGATGCAAAAAAAAAGTAAATCAGAAGAAGTGAAAATCTACATACTTGTCTTGATTGCAAACATCCAGTTTATTGTCTAAGCTTTTAGTCACACAGATGTTTGTCAGAGCTGATATATCTATAAACATCAAATACACATAAAAAGGTTTGCGCTCTTGAATCTAGGCTTTTTAAGAAGGAGTTTCATGTGCGTGTAACCAAGATAAACAGTGCCATGTTATAGGAAAGTGACAAAGAATGTAGACAAGGCTCTTCAGATGCAGACAGAATCAATTTATGACAAAAGATGTGCAAGAGATGATAAGATTTGAAAAAAATGTGGCACAAAACTTTGGTGGCGGGACAGTATGACCTAAGTTTTTGTATTAAAATCTAAAACCAAAACACATTGAAGCAAAGATCACTAGAATTAAATTTTATCACTGTATTAACCAGAATTTATTTTGGATTTCCATATATCACAATAATCAAATATATGTTAAATCCAATTGACTATTATGTATCACACCAGAAAGAAAAACCTCAAAAGTTAAAACAAAGATTTCAATAACTATGTTGGTCTATACTATTTGCTTGGAATCATTCATTTAGACAAGGACAAAACAATGTAGTCGTACATATTATCAAAACATAATATAACTGATAGCTAATAATCAATATGATTATTGAGTTATTGCTAAGCCCTATTAAGTATGATGTAAGATACAGGACTAGTCTTAAACAGACAGACATTTTGACTTGTCATAGCAGGAAAAGCACAGATGTTACTAATAATTCTTCCTTAATTGAAGTTATAACATTTGAGCTGCTACAGCAGCAAAGACAGAGAGCTTTTATTATTTATTTTATTTATTTATTTATTATTAATTTATTTCTTATTTCAGCTGCCAATAAAGCACATTACAAAAAAATAGAATAAACGGAGCCTCAACTTTAAGATCAATCTGCTAATGGGCAAGCTCACCACTTGTTCCTGTCAGAAAGCAGTCTGAGGGAAACATTTAATGGACTTCAGTATACAGTATATGTCCAGGTCAGTTAGTGATGGGCACTTCATGTGAGTGCCAAGAATAATTTCATGAGCTGTTTCACATTACTAAGACTTGACTTGCTGCATTAAATACTTAGAAAGAGGTGTTGATATATGATTTGCAGTTGAAGATCTGCCTGTGCGTTTCAAACATAATTCAAAAGGACTTGTTAATAATGATTATCATAAATAAGAGACAGAAACACATTGTCTTTGCTACTGGACATGCTTCATTTAGGTAGACACTGGATTCTGTTCCACTGTGTAAGCTGCCAACAGGAGTCTTGCCCTTTAAATACATATTCAGCCATTATTTTGTGCAGGTTTGGCAGGGTCTGAGCTGAATCAAATGCCTTCCTGCACTCAACCCTCGCCTCATTCCCCCATCACCCAGCTAATGAATCTCGCTTCCTGTGGACAGTCTGGTCAATATGAGGCTGGACAGCTTTGATTTGTATGTCCTGCCCCTCTGTCCTATTGGACTACTGGTCAATAGGCCTGTCTTCCCATTACCCCGGCGATTAATGTGGCGCGCTGCCAAATGCTACACTGGAGTGAATCATGGGTGAGCTCTCAGCGGTTTTCGCTGCAAACAAGGATGCATGACATGGAATTATATTGAAAATTCCCTTTACATCAGTTTTAATGCATACAGTAGCCATCTTTTCAATGTGAGCAAGTCACTGGTGCACTTAGCACTGAACTGTCCTTTTGGTGCAAGCCCAAGTCAACTCTTACATATTTCAATTCATAAGACTAATAATTAAAGGAATAGTTCAAAATTTTGGGAACTACACATTGTTCTCAGTCATTATTGTGCTGGACTACTTCGTGGTAAGGAGCAGTGACTGGGAGTGTTGACATCACTGTGAGGTTGCCAGGCAACCCACGCAGACTCAAGAACATCACTGAACCTGGCCAAGTAACCCTCCCGTAAAATCCTAATGTGTCATTCTTATACTACAGATTTGTATAGTTTTTTAAAAAAGTTATACAATTAATTTAATCTGTATTTTTAGCTTTAGAGATGCTAGTAGGCAGATGTGTCACATTTGTAAAGGGCTAGGCTAGCTCTTTGTGCTAAGCAAAGCTAACTTCAGCTTCATATTTACTGTACAAACATGTATGCAAGGCCTGGCCATTATTATGTCCGGTCTGTATCTTTCACAGGAAATCTGCAGGAACCTACGCCAGGATCCTGTTTGTGGACTTTAGCTCCGCCTTTAGTACCGTAATCCCGGCTCTGCTGCAGGACAAGCTCTCCCAGCTGCATATGCCTGACTCCACCTGCAGGTGGATCACCAACTTCCTGTCTGACAGGAAGCAGCACGTGAAGCTGGGTAAACATGTCTCTGACTGCCGGACCATCAGCACCAGTTCCCCTCAAGGCTGCATCCTTTCCCCTCTACTCTTTTCCCTGTATACAAACAGCTGCACCACCAGTCATCAGTCAAGCTCCTGAAGTTTGCAGATGACACCATCCTCACTGGGCTCATCTCTGGTGGGGATGAGTCTGCCTACAGGTGGGAGCTTGACCATCTGGTGTGCTGGTGTGGCCAAAACAACTTGGAGCTCAATGCTCTAAAGACAGTGGAGATGGTTGTGGACTTCAGAAGGAACGCAGCCCCACCTGCCCCCATCACCCTGTGTGACCCCCCAGTCGACACTATGTAGTCCTTCCGCTTCCTGGGCACCATCATCACCCAGGACCTCAAGTGAGAGCAGAACATCAGCGTCTTCACTAAAAAGGTTCAGCAGAGGATGTACTTCCTGTGACAGCTGAAGAAGTTCAACCTGCCAAAGCCAGTCATGGTGCACTTCTACACCGCCATCACTGAGTCCATCCTCACCTCCTCCATCACCATCCAATATGCTGCTGCCACTGCCAAGGACAAGGGCAGACTTCAGCATATTATTCGCTCTGCTAAGAGGGTGATTGGCTGCAACCTGCCGTCCCTCCAGGACCTGCACGCCTCCAGGACACCGAGGCGAGCAGGAAAGATCATGGCCGACCCCTCCCACCCTGGACATAATCTTTTTCCAACACTCCCCTTTGGCAAAAGGCTGCAGTCTATCTTAACCAAAACCTCATGCCACAAGAACAGTTTCATCCTGACTGCAGCTGGCCTCATCGACAAGGCCCAGCACCCCCACTGACACAGACTCTATCCCTCTTATAGTCACTACACGTCATATTAATGTGAAATGTATAATCTATTATATTGCACATCTGTGAACTCATCACATCTAACAAAGTGCATTACATTAACACAATTATTTGTATTCTTTGTATTATTACACTTGCACATCATACCGTTCATACTGTGAATATTTGCACAGTCAATATCTTGTACATTATATTTTTTAAACTCTACAGCTCTCTTCATGTAGAACATATTTTTTACTTATTCTTAATTGTAACATTTTATTTATATATTTATACCACTTGTCTTTTGTGGTAGTTGTGTTTTTCTCACTTTGCATAGATACTTGTTTTTTTTCTTACCATCTATTTTTTGAAGTGTTATGCACCACTACACCGAGACAAAGTCCTTGGTTGTGAAAACTTACCTTGCAATAAATCTGAATCTGACATTTTCATTTTAGAGATTGTTCTTCTTTAACTCTTCAAGAGACTTGTTTTCATATTCCCTTTAAATTGGGCATACAGTGTGTGTGTGCGTTAAACCAAAGTCTGTGCTTCAGTTTGCCTCAGACTTCACCCCAACCTCTGCTCAATTTTTAACAGCTGGTCAAGGTTGATAGCGGATAATATGCACTCTCCACTGGTTTGCAAAATTTTGCGGGAGGAAAAAGAACTTTTCTGGCAAATTCGGTCATGAGTAGGAGTGAACGTGCCAATTTGCAGCTGCAAAGCGGCCAAATCCAAACTTTCACTGGGATTTCAGTGAGACAGCCAGTGAGTTACAACACTGGAAAACTAATTAGGATGCTTAATGCTGGGAAACTGAAAACATTGCTCCCAGTCATACAGGATCATTGGTTTTGATATCAGTTTCCTAACTGTAAAGTAGTACGATGCTTGCATTTATAACATACTATTGTAAAAGACAAAGACCCTGAAATGTAAGCAGAATTTGTCCCAATCACTAAAAACGCTTCACTTTTATAGTTTACACTCTTTAAATTAACAACATTGAAAAAAGCAACATTTTCAAAACAATCACACAGTAAGTGATATTGAGATATTATCATGCGCATTTGTCCAGATTTCATCAGCAAATTGTTGATATTGGAGCTGCCAGCAGGACAACGAGGGACTTATTCAGATTTTGTTTTGCCTGGAGGTTGTGGATCAGCAGCATCAATCACATCTTAGGGCCTTTTTTTTCTGTGAGAGACGCAGTTTCCTCCTCGGACTGGCAATGGCAATCTCTTTCTCTCATGCGGATCCGTGCCAGAGATCTCTCCGGAGGTTGTGTTCTTTCAATCCATCATTGTGTGAGTTAACATGACACCTTTTCATTAGTGCAAAGTGCTCCAGAGGAGAGGCACCCAATATGCAGGCAGGGCTAACACAATTGTATTTATTAGGTAAGAATGGTAATGATATGTGAATGTGTTTATTGCTTGTAAGTTTATTAAGCTATTTAGGAACAAGAAGAGCATTACACTGTATATATGTTATTGTCTCACACATGCTCATCTATTCAGTGAATATTAGAACTTTACATTTTTATGCTCTCTTGCTTTGTTTTTTTGGAGATAGCTGACTTAAATTCCCATTTTGAAAGAGCTTTGATGGTGCAATTCATTGAAATTATTAACAGTTATATGTTTTAAGAAAAGTGAGATGTCTTCTGGACTCAGCCTTAATGGAAGCTGGAAAAAGAAACTGCATAGCACAGCATGATTAAATATACATATCTTCCTTCCTGCTAAAAAGCCTCCATTTTAGAACGTATAAATTAATATATTTCATTATATCTTAATGAAACAGCCTCATCTCTTTTAATTACATAAGGAAGCTGCACAAATTTTTTGACTTTGAAAGCCAAGTCTGTGTCAAAACTTGTGCAGTATTAAAAGTCGTGTTTGACCCAAAAGTTATTAATATTGCCACCATAACAAAGTCATTCTCCATGACTGATTTATGTAATTTCCCTTACTGTCGTTTACATTATCAGGGGAAATGCTAAATCGATCGTCCACTCCTCTAGCTTCAATTGATATTTGCGCCTTTTAAATTCTGGTGAAGACTGACCCATAAATGCAGCCTTTGCACTTTATGTGCTTCATTCGTTTTATCCTGCTAAACACATAACTCTAATCCTATCAGAGGCAAAGAATATTCCAGAAAGGGCATTAGAGGAGGCTTACGAAGCGAGAGACCAAGCATTAGTATTCATGGAATTTCTTGGGACTGACTCTTAGTTTTAGGGAAATTATCTTGGGAACCTCTGATGGAGCTCACATAAACATTGAACTATGAACTACCACAAAGAGCAATGCTGGGTGTTGGAGATGAAGCCAAAATGTGGACTTAGAGGGTGATTAAATTTGGGTGTCTCTAAGAAAAGGAAAACAAACTGTCAGCGGAATGATTATTTCCCCATATGACCTAAAAGACATCTGACATTAAACTCAATGTTACAACATGTAGTCACGTAACTTTCTAATATAGGTCATTAATATATTTCATAATCTTGATGAAAATTCAGTCTATGAATGCCAGGTCTGTCAAAACTTTTTCAGCTGTGCAGCAAACTGGATGAGTTTTGGTACCATCATGACCACTTTAATAACCCCTGGAAATGCTTAGAGTTTAGCATCTATATGTCATTCAAGCTGCTGGGGGGACCAGATTTGACAGCCCTCATATAGATTGTTGACTTCATTATGTTTAGGAAATTAGTCCATATTTTGAAATTTCTTGTAATAATTCGACTGCTATTGAGACATGTTGGATTTTTGCACGGCACAGTTTGAAATGCCAATAAAGTAAATAATATATTCACGTTCAAATGATCTAGTCGGTTGATAGCATTTCACACATGAAGTGAGATAGTAGTGCTCTGCCACCTGTGGTATAGCTCAAAAAAGGTTTTGCTGCCCTCCTGATTTTCCTAACATGCTCACTCATACAGTAAGTGCATAAATAAGCACTCAAACTGATGGGTGTATCAGAAGATGTTACTTTGTGACGTGGGGTTGTGACTCTCTTTGGCCCCACTCACTTGAACCATTACTGTTGTCATAAACTATATTATTATATCTCATATTGATTGCTGTGAACTGAATAAAAACGCAGAATTTTTAATAAAAATAAAAATTCTGCAAGTTATGCAGTGAAGCCTGGTAAAATATGAGTTCAGTTTTTGACACGGTACGAATATGTTTTGCATTCATTTTTAGAAATATTGCATGTTTTACAATAGCCTTTAATATGAGAAGTGAAGGCTATGTCATCTATTATGTATTTCTAATTCAAGAGGGCAGGATCAGTTTGACTGAATTCAGCTTCTGAGAACTGCTATTCTGTGGGCCGAGAGGGTGAATCAAGATTACACATTAGTGCTGTATAGTATGTATAACATGTAGTCCTTTATTTAACCAGGTGAAAGTCTCATTGAGATTAAAATCTCTTTTCCAAGTGTAACCTGACCAAGAGAGCAGCTTAAACATTTTTACAATAAACACAAACAGACAAATACAACTGCCACACATTACAAACATGTGAACACAATATCCGGTTGTGAAAAACAAGGTCAAGGACAAAAATCCAGTTGATGATGCATTAACAGGTACAATTTTCTCAAATGATTTCAGTGAAAATTTAGGAGGAATCACGTTTACCATGAGTACTATTTTCTCGATCCTTTAAAATTGACTTAAATTCCCCCGTAAAAATCAGCTCTGACAATTTCATGTCCTTCTGTGCATTATTCCAGGAAGAAGCGGCAGCATAATTAAAAGCTTTTTTGCCTAATTCTGTTCTAACTCTGGGGACCAACATCTGTAGAATATCATGAGAGCGCAGCCCATATTGCTGTGTTGTAGGCTGCACAGCACAAACAACATAATGATGATTCTGGAGCTAAAATATAAAGATTGTCTCAGAATGACACAAAATCACCTACAGTAATGGGCTTCTCCCTCCAGGGAATAATAATAGGCTTAAAGAATGTCAAGGCATCACCCTGTTTTATTGCGCAATATCTGTCTAAAAGGCCATCGGAACACCAAAATCAATAGACTTGATTGTCTGGAGACTGTAAATATCCAATCTTCTGAAATCTTGCCTCTAGTTATATTTGCACAAAGTTGATAATTAAATTGGAAGAGTGGCACTAAAACTCATGTACTGACTAAGAGGGAAGCAGGTCCTTTGGGGAACATGAAATTGTTCAGTAAATGTCACATTTATCCCCCATTTTGCTTTTTGAAATGTACAAGTGTACAAGTAGAAATTTAGAAATTTCCACCTGGCAATAGAGAAAAGAGGAAAGTTAAAGGACCCACCGCAATCAGAATGGTTAATTGTTTGAATATCCACCACAAATTTATCTTAGATATCTTATGTTGTTTACAATTTAAGCTAAGTGTGCAGGAAAACTGAGGGAGCATGAATGTGGTTAGCAAATTTTATGATTATTTATGATTATTTTTAAAGTCATTTGAATTTGAGAAACCAAAAAATTAGTTTTACAAAATAGTAATCTCACGAGGCCACTGAGAAACATCCTTCCAGTTAAAAGATGTCGATATAGCAAAGTTTTCAATATCTTGTACAAACCATCACCATTCAAGGCCACTTTAACTACAGCTGTTAAACAAATGCACAGGCATGAATGTGTAGGTGAAGGTCTGGACAGTCTGTCCGACATTATCATTAACTGTGATGACAGTGACATTGAAGTAAACACCTCTATCTCTCTGTTCATCTGCTTTATGCTTCATTAGCAGGAAAAGCCATATAACCTATAAAGCAATTCTACAGCATGAATCAAAGGGTAATCTATAAGAAAAGGACTTCTAGCAAAGACCAGTTTGTGTGTTTGTGTTGTTCTGTGTGTATTAACAAGATTCTACAGCTGTGCTAGCGGCTCAGCATGCTAACCTGCTCACAATGACAATGCTAACATGAATAATGTTTAACTTGTTCACCATCTTAGTTTAGCATATTAGTATGCTAATATTTGCTAATTGGCAATAAACACAAACTGTAGCTGAGGCTGATGGGATGGTCATTAGTTTTGCAGGTATTTAGTCATAAACCAAAGTACTGAATAAAGTAAATGTTGACCTGAAGATGATGATGGATAAAAAGCCTGTGGATCACCAAAGTGATTACAATTCATCCTGAGGGGGAAATGAATTTGTACACCAAATCCATCCAATAGTTGTTCAGATATTTCACTCAAAACCACAAATGTGGACCTCGTGATGGAGAAAGCAGAAAAGTCTTATGGATTAATCTTCTAGGCACTGTGGGTATCGGTAACAGATTTCATAGCCATCCGTTAAACCAATATTTCACTGAAAGCCAACTGACAGACAAACCATCTTTGCTATCTTAGAACCATGGCTAGCATCTAGCATGGGTAGAAATGTATTAACACCTCTTAGAGTGCTTTTGGTGGAAGTGACATTGTAAATATGTAGACACAATGTAAAACAAATGCTGATTAACACACATCATGTATGCACTGAGTTTTGATTTAATTGCACAGCTATTTCCAACACGTCCTCATAATTAAACGACCACAAAGGTCGGTTGAACCTGCACTCCAGAAATAGGAGTGTATAATTTTGACCACTGGTGGAAAGAGTCTCAGCAGTGTCAACTGCCATCAAAACCTAATGAGCCAATAAGATAATTTGGGTAATTAGTCGCTCTGTTTGTTTGTTTATTTATTCAGATCTCCATTAGCCACAGTGGCTACCCTTCCTGGGTCCCCATGAGTATTTTTTAACAATACTTTGTTCTGTACACTTTGAGGAATGATAATGTGCTGTCGGGGGAGCAGTGAGACATTTATAAAGTCAGTAGGATCAATCAAAGAGCGAATTCAGATTCATTTTTGTCATTTTGTCAGAAGGGCATAAAATAAGCTGTAGATTCTCAGATAGCCTGTGAATTCAGTTTGAATTTATGTGTATAAAGATATTATCTTTCAAAAACATATGACTTTCTTTCCACAAAAAATATTTTATCAAGTTGAGTGACTGTTGAATTTCTTTCCCATGAAAATGTTTTTCACAAGATCATTTGTTCAGCAACGTACATCATGTTGATAGCATAGAATATTAAGTAAATGTGTGAGCATGTGAAACAGAGCATTTGTTTAGTTAGTAAAACTCAAAAACCTGACAAAAAGCCCTCATTTATTTGAATACCAGCCTCCATGTTTCTGTGTGTCATTGACTGGATACACATAAAACATATATTTCCACGACATTATACAGAAACAACAACATCAGCATGAGTGCACAAAAGGAGATTAGCATACAACTCCAGGCTGTTCACTATCTCTTCACTCTAATTAAAGTATGAGTGGTGTTGCTAGGTTACAGTGATGATTTGTTGCTGTGCCAGGGGACCATCCGGCAACACTTGTGAGTGTTAAGTCATCCTGGGCCATTGTTTGTTTTAATCCCTGCACTGACAATGCTCTCTGATTACCAGAACATTTTTTTTTTTTTATCAGAGTGGATTCTGAGTCAGAGATCTATTTAAACTCAGTCCTAAAGCACCTTGTGCTCTCTCTAGAGATGCAACTGCCAACCAACACACATCCCTCTCTCATACAGAATCAATACATACCAAAATGAATCCACATTACAGGGGCATGAGTGTGTATAACAATAAAAAGGAGCAGGCGGTGCAGCAGATGGGATTGTTTCATACACTGCTGATTCACTGTAATGGGAACACAGAACATCCGCAGCTTAAAATCTGATATATGCCTCTCACAACTCAAACCGACGGGACAGGTAAGGACTACAAGTGAACAAGAATTCTGAAAATAAAGCAACATCCTCATAACCACCTCGTATCGTTAAGGTGTTCCCCAGATTTGGCAACAGAAGCCTTTGTTTGTTATTCTATTTCATGGCTGAATGCGTTTACAACAGGACTAATCTGCACTTCTGTGGTGCACAAAAGGATGGGAGGATTTTTGCCATCATTGTTATGAAACATAAACAGTCATATGGCATAAACAAAACCCGGACAGCTATTGATTTTTAATGAAACATGTATTGTAAATGCAAGGAAAGTAAGTGAGGTAAAGTCAAAGGTAGGGAAGCTGAAGATACGTTTGTCAGGAAAGTATGTGCCTGAAATGATGTCGCCCTTCTAATCATGAAACTGTCACAAATGATTTAAAGTGCAGGCAGACGAAAGGGTCCGCTGCTCTTATGTCTCTGACTGTACAGTATATCACCACTGCTGAGGTAAAAGTATTGAAAAGTGTCACTTCGCTATGTCATGTTGAGTGCAGAAAATATGTTTTGGTGAAATGCGACATTCCTGCTGCATATGTGTCAACTCCTACATATTCTGAATGTAGTTGATATGTGCAAGATTTTGAGTGAATGAATAACAAATGAATATAAATGTGTGTTTTTAGTTTATGTTCTGTTTAAAAAATACAATGAATCATAACCTCTAAGGGGTATATTCTGTGAGTCTGACATGTCTGATTTAAAGGACCAACCACTTTATTATTTAGCAAGTTATAATTTCCGTCAGTGTTCATGTTCGAGTGGGAGCATGGAAACACTGAGATTCAAAGAATTGCATATTCCCGGCACCACTTTGGTCTAAATGAACTAAAAAGACAGTCCTGATGCCAAAGAGTGATGTTAGTCCTCTGATTAAGTCGACTCTCTCCATGACTGTCCACACCCAACATTTATCTGATATGACGTAAATATCAACCTTCAGCAGCTCGCTGTGTTAATGAGTGACTTTGTCAGTCATTTTGGCAGCCACCACTGCTGATTCATGTCTCTCCCCACAGAACAGTTTGCATCTGCTGACAAAATCAAGTTGCACACATCAGTTCAATGTCAACTACCACTGTGTTGACTCTTAATTTTAATGATGATCCTAATTGCAGGTGATGATGATAATTGATCTGATGGTGACACATAGTTAGCTGTGATGAATTGCACTCTAAGTGGTACCATAATGAAATTATTATTACACTGGAGAATATTCAAATTTATTTTAAATGTATCATTAATTAGCATTCAGGGGATAATAAAACTGCTGTAATTCAGTGTATGTATAATTTGTACTCAGAGGATAACGGCTCACATAGTATTTACAATGTAACATCAATTTAAAGACATGTTACTATGCTAACATTTATACTAAACACAAAGTCCAGCTGAGGCTGATGGGAATGTCATTAGTTTTGCAGGTTGTTCATAAACCAAAGCATTGGACAAATTAAAACTTTGACCTGATGAGACACTAGATAAAAAATCAGAGCATGACCAAAGTTATTACAATTCATCCTGAGGGGCATATGACTGTGTGCTCTAAATTTAATTGCAATCCGTCCAATAGTTGTTTTGTTTTCAATAGATTTTACTCGAAACCAAAGATGCTAATCACATGGTGACACTAGACGAAAAGTCAGGGGATCACTAAAGTCAGTAGGATTCATCCTCTGGGGACCATGAATGTTAAAATTTTGTGCCAATCCATCAAATTATCGAAATATTTAACATGATAAGTGAAAACTTTGACCTCATGGTGGTGCTAGATGAAGTCAGAGGATCACCAAACTCATCAAGATTTGTCCTCTAGGGACCATGAATATTGGAACAAAATGGCATGTCAGTGTAACAGTTATTAAGTCTGGACCAAAGTAGTGGACTGACTGAAAAAGCAAACATACATTTCGTAGCTGTAGAAGTTTTAAACCTAATTCCAGTCACTGATTTTATTTTAAGTTACTTACCAAACTTTCCATACGTTCTTGCTGTGATCAAAGTCTGTATCTGTATTATTCCTCAGTGTCTGTAGCCAGTAGCATCCATGAACAGAATGTCTTTAGATCAAATTAATGCTGGGCAAATATTTGCCTCCTCTACGAAAGATGGGATGTATCTCTGAAACAACAGATTACTCACTGACAGTAATAATATGTACAAAGATCTGAAAATAACTGACTTCAACAAAGACAAAATGAGTCAATGATGCAAATGAAGGCGGCGGTGTTGTTGGGAATGTCACTCCACTGACCACTATCCAATTAGGCCAGTGATGCAATATCTCACAGGCTGGACATGACTTGACACTTTTTATTGCATATTTGATATTACAAAGAGGATCTAGCACAAACCAGGGAACACAATGAGGACAGGTTGGGTGCAAAGAGAATGGAAATGTGAGAATACTATGCAGGACATGGGCCTTGCAATTTAGACGAGATATTAGGTGAATGTGATTAGGGAGGCTTATTGCACTGCAATCGGCAGCTTTAATCATACTCAGTCACAACATGTAGGAGCCTTAAACATCTTTTGATATTCTTTGGTGTGAAAACATATTTTTCGTTAGCAGGTTCATCTGTTTAGGAGTAGGTTTTTAACTCCATCATCACTTTTAATTTGTTGTTTCCTGTGTGTGTTGATCAGCTTCAACAAGTGACTATATTCAGCGCAAAACTGACAACAATAACAATAATATGGGAAAATAATGTGATTTCACAGGGACTACATGGACTTGTTGCTGCCCTGCTTTCTGGCTGATAAGACAGGTGTGTTTTGAGTCTGCTCAACGCTGCATGAAATGATGCCTGAACCCAATGTGTCCCTCAAAAGAGCCATAAGTTCATCAGATAATTACCACAGATGCATGATGTGGTTTCCATTTTTCTGGTGAGGTCACAACCTCACGGCCCTCTCTGAGGAGTAACAAAGACGAGGAGGAGGAGGAGGAAGAGCGGACACAGTATGGAATGGGAAAGATGGACGATCTGTCAAGGCTGAGGATGTGATTAGTGTGAGCGTGCAACACGAGGGAAGGAACAGTGAGGACGACCTTCAGACCTCACCCCAAACCCAGCTGTCCATCATACTTCCAAAACCATGGAAACGCTTCAGTGAGGGGTCATTGGGTGGCTCAGGGCTCCCTGCCACACTCCACGCTTCTTGCACATGAATGATACACAAAATCTAATCCATTAAGCTTGAATTTCATCCCTAGCTTCCATTTTATTTACCGGTTTTAGACAGTGAAGCTTTGCAAGCAGATGGTAGGAGTGCATCAAGTGAGGGCTATAAATTTGTACTAGGCTGAGAGCTGCTGACTTCTGATGAATGAGCTTTGTTCTCTGTTTTGCTGGAACATAGTGTTACTTATCTTTGCTCTAACAGTATGTAGCAGAGGCAAGGATTTACTGAGATAAAAGTCTGACCTTGTGTTTACCTTTGTAGCCTTGCATTGGAACATTTTCTGACTCAGTTTATATCACCAGACCTGACACATTTCTGTCCATATGCTCTTAAAAATGGCATGTAAAATAGCCAACACAAGAGATTTTAGCTGGCAGGCTACTCTATCTCCTCTATATTTTGTAGTAACAGCTCTCACAAATCTTGGGCACTATTTTTCCAGACCACTTGGTGGCAACAGTGTCTCATCTTGTTAAATGATGACTTTTATACAAGTGGAATTAAATAGATGTAACCCAATGAGACAGGACACATCAGCTGTACTCCCTGTCAAAAAAAAAGCATTACTGCTAGAGTTACTACTGAGGTTGGCTGAAATTTTACAGCCACAGCACCAGAAATGTTTTCACATCAGCATTTCAGTTTAAAGATTGCTATATGCATGCATGACTCACACTATGAACAGCAGTGATCAGGACCATTGTATGAGAGCAATAAAAATATAAGAGATTCTGAGGGGATTTTTATGTTTTCCACTACTGAAATAAGTCTTGTAGTTTGGCCGGACATCACCTTTTCCTCATTTTTTACTGAGACCTGTATAACTTCTGAAACTGAAATGCACTGAAGTTCTGAACTGAAAGAACACATTAAGTTTTTGAGGTGACTAGTCAAATTTTGGAACATTTTCCTAGTTCATTTTTCTTTGTGGTTTCCTGTGTTGGTTTTCAAAGTGGTTTTGGAACCAGTTAGTCTTCACAAATAAATTCTCTGGTAATTGCACCGATTCCACGTGACTTTGTTTGCTTTGTTGTATATACTGGAGTGAGGATAATATTGATCTTTGAATCCTTTTGTAAAACTTGGATTTAGTGGATTTGGGTTTTTATAAATATGCTGAATTAAGTAATGTGGGAGAAAGATTGATCTGTAGATTGAAGACTGTTGAAACTAACCAAGTCAGTATACGAGATGTTAGAGTTACACAGTAAGCATGGCTAAAGGCTAAACATCAATTGTACCTTTTAAAAACCTTGATATTAAGCCACTAGAGCTGATGAAAAAGGAAGCAGACTCAATACAAGGATGTTTGGGATGTTTGCTTGGGCAAAGAAGAACATCTGACATCATGTTCCAGAAAGTGGTATGAGCTAATTTTATATTTTCTTGAACCTTTACTGAACCACTGCAATTTACACTGAGAATAACATTGAGCTAATAATAAGATGTGAATAATTAACAGCATGTGGATGCAAACAATTCAAATAGTTCCCTTTCCCCTGTCTGATCCAGCTTGAAACATCACTGTTGTTTCATTTTGCCAACTAAAATGCCAATTCATGACATTTACTTAGACTTACTCTATGAAAAATGCCAACATGATACCTTGCATGGTCTGAGTTCAATGTCGTGGTCTCTAGAGCTCAGTCCCCTTTTACTTCTTATTATTTTTAATTCATTTCACTTTCATTTTTTTCACTTTCATCCAGTTGATCTTCATATCCCTTGCCATCTGACATTTGGATTTCCAATTATGCCGCTTTTTTAAAAAATCCTCACGAGAAGCCGAAAACACTGTTTGGTTTGTGTTAAATTAACTGTAGCCTCATGTGGTGTGATGTGTGTCAGATCAGATCTCATTGTTCTTGTCAGTACACTGAAGGACCACCAGCATGTGCATACTCTACTTACAATAGCTTCAACTTGCAGCTAATTAATTGAATATACTATATACTGTATGCAAAAAGATCTATCAATCACTATGATGAAAGGGGTCCCTGGTGTATCTTTAATTGCTTTGGGCCTTAAAATATCTAAATCCATCTAATTTACAATATTTTGAAAAATTGGCTACTCTCTAACTTTTAACGATGGTCAAAAATGGTGGTTAAAGAAATAGTTCAACCTTTTGGGTAATATGCTTATTTGCATTCCTGCTGTCTCAGGGCTGTCTTGCACTTGGAGACAACCTTGGCAACCCAAACCAATACAAAAAGATTCCTTACAAGGGCCAAATCTCAGTATTTATTAAGTATTTTTTCTCTCTTCTTTGGAAAAAATCCATTGCTGAAATTCTGTTTAAAATGCTTCAACAGCGACACCTGCAGGACAGGAGGAGAAAGAGCAGTGTGTGGAGGGGCAATTGGTGGAGGTGGAGTGGGGGACAGAGGAGGACAGGTGCCTGCTGACCTCCGCAGGTCGGGATCTCTTACATTGGACTCAATATATTTCTTTTTTTTTCATGCTAATCTGTGATTGGCCATGACACGTAAAATGACGCTCCAAGGGAGGCTGTCCTCCCTTACCAATCAACAACCAGAATGCAATATTGACATTGAGTTGGTCCAATGATAGTTTCCAGATTTCATCTTCAATTCTCTCCACTGTAAGGCAGAGTAGCAGCAGTAGATAGCTCCTTGCGTTAGACAATGCAACAGCTGGCTTGTTGTAACAGCCTGGAGGACTCTTTATACATCCATAGAAGGACTGTTAAGGACTGTTGTTAAGCTAACGGGAGAAATTATCTGGTCTGTGCAGTGCAGCAGCTGCAGGACGCTGCCATGGAGGCTGGAGAGAGAGGCAACTGGAGAAACAACCAGGAGAGTTAGCTTGTTTGTCAACTAACAAACAAGATGAAGATGACCAACAGCTACAAATGGACGTTATGACATGAATACTTCATCTCCATGAAAGAAAGAAGAAGACATCAGATAACGTGAGTCAGATACAGCTTCTCTCTCTGTGTCTCTTTGGTCGCTAATTTCATCTCTGAGGGTTAAATGTCTCTGTGTGGCTTTTTTGTGTTTTTTATCTCCTTAACAAGAATGCAGCAGAGATCCTATAATGTGTTGTGGGTAACGTTAGTTTGCTTGTTGAAGAACAAGTAGGCTACATGTATGATGCTAATCTTAGACAGTAGTATTGCTAAGCTTTTTCTGTCTCCAGCCTTCTTTATGATTCGTATTTCTGACCAACTCGTTTTAACTTCAAAGGATTAAGCTTTCCCTTTACTTGAAACAATACTATTAATAACTCTGTTGTTTAACAATATCAAATTATCTCTGCATATGACAACATCAGTGCAGCTAATTTAAGACAATATTTCATTATTCAATCCATACACTCCATGTGGCTTATAGAATGGAGCTATTTTTCAATTATGTTTTAATTTCAGCACAAGAGCATATTAGAGAGAGGACAGGGAGAGGATGTGATAAAGGAGAGGGTGCCATGAGGTCATTCAGCAAACCTTTTAAACATCTGGATCTATTGCAATCAGCTACTGTAACTTGGCTGAGTCTCAGCCACCTCATTGAAGATGGTTTCTTGGCATTCATCAAAGCAAATTCAGGAATATCACTGCACCCCCCTGTACTTTGTCTAAACTTGCGATAGGGCAGCAGCTCCGTTTCTGCAGCGGCATTCTGAACCTTTGTGTCTGCACTTCTTGAAGAGGTAGAAGAGACTTGAAAACAAGAGGGACTGATTAAAAAAGATCTTGCTGCTTGTTCAAGTTCACTCATCTCACTAGAGATTATAACTTTTTAAAAGTTGCACTTGTGAATCTGAACTTGTGAGTGAAAACCCTCTTCAACCCCTGTTTCAAGGGATTCTCTTACTCAGTCAGCTATATTGATCAAAACTTGAATCAGGCAGCATGGGCGTTCAGATGACTTAGCACTGGCAAAGGTGGGGCACAAACTCAAGTGAGGACGGCTTTGCAGAGTCACGATACAGAGGCCGGTTGCTCCAAGCTTATGCACAGCACATTAAACGTTTTTAATCCATCGTGGTCTATAGAAGAGGTGACCAGTTAGACCAAAGAATTATCTTTTCCCTTGCATTATATGGGTAATTTTAGGAGGGCTGAAAAGGTAATCAGATAATTCACAAGGAAACATTTTTTTTCTGTCTTTCCTATCCTGTTCTTCTTCTGCTGACACTTCAGATTTTTCAAGTGACCCATGTTGGGGTTGCAAAAGTGGCTGAAGCCACTGTGGAAGTACAGCACCATTCAAAAGTTTGGACACACCTTCCCATTCACTTGAATGAGAAAGTGTGTCCAAACTTTTGATTAGTGCTGTGCAAAGCCACCGACAGCTGGTAGATGCTGGTAGATAAATAACTTTTATTGTCAGCTGTGTGCCATGTTTGCCCTCGAGACTCACAGCTTGGTCAGATATACTTTGTGAGGTTCTTTTTGTTTTGCAGAGCACATTTGCTTTGTGTGTGATATGAAAGTTTATCATTTCCCTATGTTTTCAGCACCCTAGGGCTTTTGTGATACAATTTCATTTAATTGACTTGAATTTTCCATACACGTCCCCCCTAATTTGCACTGACTCAAGACTGCAATTGACAAAAACATCATCTCATCATACTGGCAAAGAATGATTTATGGCTAATTACAAAATTATAAACCAGTGCATAAATATTGCTAAATGAGAGAACAGGCAGATTTGGGACATTGTGGGAGGAATTTTAAAGCATGCTACTTTCTCCAGAGTGTAATAAAGTTTTATTTCTCCTTTAAGATCAGCAGATAGTGTCTGATGTCAGAGACGTGTGTCTTATGGTTTAATGAGGCTGCTTAAGATGACTGTGAAGATAATTCACTTTAACATCTAGTAGTATTAGACTATAATGGGGATGAATTATGTTGTAGACTTGTTGCACTCTTTCTTTGTCATGGTTGTCAGCAGAGCAAAACAACTATCCTGCATATACACACAGAAACAACAAGAACAGACTGGAACAGCAGTGTTTACCTCTTGAACGCCGCGACTAAAGTGACTAATATCATTCATGTCACATCAACTCCATCTGCCTAAAAAGAACTTTATTATTCACTTCAAATACCGATTAGTGGAGAAAGACTCACTTTGAATTCTAGTATACAAGGTGATTTGAAGCATTTGTGTGCTGTGCATTATAATGTTCCCGTTTGATTTGTAGAAATTTGTGTGCTACAAATGTGACTCCAAGTTTTAGACTCAGAACAGAGAAAAAAAATGACAAAGCATTGGTGAATGTTGCGACTGTGGAAGACTTTCTTTCATCTTAAAATGGCAGCTTAGCAAGTATTATGAGTACATCAAACACAGAAAAGATTTAGTTTGAAGGAACATTGTTTCTTTTCTGTCCTATTATTCTTAAATCAGTCATTTTTGACAGTCAGCTCTAAACTGTAAACTATTCTGGTAAGTATATCTCCCCATGTCTGTATCTGCACCTGAGACATATTAAAGCTCAAACTCAAACATAGAAAACCACGACTGTCTGTCCTTTCTGAGGACAAAGATTATTAAAATGTATCAAAGTAACATAATTTATGGGGCATAATTACACATCCAGTTCATCAATAGCACTGCCTCAAAGTTCTTTCAGAAAGAGGTGAATGAAAGCATAGAAATACTTCTATCAATTGGACTCCATTCTGCCACGTTTTTTTCTCCGCTCTTTTCAAGCTGCCAGCGCGCTGCTTGTTCTGCAGAATGTATTATCTTTAAATAGCCATGAAAAAACAAATTAGTCATACAGCAGACAGAGAATGTTCACTCTAATTGTGTTGTAGATTTCATAGTCCAAATGGCTCTGCTTTGACATTAAAGCAGGTTAGTGTAGTGGATTTAGGACAAAAGCAAAGAGCAAACCAAATTAAAAAGATACATTTTCCTTAATGAACTCTGGAACTTTGACAACAGAAATAATATAGAGGAAAGTTCTTTTATTCCTTTTATTCCTTTCCAGCAGTCAGTATTAATACAATTCCACTAACATTTATACAATGGCCTCATGAGAAATTTAACAATTTACTGAACAAAGTACAATGGAAACATTCTCTCTTTTTTTGTACACACTGCATGTCATATCACCAGGAAAATTGCGTGTTCCATGTTAGGTAGTTGATGCCTGAGTAGTTCAACATTTTGTGAAGCATTTTATTACAAAGAGACTTTATGAACAAGATTTTGGACATTGGAAACATGTATGTTGATATAATCATGTTGTTATTTTCCACCCATTAATTCCGTGGAAGATGGCAAGAAGTCAATCAAAAAGAGGGTTAATCAATTTTAAATGTTCTTTTACAATGCTCAGCGCTTAATTAATTAAAAAAGCAGACCGAAAGGGTCAAATGAGTAAACTTGCTAAAGTTGTATGTGCGAATGAATATTGATTAAATTGTCATTGGCCAACTGCTGGGGATATAATATATCTCAGTGGACTGGAAATTTAATTCTCCAGCATGAAAAAGACAATGGATCAATGAATTTACCTCCCACTGTGTTCCAGAGAAAATTCCTTATTATTGTTAGAGAAACACCTGCTGCTTTCAAGAAGGTCTGGGGAGCAATTATTAACACGTTGCCTCCAAATGTGATGACTGACATTTGACAACATTTATTTGGATCTACTTCATTTTATTACCATTGGTTGGGGAGTTTATTTTTATGTTTGTCCTGATTGGTAAGTGTTGTTGTTTCACTTCAGTGTTTTAATGTTAAAAAGTTTGAATTTTATCCTTTTTTTCATTTTTCTCCTCCTCATGACTTCAAATAGTGAGAATTAAATGTAAGACATTATGTTTTATATCTATATATCTTATTTCTTATTTCTATTTTGATGTGTTTCTTGTATCAGTTGTATTGTTGTCAGTTCTGCTATTTTTCATTGTTTTTTCTTTTGTTAAGTGTGTAGAGACACTTTTATGTGATAATGCACTTTATAGCCTATAAAACTTGACTTACAGGTAATTTCTCATCCAATAAACAGATCTTTACAAAAACAAACAAACATCATTGGCCATATGTTCTCAAAGTTGAGTAGTATTCTCCTTCAGTATGAGGGTATAAACAGATGTGGATGCCATGGATGTGTATTACTGATTTATGAACTTTATCCAGCTGTACATGGTCATAGATTACGGCCCCAGCTTATGTCATGGCACATTTTTCTGTGTCAGTGTTGTTATATATATTCTTCCACATCTGTGGCCAAGTTCCTGCCTGCCTTCACTCATCAAAATCATGTTTGATTTGAAAATCGACATCAATATTTTATTTTATTTATTAGAAGTGTGTTCACACCAAGAGGAAACCCACAGAATCAGGCGAATCCCACAATCCTGTCTACACATCTTACATAACTCTAGGGAAAGATAATGGTTTTGGTTGAAATTACTGCTTTATCAAGGTTAGGGGACCTTCGTTGTGGTGGTTACAAGGTTAGTTATAGTTAAAAGAAACCAAGGTTGACTGTCGGCAGGTAAAAGGAAATGAACAGCAGTCTCCTGTGTTAAAGTCAGATGTTTTGTTACTATAACAACGGCACGCTACTGTATTTCCACGCAACAGACAAGAGTCATAATTCCTACGGCTGCAAGAGGGCTTTGTCATTTGAATGTAAACATACAGTGTGTCATTTTCGGGGATATGCTGAAATTACTAATGCTGTAACTTCTCATAGAAGGACAGTCTCGTTGTGTTGTGTGTTCATCATTTTCCCCTGCCAGCCAAGCAGCGTAAAAAGGTGCAGATACTCCTTCCTCTTTGACAGAGTAATAAATGACTTCTAATAATGGCGGAAAAAAGTATAATCCCAGCTGTGATAATAACATTACAGTATATGTTCTCCACTGTCATTTTTGTCGTGATCGACTTGTACCCATGAAACTGTGTGGGGTTGTGCTGATGGCTGAAACCACTGAATTAGATATTTGCATGCCACAGACACCTGCTGCATAACACAGTGTTGCATCTTAACCAGCTGTATATATACATGTCAACTCAAAACTCAACTACTTTAGTATTGAGGTTATGAACTTTTTCGCTGTCACTGACATCTCAGATGTAGTTTTAACATATGATAGGATTTGACAGTAAAAAAATACAAGTGAATATCTGTCCAAAAGAAAGTTTGTTCTCTTGAGATTTAACCATCTTGTGATGTGATGTGATCTTTTTTTTTTACAATGAGTTTAATAATTGACTTAGAAGTCACCTTTGAATATATCATTGGGATTTCAAATATATTCTGTTTCTTTGAATCTTTCATGCAAGGAAATGGCTATGCAATGAATACACAGGTTGCTGCATAATAGCAAAACACAAAAAAGTCTGACACAAATTAATGTAAGAAAAGGAAGAAAAAAGCTATGCTTAGTTATCGAACAGATCATATATTTCAAACGTGTCCCCAAATTCTGCACTGGAATAACTGTTGCACTGCTGGATCAATAAAAAATGATCCCTTCATAATCTTTCCTACTCAGACCGATCTCAGTAAAGCGAGTTAATAATGCTGCCATCTGTGGGTCAGCACTATATGGGGCAGAGAGACGTCTGTAGCTAGTTAGCCATCAAATGATACAAGTTAAACCCTAACACTGAAATCATCTATTGAAGTTGTACAGCATCTGCACAAAATCTTGACTTTATCTCCACTCCTCTGTATTCCAGTAACCATCAGAAGTATGGCGGCTTCTCATTCTCCTTCAGAAAGATAAAGCAAATGTTGAGGAACGTACATATACTATTCTTCTCATGAATATGTCATTGACCTTTTCTAAGGATAACAGGATTTACTGCAGTCCAATTTTCCTTTGTTGAAAAATAGATTGTAGAAAGGTCATTGGGGTATTTAACTTTAGGACAGACCACTTCAAACATTAAAGAGAGAAGTCTTTTTCATCATCATTCAGTATAAATTATTAAATAAAACTTTTCCTTTGAATTCCTTGAATACAGTACCTTCTGTTACTTTCATGAAAAAAAACCCCCACTGCCAGATTTTTTACAGAAACACTGAAAACTTGCGGCAGCAGAAACATTTGCTTTCTGTTCCCATTCCCATTTTGTGGTTATCATTTCCGAAACACAACAGGCCAGAGGACATATTGTGTTCGTGCTACAGCGGCTCTCATGAGGAGTCTGTTGACTTTGTATGTTTGCTCGGCCAAACACACAACCCCTCAGAGAAGAGCGGCTTTCAAGCCAGAAGACATTTGTTGCAGTCACCCTTGATGCTGTAAAAGTAACCTAAACTGAACCTCAGAGAAGTGAAATTTGACAACTGAAACTCAACATGATACACTCAATGTCACTGCTTGAATATGTCTTAACTCTCCTCAAATAATGGTAATTATTTAGAAAACAGATCCTATTAATGATTAATTAAAACGCATTAGTTACCTACCAATTACCTGTACATTAATGTATGTTTAATGAACCATACATATGTCCTAAATATGAAAAAAACTAAAACGTTTCTTTTCATGTTCTTAGTAAGACAGTTGCAAGTTAATGCATGAGTAAAGGAAGGAGAGGTTGGAGGGGAAGTGAAGAGCTCCCTGAAGAGAAACGTTTTCATGCTACAACAGGGGAAGTCACTGCGGCTGGGAGGTCATTCCATCACCAGTGAGCCAGGAGGAAGAAAAGTCAAGTCTGAGTGTAACAGGACACATGCTGTGGTTTAGGGTTCAACTTTGTCGTACAGCTGCCCAGTAGGTTTTAGTAGCTTTGTCTGTCACCAGCAAGGCTTTGAAATGAATAGGAGCAGCTTCAGGGAGCTTCAGGACAGTGACAGGAGAGAACACGGAGTAAAGCACTTCACTTATATCAACACACCCAAATTCAACAAAAAAATACTTAGTTTGTAATCGTTCTCTAGAACAATGAGTGTTTTCTGATTCTGATCTGTAGGATGAGATTATTTGTCAGTGCCTCCTAAAACAGTTACAAATCACCAATCATCAAACAGTTTTCTTACTGCTATGCACTGCTATGGTTAAAGCTTGGTTAGGTTTAGGCACAAAAATTAATTGGTTAGGGAAAGATCATGGTCATGGTTAAATTAACTATTGGAGTTCCATACATAATACACATGAAATGGTGAATTTACGTTTTTACACATCGGTTTTTGTACATTAAAAAACAACATATAATGTGAATTAGTGAGTTAGTTTCCTCTTATTTTCAGTCTCTGTGCTAAGCTAAGATAACCTCAACCCCTCCTTCTCCAAACTTGTCTCTATAACAACGTTGCACTACTTCCTCCTTTTCCCTCAGTGGACAAAAGTCATAATTCCCACAACTCCTAGAGGGCTTTTTTAGGCACATTTTTGCATAATTGCTGAAACAATGGATGGTATTTTTCTTGGGAAGACAGTATTAGATATAATGGTTGCCACTAATTACCCATTTACTAGTGATGAGCACACAATAAATTTTTTTTCTAAGATACATGTCTGAGCTTTACTGCTTAACAACCACAGCACACAGCAGAGAGAAATGTGTGACTTACTGCATTCACATCCTCATCATTACGGCTGAAAAAGGCTGTTACCGCAAGCTGTTCCCACCATCTTTAAACTGTATACGCATGGATACCTGAAGTACTGGCATGGAAGAACAGGACACACTTGTTCTTTAAACCTGGACTGAAAGCACTTGAGTGTGCATTAATAAATTCAGCTCTTCTGGCTGGCTTGGTGTGGTACAAAAGCCAAGAGCAGCCATTTTCAGTAATGAACAAAGGTGCTGCTGAGGCGAGCTTCCTTCTTACTGTGCCAAGATGTGTCGGCACATTTGTTGCCATTCTGATGGCACTACTTAAACTAAATGCAGAGTCATTTCAGACAGTTGACTAAAAATAGCTCATGGAGGCAGCTAAAAGAGAAAATGCTTAACTTTGCAGGTTTTGACAGCAAAGTAATAATTCTGAGGACATAACAAAAAATCATGAAGCATCAGGCCCTCATTTAATGGTCTGGATTCAATTCAGATACTAATAAGACATGAAGTGCCAATATTATTAATAGACTTTCTTCCTACTTAAATCCTGTTAAGCCTGCTGTAAAGGACAGAAATGAAAATGACCCTTAAGTAGCCAAAAAAGAAGACAGGCACACATGCCAGGGCATTGAAAACTTAATGACTAAAACCCATACACAGTGAAAAACGTACTTTTTAAAGGGGACATATCATACACATTTCCAGGGCTATATTTATATTCAGTGGCTTTACTGGAATATATTTGCATGATTTGCAGTTAAAAAAAACTCCTTATTTATCTTATACTGACCCTTTAAGCAGCCCTCAGTTCAGCCTCTGTCTGAAACAGGCTGTTTTAGCTCCTGTCTCTTTAAGGCCCCCCTCCCAATGAGAACATTCTGGGAACCAAAAAAAACTTCCTGCTGAAAACGTTTTAAGGAATATTTGGGCATAATGTTTTAACAATGTTATCAATAAACATTTTTAGGATGTTTTTAGAGAACGTTATCCTAGGACCTTCTGGGAACCAAAAGAAAACTTCTCGCTGAAAACATCATTAGAACATTACACGTAACAGTCTCTGAAAGTTTTTTGAACAAAAAATTTCTAGCTTGGAACCCAGAAGGTGAAGGTAATCAAACGATATTACATTACATATTACATTACAGGAGCGTTTTATAAAATACGTTCTGTCATATCAGGCCCAAACATTTTCCAGATGTTGCATTGATTAGATTAAAACATTTTCTTTAAAACATTATTAGAATTTGTAGGTAACATTAGCCAATATTTTAGGAACGTTCCCTGCTAGCTGGGAAACAAAGTTCAAGCTGGATTTTGAAGAGCAGACAATGGACACTGATATACATCAGTTTCTTTATCGGGTATAATATTAGCTAATGCCATTTTCTATAGCTCGTATATTATTCAGCTTTGATGTGTCATGAGGGCCAGTACTCGACCTATGATCATGCGAATCATACCCTCCTGCCCTCTATTAAAATCCCTTCTTTCTATAGCTCTTATTTTATCTCTTTTCTTTGATCATTCTGTATTCTCTGAAATATCATGACATGAAGGCTTTAACTCTTGGACTTGTCAGAAATGGCTGCTAATTGGATAGAATTTTTAAGTTTGGTACACAGGCTTATTCTGGTGTTGCACATATACAAAGACTCCATGTAAATGTTTCCTCCTCTAAACATTTGTACTATCATGACAATCATTACTACTTTTCCTCAAAATACATACGTTTTTTTTAAATATTATACACTCTACAAAACTCACTGCTGTATAGTGAAGACATACTGTAGCTGCCTGACTCAACAAGTCACATTCTCAGTTATAAGCATTTCCCCACAGAAACACAATCAATATACCGCAGGTAATATGTTTTAGTTTAAAATGCCAGACAGTCTCAAACTGTCTCAGAATTCCTCACTGCAATCTGAGCACCAGGTGATGAGATGAGATCTTTACACTTCCATGAAAGTAATTTGTGGGGTCACACTGATTCTATACACGTATTCTATAAGCAGACATGTTTAAATGGTCCCCTGTGGAATTTAAATGATGCTTTCATCTCATCCTCATTAACGACTGATAAGGTCTTTGATTGCTTGGAATGTTTCTACATCAGAGAGTAGCTGGTGACACAGTAGTTTAAAATGGAGCTGTATTATACAAGGCAATTGATCCGGTCAATATCCAAGTACCCAATGTTGCTGAACATTTACTATAAAAGTTGAGTTTTATAGTCTTTAGAGAATGTGAAAGATGAGAACAATGTTTGGTTTTTATTAAATTGTTCTGGCTCTGTGTGATCGCCTCATCTCCACTGAAGTGTTTTACAGAAAATATGTCTGAATATTAATTGAAGCTGCTTCTGAAACCCTATGGGAGAGCTTAATAAATGTAAATGACTGTGTGTAAGTGAGAGCTTAAAGATCGTCACTTCATTGGTTAACTATCCCACAGTTACAAGGCTCTATAAAAACAGGGTCCATCTACCTGTGACATGAATGCTCTTATAAAGTTGCCATGTGACCGTGAAATACGACCGGTTTACG
Source organism: Thunnus thynnus (assembly GCF_963924715.1). Classification (NCBI taxonomy): domain Eukaryota; kingdom Metazoa; phylum Chordata; class Actinopteri; order Scombriformes; family Scombridae; genus Thunnus; species Thunnus thynnus. Next base: position 15,717,528 of record NC_089534.1, read on the forward strand.
TGCAGATCTGAGAAGAGCCATCATTCTGTGTGGTTCAATTAACCTACGCAAAGAGGAGAATGGGCCAGGGGAGATGTGCAAAAGGGCACAACATGATGGAGCTCAATTAAACAGACATGTCTGCATAGGAGAAGTGCAGTTCCCTTGATATCCACATAATCCATTACATACATCAACAAAGAGCTATTTCTATCTTCAAAAGGATAACTTGTTATTGTGCAAAAGTGAACTGGATTCACTCCCTGTGTTTCTGTCTTTCTAACCAGTATTTCAAGTTGAAATAGCAAAAATTCTAACTTGGGTGCGCTAATCATCTTTCACACAAAACCCATTAAATAATGAATACAGTGTGCATCACCTATTTATATGCTCCAATGCAGAGTACAGTGACAAAACAGTGGCCAGTTTGTAATGTGACATATTTAATGGGTGGTGGTTTGAATAAAAACCCTAAAATGATCATTTTCAGGTATCTTCTTTTAAAACATCTGCTTTAAAGCCACCCCATTTAGGAAAGGTTTGTCTTCCATTCGTAAAAGTGCTCATAGCTATGGCATGACATAAATGGAATAAATGATACACATAAAAAGTCACTTAGAAGGAATTACTATGTTTTATTGCTCTCCATTTCCTTCAGAGCAGCTGGTGAGATTACAGAAAATATTGGCATGTGACATTCTCATCCGCTAACGTCTCTCTGTCAGGGGTGCTTGTCAACAGCTTCAGATCCTGCACATCTGACAGATCTGTATAATATTATAACGTTAGCCCTCAGTGTTACCTGGAGCGACAAATGTTACAGGCACATCCAGATTCAAGTCGCTGATAGCAGGATGACACATAGCTTGTAGCTGGAAGTCACATGTCAGTCACAATACACAATACTTCCCCTTCTGTCCTGCCTGATATTTGCTAAACCTTTACGACTTATTGGATTAGGAGCTTGTTCAGTAAATCAAAGGTAAAAATCATATTATTTGATAACTGGCACGGTTTTAACAATTAACAAATTTGAATTGCTATACCTGGCTTTGAACTGTAATTTGACATCATTAAAATTTATCATGCAAAAAAAAGTAAGGTGGAAATTACAGCTAAAATAATGCAGAAAAACCTCATGGAGTTTTGTTCTCTGACGTTGTACCCGATGGGTTTGACTAAGCATAGTATCACTATACTGTATAGTGTTCTATAAGTGCAAGGCTGGAAACCAACATTTGATGGAAAAATATTTTTTGTTGTTGTATTAACACCCAGCTTGGATCAAAATGTCTTTTCACATTGATATAAATGTGTAAATAAGACTTTGTTGACTGAACCATCATATGATCGTTGAGGCCAAAAATATGCTGTACACCATTTGCAGTGTTGGCCTAGGTAGTAACATGAACATTTGCATGACAGTAATACAAGCGGCAAACAATGGCTACTTGAAAGTTTAAGTCTTTTTGGTTGACTACAAAATTACTTTTGGCCTAACTATAATAATAACGGAGCGCCAAGTGCACTATTGAGCAATCAGTGTGATGCAATCAGAAGAAAAATCAAGGGTATTGATGCTCATCATGTCCAGCCCTAAAATTTAAATTACGGAGGGTCTGAGATTACAGAGCAACCCCCACTCCCCTCAAAAAAACACGCACACCAAAAAATCAGCAACAGGGCAAAAGATTTTGCGAGGGATAAGTGACTGTAACACTTAAAATAACCATGACGTAAGGTAACCAAGAATAGGCATGGTAATCATTTTAACCTCGGGCGTCTTCTCTATACCTACTCAATGAAAAAACAAGTCACAGAAAACACAGAGATCATTTAGGCTACAAAATGAACACCATATGAAGATAACAACTGGGAATAAAAATCTGGCCACCCAGAATATATATATATATATAATATATATAATATTTATATATCTTGTTAATGGATATCAAAAGCCTTTGTCTCTTACAGGCCCGGCACCAGGATGATGTGACGGTGGGGGGGTTGTTAAAAATTGCGAGGGGGCAATTTTTTTCATAAAATAAAATAATTTGATTTAACCATGCAATAGCCCCAGAAAGGCTAAATAACAACAACATAAGGCTACTGTTTCAAAATCAAAGAAAAGAATGCACTTATCACTCAGAACAATAACAAAAATCACTCAAACAGTGACACTTGCAGCTCTCTCTCTCTCAAACAAACAAAACTACAACAGTCATGTGTGCTGTTATTATTCATGTACAAATGAAAGAAAAATACATTTCTCTCCAAACTCGTTTAGTCTGTTGCTTAAATCTTCAATAAACTACTACTTTGCAAATAGGTTTCCAGGTGGACTGGCTGACAGGACACTAATCCTCGCCTAGCATGATGCTAACAACATATTAATTCAAAGGGAAATCCCATCGAAAAATGGCAAAGCTAGCAGAGTTAGTGTTACACTACTACTTAAAACAATTACTAGATGAATACACTAAACGGTCTTTATGAACCCATAATAACTTTTAAGATGTAACAGCAGCATCACCAAACAAACAACATGACAAGAGGGCCTTGAATTATGACATGACAAACATAACTACACCATGTGCGGTGAGCTAGGCTACAAGATAGCTAAGCTCTGGTCAGGGTTGCCAGGTCTGTGTGACAAAACCACCACAATGGCCAATCAAAACCAGCCCAAAAACCATACCAATACCAGAACTCAAAATATGTTTCTGCCAAACCATACACATTGTTTTTTAAGTCCAACAGCTTTGCTATCATTGTATATGTATTGTAATATCTAGTAAGTAACACCATAAATGAATAGTGTGCCAGCATTAAAAGCAGTTTTCCAGAGTTGAGATCGAGAGGTGGGTGCCGGGCGGTAGAGAGCATTACAGCACATGGTGTGTGTGTGTATGTACATGGGTGGCGTGTTGGTGTGTGTGTGCGTGCTGATCTGGAATCAATTTGGTAGGTTTTGGGTATAAATAAATTATTTCATTTAAAATATGGATTTCTATTCATAGATATTATTCATGTAATATGCATGCAAAATAAGTCTACCCAACCAACGGACAAAAAAATCAACCCGCGGCAACACTTCAAAAGTAGCCCAATTCCATTGGAAACCGCAGACCTGGCAACCCTGGCTCTGGCCTTTGGGAGGGCCTAGGGGGATGATTTTTAGTCTCACCCACTATACATCAAAATGTGACTGGTTAATTCACCCGTGATTTTCTAAACAAACACACACTATGATGGCTGTGGTTTTCTCCTCCAGTTATGAAGGCCTAACCAGTGAGTGAGCCAGCTAACATTTTCTCTGCCTAGAGACAACAACAAAAAAAATCTGATTGGATAACTCTATTTTCATGGTTTAAGGACAGTAACCCTTTCATTTCTGAAGCAAACTTGATAGAAAATTAGGCTAAAATTATAATTAGAAGAGAATAATTATTTTGTGAAAGAGAATAAAAATTTAACATTTAAAATCCTTCTCTGAAGGCCTGGAAGGCCCTGAAGGTTCCCCTCTGGTGTGTGAAGATCAGGGTCGGTCCTTTTCCATGATAGCTCATAATAACACCTTTTCGGGGATACATCATGATGAATTTCCATACAGTTGGGATATCTGCACCGTGAGCAACCAAGATCAGAGGCTGTAATGCAAAGTATGTGTGACTGGTGGCTGTGTAAAAGGGGATGATGTGTTGGTAATTTGAAGTTCACTCAAACTGCAGCAAGTTCCTATTGTCTGTTTAGCCAGTTCACTTGTTTACCATTCTTTCCTTAAAATACTGAAAATTGATCTGTAAACAAAAAGCCTTAAAAAAAAATGCCTCCATCCTTCTAGCAATTCGCAGTCAGTTGTCATTGACAGAGTCGGCACTTCTTGTGGTTTCTGCACAACAAAACATTTTCTGAGCGTTGTGTGCCTTGCAGCTTTAGTTTTTCATAATGAAACAAAGTAATACATTTGCCATCAGGAACCAAATAGAGTTGCAACAATTACTGATAAATAATTCATAGCATTCATATCGAAAGATAATCGAAAAACTAATTTAAAGTTGAATTATTCAAAGTGGGCCTCCCAACAGGAGCTTCATACCTCAAATTGAGGTAGAGGTAATTATGTGGAGACACAGTATACTGGTCACATATTTAACTCTGACATGAAATATGAGCTGGATCATTTTAAAATTACAGAATATCTTATTTTGCCAATTATAAAATTAAAACAAAACAAACCCTGACTTTTGGGGTATTGGGAGGTGGGGCTGCAACTGTACCTTCAAGTTTTTTCCAAAGGAAGCCTTCCTTTGGTAAGGCTTACTTTTATAAGGAGACGTCTAACGCTGTCTTGAGTCGTAATCCACATGCATGTGCAGGTAGGCTTGGCAGAGGTCAATGTTTCAGAAAGTCTCCATATGGTCCTGCACTCTTATCTTCTATAGCCACGAAAGTCCCAGAACAGCTGGATAATTAACTTTAATCATGTGCACTGGCAGCTTCATGGTTTGACCATTACACTGAGTGGTGACATCAATCAAATCCAACAAGGAATTTGGTTCTCCACACTGTGTCCAATATAGAGTGCAGAAAAAAAAGCAAAGAATCAACTGATGTAATGGATTTTCCATATGCCCATATCAATCATGATATTTCAAGTTAGTCCCACTTTTACTTAGGAAAAAAAAACTATTAGCTGCTTTGCCCTCAAAGCTGCATACCAATTAGTTAGCCTTGCTATACGCACCTGAACCTTTATCTTGGACAAGACTCACAAATCCAAATCTTAAAGATTCAATTCATTTTGAGGTATTGATTTGGTTCTTATGATGTGACAAAAAGATTTGACTTGCCTGTCACAAATCATCACCAATGTGTATTGTAGCAAATTCAACATAAGGGGCCCCATCTCAAGTTGATGTTTTCTTTTCAAAATACAAAGTTTCAATAATAAATAGAAAGTGAAGAATAACACAGGTCAAGCAGGGTCACTTAGACATTTTAAACTGGGAGGAAACTGACTGGCTTTTGTATGTGAATGGACATAAACTGAATCTGCCCCCTGCATTTGTTGTCAGACAATTTGAATGACTGTAACGATGTGGCAGACAATGTGACAATGTGTGTGCTATTTCACTGCAGAAATGAATGTGGAAACTTCAAGGGCAGAGCCTCTAGCAAGATTTTAAACAAATAATTGCCTGAGTGGAGAACAGATTATTTACCAATTTAACATGTCTACCATATCGCCACAGTCAAATCTGCACATTTAGTACTCTCATATGTAATTATTTAACTAGTTTAGCTAAAGATTCAGGAAAATTTAAAGGGTTATCTCATGGATGATTTTAGTTAATTTAAACCACTATGTCTAAAGCGGTGCGCAGGGTGCTGCAGTAACAGCGATACTCCGCATTTATAGAGTTTTGAGGGTTTTTTTGTTCTTAGGCTTAGAGCAAAATTGCAAGGAATGGATTAAACGGTGTGATCATCTGCTGAAGTGTAAACTGCAGTTAACTAGTTTTCTACTGTAAGAGAAAACTGAATAATAGGTTATCATTTGATGTATTTCTTGAGTATATCATACATGTTTCAGATAGTGTTTAAGTTCAGTTTAGTGTTGGTTTGTGTTTCACACATGTTCTAAAATCCTCTGTGCCATGTCTATTCTAAACTTAGTTCTTTGCTGTGTAAGATGAGGCAGTTGTGTGTTTAACAGTTAAGTTTATTCTGTTATGCCCTTACCTGAGCCAGTGATAGATAAACTATAGTTATGTAGATGTTTATTTGCAAAACTGATAAGCTTTTACAGCATAGTGTGGTTTGTCTTTAATTTAATATAGTAGTAATGTTATTTTGTGATGCTACTTGGTGCATGCTTATGTACTGTCATATATGGTCGTGAAGAAAGACTGTTCCGAGATTAGCTGAACTTTTGACTTATGTTTCTATCTGAGGGTTGGTTGCTGACCTGTAAGGTTAGTAAACAGATGTCTTAAATTCTGTACAAGTAGTATTTAAGGGACTGGTTAAGTGCCAACCTTTCAGACAAAGAAAAGATAGCTAGGTGGTATGTATCTTTGTCTCCAGAACTATGATGCATTATACTTCTGATTGTATTATTTGATTACATTATTTCATAACCTGACAATGCTCTCTTTGTGTGTTTATTGAGTGATCAGCAATTTCCCATTACACTACCTACAGTAGTAGCATTATGTTACTTCCAAAGCCAAGGAGCATATCATTAAATAACTTAATCACTCTGTGAGGTTTAAGGCTACATTAAAAAAAAACTCCGTTCACATCAATTGTGTAGTATTTCTCCTCCTGTGGAAGTCAGTGTTGTCCTGGGTGCTAGCAGATACATTTTTTTGAGTGTCACAACCCCTATGAAAGGACTTGTTTCACTATCAGAATTTAATCCATTTGGTCCAATCACATTTTGAAAGTCTATAAAAGCCACATGATTGAACTGTTTTATCCCCATTCAAGTTAGCTGGAGGGCTAAACTAGAAGTTAGCTGTCTCAGATTTAACAGTAAAGCTAGCTCAGTTAGCTAGCTAGCTGACAGACAGTTGACTAGACAGACTAGAAATGAGAAGCTGCTTTTGTCTGTCTCTGTCTGAGGTCAAGGACCCATTGTTTCAAAAATGATGAGTGGTAAATTAGCCCGAGTTATCAATATAAAACTGTGCATGCAGTGTGAGAACATGAAGATTGAAGGGAGTAGCAACAGTCACTAAGGGGAGCGGAGCTTAGTCAAGGGTCAGTTTTGGAAAAATGATTAGCTCTCAACACAGACAGCTGAATCTGAGCTGACTGACAACTAACACTTAACGGACAGCTGCTTGTGGACGACAGATATCCATCAGTGCGCATTCACTGTAGTGTTACATTTCCCCAAATTCATATTTGTGTGATGTGGCTTTCTGATCATTGGTAAACATAAAAAAGAAGAGACGTCCTATCAGTGCAGTCAGACCTGCATGCTGTTCTCTCTCCACGTCAACAGCAGTTCAGGTCCCATTAAAATGCCTGCAATATTTTTTGGGTCTTAATTGTTTGTTGTTTTCCTTGTAGGCTGCATATTAAATACAAGCTCATGTTAATCGAAGAAATTGAAAGAAATACATTTAATGTATTACGTTTGGGGACCACTGGTCTAAATCACTGAGATAAATTCTGTTTAGATTTCCTTATCTCAACTCAATCAAATTACTCTAGAAAATACAGCCTAGTCGATGTCAGCCAATTAATTCAGCAATTATTCCAAGTTTCTCAGTTAAGCTTTCGCAGGAGATACCCTGCATCATGTTGATATTACAATGTCTGTTATATATTGCATCCATCCCCACACTATCAGCAACAACGTGTGTTATTGCAGCTTTATCACACCATAATCCCCATTGTGGAGAGCAGAACTCCATACAATGCCGCTGCTGATTTTACTGTTTGCCCACAAAGCTTTAACTCTCAGAAACAGGCGGATTTCATTTCTGAGAAAAAAAATGACATATAATTCCCCTCGATTGCCCAGTGGGAGCTTTCTAAAGCTGCTTTGAAAGGGCACCGATCTGAAGAGGCTCTCTGATAAACATGCTCGGGCTTATTTTCTGGTGTTGATCTATCTATTGGTCACAGTGGGTCTATATGAGGGATTTTGTACATTGTTTGAGTTCACTGACCAAACGGTCTGCCCTCTGGGTAATACAGCGTGCTGTGCTGGAGATGGAATAGCAGCTTTTTTCTATAGAAATTCACATTTTAGCACAATTATTTGTCTCAAGTAAAACCAACATTTTTAGCTTTTCTTCTCACCTAAACATCACATTTGCATTTCCTATAGTGTCTCTATCAATCAGTTTAGCATTTCTCATGTAGAATTTAAGATTTTTCACGCTGAATTGGTCCTTTTCAATCAGATTAACACAACTTTCCTATTATATACATCACATCATGGCACTAACATTAATGCAGTAGCAGCCAGTACAGTACAGAAGTCGCAAAACCAAAAACGAGAAGCAACAGCAACAACATTTCTCACAGATTTGACAGATTTCCTGCCTGATTAGATAAATAACAAAACTTGCTCCTTGATAAAAAAAAGTACAGTGCTACAGTATGTGATCCATGATGCCCACTCACTGTACAACTACAAAGTGTAATATATCCTCAAACTTCAGTGACAACTGTGCTCTCAGTTCTCAGTACGGCTCCCTGAGTTGGATCCTAAATTATGGGTAGAGTTCCCCAAACATCAAAGGAATTTTAATATTTCTTGCAACATTTAAGTTGCACGTTTAGACAAAGTAAAACTGCTTAAGAAAAATAATTGCACATTTGTTGGAGAGAACATTAAACATGACACTAAGAGGAAGCCTACATTTCCAGTGGTATTTCCTGAATCTTCCACTTTAAATCTTTTAGTTAAATCAGGAGAGACAAGTGAATGAAGCAAAAAGAATTATTTATACAGATGATATTGATGATTAAGTGTTGCCAAACGTCTTTGGCACATAGACTCTACAGGGAGATTTTGAATCAAGGGACATCAGTCCTGAGCAGCAGCAAGAAAAATCCCCCCATGGAGTCTAGACACGGGTTGTGGTGGCTGATGACTTCTGCTGACACTGATAAGGCTGACGAGGATGATGAAATGATGCACTGATGAATCTGCGAAGACTGGGCGGTGATGGGAGGTGGTGGGGCACGCAAAACAGCACCATGATAGGCTGACAGTGAAGGTGTGTCACCGTGCTATTGGTTAGATGTGACCAGCTGATGTGAAAAGCTAATGTCTTAATTGACGCCAAGGGGAATGACAGCAAGGAAATTATGAGTAAGCATGCGTGAAGAATGGGAATGACAGATGGTTTGAGAAATAATACTACAGACCTGATCATGCAAAAGATTGTCTTTCTGACTGAACTTTCACTAAGCTACATTTGTGACAACATGAATTCACAGAGTTTTAAGTTACAACTGTTTAATTAACGAGCCTCTCAGTCTTCTAGTTCTATCAGTTCCATATCTGATGTACACAATAATATTCAGAAATCCTTGGCGTTCTGGTTGAAAGTTATTTCATATGCCTTGGTATATCTAGTTAATAATATCTTAAACGTTCGGTCAGTTATACAAGACACATCGTATTGTATATCGCTAATTAATCTTCAAAAGAACATGGACTTCCAGGGTTCAGATATGATAACGATCAACCAAATTCAATCTTCTGGGAAGTGGACTTACCCTGGGAAGTTTTGCCAAATATCTCTCCTCTGTGGCAAAAGACGGAAACTGTGGCTGTTAATAAACCATCTCTCCACTTGTCATCTCGTTTTCTAAAGATTAAAACCCTGCACCAAACAGATCAGTAATCATTATAGTTTGAGTAACCTTTTGAGGATCTTAAATCAGATAAATTAAGCTTTTAAATTATCAAACAGTTCTATTTCTTCCATCCCAGACTAATGGAGCACTGAGGGAAACAGGATTGCTCTGTATAGATGACTTTTATACAGATAACATATCTGCTTCTTTTGTACAAGCCAAAACCATATAACTTTTGTCAGTCACATTTCTTTTATTTGCAAATCAGAAGCAATGTTCAACCCAGTATTACATAATGTACAGTAATTTCAAGCAATAAAGTTGTGTTTTCTAGTTGTGTGCTAATTTCTGAGAAAGCTTCTTGGTAAAAATCTAAACTGACTTCTCTGTTGTTACCATCAAGTCCTTTGAAATACGAGAAAACATTTAATAGCAAACTGTTATTTGTCTTCTATATTGTTAAAATGCAGCAATACTGAAAATATCAGTATCAGTACAATAAATGGAACAGTGTCCATATTAATTATACACACATCTAGGAATATGTATGGCTAGATGCGTTTATCATTAAATAGCCATGTTCACCTTATAAAAACATCTGTCGATCACTTAATTTATACAGAAACAAAGCATGCAGCTCTTTGATAAATGACTAAATAAACAAACACAAAAACAATTAAATAAATAAATATGAGACTTTTTTTCATACAGTACTGGCTCCTGCTGCTTTGAAGCCAATAGATGCTTTGTACCTCAGGGTCTTGCTTTTTTATTACAGAAGATAAATTTCATACTCACCATTGTGATTTATATCAAAAAGCTGGCTGATTTTCAACAACAAGAAAGGAAATGAATTGCATTGCATTTGTCTTTACAGCTATACTGAAGTAATCTCTGTGGTGTACTGCACTCCTCTACTACAGCTTGAATACAGTAATTATTGCATCAAATCACAGGGCTATGGCTAATTCCTGGTATGAACCTTATAAAAAAATGTTGTATCACACTTTCACATTTGTTGCGGCCTCTTTACTACTTTTAAAGCATGGATGTGTTTATCTGCATGTACTTGACTACTTGACACACTAAATATATGACTGAATTGAATTGAGTATTACTTTCATTGTTTTTCTTTATTTCTCTTGAAAAAGAAACCTTAACTTTTATTCCCTGTTTGATCAGATGAAGTTTGGCAAACTGTCAAAAATTTTACGTGAGACCACAAGTTTCTCTTCTCCCTGCCTCTTTAGTGCACTTCTCAGCAGTTGGAGCAAGAAGGAAAGACCTGAAATTTAACAGCTCATGGTCAATTAGGTTAATGGTTAACGCTCACTACATCACATCAGCTGCAACAGGACAGAGATACAGGAGGATGTACTGTACAAGTCCTCCAGAGTCTGTCAACTTTTAACTTTTTTAAAGTTTATGAGCCACTTCAAGAAAATACATTGTTTTAACTAATAAAGCTGAATAAGGTTTTCTCCTGTAGCCAGAAGTGGGCACCTGTGCTGACAGCAGGACAGTGTAAAATACTGCCGGGGCCATATCAGCCTCTGGACACTCCACAATCAATCATCATTCCCTGGAAGAGAAAAGGTTTGACTTCTCTCAACCCAGAACATATTACAAACTGTTTTTGATCAAGTGTGGAGCACATCATGAACCAGTCTGACTCAGACTAGTGTCCAACATGCCTCTGTTGTACTTTTTTTATTTTTTGACAATGATTATGATCACCCAAATGTACACATACACTCATGATGAAAGATGAGGTTTGTTATTTTATTTCTTTTGAGAAACGTTGAGCTGCTGTGCCTGCAGGGCACGATCAAAGCCAAAGCCTATCAAAGACCAATTAGGGTGTCCGGTGCAAAGACTGTGCAGAGATCAAAGACAGGGCTGCATTACATGACAGCCACTGGGAGAGAAAGTAACTGGATCCCATTATTAGTGTGAGCACATCCACTAATAGGGCTTTGCATAAAGCGATTCATTATTATTGCAAGGATGGTGCTGGTGCCTGTTGAAGTGTCGAGGCCAATCTCTCGCATCAGTGAAGCAGGTGGCAGTTTTTTTTTCCTTTTTAACAATGTTTTTTAAACTTTGTACTATCGGTAGACCTGAATCAGACATGGTGGAGTTAAGATTCATCCTACATTGTGAATGCTGCCACTATACATTGGAAGTAACAGCTGATACTACAGGACAGCCTTGCCTATTGCAGTGACAACACCTGTCCCGCTTAATCCAGGTCCATATTATTTGATGGATGAGGCAAATTTCATAACAAGTCTGCAATGTTGCGTGATGTAAGCCCTCAAGAGAACAAAATATAAGCAAAAGTGGATTACAGGCTGTTGTATGCCCTTGTTTCACTACAGGTGTAGGAAATGTGAGAAAAGAACAGAATGACATGACATTCAGTTTGAAGCCACATTGTCTTTCTTGTTTCCTCACAACCAGGTGTGCAGGTGAGATTTCAGCAAGGTCATACAAATTGCAAACTGGTCAAACAAAAGCAAATTTACTTAAAACATAGACTTGGAATTAGTCTTTTTGTGTCTTTGTTTCTGTGCTTGACATCATTTTCTTTTTACCTCAAACAGGAACTAATGTTATTAAATTTGCAGAGAGCACAAGAACTCAATTGCTCAAAGCCACTTTTAACCTCTTTCACTCCCCTCTCCTTACCATAGACCCATTTTTGTCTTTTTTATCGGGGGGTGGCAGGGGATCTTTAGGGGGAAATAGAAGGTCAACATTGTATGCCACATAGAAGTGGTATACATAATCTGAAAGCTGGGAACCTGAAGAATAATTACACATGCTGCTCAGCACTGTGTGTCAAGTTTTTCTAGTCATAAATCTGTAATAAACATTGCCTTTTGGTTAGGCGCCTATTGAAATTTTGAAAGTTTAGAGTGTATAAGGGCTTAAAAATGATGACATTGAATTGGAGAAGGAGGTTATGCTTCAACAATGGGATTCTCAGTGGAGTGGTAAACGCAAGATCCAGTGAGCATGTTCCAAAAATATGAAAAGGTAGCACATCTCAAATTTCCTAGTCAAGGAGGACAAAATACTAACATTTCACTTGATTATTTGGCTCACATCACAATTAAAAAAACTCTTACATGTTTCAGCACAGAGCCTTTGCTCTGAAGAGGGCTCTGTGCTTCCTCCTTAACTAGGACATTTGAGATGTGCTACCTTTTCATATTTTTGGGACATTATGTCTCATGAGTTGTGGCAGCAATTTTTGTGTTGATACCATTCGTTACACAGATTTTGTACAAAAATTTTACCATTTTTGACCACTCAAGAATTGATATAAATGGTCAAACATCCCTCCAAAATTCCACATTAAGACACCATGACCTTGAGGAAAACCATAGAAAAATCCATGCTGTGATTTGGTATCAAAAACTTTTGACATCTGGAGATTTCTGTAAGAATTGCATTTTTTGGTGATTGGATGACAAGCATCTCTGTTCTGGAAATTGCTCAGAAATCCCTTATTGTCAATATACCTAGGAGGGCAATACATCCTCTGAATACCCTTGGGCTCTAGTTTGTGGTTGTAGTTTCATGAGGCTGTGATTATCCTAGAGGTCACAATAGGTAATTTTATACAGTGAGGTCAAGTATACAGAAATATTCAAATAGACCATTTTTAGAATAGGTGAAAATAACACATCTATACTGCATGCAAACAACTGCACTGTTTTTACCCCAACTTGCATGGTATTAGCATAAAGTAGGCATGTCTGTAAGGGGGAGACTTGTGGGTACCCATAGAAGCCATGTTCATTCAGATATCTTGAGGTGAGAGGTCAAGGGACCCCTTTGAAAATGGCCATGCCGGTTTTTGCCTTGCCAAAATTTAGCCTAACTTTGGGCCATTATTTATCCCCTTTCCTGACAAGCTAGACATGGTTGGTACCAGTGGATGTCTTAGGTTGCCTAGTTTCATATGAAACCAATATCTTCACTCTAGCTTTGAATCTGAGCCTCTGAAAGACAGAGGACGCCGGCGTCCTTGTGGAGTTTAAGAGATTAATGTAACAGCCATTTCCATTCTCCCCAAAAACCATTTGGTCAAAGTGGATGGTAAGTTATTGACCAATCTAGTTTCCTATGGCACTGCCATATGGATTTTACTAAAAACTGATCATGTTGGTATGATCCTCAACAGATGGTAATTACAATATGGCTGCTGTCTCTGATACAACTCAGTGGTGCCTTCAAATTAACATCTGGCTCCATCATTAAGTTGTATACACAAGTGACAGGGAGGGCCAAAATAAGTCAGCCAAAATGTTGATGCCAAGTCATGTTCCTCTGCAAAGGTCTATGTTGGCCATGTCAAAGACAAAGCATCCTAATTAACCACTTTACAAGAAAGAGTGTGATCTTGACTCCCCCCTAAAAACTCTGTCATCCATCATGTCTACCATGTCAGATGGTTTAGTCACTGCTGTAAAAACAAATGCAGGTCAGTTAATCAGGGCAAAATGTGTCACATCTGCATTTCAGCCAAATTAAACTTAAATGTACTCTAAGTTTTAATAGTGGTATGGTATCCTCGTACAGGTGCTGGTAGAACACAAAATAAAAACTTTATGGTTACCTGATCTTTAAATAATCAACAGCACCTTTAATGGTCAAAAACACCAGAGTACCTAATCAAACTGTCATAGAAAACATTATTTATAGATCATGTCTAATTTTACTGGCCAGGATCAAATTAGTGAAAGTGAGAACATTTATATCAACATGAAATCTGTCCACTATGAGGTAGAGTATAATAGATCATGCTCATTTACTAGAGAGCCTGAGAGAGGTGAGATCACTTGCAAATAAACTGCTAGTTAATTGGGTCTATATTATCACAAACGAACTGATAGACTCCACACAAACTTGTACTGACTTCTTATTACAATATACTGTGCATGATTTTTGAAATCTTGTATTGTATTCCAGCCTATGACCTATGATCCCTACAGTCAGACCTTATTCTTTCACATTTATATTTTTTGTGTCTCAGCATTTGGGTGGCTCTTGTGGCTCTGAATACTGTGTGTGTGACTGTGAGAGCAAGACAGCTATGAATAATGGTTCCTCAGTGTGTCATCACAGGTGAGGAGCTTTGTCGGTGCCTGTGACAAGTCCCTACTCTGAAAACATCAACTGGCATGAAACACACTGGCCACACTTAACACGTCACAACAGCCACTGTCGGGCAGCCACCCATCACCCTACGAGGTTACTGTTATCCATGAAATGTGAACACTTCCAAGTTTCCCGGACAGGCGATAATTAATAATTAGATCTCGGAGGAAATGGGTCCTTCAATCAACCTCCATTATGTGCAGGGTTTGTGAGGTTTTGGCCATCGACAGACTGTGAGTGATCATGCAGGGGACATAATTACCATCAAGGGAAAACAACTGCTTGTTTTGTTTTGTCCACCCCTTAACCCCAGATATCTAGAGGAGAAGACATTTGTCACACTTACAATTATGGGCTTAGTTCCAGTGATTCTATTGTCTTCTTATCATTACACATCACATATTGCAATATAAAAGAGGTTCACTGCTGTCAAGTTGTTATTTTATAGGGATATGATCATCATTATAAGTAAGCTGCTGTGGTTTAGCAGCACTAGAGCCTGTACTCACAATATGTACAGTATGGTCCACTTTTATACTGGTATTTCTACTAAAAACATTACATTTAAAATTAACTACTTGAATTATAAGAGTAAAGAAAAGTATAGAAGAGCAAATTTGAAAGATAGTGTCCAAGGTTTGGGAGCAGTAACTATACAAGTCATTATAAATACTTGATTTGTATTTGAGTGTGAGAGTTTATTCTTGACATTGGAAAACAGTAATTTAACCCTCTGGCTTTTTCAAGGCTTTCAAGCTCATGTCTCTCTCCAAACACTGTCTGTGGTGACAGATGAAAATTGTCTCTTTGAGATGCGTTTGAGTTTAGATTTTTTAGATTTTTTTGCTCAAACTTTTTAGTTTGAAATTACTACTAAAAATAATTTTGCATGTATACATTCTGTTGTGCAAACTACACTTTTGAGAGAGCTAGTGCTGAGGCATCACTCCACGGGTCTACAGCATTGTTCGTATTAGAGAGATTACTGTATTGTGCTGTACGATTTTAGAATAATTTGCACTGGCTATTACTGTATTCTAATTAAAACTACATGTTTGTAACTTATATGAGGCTAGATACAGTACCAGTCAAAAGTTTGGATACACCTTCCCATTCCCTTAAATGAGAACATGTGTCCAAACTTTTGACTGGTACTCTATATGTTCAGGTGTCACCTGTTGTCTTAATCTGGTGTACAGTCTTTTAAAATACAGCTATCCAGGCTAGAAAAGGCACTAATAATAGTATAGCTGCCACCAAGGGAAAACACAATTAAACAACAGCTCCAGTGACCTTGTTCTCTAAAAATAGCTGCAAAATGGGAATAAGAGTGAATTCCAACTGAAGCCAATCCTTTTGCCATACTTTGATAACCATGGAGGACGGGAGGCTCAGCTGTGCAATGAAAGTGCTGAATATATTTAATCTATTCTTCATTGTACTTCTATCAAGCAATGTCTGAAGCAATCACCTCTCATAAATACACTGTCTATGGAGGGGTGAAAGGGTAAGTCATGTTTAACCATGCAGAGTCTTTCCTATCATCGTATTATTTTTGCAGTTAATAAAAATGTTGTTGAGTCCTGAATTACATTTCAGCTCAGACGGATGGCATTGTTGTGGGTATGAGTCTGGATTCATCGAAGGCACAGAGATCAGGATGCAAGTAACTCAATTGTTTGTTAGCTTTGCAAGCCAGACATGACGCTACAGGATTTAAACCAATCATAATTCCATAATCAATAACATGACTCACCTCCCCAGCTTTCCTGTCTTCGTCAGGAAGATGGTACTTTTGAGGGCTGTTTCTGCCTGTTAAAAAGAAAGACCAGTGAGTGATACAAATAATAACAGATTCAAAGATATAATGATAACATAATAATTGTAATTGTGACAATTCACATTTTGGTCAAATACAATAACAAAACTGTTAAAATGACGCAATGAGACCAAGTCTGAAAATTAAATAACAGCTCTAATTAGTGCGCACACTACAGTAAATTGTATATTTAATGTGTTCTGTCTCAGTAAAATATGGCTTAAAACTGCAATGAGCAGCATGGTCAAATTAATTTCTTTAATACTGGAGTAGCAGTTAATTTTATGAGTATGCACTTCATGATTATGTACAGCTCAGCAGGCTTTGCTTTTGCTTTGCAGAACAATTTTCATCCAACAACAGTAAAAGCTATATCATCCCCTGGGTAGCAATCTTATTCAATCCAGGTAATTTAATTCAAATGGTGTTATTACCAAATTCGGGGGAAGGATGATATCTCATAATTTAGGAAATTGGCACTATAATAGCTTAACAACACAGTGCCTTTGAAGTGTGAATGGTCACATTTTCGTTTGAGGCTATCAACAAATAATGAAGACAAAACTGGAAGCTAACAGTCGAGGAAACATTCAAAAATATTTGTCCCAGCGGCCTCTCAGGAATTTAATTTTGTTTTTATGTTCAGGGAACCTGTCATGAATCATTTTAGCAACTCTTGTTATTCTCCTCTCTAGAGCATTTCCTACATCAAGTCTAACAAAAGTTCAAAATAGAAATTCCACAGTTATGGAAATTAGATCAAGGTTTAAAATGATCATACAGTATAGTGTCTTTCTTCAACAGATCCTATAAGGTTACTCTCCTTGCAACCTCTTATTGTCTTTGTTGAAATAAGCCACAGAGCATAAAACCTCTCTGTGAAGGTTCCCAGCAGCCTTCAGGTCAGTTCACAGCTGTCATCACACATGTGCGTGATATATATAAACAGCCGTGATCAATCTCGTTCCAGTATTAACAAATGTATCAGTAGATAAATGAAACACTGTAAAGTCTGCGCCATTAAAGAGTCATTCAGTCGAATGTCATTATTGACCTTCAACACCCATGTATAGGCTTACAACATTCATCAAGTAGCACAGAGAGATCAATAGATAGATTACCTTCAGAAACACTAAACTGACTGACACATTTCAAGGTCATGCTATTTTTACTTGTATGTTCACTAGTAAAGACCACACTTTTTGTGCAGTATAAACCAGTTTATTTGGTTTGGCAAGAGGATTAGAGAAGGGTTGGATGGGGTCATGTATGATGGGATGATTGGTGGTGGAGGAGAGGGATAAAGGGGGTCGAGTGTGAGGGGATGAATGGAGGTCATGAATCGTCTGGAATGTCCAGGGAGCGAGACTCAGGATGGGGGCAAGTCTCAATGAGCGTTGCCTTCATCATCCCCCTGTGGTTCCTATAATGGAAGAAGAGGAATTAGATGGACGTATTAACACTAACACACATCTTTGATAGTGGGAGGGGAAACCAGCGCACCCAGCGGAAACCCACGCGCACACAAGGAGAACATGCAAACTCTGCACAGAAAGGACCTGGGACAACCAGGGTCCAAACCCAAGACCTCCTTGCTGTAAAGTGACAGTGCTAACCACTGAACCACCATGCTGCCCACTGACAGGGGAGAGAGGAAAAGAATGGTGTGTTGGGGTCATGAGAACTGAAACAAAGAGAGAGAACTTGGTTGAACACACCTATCGTCACCTTCCTAAAATAATGACCCAAGATTTTTTGCCTAAATCATCTCCTCATGATACTGGCCACCTCTGGTAAAATAGCCTACATCCTCATTTGAACAGATCATGCGATTCTACCCCTGTAGTATGATGGCCTATGTCAAGAGTGTGACTAAGTCATCATATTGCGTAGTTGTTTAGTCTTTTTATTCAGTCTTTTTAGTCAGCATTTTAGTCAGCGAAATAGCTAAGTCCATGAAACTAGCATTTAGCAAAGAGTTGAAAGGCTCCAGAATCTGTGGCTGTTACAAGTGATAGGCTTTCTGTTAACTCTTTTCTGCCTTTTAAACAATATTTCATCCACAGTTTTTGTCTCATTTTTTTCCACATTACATTATCTAATTAAGAAAGATTTGAATATCGTATTGTAATCTAACAGCTAGAAATTATGTCTATAACTAAAAAATTACAAAGGATCCCCTTTATTTTTGTGTTTTTATTTAATGAAAATCTCACTTGAACATAATATTAGTAATCATAACATAATTTGACTGGTATTATAGTATGCCTGTTGTGCAGTGCCTAGAGGCAGCTTGTACATCCCTAGGGGTGCATGCACACCATGATGATTTTTTTGTGTTTTCTGAGAAACCTGAAAAAATGACTTGAGCCATTATTTGAGGAAGGTGATGCTATATAGATATGCACAGGTGATTGAATTAGCAACAGAGATGCGTGGTCATGTTCATGAACCTTAGTTATAATAACTTAATTTGTAGAGGACAGACAGGGTAAAGCAAAATGGATTTGAATGACATATTACATTATCTATATGTGTGTGTAGAATTTAGCGGCATCTAGTGAAACGGACTTGGCAGAAATGGCATATAATAATCATAATTATATTTTCATTAGTGTATAATCACCTGAAAATAAGAAACATTGTGTTTTTGTTAGAATGAGCCCTTTATTTCCACCAAGGGAGCGGGTTTTCTTCCATGGAGCCTGCTCTGTTCCTCCACCTTGTTGCAATGTTGCAATGAGAGGACCTTTTGCGTTTTTCACGGATTTCGCAGCCAGCATACGTTCTCCTCCTGCTTGGAAGGGGAGTGTGAGGGGAGGTGTATTCAGCTGGTTGCAATCTGCAACCCCACCACTAGATGCCACTAAATCCTACACACTGGTCCTTTAAGGACCGCATACATGAAAGTAAGTTCTAATAATAAATATAATCACTGTTGAGGTTTTCATTTGATTTGATTTCACTCGATCTGTATATAAAATAGAAAAATGGACAAAGAGAGGAGAGGGGTGGTGATGCTGTGTGGCATCAGGTTGAGAAGTTAAAAAAACAGCTTCAGACCGAGAAAGAGAGAGAGAGAGGGAGAGAGAGAGAGAGAGAGAAAGGTTTAGTTCCATCTGTCATCCAATCAGGGGCCTCTGCTATTTGAGCGTCGGTCTCATTTGCCAGTCGCCAATTCAATCCAAGCATAGCCACTGCATTCAGAGACAGGCAACCAGGTTGTCACTTTGAATATGTTTATTTATTCTCATTTCAGGACATCTGCTGGAACATGAAGACAGCTGGTTCAAATTGATTCTCCCACACAAATAAATTGGGAAACCGAACAGGAATGAACGATTGAGAATGTGTGTGATGGTTACATATGCTGTGCCTTTTCTGATGCCCCTTACAAAATATTAACCCAATATGTAAAATACCTTTGTGACAACACGTATGTGTGGTATAGCTCGAGTTGATTTATGACACATACTTATATTGATATTTAAGATTATTGAAATATCTGGTAGATATATCAGCCAATATTTTTATTTCTTTTACATAAACTCATAACATGAACATTTTTTGATTGGGATCCCTTAAATTTAGTTCTTAAAGAATTGTGACTGAGATATTCTAAGTCTGACATTTTTAATCTGAAAAATAAACATGTCAGTGCTCTCTGGTGAACATACTTGGAGACAGTATTAAACATAAATATAAAATTCTTACACTATTGGTACCAGTAGTGTAAGATAATTATTATGTTAAGATGTCAAAATGTAAGAGGATTGTTTGTTTACTAAGGGTGTAAACACCCTACAATGTAATGGATTTATTTTATTTCCTGTTTCTTTCCTCTTTTCATGCCATCCAGTTGCCTGCCTGAGAAAGAGTGCTAAGCTTGAGATATCTAGCTATTTTCACATATTGAGCATATTGACTGTAAATAAAGACAGACGCTATGACAGCTCCCCAAATCTAAAGCCAAAACATCTCGATCGCCCCCTGGTGACTGGCTGCAGTATAAGTCATAAATCCCGCCTCCTCCATGTTAGCGGATGGGACATGAGCCAAACTAAACAATCAAAGTACATGTCATATAAATTTGTTCCAAAGATAGTTTCTGTCATTTTAGGTACTTTTTAATCACGCTGTCCAAGTGCTCATTTTTCTGATAAGTTTGTTTTTAATTAGTTATTTGACGATATAGAAAGGGGGTGTGATAATAATAACAATAATAATAATAACTTTATTTGTATAGCACCTTTCATACAAAAAAGAATGCAGCTCAAAGTGCTTCACGTTGAAAAGATAAAAAACAAATGAGAGACATTAAGAACATTAATCAGGAATACATGCGTAGAATAAAATGAGGCAAACAAGAAAAACAAAAAACTGTGCATTACATTAAAAGAGAGGACGAGAACAGCTTAAAAAAGGAAACACAGCTAAAATTCTTAAGTAAAAGACATTATCATTCATGAAAAAGAATAAAACAAATAAAGTGTCTTAAAGATGGTAGGATATGGTACAAAAAGCATACTATAGAAAAGCTAGGTTAAAAAGATATGTTTTTAAGTGTCGTTTAAAACTTTCAACCGAGACTGCTTCTCTGACATCTTTAGGTAAGGTGTTCCATAATTTGGGAGCGTAAATGAAAAAAGCTGCATCTCCAATTTTCTTTTGGGTAGGTAGGCTTATGGGTATCAAGCAAGCCTGCAGTAGAAGATCTTGATGGAACATAAGGTAACAGAGAGTATGCAAAGTAGCTCAGCCCTAAACCATTGAGAGCTTTATAAACAAGTAAGAGTACTTTAAAATCAATTCTGGTGGAAAGGGAGCCAGTGTAGTCTAGCCAAGACTGGAGTGATATGCTCTCTCTTTTTTGTGTCGTTAACAGTCTAGCCGCGGAGTTCTGAATAAGTTGTAATCTTTCAATGGACCTGTTAGGGAGACCTGTAAAAAGTGCCTTGCAACAGTCCAACCTACTTGAAATAAAAGTATGGATTAGTTTTTCAGCAGCTTGCTGAGTTAGGAATGGTCGAACCTTGGCAATATTTCTGAGATGAAAGAATGCTGTCTTAGTCACTTTGTTTATATGGGACTTGAAGCTCAAGTCAGAGTCTAAAATGACTCCTAAACTTGTTACCTCCGGTTTGATTACTGGAGTCAGGTTGCCAAGTATTTTAAAGATGGGCCAATTAATAAAATTTCAGTTTTCTCCTCATTTAATTTTAAGAAGTTATCATTCATCCATTTATTGATTGCAGACAGACAGGCAGTCAGGGGGTTTAGAGCAAGTGGATCGCTTGGTTCAATGGATATGTATAATTGTGTATCGTCAGCATAGCTGTGGAAGGTAACATCATGTTCTCTGATCACCTGGCAGAAGCTCATATAATGAGAATAGTAAAGGCCTGAGGCAGCTCCCTTATGCAACACCAGAAGTTATTTCATATTGCTCTCACACATGTTCTCCAAGACTAATGAAAAATTTCCTTCCTGTAATGTATATCCAGAACCAGTTTAAAACGTAGTCTGAGAGGCCAACCCACCTCTTGAGACAATTTATGAGGATTTCGTGGTCAACAGTGTCAAATGCCGTGATGCCATGATTGACAGCTGTGACAGCCACTCTCAGACCTCTATTTTGGCTTCTTTTTTGCATAACAGTAGGAAGTGGAGACTCATCATCCATATTTATATACAGTCAATGACGGTGCACATAAATTCTCTCACTTTTCTACATTATATGGCTCCCTTCTTTCCTCAAATATACTTTTGGCATTTCTGTACTGACATATATACTGGTTTACGCTAATACTGACATGTCTGCAATAAGCTAATACTGGTCTCTACTAAGTCGTTGGCTCTGGGAAGACAAAAATAAAATAAACACAAGAAACAAATCATATAACCAGGTACAGTTTTCAGTTGCACAAGCTGCAAGCGGTGTGTTTTTGTACTCATCATTTATTTATTTTCTCTCTGAAGAAAGTGTATATTTTTATATACAAAATGCATTTTATGAATAGGAAGAATGGATGCTCACATTCTTTGAAATATCCTTCATCGGCAGTGTTTTCCATACAGGATGGCAAAGTCACTGAAGCAAACCAGCAGTACATTCAAAGAACAGAGAAAGTCAGAGTTCACTGTGCATTTTAGAAAATGTTAACTATTTACTTCTATGTTTTGACTGATGTGTGAATTACGCCATACATACAAGCAACAGCAACCTTAATGTGATGTTTAAGACTTCATTCATTCATATTATCAGATACACATCCTCCTACACAACATGCTGTTTGTGGCTTTAGTCATGTAATAATGGATGGGGCTGATTTGTGGGAGTCTGAGGTTGTAATGCTGGAGAATCCCCTGAGGGCATTTCATTTGTAAAATAAGCTTCTCAGGGGCGATCCACCGTAGGCTGGCAACTGAACTCCAGGCCTTTCATTACCACAACCCTATTGATACTGTCCATTAATAACATTAATGCTTTATCATCTTGTCATTTCTGTGGATGTTAGTATTGAACAGCTTTCAGTGCGGACAGCAGAGAGGTTGTTTCTCATTTGATGTATAGTATTGTTATGCATAAGTAATGATTGGAGTTCTGAGGGGAGTAAATAATGTATGTTCTTAGATAAATGAGATAAATAATGGCCTTTCATATATTATTACTTGAATTCACAATGATCATTGTCCTTGGTTTTCGAGTTATGTCGATCCAAAGTTTTTACAACAACAGCAAGTCAGTCAATAAAAAATTCAAAATGTATTATTTATTACACATTATTGAAAAGCAGTAATTCTGTTCAAAATGCTACAAAGAACAGCCTTTTAACAATGTTGACCGCAGTTGTATTGTTGGCAGAGGATGCTGAATGCCATATTCTAGGCAATTCTCAGCAATATTTTACATTCTTGCAATAGACGTACAGGGAATTCAATGATAAAATACTAGGCAAGATATCACAGTACAGCTTTTGTATCTTTGTATCCATGATTTTAAGCAGCCCACAAGCTTGTTTGATTGTTTCATCCAAAAAATTGAATCAATCTTGCACCTCCACTTTCTACAATAAAGTGAAGTAAAAACAAATAGACATACTCTTCAGTGGTGAGAGAATAATGAAATGTAAAACAGTTTATAATATGATTGACTGCAAAACCAAAGGAACTTCTTCCTCTATTTGACATTGTCGACTTGGCAGTCCTGATAGACTTCAGGAAAGACTGCCATGTCAAATGACTCAGCATGGTGACTCCTGATTAAGTAAAGTGTGTGTGTGTGTGTGTGTGTGTGTGTGTGTGTGTGTGTGTGTGTGTGTGTGAGCGAGAGAGAGAGAGGCTTATTAGAGTGGAGAGAATGTGAAGCTATAAAGACAAAAGGAAAAACAATAAATCAATAGCAGCTATCGATGTTGAGCCTTGACAAAAGATTTCCATTTTCATCCAGGTGCACTCAGTCTGTTAAGAAGCTACTGTAGCTAGAGGCAATCATTGATCACACTCAGTAATCAGTGACTGAAAATGACAAATTAGAGCCTGTCAATACATTTAGACCAATGCAGAGAGACCTCATGTGTTACTTTGTTATAGTGAGAGAGAAAATTAAGTTACAGTTTATAATTAAGTCATAATTAAGTCCTGCAAACTATATACAACTTGAATATAATGCTGCTCAGATTGTTGTTCTTCAATGTATCAAGCAAAATTTTAATTTTGAGGATACATGCAGAATATTTACTAGTTGGGTAATCCTCCATGTCTGCATGTCTTAACTAAAATATGGTTATAATAAATATTTATGTATTATTATGGCCACATGGCTGAGGATCATGGGTAATGTAGCATTCCGCTATCCAAAACTGACAATAAGAACTTTATTTCTCACAATCGAAGGAGAAATAATTAAAACTGATGGTCATGACATTAACCTATTGTGTTGTTGAATTATCAAGGCGACTTTTGTGTTTTTGTGTTGAGAAATGTTGAGAATTTCATTTAAAGAAAACCTCAACATGGGTCCTCGGTTCTCCGTTGGAGACTGAAGGACTCATGAAGGACTGGAGCTCACAGAGTCGTATAGCACTGCAGGCAAGTTAACATTGGAATCAAGAGACAGCCGGAGTAGTCTCATACAGACGCCAAAGGGCACCTTGTGCCTCTGCATGAGACACAGAGGGACGTGACAAAGCGTCTGTATTTGACAACCTGGGAATGAGAGCGGGTTATTTTTTTGGACCAAATCGTTTGAATAACTGACTGACGCTGAGAAGGATTCTAAGCAGAATATTTCATGTGATCCTCAGATGTACAGAGAGAAGAGCTTCACAATGACAGATGATAACTGGCTGCTGTCAGCGTTACAAGGTTGTTAATTCATCTCTGTAGACTTCCTCTGACATGCGGGTCACAAGACTCCACCACAGACACGTGTTCTCTTAAAAGCATGAGTACCCATGAACAAAAAGGAAAGACACACACACACACACCAAAACATCTTCATCATTATTTCAGCTCAGATCAGTCCTAAGAGCAGGATTGTCAAATTTATTAAACTCATTTATTTCATTCTTAGTCTATACACAAAAACATGTATTTTTCTTTGTAATTTTATGCCATGTCAAGGATTTTTTTGAGACACTTAAAACTACAGATACTGGGTCAGCATCGACTGCGGTCGTAAGGATTCCTGGCACTCTTCTGAATTGTGGGCTAGAATAAAATGCAGTGACAGTTTGGTCGTAAATCACAGCCCTGGGCATTGGAATTATAAGTGTTATTTGGGGGGTCTGCAGAGGTGACTCAAGGCTGAGTCCTGACCTTGGGGCTAAGCAGCACTCTTCTGTACATGTCATCCTGGCATTACTGATTTGATGGGTTGTTTGTGTGTTGTGTGTGATGTGCTCAAGACGGGTCCTGACACCTATTTTTCAACCTAGAATGTTTTGACCTGCTTTAACCATATACTGCATCTAGCAAGGAGGTGTTTTCTGATGACAGCTTTTTTGTTTGCTGAACTGCTATACACATAAAATTGGAGCATGTAGTACAAAAAAACAAACAAACAAAATATAGCAGGATTTAGATCTCACCTTTTGTGAATATATGACATCAAAACAACCTAAAAAAAAAAAAAAAAGTGGATCTCTGTTCCCAGTGGCATTCAAGTTAATAGGATTGTTTATCTGTTTATACTTGGGAATAAGAATTCTCCCATTTCCTGTGATTGCATTTGACAGACTTCGGAAAGCTTTCTGTCAAAGTTGATGACATATTTCTATCCCTTTGGCAAGGTTATAGGTGCTGCGTCTGTGTATTAAATTACATATGGGGTGATGCTCGTGAAACAGCATTTGGGAATACAGATGACTTCTCTTTCTGTCAGCTTGGGCCTGTGATTAATACGGCCATGGCCCTGCTGGTATATTGAAGATATTGGTCTGTACACTGTTTCATCTGTTAAGTGAATGACTGATTAGGAGCTGCGAAGTGTTAGCCCGTCGCTCAGGGGCCTTGAGAGTACATGGATGTTAGCGGTACATGCAAAACACCTGTTTCTAAAGGGAAAAAAAAGAAAAACAAATCATTTTACCAAAATGTTAAAGAAAAACAATGGAAATCTTGTTCCACTGTTATAAAGATGTCATAAAGTTCAGAGTGGTTTGCATGTTTGTGAATTCATCTATCCCTCTACAATATCTATATATGATAGTGATACTGAATCAGGGTACATACTCATTGATTGTCCTGTAATATACGACTCCACTGGTTAAGCCATTGATTACTGTCTCAGCAGAAATGTGGGTCCAGAGATAAAATATGTGATCATCAACACATTAATTATACTTCAGCCCAAATGCCCCCCTCCTATTCAGGCTGTAAGTCATATCACAGCCATAGGACGTTACACAATGTCATATTGGTGATCAATAACAGCAAACAGCTGCTTCTGAGGTGATAAATATGAAGAGAAGTGGGTTCAAGATGATTTTTGTTGCTTTTGGGAAGAAAATTCCTGTTGCAGAAATATTGTTTTGATCGCAGAGAATTTATTCTTTCTATTGCTTATTTTCCTGCTAACAATAACTCTTTATTGGAAGTGACATATTCTAAGAAGTGTCCAAAATCCGCTGCTCCTAAAAAGCTTTGACAGCACTGCCTGAATTTATGTTGTAATTGCATCACGGACAAATAAATGTCATGAGTTTTGTTTGGCAAGGTTGAGCAGGTGAAGTATTAAGTCACTAAATTTCCCCTTGGTGAATTTCATTCTCCTTGTCAGCATTGCAAACAAAATGACAGCTAAGCATCTCACATACCTACAGCAAACTGCAAACAGCAGCAAATTTTTAAACAGCCTTTAGACGGGGGCAGTTTTGATGTGGTGTGTTGCTATGACACCAGTCACCTCACTGACTGACTGTGATGTCGCCCTGAGGGAGCGCCTGTTAGTCAATATCGACAGACTCCCACATCCATTTTGAAAAAAATGCAATTACCTCTAATTGTAATCACAGCTGTGTGCACGTCCAAGGGAAGCGGAAGAAGAAACGAGTGGCTGGCGACTACAAGTTTTCCAATTTACTGCAGCGTGAGCCTCAAAGTTTAAAGCGATGACGATTACAAACAGGTTGGATGAATTATTTGGATCAAGAGTAATCCTGGCCCCCCAGGTGATGAGGAAGAGCAGCCTGTACATCAATCATGTGTCTGCCCGGTGCTGAAAAATGTGTTTAGGCCTAGATTCAAGATGTCTGAGATAGCTGTTGCTTGGTGGTGTTTATGGAAAGTAGCCACATATAAAATCGGTGGAGGTGGGAGGGAGGAATAATTGACATGTCACTTGTGAGATAGTACCTCATCCTCCTTCTCTCCGCTGAAGTTATGAGATTTATTGTGCAATGATTTGCACACATTTACAGGTCTGCCATCCAGCACTTATTTCTTTCTACAGAGAATAAGCCTCTCTTAAGGCTTTGCAGTCAAGTGAGGACTAAGAATATTTGGCATTGTTCTGCACAGAGAGGATGTTATGGACCAACAGAGTGTTTCAGAAGGAGCTTTCTTTTGTTAAACTATTATTATTCAACAATGCTATTTATTCCCTTTGCTGCTTCAGGTCATCCAAGTACCGCTAAACCGACAAACTTCAAGTTGATGGCAAACTTTGAGTTCCATTGCAGTAAAAGTTATCCAACACTCCCTGTGTCCTTTGACCTCTTGCTTTCTCCTTCACTACAAACGTTCAGGCATGTGTCATTATGTAAGAGGATAAAAAAGTACAGTGTTGTACTTTGATGAGTAGTTTTTGGCAAGTAAACATCCACTGACATTCTGTCCTTGTTTGAGATGCAATATAAAGCAGTTATTGATTAACAGTGTAAGATGTACGTGTGCAGGCTAGCATTCTGAGCTCTATTTAAAGCAAGAAGTCCGTTTGATAAAAGCTATTATAACCTTCATGCCCGACAAATATGGCATTCAGAATAATGGCTAAACTATTCAATGTTGACTGCAGCCATTAAAATCAATTGAGAAATGTCATTAGGCCATATGACTGGAAAATATAGCTGTTCTGCATATTACAAGAAAGGGAGAACGGACATCGCAATACTAAATATCTACTGAATTTCAGCCAAATTAATAGCAGATTTGCATTATGACTTCATTTAGGATTCAGTCAAATTAGCTGTAGGTCATTTATATTTGTGAAATAATGGTAGATAATATTCACTTTTTGGCTTGCTGTCTGTGTACCACAATTCTCATCCAGACAGAACAAGGATGTAGAGTTAAGTTTACCTTAATTCTGGGTTACACACTGAGAATGAAACTCTGGATTTGAAATGAAATGATTAGAGTGGCAGTGAAGTAATAAACACATCTACTGCATCTTCTGCACTGATTAGGATTCAAAACAATGATCACTGGTGTCACATGAAGACTGCATTAGTGATTGATTTTAAAAATATATCACAACACTATGGAAGCTAAACACACTTCCAATAAAGGTTGAGGACAGGAGTTGGCCTTTAAAGCCTTTACTGGAAGCAACTGTCAAACCGTGAAAACAGTATTCGACAATAAATTCAATGACAGTTATTACAAACCAGAAAAAGATGAGATACCATGCATGAACAAGAGTTAGACCAAAGGTACTGTAAAATTGAATTAGCACATTAACATCTGGATTCACAAAAGTATAAACTCAAAGCTGTTACATTGTCCCTCATGCCAGGACGAAATAATATCAAGTAAAGATTAACATGAAGTCCCCACAGAAAGTACAGCATTGTAATTGATATGATGAACATACACAAAGAGTCCACAAGTAAAGAGAGTAAAATACATAACAGTTAATCCAACTAACTAGCTAACTTTGTAAGAAGTCAACTGATTCCAGAAAAATGCTGCAATCACAATAAATAAGGTAAATTCAAGAAATCTCTGCAATATTTGCGAGAGTTTGCAATTTTGCTAAATTACTGCAACTTTTCCTCATGAAATGGAAAAAGACCACTTGTGATTTGGACCAATTGTCACGTTTCGTGTTGTGGTAACTTATGTAGTCACAATGTGCATTCAGCAAGGATTCAGGTGCGAATTCAGGTGAAAGATGGTGAATAGACCATGGAAAACAATTCCCAAATGTTTTGCACAACAGTAGAGGAAAACTGCTTTGTACTCCTTGTAACATTGTAGTTGACCACAAGCGTAAGTCTTCACTGGACAGTCACTTTTCTACCGCGAAGCATAAGAAACTGTCTGCAATGAATAAACAGCATATTTGGTGCTAAGGTGAAAGTTTATTTAAAGTCACTACAAAGGAACTTTCATTTTGTGTTGATTTTAGCAGCCCCTGTGGACAAAAGTAGTGTTTCCTGGAATGAAGACTGCATTTCCTATGAGCACCACCGCCTTGTGTTGTAAAAATCTTGGCTAGCTTGTGCATTTGTTTTGTAAGCGAGTGAAAGAAAGAGCAACTTACTCTTTAATACTATTTTTTCTTTTTTAAACACAGCTGTTTGCAGGATGCATAGCGACGAGGTAATGTATCTATTTGTGGCTTTGTAAGATTAATCAAAAATTCAGACACTCAAATAAAGTGGTGGACAGTAACTAAACTGTGCTACATAGTAAATATGGAGTGATTTAAAACACATTCACGTTTTTCATTAAAAAAAAAAATGTCACTGAACCCTCCATAGGTGAGATCCACAGTTGTCCACATGTTTAATATAATGCATTAATAATTCAATATTGGCTCAATTATTTACATAGTCAGATCCCAACCCTATCATTACTGTCACTCCTGTAAGACCTGGCTTAATTCATCCTTTGTAGAACCTCAGCATCCAATTACTATAAATTTTATTCCACACATCATCGCTTGTCTTATGGGGTTAGTTTCTGTATAGCTGCTTCTGTTCCTCCTCAATGACGACTCTCATTGATCAACCAAGATCCAATGAACTTGTGTCATGAAAGGACATGTGGGCTGCACAGATGAGGTCCACTAATCAAAGGAAAACAAGGACTCAGGTTTGAAAAAGCTGCTTATCTCTTTATTAACACGGTATATTGGATTTCAAGACAGTAATACATTTCAAAGTATTGCCCTCTTTGAAAAACCACTTTGAAAAGTATGTTTACCAGGCTGTTGCAGTGCTTCATGCATGGCAAAGAAACATCTGACTCAAGTATTAAAGTTATTGTATTAATGTGAACTTGCTCAGAAAATAAATATATAGGCTATACTTAGATTTGTGTCCTTGGGCTGGATTTTTTTCCCCCTGAAATATGTTTTGATACACAATAATGAAAACCTTTACCAGGACGGAGTTGATGAGATTGCGACCCTTACCCAGCCTCAAACGTATTTAATTTATGGTCTGCAATATAACACCATGGTGCAATAGCAAACAGAGATATGATTCTGAGAAAACAAATTTTAATTTCTGCTTCTGATTATGTTTTTTTTTTAAATTCTGTTTATTTTCCTCCACAATGTTCCTTATTTACATACCCACTGACCGTGGAAAAGACACCTAGCTAATGAGAAACCGTGCTTGCCATTCTCTATCTCCACTGCTTGAGGCCAGGTTTAGATTGGCTGTGTATTATTAGAAACATACATACTGTGCAGGTCTCTTTCTCTTTCCAATTCTGTTTTTTTTTTACCACATCATTACTTCATTATCACTTGATTTGTGTGTCACATTCTTTTCTGGGAATTTTTAATTCAAAATTATATGGCTAAAAATATCATTATTTTAAATATTGATAGTACACACCTGCCGATAAATTAAATTGCCACAATATTGGCTAGTTTGAGCAAACATTGCTGCCTCATTTATATTGCAGGCTGGTCATTTCAGTGTCTCACAAGCATTAATTTCATGTTGTTTTGCATCTACAGTACAGATTTCTACAAAAATACATTGGCTGCAAACAATGAAAATGCAGTCAACAGAACATTTACATTTATCGCACCATCAGTAATAAACCTTGCTAAAAACAGTGCTACGCAGTGCAACACAATGACTTTGTATTGATGTTTGTGTAAAAGAGACAATATAAATAATGCATTTTATCTGAAATGAAATTGGATTCCCATTCATAGCGAGCCATGTGAGCTGGGACGTAGTGTCCTTTCATCTCTTGGTTGACTCCTCAGATGAAGACATGGTTGGCGTTGAGAGTGTGTACCCCACCTGATTAGCACAACACTGCTCCAGTATAAACAACAGAAAGGACAGCAATGGGGATTTTAATAGTGCCAACCCTGCATCAGCAGGAGAGAGGGCACTTTGTGTGTGTGTCTTTATGATTTTGTGAGAAGGCTCAGAAATTGGCCGCATGGTGAAAAAAAAGACAGCAAATACACTTCCACCTGCGATGAACCATATATACACACATCTCCTTTATGTGCACCTGAGATACACAGAAAATATGTTGTCAAGCTGTTCAGGAAACTGCTTTCAAGATAAGTGTGAGAAAATCTATGAGAGCATCTGTGTTGTGACATCCATTGTGTGATAAAATGGGCGTATTTACAATGGCTTTGGTGAGGTAGGTCATCTCACATTTGAGCAGGGTTTCTTTTGTTCAAAATCTTCTGTAAACCTTCAGAAAACAGAAATACAGAAGAGATGTGTATCAGGCGCACCTACATCAAAAAACTTGCGCCGCTTCCACGCTGAACACGAGACATGAGTGCAATACAAACCAGGAATTTTTGAAAGAACTTTAAAAGAAGGTGCTTGCGGGCTTTTAAGTGCAGCTTGCCTCTTGTGATGCAGCTTCAGATGATAATGACAGGCTTAAAAAATGTAAATCTGGAGCACTTGCTTCAAACAGACTTTGTAACATCACTACATCTTTGTTACTGTGCACTGCCCAGCCAATGCTGTGTTGTGGAAATTATGTTTATATACTACTAATTTGCAATTGCAAATACTTTTTCAGGAAACGGCATGTCGGCCAGATTATGTCTTCAATGAAAATTCACTTCAAATACTCAACAAAAAAATTCTTATTATGTTAGTGACCACTGTTCCAACCTTAGAAATACATGACAATAGCTGTGATACAATCAGTAATTTAAGAGAATGAGAGTATTTCCTGCAAGTTGCAATCTGAGATGCAGTCAAAGAGTGAAGACAGATTACTGCAGAGGACTTCAGAGCTCCTCATCTAATCAGCTGGCTATCAACACCGGCTCGTTTCACATGTACTCACGGTTAGACACACTACGCCAGTGTGCTCTCTCCCTACAGAGAGGTAATACAAAATGGCATCTTCACTCACAGGGCACGGGAGAAATGTGAAATTACCCATACCACCTGCCCATGGTCTTTGCCACGCTTGCTTTCAAGATAATGAATTCCTGCAGGCAGATTCAAGGGAGCGCCACTTCACCACACTGCACAGCTGCAGCATTTCAGCAGTAGAAATATTTCTAAATAGGCTCATTTGGCAAAGATACCATAACAGGAAAGATCATTTTGCCACACTGCAAAAGACTTCAGAGTTATCTTGTGTGATGAAAACTAAATTAGAAGTTAAAAAGGTCAAACATGTTTTATTATAAAAAACAGACTTTTCCAGAAAAAATGTTCTCCTCAAATATTTATTTTGACTCATCTTCTATTATTGTTATTACATATACCTGTCTTTTTCCAATTACAACTAGCTGTAGTAGTGCATGTTTAAGCAGAACACCAACCAAAGTAGAGATGAGTAGAGAATAAATCAAGCCCTGACACTGAGTTCAAAGGTATTAAAAAAAATGCTGTTGTAGAAAACTGAGCGAGGGTAGGATGCGCTGAGGTTTGGCAGCGTATAAACTAAAATATATATGCCGTCCACGACGTCACTGCCTGTGTTCTGGGAAGTTTGATTGCACACTGAGCCCACAGAAGACTGCAATGAAATACATACCAGTGCTTTGGTTTGTCAGTCTGAGAGCTGCCTTAGGCCTCTCAAAACAGATAAGACTGAGGCTCCAGAAGCCTGTTTAGTTATTCAACTTGTGAAACTTAAACTCAACCAAGAGGCAGAAAACTGTTTAGGGTATTCTAACATCGTCACGGGGCTCTCTCCCAGTTCAATTCATTTCTTCATGTTAAGAGAAATTACCTCTCTGGGGTGCTGGGAAACATCTCTATTGATGACGAACACTGGAGGCTATCAAAACTGTCAGTCGTGAGCGAGACTTAAGGGCTAAAAACATTATTAGTCATGCCCCCCGTGCCTCCTCACAGTGGAAGTGCATCCTTCACTCTGTCACTGCTTTCCATCACCTTAATCTCGGCCTAATTAGCACCTAATAGGTCCATTTGTCACACTACAGGAGCATGGAGAACTTTGATAGACGGTGATTAATCTGTTTCAAAATAGCAGTTGTTGGTTCTTTGTGGTCCACATTTGTTCTTATATTTGACAGAATGATCAATTATTTAATCAGCAACTAGCAAAAGTGTTTAAAATAACATTATGTTCAGCGTGTGCCTTGGTTTCTTCATCTGTGTGGTCATTCATTCGTTGCTGTGTAACATTTTGTACAGTGTGACTATGGTGCAGCACTGTTAACACAGAATCCTGCCTGAGGGAAGGAAAGTGTGCGCTCATACAGCAGTGCAAACATAACAAGCCAAACAAGCCTCGACCAGCTTCAGACTTGTGTGATGTACATTCACTTAACAAGAAGTATCCAGGATTTTCTAACTCTAGTTTTCAATGTGTGAATTAAATATTTAGTTCCAGCAACAGTGCTACTGTAGCAGAGCGCTTGGCTAATATTCTCTGGAATTTTTACATTTTAACTCACTATGCATACTGCACATCATGACCTTTTGTTCATGGACTTACATAGACTAAATAATGCAGTATTTATGTACTGTGCATAATTATGAATGTGTTCATTATGGAGAACTGTATGTAACCAAAGAATCATATCAATAAAATAATACAATTTTGCTTCAAGAGCAGAATTAATCTGCATACATGAGTGGTAATTATTTAGTCTAAGTTAGACAAGCCTTTCCTTTGTTTACTAATAGCTCATTTGTCAAATTGATTCAGGCATATTTTGATAGGATTAAGATGTTTTCTCTGCCCGAGGTAAATTAGATTAATGGTTTGTATTTCATTCAAATATTGAAAAGGAATCATAAATCTGTGTTTTATGGTGTCATAAGCTCTTTTAAGCGAGGATGGTGAGATTGAAAAATGGCACTTATGATAAAACCTATAGACTTAATTAAAATAAGTTGTACAATTGTGTCAAATGGGAGGTAAAAAATGTATTTGTCGCAAAAAATAAATCATCCGCGTATTCCTTCATTGACTTCCCCTTTAAGGGACTCAAATGTCCTCTCACTTTCACTTACTGTGATGAGAATGAATTAGGGTATTGCACAGAGCTGCAGAGTGCTCCCCTCAAGCTCCTCCATAAAGTGCGTGCTGAAGAATATAAGAAGATCTCCAATGAAGGCCCCAGTTAACTCTATGCAAAGCCAGAAGATATATGTTAACATTGCTGTTTTAATATTTGAGCCCATTTCATGTGAATCATGTTATATTACTGCTCATTTTCATAAGCACCATAATAAATCTTTTTTCTCACCTTCCAGCCATCTGCTGGTTGCAGTTAACAACAATACAGTATGAAAATCACAAATTTTAAAATTTTAAATCAAAACAGTCACCACATGTTCCCATACACTCCTGATGCTCACATTTTGGCAAACAAGATCATTATTTACATTATTTATTTATGACTAGTTCAGTTCATTATGTTGCATTTAATCTGCCCATTATTGTCTTGATTAAGCAATGTATTGTTTTACTATCTAGAATGTCATGAGTGTGAAAAATGTCCATCACAATCTCCTAAAAATCCAGTTAATCACGCCAGATGTCTTGTTTTGTCCAACCAACAGACTAAAACTCAAATATAATTAGTTTTATATCATAGAAGACTATTAAAAAGTAGCCAGTTCTTACATTTGAGAAGCTGGAACCAGAGACTTTTTGGCATTTTTGCTTAAAAACCTAAATTGGGTTCTGTGATAATAGAGGGAAATACAAGGGAGAGCAATATCT
Organism: Thunnus thynnus; assembly: GCF_963924715.1. Lineage (NCBI taxonomy): Eukaryota > Metazoa > Chordata > Actinopteri > Scombriformes > Scombridae > Thunnus > Thunnus thynnus. The sequence continues at coordinate 15,752,440 of NC_089534.1, forward strand.
TTTGTGCCTTTCCCATATAATGGAAGTGTTGAAAAGCATTTTAAGTACCAGCACTATAAATTTCAAGTGAATTTGGGAGAAACTACTCCTCTATCTCAAGAAAACCTTTGGCAGTTGCAAGAATGTTTTTATCTGCCTCACTCACTTCTGTCCCGCTGCCATCAAGCCTCCACATCCATTTGATTGCATTTTTAAACTAATGCAATAAGCTGAGACTGAAGAAAATGCAGCTTCATCAACCTTTAAAAAGAAAAGAGGTACACTCTTGATCAGTTGACTACATTTAAAACTGATACAGTCTTTTTTGTTTTAAAGATAATTGTCCTCTTACCAGTACATTGTCTGTGTATTTGACATTCTATAAACAAACCCGGTTCATACCCTTCAGAACTAATAAGCCTTTGTCCTATTTGCATAATTGGGACGTTTTCTCTGACTCCAACTTAGGGCTCAAAGTAATGAAAAAATATTTTGTAAACAGAAATGACACTCGAACAAAGTAGGGTAACCTTGCCAGTTTTAGCACCAATCGGCCGTGAATTTTAACAACTCCTGCCAAAAAATATACCCTTGTATGGAATAATTTGCTCATCATCACTGTCCTCCTAACAATACTGCATTTGTGCCTTTTGATTAGTACTGTAGAATCTGTGGTCATCTGATACATGCACTCAAGTCAAATGTTTGATAATTTGTGGGCTAGATCAGTGTTAATGAAAATAAATTTCCATTACTGTTCCTCGCACACATCACCTACACAGGAGGACGACGACTTTGGTCTTTATATATTGGTCAGAAAACACTACAGCATTTTAAAACTGAAAACAGATCTTTGCACATGCATATTCAGACAGGAGCAGAGGAGATTAAGTGATGACTAAAAGTAACAAAAATACATACTGGTGCATACTGGTGGAAATTATGGTAAATTGATTAAATAGCTACATTTCAGTCAAACAACCTTTGTTGGGTGTTTCATATAACAAATGACAAGCCTTGCATGTACATACTCTAAAAAAATAGCAACCAATCCTAAGGACCAAGCATCAACCATCCAAAAGATCATAAAAAACACAAAACATGAGAACCGACAACTTTTTTAGGACCATTCAGATGAATTCACTGTAACATAACAACAAGAGTAAGAGTCTACAGCTAGCAGCTGTAACAGCTAACATCAGCAAGCTAACATGCTCACAATGAAAATGCTCACATGCTGATGTGTCATTTTAACAAGTTCACCATCCAAGTGTGTGTTAACATGCTAACATTTGTTAATTAGCACAGGTACAGCTCAAGCTGATGCCAGTGTTCCTATTTGGTCATAATGGATCGGCACTGGACAGATTAAAATTTTGACCCAATAGTGGCTAAATTCATGGGATCACCAAAGTTATTACAAATCATTGTGATAGGAGCATGAATGTCTGTACCAAATTTCATGACAACCCATCCAATACTTGAACATGGCATACATCATCTGGGAACAAAGAATGTCTTTACACAATTTCATGGCAATCCATCCAGTAGTTGTTGAGATATTTCAGTCTGGACCGACAGCTGGACCGACCGCCTGCAGAATTAGAGCTACAGCAAACTACTTCCCTAATGGAAAATAATGGATTTAATGGTATTGTAACTTATCAGCCCAAAACTCAGCATGAAAACACCATTGAAAGAATTACTTCAGACTTTTTTGCGAAGTTTTAATAAATGCACATAATTTCGGAAGTGACCAAATATAGCAAATCAAATCAGATATGCCATTTACCACACCAAGGCCTGCCAGTGCCCTCAGTCTGAATAATCGCTCAAATGGAGAAGTGTGTCTGAGGCACAGAACGTCCTGCAGGAGCCATTAGTGGCTATAACCTCTCAGTGTGGGGAATATAAACAGAAAGCCCTGATGACCAAAACACTGCTTATTAATTCTTACCATACCACCCTGCACAAAATAAATACTGAGGCCTTATGTTGACACATACTTGACCCTTATTTTCCATTATCTATTAAATGTGAGCACAAATAGTCTTCCTGGTATGAGATGAGATACTGTATGGCACAAACTCAAAGCTATTAAATGATGGTCACTGACTATTTTGCACTTTTGGACCAGTGCCTTGTACTGTACATGCATTGTCCACCAGCACTGAGCCATTAAGAGAGCTAAATCATAGTTCTCTGCAGTCAACATGGAATTTGATATATAGAGATGGACAACAGTGTTTGACCCTGACTAAAGCCATGCCATCAGCTTGTTTTGTAACTAAGCACAGTAATGTGAGAGGAACAAGACAGCATTGTTCTGAACTGAGCCCTTGACCAAGAACAGTATACACAGACAGATGGGCTGTTGACCATAGTGTTTAGGAAATGTGTTGTATAACTGCCATTAATGGACAAGGGTATGAAGGATAAACCTTAGTCATAAGTGCAGCGGCTAATGCAGTAGAAGGGTCCTTGAATCTAAGTAATGTAATTGCAGAAATCTTCTTCTTACACACCTTTCTTGCAGAATACAAAGACAAATATCTAGGCAATGAAATTCTTCAAGGGTCATGAGAGTTTATCCCTTGAACCAAATCTTTTTGTCAACTTTGATGAGATATTTGTTGATGTATTATACTTTGCAATACTCCACGTAATTTTAGAAACTTTACCAGAAAATAGACTTAGTATGACAAGGCTGACCTTGCGCCTGTGTGGTGTTGAGCCTCCGCTAACACATGAATAAGGGAATATAATGTGAAGTTATTTGCATTTGTAGTTCAAGTAGACTTGTAATAAATTACCTCTGGTTCTTTTCTTTTTACGTATAATAATAGTGAACAGTGTGCTATTCTCTTCACTGATGGCCCTGATAGTTGCAGCTTCCAATGGTAACTGCTTGCTTCACTGCAGAAATGATGAACAAATAGACGCTTTATGCATCTGCCAGCTGTCCAAGCTACACCGCTGCTTATATCAGACATACCAAAACACGACACAAGGACATATACTATAGAGGCTGTGGTTTTCATTATACTCAACACAGAAGTCTTGTATGGAACAAACAGCATAGTCATGTTTAGTGTGAAGATTCATTCTTGACCTTGGAAATAGCTGTTTGAAAAAAAAAAAACATCTTGAAGACAACATGTAAGTTGTACCTTGTGTTGAAAATGGTTTACCTGTATAGCAACTTGTTGCAGCACATTCTTGCGTTTTATGTGCTGATTTCTTCTCTGCTGTTCAAAAAGAACAGAAGAAATTATTTATTGTGATAATATTAGTCAAAACTACAACTGGACCTTATATTATGAATAATGACAGACAGATAGAAACAGCATCGTAATATTCCATGGGAGATAAGTACAATGTGGTCATTACATTTCATTTACTGTAAATGAGTTGTGGGCAGTGGTGGCCTAAAGCTTAGAGAAGTGTGCTTGTGACTGGAGGGTCACCAAATCAATCCCCAGCAGGATAAATCTGGGTGGGGAAAGTGAAGAAGCAACGTTTGCCCCTCCCTCATTACCACCACCATATATACATACAGATCACTTCCTTGACAGTTCATGTCCAGAAGGTGAATTTAATAGTAGTTAAGATTTTGAATTATTGTTATTAAAAATCCTGTGGTTGGTCTGCTTTGCTTTGATCACAGTAAATGCACCGACATATTTACCATTATAACAAATTTCACAATAAAGGAGTACATTTTCTTGTTATTTTCACATTATAATGAGAGCATTTTCTTGTTATGTCAGAAAATTGAGAAAATGTTTTATGTGTCATGTTGGCAGCAATATGCTGCCGAATGTCAGAGCATCAACAGCCCTGGGGCTAAAATAAAATTTGTCCTGAAGGTGTTGGTAGAGGTTAGGCTGTATGGTCAATAAAATTCTTTATCTTAGGAAGCATGAATGTGCTCAGCTTATATACATGGACATTTTGACTTGACAGTGGTGCTAAATCATCATCTTTTGGAAACCACGATATTCATACATAATTTCATGCCATACTTCATGGCCAGTGTCATTTCATTGGTTTACATTAATAGTTTTGATGCAAATAAACAACGGACCTGTGTATATTTCCTTCAGGAACACATTTCTTGCCATTCAAGGCAGTTTTCCAAGATCAGGCTGATACCGGTATCTGTTGAAGAAGCTGACAGTATGTCTGATCAATACTGAGTTTCCACTTGGAGTTGCCAGAAAATCATTTAAAATACACTCTCCCGTCACTAAAAATAAATCGAACAAATTGAAATCTTTGTTTGTATCACAGAGCAATTTTTTGTGCTGTCTCTCTAGTCATAAAATGACACTTTTCATTTTCATGCTAACATCCAAGTGTCAACTCACAAACTGACTAAATATAAAGTACTGATGCAGAAAAGCGTGTGCAGTGAAGGTGTCTCATCATCCAGTATTATTGTAGTCAGCATAGTGATTGCTCGGCTGTATGGAAGCCTATAAGGGACTATATTAAAAAGGGTCATGTAAACTTGGAAAGGAAAATGTAATTCCACATGGCATTATAATTTTCCACATATGTATGTGTTATCTGAGTAAAAATGAAAATGAAAATGCAATAATATATATAATAATAATCCAATTTGTATTTTCATTTTGACATGTAATGTAAATACAATAGACTGGGGGCACTGTTTCACTTATTGCATTTGATCCAGGTTAAGTCTTTGAAAATGAAAAGTGAAATGCCATTTTCATTTTCATTTTCAAATTGTTAGAAAATTGCAGTAATTAATTTTAATTGTGAGTTAAATATTGCTTGCATAAATGGAAAATCGGGTTACATTATTTATATTGCATTTTTAATTTTCAAATTTAAATTAACATTTGAATATTGCCTACTGTACAGCTGGTTAAATCTTTGAAAATGACATGTCAAACATGTCATTTTCATTTTAATATGGTCACAGAACATCCATATGAGTATGTGAAAATGAAAAAAATGCAAATTGGGTTATTGCATTTTCATTTTAATTTTTACTCAAATGGAAAATTATGTTAATTATATAATGCTATTGTGGAATTACATTTTCATTTTCAAATTTACATTATCATTTTAATATAGTCCCCTACAGGCTTCCATAGACTTGTGTTTCCCATAAGAAACATTTCAGCTGACAAACTAAATGTTTGTCTCCTGCTTCCTCCTGCTGCCTTTTGACTTTTGAATCCAACCGCCAAATAAACAACTAAATCACCTCAGTGGGTTTTCTCTCCAAACAAAGGCAAAGAGCAGGTGGAGGTCTGGATGGCCCCGCCTGCCCATCTGCTCATTTATACAACATTTAAGATTCTAGCATGAGAGCTGCAGTTGAATCCACAAATAAGACATAAAAGATGCATGAGCGACACTGTCCATAACCATCAAACAATAAAAGAACAATAATAGGCTGCATCAAGAAATTGCTTGCAGATATTGGTTCAGTCAGATAAAAGGGGGGATGCTTTATCAGTGATTTGAATCAAGCAATATCTATGCTGATTTATTTCATTCAACAATCCCGGAAAGAGTTCCTTCCACCTTGAGAGATCAAGCATCTCGTTAAAATGCGACAGACGTAGTTTATGCAATATATCCTTGTGATGCTTCAGACAGAGTTTTGTAAAGTCAAGGTGTTAATGTGTTCACTGAGCAAATTGAGCCATTGTCAAACTTCATGAAATATTGTGTAAGTAATGACTGTTCAAGCGTATTTGTGTATGTGTGTGATTGTGTGTCTGTGTGAAGGTGAGAGAACAGGAAACGTGAAGGAAATGAGCAAGCAAGAAGCCAAAACAACAGAAATTCCACACACAGCTTGCTTCTGGATATTAGCACTAGAAGTGCTCAACAACATGTTTACAGTAAGCAGATCTGCTTCATGCAGCGTTGATGTTTGAACTGTACTGAGTCTGTCCCAATATGTGGCAAATCCAGAGCAGCAACATGATTTGATCCTCTGCCGGGTGCTTGGCTGCTCAGTGGAGCAAACTCTTATTTCCTGGGCATTACACGTGCCACAGGCCCCTTTTTAAAGTCAATGTAACATTCGGAATTCAATTTGGGACTCGAGTGCACCTTTTCCTGGAAATATTATTCTCCCACATTAGCGCCCATGTGAGTTTGTATGTAATATGTGGAAATCCCATTATTAAGGCAGACTGACGAGAGCCTGAAGGACAGCCTGATTCCCTCGGAGTTATCTTGAGTGCATTTGGAACCGGTGTGATCTGAATGGCAATGGCAGGTAGCAGAGCAGCGTGCCTGTTTGAAAAGCAACATCAAAAAAAGAATGAAGGAAGAATTGATTATGTACTTTATGTTTGCTCTTTCCAATCAAATTTCATTTTTGAAGAGAGAATAAAGGGGGAAAAAACCCAGAAAACATCTCTGATAACTTCTTTTTGCTGAAAGTTTAAGCTAGACCTTCTTGGGCTTTGGGGGAAGGAATAAAACATTTTAGTTTTTTTATTAATATATCTAAAATTCATTCACATAGGTCAGCACCCAAAAGACTCTCTGCACCTCTGGATTCCCAGTGTTCAATTTGACACATAAGACTGGTTTGATATTTGTGACCCTGACCCTCACTATTCTTGACATGCCTCTTTTGGCTTCCTTGTATTGATTAAGAGATCCTGCATGGATGAGGACACAGCTGGGGTCTTGATTCTCATTTTTCCTCCTGCAGATTTCCTCTATTACCCACAAGAGAGGCATAGAGTGACAGAGGATGCACCCTAGCTGACCTGCTAACACCATCTCAAACAAGCAAATATCTTACAGTATGACGCACCTTTTTTTTTTTCAAGGGCAATTACGAAACAGCCTTTTTCACTTGAGTTTACTTTTTTCACATCTATGTCGTGCTGCTCTCTGGGTCTTCAAATTCAGTACATGTACAGTAGATGTATGGAAAAGATCAAACGTATCATAATCATAAAAAAAGATCACTGTGTCCAACCTTAATCAAACAACCTCAGCAAGTGAATCTCCAACTGTGACTTACATGATATCACAGACTTGGTTCTTTACTTGCTATATTGAGCAAATTGTTGCCTAAAGGTCCCTTATCGCTTTTCTGACAATATTCTTAACTTCATGGATATTTGCGAGGAAAGGGGAGACCAGGGAAGAAAAGGATGATAAAAAATAGGGCCAAAAATAGGGATTAGTGTGTAGGAGACTGCAGGAGACATAAAGAGGCAAGAAATAGGGAGTGAAAAAAAAAAACTTGAGAAGTGAAAAAACTTTAAGGAGTGCTTTCCACTGAAAAGTTTTACTTTGCTGTTTGAGTTTCGTAGGCTTTACTGTGGCACACAAACACAAAGGGTTCTCAAATGTTTTTTTAGAGCTGTTTCCTATCCTGCTTTGATTTCTCCTATTTACTTAAAGGACTACAGCAAGCTACGTGGCCAGGGGCCTGTATTACTGTATCACTATCACATCAAACAAACGAATGACCTTCTCAAGAGGTCAGACAGTAGGAGCGTGCACTAAACCTCTGCCGCTGGGTGGGATAGAGGAGCACAATGAAGGCACACGAGGATTTCAGTAAAAAAAAGCTCATCTTTTACTGTTGTGGGGGAGACTTTTAGTGAAACCAGGCCAAAACTTGTTCCAGTGGTGGGGCATAGCACATTTTTGTTCAGCTGAAATGCAGCCTTTACTGTATACAACATACGTCATGACGGATCACTTCAGAGAGAAAGGATGATATGGATGAATAAATCGCATCACATGACTGGGTACCAAAAAGATCAGGTTCCAGCTTTCATTACTTTTCCAGAGAAATAAATACTGTATTATATTACCACTCCTCTAATCAGTGCTGTTTCAGCTACTTTAAATTGGCAAATCATGCTAAAATGCCCTGGCTAGTTCCCAGTCACAAAAGATGAGTCTAACTAAAACCACTAGAAATGGACATCACATACTGTGCAGGAGGGGAGACATAATCGGAACAGCTGTGTAATCAAAGGCAATTCAGTACAATCCTGTACATAATGAAGAAAACTTGTTAGTATGTGCTAAAACTGTGTCAGAGCACATTTAATACATTTAATTTTCTAAACTTGTACTTTGTGGTGCTGTATTGGACTGCATTATACTGTGTCCACTCCCTGTGCACATAGTGTGATAACATTTTCCTTGGATGATATATCTTGCTTCAGGCAACGGTGGTGGTAATGCTGCTATTGAACATCAAAACATTAATATTAGCCAACCAGAACCACCTCACCAGCATTTTGCACCAGAAATACAGTATGCTGGTGGACATAATCCAAATTCAAGCTAATAAAAAACCCTTCTGCCGACCTTCACTGGCATTTTTTTTTTAATCTCAATGTATCCATGAAAGGCTAACTCGGCCTGCGTGTTCTTTCATATGTGTGAACAATAAAATCACTGCTGTATGTTTAACTTGTAGAAAAATTGTTGTTTAGAATGTAAATGCAACATTTCTGTGTGTAACAAATTATTTTGGGGGCAAAATCCTTTACTGTGATTTTTTAAAGAGCCAAAATAATCAGTTCTCAGTCACGTCTAAAAACAAAGTCAGAGCTTCTATAGACAATTCCCACACACCTATCCTGCTGGTCCAAGATTAAGTCACCTTAAGACAGAGTAAAATTGCAGTCTGAGGCCACAAAAATGTGGACTTTGACACTAAACTACACCATATGCCCGTGTCATACACCAACTAATGGACCCACTTGGGATTCACTGACATAAAAAACAAGTTCTTTCGAAATTTGTAATCTGTAACATCCGACACCCCATTTACTTTACACCTCTCTGTCTTGTGGAGCTGATCAAAGCGCCTTCTGGTTTCTCTCCAGCAGTGTATTCCCCTCCTGCTGGAAAAACACATCTCTCTTTAACCACATAAATCAATAAAATGACCACAGAAAAATTGTGAGCAAGGAGTCAACAGTGCGATATCTCCCTTGAATTTAATGATCGGTGAGCAACACTGTGGAAGATATCCAAGCTTTTAATGATATTGCAGTTAAATAGTCAACAGCACTTTAAAAAGTGCAAAGTTGTCTTGATTAAGACTACTATTCTACAATTTGAAGTGTTACATTAGTCCCAGATATATGATTTAGATAATAGTTGTGGAAACAAACATTGCAGGATATAAACATTCCTTGAATATATAAGATCTTAGAGGCTTAATATCCTTCAGTGACACTGTGCTACTGTATGTTACTTCATAACAATATTTCTATCTATCATTTAATTTACATGTACCCTTTCTGGTAAGTGGCGACATAGCTTTAAGAGGATGGAGTCAAGCAATGTATTGCATTATGTAGTAATCTATTCTGCACTCATGGACTCCAGGAAGCATACAAACTGGCTAATTATGTTTGCCTGATTAAATTTTGGCTCCCCTTCTAACCATTTATCTTATATTAGGGATATTTAATTACATTAAATATAAGCTAGGAGAACTGGGATGTTAAAACACACTGCCTTTGATATGTGCAGACAATTGTATTTCCATTGGTCCAAATCAGTGTCAGTCTGATTGATCAGTGTTCATAATATCCTCAGGCTGTCTCATTTCCTGCTAGTTGACTTATATAATGAGGTCTGGACGGAGGTCTGTGTTTTCTTTGTCCAGGGTGGCATCTGTTGTGAAACACATAATGTAGCCAAGACAGCTTGCACAGAGCCAAATGCCCCTTCATTGCACTGGGGACACAACTTATAGCCTTTCAGTTTCCACTTAAACGCCGCTGAGGGTTTAGGGTCCTATTTTTGTGAAACAAGACAGGCCACATACATTGTAGTCAGCTGTGAAGTGTGTAGAGGGCGTAATGGTTCTTTGGTATCTTTGTGACCTGCGGACTTCTTGAAAATGGGACGGAATTAGGAGGAACATACTGTGTGGTATCAGTGGGGATGTTAGGGGCTCAATCATGTTCAATCACAACTCATCTTGTTCCTTTGAAAGCACCGGTCTTGTCACCGTGACAACCTGAAAGTTTGGTAAGTCAGCAGAGAATCCTGAACAACTTCTTCTAATAGAAAACTAATATTCTTATACTGAATATACTCAAATATAAATACATGGGGGAAAAACATGTTACAGACAGCAGCTTGTGTCTCTATACAAGCCTGGTTGCATGTGTGTATAATATGTAATAAACTGTATTTGAAATCACAACGATCCACACTAATAATGCTAATAATGGTGAATTGAAGAGCTGTGTAAAATATATAGAGAGTCATAAATAACCAGTCTGATGTACACAAGTGCACATCACCGTAGTTATTTTACAACATCCTGGGCAAAGCAGTGGACCTGCCATGCATAATCTTATTTTGACAATGTGTGGCACTCAGATTTAAGGCTATCTGTTCAGATGTCTTTAGAGAGTCAATCTATCTGAAGGTCTTCATAAAGCCTACAGGCAGCTGTAAACAGATACTACTAATATCTAGAAAACAATCTGCAGTGTAAGCTGACTTACTGTCAGACTGTACATGCATGTCAGCCGGCTGCTGTCTTTGCAGTGTGCTGCAACATGAGGCACATGTGAGGTGCTTGGTTAGTGGGCTTTCATTGACGCTACTTATTTGAGGTCAGCCTGGTGTGTCAGAGCCCTATGAAATGAAATTTGTCACTGTTAGAGAATATCCACCGGCAACAGCCCTAAATTTCACAGAACATTTCCAGTGACAGATTTATTAATTGTTGCACACAATTTGGCATGTTATAGATTTAACAAGTGAACGTTATCACAAATCCCTGCCTGTTACTCTAAAGCTCCCAAATCTGTGCTGTAAAAGGAAACATGGATAAAGTGGCAGTGCACACTGGTTCTGAGCACTAAGAACGCCTGTACTGTGCTGGGCTCCCAGAGTGGATTAGCAGAGTTTATCAGCACCAGCACACTGTGGCACTCATTGGTTGTGCACTGCTGTGGATAAGTGGCTGCAGAGAGCACTGAGTCCTTGGCCTTGGTCAATAACAGCCCTTGGGGTACACAAGGTGCTGGTCAATTAGAAAACGCTGAAACAGTTTCTTGGTCAATATATTCACGGTCACAGACTAATCTGCTATGTACTTTGTAAACACTCCAGTGGATCGCTATGTGAATTCATGTTTTTTTGCATCCATTTGAAATTAAATTAATGATTTTAACACGAGAACGGGTGAAACAGGAGGTGGAGGGATGACACAAATTAAATAAAAACTATGAGCAGCTATAGTAAGTGTTGTTAAAAATATGGATTTATTACATTGATATATGTTGAGCATGGGGCTGGGCATTATATCGTCTTAGATTTTGGATATCGTAATATCGTAATATGGTATAAGTGTTGTCTTTTCCTAGTTTTAAAGTCTGCATTACAGTAAAATTATGTAATTTTCTGAACTTACCAGACTATTCTAGCTGTTCTATTATTTGCCTTTACCCACTTAGTCATTATATCCATTTTACTGATTATTATTTATCAAAAATCTCATTGTGTAAATATTTTGTGAAAGCACCAACAGTCATTCCTAAAATATCGCTGCAATATTGATATTGAGGTATGTGGTCAAAAATATTGTGATATTTTATTTTGTATATATCGCCCAGCCCTGGTTGAGCAAGAAGAAAGTCATACATTTCCTAAATATCAACAGATAACTTCTGAAAATATTACATCAAATTCATACAAAAATAACATTTTGCGATTATGACTCCCACACTTAAAAGGCTTTTTAAAGGTGAAATGATGAAGCTTTAACTGACAGAATGTGTCACAAACCAATTCTCTGTTTCCATACAACAAATCAATAAATTGATTATAATCTACTGCATGTCATGGTATGTATCTGCCTAACAGCAGATCAATGTGAGGTTTTAGAGGGCATTTAGTTCAAAATTCCACTTTCCCTTTACCAAAAACCGTCAGTTACAGATGACTGGATTCACTATATGCTGTACAATCCAAACAGTTTCCTACCCATGCAATGGAAACTACTGCATTTCACTGTCCACATCATGTAATATTCATTGCAGATGTCAAGGATTTTGCGGTCAGTTATGTGCCATGGTTTACACTGAGAATGAAAAACAGCTTCCATATGGTGCCTTCCTGTCCTCTGGGGCTAAACAGAGCATCTTGGACATGCTACATGCATGTCCAAACATGGCTGGGGGCTTTTAACACTGTGATGTTTGACAAATACCATCTGGTCTACTGCAACATGAGGATAACGTGTGTCTTAAAGGTGTAGTTGTTAAGTCTTTAAGACATATGAAAATTATACAATAAAAACAGGAAATTAGGTAAAAAGGTTGTGGATGGAAGGTTTAAGATGTGAAAACAAAGCGGAACAACCACAGAGTTTATTATAGAAGACGATATAGGTCTATTTTAGCATAAATTCAAAAGCGTAATTACTTTTAAATCCATCCTCTGGCAGTGAACTGTCAAGGAAGCAATCTAAGTGACCTTATAAGTGACGTATGTATTTATGAAAATCCATGGTAACACACATGTGCGTCATCACATGAGTGTGGAGCTTTTTCCTGATAAATCAACATATGAAAAGGTGTTGAGAGGTGTGTCGCGTATTTTGGCACTATCTGATTAAAAGTACGTGAAACACAGAAACCACACCATAATATTGAGGTACAAGAAACCTCTTTTTCATCCTCTTTGTACCTCTTTGTTATCCTTCATAAATGATTTTGAGTCAAGACTAATAATTCTCATGATCAGTAATTGCTTAATGAACTCTTTGAGACACCAGAAAACATGAATATACACAAGTATAAATATACACATGACTTGCTGTCACTAGATTTTGATTTCCCTACATGGGTCCATTTGTAAAATGTCAGTGTGAACATTAACCAGAGAAGAACAGACCAAATAAACCAAACTACAGATGTGAAAGTGACCCAGTTGAGGATAAAATAAATAAAATCATGTTTGACATCATCACCTAATGCAAAGCTGCATTAAACAGTGATTTAGGTTACTAAAACCCTAAAGGTTGAATATGTATTTTTAACACAACAGCACTGACACTGCAAAGACAAATTCCTACATCAGATATCTAATTACCCATGACCTAAAATGTGTATAATCCACCTTTAAGATAAGTCGAACTGTGCCAAAAACCTGTCAATTTTGTTATCTCTCGGTTGCTGATTAGATGTCGATAAAAATCATAGATCTCTTCCATGCCCTTTTAACTTCAGCCTCCAGTGAAACATTGTTCTGCAGCAGGTATCATGAATCATCCAAAGCAGAGTTGATCTGGATTACTGGGTGCCATCAGTAGCTGTCATGGATTTGTACCTCCAAGATTAAGTGTTGAATTTCTTTCTTTTTCTTCTATTCGGTGAACCCACCTGCCCGTTGCACTATTCCAGACACATGTTCATTCTCTCTCTCTCTTTTTTTCCAGCCTTTTTTCCTTGTCTATTAGTCTGCATTGTAGAGACAAGGGGGAGGGGGAATGCAAGTGAAAAAGATCCCATTTATACCTGGAGTTAAAATGCACTCTGTGGAGGTTGGACTGTCAACAAAACAAACATTAGATAGAGAAACTGTGCCATTTTTCAGTGGAAAGGGTTGTCCTTTATCACTCTTTTGCAGAAAAACTGAAATCATGGTCATTTTTTTCCAACTGTGTGCAGCTGCTGTGAACTGAGGATGATGGGATGCAACAAATAGTGGTGGGAGCAGATTGCCGATTAAATTAAAGCCTTATATGGACAAACATAATCAACTTTAAAAAAGATCAACAACTGTGTCGTCAAACAAGAACATTGTTAATATTCTGCAAAATCCCAGATTAATGAAAATGTTTTTTTATGTTTAATTAACTCTTGCTGTCTACAATGTCTGAACATGGCAACAATGGTATGGTGAAGGTCAGGGAAAGATAGTGGTTAAGGCAAACAAACTATAGTTAAGGTATTGATGGGGTTATCCACCTAAAGAACTAAAGAAGAGAGATTGTGGTTATAGTTATTAAAAAAGTGAATGGATAATTGCATGGACGTTACACCCTTATTTTGCACCTCGCTACATAAAGGGCATGCTACTTCCTGCACTGGCACTGAAAGTTGACACTGGACATAAAATTGTGTGCTGCAGAATCGTTGAATGTGGCTGTAATTCTGTAATGGGATAACTGGCTGAAATCAGACACCCCTGGTTGCTTTTTAAAGGGTAATTCCATTTATTTTGATCCAATACTTGCTTTCCTAGTTTTTTCCATCAAGAGGATTGATTTTTATTAAAATTTCACCAAGTACAGTATTTCATTGTAAAGTTTTATGCACCTCTAACTTTTCAGGGAGTCCTGCTTTTTTCAACACAGTAACACTCATAGTGTAAGGAGACCTGCTGCTTTCAATTTTCCAATTATCCATGGCCTGAAGCTTTAGTGCAGTTTGGAAATTATAATTTTAAATAGCTATAAAGTATATTGCAGGTAGAAAGAAACATATTTCGACTCAAAATTACCTTTTTATATGAGGTGTAAATATGATAAACGATCCTTGGCTTGAATTCTGACCCAGTCTCTCATCAAAATGTGTAATAGCTACGTTGGTCCAAAGCGCAAAACGTATTAGTTTCACAATAATGGCTCTAAAATGGTGAGACGTCTACATGTTTTTTGGCCTATTCTTTTCTACTGGCCTGCGTCCATGTCACAAGACTGTCAAGTTTCTGTCTCCGAAAACAAAAACAAACAAAATGGCTGACATTCCTTTTATTCTCAGTGGAAAATGCAATATTTTAAGATAGTTTTGGCATTAAAATGTGTTTTGATAACATTTCTAGTAAGAAATGTGCATTCTATTTTCATAATCTTCATCCAGTGAATGTATGTGATGTTCAGTTCATCAGTTATTACAAGATATTTCAGGCTATTTTGGTATGTTGGTTGCTATGGATGCTGCTATCAGTGAAACCACGTAGCTTACATGTTTGTCATTGTCTTTGTGTTGTGTTGTTATCTGAGCTGTTCTGTTATTTGTGTTATTTCATGTAACTGTTTGATGATGTTCTTTAAATAAAAATCGTAGATTTTAGAGCGCCCCAAGGATGAATTGAATTTGAAATCCAGAATCTGAAGCTTTGCAATTGGCTGACCAGAGGATCCACCTGAAAGTATTTTCCTCACCATGTGTCATCATGTTAAGATTTTATTTGAGTGAAATCTTTCACATTTCTCAACATAAAAACATGAAGTGTCTTTGATAACTGAACAATATGAAAGATTAATGATAAGGCCACCCCTTTTAATTATTTCTCCTTCGATTCTGAGAAATCAAGTGTTTTCATCAAGTTTTAATAGCAGAAGGCTGGGGAAGACCATTGTGTTGTAGGCAGACTGGGCACGTTTGACCTCTTTTGGGTTGCCTGCCGTCAGTGGGCTTCATTCCATTTCAAATTGCCACCAGTTGGCCACAACCCAAATCCAAACACCACAATCTCTGTTAAGAAAAGGTGTTTTATAGCCTGTGATTATAAAATGTGAAGTTGATCGTTAAATTTTATATTTCCAAGAATACGTGGCTGAGGATATTTAATATGAAACCATCTTTCTTAAAACATAGAGTCTAACTCAATTAATATTGAGGCATGTCATTCAATAAAGCACTCGTTGTGTGTGTGCATCAAATCCTGCAACATGGCCATATAAACAGGATGAAGACGGGGTTATCAAATTGGACTTTACATTGTGCATTGCATTCAACCTCCACTCTTACATAATTTAGTTATTTATGCATGTCACATTTAATTTTTGCTCGTCACCTTCATATATTTCATACACTTCATTTATTTGTCTATAGCACAGCCCATATTTCCTTTGTAGTCAATATTTAATTTCAAGTTTTATATCCCATTTCAAAACTATTACTATTCGATTCTGTAAATAGATTTTAAAATTTCCATTTAATTTTATTATTTCTTTAATTATTTAATTATTATCATTATTACCTCACTTTTGTCCATTTTTATTCTCTTGTGTTGCATTTTTTGGGAGCAAACACCAAGACACATTCTTTGTATGCTTGCATTGGCTAATAAAACAGATTCTGATTCATGCTGACATAAAATCTCAAAGCCAAGGATCATAAAGGTGCAAAAAATCTCCAGGGTTCTGTCAATAGAGGCCTATGCATGTGACTGTATTTGACGACCTGGGAATGAGAACAGGTTGGTCTTTTCAGCCCTAACCCTAACCCTAACCCTAACCCTAACCCAAGCACTTCAAGTCTTCCTCCAAGCTCATAGTAATGTACTAGATTGTCAGCAGTATTGTATTCTCTTAAGGTGGCTCATTTTGGTCACTATTTCCACTAAAAAAGGAAAACAAATAAATAAAAAGCTTCATTTTATATATATTCAAAGTGCCTTCAAAGTGCTCTCTGAAACCAGACCTGGGATGGCTTGTGTCCATGAAATGAGAAAGTTAAAACTTTGTCGCAGAGTTTAACCAAATACATTATTGGAAAGGTCTTGACCTGGAGAGTAACATATGTCAGTATGAGGATTCTACATGGCTCCGGTTTTGAAATACTGACCTTTGAACCTTGACCTCGGTGCATGTTTGAAGGCTTATAATTCAGCAACAAAAGGGGCTTCAGACATGCGACCAACTGTTACAGAGAGCACTTTATCTCAGCTATCATGCGAGTATAGTAAACAACTATCAGATATTTGTAAAATATGGTAATTTGCACCCGTTTGACAATTAGATATTTAAAATCTGGTTTAAAAAATGTGTTTACCATCAACTTAAACTTCTCAGTGTTGTCTCAATTCAGTATTTACAACTTCCAATTCTAGGAAAAACACTAATATTTTTTAAAAATTACAGTTCCCTAGAGCCGCACCATGTAGCTTGATACAAATTAGCACCACAGTTGTAGTTCTTCCGGTTTTTTAAAGTAGAGTTGTAAATAAGGTTGTAAAAGGATATATCTGCTGAATATATCAAATATCTAGTACAGCCAAACTAGTAATTACACTGCATCTAGATGATCTATGTTAAGAAAAAGTAAAAATGTTGGTTTATTTCAGATAGAACTTTATTTCTCAGAATTAAAGAATTAACATTAACCTATCGTATTGTTGAGTTATCAAGGATACTTTCGATTTGTGTTGAGAAATGTTAAAGAAAAAAGTCATTAAAATAAAACCTTAACATGGTGACAGTGAGAAAATACTTCCAGGCGGCGGGTCCTCCAGTCAACTAATCGGAAATTCAGTTCATCCCTGGGGTGCTCTAAAATCTAAAAAAAATTTATTGAAAAAACATCATCAAACAGTTACATAAAATAACACAAATAACATAACAGCTCAGATAACTACACAACACAAAGACAATGACAAACATGTAAGCTATGTGGTTTCACTGATAGCAGCATCCATAGCAACCACCAAAGTAACGATTTGAAAGCCTGAAAAAATCTTCTAATCTAAATCTAAATCTAACTAACAAACTAAACATCATATACATTCACTGAACGAAGATTATGAAAATAAAATGCACATTTCTCGCTAGAAATGCTGAAACTATCTTAAAATATTGCATTTTCCTCTGCGAATAAAAGGAATGGCAGCCATTTTGTTTGTTTTCGCAAACAGAAACTTGACAGTCATGTGACGTGGACGCAGGCCAATAGAAAAGAATAGGTCAAAGAAAAACATTAATACAATTTTAGAGCCATTATTGTAAAACTAATATATTTTGCGCTGTGGACCAATGTAGCTATTACACATTTTGATGTGAGACTGGGTTGGAAGACATTGATCACATGCTATGTAGCTCCAAATAAGTCACTGGGATGCTCATGTGGCCAATAATATTCAGGTGAAAAACTAAGGACTCTTTACACAATCAGCTTTTAGTATCACTAAAATTTGGCTGCATTTTCATTTTGCTGCAAGTACAAAAACGATTTCTAAATTTAGTTTAGTTTTTACATTGTGTTACTCCTCTCCTTTCTTCTCTAGACCCCAATACTTTAAAGTGTTTTTGAGAAAACAACTGCTGGGAAAAAAGAGTGTGAAAAAGAGTGTCATTTTAAATGACCTAACTACACACCTACATATTTTAATGGGTCCATTCCTAGAATAAATGGGAAATGTATATCCAGCATGGTCATAAAAAGGCATTTCCCCCCTCATTTCCCCCACCAGAGCCCACAGATGTGAAGTAGATTACGCCCCCTCTTCACCCCTCCTTTTGCCAGCCCCTCTTTCCACTGCAAAGAAAGAAATCATTGAGTTTCAGGCTTTTCTACAAACATCCCCCTCCCCTACCATCCCCTTCCAACAGCAGACGGGGGCACACAGACGACCACACTCTCCAGCCAAACCCTGATTGTGTGTGCGTGTGTCTGCATTTTTTTTCCCTGACATGAAGAAGGAAACGGAGTGAGTATTTGTTCTCTGTGCTTGTGAATAGTAGACCTGAACACTTTGAATCGTTTTGCTTGACTGAAAAAGTGGAAGTGGCAGAATTTAGCTGTGAAAAATTACTGGAGTTTGGTAAGTTTGTTTTTTGGATTTATGAAACTTTTAGTTTGAGTATAATGGGAGGCTGGGGCTCTCTCTCCTTACACTCCATTGGTAAAAGTAGAGAAATATAACTTGAATTAACAATGAGCCTACTATTAAAACTGTATGGCCTTTACACTTCATTATACACAGTTGATTAAATTATTATTATTAAGTTTTAAAATATGTTTATTGATGCGGATGGTTGCTTTAAACTTTTAAAGATTTAAGTAAGAGGAACAGAGAGGTGACTTTTTTCTATGTCAGATGTACAGAATATGTATGTGTATATATATATATATATATATATATATATATATATATATATATATATACAGTAAATGGTATCTGTGTATATGTGTGGATGTGTGTGTGATCAAACATGTCTTTACTTGTCTTTTTGATTAATAACGCTGCCAAGTATGTTTCCACCTTACATGGTTCACTGTAATTTAACTGTATGTCAACACTGAACCTGCGAGGCCTCTCTGAGCTCTAATGGCTCACTGCCAAAGATCTTGTTGTCATAGCGACATTAAAGCGGTTGAGTGTTGTGACACCTGTGAAACACACCTGCTCAGACTTTGACAAGAGGGGCCACAGGGCCAAGCTGCAGCCCCCTACAAAACCTCAGATTATCTCTGACCCATAACTAAGGAGGGTGAAACATGAAACTAAACATGCACGTTTATAACTAAAAGGATGGAATACAGAGATTTGATTGGCAAATTTTGCAAATGACATAATTTATAAATTCATTGTTTTAATTACTTCATTCAAATTGGGAAAAGTACCTCTGATTTCTTCAACCAATCACATTTTTTTTTTAAATTCTTTTTATGATCATTTACATTTATTAGGCCACCAGGACACCCCCAACCAATCGCATATTTTATATTAAATATTTGTGCAACCTACAGCACCATCAACATGCATAATGGCCATAGTCTAAGCTGATAAATCTTCTAAAATTTTGTTATAATGGAAGGAATTAATTTTAGTTGTATTTGAGTTGTATGCTAAATCAATTAATATTGTGTAGGGGTTTTTTTTCAGCATATTAAGTTTTTGCTTTTCAGGGCTGCAACTCATTTTTATTTTCATCATCAATCAATCTTCTGATTGTTTTCTCAATTAATAAATTAATTGTTGTCAGAAACTGAAGAATGTCCATCACAATTCCCAGAGCCCAAGCTGACATATTTAATTGGCTTGTTTTGTCTAACCATCAGTTCAAAACCCTACTTAAAAGAATTATCAATTATGAAAATTGTTGCTGATATACTATCTTCTGTCGATGAACTAATCAATTAATCATTCTCCCTCTATTTTTTTTTTGATTATTCCAAACAAGAACAAACAAGAACTGAAATCTCCTAATGGTATTCTGAGCTCGTGGAGGCAAACTGCTTTCCTCCTGCAGGCAAGCTTCTGCTATTTTAAGCCAAGAGAAAACTCAGCCCATAAAAGCTACTTCACAATGACAGAACCTTCAGAGCGAAGCCAAAAAAGGGTCACTACAGGCCACAGAGAGTCTAACACAAACACTGTTTCAACTCAACCATAAGACGCCTGTGTGGAAATTATGCAGCCATTTTCCAAAGACAAAGGCAACTGCTCCTGCCAATGTGTGATACACAAAGGAGCATGTGTGCCTCGAGTTAGCCAGCTTTTTAGAGACTGAATTAATGTCACTAAATGTCCTTTGACTTGTGCCTTTTACTGCTGAGATGGTAATTGAACACAGAGATAGTTAAGTTATATTTTAGGATGAATAACATTTCTATTTGGGTGTATTCTGTCATCAGGCTGGAAATATTGTCACTCTATGCCATGAGGTTTTCATTTATCAACATCCAAACGAGTGCAGTAAAAGTTCAGAGTAGTAAAAAGTTTTGGACATGCTGTGCTGCTGCTCTGCAGTTTAAGAGCTGTAAATGTCTCTGAGGATGGAGATGTGTTTCCTGCTCTCACCTTATCACAGGTTTCACATGAAATTGATCAACAAGTGTGTTTTCTGGACCTTATCAACTCTTTTTAAAATTACTTAAATGTAAAAGACACGTTTAAATGTTCTTTTCATGATTAGCACACTTAGCGCTGGGTTTAAGGACACGATGCAGTGCTGTTTGTGGTAAATATCATATATTTAAACTGGCCAAATAAAAATAATATCCCATTCATACAGTATGAGATGTTCACTAATGCATTGCATATTCTCATCATGGCATGTACCGCCTCTAGAAAAACTCATTAAATCATTTTTTGCTAGAGGGTGATAACAGCCGGTCTTTCACACTGCACATGTAAATCAAAAGCAATGAGCAAACTCATTACCCTAACATCGTGATGTAAGGCTCCGGGATTGTGTCTCTACTTGCAGTCGGGATTGATTTGAAGGGTTCTGCAAATATTCTTCTTACAGCTGCTGTAGCATATGTGAGGTCATCATTTAAAGTAATCAGAAACAGAGAGAGGGAGGGAGCAGCCAGCAGTTGGTTGTTTTATGGGTTTTGGGCCACACTGCAACTCATCTTAAAATAAATAGACAATTTTACGGTGCCCGTTCTAGCAGCAGGCATGACTAGGCATTCATTCCGTGTTTCTCAACAAAACATGGCAATAGGTGCAGGTCGACTGAGTTAAATTTTGACTTCAGCTATGAGAAGCTGAAATAGTTTCAAGGCTGCTGTAAGAGTAAACTGGGTTACAGCTGAAACCAAATGTGCTCTGACAGCAGAAAGAGCTCTGCGACCCGGTTCGTGTTTTTAAATATATTTCCAGATGCAGAGGAGAGACGCACGGATAGCAGTCTGGAAAATGACAAAGTGACACTGATGTTTGACTGAACATGCAGAGGGGCGGTCACCTGATGTGCAGAAAATAGAGATTTAACAAAAGCAACTCACTCGCTCTCTGTCCTCTCATGTGTTGTCAGGATTTACGAGGTGAATAGATGTTTCGAAGGATCCCCAGAGAGACTGAGAGTTACCAAAAACAACACAAACACTGCTAAAAGGAGTTGTGTCAGATTTTACAGCCCCAGTGTGAGACAACTCAACCCAACCACTGAGCTCGGAGGCCCTCTCCAGTATATCACCACAACACAAGCAGCACACAGCTTGCCAAAGAAAATATTTTCAAAAAATAATTCCAAATATATTTTTACACCAATAGCGTTGAAAAGCAGTCAAAAAAGCACAAATAAACAATCTAACTTTCCAGGAAACACACGATTAAGAGATGTTGACGTGGATTTCCTTCTAACAGAGGGTGGTCCAGTACTATGCATAATCCATCTCTGGTAATGTGGGACTTGATGAAAGCAAGATCAATTCTTCCATTAGTAAAGCAGCCTGCACAACAGTTTTTTTCTTTAACTAAATACAATAAATAACAAAATTAAATCTTTAATAAAATACAATAAATTGCAATTTATTACATTAGACATACATCAGGAAAAGATGTATGTTTAGTTGAATGGTCACTGCTAAAATATACAGTGTGACATTCAGAGTGTCACATTTTTTGATCCATGACAGTATTAATGATTAAACAGAAGATGGCATGAGAACTGGGGGAATGCATACAATAAAAGTCTAAAGGTCATGAGACAGATTTAAGCTCCCTGTATGTGTTAAGCCTTTTGAAACCACCAGAACACCTTTCTTTTGGCATAATAGTTATCAGCAATGTTTACTGTGATTTGAATGAAGCTGTTTAAAACGTGGAGATAAAGAAAGTACCATGGGAGATGTGGTTTGTGGTTCTTTGAATTCACAGCTAATTCATGTAAAAATTGAAGTGTTTGTCCTTGATGATTTAAGGAGCAGAGTGAAGAAGCTTTGATTTAAAGAGGTGATAGAAGACAAATGAGGGTCCGTACTGAATATTTCCCTCGGTGCTAGAAGGTTCTGCAAGTACAGACTTTTAAAGACGATTGAAACACTAATTTACATTTCTTTTATCTTAGCATCTTGACATATTTGGTGATTACCACTAGAGACACTGAGTGAATTAGTTCATTTTGAAGGATGTGATAATTACTCTTATGTCCATGGCTCTATCTGACTGTAAAATCTGCTAAGCAGCACCTCTAAAGCTCATTAATTAGCCTGTTACATCTTGTTTATTTTATCTATACAGAAATGAAAGAGGACAAACAACAAATTGGAGTTTTCTGAGGGGTTTTGTGTCAGATTATTTATTGTTTTGTCTTGTCTTACCGAGGTTTTGAGGTTCTTGTAGGTGTATTATCTGTTTCCCTCTCTCCAGTCTTTATGCTAAGCTAGGCTAACTGGCTGCTGGCTCTGGCATCATATTTAGCAGATAGATATGAGAGATATATTGATTTTCTCATCTAACTTTGTGCAAGAAATCAAATAAGTGTACTTATTATTATTATTATTTTCCAAAATGTCTAACTGCTCCTTCATCTGTCAATATCATGTTTGCAAAAGTTATACACAGTCACTAACCTCCACCTCTTTCCAGGTTACCATGTGGCGTTGTTGGATGCCCTTCATCTTGGCCTGGGTATCCATGGCAACCCCAACACTCTGCCAAAGTGGGGATGGTGATTGGGGTTCAGGCTCTGACATTTACTCTGCGATAATGGCCACCAATGACACATCCCAGGCAGTTGGTGATGAGCCTGTGAGGATGAGAAACAACCATGACTGGATCACATCAACTGCATTTTCACCATCGCCCTCACCCTCACCTACGCTGCACTACGATCCCCAACCGGACAAGTGCTCGGTCCACTTCAGCACCAGCACAGCTTCAGCTCGAAGGCTGAAGGCCGAGAAAGAGGAGTTGGCCTATCTGCAGGCCATCCAGCATGGAAACAAGGCGGTGATGGAGAACTTGGTGCAGTACGTGGGGGCAGAGCTGGGAGATCAGAGCTACGAAGACGTGATCAAGGAAAATATCGATGGCATCCAAAACGAAACCAAGAACTGCCACGAGGTGGTTGAGAAAGCTGAAGAAGATCTCGAAAAGCAGCTGGCAGGGGACGCACTGGACGTTCTCATTGGGATGCAGAAGTGAGTGCAGACAATCAGTTTTTCAAGTTGATAAGTCTGTGCTGAGTTTTATTAACTTTAAGGTTGAAATGTGCAGAGAGCAGCTAAAAAAGACCAGAACAGAACACAGGTCTGTGCTCAAATTATGGCAGAGAGAGGAAATCATTTGCCATTCATCACGTAGTTGGCATTTTCTTTGATGGCTACTGTTTTATTGTTATTTCTGTCAGCCGACTCACATGAAAAGAGTTTAATATGTGAATACAGAAATGTGATATTTAGCAATGAAGCTTTGACCTCATCAGTGCCTGCAAGTCCACACCAAGAGAGAACCCCAGGCACCTCAGACTGTGAAGAGAATATATCTACTAGGGTGGCAACTAACGATTACTTTAATTATTGATTAATCTAACAATAGTACACCAACAGGAACCATATGTATTACCCCCTTTATAATGTACAGTATGCAGTATTATGTCCTTAACTCTACCTTCACTTACTTTTCTCTCTCCACATCTGCCCATTTCTTTCTTCCAATGTGTGGTGTTTTCTTCCTCCCATCACTCCACCTTTGATGACCTGGACTGTTGGTCTTCGGGGGCAGAATCAGAGAAGAGACCTTGGCCTTTGAAGACATGCTTCGTGCTGCCGCGGACATCGCCAACCGGCTGGAGAGCTCATCGAAGGCCCTGCATGCCTCCTTCACCAAGCAGCTGAAAGACATTGTCAAAATCCATCGCTAAAGAAGAGCTGAACAGTGTTTAGGCACTGCTCACGTCATCCTCTTAACTTGTGAATGATGTTTTGTATCTGTGTGAGATCCAAAATAATCAGTCATTCAAGGGAAATAAGACCTACAGCAATTATTTTACCTATAGAGAGACACAACTTGAGTGTCAACTTGACCATTATATCAAAAATGTACGAGTCAACACGGTTTAAAAAAAAAGAAACTTTGAGAGAACACAGAAAACAAAAGAATTGTGGGATTAAAACTGATGTTATAACCCTGTAACCCATAAAATATTATTTTCCATCCAGGCATTATTCTGAAAATCTGGTGAGGTCAAACGCGGCAACATTGTGTGGTGCAGGTTTGAGCCAAATTGAGTGTTTATGGATCACACTAGATTGGCCTTCAGAGCCCAAGCATAATGACTCTGATAGTCTTCTCCAGAGGGAGCTATGTATGGGCCATCTGGTTCCGGGGTAAGGATGGAGGCCAGGATACGCTCAGGATGACTGGTGTGTTTTAATGGAGATTTTGGTTTTGCTGTGGAAAAAGGGGAGAAGACGGACACATTGGGCTGAGCTATTGAGGGATATTTGTTATTTGGGGGGAAAATATGCAAAAACCTGTGGATGAAGGACAAAATATTGTATAAACTATAAGACGATTCCTGTCATCAGGAAGAAAATGAGAAGGGACACACACAAACGCACCATAAGGAAACCTGATGACGTTTTACATCCTGCTGCTGGATACAATAATAAGGAATAATAAATTGTGATTGAAATTATGGTTTAGGAGAATCTAAATATGTATAAAGCTTTAAAAAACAAACAAACTGTGTGTTAGTTGGCTTTTAACCGTTCAAATGCGCGAATCATGCTTTGGTTGTGTGTCAAGGTCCATTGTGCTATTCTCTCTTTCCTGTAACCCCGCCAGGACTCATGAGAGAAATGGCTTTTATTTTTTAGCAATCATAAAATGTGTATCATTATGAATTTGCAACGTACTGTACAATGTGTTGTATGTTTCATTTAATAAACAGCAATTAATATTAAATCAACATTATGTTTCCTCGCTTCCGCAGCTTCTGCTCATCTGAATACTCTGAGGGGAAACTAAAAGTTCACAAAGCATTTTCATTCAACTACTCTGCCCTCTAGCTGTTTTACACAGAAATATCCCAATGGACGTTTGTTGAGCTGCATGTGTCACTCATCATTCATCCTTCAGTGTTTTACTAAATAAATACTATAAATTGTAAGTCTTTATACACTTTTGGAGCAAACTGGATCTAATGGAATTTATTTGGCAGATCATTTTCAATACATGCAAGCTCCCACATAGTTCACAGGGTTTATATGTGCGTGTGTATGTGTGTGTGTGTGTGTGTGTGTGTGTGTGTGTGTGTGTGAGAGAGAGAGAGAGAGAGAGAGAGAGAGAGAGAGAGAGAGAGAGAGCAGTATAGAGAGAGACAAAGGAGGAGGGGAGGACTGTTACAGTATAGGTACCAGATGAAAGACGCTAAGTGCTCAGATGTGTCCTGTCCTCTCAAGGTGGATGCTATTTTGCGAACCTGACAGACCAGAGTGGCCAATTAAAATGGCTCCTAAACATGGAAAATACCTAGTTTCGAATTAAAACAGGGCCATCTAGGAGCGTAAATTCTTGGCACCGTGCGTAAAAAGGCGCAATTGTGTGGATAATTTAGGGAAGAAACAAACCGGACTATTTTCCAAGAATTATTTTCTTAACACCAGAATAGTATAGACAGTATTGTGAACTAATTCTACAATTACACTCGAGGTAGCCAGTGTTACAGTGCCGCTCCTTTGATTCAGCACCGTGTGATGGATAGCTCTCCGACCGGCTTTTGGAGCGCAGAAAAGGAAGGTACAGTTCTCGTTCTCACCGGGTCTGAACAAGGTTGATAGTGAGAAGTGTGACACAGCTATCGATGCTGGGCTTCAGGGGAAAAAGACAGTAAAGTTATTCGTCATACTCACTCCCCGCCCACTGATATAAAAGCAGATGTAGTAAGTGTAGTGGTGAACTTGTCCTGATATGCCTCCCAGCTGCGAAGATGACAGATTTTGCGCACACATCACGCTTTCAAGATAACGTTTTGACAGTGGACTGCGTGCTCTCCGGTGAAGTTGGACTCTTTACAACCAGAAAATGGGATACAACCACCTGTTCCCTGTGAGGACGGCTATTCTCTGGTCGCTACTCTTATGTAAGTCAGGTAAGTAGTTTTTTAAAAAAAAATGTCCTCGTGGTTTCACAGAAAAGAAACGTTTATGTCAGTCGCAAAAGCAAAATGTCAAGTTTAAGCATAGATTTTACCAGGGACAATGCTAATTGTGTAATACACGACAGTCCGAGTGCTACCACACATTTATACAGATTGCTGATAAACTGAGGAACTGATAAACTTCCACTTTAAAAAGGACAGAGGACCCCAGAATTATTAAAAGTCGCTACCTGTCGTTCCTCTCACCTGCGCGCTTTTCACCCACAACTCCCATAATCTTTTTCTCATATTTAGTTAAATCATCGCCTGGTGTGAGAGAAAGGTCTGTTTGTTTTTCACACCTTAGTACTGTGCTACAGTGCCCCACCAGTATTAATGTTCTCTTAAAGCAGAACTATGACAGCCAAAAATTTACTCTGAATGAATGAACTCTTCATTGCATATTAATGTAGGAAACCCTTTTTCAACAGTCCTTGGTCACTTATATTTAGTTTTACTGAAACTAGCTGGCAAAATACTGAAGGTGTAAAGGAGATCTGGGCAATATATTGATATTATATCATTATCGTGATATGAGACAAGATATCATCTCAGATATTGGATATTGTAATATCATGATACGGCTTAAGTGTTGTCTTTTCCTGATTTTAAAGGCTGCATTACAGTAAAGTGATGTCATTTTCTGAACTTACCAGACTGATCTAGCTGTTCTATTTTTTGTCTTTACCCACTTAGTCATTATATCAACATTACTAGTGATTATTTATCAAAAGTCTCATTGTGTAAATGTTTTGTGAAAGCACCAATAGTCATCCCTACAATATTGTCACAATATCGATATCATGGTATTTGGTCAAAACATATTGTGATATTTTATTTTGTCCATGTCGCCCAGCCCTGGTGTAGTCTAGTAGTAGTCTATCTGGAAGTTTTCCTTGGCAATGTCAATTCAGAAATTGCCAAAGAGATAAAAACTGTGCACATCATTTCACTAAAATCAAGTTCCCCAAAATGACAAAATATACCACTTAAAATTGCTTTAGTGAATCTTAACGGTGCCAGATTTGTTTCTGAAAAACAGAAAAACAAAGATGCACATTAATTGTATGATGCGTAGTAAACATCAGAATGAAATTCCTAAACTCCAGCAATGAAGTGCAAGAGTTGTAGAGCTGCAACAATTAGTTGATTAACCAATTTGCTATTTTGATAATCTAATAATGGTTTTTCATCAATTTCTATGCAAATATGCCAACATTTTTGCTGGTTTCAGCTGCTCAAATGTGATGATTTAATGCTTTTCTGTCATTAGTTATAGTAAATTGATTATCTGTGGGGTTTTGCACTATTGGTCAGACAAAATTAGACTCCACTGTTGACTTTTGGAAATTATAATGGACATATCTCACTATTTTCTGACATTTTATTGACAAAACAATTAATCGATGAATTGACAAAATAATAAGCAGATTAATCAATAAAGGAAATAATCGTTAGTTGCAGCCCTGGAGAGCTGGATTCAGCAGCTTTTACATGAACATGTTTCTCTTTCCACTTGTGCATAAACTAGTGCCCACTATGTCTTTTTGTAAAATGTGTGAGAGGAGGTTTAAAAACACACTGAGATATTAAATGTAGGTTTAAGTTCCCGGCCTCCATCTGTACAGGTACAGTGTAGGTCCACTTATTTTCTCATTATCACGCTGAGTGAGTTCAGCTGGTGAGTCTTGCAATTTTAGTAAACTCACAGAAAATTGTTGCATTTTTTTTTTTAGTAAACTTTTTATTGTAAGTATTTGACAGTCCAATTTCACCGAGAGCGCCTCTGGCCTGAGAAGCTGCTGACCTGGTCAGCGTTTCATACACCTTGCCTAAGGGGTTTGGCTACAGTCCAACATCCATGGCCCAGTGTGCTGCATGTTGGAGGTGTCATCTCATTTCAAGTCTGTGCTGGCAGGAGTCTTTGATCTATGACACCCAAGAGCCTTTTTTCAAGCCTCACATCTGGTCCTTCCCAGATGCACGGACAGATGAACACACACGCCACCCTGACTGTCAAGAGAGCAGATAGAAGTCTCTGGTGCGTGCTTGTTTGCCAGAATGAAATTAGCTCATGATGGTCAGAGATGAGCACAAGTGTACCTTGGGCAAATTAAATGTGAATTCACATACTTAACCATGTCCATTACCTCTTTTCTACCACTACTGAAACATTTTTGTGCCACCTAAATAGCCACTATAATATCCACAGATCTCCTTTTTAAGACAAGCATTTGTTTGGTTTGTTTGGCAATGCATCTGCATATTGGTCCAGCCTTTCTCTGCTAAAGCCCCTCATGCCAAGCAATTAACATGGGCAATAAATCACCTCAACAGATTAGCATGTATGCCTCAGGTTATCTCTGTGTAGCATTTAGACCCTCACTTGGTTACCCTCCATTGGACTACAGTCCAATGTCCTACAGTAATGAGTTATGAAGACTTGTCCGTGTGGTCTTCAGAACCACAACTCACCCTTGGACAGGTAATGATGTGGCCTTGGCTAAGCAACCATGACTGCTGCCAGATGCAGGTAGTCCAAGGTCTTGTTTTAGGATCCTTGATGGAAGCACACTTCATTGGGCTGCGTTATACCCTCACACTGCCAAACAGAGCTCAGATAAAGTGGGTGTTAATGGCATGTAAACCCAATGGCATCTAATTAGATATCTTTATATTGATTTTTCAGGTTTGGCTTTGGTGTGATGCTTTCAAATGACCTTAAATAAATCCAGAGGCGGAAGAAGAGAGATAGGTTATTTGCGAAAAAAAATTTTTTTACATTAATCATGAAATGTTATCCAACTGTAAAAATATGATGACTTAATGTTATAACAGCAGAATGAATGACTAACGCAGGTCCACATGTAGTGTATACACTAGAGCCCAATCAATAAATCTGCAGATATTAGCTTATCGCTGTTATTGGCAGTATTGGCATATATGTGAGTCAATAGATAACAAGAAATTGCTTTACTGTAATGCCAAAGATATGTTTGAGGTAGTTTAAAGCAGTAACGCCATTACATAGTATTTTTTACAGCTGTAAAGTGTCCCACTCAGTTCATATTTTGGGGCTACAACTAATGATTATTTTAATTTCCGAATAATTTGATAATTGCTTTTTCTAATAATTTGGCGTATGAAAAAATGTTAAAAATATCCATCACAAAGTCCAAGGTGACGTCTTCAAACAGCTTTTTTTATTCAACACTCCACAATTCCCAAAGATATTCAGGTAAATATCATTTAAAGAAAAGCAGAAAATCCACACATTTGAGAAGCTGGAACCAGGGAATGTTTGGCTTGAAAAATGACTTAAACAACCTGTCAGTTATCAAAATAGTTGCTAAGTTTCACAAGTCGTTTCATCGACCAATCATTTTAACTCTAGTATCTGCCTCAAAAATCCCAAATCAGTCTGGCTATAGTACACACTCACACCCAAGCGCACACTAATGTGACTCTCCACTTCAAGTGAAAACTGTCAGTTAATTGTTTTATGCATCAGTTGTAACACAGAGTGACAGACAGCTCGACAATAAACAACCATCAGTACTGAGAAATTAGCTCACCTCCACTTAACTCTAGCATGTAATGATGTGTGTAATTGACTCTGACTACACTGATGGAGGGGAAACGGTAATCCCAGAGGGACGGGATTCCTGTCTATTTCCATGCTATTCATTCTGCAGAAAAATAATACAGTGACTCAGTCTAAGGCTGTATGCAAATCTGTCTAGACTGCATTTTCAAAATCAATTTGATTAAGCCACCTCTCACCGTGAAGCCACCTATAACAATAACACCTCAGAGATAAAGTCAGAGCTGAAGTGGTTGTTGCAGCCAAGGGTGGAGAACAGATACTTCCCCCAGTCTCCACCTGCTCACCTTGAGAGATTTTAACAGGCGATCCGCATGGAGAGCTAAGATCAAGAGATCAAAAGATTTGCTAAGAAGTGGAAAAGTCGATAAGACTTTACCAAGAAAAGTCTTAGATGTTTAGAGAGGGCTTCTGTGCTTAGACTCGATACATTCACAGGACCAAAAGCCACAATATTACACCAGCCTGATTTACTAAGTGGAGACTAGTGGAGACACGGATGAGAGAACATGGATATGATTCTTACATACACTGCAACTTCCTCACTGCTGTCATCTTCCATATCACTCACTCTCCATTTAATCTTTACATTATCTATATAATGCTGAATGGCAGTTAATTGATAATATAGAATGGAGTTAAAACTGTCAAAATGACCTTGATGTCAAAATATCAGGGGACATTTGCTCTAGAGCCCGACCGATACATTGGTCAGCCGATATTATTGGCCGATATTGCCTATCACAGATACATATATAGGTATCGGCGCTGATATATATGTTTGTTTGTTGTTGTTTTTTTAAGTTATATAGGCAGTATTTTATATATGTTTGATAGTTTCTCTTAATTAAAGTTTAATATATACATATTTTTTGTACTTTTAGTTTTTTTTATTTGTAGTTATTTATAATTACTAAATTCCCAGGGAAAATGACGTGCACTGACGTCATTTTATATGATAACGTTTATTGTTAAACTCTAAAATATCATGATTACATTATATATCTTTGTCACAAGTGTTAGAAAACCAAGATTTGAGGGATTATTGCAAAAAATTAGTGTTTATGTATATATTCTGTATATATAAGGTAATCGGCCGATATATCGATATCGGAATTTTTTTACTCTCTAATATCGGTATTGGCATCGGCCCCAAAAATCCAGTATCTGTCAGGCTGTAATTTGTTCTAATATCAGTTACTTTAGTTTTGGCTGATTTTAAATGTTGAAAAAACATTATATTGCACATGATTCCAACAGAGAAATAGTTTCAAGACATATTTTATAGATTAATTAACTGCATATTTACATCTAATCTCGAATTTAATTTGTACAATCTTGAATAAATGTGACAAAGCTGTATCTGTCTCCTATAAATGTTTTAACAGAGTGGATACTTTTTAAATTAAAGAAAATAATTTTATCCACATTTATTTATCCACAGTTCTCTGTCATGAGAAGACCCACTCACATGCCGAGGATGAGCTTTTCAAGACGCTGTTTGCTGGTTACAACAAGTGGTCGAGACCTGTGCCAAACATCTCTGATGTGGTCATTGTCAAATTCGGACTGTCCATAGCGCAGCTCATTGACGTGGTGAGTCTTTACCTTTAAGTCACACTTTAACTCTGTAGGTTTTACACTATATGAGGTTTTCAACGGTATGTATGTAACAGTATGGAGCAAAAACCAACTTTTGGAAAACTAGAATATGCACTTTCTGCCCTGTCACAGCAAAAAAACTCTTACACAACACTTCACATCCATCAAGTTATTGAACTAAAGTTGCTGCAAGCTATATTTGACTCTGCTTTCACAGACTTCCAGCAACCTCTCACATACTGTATATTCTTCTGTCCTGAACCCCGAGCTGACAGTCTTGACTCTACCTATCTCTTTCCCGCTCTCTTTGTATCTGTTAGGATGAGAAGAACCAAATGATGACAACCAACGTGTGGCTAAAACAGGTTAGAAAAAACATGTTGATTTATCTGTTGATATATCTGTTATCTTCAATTTAAACAATGTTCAATGATGATTTTGTTTTCCTCTGAAAGCATTTGGCAATATAACATGTTAAAAATATGAAACGCTGCCCTAACAGATTCTGTATGACATAATTTAAAAAGTTATTGCTTTGCAAACAAACACACCTACTGTATATTGTGTTTATCTTACAGGAGTGGAACGACTACAAGCTTCGCTGGAGACCGTCTGACTATGACAATGTGACATCCATAAGAGTGCCATCAGAGCTCATATGGGTACCGGACATCGTCCTCTATAATAAGTGAGCAAACATACCACAAGAAAAGAATAACATAAGAATGTTAAAGACACCTTTTTTATGTTTTGCATGACCAGAACAAGCCACTGTTTCTGTTTACAGTACTCTAAAGTTAAGGTTTTTGTTATCATACCATCGTACAGGATGCACTCAAACATAATAGCTGAGTCTAACAGTGACTCATGTACATAGATGCCTGTTGAGTGGATGATATCTGGTTTGAGCATGACGCCATCTAGTGGACTTCTCAAATACTCCTCTGCTCTCTGCTATGATTTCCATATCCTGACATTTTAAGACAGCTCTAGTTCAAATTATATAGCATAAACAATTCTTTCAGTTTGTAAAGTATGTTAAACATTTCTGTTAACTTCATTTGCATTGTGCATCTATATCTACTGGTGCAGCATACTCATTTAAAAGTGAGGATAATTTCTACATGTGCACTGCTTCAGTTTGAAACATATTGTTTAATCCTTTTCAGAAATCTCTCCTTTCTCCTAAATGCACCTTATGGTAGTCTCGCATAGCCAGGCCTATCTCCACAGCGCTGCGCCAGCGCTGGAGATTAAACCAAGAAGGATAATGGAGTTCTGCTACATTTAGTCTGTGTAATTAAAATCTGTAAGTGAAATTAAAAAGGTGTGAGACTGATGAAATGATAAAGACTCCTCATTATGTAGAGAAGCTATTATCACCATTAAGCGATAAATGCAGAGAAGATTGCTTAAAAATGATAACTATTTTCACTGTATGATTTCTAAAATTAAAATAAAAAAAAGATTGGCAAAAGGGTAGTAAAACTCATCATAATGCAGGATATGATTGCTTATCTTTTTTTCCTAAATCAGCCTTTGTTCTCATATATTTAAAACTAAGGTTTCACTTGTCAACATTACTCATATGACAATGTCTACTCTTCCAGCGCTGATGGAGAGTTTGCAGTGACCCATATGACAAAGGCTCATCTATTCCACACGGGCAAAATTCGCTGGGTCCCGCCTGCCATTTACAAGAGCTCCTGCAGCATCGATGTCACCTTCTTCCCCTTCGATCAGCAGAACTGCAAAATGAAGTTTGGCTCTTGGACCTA
Organism: Thunnus thynnus; assembly: GCF_963924715.1. Lineage (NCBI taxonomy): Eukaryota > Metazoa > Chordata > Actinopteri > Scombriformes > Scombridae > Thunnus > Thunnus thynnus. The sequence goes on from NC_089534.1 coordinate 15,786,023, forward strand.
TGACAAGGCCAAGATCGACCTGGAGCGAATTGAAAACACTGTGGACTTGAACAACTACTGGGAGAGCGGTGAATGGGCCATCATCAACGCTGTGGGGACGTACAATACGAAGAAGTACGACTGCTGCCATGAGATCTACCCTGACATCACCTATTTCTTCATCATCCGAAGGCTTCCTTTGTTTTACACCATAAACCTCATCATCCCCTGTCTGCTGATCTCCTGCCTCACTGTCTTGGTTTTTTATCTACCCTCAGACTGTGGTGAAAAGATCACTTTGTGTATCTCTGTGCTGCTGTCCCTCACTGTCTTCCTCCTCCTCATCACCGAGATCATTCCATCCACATCCCTTGTCATCCCGCTCATTGGCGAGTACCTCCTCTTTACTATGATTTTTGTCACCCTGTCCATCGTCATCACTGTCTTCGTGCTCAATGTGCACCATCGCTCTCCCAGCACTCACAAGATGCCCCGCTGGGTCCACTCTGTGTTCCTGGACTTGATCCCGCGCTGGTTGTTCATGCGACGGCCTGCGCCAGATGGCCGGCGTCGCAGGCTGTTGCTGCTCCAGCAGGAAGCAGCAGCAGAACGGCGGCAGGGCCGGATAGCCGGGTACAAATCTGGCAACTGCCTCAGCACCTCGGCTAACTGGTTAAGAGATGGGAATACCTTGGAGGACCCTGAGAGAAGCTGCTATGAGGACTTGGAACTGGGAACACTGACGTCATATTTCTCCTTCCGTCCTCCTTCACCCAGACCGCCAGGTTCAACTCCGCCACCGCAACAGAAAAACCCGCAGAACAGCCAGAACCGGCAGGAGGGGGTTGGAGGGACGAACAGACAGTTAACAGGGACCAGAGTCAATCCCACTCAGCGGCCGACTAAAGTTGATAATACAGTATCAGACTCAGCATTCCTGCTTTCACCAAGTGTTATGCGTGCTCTGGAAGGAGTGCACTACATTGCAGACCACCTGAGGGCTGAGGATGCGGACTTCAGTGTGAGTATCAATAAAAAAACACATCTACTGTTATCAGACGGGCACTTGAAACACAAAACATTGATTTGCATCGCTGTCAGTCTGCAAATGTTGATGATTTACTTCATCGTCCTCAATTACAGTAACTTCCTCAGAGTATATGGATCATGTTGAGATAAGTGCTGTACTGTTTGCCACATTGTCTAAATGCACTTTGTTATACGGCTTTTACCATAACGATTTTCCCTCTCTGTTGCTCTTCATTCAACACAGGTGAAAGAGGATTGGAAGTATGTCGCCATGGTGATTGACCGCATCTTTCTGTGGATGTTCATTATTGTGTGCCTGCTTGGGACCATTGGCCTCTTCCTGCCTCCTTGGCTAGCTGGCATGATCTAGAGCTTATGAGGAAGAGTCAAGTAGAGAAAAAAAAATCCATAATCATCATCACTGGGTGATGTTTGACATTTAAAATATAGCTGAACTCTTCAAGACAGGGAATGTTACTGGCCTCAGGGCTGTAATGACCTCCACACACCACCAAACCAAAATTACGAATAGAGAACTTTGCTATTTTTAGATTCTTATCATCAGTGGGGCACTTTTGTACAGCGTTAACTTTGGGACCTCTTAGACTCAGCATGTCAGGCTCAGCTAACCAACTTTCATCTGTGTGTTTTCTTGTACCTCTCATGTATAAGCAAACATTTGGGTCAGAAGTAACAATCAGTTTCTCTAAAAGATTAATTAAACTGCAATGTTTGAAAAACCCAGAAGGTAGTTTAAAAACACTTACTCTCTGTCAGTATTTCCAGAATCCCCAAAGACTCTTCTAACCACCTAGATGAAAAAATATGTTGCCTGTTAAATCATAAGAAAGATTTTTAACCTGTTTGCCAAGTTGTCCCCCTCTTTCTGTATCAAAACAAAGATGGCAGCCCGTCAGCTACCTGGATAGGAAACAGAGTCGCAATTTTGGAAACAAATTAAAAATCTTTTTAATTGTGCAGCAGACAGAATTTATTTTATCCAGATGGTTAGAAGAGTCTTCTAACCTTGTGGGTTTTTCAAACTTTGCCCAGTTCATTAGCTTCTAGAGAAACCTCTGTGACCCAAATGTATGCTAATACATGAGAGGTACAAACTGGGGCTAACATTAGCATGCTAACATACCTTTAGCATAATTACCAATTTTTGAATGTTAACATGCAAATGTTTAATCTATTATCTCTTCAGCAGTTAGTTAGTTTAACATGCTACAGTGTTACACTAATGTGACTGCTAATGTTATATTCTGTAACTTAATGTGAGAGATACAACTCGAATAATGACATTACAGTAAAGCATAAATCAGCTGTTAAAGTAACAATTGGGATTAGAAACGGCAGTTAGTGATGTAGGTGTTTTACTGGAAGTTGCAGGTTGAAAAAGGACCTGTTTCTCTTATAGAAGTTGTTTTCTTCTTAGCTGTCTAGCTAGCTAGAGTTGGAGGGAGGGTTTAGACTTCCAGGTGTGAGAGGTCACTGGGGCTAAGTAATGGGCCATTAACGGTAGCCGTTAATGGACAGTAGCTAAATACCTGCGACGCAGGCTGGAGGTACTTAACTGTTCCTTAAACCACAAAGTGTGAGGGTGTGGTTGCTTTGAAGTAAGGCACAACATGGGCTGGGTAATGTAATTAATTGCTGTTACTGTTCAGTAAAGAAATATGATTACATTTTTTCAAGTGACCAATAAGAAATCAATAATTGACTTCAATTTTCCAAGTTGTCCAGCACTGGTCAGCAACATTCAACTAAAAATACAATTGATGCTGACAGGAATTCATTCAATACTTCTAGAGGTATCAAGTCATGAAGTGTAACATGTGGAGATTTTAGTCTGTGGGTGGTGCTAAATGAAGTCAGGCAATCACCAAAATTCATTAGGATTAATCCTCTGAATGTACTTAATTTCATGATAATCCATCCAAGCTGTCAATGTCATATATATGTTGAACTGTCACAGTGACAGACTTAAATTCATGTTCATCCACAATTCTCCAGCTCTTCTTCTTTTGTGGATAGAATATAAATATTAAAAAAACTGCATTGAGATGCTGGGTTTGTGTCAGATTGAAAAACTACATTTAAGATAAGATTAATTTTACCTTACAGGTTTCTCAACTTCACAACATGCTGTACTGAGAGTCTATGTTGAACATTAGACACAGTAATTGGGGTCATTTGTTCTAGTTTGGAAATAATTAACATTTTTTACAGGGTTTGTTTTTGGCCATGATTAATCTTATTTTTGAATGACCATACTATGTAATAAATACCATGATGAAAATCCTGTCTGTTTTTCATTCATTGGGTAATTTGAGAAAGACCTGAGGCTAGAAATTGTGTAATTCCTGCCATAATATCATTTTAAACACTGTATTGCAGTCACGCTTTTTCCTGAGAATGCCATACAGCTGACCTGCATCTGCATCTCAACTTAACAGTAGTTATTAATGTCATAGTAACATGCAAAATTGACCTTTGATAAGTGATGAATAAAGACCAACCAAGTTTTTTGGGGTTATCAGAACTTTATGTAGCTACACAGACATCATTGACTATTCCTACCATGTCAAAATGTGTACTGTATGTTGAAACGCACAAAAATGTTGATACACTCGTGTTATAGTGCAAAACGAGTACAGACAAAATGAAAACACATCGTCAATTTTCCAGAAATATTTTGTTAGATTTTGTGAGGATTTCCCAAATGAGTATACGTGGATACTTAACACACAAAGTTCTGCTTGTGTTCATTGTGATAAGAAAAAAAAATTCACATTGAGTTTAGGAAACACAAAACATCTACATTTTCATACTCCACAAGATGTTTCAATAAACATGGTTTATCAACAGGAATTAAAGTACTGTAGCATACATCACGATATTTACTGTTATATCACTTGAATTACGTACGAGAATTTCATATTTCAAAACAATGATAACAGGTACCTGAAAAATTGCTGATGATTAATTATCCATACCATTGTTGTCTTCATTGTTTTAACATAATGAATCATGGTCAAACATCATATATGTCTGGATATACAAAACACTGTTGAACAGCTGAATGGCAGGCAGACATTTTGGTTTTGTCTATTTTTACTTTTCACTCAGGATTACAAGAGTGAACCATCTGCATTACATAACTTTTTCTTTTCTCTGCTGTATAACGTATTTGTCATGAGACATGTTTTGTATTTACAAGGGTAACTAATATTTTTGAGCAGATAATTTAATAACTCATCAATCACAAGGGATAATTAAGTTTATCAGAACTTTCATCCCACTAAATATGATGCTTGACATTAATCTATCAATTCTAGACCGTCATTTAATAATATATATCATTTCAGTATATACAACGTATATACTTATTTAGTGGGGAAATTTACAGCTGAGTTGTAGTATTGTATTCATTAGTAATGACACACATTTACAGGTATGACGACTGTCCAGAGAACTTGTGGCTTGTTATTTAATCACAACAAAAATGTGCAAATGTAATTTATGACTGACAGATGATTTAAGCTTGATGTGTAAACTGAACAGGAGAGTTTACAGTCCATTAGGGTGCCACAGGCTTGGCTAAGTTGGCCCTGACCCTCGCTTGATCCACTGCATCCAACATGTTCTTGCTGTCCATAGCGAGATTGTGAGCTGCCGCCAGCATCTGTTTCTTGCACTCCTCCTTCAGAGAGGTAATGGCATTCTGCTGGGCCAGCCGCATTTTGCTGATCAGCTCCGCCATGTCGTTGTTCAGGAGCTTCTGGGTGCCCTCGATCTGTGGGGACGGTAACCAAAGAATGGGTCGCTTTTTAAAATTCATGTTCTAATCTTACATCAACTTATATAGACATAAGTAATGTCTTTGTGAAAGTTATAAATGTCCAGTTATATAGTATGTAGTATAGTATGTTGATTCCACTCTGCAATATAAACTTTTACATTACACTGTCAGTTGTTCATGTTATTTTGTCCATATGTACAAACATTCTGCCTTCTCCATGTTTGCATATCAACTAGTGTTGATTACTGTAAGCATTACATTTAAAATGACTTTGTACTCCACATTGATGAAATGATTAATAAGGCTTTGTAGAAACAGCTCTAATATGCAAACTATTTATTTTGGGCGTCTTCAGCCAGAAAAGCAAACATGAAATGAATGAATCACTCTTACATAGTTTTTATTTTTATCCTTTTTCTTATTTTTTATTTTACATCTTATTTATTTGTTTATTTCCTACTTTTTATCTGTTTATCTGTGCTTACTTCTTGTGCTGCGGCAACACCCGAATTTCCCCCCTTAGGACCAATAAAGGCTTATCTTATCATAATGTAACTTTGTAACTGTAACTTTTTGTTTCCCTGACAAACAGAGGGACCAGCATGGGGGGGAAAAAATCAATAAAGAAAAGAAGCAAGAGGATGAGATGACAGAGCAAACAAGCTGCAAACAATATACTGTACCTCAGTCCTGACAGACTCGTGTAGAGTGGGCAGTATGTCATCCACACTGCGAATCAGATCTCTTAAGGCCATCCCTACAGACTGTGAGCAGAAATCAATGCAAAGATTAATTAGTTTTATAACTCAGGAAGTTTGTCTTCGATTGCAATTCATACACCTTAAATATTGCTGTTAAATCAGTGAAAAAAACTGTAAAATTAAAGTGAAAAACAGAAAATTTGTTTCTCAATGTACCTTGACAATGCTAATATATTGTTCTGGCTGCAGTTCAGTGATGTCATTCTTGAGTTGGACAACCACTTTGACTAGATCCATAACGAACTGATAGACTTTGTCATCAGATCGGTCCAGCTCGGCTGTGGGCGCAGGCTTCGAAAGAGAGAATAATGTGTTAAAATCCTCATCTTCATCACACAAAGGATTGGTGGACAATATTTTATATGAACTGTGACATCAATGCCCTTTTAAATTAAGGGGTCACTTTACTTTTTTGGGATGATTAAGTCCTTTTTATCTAAAACTCAAATCTAGTAAAATTTAACAGTCTTGTCAATTGATATAATTACCTGTGCTGTGAGCCGCGGGGGCTTCTCTGGCGGTGCTGCAGGGCAGAAAGATGAACAATGTAAGAGACACAGAGAAGGAGAGAGAAAAAAGGGGAGGGTTGCAAGAGAGAAATAACAGTATTCGGAATCACTCTGAATAAAATGAGGTTTTGTGAATTTTCTTTGAGCACTTACCATGTTCAGCGCCAGCTTCAGGGGACTAAAAAGAATAGACAAAGATAAACCTCATGAGAACCAGAAAATAAACCCGTCACTGTCAAGATATTCAGCAGCTCACATGCTCCGTCAACAGTAATCCACAAAGGTACAGAGCTAATTTCTGTTCCGCAACAATTACTCTATTCATTATGACTTAATCTTGTTAATTATTTTTCAGTGTATCCACTTTTCAATAAATTTACTTCTTTTGTTGGTTTTGTACATTTGTGACACAATGTATGAAGTTTTGCAAGTAATTGCTGGTTTTATGTGACCAGAGTGAAGGTTGCATTGTTATGTTTGCAATAAAGTTAAGTGCATTGGACCATATATTTATTATCACTGGAGAAGAAAGAAAAAAGATAATTTAATATGCCCTTTTGTGATATTTTAGAGTTTTGGAGGGTAAATTATTTAAGTCTGTCTTAAAACAACAGCCAGGTGCCCACATGAATATTATGTGTTTTTCTTGATGTAAACATTCCTCCTGTTCATAATGACCATTAGAGGATCCCTTAATAATGCACTTACAATGTAAGTGACAGGGGCCAAAATCCAGGAGCCTCCTTCTGTGCAAAAACTTATTAAAAAATTATCTAAAGCTAATATGAAGCTTCTGCCATCCAAATTAGTTCATCAAGTAGATATCATTTTATGCATTTTTGCATAAAATGACTGTGTGGACACACTGTGGATTTTGGCCCCCATCACTTACATTGTAAATGCATTTTAAGAGGATCTTTTAATAGCGAGTATGAACAGGAGGGACGATTACAGCAAGGAAAAGTTCTTCCAGTGTTCACATGGGCACCTGACTATTGTTTTAAGACTGACTTAAAAAATGTGAACCTATCCTTTAAGGCGAGGGCAGTAGCCACTTGTCATCACTGTACGTTTTATTTGGTTTGATATTTCAGTGAAATAATCAAGCTCACTGAAAATATTGTGTAGACTACTACATGTTGTGAAATCATGCAGACTATATTTTGTCATTTGTCCAATAGGAATAAGAAAAATATGTCATCAAACAAACTGGGCTAAGAAATGTGAGGTACACTGCCAAAACTATGTGGCAACAGTGTTCACGTGTTTTATAGTCCATTCTTCCTTTAATCTGACTCTGAAATCACAGTATGTGAAAGTGGACACCTACCACTGGGCCGGCGGTGTCCTCTGGTCCCATGGGGTCCTGCAAAAGAACAGGCAGGTTCATTTTATAGAATATGGACATGGATCCCCCCTTTGGAACTGTTATCAGGGGGACATTCAAATTAAGACTAGCGGGGCGTCGAGAGTGAACGAGTGGGTTGACACCGTTTAACGATGCCTTGTTCCACGTAGCCGCCAGGGCTACATTGAATTTGGAAGAAGGGGGACACAGAGACAGAGAGAGTGGGTTGACAAAAGTTAATGATGCTCTCTTTCCCACCAGGAGTTTCTCCTCCTTCTGCAGCCACTTTTTATCCTCCATCATCTGCTCTTTCTGCTGGCGGAGAGTGTCCTGCATGTTCTGTCTCTCCATCTGCCACAGCCGCTGGGCGGCCTCCTTGCTGTTTGGTTCCACTCGGAAGAACTCGCCCTCCTAGAAGAGTATCGAGGAACACAAACTTTTTTTTCCTTCTCTTACTGCATGAAAAAAACTTTAGTATAACATATTTATGAAACTGTGACTTTGTATGTAGACAAACTGACAGATATACATACAGAAGCTTAAACCTTTATGCTAAGTTTCTTACCCCCATACTGCGACGTCGAGGGGACTTAACCGGCAACGCGAGAGTGTTCATGGAGTCGACAGGAGACTGATATTCAGATGGACTGGCCAGGTCAGGTGAGCTGGCACACAAAGCCTCATTCAGCTGTACAGATACAGACACACACATGAACACAATTTACGTACAGTTATTTCTGAACAGAATCCTGCTAACCCGCATCTTTAGAAATTGCGTGCACACTGTACCTGAATGTGCAGACCAATACTGAGCGTGTTCCCAAACCGCCCTGGTTTCATTCTTGAAGGCTACAATAAAGGTGAAAATATTAAAATAATGTATAAAAAAGTATGTGCAAGTACATGCATAAGATTTTACTAGTGTGCTTTTTTGTTAGATGCGACAGTTGTAGTTGACAAAAACGTGTACCTTGGGAGGAGGCTCATTGAGGTTGAACTTTGTGTCAAAAAACTTTGTGGAGCGCGCTCGGTCCCTCTCTCTCTCCATTTCCTGCTCCTTCTCCATCTTGTGGACATCACTGACAGATTTCAGACAACACATTAGATCATGTTTTAGTAAGAGAAGTACAAAATCACAGCTTATGAGCTGTGTAGGTCATTAGCTACTGCAAAAGTAGTTTGACATTCTTGGAAACACATTTATTCACTTTTTTTATTCTGGTGGCAAGTTGGAGACGATTGATACCTCTGTTATATCTCACTTATTTCAGACACAAGAGTGGTATCACATTTCACTCTCGGCAAGAAAACAAATACGTGCATTTCCCAAAATAATGAACTACTCCTTTAAGAATTACATTAAATAAGTTTTTGCATCTTTAAAGAGGCTTCTAGGCAATAAAACAGCGTAACCGACACTGTGAAGCCTTTGTCCTTCTTGTTTATTCTTGGCAATTCAAATTAGAAAAAACATTAACTTATGAGAAAAACAACTAACATTTATTTATGTGAACTGTAGTGCTTTATTTTGCTATAAACACAACCTGAGAGGAAAATCATTACAGAAAGGTCATAACAAGATCTAACTTGTAAATGTGTTCTGATTTCATCATCCCAACAGGCTTACAACGTTAAAAGAGCCTGTAAGAGGAAAGAAATACCTGATCTTGACCACCAGCTCAGTGAAGGTGGGTCTCTCTCTGTGGTCGTAGGACCAGCAGCGGGTCATGAGTGAGTAGAAGGCAGGAGGGCAGTCGTCTGGCTTGGGCAGCCTGATTCCCTGCTCCAGTTGGGTGATCACATCTCTGTTCTCCAGCCAGAAAAACGGCTGCTGCCCACGACTCATTATCTCCCACACACACACAGCTATGGTGCAATGCAAACATATTTAAACTTTAGGAGAAGCCACAAAGCAGAAGCACGAAGATCTGTGTGGTCAAGACAAGTGACACCACATACAAACTGGCTTTTCTGCATAACTACTTAATTAAGACATACTTCAGCCATGATGTCAATGTTATTCTAATATCAGTTCAACCAATGCTTCTCATGTTATAAAATCGTGAATTGGAAAAACTGCTTGTTAATGATTAACTTGTCACTTGCCTGTTGCTGGCTGTGAGTAAGTGAGTTTCCACATCTTGTGTCCCACACCCCTGATATGCTAATATACACAAACTCACCAAACATCCAGACATCACTGGCAGAGGTGAAACGTCTGAAGTTGATGGACTCTGGAGCCATCCACTTGATTGGTAATCGGGTAACAGACGCTGCAATAAAATGGGAGTGGTCAGTATTTGGCGATGCTCAACATTTGTTTACGTAAGGAGTATAAGGAGGTACATTTTCCAAATGGGGCAACTATGTTGCTTTATGTTCCCTCTTCCTTTTCTATATTTAGTATGTTTTGTGTCTCTTCTCCTTTTTATGGACCGCATTTAAGGAAACACTTTTGAACTAAGTTTCATTCTTCAGCTTCCTGTGGGGAGGGGGGGTCAAAGCTTGAAATTTTACATTAACAAATAGATTTGTGGGCAAAAATAATGACATGAATTAATCGTAAAAATGTTCAAATTATGTAAATAGAATTCCCTTCAAATTATGTTTTAATCTATCTGGGAATATTTATTTTTCATATATGATTCAGTTTAAGTGGATAAAATGTGATTTATCACAATGTAGGCATTTAGATGACTGAAAAAAGTGCAAGAATCAAATCAGCTTTTGTTTTTAGTTACCTTTGTAGTATTCTTCATCCTCTATGTATCTGGACAGACCAAAGTCTCCAAGCTTCACACATTCTGGACTGGCGACTAACACATTACGAACCGCGATGTCTCTGACAAAACATAAGACAGAAAGAAAATGTTTATGTAGGTAGAGATGTGAGTAAGACATGACAATTGATGAGAAACCTAATGTACATATTATTACTTAACTGATAACATGACAAAGTCTTTTATGGGCAAATTAAAATGTCTCAAATGGTCTTTAGTCCCTGCTGACTGACTCGAATTTACCCGTTGATTACTGTGGTGCTGCAGAGATTGCGGCATTAAATAATACAAAAGGAATGTTGACATTTTTCACGCAGGCAAAAACTAATTTCCTTTGTCTGTGTTTTCTCGTCACAGGAGATTGGATCCACGAGTGGCTGCTTCGCTGCCTGAAACCTGTTGATAACATTCTGCAAAGACGACTGAGTGGAACACGCCCTTCTGTTATCTCTCATCAGCTTCCTCTAATGTCACATCTTTGTATGAATATAAAATTTAAATAAAAAGTTTTCTATTGTCACTACCTCACATGGCAAAAGCTTCACTTTACATTCATTTGTTTTAAGCTGGTTCCACATCTCTGATTTCTCAAATGTATATCTCAAATTTTGATTTATTCTACCTACATCTACTGACAGGACTATTCAGCTGCTTTGTCAAGTTATTTAAAGAACATAGTGTAACTCAGTATCTTTTTCCCAAAAAGTCAATTACTCCTGTCTAAAAAAATATGAAAATTTCTGCAGATACAAGCTACTGTACATATGTCATCACTCCATATAAAAAGCAGTAGTTAGTGTGTCAACTTCCTATGGAAAGTTTTGTTACACTCTGAATATGAAGTCTTGTTTCTCTACATAACATTTTATGGAACTTACAGACAATCTACTTAAGTTTTGTGACAATTTTTCATATGATTTGTCATTTGTCTGCTGCAAAATTATAAGCTAAAGATGGAATATTCACATATATGTAGCCTAGTAGTCTTTGATAAACACTTCAATGTTACATTAAATATGGCTCTGTTCATTTACAGGAGAACAAAAATATGAAGAAGCACCTTTCTATATTTATCAGTTGATCATTACCATTTGTCCACTATATGCTTAAAAAAAAGACATTTTGACTTACAGTGTGTTCTGCTTTAGCAATTTTCACTGTGATGAGAACAGCATACTGTACAACAACCCCCTGAATAAAACACACAAAACAGAAGGAGACGTTCACCTGTGTACCATGTTGACCCCTTCGAGGTAGACTAGGGCTTTGCAGATCTGCAGGCTGAACAGCACCAGAGTTGTATTTGTCAGCTTGTTCTGGTTCTGAACTAGGTAGGTCCCGAGCTGCAAAAATGTCAAAATGTCAGTTAGATTTGACCTTTTCTACATCTGCACTGACACTTTTTCTTTCTCCCCTGCTGAGATGCAACAACTTCAGACATTCCTTTTTGAGTCAAACCTGTTGAAGAGAGTAATTTCCTCTCAAACAACAAACAGTTCAACTGGACTTTAAAAAAAAAAAAAACGTGATTGTTACTCACCTCTCCATACTCATAAAGCTCCATGACAATCCACACAGGATCCTCCTCTATGATTCCAATGAGTTTGACAATATGAGGATGGTCCAGGTTCTTCATAATTACTAGCAAAGACACAAAGTTCACAAATGATCAATTTTAATTTTATTTCTGTCATTTAATCATTTTCTACACATACTTCCTGCTTAATAGTACCTGCTTCACTCATGAACTTCTCCATCACATCAGGTGAATAGTCTTTGCACGTCTTCACAGCCACGTTAACCCTGTTTCCATTCTGTCGACAAACAAAAAGAAACTGTGATGCTAATGGAGAACATGTATGCTCCAAAGTGAATATTGTATTTAAAAAGTGAAATACAAGACAACATTTTATGGTCTATGATTTCATATTTGAGTCAGAAATCGTGACCCTTGTTTTATTGCCTTATAGTGAACCTTTTTTTTACTGGTATTACTGATATATTCCTCAACCAAAAGATATACTTACTTCTTTTTTGTAAACTCCATCGTAGACCTCCCCAAAAAACCCTTCACCGAGGATTCGTCCGAGAACGATGTCTTCTCGTTCAATCCCATATTTCACAACTGCATGACAAGATTTGTTAAATAAAATATGTCAAAGCTCAAAAGCAAGTTCTTACTGTTTTTATTCTGCAAAACACATAAATACAAACTTCCAACAAACCTGATTTGGGCCTTTCATCGAGAATCTCACAGTAGATATCTGACCCTAAAAATACAAAAGAAAGAGTTATTTTTTTCTTGATCATAACCCCATCACCTCCCATCAATGTGTTTTCTTTGTTGAGATAATGCCATAAAGATTTGACTGTTAAAATTTGAAATGAAGTAATGCAGTGTATTGTACAATAGAGGTTGTGGAAACAATGAAAACTGTCACTCACCCATACTGTTTCTGACGGAGCCAGTGTCTCTGCTGCTCCAGAGAAGAGACAGAATGAGAGAAAGCCTTGGTTATAAATTATCAAGTTATAGCTCCTCAGAGCTCTGACAGAATGATTCAATAAAACAGCCTCTCTCATCAATAACTCAAACTTTTCATTTCATATTACAACCAGAGGGAATGAGCACAGCTTGGAGTCCAGCAGCTACACCACAAGTGAAAAAAATTGACAAAGAGCCAAAATTCACTCACTCTGTAGGAATCTCAGGGAGGGAACATCGTGCATTGGCATCTAGGAGATATTGGTAATGAGAATTACAATTATGTTTGTTTGAATAATACATTTTAAAGACTTCAATAAAGCCATAAAGGCATCCAGCCGTCTTTATAATCTCTTTTAATCTTTAAACACCACCACTGTGATTCATACACACCTCTGTTTGCTCTGTAGATAACAGAATCATCTGTGTTATTTTCTAACCGGCAGTACCCATCAATAAGGTCCATCATGTTCTCTGCCATAGGGACCGTGGACACATTGACCGACAGACGCTAGCAGAGAGAGGACACAGAGGAGTGACACTGTAGGCTGCCGTACTGGGTCAAAGTTCCTGTGCAAACGTTCTCTATAGTAAATGTATTTACTGTATTTGGCTATTGTGATTCTTAGCAGTGTTACTGTATAATAAATACTGCTGTGCTGTTGTGATACTCACTTGTCTGACCCCCTCTACCTCGAGGTTTATGAGAGCCTTGCCATCGCTCTGAGATAAGCATTGTATTTTCTTGATCTGCTTGAAGTCGGCTAGAAACACAGGCTGAAAAACAAGAAAGAGGAATGCTGTAACTGAAATTATGATGGACTGATTACATTTGCAACATTGCGTTAGGTACATAATTATGTAGCCTAGAGTCAACTGAAGGATGCTACCAAGGTAGAGCAATGTGATCCAGTTCTTGTCAGAATTAATTTATCCCATCAAACTTTCAGAATACAGCTAATAGATTCAGAAATTATAGGAAAACTTTTAAGGTATTGTTTGAGATTTTCGGAAATACACTAAGTCCCTTCTTTATGTGGGTGGCTAAATATGATGCCACAGCCAGCAGCTGCTTAGCTTAGCTTAACATAAAGACTGAAAACAGGGAAACAGCCTGGCTTTTTCCAAAGGGAACAAAATCAACCTACCAGTACATCTAAAACTCACTAATCAACACATTTTGTGTTGTGTGTTTAATTCATACAAAAACTGGAACTGTGAGAACATCGAGTTGTGGTTTTATGGAGGGTTACGTGCAGTGCTATTTCTTGGCCAGAAGCAGTTGCCATGCAACAATTACTTTGAGTTGCAAACCTGGATTATGTTCACAGGCAATGTTTTTCGTAATGAATGAAGTGTTATATTTGTATACCATAATAAAGGGAAGTGGTTAGGGTGGACTGTGTTGCAGGAAACCAGTGAGACTTCAAAAAGTCACTATTGACTATTGAGCCTTGAGGTGCTGGTAAGTGGATTTTGTTACCTTTGAACACAGCTAGGTTAGCTGTTGTCCCTGTTTTCAGTCTTTAACTGGCTGCTAGCAGTAGCTTCATGTTTACAGTTACATGTTTACATGTTTACATACTAATACTAACTCTCTGCAAGGAGGAAAATTAGTGTATTTCCAAAAAATAACAAAAATCCTGGAACTAGGCTAGATATATTATTTATACACAACAAAATATACTGTTTGAAGAGAGCTCAAAGCTCTATCAGGAAATACCCAAATCTCTACCATGCTTACCGCTGAATTCTTCTGTGTGCGTTGGCGAATGCCTCTCCCACCGATGACCAGCTCCACCGACAGACTCCAACCTTGCTGTTAATACATGAAAGTGGTTTAATGTTTGTAATATTTAAAAAAAAAGTTTGGAGCTCCTAAAAAGAGACCTTTCCTTCCTCAGTATCATGCTGAATATAATGTTGCTACTCACCACCAGTTCACATGGAAAGACCTCTTCATCATAACTGACGAACTCCTTGAGGGTCTCAAAGAACTTGACCATACAGTCGTCCTCCTTGAGCGTAGCGTACTGTTGAAATGTTTGCTGGATCAACTTCCGTAGCTGCTTGGACTGGATCAAAACAGGGATATTTGAAATTGTTTTATATGCACCTCCTGATGAAGATTTCATCTAAGGAAACTAAATCTGGGCATACAGATTTGGGGATTGGAAGCACGCATAAAGCCAATAATAAGAATTACACTCAAGGTTAAGAAAGTTTACCTTCATGCTGTTAATCAGCTGCACAGGGAAGAAAAGCTCCAGGCCCACCTCTTTTCTTCATTTGTACAGCAAAATTCAGCAAAAAAAGTTGGGATTAAAGACATGACTCATCAACTTTAAAGTGAACCAGGAAAACAGCATCGCCTTTAGCTTGACTAATAGATATATCTTACATTATCAAACAGGTTTTTGAAAAGGTTTGATAAGCTTTAGATCATCGAAATCCATACAAGGTCATTTATCCTTCGAGTAAAAATTAAATCATCAAAATCACTCATTTTAGTTACAAGGTTAAGAGAATAAACACTTACTCTAGCAGCTCAAAGTTAGACTTCTTCTCTAGACCCTTTGCATTCATGTCTTTATAGAACCTCCTGTAAAATGTAAAAAGAAAACATGTGAGTAACTAATAAGTCCTATGCACTCAAATCCTAAACACTAAGTACATTTATGACCTACTACTACATGCTGATAATCTGGAAATCCTCTTTTATGCATTTTTATAAATTCACAGCACTACGGTACATTAACAAAATACCGTCAGTTCAACCGATTCAGTCTCCTCACTCATACAGTATCATTGCACTCTTAAACAAATGAAAATGAACTGTTTAATCAGCGAGAGAGAAAGAATGCAGAGGGGAACACAGTGACTCACCTGATCTCCAAGCAACCAAGCTGCAGGGCCATCCCATCACTGACCTTACTGGCATGATACTGCATGTAATCACTGCGCACCTGTCATAAAACATGAACCAGATGTATCAATATAATACTAGACAATTACACTGTACTGTAAAAATCCTGTGGGGCTCTTGTGCTCAGGGTTAAAATGGAGGAGGTGTTGTTTCCCAGCCTGACAGTCTGGAGTTGGTTTGTGAAAAATTCCACAACCCAATTGCAAAAGTTTTAATACGCAGAGAAAGGAGTTTGGTGGTCAAATTGGTGCGGGTCTGACATAGGTTTCCATCCACTCCAGGTGGATTAAGGTGATGTGAAGCTTAATTCTATACCAGCTAAAGAGATATAATGTTATAATAACATATAAAAGTTAAAATACAGTGTAGCTTGTTACCTGTTGGTAGAAATACATCAACGTAGATCTGTCATTTTTGAATTTCTCCAGGAAGTCTACAGGAACGTATCTGATACGAAGGTCATACCTGTATTCCAAAGGAAAACCACACCAGTTTATCAAATCTCTTTCTTAATATATAGCTAATACTGTTGCTGTATCTAAACAGATAATATTCAAAAATATAAATAAAATCAGTGACAAACGTCTTAGTATCTGTAACATCTGTACCTCCACTCAGCTTCCACATGGTGGCTCTCGTAGCGTTGCTCTACCTCTCCGACAGTCAGATCTGGATGGAGCCAGTGAAGCTCTTCTGACTTCAGGTGTTTCAGCATGAGACCGTAGCATCCTGAGTGTTCGATATTTGGCCCCAGTCGACCGCTGATCAGAATTGAACGAATGATTGCCTGAAGGGGACAGAACAAGCTGTTTTACTTTTTTTTTAATGCCATCCTGAAGTTTAAGTCATCCTTGCCAAATATTTTACTTTGTGGTTGATACTCTCTTCATTTAAGGGCTAATAAAATTGATTGACAGGAAGCATTACTAACATTTTAAACTTGTTAGTGTACACAGAAAGAGAGAATAAAATTATTTATGCGCTGATTCAGGAACTTTTTTTTGTGTCTTAAGAAGGCCAAAAGAAACATCTTCTTTGGCTCTGGTACAAAAAAAAACAGACAAAGAAACCACATGCCTCAACTTTAACAGATTTGTTATATTAACTATCTAAGATAAAGTAAGGTCTGACATGTTAACTCCCTTTCCCATACTTTTTAGATTACTCTCACCCTAATTTGCCATGAGCTGTCACATTTGACCAGCTTGAAGTTCTTGCCCAGGTTATTGTTGGTGCAGAAGCACACTTTGAGGATCTTGGTGGGTCCTCTGTCCTCAGTGAAGAGCGCTTCGGTGTCGGGCTCGGTGCTACTGTTTCTTGGACTGGGCACCTTCCAGGACAAGGTGTCACCGGACATCACCTCATACATTCTCAAGGTTGGGTCGGCACTGTCATATCCACATTATCCTTCGGAGAGAAAAGAGGAAAAAGTTTTGAATTAAGATATAAAATGAAAAGTGACTCTTGTGGGATCCATGTCTCGGTCCGTAAGTGGGTGCAATCTGCAACCCCGAAGCTATTTTATATGATAAGGTACTGGTTTTCAAAGGTTATGGTCCAAGGTCGTAAAGGTTTTATTGTATGGAAAGTTTACTGTGTCAATAGCAGAAGAGTACAAACTGTTCTGCGACTTGCTTCATCATAGTACTACTCACATGCTACCCTTCACATTCAGGCTGTGATCTTATGCCATGTGGCGACTATGACTCACATCATTTCATTCTGAGATCCACTGATAACATTCCTCTCTGACCATAATTTCAAGTGAGGGCCTGTACGATGATGATGCAAAATTGGGTCAGTATAGAAACTTGCATAATCTATTTCAACAGTTAAAACTCCTTTATATCTCGTCTTTTTTAATATAAGGATTGAGATTTCAAAATATAACTGCCTAAAATGTAAAGTGGAACAAGTACCTGTCTACAAACAGGATGAGAGGGACAACAAAATGTTATAAAGTGATACAGCAATACCCATATCTATCCAAACCACAGATGACTAATCTACACATACTTCTTAGCTCTGGGCTGTTATGCAACCTGTGTTGATTTGTTCTACATGCAAGAATGAGGTTAAAAAACTCAAAATGTAGCAAGGAAGCAGCTCTTCTGTCCTTCTTAAAGGAATAATCCAAGATTATATTAAATACTCTTATTCACTTAATTGCAGAGATGAGATCAATAACACTCTCATGCCTGTCAGCTCAATAAAGCTACAACCAGCAGTTGGTTTGCTTATCTTATCTTAGTATAAAGACTAGAAACCGAGGATGAAACAGCTGGCTTCTTTGAAGTTGGCTAGAAACACAGACTGAGGCACAATAAAGAGGAATGCAACGACTGAAATTATGACGGACTGATTACATTACATTTGCAAAACTGTGGTAGTTACATAATGATGTAGAATCAGCTGAAGGATGCTAACAGAAAAGTGATGTGATCCAGTTTAGTCTGGATCCGGCGCAACCTTCTGAAGCTAAAAAATGAAGCCAACACCCAAGTGCCAAAAACTGCAGTTCCTTGAATGGCCACTTGAGGCTGGCTCCAAAAGCAAATCAATCCCTATAAAGCCCCATGTTGAAATGCCCAACTTTAGAGCAGAAATTAACATGTTTACAGCCTGGTACAAAAAACGGTTTTGGTCTCTATAGCTAATGTCCCTGTTCATGACAACTGAACAGGAGGTGCATTTTTATACAACTCACCTGTTTAAATTTTATGAAGGCTTAAAGTTATGCATAATTATGGGCATGGCCACTTTGAGTGATAAGTGAGTGCCGTCACAGGCAAGTCGCTACCATAGCAACAGAGTTGATTAGGTAATGTAACCATGGCATAACCCCAGATTCACAGAGTATAGGTGTAGCCGTAGCTGTTGCTATTTCAGTGTGTTTTCAGTTCATGAAAGTTAATTGTAACATTTTAGCCGCCTAAAAAAAGTCTGGTTCAGCATTGAGTTGTACTAAAAGACCCTCCAAGGAGTTGGATGCTCCGTTTTTTTCCGTTAAGTACATTTTGTTTTAATGGTTTTAAGCCTGATTTTTGTTTGCAAAAATGAGCATTAGCATTATCACAGTTAACCACAGACTGTAAATGCATCATGCTAACCAAGCTGCAGCTAGCAGCTAGCGTTAGGGTCAGCTCCACCCTCTCGTCCAAATACGGTCACTTCTAGCTCCAAAAATCCAAGATGGCAACAGTCAAAATGCAG
Organism: Thunnus thynnus; assembly: GCF_963924715.1. Lineage (NCBI taxonomy): Eukaryota > Metazoa > Chordata > Actinopteri > Scombriformes > Scombridae > Thunnus > Thunnus thynnus. Next base: position 15,804,858 of record NC_089534.1, read on the forward strand.
ACGATGCAAACATAAGGCTTCAAAACAGAAGTCCACAAATCAATGGGTGATGTCTCGGTGGCTACATCCATTATTTTTTACAGTTTATGGTCTGGACATGATGTGCTGTGACAGAAAAATCTTGCCAGAATTCATTTATCCCACAAAACTCTCAAAATAGAGCTAATATTTTTAGAAGTTGTAGGATAATTTTAAATTTATTGTTTGTTACTTATTGTTTTATTTTAGGAAATATTCTTATTCCCTTCTTCATGTTGGTGGGTAAAAATGAAGGCTGGAAACAGCTAGCCTGGCTCTGTCCAAATGTCACAAAATACTTCTACCAGCTCACTAATTTAACACATTATAGCTCATTTGTTTAATCTGTAGAAAAACCAAAGTCTAAAAATGACAATTTGTGGTTTTACAGGGGTTAATGTGTGGGACAATGTTTTAGCGTGGTGCAATGACTTCCTGGAGTCTGGCTGTTTTTACACTTTAATTTTTCTGCATATTAAACCAACAAGATATTATTTAGTGAGGTTAATGCTAGGTGCATTATATTACCTTCAGACACAGCCACGATATCAGTTTCAGTTGTCTTAAGTCTTTGTGCTAAGCTAAGCTAACCGACTGCCAACCACAGCTATATTACAGTACAGATATGAGAGTGGAATCAATCTTCTCATATAAGTCTCTGCAAGAAAGTGAATAAGCATATTTCTCAAAACATCAAGCTGTTCCTTTTGAGACATGAATAAAACCTCATATGAAATACGGTGCAGAAACAAGATATTCTGCTACAATCACATGTAGCTTTAAACAGGTTACTGTAGATTAAAAAAAAAACAAAAAAAAAAACTTCCAATTACAGCCAAATCTGCACATCCGGAAACATTCACAATCCTGCACACACTTTGATTGAACTTTCAGGTTACACCTGACATTGCGAGAGGCAGCAGCCGACCCAATTTTAAGTCTAACTCTCTGCTCTACACGTTAATAGTCTGCCATGTCAATCAAAAAAACTGGACATGTTGACTCAGCAAATAGAGTACTTTAGAGCTAAATACTTTAAAACAACCTTGACAACACACCTTGCTAAGAGGTAGAGATTTCTGCCAGTTACCCACCTCACAATTGTGTCCGTCAGAAAAGTGCCCTGATTGTCATAACCTGCTTTCTCATAAATGAAATTCCATGCTGTTAGTCCGCTGTGAGGGAGCTCCACTAAGCTATGTTAGTTTCTCTCAGGGCTTTCCGCCGCTGTTGGACAGGGTTGTGTTTTGTTAGCCTGAGGCCGTGAATTCCCCAGCAGGGCCGAGTGGGTGTGTTTGTGTGTAAGTGTGTGTGTAAAGAGAGAAAAGAGGAGAGAGGAAGAGAAAAGATGAGTGTGAAGCATGTCCGGCATGTTGCACCATCACCTGAGTGTAGGAGGCCTGAGGGAGAGGTTTAAGGAGGCAGCCGGTTAAGTTTAAGATAACTTCTAAGAAAAAAAAAACATCCATGGATTACAGTACATGGAGCTTTGGATAAACAAATACATTCCTTGGCTCATGTGGACAAAACAATGGGTAAACCACATGACAGTATAAATTATAGATCACTTCAAATGGTCAAAGCCCCTGTGCAAAAAAACACGTCTCTGATGAAAAAAAGAAGAAACCAGGAATGACAGAAATGTGAATGTGAATGGCCTATGTCATAGTAGATAGTGGTGGGTTTTTAACTTCAATATCAATCATGTAAAACAACAAGAAAGAAAGAAAAACGTTTACTCCGAATGACGAATGACACTGTGGATAGCACTAGCGGTGGCGAAGCTTTGAACATGCTTTCTCAACTGTTGAATCTATGTGACCTCTAGTCTTCGTCAGGTAACAAGTGTGTGAGACTTGATTTTTGTCTAGTTTTGATTTTTAACATGTAAACACTAAAACCCAGAACAATGGAGCATATAGACGGACTGGGTCCAGTCTAAAGCTATTAAAACAAGCAATTTGCTGGGCTTTAGGTGATTGTTATGGACATTTTTCACCATTTTATGACAACTTGTAGACCAAACGATTAATTGATTAAACAAGAAAACAACAGGCAGATAAATCGATAAAGACAATAATCATTAGTTGCAGCCCGAAATTGCATGCCTGGTCAGATTTGTTGTCTTATTAACTTATTCTTTCATCAGATATTTACAGATATAAATTATAATTTAGGTTAACATTCACAGTTTCTATGCCAGTTATTGTACAGCTGCTTGTGTTAAGATTACATTTGTGAAGTTTTGCTTACATTGTTGAGTATAAAAAGGGGTTTGTATGAAAAAAATGGTTATATTTGACAGAGTAAGGTATTGAAAATAGTTTCTCTTTTGTATGGTACTGAATGCATTGAAAATCTTGAAACAATACCCAGTCCAGTGCTCTTCTGTTTTTATCGTGTTTATTTCATTTCATCTTGTGAAAATCCACTGAATACTTTAAGAGCAGGACAGTCCTGTCAAGCAGAGCTCTCATTAAATATTAGCCTCTAACAAAATACTAAAAAAAAAAAAAAAAAGCCTCTAATTAAAACCACAGACAGCCATGAATCATTTTCTTCTGCTTGTTTGAAAAAGCGCTCTAGTATTTTTTATTTTTTTTTAGTGAACAAAAGCGACACTTTCCATGCACACAGTGTGGTTGCCTCTCTCACACGCTGTCATGCTGGCACTTGAGTTGTTATGGTAACAACTGTTCCCGAGGGAGATTTTTATCACAGAGTCCAAGGTAGGGCGAACTAACTCTTTCAACACCCAGCCAAAACAGACACCGCAGCGGGACAATAAATAGGAATGTTCATCACCCAAACATTTATCTAAATTAGGAATGTTCTCTCCAGATTACTGCTGCCATCCTTACACCTCTGAACTGTTGGGTCTTGTTGAAAAAGTAGTCCCTGACATCTACCAAGTTCATACGTAAAAACATGAATGACAGAGACTGATTCAGGGTGACAGGTTGTGACAAATGAGAATGGAATTCCACAGTAGCAGCTGCAATGAACTTCAACCAGGCTCCAGTTGATAGAACAGAAAGGCGGGGGTCATTTTGCAAAGAGAAATTATTTAATGTATAGGCATAAGTTTAGAGGGTGTTTTTGCCTGCTAATCATGAGTACTATCTTCTGCATTATTTGACTTGTTCCATTTCCATATTTTAATAAGCCTTTAAAAATGACAAATTGTTAAACTTCTTTACTTCTGGCTAAATAACATGTGGATCCTCATGTACTTTCTGCTTGGCTATTTTTCTATATTATGCAGCAAATATATTCAGTCCACTAACAAAGTTCCTTAACAGGTTCAACTTGTGGCTCTTTCTCTTTTGTCTTTATTAGTAAACTGCACTATGGTGCAATGCATTTATATGCCAGAATCTGTCAAGACACGCACTCCTGACAGTACTAATACTAATATCCATGTCATGTAGCGGTGTCATCAGGTGGTATACGTGGGTAACAGCATTAGGAAATATAGTAAAAGCAGAGGAAGTTTGTCAGACTTTTCAGTAGACTTTAAGAAATGCTACCTGCCCAAACAAAACGGCTTTTTAAATAAAAAAAATCAGACAGCATTTTGTTTTCAAAGGTAACAGAGAAAAGTCAGTGTTTCTGGGATATAGATCTGATGCTTTTATAGCGGCTGTATCAGCTGGAAATCTAGACACTATATTCCTTTGGTAGTTATTTTAAAGCTTACTTCTCTGTTAGGTGCTTGTCAACACAGGCAGGCATTCAGACAGGCCTGCTCTCTAAACAGTGTTTTGCCGAGGGTCTGCATATTGCAGCCATGACCCCAGGCACTGGAATGTGGCTGGCTGCCTCTCCACCTGCACAGACTTGCTTTGATAATGAACAAACTGCTCTCTCCTGGAGAAAATGGAAGTTACTTTTTCACCGTTGTGCCATTATAATCAATTCATTACACTGACAATACAGTCACACAAAGGCACGTTTTACAATGCCCTGCGCACAGTAAAGAACTTTTTTTAATTAAAAAAAAGAGGGGGCGGGGAGGGGATGTTTAAACCACTTAAAACAAAACCAGCCTTTCACAAAAAAATTGAGCTCATTTATAAGCAGGTAATCATTGAACTGCGGGCCTGTCTGTTTATCTAAACCCCTATAAATATGGGCCTGTTGAAGCAAGACCTGTAGTAACTTATTTGACTCACTTCTGCAGAAGCAGGAGATCCTTGCGCTGAAAATAAACATTTACATACCTGAAGTCTTACCTGATTCTGAGGGAATTCCTCCCAAGAAGGAAAGCAGAACAGAAAGTGTTATTCCCTGCGGAGAGTTCAGTCCTGACAGTTCGTGTCCGTCTGTTCGTCGAGCAGAAGGTGGCAGGTGGCCACTCCCTCACCTCAGCAATCCTGCTGTAAGGTGGGCCCACTTCCTCATTACATGAAACTCATGAACCAAGCTGAATATGGCTGTTTCCGTCTCATTTTTCTTGCAAAGTTATAAAGCTGTAATATTCTTTGTTTTGTCTCTATAGTGTCTCTTTCAAGAGTTTACTTGGTGTGTCAGAAATTATTTTGAAATGTTATGTTAAGTTTCAAAACTTTAGTTGCAAAACGACAAAAAAAAATAAACACGTGATGTAGTTCCTCTGTTGTAAATGGTGATTTTAATATATACGTTTACACACTAATTTTGTCTCCTGCCTTCGAGGAATTATAAAGCATTGAATTTGGCTGAATGTGGGTTTCTAGTTTTGATCTGTCATTCATTCCTCAGATATTTTTAATTGTATTTCAAACTTTACTGAAAACTACTGGCGTTACACTGATGTAATGACAGAGTCTGAACAGCAGAGGGAGCTGCAAGATTTTTAAAAAATCAGGATTTATGTCTTAACAGGCCTCACCTCGTTTAGCTGTTTATTACAGTGCTATAACTAATAATATATAACTAAAGAGAATGAAAAAATAATCAGTTAAATGTGCATCACAAATATTCACAACATATTTATAAAGGTTTATTCACAGAACAGAATTTTAAGCAAATTTTGTTTTTAAATCAACATATATACTTTTACTCTGTGAAAACGTTCATATCAGTCCAAAAAGTGCAGCCCCAAAGACAGAAGATCTAAAGTTGATCATATCTTAAACAAAAAAGCAAATACTGTAACCAAGTGCATTTTATATTTAGAAATAGATTTGGCAGTGTTTTAAAAGGACCAACCATGAATAATCACAAACTTCAAGCAAGGCTTGTTTATTATAAAGCATATTACACAGGGAATGCAAGGTGCTTTACATAATGCAAAATAATTTAAGAACAATAAAAATAAAAACAAGACTTAACAGTGGCAAGTCAAAATTAACAGTAAAATACATAAAATTAAATTAAAGGAGCGTTAAAAAGGCAGCATAAAGGATAACAATTATGAAGTTATAGCAGCTTTAAAATTTAATTCAAAGCCATGGCATTTATTGGGATTTAACAGTGGTCAGCATTATCTCTAGTCTGAGATCTTCAGGTAGTTTGTTCCAGATGTGAGTAGCATAGAAGCTAAAAGCAGCGTCACCATGTTTAACTTTAGGAACCACAACTCATCCTAGAAGAACGGTGAAGTTGTGGGGTGTAAAGCCAAAACAATGAGCTGAAAGAAGCTAAAACACTCCATACAGGTGAGGGGAACTGCTAAAAAAGTGATACTTTTAAATTCATCACTATGAGCAGCTTCTCTTACAGCAGTCATGGGATCCATTGTTAATATAATGTAGTTAATATGCTCTGCTTTTTTAGTCTTGGTTTGGACTCTTGCAGCAGCAGCGTTCTGGATTAACTGATTCCTGATGTAAACAAAGCTCTTACAGCATCAGAATATAATAACTTTCCCATCTGTAGTGCCTGTTTTCCAATTTCTAATCAGTTATAGGCAGGGCTTCCTTTTTGTTATATGTGGCATCATTGCAACACAACCACCAGCTGTGATATAGACTCACATCTCTTGAGAGTGTAAGAAAAGGCACATAAATCACCCAAAAAGTTATTTGTAGCTGACATACAACAACATTTTTGACACACGTGCATCCTGTATGTTGTCACCAGAATATAGGAGGAGTCTAACATGTTTTTAAATAATGACATCTTCATTAACAAATATATATTTGTGATGTTTTGTGTATATTTCTGAACACATAGAATAGGTTGTTTTTTCCTGACTTGTTACAAGCATCTTTATATTCACTCATCCTCCCTTCCCCTCATTGTAGCATCCAGCGCTGCTTTCTGTGCCAGAGGGTTTGGCATAGCTGCGTGGAACAGTGACAGCTGTAAGCGAGTTCAAGTCTGGGGCAGAACAAGAGCAAACCACACCCACCATCCAGCGGACAGAGAGCAGTGTCAAGGGCAAGAATCCCCAACAGGTGCCCGTCAAGCTCAGATTTGTATGCGCCCAGACAGTAGCAGGCGCAGTAAGCTTTAGCAGCTACAATGGTTTCACTGTTCACTGGGCTCAATGTGATCATTAACGCAGTCTTTTTGAGACCTCAAAATTCCCAAATCATCATCACCACCTCCCCTTCCTCTACCATTTGTGCTCTCGCTGAATGGGTGCCACCTCCCTGTATGGAGCTGTGACGGTGTTGGTTGGGTTGGTGAGGTTTAGGCATGAGGAGTGAGATGGTTAGTGTAAGGGTAGGAATATCAGGGCAGGTCACAGAATCTGACGGGTCACCAAATATGGTGTAACACCGGTATTTAGAAACATAAACTCAGGGCACACAGGTGGCCCACCGGCATGCTCGTACAGAGTGTCACTCCAGGGAATCTGAGGTGTTGATGGAGAAAAAGTATCAGATATGTTATGGCAGTGTGCAGGGGACAAGCTAATAATACGAGTCACTGTTATTCTAGTCATTCTGTTTTTATATGAGTATATAACGTGATGATTGAAAGAAAAACATGCAACCAATACCAGGCTTTCTGGTCTTTATAGACAAAACCATTTGACAATATTTCTCAAGTGCAGTAGTGAAAGAAGTATTAAGATCCTATGTATAAATAAAAGCACTCCATGATAGTTTAATCTATAAAAAATGTATAAAAGCATCATATTTTTTGTGTGTCTTAATCTTAAATAAATAAAGTCTTGATCTGCAAAGTAACTTTTAAACACAGGTGTCAGATAAATGTAGCAGATAAAAAGGACAAAATTTCCATCTAAAATGTAGTGGATCAGAATAAGAAAGCAGCATAAAATGGATGAAGTTATGGACGAGGATTAGGGCCACATGTGAAAAATTTGTTTGTGTTATGAGTTTAAAGTCAGAATTCTGAGAATAAAGTCAGTTATTCGCAGAATTCTGAGTTTATTCTCAGAAGTCTGAGTTTATTCTCGGAAAACTCAGAATTCTGAGAATAACGTCAGAATTCTGAGTTTAAACTTAGAACTCAAATACATTTTTCACATGTGGCCCTAATCCTCTTCCTGATTAAGTATTTTACACTTTGCCCAAATTATTTAGGTGCAGTACTTGAGTAAACGCCCTTAAATAAATAAATTCAGATCCTTTACTTAAGTAAAAATAATACCACAATGTAATGTCTTGCATTCAAGGCTTTACTTAATAAGTAAAAGTATCAAAAAGTATTGTCAGTAAAATGTACTTAAAGTATCAAGAGTAATTACTCATACTACAGATTGGCTCCTTTTAAAATGTAAGGTTTGAAACATTCTATATTTTTGTTATTGTCAACAAATCCCATGAAATAACCAAAAAAAAATGTGTTGTAGTGCATGTAGGATCCACTCATATTCACTGTAATGAAGGAACATGTCACACAGTGCATCGAGTGACTCATTTATCAGTTTTTTATAGTTTTTGGACAACAGTGTAGCATTATGGCAGTGAGTAACAACCTAACAACATAATCAGGCTTTGGCTTCATAACCAAAACTTGTTAGTAGGATCAGTTTATTGTTGGGTTTTGTCTGTTCATGTGATCAGTTGACAGTGAGAAATAGATTGAATATTGCCAGATTTGTCCTATAAAGAGTGTTTATTACTGATTCATTAATGTTTTGTTTGTGTCCAGTAACTGCAGTTGTAAGATAAATGCACTGGAGTAAAACGTAAAGTAGAAGCATAAAGTAGCAAAAACTCAAGTATGATACTAAAATGTACCCAGTTACACTGGTCTTCACCACATCTCAGGCGTGTGTGTGTTTATCATTTATCTTTTTCTTTCAACACCCTTGTTGCTGTGCTGTTGTAGCAGTTCTGTCTCTCTCCACAAGAGGATACATAACACAAATTATATGTGTGGGATACAGTCTGTTATTTTCAAAAGCCTTAATGACGGTTTATTCTACCAGCGTGACACTTTTGCTCAGGACATTTGATGGTGTTGACTACCCGAAGGGTAAATATTGCTGTTTGGGTTTGAATTATCTTGACTTGTTCCTATTTTAAGACTTTGTTCTTTTATGAGGGATGAAGTGTTATAAAGGCTCTGATGTCCGAGCATCTCACCCTAATGGGCGACATCCCCACCCTTAAGCTCTCGGTGCAAATGGTTGACGTGGAATGCTTTGATCTTATAGGTCTGTTCCCTCCTCCTCCTCCTAACTAGAAATCTTTGCCGCACCTTCTGTCTTTTTAATAATGTGAGGAATATTTATCTTTCCCTTGATGGTCATTAAGTCCACATTCTTCCACCGTTGACCTCTGAAGCCCAAATAATGTTGACATCACTTCTCTGAGTAATGGTGAGCAATGACTTGTCCGTGTTTCTCTATTTGCTCACCTTTTGACTCGAGGAATGGACACCTGCGAGACAAAGAGACTAGAGAGCGAAGTGCCGGAGGAGAAAAAGGGGGAATTATTTGGTTTGGGTAGCAGGTGTGTAGGTCTCTAGTGTTAATGTGTGTGTCCTGTAGAGGGGTGGTCATTGAATCCCATCCAAACTCAGCGGGAGTCCACAATGTTCACTGAGGTGTGAAGTGGCCCGGGCCAGGAGTGGATTATAAACCTGGCCAGCATTACAATAGAGGTGAGAAGCAGCAGGGGCCCCACATTACAGCTTTAGCAAACAAGACAAAATGCACAAGAATACCCCATGTGTATCCTTAAAGAGGCCTATTGTTTGAAATGATATACATTTGAGCCTCCTGGATGAAAGAGTAAAGGTCACAGTGGTGATTAGATGGGCCCCGTAGTAAAAAACATCACAAAACTGCTGGTCATTAAAGACAGGTTAGACCAGTAAACAAAACAGGTTAGATAAGGCTGGTTAACATTATAAAAGGCTATTTAAGTTTTCACACAGACTCTCAAATGTTGTGGAAATTGACCTATCAATGATAATACCATCATTTGGGTTGCTTTACTTTACTTTGCTATTTCTTTTGTTAAATAAGTGAACATGGTGTGTCTCAGTTTGTTTAATTGTTTCAAAATTACACTCACAAACAGAAAAGTGATGATCATTTTTCACTAAAAAAGCATTATCACAGTGATTTAGGTGATTACAATAAACTTTATTAACCCCACAAAGGGAAATTGAGGTGAACAATAGAACAGATGCATAGTATACATACATTTAAAAAAGCTAGAATACTATATACATTATGAATATCCAATATATAAAAATATAGCATGAAAAAATCATAATAAACTACCAAATACTATAAACACCAACATAAATAGTAACTATAAAGTGTATTGAGGCAAAAATAGTCACAAATAAAGTGAGGAGAGGGTGAAAAAGGCAAAAAAAAAGGGTGAAAGACACTTAAAAACAATGGAGGGCCACTTTTTCTATACAGATATTGTAGTAACATTGACAATAAACAATTATGTAAGAGCAAAATTTCAGGGATTAAGGATGTCACCAGTTTAAGGAATTGAAACATGTTATTCAGCTTTTTGCTGAAAAAAACTACCTGAGGCTGGAAGAGTGAGCTAAACAGTAAAGCTGTGGGATGTAAAACCAAAACAATAAGCTGAAAGACGTTAAAACGCTCCATACCGCTGAAGGGAACAGCAAAGTCGGGTGAGTTTGTCACTATGAGTGACCTCTCTTACAGTAGTCTAGTGCCATTCTTAATAGAAACATTTTAATCAGAGCTAAAAACCATGTACTAACCGCTGAATGTGTGCTTTGAATAGTATGTATAATATGGCGTAACTCCATAAACAGTGAATGGGGTGTTGATTTAGTTGACCCGTAACATTTTTGTGGGATGACTCGCACTAAAATGAGGTTTAAATTCCAGGTCATACACCTGTTGTACTGAAAATACGAGAATATAGTTATTTTTGGCGTGGTAACTTAAAACGTTCTGGTTACATAAAGTCACCGCCCTGCTCAGAGCTTTATTTTACTTTCCAGTGACACCACAAGGTCATTGGTTTCTCTCAGCTTTGTAGTGGGGAGATGCAAGTTCACAGACTAGATAGAGAACCTATTTATTTCAAATTAGACATGAAATGAGCTTAAATAAGATGACTCGTTTACCTGTCACTCCCCTGCCCCTTTGACACAGTCTGAACGAAGAATTCGTGGGATGTCATCCAGTGTGAGTACATTCTGGGAGTGTTGGGACACGTACAAAGGGCAGTGATGGTATGGCTGGCATGCTTCGGTGGATTTTATGAGTGTCAGCTGCTGTGGGCATCAGATGGTGTAATAACATGACAGAGGTCAATCCTCACAGACGGTCTACTGAGACACATGATGGGGGTCAGGAGCAGTGGCCTAATGGGTGGGGGTAGGTAGTTTGTGTGCGACTTTGCTCAGCCGGGCATTGGAAATCAAATCATTATTAGAAAGCACTTAAAACACACACTGTCATTAATGCTTTAAAGGAATACTTTAGACACTTTAGACATAATCCACTTTCTTTCAGAGAGTTAGATAAGAAGATTTTTTCTTTTTTTTAACTTTATTTTCCCAACAATTCATGACATTGAGAGTTGACGGGTATTACAAATAAGAAAAAAAACTCCATCTTTGTGGAAAAGTGCCCATCTTCATTTGTAGATATGCAGTCGTATACTCCATTGTGTATATTTGTTTTAGTCTTTGAGTCCATTGAGTTATATGGTGAGAGTACTTTCTTCCAGCTTATTGTCATCATTTTCCTGGCAACCATTAAGAGAATATGTAAGATATATCTTTGGTCTTTGCTGCTTACCTCTTTAAGAACTCCCCGAGGATAAAATGCACTTCATCTAGTGGGATATCCAAATTAATGATTTCTTTGACCCCCTTCTTTATGCTCTGCCAGAATCCCTGTAGTACTGGACAATCCCAGAGGATATGAGAATGATCCCCTATCATTCCACATTTCCTCCAGCACAGAGAAGATATTCTCATGATCAATATTACTCTCGTGTTTCTGTGTTACCCATGGAACTAGCCAGGAGATGATTAGCTAGCTTAGCTTTGCTTAGCATGAAGACTGGAAGCGGGGAGAAAAGGCTAGCTTGGCTATTTTAAAAGTCCATAAATCAACACCTCAAACACCCACTAGTTAATAAGTATCTCATTTGTTTCATCAAGAGCAAGATGTGTTTTTAGGGAGAGTTTTGCTGCTGGTCAACAAGACATAGTGGAGTGCGCCAGGCTAGTTGTTTACCCCTGCTTCCAGTCTTTATGCCAAGCTAATCAGCTTCTGGTTGGAGCTCCATACTTAACACATAGTCATGAGAGTGGTATTTATCTTTTCTCCTGACTCTCTTACAAGAAAGTGAATATGTGTATTTCCTTAAAATGTTGAGCTATTACTTTAACAAAGGGGAGTCTACAGGGGCTTAAGATAAAATGGGCATAGACCTATGCAGGAGACTCAAAATGGACATAAATAGTTGGATAACCCCAGTTACAAAAAAAACAAATAAACAAGCAATCATTCACCTCCATTGTACTGGAGTGAAAGCAGACAACCTGGACAAATAAAATCAAAAGAGTCTGTATGACCAGTAACCACTAGAGATAAGAGAGAAAACATGTTTTGTCTTTAACATTTGGTTTAAATCCATCACACCTTCACAGTTCACATAGCTTACTGTATATACAGCAGATTACCGCAGCAACGTGTCCGTTAAAGCTGAGCTGAGCATAACAAAACATATTGTAGTTTTATCCCCACTAAATGAGGCAAATGCCATTAAAGTACAGCTGAAGTACTTTCTGTCATTATAAAGGCATGAAAAAAGGAGCGCAGACAAACATCCACTCATGATTCTCTTGAAAATGCTTTCTTGTGCACACTCACTCACGCCTGCATGCACACGCACACAAACAAAACACACTCCCTCCCTCCCTCACCACATACCACCACCTCGGAGAGAACAGAGGGAGGAGGGGCAAAGAGAGGATGATGTCACCCCTGCAGACAGCTAAGCCGAGGCTTGAGATAATGGTGACATTTCAGGGAAGGTGATGTCATTCTTCCACTGCTACCTCCTCCTCCTCCCTTTCTTTCCTCTCCTGTCCACCCCTTTCCCTCCCCCCCTTCCTCCTCTCCTCATCATCAGTGCAGGTGGCTGGCCAGGCTCTTTTGAATCCCAGCGCAGGAGAATTAGCTTTTGAATAGGCACAGAGCATGCAGGCAATGTGAACCCAGCCCCCCCCCCCCCTCCCCCCTCCTTGTGCTGTGCTCATAGCTGTGATGTGTGAGACTCTTAATGTGAGTGGGTGTCATGTGTTTGAATGTGGGTGTGAGTGCGTGTGTGTATGCGTTTGGATACGGCTGTGCTCTCTTTTTTTGCTGTTTAACCAGCACTATTTTTTTTTTCTAGGCTGTCACCTTTTACATGAATTCTCGTTTGTCAGTGCATGTGTATACATCACTTTTAAGCGTGTGCCAGCATGTGTATGTCCACACAGGCTGCGCGCATGCATGTGTATGTAGATGGGATTTCTGCCCGCCATCACTATTGCCCACTGAGACCAATCAAGCAGAGAGCTGCCAGGCTGCAGGGCTGGTTGGCACTGAGTCCCTCGCTGAGCTCCTCGCCCTCAGGATCTGCTCATTTAAGATTTCCCTGACTTCACACAACCCCCATTTCTCTCTAGAAATGTATTATATTATGAATTACAGTCAGTGTGGTTAGGGCTTAAGTGTTTCTATCCGCTCCAAAGCCTTGTGCTGGCTGTAAAAAATATGCATGCTGTGGGGAAGTTTTATACAAAGAGGATTCAGAAACAAGACACGTGTGCAAAAAGCATCAATAGCCTATATACCATCAACAATAACACATGACTACATTCAGTGATATACTGTAAGAAGGCAACTTTACTTTCCAGAAAAGTTTAATCCAAAGATTTACCGGGCATTTGCATATTATGGAGATTGGGTTTAACCTACTTCAGCATACTGGAAAGATTGCCACAGATAGTGATGCTTCAAAGCCCAAAGGCTGTTGTACCTCTCACCGCTGAGCTCGAGGCTGCTCACCAGCAGTATTTTTATCCCTGAAAACTCACCGCTAGTGCACTGCACTTTCACTCTGCCAAGTTCTGGTACGCTGTCTTTCTTCCCCTGTCGAGAGGACTCAAAGCAGCGTGTGTGAGCTGTAAACAAGTTCCCACCCCCCACCCACACCGCCACACACACACACACAGACACACTCAGGCTGTATCTGGGCAAAAAGAGCTTTCTGAAACCATAAGCATCTGTCTTATCATATGATTGCATTTCGTATGTCACACACTCGAATCACGGGGCACAGAAGGCTTCCCTTCACACCTAGAGGAAGTCAGCCAGAAACCAGAGCACATGTTACGACTGAGGAAAGAACAACTGTCCACGAATGTGTGTAGAATATGAAGACGAGCAATAACAAGGCAGCATGGCAGCTAAACACTGCTGAATGACGGGATGTATTATTCACTCCTTACAATACACAAACTGTAGCTGTGAAATGTCATCATGTAGCAATGCTTTATTTTTAGTTCTGCAGTTATTATTCCTGTAGCACTTCCTTTAATATGTTCATATTTTAGATTGCATATATTAAATTCCACATCAGCACATTTTGAATGAAAGATAAGGAAAACATTTTTACATTCATGCTGAATATCTGTTGGAACATTAGCATGGACGTGAGGCTTTAGAAATGCATTTTAAAGAAAAATAGCTTGAAAATATAATGTGTTACATAACAGTGATATTGAGTTTTAGCCATTGACAGCGTATATGTTGAATAACAAAGCTGCAAGATGAGCTTTCTGTAGAACAAAGTCTTCTTTTCAAAGAGTTTTTTCTCGTGGATACATGTTTGAGATTTAGAGATTATGTGAGGTGTCAAAGAGCTAAAGTGTGCTTGGGTTACATCGTGTTCCAAGAGGTTGGCAAATCAAACACACCCACTCTTACACATGCACTTTGTTTCATCTCATTCGACCTGGATTTAAGATCTTCCAGCGCCATAATAAAGAGAGTTGCACCTCTACGTAGTGTGAGATCAAAGCAAATTACTGAATAATGACATGTAATGTGGTGTTCACATGCCACCAGTCGTGTTGACTGATGAAAAGCTGTCAATCTCAAGTCTGAGGATTCATAGCAAAGGAGACAAAATATTTACTGTACTCTGAGTGAAAGGAAATGGCTTTTTTTTCCAGGTGTTGACAGAATCTGAGAGTTAAACCATTCAAACTGAAGTGCCATGAGCGTGGGAGTGGCTGGCGATGTGTGTAGCGTGCAAAGACCTTTTATATGATGTGAGTACTTCACCATTCCACCTCAACGTGTCTCACCCCAGGGACCCTTTTTCAGTCCTGGAGTGCAAATTTAAGTTGATATACATCATTTTCAGTTTGATTGCCTCACCTGATGTGTGACATTTGCGTTGGTGACTAACAGGATGTAGCGTCAATTATTGAAACCCTTAATATACTGCATGTGCTCTTGAGGTATTCGCGGTAAATCATTCATATCTTGGTGGCTTTTGACACATCTAGACTCAAATTGTGCGGGCTCTCAACCTTACACGAATACTCACATTTGAGTTGTAGAAACTGTGGAGGATGTGAGAGAGAGAGGTGTGACATGTGATGGGAAGTTGTTTTAATTTGCCAAAACAACAAACAGGTGCGCTTGCACATGAATTACCCTGCACCCCTGTTTTGGTAAACACACACTCAGATGTAATGACAGATGGCACTCTCAATCCAGGAACATTCATCTGCGATACACTAGTAATCATGAACGGATGGTCCCCCAGGATGCTGTGCTGTCAGGCTGATGGACTCATTAGACACGCATCAATGTCTGTACAGGAGTGGGCCTGTTTCGTTCACCCTTAGGCTGTTTATGACACAGTTTCCCCACACTGGATGGATATTAGAAACACTAATTAAGATGTAGAGATATTCTCTGGCACCTGAGGTAACTCATACTAAATGCTCCCAGGGTCCTGCAGTTAGTTCCACATTAATAAGTCGCAGCACAGGTACAGAGCTGCTGGGAGAACTGTCAAGGTAATCACTTCAAGTCAGAGAATAGAAAAAAATGGAGCCACTTTCTAAAAGGGTTTACATTTTAACAAATGGCTTTATGTATGGTTAATAAATCAGTTAGTCATGTTTTATAGATCACTTTAAGTAGTTTATCTCCTCCTCCTTCCTCTTTTTTGTTGGCTCTTTAATTCATCTTGATGGTTTCCTAGAAAGTGAGAACACCACGACTCTTTTTTAATGAGTTACTAACATTATTAACTGCAGACTTGATGGCTCATGAGAATGTGAGGAGGTCATTAATGAAGTGGCATGAAGTTCTCACTACATAATAAGCCATAATAAACTATTTTAACAGCTTTGACAAAATAATCTTAAAGTGAGACTGTGCATGGCTAATCTGAAAGAAAGCATCTTCCCTCTGTAAGCAAAATGTGTTTGTTTTTTTTTTGCTTTCAAAGTCACACTCAACAAACAAAGCTGCTCTTTGGAGTAAAGGGCATGACAACTGCTAAAAGGTAAAAATCCTCTGAGTCCTTCGTTTAATACAATGCCCTCAGTGTTGCAGTATGGAGTCTTGTCCTCATCGTGAGGTTGCCAGGTAACCAGCGGAGACTCCAGGAAGTTACTGCGCCCAGCTGAGAAATAGTCCAGTTCATAACCCCTCAATCTGTTTTTGTATACACATTAAACAAACAAGATGTGCTAATTAGTGAGCTTTACAAGGTGCAGGTAGGCCGATTTTTTTTACGTTATACAAATCCAGGCTAGTTGTTTCCCCTGTTTCCAGTCTTTATGCTAAGCTAAGCTAACCAGCTGCTAACTGCTGAAACTTATCGTATAGATATGAGAGTGGTATTGATCTTCTCATCTAATTCTCGGCAAGAAAGCAAATGAGCATATATATCCCAAAATGTCAAACTTTTCTTTTAACTCCAGGTTGTTTTTCCAAAGCTTTCTGTCAGCTGTGGTTGAAACCTGTTCCTAAGGTCAAGAATGAACTCAAATTTAATAACTTTTTTGATTAAACATTTCTGGCTGATTGTTAAGGAACTAATGGATTAAGTAGATTAAATTAAATTAGAGTTTGTGCTCTAATTTTGGTTGCACAGCCACCATGTTATCAAGCCGTGACTGCATTCCAAGGCCACAAACTCCGTGACCCAACTGGTTTCAACCAACAAAGTAACAGACATTCCTGAGATGGATTTCCCCCGACCAGGTTGACGACACGTCTCAGGAATGTAGTGATGCACTGGTCTGGGCCCTTTGCATCCCTGACACCCATTGTTGGCCATCTGGGCTGTGGCCTTTCCTGTGAACCCCCGCCCCCCCCGATACGTGCACACGGGTGATGTTTATGAACTGCAGGTGCCTCCTGAGGGGTCAAAGGGTCCCAAAGGGAGACCACAGAAGAGCTGCTTAGGGGATGACATCACTTAATCCTGATTTGTCGACGCCTCAATCACCACAGGAGCGAAGGCTATGCATGTAGGCATGTATGTGTGTGTGGGAGGGGATCCTGATGTCATTGTTTGCCTCCGCTGCCCCAAAGTCCTGTCCGCCCACCTAAAAGAGAGGTGAAAGTTTTTGCAGCTATTTCTGTCCACCCGCATACCTCTCCCTTGACTTTCCACTGAGCAAACATTCACCCCCTCAGCTAATTTAGGGCGAGGACTTCAAAGCCATTGCTCTAAAAAACATTCCCGCTCTGACAACCTGTAGGGCTTTTCAGGAAAAGGGAGTCAGCTTGCGGATGTTGCGGCGGTCTTTAATGTCCAGTCTGGACAGATGAGGTTTGCTTCTGGGAATGAAGCTGCCCTGTAAGAGTTTTAGGAGTAAAAATAATAAACCTGTACTAAAAATAGCAACAAAGGGACACAAAATGAGACTTGATTATGAACTGTTTTTGAGTTTACTGATGAACACTGCAGAAATTCTAACAAATGACAAACTGATGCTCTCAGATGATGCTGAGGAGAAAGGTCAAATGTGACGGACAAAAACATAACGATCGTCGACTTCTGCGTATCCCACTTGTGCTGTTTACAGTGTGAATCTGTAGCATTAACCTCAGGAAGTGCAAGAGTAGAAGCTCATATTCCCCACTTCCTCAAAGAGTATGTGCGATAGAAATGCAAATGCTGAGTTGGTGGTGACATGCAACAGATAGAAATAACAGCAGTTCACACTTTCTCTTACATTTGGTCATTACCAGTGAGTCATGTGTCAATGTCAATGTCATACAAAAAGTTATTTAGGTTGTTTTTTGCACTCATTTATGAGAAACCAGATGTAGCTCAGTATTTCTGATCTCATCGAATGCCAGCAGTCACACAAACAGGGTGAAAGGTCATTTAATGCATGTGACCTCAGGGCGGCTCCCAATCCTCCTTCAGCAATTAAACCATACTTGTGACTTAAGTTGTGGACTTATGGGCATCAAAGGAGGCTAAATGGATGGTTGGATCTTTTATTGCAGCAACTAAATTTAATTTTTCATGATGAGCTACTTACTGCATGTGTAAACCGTGTTTGTTTAATTCTCTATTAAACATTATACTGGGTTTTACTATTTAAAAAAAAGCAGCCCAGTAACAGCAGGCATCATCTGGATCCATGTGCTGTATCTCCCTTCATGGTGGCAACAAGCAAGACTCCACTTTGTGTAAAAGACACTGTAATTAAGTGATGGTGTCATCCGTAACATAACCCTTTTCATGGGTTATTTACACGTCGTCTTTTGATCTCACAGTAGCAGTTGTGCTACCAGGGGTGGCGGATGGTGTTTGTAGGGAGGGGTGGGGCACATGCTTATTCAGAAGGATTGGGCAGACTAACAATGAAGACAATCATTCAAGGACCAGTGTGCAAAATGAAGCGTGAATGCTACTGAAGAGCGTGTATGCTACTGAAACCAAGCAAATGTTATTTATTTCATTGCCTGCCATGACATGTGGCATGAACTGGCTTGATGTGTGTAATGATTTATTTAAAAGTGTTGCTTACGAGACAAGATGGCTCTACGGTGTTATTTTTTTATGACATGCATAAGATGAATTCATGACATGCAATCTAATGATGGTATTTTCTGTGGGCTACAGCTTTGAAATGCCATTCACCAGACATTTTTATATAAAGAAACATACAATCTATCTTTAGCATGGGTAGAAAGATTACTCTGCAGTTCACATACACAAGAATTCAAAATAATACTTTCTTCATATTTGCTTTTGCACAGTTTCTCAAAAAGTAAACATGTATCATGTTGTTTTTGTTTAATTTTAATGACGACTTTGAAACCAACAGAGAAAGTCCCCAAAACTCCTTTTTTTGTGATAACCACGCAGGAAATGAGGTCATCTCCTCTGTCGAGTCACTGTACCGGCTACTAAAACACATGACATCATTGTGGGTTTGGTTACGCTTGGCTCCCCTGCAGTGTGTGTGTGTGTGTGTCTGTGTGTCTGTGTGTGTGTGTTTTGAGATAATTTGGTTCTTGTGATGTCACTGAGGTCGTGGACAATAACCACTCACCATTTCATCCTTTTAATGTACTCTAAATTATCATGCGATGTCTCAAATTTTAAAAAATCTTCATCAAAGCTGCTGTGACTACTATTTAATGACACCATTTATTAACAGCTATAACAATATTTCTTTTTCAATGGTAAAATGTCTGCAAAGAATCTTGTGTTCGGTGTATTTTTGTGTGTTGCTGCAGGTGGTTAAAAACAAATTTTGTCCTTGTTATCTTTTGTCTGTGAAAAAAATTCTCCATCTCAGTCGTCCCTTCAGAGACAGCTTTATCTATCTCCTGTTCCTTGTAGTACACAAGACACAGTGAAATGTATTTCGAAAAGCTGCTCACTCTGTCCTTATTGCACCCAGATCTGTGCTTCCATTCCCTCACTGCTGAAAAGCAGAGGCAGTCATGCTGACAGTTGCCTCTCTTCAAAGTCTCTTTAATGGCACATCAATTCCTGCTTCCCCTGGGACGGTGACTGGAGGAAGATGAGGAGACTGACTGTGACTGCTGGCTATGGAGGACCAGCCAGCTGTAGCTCACATCCACTTTGCCAAACCCTGCTTGTTCTCTCTCAAGTAGGCAGAGACATATTTGCCTTAAGCAAAAGCAGAGCAGAAATCTGGTCTGGGACCTTGTTTCAGCCCAGATTATCTGGTAATGCGAGGGGTTTACAGATCCAATCTTAAACCTCTACTGCTCACAGACTCATGGGTACTGCCCTGATAATTTCACACATGTTTGATATTTAGGAGTTAAAATGTGGATGATTACGTCACTACTGTCCAAGCGGGACCACAATAGCCAATGAGAGAGACAAGTCTACAAGGAGACGGTGGTGCCAAACAACGGTAAACATTCTAGCCCTTGAGGCTAACGTTAGCTAGCATACTACTGTTGACAGATATTAAAACTGACAGTTACAATCTCACCTCCAGTTCTCGCTGAAGAACAACAACCCATGTTGACCCCGTCTCCCCAAACATTTTTTCATCCAGACTCGTTTAGCCTTTTTGTTGTTGTTGTTGTTTTTATCACTGCAAAGCATTACTATAGCAAGTTGTTGCACCATGTCAGTCTCTATTTTGTTTACATCTGCTTCCCCATGAGATCACGTGAGATCACATGTGGTGGTGCATTGCTCCCTCTGGCACGATAGTCTTAACAATATCCTGTGCATAGTGTGTGATGCGCCATTCTTTTCAAATCTTGTACTGTGTGCATGTTTGAGATTAGAGAGATAAACATCTGTGAAGTTTCTCCTTATGTGCGTGATGCAACCTGATCTCAAAATAGGTTAGGATTTTAAAACCCCTGTAGTCTGAGCCTGGCTTTAGCGAGCTCCTGAATTAAAGGCATGGCTGTCACGATGATGTCTAGCTGTGCACGCGCTCCTGGATCATGATTGTTTGATCCGCGCAAAAACGAAAACGCTCTGAGCAGAAGACAATGTCTTCAGCCATTACTGCTACTCAGGTGCCTACCTGGTATATTCTATTATTAACTAGGCTGAGGAGAAATCTCTTACAATTAAAAATCCCTGCCGCAGAAACAGGCATCATGAATATTTGATGCCATTTCTTGAAAATCCTAAGACAGGTTCTCAACGCTGCTCATTAAGTCGTCATATTTTATGCTCTAAGTTTTAAACACAAATGGCATCCTCTCCTGACTTGCCTGCATTGATCTGTGGCTGTTATCAAGGTGTACCCCTCTACTTCATGTTTCTCAGATATGACATGGCCTGAGGTGAAGTAACATATTCTTAACGTACGAAGGATTTTTTTTCAAACCTCTGTCAAAGCAATATTTGGAGTGCGGTATAGCCATTCCTCCCACACACTCAGTGAATTCAGAACAACCCATTAATTCGACTGAGTGCGAACTGCAGGAATGTGCAGGTCGTCAAAAGCAGGTGGTCCCAGCCACACATGTGTTTGTCAAACTCTCCACCTGAAATGGAGCCACATCTGTCGAAACTGTACAAGGGGTTATTATTGTACCAATACCATCCTGGCAGACAGACAGCTCGATAACATCTGCTGCCCATGTGCTGCATGCAAGCAGTGACAGAGAGCTGTGTATGGCTCAGTCACCCACAAAGCAAAGCCCTTGGGAAAAGAGGAAGGAAGCCAGAGTAGAGACAGTAAAATTAATTTACTGCTCAGTCATGCAACCTCTTCGTCTTTCCTTGAATTGACCAGAAAATAGAATTTTGCAAGCATATAATTCCTCTGTGGTAACGGGATCACTGAAATTGACAAATTTCTGCGTAGCTGCATAGCAGCATATTCTAACATTTGAGGTGTGAAGTATGGTGGGTGTTAGTTAAAATGCTTTTCATCGTGACTCTAGTGTGCTCTGACTGAGCTACTGGATAAGGGTTGTCTAATTACTGTAAGACAACCTTAGAAAAACTGAAAACATGCCCTGGACTGACAGCTTGGTTACTGTCTCCATTTCCTTCCCTCTCCAGTTCTTTATTTTCCGAGGAAGACTGAGGAAATAAGGGCTCATGCTGTGAGCCTGCGTGGCTCACTCAAGTGCCATTGCTTTAATGTGAGGAGTGCTTGTGACTGACGATGTGGGCAAAGTCTGTCCTCAGATCTTCTGAGGCGCCGGTAGATCAGAGGGCGGCTGTCACACCTCCAGGCAATCTCCAGCAGCACAGAGGAGATCCTTCAGAGCCACTGACCCCCCTGAGATGCACCAGGGCTGCCCAGGAAGCTGTGCGAATGTGAGAGTTTTCAAAGAAAGGAGCGGCTGCTCAATTGATTTCAGTTGCTGTATATCTAAACCATGTCAAAGAGGAGATGTTGTGAAATTCTAGTGGGTCTTTTATGTTTGCTAATCCAAGACTCTGTAATTGATTATGCTGATAAATTATTTCAGAAAAAGTTGCTATGTAGGTCAGAGCTCCATAAAAAAAGAAGCAATTGAAGTTACTAAGATCCCAGCATTTGGATAATTTAAAATTCTCTTTCCATGAGAAGGGCATTAAGTTTTTAATTGTACCATAATAACAACCATTCAGTTAGTGTGTCAAGATGATAGACTTTTAGCCAAACATTAAAAACCTTTATTTAATATGAATGAATATTGCATATGTTAATCCTTTCCTTGGCATTTCCTGCTATTTGCATAATAATGCTGCATCCTGTGAAATCAAAACTAAGAGGAAGTGTGTGTTTGTGTGTCAGCGAGAGGATTTCGCTGTCTGTTCACAGACCTGTCCAACATCCTTCATTTTTTATGCTCTCTCTGCCAGTCCTTTCCGGCGACGGTGATATGCTTAAAATGCTGAATGCATGCTGTTTTCATGGAGACAATACCTTTATGTTTTATTTCCTGGAATGATTCCCCCTGGCTGTGAAGCCTGGCTCGGTGCTCTGCTGTATCCAATTAGCTTCACAGAGACAGCAGAGGTGATCCTCTACAGGCCAAACAAAAAAAGTTGAATAGGTCATTTCACGGATGAGCACAGTGTAGCGCTTATCCCCTCCAGAAACCAAGGATATGTAAATCCCTATAGCTTGGAGGAATGACGTAATGCAGAACATAAAATCTTCAAAATCATGACACATAGAGGCTTCTGAGAAGTACTGAGACTGGTGAAAGACGGAGCCCTGTATTGAAAGGGAGGATTTACAATCACTTAAAATGCAACTTTAAATTAGGTGAGTCATCTGATGCTCCGGGCCATTTGGAAAGGCCCTCAAGGGTTGTTTGTCTTGGAAGTCATCCCCTCTGACATTAATGAGGCCCTGGGAAAGAGGGAAAATAAGATCACTGACCTTTAACACGTTAGATAGAGGACTTTGTAAGAAATAAATGAATTCAGTTCTGACCCTGTTACAGCAATGTCTGCAGAATTTATTGGGGTGCTGACAGTTCACATTTCAACTTTGAAGATCCAACCTTCTGATGTCTGATTTGTTTTATGATATAGGGCTCTCTAGGCTTCTTTCAGTCTCAACTGTAAACATCATGTGGACTCTGCTTAGCTCCCACCAGCTAACGTTCATTTTGACAGTGGGTATATGTTGGAAAATCACATCTAAGATTTCACAGAAGTACATTTCCCTATGAGAAATCCTCTTGTGATGACTGCTTAACGCATTGTGATCTTTGTCTCATAGTTCCTCAGGCTACCAAGGACCCAGGGGATTCCTAATAGTAATTCATTTGGGAAACAAAGTCAGCTTCTATCATATAAAGCAGAGCATACAGTCTAACACTAAGCCAAATGCAGACACACGCACACACAAACTGCGGAAGGGTAAGGCTATCAACAAAAGGTAAAAGTCCACATTTAATAGAGGACTGTTGACACTTGAGTTAGTTAAACCTGCAGTAACAGATTTTTTGTCGAATTAGGGGCAGTGGAAACAAGCTGTAAACACAACACTGACATATTATCACCTTTAAAGTTGGCAAACTTGTTAGCAACAGTTGCCTATTCACACATCCAGCAGATATGAGGTAACATTAGCGTTCATTTGGAGTCATGTTTCTGACCAGCTGATCTAGGTAAGTCCAATATTCTCTCTCTTTTAGCTCTGTTTTTGGTCTCCATGAACTCCTGAGGGGTATAACTGGCTCTTTAGCTGCTAAATGCTCCACTGTGTTTACTAGCTAGTTGCTAACTTCCGTCTAGCGTTTGGTGCTGGGCAGGAAACGTATGGTGAAACAACGTTAATGAGAGCGGTGAGAGCTATAAACCTGCAAAGAGCTGAGAGAAACTGCATATTTGGGTGATAATATTTTGTGGGTTTGTCACTACAAGCGACCCTTTTTACATTCAAGTGGTCATGAGATTCTTTGTTAATATAAAGATATTGATTATAGCCGCTTTAAAGATACATTACACTTTGTTGCAAGTTTATTGCCTACACTTAAACTAATGCGGTCTAATATAACATACTTGCAAATTAATCCTAGCTTCTTAGAGATGTTTCTAATTTTTAGTCCAGGGGTGGAAAAAATATTAGAAACACCTCTCAGTGTAATGCAAAACAATTCAACAGTACCACAAACTACAGCCTCCAAAATGCTCATAAAGTTAACATTTTACCCTTCATGAAAATGGGATTTACTGATCATATATCATATTTTGTCAGCACTTATGCATATCTTGACATCTGCATCACATTTAGTGAGTGATACTTCCTTCATGTCATTACATGAACAATATACTTTCTGGGAGGTTTAATACAGTACAAACTGTCCATTGTAGCTTTGGTAAAGAGATTGAAAATACTTATTAGCTCCAAGTCAATATCTAAAATGAATCATTCAGTGCAGAATAAATAACACACCCTTTGGCTTACCACAGTGCAGCATTTATTGTGAAAAGTGAAAACAAATTCTGTAATATAGATTCACTTTATCTTCCAACGCAAGTAAACTAATTTGTTAGGGAGCTATGAGCAATTTCTGTATTGGATGGTAATGTTGTTTTTGCTAATCATAGCTGTATAATATTCCTGCCTGAGTGAGTTTTTGCCTGCAGTTATGTTAAATTAGGCAGTATGTATGGCATGCTAAATTCACAGAATTATTTGAGTCTTTCTCTCCTCCAACTCATTAACTATTCAATGTGAACCCCTGATCCTGCAGGGTATTGACATTAATTCCCCACACTACTGGAGCAAGCAGTTTGGAATATTTAAAAAGACCTCGCCCAGGCTGAGCTAAGTTTTTGAAAACAAACTAACCATTTGCTAATTTGTGTCTTGCAACTTGCCCGGAGAACAGCCCTGTCACATGCTGCATTATTAAATGAAAAGCTAATTATGCTTTTCACTGGCCTGTGTCCATTACAAGCAAGACAATAACAAGCTCATCAGCAGAGACAACAGGAAGAGCACTTGTGTTGTTTAACAAGTTGTTGATCACAGGCTTAAATCCTGCACTGACATGATGAGGTAGACTTGTTACTAGGATCTCGCTCTGCTCCTGATTGTCTAAACCAATCCCATTTCAGCATTGTAGTCTTTGCCTTGACCTTGGGCAGTGGATT
The DNA here is from genome assembly GCF_963924715.1 of Thunnus thynnus. Lineage (NCBI taxonomy): Eukaryota > Metazoa > Chordata > Actinopteri > Scombriformes > Scombridae > Thunnus > Thunnus thynnus. Next base: position 15,829,853 of record NC_089534.1, read on the forward strand.
TCCTTGAGGGCAGGGTGGCCACTGGAAGTTGAACGAACCCGCTGAGGGTGGAGGAAACAGAGGAGCTAGTGCTGAGGCAGGCAGAGAAATGTATGAATGACTGCAAAAGAGAGCATCAAGCCAATCAGAATAAAGAGGAAATCTGTGAGCCAATCACAGACTGCTTTTCTTCTCTCCCTCCAGCGTCTCCCTGACTTCTTCTCCTGACTGTTACCAGGTCACTGTGCCTGCCCGCGCCTCTGAATAATCTGTTTCATTGGGTCAGTGTGCCTCTCACAACGCGCCTGACTGGCTGGTTGGGCCTACGCGGTTGCTAGGGAGCTCAGCCAATCGCAGCAAGGCGGAAGTTTCCCCTCGGTTTCTAGGCAGGTTTCACGTGCTGTAGATGTTTTGGCGGGAGTGGGAGAGTAGGAGCGGGAGGGGCGGCTGCAGGGTGAAGTGGAGCATGTGATTGTGTATGCGCGTGTGAGAGCGAGTAGGTGTGTGTGCGTGTGCAAGTGCAGTGTGCATGTTTGTGAGCGCGTGTTCATTTTGCCCTGCCTCTTGCTTTCTGATGCAACATCGAACTGTGTCTCCTGGGCTACTAGGGGACCTTGTTATGTTTTTTTTTTTCTTCCTGTCCTCGCAGGAAACGAGAACCAATTGCTGTGCTGTTGCCATCGGAGCAGGGAGGTTTGTTTTCCCTCCACTTTCATCCCTGGTACCTCCCCATCGACAGTTACCGTAGAAACAAGAGCAACTCCAACTCTATTTCCATCCATGTCTCCTTCCTTCAACGATTTATCATTGCTTTCTTTTTTTAATCCACTGCACAGCACCTACCTACCGACACTTTAGCAGCATTTAAAATATTTAGTCTCTAGTTTTTAGAAGCATTTAGAAAATTATGTGACAGCTCTGAAGAGTGACTGCATAAAAACAGACATGAAGAACTGCAGAAGCACATGCTGAGGTACATCTTGTACAGTGGCACCTGAACTTTTGAGCTCTGTCGGTGCAGATTAACAAACCATCTCGGTGTTTAACAGCATAGCCTGGACTCACTCCCCCACCCTAAAAAACAAACTCAGACATATCTTTCGCCAGCATGTTATCTTCCCCACCCCCACCCCCCTTTGAACCCCTCTGTCAACAGAGGGAAGCAGTTCATCACATCTGACATGGGCTTCCTAAAATCCCATTATTGCCACTTGAGTACACACTGGGTTAAAAGAATTAAACTGGAGAGTAGCGAGTGAGTGGACAGACGACCACTGTGCATCCACTTCATTCTCTGTTGAAACACAACAAGGAAGGAAAACTGACATGCTCACTTATCTGTCCAAGCCACATATACTGCTGCTAATTAAAATAGGTAACTCTTATTATTAGTATCTTTCACAAAACAAGAAAACTGATTTAGGGTGGATCTGAAAACAGCAATTTTACTCAAAACATCTGTATGAGAACTTTTAGAGAAAGTGGTCTCAGTCTGGTCACAAATGAATTCTGGAGCGGTTCGTTTGCGGTGGGAAAGTGATCCAACCTCAATCTGACCCAACTACAAGGCGTACCTTGCAAGTTTGAGCTAAACAGCTCCACTGACAGGGTGGGCTTTGCAAACTGGGTTGCGGGTGAAGAAAATCAACAGTTGCAAGCAGCTAGCTGCAGAATTCATCCTGGACTAGCAACAAAGTATGTTGCCTTCTTGATATTTCCATGGATATTTGGGCTGACGTCCTTCTTCAGGACCTTCTTCCTATGTTTACATTTACTCTCCTGACCCAGACACATCTAACCAATGAGCGCAATGACTGTTCTCACTGCCCAACTTATCTACGCAAGTGACACATGGCATCCAGAATCTGTATTTATTGATTTTTTAAAAGTTGTTTATAACCTGGTTGCTGTTCTTGCAGTTGCGACCATTATTCTTATCCACTATAACTTAAACATTCAACTATATGCTACTGTACTTACCTTAGTTGTGTGCACGCAGTTTTCTTGCACAATGAGGGGTTACTACCAAGAATTCAGGTTCGTTCACTTTCAATTTTACCTCTGAATAAAGTAGTTTAGATAATCTGGCTCAACTGTTTACTGTCTATCTGACCGTTTAACTGCTTGGGTTCGTTGTCGATGTCACAGTGTTCCCATGTCTCAGCAATCAGTTAAGAGAGTATTTGTAATGTAAATTAATGGATGTGTGTTATGACATAATGAGTGAAAACACACTGGATTTCAAGTACTAAGTCAGTCAGCCTGGCAATCTTAAACAACAGCAATGTAAAACAAAAAACTATGGCTATACACTGGTGCACCTGCAAATTGGATCCTACAATTGACTTGGATGTTGTAGGTGATGCTGAGCTGCTGCTGCTGCTGCTGCTACTGCTGCTGCTGCTGCTGCTGTTCAGTAATCATTAAGTGTTCATTTAATTCAACATTATGCCATCACAGCTGGAAATGTGAGGACAAACTGAACACACACAACAAGATTCATTTCCAAAACCTATTCAGTGTTCTATATAGGATTACATTTATTCCACGGCATTAAAGTGGTGTCACAATACGCAGAATCCGAGGAAAGCGTTTCCCTCGGGTGGTTGTGGGCTTCAAATGTGTTACCTTTGGATGAACTCTGGGAGAGCCACATTCATTGGCTGAGCCCCTGCTGTACCTGTGGTTAAAATCAAGAGGTGTTGACAGAACAGACAGGGGGAGGAGGGGCGGAGGCGGACAGAGGTTTTCAATAACCTGTGAAAACTTGCCATCTCTGTCACATAATTTCACAATCAATTTATGTGAAAAACAACCTTTTAAAACAGGGATTTGTGTAGATAATTAAATGGGAAGGTGTTGGAAACCATAAAATTGTAATGCAGTAGATGCACAAACAGCGATACAGTTGTTTGGGTGTGGAACGGATTGAAGATTGAAGACAAAGCGTCTGGACGTCAGGCACCATTAGGGAAAAAGCCACAAAGCAAATTGTATCATTATGCAGTGAACTTTGAAAAATTTCAACATCCAGAGACTTATCACCTCTGCTGGCAGCATGTAGTCAGAAATAACTCACTGTGGAGAATTTTTGACTGCCTCACTGGGGAGAATTGCTCAGATAAAAATGGGCTGGGACACATTGTCTGCCACTGCGCCTGACACATTAGAGGTACTGGAAGTTTCAGTTTAGATGACAAGTTCTGAGTTCAGCACCAACACAAAGGCTGTTTTCCCTCTTCAAAGGGGTTGAAGCTGTGCACTTGAAAGCAAAAGACAGCAAATGACTTAAAACAGTGTGTGAGATTGCACAATGCATGACGTTTGTGTTTCTGAATCTCGAGCATTGACAGCGTATCATGTTATGTTCTCTGTGAAAACAGGGGAAAAAAATAAGATTTGCAACACAAATGTGGTTAACAGCTCTGCGTTCAAAAGACAACAAGACTTCTCCAAACCACAGTTTAACTGATGAAAAACGACTGAATACCCCAGAGTCCACTGGCAATGAGATAACTGACTGTGATTGAAATGCACTATTCTTAGAGCTATTGTTTGGGAACACTAATTAGTTATTGATAAAGGGAACTCAGGGGAGAAAAAAAAGCGTTGAAATGTTTATGGGCGATTCGATTTTTTTCATTTCTTTGTTTTCCAAAGGCGGCACACAGTGGACTAATTAATTTTTGAAATGTTCCACCTATAAAAAGTAGCGTAAAATGCCTGATTACCACATCAAACTGTAGCAAAACTGATGCTTTTCACTTTCTAATTCCAGTGGGAGTTTTCCTCCTTATTATTCTTCAAACAGTGTGACGAGGTATTTATTAGTAATTATTCTCACAACACAGATGTGTCCTTCAAATGAAAAAATATCTAAACAGCGGTTGACAACAGAAAAAATAATATAGGGTCATTTGACCTCAGTTCTTTATGTTGCACTGGGTCATAGATGCAGCTGAAGAAGCAACAATAGTTGTATTAGCAATGTGTCAGTAGGTCTAATTTAACATTTTATTCTATACTGTTAATGCAACTTGAATGCTAACAATTACTATGTAGTGGGGATTTATTTTATGTGACGGCAGTCAAGCTGCAGGCAGTAGACAAGCCAGCTTCTGTAGAGCAAAATAATTGAAATGCGGTTTATTTTTGTCCATTTCCTTTGCATGCAATCTGCTTGAATGTTCATTGATTGACAGCTGATGGGCTTTTTTGAGCTTTACAGCACAACCCCCCCCCCCCCCCCCCCCCCCCCCCCCCCCCCCAAAAAAAAGAAATCACACACACACAAGAGGGAGAAAGAGAGAATGAGAAAAAAACAACCATCATCTCCTCTTCCAAATTTTGGGTGGGGTCCCTTTCGCTGCATGACTGGAGTGGTGGAGGGGGGTTGGGAGCCGTCAGGCGGCAGCTTAAACAAGCTAGGCCAAGCAGGGGTTGTTTGCTGGCTCTCCCAAAGCTGCCCATAAAAAAAAAAAAATGTGCACAGGAATTTTGTGAAAAGTTGAGAAAATCACACTTCACACGTTAGCAGCTGTACAACAAAGGAGTGGGACAGTGTGAAAACATAACATCCTGTATGGGCTGACCAGTGCTCCACGCAAAAGCAACAGCATCTGCTTTCATCTAGAAATTGTCTCCTGGGAAAAATCTGACTCACACGATGGATCAAATAGTCTCACTCTTCTATCCTGGTTGTTTTGCACTCAGTAACCCCTTTTTACAGATCAGGCTTGATTTCACTGTACTTTTTTTTTTTTCTTCCCCTATTGAGTGATGCCATGCGTAGGCGTGCCCCAGCCATGTAATGAGGGTCACCAGCCACAACTGCTGTTTATTCCACTGTCACTGTACATCCATCAGAGGGGAACACCATGTTCAACAGTGGGTGCCTGCAGGGGCTGAACTGAAAATGGCTTTATGTTTATACATTGTTGTCAAGCCAGGAAGCATGGTGGAATCCTGCTATCTTATGTTATGTTATGTTATGTTATGTTATGTTATGTTATGTTATGTTATGTTATGTTATGTTATGTTATGCTTAATGGTGGAATCAGTATTCAAAAGTAGAAATACCACAATGTAAAAGAAAATACTCCATAACAAATAAAAGTCCTGCGTTCAAAAGTATTATTTCATACAGAAGAATTGTCAGAAGCAAAATATACATAAAGTATCAAAAGTAAGTATTCATTCTGTGGAAGTGCCCCCTCCAGAGTGTTAGAGTACTAATACCGATACAGTAGTAAAACACTCATTAATGTGTAAACAGCATTTTAATGTTGTAGTTGATCAAAGTGGAGATTGTTTTGATTACTATATTGTTGGGTAATATATGATCCAATGCATCATTTATAAGCATATCATGGCTTGTAAAATCTTAATCTGCAAGGTAACTAGTAAGTATAGCTTTCAGATCAATACAGTGAAGTGAAACAAGTACAATATTGGCCCCTGCAATGTTGTGGAGTAGAGGTATAAAGTAGCATAACATGGTAACACTCAAGTAAAGTAAGTACCTCAAAATTGCACATAAGTACTGCACTTGAATAACTGCACTTAGTTACATTTCAGCACTGGTTATGTTAAGTTTTGGGGTTTTGTTATGGCTCTTCTACACACATTATTGTCACAGAGAACACAGAATTTCTTGCTATCTAATGGGTCACAAACATGCATATGACAATTAAATTTGTAAATCTATTTGTTGCCTTGACAATATCACAGCTCATCATCACATCGACCCCCGCAATTGGGTGGGTGCAATCACTCCATCTAGCAGCAGCTCCCAATCAGCTGAGCTGAGCGCTGAAAGCAGTCACATGTCTTATCTAGGTTTGTGTTTTTCCCCCTCCACGTGTCAAGATACACGAAGCAAAAGGCGGGACCAAAACAAAGCATCTGATTGGTCCACTGCGTGTCACCAGCTTATGGTCGCGAGGAGGGTTGTTCTCTTAAAGGGCCAGCCGCAATATTTTTTTTCCACTAACAACAATACAGAATGAGCTCAACATCTTATGCATTTTAAATCTGAAACAGTGTATATTTTTCACATTTTTAATAGGCGATTCAGGCATAAAATACCCAAATGACAAATGATTAATTTGGCAATTAAGATGATGTCAACCCACAGTGGTGCAATAAAACAAAATGCACTCAATACAGATATATGGTACTTGTGCTTTGAGTATTTCCATTTCATGCCACTTTATACTTCTACTCCACTCAGTTCAGATAGAAATGTAGTTTTTCAGCTATTTAACTATTGAGACTTTACACACAAAAATATGATTGCTCCACTACTTCCCATTTCCTTAAAATGCAAATATAAAGTCATTTTTAAGGCAAAGACACATTTTATCCCGGTCAGTATGCTGTATATGCATAACACTGATGAGTAGCTGACCCCCCCTCTCATAGTATTAACAAGGGGCGGGTCCCAGCAGTCGGGGCGGACCGTTTTTGACACAGAAAAAAACAACCTCACTCTAGTCAGCAAACATCCATGAGAGGCTGCAATGCAAAGAGGGATACAAGTCTCATCACCGGAGTCTGTTGGAAACAAGGAGTAACAGCAAGTTTGTCAAGATACCACCCATCACAACGGAAAGCGCGTTTGCTGGCGGTGAGTTTAACGGTCGCTTGTTCAAATTTACAACAAAAGAGAAGAAGAAGAAGAAATCGTGTCAGTGCCGTCGCGTGCTTTGCCGTTTGTGGGAGTTTGTCAACAAATGTGCGGGCATGCCCGGGCAGAGACGGGATGAGCGGATTTACCGGAGCGTTGGCATACGGCAGAGAGCATTTTTCTTTTTAATAGATGTATTTCTGCCCTGTTCTTCATATCAGCGAGGCTTTCTTCTCTCGTTTCAACGTACGAAGTGAATAAAGTGGAGAAATAACTGGTTTAATCCATGACAGCGCGCGTGTGGATTCTCAGCGTCCCGGTATTTAAAGGACAAACCGTTGGTCTGTAACGTTACTTTTGTGTTTTGTCATTACACAATGTTACGGCTAATTAGCGTTCAACACTAGTCATTGCATCAGTGTAAAATGACTTGTGATGGTTTTTTTCTATGTATTTTATGCAGAAGTAAGTAATATTTGCTTCGAGTGAGTGAACCTGTCGGCTTTCTTATCTCAGTTGTGTTGGTTTTGGGGAAGAGTTGTCAGGCGAAGTAACGTGAGAAAGTGTCAACGGAGGATAATGGCAGCGAGAAGCGTTAACCGTTATAAAACTGTCCTAAATGTTTCTGAAATCAGATGGTGGTCGCTGTCACATGTAGAAAATTAATCACAACTAAGGCTAAAGTTGTAGCTGCTTTATTTTAGACGAGGAAATAAATGATGCTTTAGCTGTGGTCGTTGTTGTTTTTAAATTCTGTTAGCTCCGTAATGCTTCGGTGTTGAGCTGTCGGACTTGGCGTCTTTACGCTCCGGTACAGCCCCGGGCATTGTGCTCCTGATGCGGATAACGAAGCAGCACATTCCCGGTGCTCCTCCGTAGCCCACATATAAACCACTCGAAACTAACTTAATTAAAATCCCAATTAGTTAGTCATTTCAGGATTACAATTGTAATCCCAGTGGTAACTTGCAACAACACCACCGAAATATAATTCACTTAACAGATAACGTTACAAATTATTCAGTTGGGCTTTGCTCTTGTCGTTTTCCAATGACAGGTAAAGCTCTGGGACTTTATTGGATCATGTCACTTTTATACCGATGTCCATAGGATATGTATTCCTGGTTACATAAAGCCAGAAGGTGAAATAGCCACAGAGCTCACCTTGTGTGCCCCTCTGCCTGAGTCCATGCATGGAGGAGAGCCCGGTGCACAGATGGTGCAGCAGAGGGAGCCACTCTCTTGTGCAGCTTTGAGCCTCTGACCAGCACTGTGGTGGCTGCCAGGCCTCCCTGCTGCCCTGGGCAGTGTGTGTCTCTGTGTGTAATGTCTTTCTGTGTGTCTCCCTGTCTCTGTTTGTTTTTTTATGTGTCTGACACTATGGTAATCTTGCCAGTCCTCTGTTGACTGCCAGTGGAAATTCAAGACAGGGCTTGACACAAAACACAAGTGCACATTTGATCTCAGTGAAACTTGCTGCATAGTTGCAGAGGTGCCCTTTTTGCTTGAGTAACATTACTTAATATACTACTTAATTTCCCTGGAGGAGAACTTAATACAGAGTAGGTCTGTGTTGAATATCAGTAATGCACAATTAATTAGTGGGCATTGGTGAAATTGACTAATTTATCACAAATGTCCCTGGAACAATGGATGTCACAGGATTTGTTGGTCAATATTGTATTTTAAACACACAGACAATCTGATAACCAGACAGTGTTTTTCCATTGCTGTTCAGAATTGCGGTTTCCTCCTGTGACTCCATATAATATGACATCATGCAAAGGGACACTTTAACAGAGAGATATACAACTGGGGCCGCCACACTCAGTAAACACAATACCAGTGTATCCAGTTTCAACTTTTGCATTTGCCAGTCAACCAAGCCCATTTGTCTCCACTTACACAACAAAAGGAAAAGACAGACACCCATGACAAAAAGATGAAACAGTAGTTCAGATTGTGGCATGTGGCCAACAAGGAAGAAGAGTGCAAGTGTTTGCGTTCAGCAGGCGCAGTAAAGGATGGAGTGAAACTCGTTATCTCCCTCATGAAACGGCTGCTGCACGCAGCACATGACAGTCTAGCCAGAACTTTGGTTTCACTGAGGTTTCACTCACACACCACCTGCTGCTGTGTGTGTGTGTACTGATTGTGTAGACAGGCAACTATCCAGTGATTGTGTGGTTGAAAGAGAGAGAGGGGGGGGGGGGACAAGGAGCATAGGTCTTACTGTTGAGCAGCATACTTGTGCAGGAGGACCCTAATCCCCTGACTGCTCTGCTCTGTGGCACACTGTTCCAGATTAAGGTAACTCTGAGGGGAAAAAAGCCTCTCGGGTGGATATTTTGGCACTCAATTACAATTTGGCACATTATCAGGAACAGCTTGGCAAAATCTGCTGCGGCAGGGTGGCAGATCTGGCGTGGCATTTTTAGCCGCCCACTGGGTCCCCCTACACAGGGTGTTTCCATACATGATGCTTCTGTTGCTACTAATCACTATATTATAAAAGAGCTTTAGCTAAATCTGGCCCCTTTTATGTTTATTACCTCACTTAACATATGAATTTACATTGGCAGATCCAGCTTTGCTCCTGACTCAATCCATCTCTGCTTGTTTGTTTTCAGCATTACCTCACACAACATAAGCCTCTTACCAGGCATTATGGTGACTAATGATTTATTTCCTTTTAATGTAGGCAGAAACTTTGCTAAAGGGTAAAGTTTCCACTAATAACAGGATGATATTTGGCACATTTTGTTTGGTCTTGAAACAAATCACACCCAAATTACCTGCGAAGCAAAGATCATAAACACATTCTCACAAATACATTTAATATTTACCCGACCAAAGCAGTTTCAAACACTTATTCTAAAGTTTCCATCACGTGTCCCCTTATCCCCTCCAGGGAGTTTACCGCTAAGGCGTCGGATGGATGATGAGGAGGAGGACATGTCACGGCCCATCTCGCAGCCCTGGGGAACGCCCTTTAGGGACGTCAAATACGAAAACCGAGCCACGCAGATCGCCGGACAGGCCCTCCCTACTGTCACCGCTGCTGTGCCCACGTCGCAGAGCCACAATAACAACAGCATCAGCATCAACGCGCTGTCCTGCGGCTTGCCTCGCATACCCTTTCACGGTAAGGAGGGGCGAGATATTGTGAGCCTGCTTACGGTTTTAGAAACTGAGTGTACAGAATTGAATTAAGTATTTGTCACTCTGATTATCTGGTGGGTCAATCGCTGGAAACTGTCCTCAAAGCTCCAAATGATAAAAATTGATTTCAGACAGTTTAAGATGAGAGCTACACTCTGGTGTTTTCATTTTTCTTGGTCTGTGAGACAAACTGAATTCCATATAAAATTATTAAAGCAAAACAGATAGGCCTAGAAATTAATTTTCCTTGTAGCTGGGCGATCCCCTAGTAGTGTAAAATGCCTACTGAGAACTTGAGAAACATGCTATTCTAAGAAACAGTTTGTTTACTGTGTATATTTAAGTTTATCTGTCTTACATAATACCCAGTAAATATGTACTTAACCTTAAATTTGATAAATGATAATCACATTCTAGCCTTTGTGGTGCTGGAATTTTATTTTTTTGCATTATTAAATAGCATTTATTGAATAAGAAAAAATAAAAACAGACAACAATAATTTCATACATACATAAAGGTACATACCCACACTAATACGTCCATCAGTTTTAATTCAATATTGTTTTCCCGTGTCTAATCAAATCAGTGTGACATCACCCTAATTGAATTGAATGGACGTTGAAGTAGGAGGTTGTTTGTTTGTTGACTCAGTGTCAGTGTGTGAGAGGTACATATTGTTCTGTGTTTAAAAGTCATCAATACATAAACACCACTGACTCTTACTACCCCGTCGTTCATTGTAATCTAACCAGTAATGGATGTCATGCACTTGGCCCAGCGCCATTTCTTCTCCCTAAACAGTCCCTAGCGCTCCGTTTTGGTAGGGATGTTATGGCCCACGATGAGACAGAATAGCGGGGCATTCTGCACATGATAATATAAAAAAATTGTTTTCCCTCCAAGTGGCATGACTGCAGAGGCGCATGCTCAAGGCAATGAGTAAACTCAGTGACACAGCCCACAGAAAAGAAGCAGTTCACTGAGGCCGTTGTTGATTTAATAAGGTGTTTGAGTTTCCCACCTACTAACACTCTTTCTTGTTTGTGGACTCTTCAGTTGTACTCAGAGTATGTACCTTGTAATTTGTCCATCCACGGGAAGATATGATAAAACCTGTTCGGGTTTCAGAAAGCATTACGGCAGCAGTGTAAAGTACAGCAAATGCTGTATGTTTGACTAAGCTAGTCATACACAGCTGTGTTTGAAGTAACAGTAAATCAAGATAGCTTGGCTTATTCTAAGATTTAGCCGTATACTCATCTGACAATAAAAACCTCTCTCAGCATTTTAGACAATGAACACAAGTTTTAAGAGGCTTGATACTTTCCTTTTAGGCAACGCTGGATTACGCTCACATTTCCCCGCTCAGTTTGAGCCTATGGAGGACCGGGGAGAGAGGCAAATTGAAGAGGAGGAGGAGGAGGGGAGAGGGCAGGAAGATGACAGGATGGCAGAGAGGCCCGAGGAACAGGCAGGGGTGAGCGTCGAGGCGCAAATTGGCCGAAAACTTCGGGAGATCGGAGACAAGTTCCACCAGGATCACGTTGAACTGGTAAGCCAGAGGTGGATCCGTCAGTGTCCATACAGCTTGTATGCACACTCAAGCACAAAGTGTGAAAGTGCCAACTGTATGAACACACGTGGACTTATATTACCCTAAAGAAGACACAGATTTTTGCACATTTCCTAGAAAGTGCTGCTGCAAGTGACACAGGGTGTAAGTGGCTGCTAGGACACACATTGTATTTTCTTGTGGAACAGAGTGTAATGCAAACTTGAGACAAAAAGTTTGTGTGTGTGTGTGTGTGTGTGTGTGTGAACTCTTTGTGCTTGTCAGCTTTTACTTGATTGGATACAAGGTTCACAGCTACCTTGTGCAAGTTTGCAGCTCACTCTTGGGAAGAAAGGGACAGAACATTTTGCCAGCTGGATTGGCCACAACCCACACAGGATAAAAATAGCCTGAGCAGTGATTCAACCGCTTTCTTGGCCACACTGAAGGAAAAATCCTAAATCACTAATAAGGCAGGATTTAGTCATTTCATACATGATACTTAAACTAAGAAACTAATATCACAACGATCTGTTACAAAGACATTTTTGATTGACATTGATTCTTAGTTTGACGTTGTGGTCAGTGTCATCTGTGTCATATAAACCACAGAAACAGTACACTTGAACTGAACAGATAGATTACACTGCCAATACTGTGTCAGTAGCACTGATACCGTGTCATTACAGTCAAAAGGAATATTAGGGTTAAGTTTCCTGGTCTACAAAGACAGAAGAAAAGAAAACAAATGAGTGAAATCTATGCTCTCATCTGTCCCTGTAATTGTACTGTAATTTAAAAGATAAAATCAACTTTCTGTTTGTTTCTTGTGTGCTTTTCCTGAAACTAGACAGTTTTGCATATCAAGTGTGCTGTATACTGAACAGTCCACATGAAGCACCAAAACTGGGACGTGCCGAGGCTTTAGGGATGATGAAGCGATTAAAAGTAGAGGCTCACTGTTGCGCAGCTCCCCGGGGAATAGTTAAGGATATATTCCCTGTGTAGTTCATGTTCTGTAGCTAATTGTGCATGTCAAGAAAAAAAAAATCCACATGGAAATATGGCAGGACAGCCTCACGGATGTCTTTAAACTTAAGAGATGAAAACATGTTCCATCTACAAGGCTGCACGCACACTTCTCTGTTCTCCCTCTGCAAGGCTTGGTATCACAGTGTTTTTGATAACAGGTCAGGGGGGCGGCTTATATCAGTGTTTGGAAAGCAGTTACCGGACTGACTGAGAGCTAACACTGGTCACATGATCGCAAACTTTGTTAATGAGTACAAATATACTGGGAGGGGTATCAAGTTTCTTATCTGCTGCTGTGACTGTTTTGCCATGGGGTCTGTGTGGATAACAAAGGTGTGGTTTATAAGTTTTGCAAAGCACTTGACTCTGTGGTTAGTGGAGAAGGAGATACATATATATATGTAAAAATCTTAACAAAAACCACTAATAGATTAAGAAAGAGCACGTCTGATCGATGCGACTGTCACGAACAGGAGTGAGCAGCATGTCTGTGTCTGGGTAGACTCGGCCGGCTGTTTATATGCTCGTCTAAAAATAGAGTCTGACTCACACACTTATAGACGCAGCCAGTAACATGACGGCTACCCACAATACCTCAGTTGTCCCGCTGACTGTCTCAGTGTGTGCGTCTTTGTGTGTGTTTTGGTTTGTGTGTGTGTGTGTGTGACTGTGCGACAGAGAGATAAGAGAGAACATTTTCTTTTTTGTCTGCGAGGCGCTCGAGTTGGTTTTATCCTGCAGGATCTGATACTGCTGTTGTAGGAATATTCCAAAGGGAGAATAAGTGATCCTTTATGATATCCAATCACTTCTCTGCTTCTATTGTTGGACTTTTTTCACTTATTTCTCTGAGGCAGAAGTTGCCAGTGTGGGCTAATGTGTGGGTTTTATGTTTACGTGAAGCAGATTGTATTTGTGGTTTGAGTCTTATCTGTCAGTTTTGACTACTTTCGGGTGCAAAGTGTGCCCATTAAAATGATAATCCCCTCCAAACATGCACATTGTCAGTTTTCTTAATCGTCAGAGTGCATTAACCTAGAAAGGGCGAACAAAATACACACCGTTCTCTGCTACCCACGCAAATGAGAGCAGAAAGATGAGCCTCATGTGGAACCAACCAGAATACTGTTTAAATAAGCTCAGCACTGTAGAATTAAGGCAATTAAGGACAATTAGGGTTACATTTAGCGGTGCTGGTTCAATGCAGTTCAGTCTGCTAGTTCTGCATCAAATAGCCTGTGGCAGCCTCTGATTGCTAGGCTGGTAAAGACCTTGATGGGGAGAGCAGAGAATGAGATTGTAACGAGAATGCTTATGCAACAGGCTGCAACATCTGAGCGCTGGCTGTTGCCAGTGGGAGCTGTGCAGGATCAGAGATGGGGGGTTTGGGGGGGGGGGGTTGCAGGGTGCAGCAGGAACCCCTTCATCTGTCTGTAGTCCACAGGTTCTGCACACCCCAATAGGAAATAACAGAGCTGGGAGAAGGCTTTTCCAAAGGAGGGAACAGTTCCAGTTTCCTTTGCTTTGTTTTGGTAATTTTTCAGCTGACTTCGCTATTACAAGAGAGCTGTGATGAAACATGTAGCACGTTCTCTGAAAGGGTTTCACTTTGAGGTTCTTGTTTAGAAGTCAACACTGCAGATTTAATAAGAGGAACTGTCTAAAGACTGAGGTAGGGAGACTTGAGTGATGAGAGACAGCTCCTGGGGGTTAGAAATGTCTTGTTCTTCAGTCATCGGCCTGTAGAGTTCCTCTCATCTAGTCCATCCTCCGTATTCTCCCCCTAAACAATAACATTGCACCTGATACATTCGGCAGACGTATCAGGCAGGACCTGCGTGCAACAGACGTGTTTGCTAGACACAAGTTAATGTTGTGGAAACATCCAGCCCCCCTCGGTCATATGGTTTTGGCTCACAGGGTTTACCACAGTTCACAACGCTTTACCTCAAAAACCTGTTGTGATGAAATCGGAGAATGCAAATATAGATCTGTGAAGTGATTTTCACAACCGATAAAAGTCGGACAAGTGTAGTAATTGTGATTAAGCACTGTCCATGTGGAATTTTAAAAATATCTAACGTCTTCCTCCTTGATGCTAATAAGTTCTTGTCTTATTTTTCTGTCTCCTTGCAGTTCATGAGGCACCAGAGACAAAACCTGCCTGTCTGGATGCGCCTTACGATGGCCCTGTTTGGCTTTCTGTTTCCAAGACAGGCCGTCATCCCCCGCCTGAGAGGAGAGCAGAGATGAGGGGACTTCCTGCTGGTCCTTGCCTCGGCCCTTGTCCCCCTCCTCCCCTCATATATAGACAAGGGACCAGACTTAAAGAGATGGCACTGTAAGATGGAACACGGGTTTGGATTTTGTTTTCTAATTGAATATGAAGATGCGATGAAGAAAACACTGGTCACCGCTGGACGGAGACTGATTACAATTCTTTTTTTTGTTGTTTTTTTCTGGGTTTTTTGGGTTTTTCGCCTCTCCAAGAAGAAGCCATTGTGTTTGAAGAGATATTTTCGAAATATTTGTAAGATTGCCTATTTTGTACAGTAAACTGCTCTTTGTATTTGGTATTTCAAGTCTTGAAGGACCTCCATCAGTCCAGGGAATGCCTTATTCTCTCCTGCCACAGTACAACTCTTTTGCGTCAAGGAGATCATAAGAAAGAGATTTAAGATTAGGCCATGTTTTTGGCGACAAACTGTGGATGTGGACATTTCTGTGCTGAAGTTACTGACTTAAAACCTTGAGGACTCGAGGCACGTTTCTAATTTATTCTCAGAAAAACAATAAGCCCTGTACTTATCCTTTACTGTTCCACACTGGCTAATTTGAAAATGGTTGTCACAACATTGTGGCGGTGTTGCACAACTGTGTTGCACTGCTATGTTTTACCAACTTCCACTGTAGATGTAGAGACATTGTATCAACCTGTGTCTTTTTACTGGTGTCGGCCATCAGCATCTCCACCTCCAGTACCACTCATCTTGTTAGAAGTGGCCTAATCCCACTGTGTAGATTCAGATCCTGTTGATTTAAAGCATAAATGCATGCATACTTGAATTTAGGTGTACTGCAGATATTTTAGTCAAGTGACTTCAAGACGCAACATCGTAATTGTGATTACTCTTTCAATCCGTGATCATGTGTTTGTGGGAGTGTGTGCTTACTGTTTCCAAAATCTGCTGTAATTTTGAAACCAAATAAGCACAAACAAAGTCGAACAAGTCTCACTTGTGGGATTACAATCAGGGAACTGGAAACAATCAGACAGCTGAAAATATTTGGAAAAAGTGTCATTTTCTAAAGCTTTTCAGGAGTTTGACAATCACAAATTTGCCCTTTGCTGCATTGTGGGTCGCCTGTGAGAGAGATGAAACTAGGGTGAGCAATATTCAAGCCAGTAAAAGGAGTAAAAATCTTAGGGATCAGTTGCTTTTGCAATCAAACTGACATCTATAGAAGGACATTTCCCACAACATGGTTGTGTTCTTAATGAAATACACATCTTAACAAATATCTCTACCACTTTGTTACAGAAAAACACTTTGGGTTAAAGTTACAGAAATGCATTTTTATTTTATTTCACTCCAGTTGTATCTAAATGTATGAAATATCTCAACTCAACCTCTCATACAAGTGCTTTCTTTCACCAAACGGCCAGTGCTTCACTGACAACTTAGTAAGAACAGCTTTTGTACAGTTCAGACACCGTTTTTATCAACACAGACACATCGGGGCAGATATTTTATACACCCTCGTGTGACGACTGCAGCATTTTGTGCAGCAATTTGCAATGACACAGCCACTGTTCTTCAATGTAAGGTTTAACATGGAAAAAGTCTGAGGACTCAAAATAAGAATTTCTCAGTAGATGTATTATTTCAGTCTGTTGTAGATTCATATGAACTTTTGAAGACACTGATGGGTTTTATTCTTCTTTGTTTTCTTCAGGGAGTAGTTAATAAACATGTTGGTTACCTGGTGCTTGTTACAAGCTGCCTTTGTTGACAGAGGAATCCATACATACTTCATTCATGCTGTCAGTCTTTGATTGATGCAGTAGATGACGCTCAACAAGCAAAGATGTTTCATTAGTGTTTCCATTTTCCAAAGCAGTTTTTTACTCAACATGGAAGTGTGTTACAGATTGTCAGGAGGGTTTTTTTTTCCTTTACATGAGTCGCTGAACCAAATGTTTGTTTCCTGCAAACACTGAACGCTGAGCCAATTCAGATAGTTGTGACACACTCGCTGGTCTTCAGTCCAAAGCCTCTGGTTCTCTCTCACCCAACATCTTGTTTAACTACTCCCTGACCTTAACGAGAACAAGTTTCATTTTGTTCGGTTTCTTTGAGATAATTTATTCTAATTTATTTTTGTGTATATTTGCTCAGTGCTACTGTATAGATTGCTATCTCAGTGTGTACAGTCCTTTTTCTTCTCATTGTTGATGTGCATTCAGTTGTGTGTTAGATGCCAGTGTGTGGAGAGGTTGGACTAAAGCCATGTGCCTCGTGCGTTCTCACACGCACG
Organism: Thunnus thynnus; assembly: GCF_963924715.1. Taxonomy (NCBI): domain Eukaryota; kingdom Metazoa; phylum Chordata; class Actinopteri; order Scombriformes; family Scombridae; genus Thunnus; species Thunnus thynnus. Next base: position 15,846,746 of record NC_089534.1, read on the forward strand.
GTGTGAGTCTTTATGAATCACGTGAACAACAGACAATCAAATGTACAAAATGTGCCTTGTGAGTAACAGACCTGCCACATCATCATCAACACTTGGCATAATTACCCAAAGTCACTGGTAACAGCTCTTGTTTCAGTTGGGCTCTGTGAGATCAACAGATACAATAGCGTTGGCACAGACAGTACAGCGTGTTCGTTGTGCCTTGATACAAAAAAAAAAAAAAATCCAGTTTGATTCCTCACATCAGCTCACGAGGCACAGGCTCAACCTTTGACATCTCTCAGCACGGAACGGCGAGTTTCACCACGCAAAACCTTCTCAAAGTCAGAAACGACTGTTTGCAATCAATGTGCACTGTAAAAACAACAATTTTCTTACCTGTATACTGTATTTTGCGCCTCTCTGTTTCTACTCCTGTGCTGAACTTCCCCTCTAGATTCTTGAAACTTTTTAAGATCTGTAATATGCTGGATCTGGCCTGGCTAGTCTGGGTTTTTGTGCTTTATTATCTACAATCTAGTAGGGCTGTGGGTTTACATTTGAAGGAGGAATGAGCCACCATGGTGCCCAGTATTATTTGTATGTGAGGTGGGTTGAACAGCCATCCAGTCGGTGTGGTGTTGATCTGAGCCTGTCGTCGTTACCAACCACTGCTGCAACCCTGACGCAAATGAAACATTCGTTATACGTTCAACCTTCAGTGTCTTTAATATCAAATTTCTTCGATCGGTTTTTTGAACATCCAAGAAAGAATGCATCTTTGCTGTCAAGTGCTGTGATTTGGTGTTTTTTATACATTAGACATGAATTTGACAGCTATTATTATATCTATATTCAAAATTTTAACAAAAATTTTCCATACCTTTTTGTAAGAAGATGAAGAAAGAACTACAACAACAAAACTTTTTTGCTTTTTTATGATTGCTTTTTTTTCAATGTTGTGGCATTTTTCACTTTTGGATATTGCCAAGTCTGCTGTGTCACTCTCAGTTCAAGGGCTTTTTTTCAATATATGTAAATGGAGTAAAAATGCATGTCCAACATTCCTGGAAAAAAAAAAATCTGTATCTTAAGGGTTTGAATGTAAGTTAATGGAGTGAAAACCACAATATCTCTGTTAATACATGAACTGAACAGTGGAACTTATTTCAGACTCCTGTGCTGCGCGCCAGGGAGTTTGTATTGTCTTCACATTGCTTTCTTTACATTCAGAGTGGTCTCAAGGATTTCACATTCATGTGTCCTATGAAGTGAGACCCAGTCCAGATGTAGCAGTTTTCATTCAAGCATTGGCTGTGTTATCTTTGGGACTGCTCTGTGTCTACTGCACACTTTCAAACAGCGCAGGACATGGAGGGATGGAGGGAACAGAGGATGGGGGATGTTTGTTCTTTTTCTAGTGCAATATGCTGTACATAGGAGCTTGGCTCTCGAAATCTTACAATTTCTTGTTAAATGGGTACTTTGCTGTTTTTTTTTTCATTAAAACTTTATTGACAATTGAAACAGCCTGTGTTTTGTTTCTTATTTTAAAAGCAGTGTTCACACACATACAGTAAACAACATTTTTAAGCGCACACACAGTGTACAGCAGTAGTAGGAAATGTAGAGTTCATACAGTTCAGTCAGAGACACTCACATCAGGGAATTGACCATTTATAGCAAATCTGAGCAGCGACCAGGACTCTGCTTGAGAGAGCTAATCCCTGCTACTAACTGAAAACTACTAGAGAAGTAACTACTGAATGTAAATACATTGAAAGGCTATTACTGTAAAATGCAGAACATAAATTGGTTAAAAAAAAGTTCAATTCAGTGAAAGTGTCTCACTTAAACCCACACTCATAAGTCACCCACATCATACAAGACAAGACTCAGGTTATGTACATTAATAAAATACCACCAGGACCAGTTTTAAGAAATAGTGAGCCTCTTAAGTTATGTAGGCAGCAGTATCAGCAAGGACATCAAAGGACATCACAGCAAGATTGGGGAGAGAGTGTTTTACTCTGTGAGTCCTAGCAATATAGCCTGAAAACAAAGGATAAAGGATTTATATGTAAGAGCAACATCAAGTCCATCATAATGCACACCAGGGTTCTCCATGTGTGAAGGACTGAAGCATTCTAAAATGGCGCTTGAGATATGGCATCTTCTGGCCTAACAAACAAACAAAAATGACCTTGAGTAGAGCTGTGATGGCCAGATTTTTTCAGCTAGCCAAGAATAGTTTAACTTGAGGGGAGACTCAACATGTTGCCAAGCCAAGGATATGGGGAAGGAGAAGGGAATGATGGAGGTGGGGAGGGGGGGAAATAACGGCTCATGGCGTTATGTCCCACAGGGGAAGAAGAGGATTAATCCTAATCCTAAAAATGAGAAAATGCAGCTGAATCAGTATGTGAGGGAAAGGAAATAGTTTGACACAATACAGCATTATAAATGAATGTTTCCACTTTTAAAGAGATCAGAAAGTGAATAGTTCTCACAGTGGGTCCTAAAATAATTTGAATTTTTAATCAACTCTAGTCATTTGTGCATCAATAAAACATGACTTCACAAGTCACAACCAGTGACAATTCACACTCACTGAATGAAAGCTACTTTCATGACTAGACACCAGTTATTTAACCCCTATTGAAAGTCCCTAAAAAGTTAATTTAGCATGAACAATAGAGGCATTTCATAAGCCCTGGGAACTCAGCGCTGCTCTTTTACATGCTCTTCCCTCAGGGGAGAAAGGTGCAACCTTACATAAACTGTGATTCACTTTTCTGTCACCGAATTTCTAAAGCACTCTCCCTCAGGCAGCTGCCTTGTGCAGACAGGGGCAGCAAGGAAGGTTAAAGGAGTTTATACACACACATAGCCTCAGGAAAACTGAGAATCCACGCTTCCAGAGAGGGCCTGACCTAAACCTCATAAAGATATGAACACATTGCAGTGTTTTGTGCTGCTTGGAGAGCTGACATCAGTTGATATTATAATGTTTCAAAAGCAGTTACAACTGTCACCTTTGGGGCATTAACTTGTTTTAACTGCTCACACAGTCATTACATGTTTTTTCTGCTTTTGCAAACAGTGTATTAAGGTATGTGAGAGTCACTGTATGTTTAAACACGTTCAACACAAATCACTTGCAGACAGTCTGCCTGCCCTTTATTTGCATAGAACAAGACTGTTGTGGCTTTCCAATAAGTCCGCATGTTGACAAACTTAACTGATGCGTGCTGTAGGCCTCAGCGGTGTAACGCAAAAAACAATTACAGTGTCCAGACGTTTACCTTTGCTTTTGCTAATCCATTTATTGCTTACAACTATTTACACTATTTGCAGACACCATGGCCACAGTCAAACAACTATATGCCACACCTGGCTGCATTTTCCTTCCTGTATAAATGCAATCCATTTATAGGTAACTGCCTCCAGTGTACAAAAAGTGTATCACACCAAATAAACACTAAAGCAAATTAATGGATAAATGGCTCTTACACTCCGGCCCCTAATTGTTAGGCAGGCAAACACAAGAATTCTAAACAATACAAACAAAGAGCCATTAAACACACATAATGTTCTTAGGGTTAGAGGTAACCAGTATTTGTATACACAAACAGTTAGACATTAATAGGCAAAATTTGGTTACAGTTCTTTCCGTAAGGTTACACTTTGTTTTGAAACAAACAGATCATACAACACCATTTTTGTCAGGAAAGGTTTTCAGCACTGTGCCAAGTAGCCAAGAGCCACAAGGAGCAGTCAAATCCACTACTAAGACTATCCCCAGGAATGAGACTTTTTTTCTCTTGGTTCCCTTTTTGCTGTTCCTGAAGCAAAGGAAGATACTCCTGCACCCACTGTTTCCAGAACAAATCTGAGATATATTGAACCTGTTCCCACCTTCTTTTCATATAAAGATCTTGTTTTACAAACAGTCCTCGTGGTAAGGCACGTTTGCCTTTCATGAGGAGAATGTGACTGGGCGTTAAAGGTTCAAGATCATTGGGATCCTTGGACAGCTTAGTGATGGGCCAATCGTTAAATATGGCCTCAACTTCACAGAGAACTGTGGGAAGTCCATCATCATCCAGTGTCCACTGATGCAAAATGGAGCTGAACACCCTTCTGATCATGCGAATGACACGTTCCCAAGCACCACCGTAGTGTGATGCTAATGGTGGATTAAAACTCTATCTGATTCCATGTTGAAGTAGTGCTCCCTGTATTTTGCTGTGATTTAATCCTGCAAGAGCCTCCCTAAGTTCTCCTTCTGCGCTAACAAAATTGATGCCATGGTCCGATCACATATGAGAAACTTGGTCTCTTCTGCTCAGAAATCATTGCACAGCATTAGTGCATGCATCAGTGTCCAGTGAGTTTGCCACCTCTAGGTAAACAGCTCTGCTTGCCAAACAAGTAAAAATCACTCCATAGCATTTGCACAGGCTTCTCCCTCTCTTCACCTCAGCTGACCTGAAATAATCGACTCCAACACTCATAAACGGAGGGAGATTAGGCAAAATCCTTTCCATTGGCAGGTCTGCCATTTGTTGTTCACCTGCTCTTACAGTGTAGCATCTACAAGTATAGCAGTAAGATATGATTTTCCTTATTGTTGAATGAGCATTTGTAATCCATTTCTTCCTCCTTAGTTTGGTAGTGTGTGGTTTCTTCCACTATGCCCCAGTTATTGGTGAACATGCCTAAGGATGAGAGTTGAGATACACTGATCATTTCAAAGGATGAGTGGATGCTTGGTTTCTTCTGGCAGTGCTACCCCACTCAGTCGTCCTCCATCTCTAAGTAAACTATCCTCCAGGCATGGATTGAGTTTGTAAATAGGACTTTCCTTTCTGACTGCAGACTTTCCAGATGAGAGTGCATCAATTTCCTCCTTGAACCGCTGCTGCTGAGTGTAGCGAATGATCGAAATTTCTGCCTCCACAAGGTCATCTGATGAAACATGCTGACCCCCAAATGCACTTCTGACCTTCATCTCCAACAGCATATGAGTGGATGGGTTATTTGCATAAGAAGCCTGAAACTCCTTTCTCTTTTGGCTTATTTTCAAAAGAGTCTTCTTTACCTTGAGGAACCAGGCAACTGCAACCTTGAGCCGCCTCCAGTCTGAGAAATAAGTGATTAGTTGGTCAGTAGCGTTAAGTGAGTCCTTTACAGCATTCACAATGAAGTCTTTCTTGACTTCTGGGTCATCTGATGGAATGGTAATTTCCACGGTATATTCTGGCCAATACTTCTCTGGCTTCCAAAGAAAGTCAGGCCTTTCAATCCATCTGCTGCCAATCAGTAGGTCATCAATTTTCATACCTCTGGACACATCATCTGCCAGATTGTCTTTAGTATTTACATACCTCCATTGTGACACATTTATAGCATCTCTGATGGTTGAAAGAAGAAATTTCCCTATGGGGACATTAAACTATATCTTATCTTATCTTACCTTATCTTATCTACCAGCTTGTTTGAAACCCTGTTTGCCACAAAGGTATGAAAGCACCTGTCCTCTTGCCTTATATACTTCAGCACCGAGGTGCTATCTGTCCAAGACTGAATCTTTCAACTGTAGCTGCAGATCTGCTCTTAACATCCTGTCCATACAAAAGAACCGCAGCTTTAAGCTTCAGGCGTGGAATGGTGACCTGCTTTAGGGGTGTAACGGGTCATACAAAGGGTCATACACTGAACTGAGCAGAAACAACATACCACATCTAGTGTAAGGCCTTTCTTTCACCAACATGTTGAACTGGAAGGCATCACTCTTGATGGGCCACTGCAGACCAAGGGCTCTTTCTAAGAGAAGATTGTCCCTGTCCTGATCTAATTCATTTAAGTCATTGGCTCTGTGTTCCTCTGCTGCTGTCTGCAGTACCACGCGGCTGTTACTGACCCACTTTGTCAGGCAGAAGCCTCTTCTTTGGCAGACAGCTGTAAGATCTTTAATCAGTTAATGGCCTCTTCTTCTGATGATGTGCTCTTCAAACAGTCTTCCACGTAAAAGTTTTGCTTCACTGTTTGAATCACATCAGCTGGGAAGAGTGTCTGACTGTCCTCGGCTGTCTTCCTAAGTACATAGCAAGCACAGCTTGGGACACAAGCCCAAACAAGTGGATGGTCATCCGGGACACAATCTTTTGACTCAGGTCACCCTAAGGCCACCACAAGACACAAAGGAAGCCTTTGTCTGTTTCTGTGACCTTGACCTGTTAGAACATCTGCTGTATGACTCCCATCAAAGCCCCAGGCTCCTGCCTGAACCTTGTGAGCACTCCAAGCAGACTACTAGGGAGGTTGGGACCCTGCAAGAATTGGCTGTTCAGTGATGTTCCATTAAAAGTTACCCCACAGTCAAATACCACATGCAAAGTACTCTTCTTTGGATGGTAGATGGTGGGGGATATACCAGACCTTTCCTTCTTCACAGTCCAACTGGTGCTGAGGTATTTTCTCTGCATAACCTTTACTGATGACTTCAGTGAATAAGCTTGCGTATTCTTAAATTTCCTCTTAAGTCCAAGCAAGTTTTGCTTGCCCATAGAGACATTGTTAGGGAGTGTGGCCTGCTCTTTTAGGATGTAGCACCTTACAATGTTCAAGAACCTCATGTCTTCGCTCGACATTTGCTTGTCCTCATGAGTCCTTTCATTGAAATCATGCACGTATTGGTTGTTCAGCGGTTCCATCAGCTTGCAAACAGATCCTATTCACAGCATTAACAGCGAATCCATCTTCCAGGTTAGTGGTGTTGCTGCCTTGCACGGGACCATTAATGACCTAGCCCAACACTGTCTTGGCAGATGGGCCTCCTCCACAGCTGTTGACAATTTCCCAGGGCTCCAGGAACTTGGGAGCGTTGCTACCAATCAAGAAGTCAACAGTTGTTAAAGGCATTTTCCTTTGAGTGAGCAGATCCGGTAGTTGGTAATAGCACTTGTTAAGACCACACACTTCAAGGCCGGTAAGCACGTATGTTGGAACAACCTTGTCCTGTCCCATGGTGCATGGGAGAAAGTTTGTACTTCCTCCAATATTCAGTTCTTGTATGAGACTTTCTGAAAAGAATTTGGCAGAACTACCAGGATCCAAAAAAGCCTAAGTGTGTGTCACTTTGTCTCCCTTGCTGGACTTAACCTTGATGGACAGTAATGACAGGACACAATCATCCTTTTTGGCCCCTGTACGCTCACAAGTTCCTTGAGAAACTAATGCACCAATGCCTGGTGGTCCTTTGGACTGTTCTGAGTGTGTACCAGCTCTTTCTGTCTTAACGTGAAGCATGGTTTGATGACTTTGACCACAACTTTTGTAAGTAAGGCGCCTTTTGCAGTCCTTGCTCATGTGTCCAGTACACAGGCAGGAAAAGTAGATTCCTTTCTCCTTTAGAAGAAGTGGGTTTACACTTCTCAGTCATGCCTTGTTTTCTTGGAATATTACCTTTAGCTCCCAAATCATCCACATAGTCAGCAAAGCTATTTCCTTTCCGGTGACAAAGCTATTTCCTCTTATGTCTTTCCTACGCAGAGACTTATCCACACTCCTCAAGCCAGTTTTCACAAATGAAGAGTCTTCATGTGCAGTGGTCCTCCATTTTTCAATCAATTTGAATGGCAGTTATGACATTACTGTTCTCATGGTGGTTGGTGTATCCAGCTCTTGCATATATTCAAGTTCTTCCATCATGTTACAACAACCACGCTGGAACAAAGAGTAGGCCTGCAATGCCTTCACGTCCTCAGATTTGACTGCAGGCCAAGCCAGAGCTCCTTCGGTGTATGCGGCAGTGACTTTGAATTTCCAAAATGTTCATTTTGGAGCTTTTTTGCCAGTACATAGCCACATTCAAGAAACATATGCTGACAGCTGTGTACGAGCTCCCTTGGCTGCCCTCTAGTGAACTGCTCTAAAAAATACAAGCAATCAATGCCAGCAAATGCAAGCTTTGCTGGCGTTGTCTTCCACGCCATGCTCAAATGCTCAAATGAAGGCTCTATATTTAAGAGGATTTCCATCACATACTGGAATGTTTCTAGTTGGTAAAGACAGTGAGCGTTGCTGTTGAACAAGAGCTCCTGTAATCTCATTCTGTCTTTGCATTATGTTGTAGATGCCTCCAAATGCTTCCTCTTTGGTTTGCGGTTGCGTAGTTTGTGTGAAATCCAGTGATGATTGCACATAGGGAACAAAGAGACCATGTTGTGTTGTTTCATACACATTAGGCTGTATTTAGACCAAATCAGGCGTTGCAGCGCACCTGCTCAGGGTTGAGCAGAGGTGTGTGGGGATGTGGGCGTGTTTGTGTTCTAGAACATAACCACTGTGAAACAATCAGAAAACATTTTATTGATCTGATTCACCAGCTTTCTTGCTACCACCACTCCCTCTCTTCATACACTATGTAGCTTGTTTGACCACAGCTGCTCTCCCTCTCTCGCTGGTGTTCTCAGCTCTCTCTCTTTTTCTCTCGTCTTTTTTTAAATGAGTTGGGAAGCTGACAGCAAAGCCTAACTTTATTTTTAACATTATCAAACGAAGAGAAATGTTCTCCCCTCCTCCTAGTAATGTCTTTGTACTCCCTCATGGCAGGATTTTACAGCTCTGATAAGTCTGATCGTCGGCTGTGATATGCCACCACAGCATGATGTCGTGTTGTGTTTCTCCAAAAGTTGAGTCTGGATCAACTTCTCACTGCAAGCCTGTGCGACGCCACTGCAGCCAAAATCCGTGCAGCCTAGGCGCACTACCCCCATTCTTTTGAATGGAAGGACTGGCATTTTCGCCTCACTGCTTAATTTCGTCTGAACACGACCTTAGGTTCATGTTGGTAGCCTGGGTTGACATAAGTATCTTGGCTTGGTTTGATTGTGAGTTGTTTACTTGTCTCCTTGGGACATGCACCCATTTAGGATAGATCATTTTGCATTGGTGTTAGCTCATTTCTGTGCTTTAATGGATTTCCTGAAAAAGGTTCATACTCTTTTGCCATGGGGTTGAGAGATTTGGAGGTTGAATGCTGTTTACTTTTCCTTTCCAGGTAGGAATCCATGCCATCTGATGGAGCTTTGGATACACTTTTGCTGTCTGAAGCTTGGAGGATTGTTATTTTGGCAGTTGATGCAGCTATTCCAGCTTCTAGCTCAAGCTGTTCCTTTCTTCTCCATAGCTGTTGTTCCTGTTCCTCCAGCACATCCATCCCCTTAAAAGCTGCTGCACGGGCAAAAAATGCAGCTCTCTCAGCTTCTGCTTTAATGCATGCAGATGCTGCGACATCTGACACTATCCTCAAGGAGAATATCATCAATGACCTCATTTTCATTTTTGTCATTGTTTTCAACTTGTGACGACCTTTTTCTTATCGTCATTTTTATCTTCAGTTTTGATAGTGTGTCAATCATTTTTGCACATCATAAATTAAATCATTATTTATGATCGTTTTGCTTTAAACCATGTTTTTTTGCCTTTCAAATTCATTACCCATGGAACAAACCCATCAATGAATTATGCAGTGTTTTAGCTTCATCACACAAACCAACAAACTTAAAAAAGTGCATTTTACCTCAGGTTCACAATCTTTTTCTGGCATTAACTCTTTCACAATTTTTTTCAAATTACTTGCTTTGTTTAACTTAGCCCTTCTTGTGCTTTGTAGCCTTTCCAATGTTTCACAAAGTGCCTTGAAAGTTAGTTTAACAACTTGCTTTGGCCTATCTGATTTGGTTTCCCCATTGTGCTCATGAGTCATTAAACGTCCCATTGTCATTCATGTCATTAGCGGTAGCCCCAGTACCCATGGCAGGAAAGTTCAACCAATCATCACCATTGTTCACATTTTCCATTGCAACAACCCCGCACGAACAGAGAAACGTAACAATGTCAAAGTCAAAGTTTTGTTTCCTTTTTAGCTACCAAGCTTGGATTTGCGCCCAAAAATGTGTGCACACTAAGTTCAATGGTCATTAATTGTTAAGTAGCGCTAGCCATACCTCAAGATGAAGAATTAATGTTGATCAGCGTCCTGCCCTATCCTGCTGAATCCAAAATCCGTGGCTGTGCTGGTCCTGGTCCCCATGAGTTGGCGTCCCCGTACTGTACAATCCACAGTCGAGGTCCTTTGTCCTCCACAACAGCTCCAATCATGCACAGGAACATCCAAAATCCATCAAGCTCAGACAATGAGTGACGTTAGCTTCAAAGTTCATTGAAGCTAGTTTTTTGACTAATGTAGTGGCTTTCCAGTAAGTCACTGAGGTGCTGCATGTCAGCAAACTTAACTGACGCGTACTGTAGGCATCAGCAGTGTAACGCACTAACCAATTACAGTGTCCAGTTAACCTTTGCTTTTCCCGCTCCATACATTGCTCATAAATATTGACAATTTACAAGTTTCTTGCATCCAGGTAAAACATATCTAATAACACAGTTAGATAGCCTAACCAAACTTGAGCTACTGCTACACTACCTGCAGATGCCATGGCCACAGCCAAAAAATTGTATGCCGCACCTGGCATGCCTCATCGGGCTGCATTTTCCTTCCTGTATAAATGCAGTCCCATTCTGTCTGGGGGGCAGACACCCTCTCTATGTCTAAGAGTAGGCTTAAAACTTTCCTTTTTGATAAAGCTTATAGTTAGGGCTGACCAGGCTTGCCTTGGACCAGTCCTTAGTTATGCTGCTATAGGCCTAGACTGCCGGGGGGCTTCCCATGATGCACTGAGCTCTTCTCTTCTCCTCCTCCTCTCCATCTGTACGCATTCATGTACCATTAATGCATGTTACTAACTTGGCTTCTTCCCCGGAGTTTTTGTGCTTTCTCGTCTCACAGGAAAATCCAGAGTTCAAGTTATGAGCCATGGCTGCGGGGATGGTGGCATGGTCTTGTGGGGTTCCTGCCTTGACACCTTCCCCTGCTATTATTGTTATTATTACTACTAGTCATATCTCTATTATAATCATTATTATTGTTGTTATTATGCTTCTCTGTCTCTCTCTACCCCCTCTACCCCTCCCTCCCTCTTTCTCTCTCAACCCAACCAGTCAAGGCAGATGGCCGCCCACCTAGAGCCTGGTTCTGCTTGAGGTTTCTTCCCGTTAAAGGGGAGTTTTTCCTTGCCGCTGTCGTCAAGTGCTTGCTCATGGGGGAATGTTGGGTCTCTGTAAATTAAAGAGTACGGTCTAGACCTGCTCTATGTGAGAAGTGCCCTGAGATAAATTTTGTTATGATTTGGCACTATATTAATAAAATTGAAATATATATAAGTGTCCCCAGTGTTCAAAAAGTGTATTACACCAAATAAACACCAAGGCAAACAATGGATAAATGGCTCTTACAAAGACGACAAAAGATTATCATGACTCATTTTGGATTGTTAAGTATAATGCCATATTGTTATAACCCGTCAGAGTACACATTGTACACTGACCTAATGAGATGCTGACATGTTCATTTTCATTTCTAATTTCAGAATAATTAGATGCTCTGATTTATGCGAGACATTTTCATTTTGCCCAAGCAGTAAATAAGCCATTGCTCATTCAAAAGGGCTTTTTTTTTTCTCTCTCCATGTGCTCTTCGAAATCTCACTGTGAAAATTGCAAGCAGACCAGTAAACACACAGTTTGTTGTGCACAAAACACGAGTTATTTTAATCCTCATAATGGTTTAGGGATGAAGAAGCTAGGCAGGACGACATATCTCTCTGTGTTGATTTAACTGCAATCCCAGAAACTCCTTAGCAGCAGGTTATATTGAAGCTTAGATCCCAGAATGCAATGGTAAGGTTTTAACCACAACTCCCCCGCCCCCACCCCCCAACCTCCCACCAGCTGAAGTGAAAGCCTTCTCCTGTGGGATTGCTGGTAAATACAGACAAGTGTGTGTATGAGCATTTGTGTGTGTCCTCAGGGAGAGAAAAAAAAAGTGGGGATGGGAGGTGGGGGTGAGGACCTGCTTGGCTCAGCACTTTTTCGCACACAGCCCTGACAAAGGCCTCTCTGTTCTCCTGGCCAGTCACTCAGGGAGACGCCCTCATGATAGCCTGGTGCCTATCTCAAGGGTCACGCCTCAACTTCAGCAGCAAGAGAAGCTCCAGTCACTGGATCTTTTTGTTTACTTCTGCCTTGCTCTGCAAATTAAGTCTTTGGTGTTGGTAGCCCAAGTAGTAGGAAAAACACAGGGAGCCTTTTCTGCAGTGATATATTCCTCAATATGTGACATCTAGCAACCACATGCAAGCCTTTCATCGATAGTTTGCAATTTTATCAGCTTGCCATATAGTTTGGTTTTAACATGACGTTGTGCATCAATGCCCCTTCATGAACCACATTTCTTTGTTCAGCTGTTTCTCCATTTGCTCTGCTGCTAAGACAAAGTGAGGACAAGGCAATGAACTTGCAATATCTACCAGGTTTGTGAATCCAATCTCATGAGATGTATTAGAGAGTGATGACATTTCAATTATCACCTTCTAAAAGCTTTCTGTGTCTTACTACAGTTGCTGTCAGGGAAAATAGGTCATGGGAGGGAGCATCTTCCTGCACTGCATACATATGCTGTGAGAAATCATTGATTTCAGATGTTCGTCATCACCGTGTTGACATATATACAGTATGCCTAAAGATATAACCTCTGACAGAAAAAAACAAGAGAGCATTTCTAAAATTCACTAAAAAAAAATTGAAATGTTTTCTGTTGCATGACAACAAATAGCAAATATTTCACCAAAAAAAGCATACACATTTACATCATCCTGCAGTGTAATGTGGAAGTGAAAGAAAAGGACAAAGAACAGAAGAGCAGTTTAGGGGAAAAATAATAACATGGTATAATATAATTCAATAGGTGTGGTTCCATCCTCTGAGGAAATAAACTTCCCGTCCACAGAGAATAGGTCCTGCCGCTGTGAAAGGGCACATATGTCAGGTGTAGCACTTTAGCGGGGTGTTGGGTCAAAACACGTTGATGCAGCTGCAGCTGAGGAGTGGCTCTGGGGAATAGCATGACTTCCTTCACGCAGTCTCTGCTCTGTGGACCATGTTATAATAACTGACTCGCATCCAAACACTTACCTGTGTTTTGGAGGTGACAACTGCTTTATGTGTGTAAACAAATCTGCAGAATTGTGTTGTGTGTGGATTGGTATCATCAAGCAATAGTCAGTAAGTAGGCTATAGTCAGAAAAGATCACAATTAGTGTGTTTGAATACAGCCCTACAAAGGAAAAACGCAATAGCTAAAAATGTGCTCAATATGGAGCCGAATATGACTTTCTGGCACCTGTTTTACCACATTAAAAGACATTATGCATGTAAAATTTGCAGAAACTACAAAACAGATCTAAATACCAAATCAAACAACCACTGAAGTCGCACTAGTCTATAGCTAAAGCTAACATTAAGGTGCAATAAATGACATTCATCCTTAACGGATGTCAGCAAACAGCCATTTGCTGTGTAAAGATATAGTTGAGTAATGGTGGCTTGAGCAGTGAATGAAGTCACACTCCCTCTATGTGTGTTGTTATCCGAGCTTCTCTGTTCTTTGTTTTGGTGGCTGGTCCGGCCACACGTGTTAACATGCATGTCAGTACATGTGATTCCCTCCATGTCCTCCATGTCCATTTCCAAGATGGCGGCTGCGTCATTAACTTTCTCAAATTACAGCTGAACAGCATACTAACATGTGTTTCTGAAAGCATCTGAGGCAAGAAATAGGCAATGCACTAACTTGATCAGCACTGCCTAGTTTGATCTGGATTCCTTGAGCTGTCGGTGTTCTTTTTTTTCCCTCCAACTTTATTGAGTAAACGACACACATTTGTTTTGGTCTGAGATGTTGGTGCTATAGTGCAACATCTAGTGGCTGATTGTCATGCTGATTGTCATGTATTGCAACTTTAAATACTTTAATATTTAAATTTTTGTATATGTATGTATGTATATATTATGATCAACTGTCATGTTTGTAATTCTGTTTGTTAGCCAACATAAGTAATGAGACATTAGCTAAATTCTGACAAAATTAAGAAAAAAACACTAACCTTGCTCTTTGCATTTGTCAGGCAGAATAGATAATGGAAATCAAGACTTGGATGCAAAATGCTATAGAAAAATTCCTAGAAATAATGCAAATGTCTAAACTGGTCTTCTAGAGGAAGGTCTTTTGCAGCCCAAAGTCAATAAAATGTATCTTCTTGTTTAGGAACACTTGCACACAGCATGAATGCTGACCAACATTGGAATAGGATTTCTCTGACCACTGTTACCCTGCTGCTTTACAGATGCACTCATCACCTTTTTCCATAACCAAACCTGCAGGGCCACAAGTTATACCCTATCACGACAAAAATAGGCTATCTACAAAAAAGCAAAATTAACCATGAGTCACGGTTTCTTTTGCAAACTGGCGGCAGCGTTCCTCAGTTACCTGGCTCCGCTCTGACTGAGCCACGCTGCCTTCACTTTACAACCACACCACCAAATAAGGGTGGGGAGCGGCCAATCCATCTCTTCGGGTAATAAAAGTTAAATGCAGCCCATGAGTCGAGACATGCCTCCAGCGGGACTTGGTGCAATTGGCGTCCGCTATTGTCTGTGTCATCTCAGGCCTGTATCAGGGGGAGGAGATGATAACTGGGTATTTATATGGTGGTGACTGCTGTCTAATTCAAGACAGATGAGTGGTAAATGGCTGTAACAGATAGTCTCCGGAGACTCAAAAAACCACAATTTTCTCTTGTTGTGTCCCTCTCTGTGGGAAGGTATGTATGCAATAAAATGTTATTGTATTTTAATATATTTTCTTATTTCAATCACACACCCTCATCTCAACTGATGCCCTTCACCAAGAGAAGAGAAGAGCTTGAGTTTTGCATGTTATTTATGTTGATATCAATCTGCCCGTCACTGGCAAACAGGTCTGAGGGTGTTTTTCAGACTGTAACAACAAAACAAACTGTGATAGTAAAATATCCCATTGCTCTTCAATGGTCTTGATCTTGAATTATTCAAATATCACTCACTTTCCATGATAATTACATCACTCATTTCTAGTGTCCAAACACAGCTCTCTGTTTGTCTAATTTTTTGAATTTGCATACTCTACAGCGTTATTTGGAAGAAGAGCGTTTTTTCCCTCTGATGTTTATAGCGAATCTCTGGTGTGTCACTTCCCGGAAAGTTTTGTTTATGACAGTCTGGCTGTTGGATGAGGGTTCAGACTCTGATGATCTTGTTTGTTGACTCTGCAAACAACCATGAATACTTCCAGAAACCTGAGTTGGTGGCAGTATCAGTTTACACAGTGACATAATGACTTGGTGACACGACGCCCTGCGTGTCAGGTACATGTGTGACGTGTAACTAATTGTGTTCAGTGCAGCAACAATATCCAGCCTGCAGTCAGCCTTTGAATCACCAACATGATGAATTAGCTTTGTAAATGAAAGAAAACAATTATGTGTGTGTGTGTGTTTTCACAGACATGAATTATATGCAGGTAGTGAGTGCATGCAGACAGACAAGATATTTATAGGAAGCATAAGCCTCATGGCAATGATGGAGCATGGGATGGGAACAAGGGAACCAACTAGTTTAATTATTGCAGGGTAAACAAAAATCCCCTGCAAATACAGTACTGTGTGTACATACAGGAGGGTAGTGATTAAAAAGCTAACAGTACTTCAGCACACAGGATGGTATTTTCCATTGGTCTATAGGTTCACTACAGATTAAAATATCTCAATAACTATTGGATGGATTGTCATGAAATCTGGTACCAATGCCCATGGTGCCCAGAAGATCCTAATCACTTGGTGATTCCCAAGTTTTTCCTCTAGCACCTCCATGAGGTTGACATTTTTGGTGACTTTTAGTGAAAAGTCTTGGCATATAATGGATGGATTACCATTTGCACTGCATACATTTGGTTCAGACATTCATGTTCCCTTCAGGATAAATTGTAATAACTTTGATGATCCATTGACTTTTCATCTAGCGCTATCATAAGGCCAAACTTTCAATTTGTCCAATAATTTGGTTTACGACAAAATACCAGCAAAACTAATGACATTACCATCAACTTGTGTTTATTGTTAATTAACAAATGTTAGCATGCTTACAAGCTAAACTATGATGGTGAACATAGTAAACGCTACACCTGCCAACCATCAGCATTTTACATTTTAACTGTAAACATGTTAGCATTTAGCTTAAAGCCCCACTCTGCCTGAGTACAGCATCATGATGTGCTCAGACAGAGTGTGAAGCAAATTTTCACTTTGCGTCATTCATGAGAATTTGATCATCTTATCACTTATATGCAATCACGCCACGTCTAAAATTCTGTCTGAACACACAGAGCCGCTAGCATGGCTGTAGACTGTTAGTATCGCTGATTACTATTTGATGGGATAGTCCATATATAGTCATTATTCCCCCAAATGCCATCCTGTAGTTTCCCAAATGTTTGATGCAATGAATGACTTTGTGTTACTATTAAAGTACTCTTTCATCTCACATGCCATTGCCCTGCTTTATAAACACTGATAAAACACAATAGCTTGGCTTGAGAAGAGTTGCCCAGTAACTCCTCCCAGACTCTTTCTTACATATTCCCTTAAGACCCAAAGTCATATTTCATATCCGTTTATTTGGCCGGACGAGGAGAGTGTCCAATTCATTTTCTTTTAAGTTTACAATGGACTTCTTAAGGCCACAGTTACTGCAGGGACGTCAGATTTTTCAGGGCACTCAAAGGAAATTATAAATGGGCTGAGTAATTGAAAAGAAAACACTGGAAGGGAAAGGATCTGTGTTTTAAGGGAAGGCATAATGACTGCCTGCGTTGTTTCCCCTTCACATCATATTACAGTGTTAATGGACGTCCTCTCTTCCAGCTGGCAGTGGCGAAGAGCTATACAGTAACAAATAACAATCCAGTAGTCAATCAATTCAAAAACTAAACAACCACTAAGATAAGACACTATGGTAGAGGCAAGAAGACTGAAACCGATCTGAAAATGTGTCTGGGATCTATGGATTTTTATTTTTTTTCAAATGCTGCATCTCATCACATCTTTCTGACACTTTGTTTTTAAATGAATGATGTATTGATTGACCCCTTTCAGTTAATGCATCCGTGTGTCTAGATTTTTGAAACAGCCTTCAGAAATGATGCAACCCGTGCCAAGGGTGCAAAGATTAGAAGTCAAAACAAGGTGGCATATTTTTTGGAACCACTGAGTAGGACCTTTGTTATTTGTTGTTTGTGGTACAATGTTTTAATAATGTTATTAAAGTCCCTTGATAACAGTGTTAGAGCAACATTTACTTGGGTGTATCTCAGACAAACCATAACTGAGACACTGAATATCTGCTCTTTTATAATATAATGTAATATATTACAGTTGTTCTGCAATAAGTATAAACTTTCTGAATACATTCAGTATAGTATGTTAGAGAATTGATAAGGTGCTATTTTGTTCACCTCATTGTATGTGTGTGGGTTTGGGTTCAAACATCAGATACACCTTAAAGTGATTTATTATTTTTCTACCATAAAGTTGGGGAATCTGTGAGAGACAGATTTAAGATAAGAATGGTCAACAGAGGCCAGTAAGTCTCTTGTATGGGTCAAGCCAAAGAAAACCCCATATGTAATACATTTCCCATGATGCAACTAGATAGCATCTTTCATTAGACCCCCCTGCTTGGTACATGTCCGTGTGTTTCAAATTCCACACCCTCAGTTTGTAACAAACACTTTCTGTCATAATTCTGTAATCTCCGAACCCAAGCTGAGACTTCCCTGATGACATCACCATGACATCATCTGTGTTATTTTCTCAGACTTGGAGAAGCTCCTCCACAGCCACAAAAGACATTATTTTTTTTATTACATTAACTGTTTTCACAGGCTGAGTAGTACTAACCATGAGAAGTTTATTGGCTTTCAAGCCTGCTATCATTCTCAACGCTTCGTCACACGCCTCTGCATCTGATATCGACGTGCAAAGCACCCTTTAGCATCTGTATGAGATGCACCGGGCTTTCAACTAACACCAATGTAAACCCATCTGCATCATTATTAGACGCAATGAGACCAATGACATCTATATAAGATGACATTTCCTTGTTAGGAGGAAGCGGGTTGGGTGGATGGCTGTATAGTTAGAAGTCAACTTTGTTGCAGGAGACCACTGTTCGTCTCCCCTTTCCAACCATGAGTGTCACATTTCCAACTACGACTCGGGACAGTTTTTTGTTGTGGTGTTTTTTTGTTGCCATGACCACGTTTTAAGCAATCATTTTAACCCAAACCACAATCTCTCCGCCAACCTAACCAAGTGGTTTTTGTGCCTAGACCAGTTGCTGTGAACATGTAATATAACTGTGGATGTGTCTACGTTGAATTTAGTTGAAAGCCCGGTGCGTTGCCATACAAGGGTATCTTGTGCATCTGTATGAGAACATGTTGAGCTTTTATGTGTGCAATTGGTGGAATGCCCCTTTAAAATTCATTACAAGGCAATGCAATAGGCTCACATACAGTTACAGACAACACAGATAATTATGAACATCATTTGAAACTCATTTAACAAGTGACACATTTCAGTTCACTTGAGTTCAATATCAACACCAGGCTGTCCAAATGAAACAAGCATACTCTGAAACTCACAAGATAGTCTCAATTTCGTTAAAAAACAAGAAACTTTGCCTGAGACTGAACAAGCACTAGTGAAAACCAGAGAGGTTAAAAGTTCACACATACTGTTATCACCACCAGCTCGCCCCCTGAACACGAGCAACTGACTCGGATGTTTCGTGTGTTCGCACACCCTTCCAGTTGCTGCCCTGCTCTGCAGCTGGAAGACCAGGGGACAGAGGCATTGTTTTGTATGTTAACACAGTCTATCCCGCTGAGGTAAAAATAGTTCCCAGCTCTATTCTCTCGAAGCAGAGCCAGCGACGGCTCAGCCAAAAACAATATTTGGACATGGCAGCAGATGTCCCCAAACAAGCCCAGTAGGACAGGCCGTGAGGGGAACTTTTGGCATCGCCTGACTCCAGGGAGAGGGGAGAATAAGCTGGAAACAATGTGGTTTATGAGGACACTTAAGGGAGAGCATGAGTGGCTGCTTGTATCTCAATTCGAGACACTCAATGGGAGGCTCAGATTTATAGATGATGAAGAACCTGCCTCTTTAGATGAAGTGGGGGATAGTTCATAGAGTTCGCTAACTTATTCCTGGCTGTACAAGTCAGGGAACTTTTTCTTTGATTTGGGGGCTGAAAGATAGGTCTTTCCCTCTTTATTTTATTTTTGAGACTGAAACAGCAACAGAAAATTACAGGAAATGAGCACTAGTTTGTGCCTTTCAGGCACAGATAGTCTGATCATTGTCAGATTTCCCAAGAAAAGTGGTCCTTCATTGCTTTTTTTCTGCTGCTCTTTTGTCCTCTTTTGTACAAAATAAACATTCTTTACAGATTTCATGGAAAAACAACATAAAGCCAAGTTGCACTCCCCAACCTCAGATCTGGCAGGTAAATCACTTTCATACATGTGGTAATATCATAACTTTAACACACATTTGTCCTATACTGACCGACACGATTACAGATAACACAACAGAAAGCCATCCCCCTGACAGCATAAAACATCTTGATAAATGAAAATACTTCTCTGTAGTATCCTCCTTATTTTGTATATATGAGAACTATCTGAGCTGCCACATTACATTGAATGACTCTCTCATTTCAGGTCATGCATGTAGCCTCAGTCACTGCGGATCTGCTGCATGCCTGAAACTCCAGTGCCAACGCCGAGTAATAAACAGAGTATCAATATGACAGATATTTCAGTTATTGATCAACTGAGATGTGAGGTTTTTTTTAAGTGAGTCTGTTTTGTGTCATGATCATATCTGTCACATACTCACACTCATATCTCATTTTGTATTTTATATTCCGGTAAAGTTTGTGTATGCTGTGCTTCTAGTTTAAATTAGTTTTATATTTAATTCTCTTCTCTGTTTGGTTATCTATGGCAGCTGGAAAGGAGTACAAAGTAAGAATTTCATTGTACAACTGACTGTTGTCTGTACATATGACAATAAGGATTTGATTTATCTTCTTTCTAAGTGCTTGGTCATAGCAGAAAGTGGCAAAACAAAACACAAGTCCTTTAAAAATACGGTAAGGTGGTTGTGTAGTATTTAATGGACCAATCCCAACCAAGGAATAGTTAGTCAAGTCATGTATATACTTGTATTTTTTATCTGTGTTTTATCAGGGTTTATTCTTAAGTGATGTTTTAGGATAAAAGCATGACCTTGAATGATTTCCATTGAGGTCAGAAGATTTGTGTCTTATAATCAGTCTTAAAGGTCTGAAACAAATGAATCTTATCTCCCAATCTACCCTTAACACAGCATACAAAGGCCCTGCTTTGTACTAAGCAACTTAAGAGTAATTCAGTTTTCAATAAGAACACAAACCTTTCCCACTCTGCATACAGCTTCTGTAGATATGAGAAAGAAATTTAGTGATATCCAGCGGACCTCAAGATGGAACCAAGTTATGCAGCCGGATCCCTCTTTTTTTTTTTTTTTTTTTTTTACAACTTCATCCCCTGTTTGTCACGTCTTTTCTCATGACTTCAGGAGACACTTCAACACCCCTAAGAGCTGCAATGCTGATTTTCCATCTCAATCAGCAGCATCAGCGAGAGAGAAACCTACACCACCTCCAGAGACCATCAGACAATGGCCCTCACATCAGTTTTTACTCCCCCTCCTCAACCAGACTAACAAACTGTGACCTGAACCTGGCACTCTGACATGGCAGTGGTTCAAATCGACAAACTAAGAGACATGAGTGCTACATGATCCTGTTTTATTCTGGCAAGCTTATAATGCCTCCAACACCACTGCCAAAATGCAGAGACTATAAGTTTCTGTCATTAGAGCCATTAAGGACATGTAATCTAAAGTAATGTCTCTTATTTCCATGCATAGCGTCTGTTATTCAAAGACTAAACACCTTAACCACACTTTCATGTACCAATCTGCTTCTACATGTCACCAATTAATAATTAAATAAATAGAGTCATAAAGTCTGTTATGTTACAAATCACCTGAGAGCATACCTGTGAGCCAGTTCTGTAACATAACTTGGTGTGCCATCAGCAAAGATAATGGAGTTGTTTTTCAGACATCAACAGATCTAACCAGCTGAACCAGAATGTGAGGTTTAAAATTTGGGCCAATATTACACCACCGAACAATGAAGTTGTCAAGTCTTGTCTTGACAAGTGTAAAAATACAGGATCAGTATATGTGGGTTCACCTGACGGTGGTTACATTTACTTATACAGCATAAAATTGAAAACAGGAGTTGAAACACAATGTCGTTGGACAGCTGTGTCCTACGGTGCCATCAGGAGAAAGGGAGAGAGTAGAAAGGAAGGAAAAGAGGCGACGGTGCAGCGCTCATTGTCACCACGCCGGCTTATTGTTCACACTCCTTCACATGCTCCTGTCTGCCCCGGGCTTTTTATCGTGTTGTGGCACGTGAGCTACAGCTGAGAGGTCCTTTCTCTATCTGAGGAAAAGGCCTCCTCTGCTGAGTGAAGGTGAGGAAGGAAACTGTGACAGAATGGTCATGTGTTGGACTTCCTCTGATAAAGTTGGCTGAGTTTTCAGACATTTAAGCGAAGGAAGAAGGCTGTAAATAAATTGTAAAGAGGACAACACGCTTTTTGTGATTGCCTCTAATTTTTATATTGTAGTGTGTCGGATGTCTATCTGTAGCCTTTGTTGTTACAGTTGTTGCTACAGTTGTTCACGTTGTCTACTCCCATATTTCGGATCAGGTTTTGGATCGAACATGAACAGATGTATTTGAAAAGTTTCCATTTTGAGTAAAGAACAAGAAAAAGAAGTTAATTCCTGCTACTGCTGTTTGTTAACGTAGCCTCCAGAGGAGCAGCTTCCAGAGGCTAACCAATCAGAACAGAGCAGACTTATCAGGGGAGGGGCCTTAAAGACTCTGTTTACACTTGATTTTAAAATGCATCTTGAGAGATTGGATCACAAGTGGACAACACTAAATACAAATATAAACGCCCACCATGACTCATTGTGATCCGATCACTCAAACCACTTGCCGAGGTGATCTGGGACGCGTTTGACCAGATATCGTTTGTAGGGGTAAAAGCTAATGTGTCCTGATGCGTCCCCAACAAGGACATAACAGGAAAATACGTCATCAATGCAGGACGAGGTGGTTTTTTGGTGACTGCACGCCATCGCCAAATGACTTTATCCTGCCAATCTCAACAGTTGGAATAGCCCCTACATGTATATTAGTTCTTGAAACATTTTGTTTTCTTAGCTAGCCTGTGCGAAACAAATCTGGTGCTTGTCTGGTGACATGTAACAACACTGACGTAGGCAGTGACAACATTGGAACTCAAGTGGTCAGCTGGAGACACCTTTGAGATGCACAATAGACACAGGTGTGAACAACGATGTGTCTCGGCTGTCCACTTTTGTTCAGATCACCAAAATGCATTTTAAAACCAAGTGTAAACAGCCTCAAAGAGACGGTTTCACACAGAGGCTGAACTGAGCAGCTCCACAAAAGGTCAGTATACAATAAATAAGGAGTTGTTAAAACACTTAGGAAAGGTTTGGGGAAGACGTTGGTTACAGTTAATAAAAACATGAACATTAATTGCAGGTCTGTGACTTTTACACTTGTCACATTTTAATAAAATTTCTACTTTTTTAAGCTTTTTTCCAAGCTTTTTGTCCTATGTTTGATGTGACTTTCAGGAGCCGCCCACCAAGTCAGATTGCATGTTTCTGACAGTTATCTTAAAAATGGTAACACCATGGAATTAAAATCATCTTCACTTGATTTAGGTTGCCAGTGATGAGCATGTTAATAATACTAGTAGTCAAGAAATGTCTGAGCTTTAGACAGCCCAACTGCAGGCTTAAACATGGCACATTAGTATTAGCCTCATCCTGTTTCAACAGGCTGCAACTAAAATATTGTTCCATGTGAGTCTTTCCTGTAAAATCCATACACTGAAAAAAATATCCTTGTTATGATTCCTGCAAGTCAGAGCCATTTACTGTAAGCTACCAGACAAACTCAAAATGGTCCAACCACTGGCCCTGATGTTGACAGTCATACAGCCCATCATGGGCTCTGGTTTGTTTCAGAGGACACAGTAGTTTGGCCCGCCTCCAGAGGCAACAACATCTGGATTTCTGCTCTTAATAGGTTTTGCTTAATGGTAAAAGCACCGAGTGTGATGGACTGTGTCTCCCTAAAAAACTAAATCTCAGTCAAGTGGACATCAGCTACGATGACAGTGTAGTGTTACGGAGATTTTAGATAGGAACTGCATTAGTCATACATTTTGAAAAGGACAAGGAAAAAGGAAAATTAATTTGGCATTTTTAGCTCGTTCTGCTGAGTTTTGTGATGTGAATATATCACCCATTCTGTAAATAAGACTCATTTGAAACACTCTTGGGTATTTTACACATAACCAGATGGCTATTTAGTGTTTAGTGTGTCTCTCAGAGGGGTTGAAAAGCCACCATTTGAAACTCATGTCTCTCATTATTCACACTGCTGTTGTTTTAGTCTGGGATTATACTGACGTTTAACAACCGAGTTGAGCACAAATCCATTATATCAGGCAGGCAAGAAACCAAGTCAAACCAAATAGGCTAATGGAGAAATTGCTTTTATGATAAAAGAAGTCAGCAGTTCATCGCTGGAAACCAATTAATTTGCATATGTCTGTGTCATGCAGCCTGATGTTTGAACAACACGGCTTACTGCAGAGAACTTACCCTACATGACAACTACAAGTGTCTGGAGCTCTGTATAATGAAACATGCATGGTATTTTTCTAGTTACACCAATATTTATTAGACACACAACAGCTGTGAAGGCAAAACATATCAATTGTTGCATTAGATTTCACTGGGTGGATACAGAGAATAACAACTCTGCAGAGCTCACGTTGTTCCTAATCAGCATTTTTGTAATGTGAAAGTGACAAACCCACAGAGAAGTATCACCCGACTGCAGTTCCCTCATCTCTACAGAGTGTTTTAGCATCTTTTAGCTCATTGTTTTGGTTATATAACAGCTGATTTCATTAAAAAAGCATTGACAAATCCACGGTATACCACCTACCCAGCACCAAACTGCAGACAGACAAAGCGACTAGCTGGTGAACATAGTGGAGCATTTAGCAGCTAAAGAGTCAAATGTTTCCCTCAAGAGTTGGTGGAGACATTAGTCAGGTGGGCAGTAGCACAACTATGCTAATTGTTCCATGTCTGCTGGATGTGTAAATAGGCACACTCAACAACTTTATAAGGTGGTAGTATGTTAGTGTTGTTTTTACAGATTGTCGCACTGCCCTTGAGTGGCCAAAATAAGATAATTAATGAGGGTTTAAAAAGTATAATAATTTGCTAAGTAATTGTTTAAAGCTGCATTTTTTTATCATTAGCAGACCTCTTGATCACGGCCTACATCTAAAATATTTTGGTATTGGCATCACAACAGTTTGAAGTCTTTGTGCTGAGCTAGAGTGAAACCTATCTTCTCTTCTAACCCACAGAGATAAAACAAGTTTCTCATCTCAGTCTTAGCAAGAGCTGAAGTAGGTATAATAGTTACTATGTTCACCGTCTTAGTTCAGCGCACCATGCTAACATTTGTTAAATTAGCACTACACCCAAAGTAAAGCTGAGGCTAATAGGAGTGTCATTAGTTTTATTAGTTTGAAAGTTTGTCTTTGTTTTCTGATCTTTGAGTTAAAGTGAGTGAAGTTTATGATATTGAACCACCACATATTAATGGTGATGGCAAGAATAGCATGCATGCCAGCATCTTTCTTAAAGTGAATTAGTGATGAATTACCCTCATGCATGAATCATACATCAATAATAGCGTAATTTTATTTAAAAAAGCATGGCAAAAATAGCATATTGTCAATATTTTAGAGACCCCCCAAAATTTCACAAATCATGCTTTCAGGGGAGCTCATGTCTTATTAAGAGGAGCAAAGCTTCATCTGCACTAAACTTTTAGAAAGAACTAAATGTTATGGATTAACTTTAAAATACAGATTAACCTACTCATAGTAAGTGCTATTAACCATTTCTTTACCATGATCATTTATTCTCATCAGAGGTGTTGTTCTCATGGTTAGTGTCTAAAAGTGTCACTATCTGATACTGTATCTTTCATGCTGAGGATGTGCTGTCATATGTCACAATCAGAGTGTGAACACTTTCCCACAGCTTGACAGACACACATGGAAACCTCGTGTCAGACACTGACTGCTGTTGATAATGTTGTGGTTTCAGATATTAGCATTTAAAGGGATATATACAGATACGGTTGAAATAAACCCACATGCATTGCACATGCTGCTGCACAAGTTGTTCTCATACAGAGAGAAAAAACAAACCTGCTCACACAAACATTGGCTTCATCAGCAGTCTAGGTCCTCTCATTACAGGAAGGTCTTTGTTTTGTGGATGTTAAAGGAATTGTTTATGTCTGTTTGTTGTGGATGTTCCCTGTTTGGTGTTGTATGATTACATCATCAAACTCACTGAGAGAACAGTGTTGCTTACAGAGCAAATTATGTTAAATAGCGTGACATAAGATTAAAATGATGTATTTGCTTATGTGAGCCTTTATTAGTTTCACAGCTTCAGGGCTTGGTGACTATGAATGAAACAGCACCAGAATATAAACTGTCATGTGCATAAGACATTAAACATTTTATCTTAAATAATGATTTATGTGCAAAATATATTTTTTTTCTACAACCACTCATGACAACGTAAGTACCCTTAAAAGTACTCATCTCATTAATATCCACCAACATTTGCATAGCTATTTTTTAATATATCATAAAACACATTGATCTGCATTGTCCATGTTTAGCAGTCTTCTTCTGCTTCGCCTTCTGCTGGTATGATATTGATCTATAGGTTAGCATAAAACCATGAGAATAAGTATTGCGCATTTGAAAACTCCACAGGGTACCTTTAAGGCTTTAGTTATGGTTGTGTGACTAAAATCACTTTGTTATGAAATGATCAAACACTCCACACTTATCTTTCCCCAGCACTACATGAATGTGACACTTATTCGTGCATCGACACAAAATTTTAGCAGTAAATATAAACTCTTGTTGCAAATGAGTTGCACATGAATGTAGTTTGCAGGACACAGAGATGCTTTATAATATTATCTGCAACACTCACTGGTTGGCTCTATTAGATCACAAGCCGTTAAGAGTTTCCCAAGGTCATAAACAGCGCTGTCAGAAACTGAACATCTTTCTCATAACATAATCTTATAAGCCCTGTGTGACTGTACTGACAGCTGACTAACATGGAGCTCCTGATTTGAGGGATTTCATTTCAAATCTAAATAACACCAAAGCCAACTTTTCCCAGTGTGAGCAGGCCTTGTTATAAAAAAGTATAAGAAATCTGCACTGACTGTCACGACATTGAGTGATGGGGAGCTTGTCCATTTTGGCACAGGCTTAATTTCGTGTGGAGAACATTAAACTTCTGGTTGCTCAGCAGTGGAGAGGGAAACAGCCTTTGGCTCCACGGACACTTACAAAAGGCCAAAAGGGGAGCTGAGCAGAGCACACACAAACATGAGTAATGACATCCAGCTGCTGGCGCACGCGCACGCACACGCACAGACACACGGTTAATGAAACAACACGATTCAGTAGCCTGTAGATTCAAGAAACAACATTATCAAAGCTTTGTGTGTAACAGCACTGGTGATTTGTTCTAGACTGTTATATGCAGTGTGACAAGCAACTCTATATACACACACACCCTTTTTAACCTCTATTTCCACACGCGCACGCAGACTTGCTGCATAAAAGGATATTTGCAAATGCAAATGCCACTGCCTGCCTCATCTGGTTGAAAGTTGTGGGTGATGAGGTTTTTGTGTAGAACGTTGTGTTTGGCTCATATGTGATTGCTAACTTACTCATCTCTGTATTGAAAACACACAGATGAGACATCACGCTATGGCTTTGGTGACTTAGGTTTCACTACTGTTTATAAAGAGCTGATTTAGAAAGAGGTAGGACACTCAAAACTAATATATAAGCAAATATCAACACTTATTTATGTTGCAGGGAAGCACCAAGGAGTGTGATTATGTGCGTGTGCATGAGTGTGTTTGCATTAAAAAAATAACCTCAAAGGGGAGCATGTGGACTTTTCTTGATAAGAAACCTCACTGAACCAGTTTCTGAACTGAGCCTGGACACACTGGGGACTTTCCAAGCTCTTATCTAACACTTGCGGAGGTGATGTCACTGTCCATGGACACTAATAGGATGGCATGGTGACATCTTATGAGTTTAGTCCTTGTCCTGAGCTTGCCATTGTCCTGAGTATAATATAATGAGTGTGAGAATGCTCATTTCCTACATTTAGTTTTATCGCCTGTTTATTCCTTTTAAAGGAATATTATGATGTCAACTTACTCTCAAATTTTAGTCCACTATGAGTATTGTTCACTGTAACATTTTACTCACCACCTTTATTGTAGAGGTTTGGGTAACAGCGTCGATCACGGAAGCACAAACCTCCTACAACTTTAAAAAAGAACTTTGAGTTCAACCAAAAGTAAACAGAGAGAGTAGTCTCCTGGAAATTCCTGTAGGTTTTGTAACCAATTGCCTGGCCATGCCTTACTTTATTCATTCAGGCCGTATTCATGCACACGTGCTGGTTTGTTTGTGTGGATGTGAGGTTGTGGGTTGCTTTCAATTAAGCTTGTTTGCATGTGTACCACTGAAACTGGCAAGTGAAGTAACCTCTTGACTCAGTGTTGTGTTGTGTTGAGTCGTGGGGCATGCTCCTATGAAGTGGTCAAGTTAATCACATAGCAAATACAATAACATGAAAATATGTTCCATGAACAGAATATTTGTCCTGGTCAGCCATACAGTTGGCTCAGAAACAGCGCTCAATAAAAGATCAACAAGTTTTAGAACAATTGCTAACTAGCTGTTACCTTGTGAGGCAGCTGAATTCACAAGATCACAGCATCACGAGATCACACAAGAATCCATCTTGTCAGGCTTCAAGTTATGTGCTTGTGTCCGAGCCACCGGTGGTTCAGACCAGTCAGTGTCCTATGAGGATTCTTACGTAATCTTGCAAATCCAGCTGCCTCACAAGGTAAGACAGTGATTGACAGATGGTTCATCCAATCACCTGCCAATCATTTTTTGAAAGTGCCTGCCCTTTTCCAAACAGTTTCTAAGGATGACTTCTCAGATGGTTCTGTGTAACAAACCATCTGGCGCGTCAGGTCAAGCTAGCTTGTTTGCAGAGAGCACTATTTCATGATATATGACAAAATTAGCACTGTGAACTGCATTATATTCATTCATTTCCCTTCTTAGTGACAAGTCACAACCTTAACGTGATAATACAGAGGATACATTGATCTGGCGGTAAATTTGTGCGTAGCGCTGAGCACAACAATCCTATACCTCGGCCATAGTTCTCATGAACTAGAAAAGTTTCACAGCGGCCTTTACCTACTGAAAGAGGGCATCCATGAGCCACTAAAGCTATTGCATTTATGGCAACTGAAATAGATATTATATAAACTCTCTCACATATGCTGAAGAACTAGTAAAAAAAAAAAAAAACAAGCCCTCAGGAACAGCACTGGGCTGTAAGGTGATTGTGGCATAGTGGCCACAGTTGGAACTGCAAGGCAAATGATGCCCACTTTCCCAAAAAAGACTTCCTCATACACTCAGTTATAAGCACAAAAGTTACATGCAGGCTGACAAATACCACAATTTCCCTTTAAGTGTTGCAGGCAGAAATCTATTCCATTGTCCTTTTACTTGTTGAAAGGTGAGAACAGACTTTAGCGAGACCAGCATTCATCACAGGACACATCATCTTCTTGGGTGTATTTCATCCATAAGTGTCAGTGACCTGGCTAAAGTTATCATTTATTATCATTTGACTGTCATTTAGCGCTGCCTGCTTAAAGAAATCCCTAATTTACAGTATATTCATATAAAACTACAGACATTAGGTACATATGGGAGCGGGTTTTGTTTAGATAACATGATCTCCTCTATTTGTGCAGTGTAAAATATGGGAATCAGGTGGGACCAGCTGTCAGATTCTGCAAAGCTATTGCGCTAAGTATATAAACAACTTACAAAACTGTCACCAAAATGTGTTCATGATTCACATTAAAAAGCACTTAAACTTTGATGCTGCAGTTCAAATAAAGACGCTGTGGCAGGTTATAATTTCAGCGTCAGCTGAGGGAAACAGGGGAAACACTTAATGCTTTGGGGGCACCAGCTGTGTCTCCTTGGCCAGGCCCAGGTCTCAGCAGGGATTTTTTTTTTTTTTACAAAGCTGACAGTAAAACATAGAGACACTGTAACCTGAGATCAGCCATTGAGGGAGCGAGACAGAGGGAGCGCAGAAAAACAAATCTTTCCAATGTTGCCAGTGTGTGTTAAAGAGAGAGGGATGGATTAGTGCAGGGCGGAGGAGGTGGAGCATCCCTCCCCCTTCCTTGACAGATAACTGCACGCATGTACAGAGAGAAACAAAGGCGGAGGTGATTTATGGAGAAAGAAGAGCCAAAAGAAGAGAAGAAATATGCCATTTAGATAAAAAGACATAATAACACATTACTGAAACCTCAAAATTGGCTGAAACAAAGTAACTGCTGTGATTTTTGATAATGTGAGAGAACACTGTGGTGCCATGACTGTTTGGGCTCTGCATTATGAAAAAGGTGCATTGAGGACTAAACCAGAACCTATTCCAGTTTAAATATAAAGTGTTTAAATATGGATAATAATGTATCATCGGTGATAATCAGCAAGCAATTTAGAAAACCACCCCACAGGTAAAAAGATATTTTTGTATATAAGTACCATTAGAGAAAACAGTTTTATGTCTCATTCAGTGAAATATGTCAACATCCATGCATAGACTTAAGAAATGTGCAATTATTTTTGAAATTGGTGCCCAATGACTAGACAAAACTGAGAAAAAGGCTGTAGATTCCCCTTACTGCTCTTAAGAAGGAATCCTACAACAACCAGAATGCACTGCTTGTGTCTCATCCAATGAGCTTCCAGTGAGCTACTCAGAGTGTGTTTACGACCAGCTGGTTAGCAAAGACAAAGTCTTAGATTTTACCATCCTTGAAGGCACCACTACTGAAAATGCAGAAACGTAGTTTGTAGTCTGACACAGATCTCCAAGATCCTTTTGCCGGCAACTGAGCGGGGAGCTCTGGGAGCAGGCAACATGGAGGGAAGTTAAACATTGTTCATTTGTATATATTATCCACATTATAATGATGCCGCTGGTTGAAAATCAGCAAAGTTTCTCTTTAGTTTCCAGTAAGTTGGTTACCCATTAAATGATCTCTGATCTTGGATTGTGTGGATATACTACTAAGCACAACACTGTTATCTCTGACATCCATCACAATATCTCATAGAATATATATATATATAGAATATATTTTCGCTGTAAACACTTTTATGCTCCTGCAGATGTCATCCAGTTTATGAAAATTCAGCTTCGGGGTTGTGGACATGGATGTTTTATCCATCCATCCATCCATCCATCCATCCAACCATCCATCCATCCATCCATCCATCCATCCATTCATCCATCCATCTATCCATCCATTCATCTGGAGCTAGGCGAGAGGCAGGATACACCCCAAACAGGTCGCCAGTCAGTCACAGAGCTGACATATATTCACACTCACATTCACTCACATTCACATGACATCATGACAAAATGATGGCAAATCACACACTTTGTTTTTAAGTTTCAACACCATATTTATAACACAAACTTATCAAGACAGCATTGTGCATGTCGCCTAAAACACTGACGTTCATGATGCCCCAGACACTTGCTAAACTTAATTATTGCCGTAGAACTAGCAATGCAAAACTCACCTCATCTTTGTATAGTGGCCTTATTTTATTGTTGTATTTTGCTCGTTCTTTGAAAGGCAGAGCTTTAGCTTACTCGAAAGGGGCTATAAAAGTAAAGATTGACTTACATGGTGGTTCTATATCTATTATGAGATTGCTGGGAGGTTTAGATTGTCAGGCATTCAGTGTTTTGAAAGCTTCAGTATCACTGGGTAGACATCGAGAGCACCAGCTGTAACCCCATACTTGACCTCTATGACCCTCTAACCCTTATCGTAACATGCAGAAAAGACAGGGTGAAAAATGTATCCTAAAAAAAAAAAAAAGTGGTGGCATGACACAACCCAGAACTACAACTATGAAAGCCAATAATTTAAATAAAACATTGTTGGTGGAAGATTAAATAGATTTAAAAATTTCCGCAAGCACACACAAAAAACAACTAACACCAACCAAAACAAAGGGGGATATCCTGTTTTTCCAGAGCCCACTCCTCCCAGAATAGCACAGCATGGCAGGGAGGTTGTTATCGCTCTTATCATGGCCCGCATTATAATGGTCTATGTGGCAAGGAAACATCCCTTATTGTTTTCTCACAGGCTTCCTCTCAGACTAGGGGCCGAAGCGGCCGAGAGGGGCCCCGTACGGCTGGTATCACTGTCGTTCTCCTCCTGCACCGCCCACCTCATTAAGACATCGTATCTCCATTACTCTTTAGCTAATGTTACATACATCCCACCCTTAAACGCTATCTTAAGTTGCATTTGGATGAGGGTGTATTGCACAGGTAGAGATAGACAAAATCTCATCAGCTCCCACTTCTACTGGTGCCAGTACGACTGCTATGGTTACACAACCTGTAAACACTTGATGACCGGTGTATTTAAGTTGTGTCAACAATGTTTCAGAAGTAAAAAAACAGAGTGATACATGAACTAACATGCCTGTTGAGCACATGCAGGGCATAGTTTAGTAAGAATCCCATGCATCTATATGCATTGCACATTGCTTACACCCGGCGATGGTTTGTGTATCATAAACACGCAAACTTGCACACACACGAGACATATTCACACATCAGTTACACCCATATCTGTATCACTCCCCAGAGTGTGCCACTTCTCATATCCACTCACTGATAGTTTGGTATGTGAAAGTATCACAGGCTCATAACAAGCAGCTTTACACAGCAGCTGCTGCTCTGCTCATGTGCACGCTTGCTGGCACGCCTTACTCCATAAGTAAACCCACGCTCCAGATATTTGCGCCATGCGATCTGACCCAAGCCAGGGGCATTGTGCACTTGCGCAGGGGTCAAGGCAAACTTCAGCGGAGGTCGAAAAGTCAGCAATTTGAACAGCAAGGTCAAAACTTTCAGCTGCAGGGCATGATGGGCAGGAGGTTTGGGATGGGATGGTGCAGCAGCTTCATTCCTTCCCATCAGAGGAGCTTCACTATGTGTGCTGCTGCCAAGGTGAGGTTGTGTATGCAAGTTTGTTCTGGTGGGACAATAGAGGCTCTGGTGTTTGCTCCATTTGGCTCAGACATATTTTTTGTTTGTGGTGTTACAATATCTTCCCTCTAATCTAGTAGACCATGCCAAAACTGGATTGTTTCTACTGAGCACAATGTCCTCTTACACTACATGCATACATTTGTGGCTGAAACACACTGCAAACTGAATGTCTTAGTGTTCAACTATCACTTGAATTTCAAATACAACACCTCATTTTTTTTAGGGTGAGCTGTGTTTGCTGCAGCACAACACAGAAATTGATTTTGACCATTTGGTTTTGCAGCCACACACAGCAACACGTGCCAATGTGGTTGAGCTCCACGAGACAAGGACATGTTTCGGTTTTTATTTTCCAAATGACAGTCAAAGACGGTTGATGCTTTGATTTGCTGTCTGTACAAATGCAAATGTCTGCACCTACAGCCACACCTATCCGTATTTATCTATGAAAATGGTACATACAGTAACTGGTTCAATTATCTTTAACAATATTATTCCAAACACACTGACAATGAGTGAACGCCTACACATGTAGACTCTGTTCAAATAGACCACAGATTTGCACAGAGTCCTCTAATTTAATAATGTAAACATATGGCATTTTTAATGTTAGCGCCTTTAACTGCAAATAGAGAGGTCCTCCCTGTTCATTTAAGAGTCAAGGTCATGATGTTGGAGCAGCCCTGACACTGAATGCACTGCATAGTGAAAAATGTGCACCTGTCTCGCTAACTGTCAGGGCCAACTGTTGAGGACAGACGGTCGTGGGAAAAATCAGAGCACGCTGCGCTGTGATGTTTTGTTAGTCTGTCTCAGCTGAGTAAAGAGATGATTCGCCAGCTGAGGGACAAGAGCTAAATTTACAATCCACTGGAGCACTTGACTGGCCAAATGTGCCATAGCTCTATGTGACAAAGATCAGGAAGAATTATATTTTAATCTCCGCAGAGTATTTTTAGAGAAACTTTAATGAAAGGAGAAAATAAATTCTGATTTTCTTACCTTTGTTGCATTTGCACAAATAAACACATATCTTTAAGAAGTGCTTTTGCTTCCAAAGGTTTTCAGCAATAGAATCACCTTTTCATTAGTTTCATTAGTTTATAAAAGATGATATTAATCATGATTAACAGATTATTTCAATTTATGCTATTCAGCATATTCATTAACTGCCAGTGATGCAACTTTCATTTCATGATAAGAAAGCTGACAAGGTTTGGCACACCCTGTCTCACACATCACCCACACTGTCTGAACTTGGGTGGTGGTGGAGAGATGTCAATCTCCACCCTGAGTTTCTCTGCACGTGGCTCACCACACTTTTCTAGTGAATTGTTTACATCTCATCAGTGACGTATGATTTGAGGAAGACCAGAGAGATTTTAAGACACTTAACCAATACAGTGTGTGATAATTCTCATAAAAGGGAAGAAGCCTGTCAAGCGTTTCGTTTTTGCATGGATGATAACTCTGTCACTCAAATTTCTTAGTAATTGATGAAAAAATGGGTCCTTGGTTTCAGGAAGAGGCAGACAAAAACAGGCTTCACATTTCTACCTGGTAACTGTGTATTTATGGGAAATAAAATGAAGATTCTTACTGGTTGGTTAATGATGTGTTCCTTGGCTAGTTAGCCAGACACGCTAATTGTGCTAATGACTGCAGCTTACCATAGCAGATAAACACACAGTTAATAAATTTGTTAAACTTTTGCTGTTGTGTGGTTGAATTTGGAAATAACACCATCCAAACTCTTTAAACTTACTACAGCACCATGCACACCATTGTGTGGAGAAATCCGAAGCTTTATCTGCTAACTTTGGTTGCTAAGACTGGACAATCACTGTTCAGGGTGGTAGTTAAGCAAACAGTCTATCCAATAGCTGGTTTGTTAGGTGTAAATGTTGAGTGGTTAGGTAACTACAGTAGCTTTAATGAACACTATAATTAAGGTTCCACCTGGCCTGTTTCTGTGTCCCACTCTTGCCTGTTTTCAGTTTTGACACCGTTCATACTTCTGTGGCCAGAAAATATATTTTTCTCACTTTTTCTCCTGTCAGGTCTATTCACAAAATCACAATAAGTCAACAAGTCAGTTTTGGCAGGAAAAAGGTGAGAATTTGAGTAATTTTTGTAAACTGAAGTTTTACAACTAACTAGAAGGTTTCATTAACACCAGCTTCTTTCCAGGATCAAGCTGAACAGAGGAAAGGAATAAGAAAAGTTTAATTATTTGTACCAAAGGTTACCACTCCGAAGTGACTTAAGAATTTATTGACAATATCTCTAAATTGGTCAGGATGTGGTGCCAAGACTCAATGTGAGAGTGAAGTAGTGAAGCGGTGCCAACAGAATAGCCAGGCCACAAGAGGAAGGAGTATTGTTCTTGGCATGGATCGAAGCGACCAAATCCAAGCACCCAGATGGACTCCAACAGGCTCCAGCAATAATACACACACCAAGAGAATAGAGGTCACCTCAGGATACACACACAATAAATCCATTGTGCCCTGGCTGTCTCTTTTCAAAGATATTTCACTGCTCGCAGACCTTATCTAGGTAGATCACCGAGGAGAACAACTTGGTGAGCAGTTAGTCTCAAATCTAAAGAGCAGGTCCTCAAAAACAGCAATAATGCAGTGAGCTAAATGCATTAACATGCAGAGCATTGACCGGTCCAATTTCTTTTATAAGTAGTCCACAAGAGAGATATTACAGACACACAATAACCTTTGCATTTAGGAAATCTACTGTTTTACTATGTGTAAGCATTACTGAGATTCAGTCATTGTTAGGCTCTGGTTCAAGATCTGCTTCAGTGCCTCGATCTTGCTAAAATTCATTATGTAAATACAGAACATTGCCAGCACTGTACTGCTTGAACTTGAAAGATGCCTTTATATGCAATATTAAAGGAACGGGTGCATTAAAAAGTATATAGAAAAAGGAAACTAAAATATATGTTAATTCAAGAACATTCTCTGTTTGAATTCACTGATGTAAGCCAGTTTAACAAGCAGATTTGACTGTTTCCACTGCAAACTGTAGAATAGTATTAGCTGATAGTTTTGCAATAGCAGCAGGTATAGAGACAAAGATGTGAGGTGCCTCTGAAAAGTTTTCTGCACCTGATTTGTATCTATGTTTGCAAGGTAGTGTGCAAACATTTAACAGGTTGCTGTTTACTCAGAGGACGTGTATGTCAACACAGCAGCAGTCTGATGTGATAATGATTACACAGAGTTGAATTATCATCTCCCACAATATCTACTTGTGGTACTAATGTCTAGACAAATGTAGACAGGCAGACAGACACGTATGTATGCTAATATAAAAAAGTGCATGCATGTGCAAACCGCAAAATAAGAAAGGTGCAAACTCAAAAGAAATGTGCCACCCACAAAACATCACACATTTATTCACACGCCATCCTCAAATGTAACTTTCACATTCATGCACGGCACCAGCGAACCTGCTGTACCACTGACAGTATACATTGTGTAATATGAAGTGTATTGTATTGAATGTTTACCCAATGGGAGTTTTAGTGGACTCGAATGGCAGAAATGTTTTTCTCCCTCTCTCTCTCCATCTCTCTGTCACTCCGTCTCTCGCTCTATCTCCAGGTTTTCCTCTCAGGAAAACAAAAAACCACAGCAGCCATAGCGACAGAGAGCAAAGGAAGACCTGGCCCGGGCCTGTCACCTTTGGAGCGTCCTGATTGGTCGAAACCCGCTGTGTGAGCTTTGTTGCCGTGTGGACGGCGAGGCAGGCAGTTCTCAGAGCGTTGCCGTGGACGCAGAGCCATCTCAGCAGTCCTGTCAGGGCGGATTTACACCGCAGGCTCAAAGCTGTTTTTTTTTCATTCTGTGACACATTTTGTGGTTAGAGAACAGGAAACCTCAGAGTAACAGTTCATATTAACCTCACTGACAGGGACCACGGATCTGCTGACTTATTGAACGTTTATCGACAAGAGAAATGTCAGTGAGCTTTTTCAAAATTGGGAATAACAAGACACACTTCTGTTTTTCTCACCGTGACAGCAATGCAATGACCACTTTGTTGCTACACAAGTGAAAAAGTCCATCTTGAGCGTGTTGTTTATGCACATGTGGAGGGTAATACACAGGGTTATATACACAGTGTATCTTAATTGAGGAAGTCTCTTTTGAAACGTGAGAACAAGTTACATATACGCAAGATCACTCCAAGATGAGTCAAACACACAAAAAAAACAATCATCACACAAACACACTAATACAAATAATCACATATATTGTTCTAAATATCAGCAAGTAAGGGTTTAAAGTGCCTCTGGGGAAGTTGTGTTGCAGTTTATTCCAGTAGTAACATAGTTTCTTTCCAGACCTTTGAATAGCTGCTCACATCTTTTCAGCTATTCATATACAGTGGCTCTGATGTTGGAAAAACAACCGATCCAATCAGAGCTTTGTAGTTGTGATTAAGATATTGTCTTCCTGAGCCAGATCCAGTAAATAGACACAACAGCATATTTGATTGAAAACAATAATTAAATCAGTATTAATACATTTTTTGGCCACTTGAGGGCAGAGTAACAAGCTGTAAACTCATCATTAAGCTAACATCACCTTGTGGAATTGACTTGTTGAATGTGTGAGCAAACTATAGCCTGTTTACAAAGTGATGACAATCTGTTTGGCGAATCTAAGGGGTGTTTTCACGCCTATGTTGTTTAGTCTTTTTGAATCTGACACTGGTTTGTTTTCCTCCACGGTACAATTCATTTGAGCAGATTTTAGAGGAAGTGGTCTCAGTCCAGTTATAAACTAATTCTGGAGCATTTTGATTGTGGTGGGAACATGATCTGAACTTGATCTGACCCAACTACAAGATGTAGTTTAAAAGTTTGCGCTAAATAGCTCATGTAACAGGGTGTGCTTTGAGTGCTCGGGTGCAAATGAGCAAAAGTAACAGTTGCTACAGCTAGCCGGAGGATAAATCAATGTCCGACCAGAATTTAAACCAAGAATATGTTGCCTTGATTTATATTTGGACAGTTAGGACCTTCTTCAGTCCAATACACTCTTCTTTTAGCTCTAGTTTGGTCTCCACCAACTCCTGAAGAAAATATGTCTCTTCAACTGCTAAATGCTCCCTTATGTTCACCAACTAGTTGTTAACTTCCTCTGTCTGCTGTTTGATGTTTGATAGGTAGTGCATAGTAGGTTTCTCTCAGCTTTTTTGCGGAAACCAACTGCCTATAACCTCTAGATGTCATTGATAACCATTTGATCTTTTCATATAACTCACAGTGGTTTGTACAGTGGTCTGAATGACTAATCGGATGTTATTGTGGTAAATGCACACGCATAGGAATCCAATGTCAATTTATAGTATAGTTTCCATCCATTTTTCATACCTGTGTATCCCATTCAGGGTCACAGGGGTTGTTGCAGGCAATCCCAGCATGCACTGTGTCATCAGTCCATCACAGTGCTGTCTTTCATTCTTCCACTGCACTAAAGTTCAGGTAGGAAACGGTGCAGATGTGAATGTGCTTTCGGTGCCATTGTTAGTCATCCTATCCTCGTTTGTTATTGCCCTGTGGCATGGTGCTGATAGATGAGGTCAAAATACAGTGAATAACTACTGACAGTTGTTTCCTCCATAGGAAGAAGACATACAATGAGTTCTCTGATTCTGTTGTTCCCAGACTAGGTCCAGATTGAGGTGATGACCTCCTATGACTACTCTGAGTCACTTTTGTCTGCATCATGGATCCACAGTATCCTGATCCAGACTCTGTGTGTCTCTTACAAATAACAGTGTGGATAGAGTGACATGAAAAATAACATTTTTTTTGACTCTTGTTGTCTCACTGTACGTTTCCATTTAGATCCAAGCATAACAAAAAAAAAAAAAGACCTTTGCTCACTTTATTGCAGTTTTTCATTTCTTAAACTGGATAATTTGATCAACTGATTACTGTCAGGTACACTGACTCTAAATTTAATGCTGTTTTTAAAATAGTTGAAGGCAAAGGAAAAGAAAACCACAGCACACAAAATATGGTTATATGGCGTAATCAGAAACCCCACACTGGTTTGGCAGACAAAACCAAGCATGATAAGAACTGAATGTGCAACTTGAAGGCAATATCAAACAACACTTCTCCTCTTGACTTTCTTATCCAACAGCACAAATATATATGCACCATTCAGGAATGTATTTCATTTAGACAAGAGAAATGTCCACAAAATAGTGTGTGTGTTTATATTTTTGACACATATTGTGTTTTTATATATGTGTAATGCACTTATCTCTGTGCTGGCCTGATTGTACAAAGGCAAACTTGTGCTTCTACAATCCAGCGACTCTATTCATGACCAGTATGATACATGCACTTGTAATTGTGAGTGTGTATGTTTGCATCTACCTGCAGAGGCATGTTTCATACAGCTGCAAAGTACTGGTACATAGTCTGTAATTACCTGCTAATGTGTCACAGCATGAGACTGTGGGCTGTGACCCCTGATGTTGTTAAAATCTCCAGAGAACAGCCCGCAGCATTCTCACGCTGCGTTCAAGCTGAACTCTCAGCTCACATTAGAGAGAGATTTGGATTTTTTTTAAAAATGAGTTTCACAAAGGCACTGATATCACTATAGATTTTATTGTTGAGTCCTAAATCTGGTTTCTTGTAGCCAGCTTGAGTTGGGCAAGCTAGTGGGTCGCCAGACCAACAAACTAAAGCCTGAAGTTGCGCCGTCTGTTTTCAATTTCACCGCCTGTGACATGTGCTACCAATCGCCCAACATACTCTGACAACAGTGTTTAGGGGTGCAACGAATCACAAAACTCACGGTTCGGATCATATCACGGTTTTGAGTCAAGGATGGGATCATTTTTCAGATCAGCGGGGGATACAAACATAACTTTACTTTCCATTTATCCTCTAAAATACTTAAAACAAGGAACTTTTGCCAGTGGTCTTAAACGAAAACAACATTCAAGAAGACCACTGTTTAAATAAAATCTTAAAATATATAAAATATTCAACACTCAATTGTTAAATTAAATTCCAATATGAGGCATGATACCTTCTTCCTTTAAACATGGTAGTGAATGAAACAATAGCCTGCATCCACATTATCAAAACTTGATGATAACTTGTGCATGTCTTGACCTGCAGCTCAGCTTGTTGAATCAGCCACCAAACAAACATTCACCAGGGAAAAGTGCACTGCTAACATCAGGTAGCAGCTAGATAGCATAAACAGAATTTAAACAGCATGTAAACATACCTGCAGATTTCACTTCGGACCTGTTAGATGCTGGTTTGGTTGTTGCTCTTCAAAATCCCTGTTAGCATCACGCTGTCTGTCCATGACTTGTAGCTGCAGCAGTTTGTTTACTTTGTCCCCAATTAGACATTAAATTTTGCAATTAAGCGCAGTTCACATGCGTGCTGAACCATTGGGGGGGCAACCCATATGGATCATGGATCAATTACATTTCATTACACCACTTATAGTGGTACAGAGGCATCGGTCCGCCATCTCTTCCCTGCCAGAGACCGCGAAGAGACACGTAGGGCATTTAGCAACCCACAGATGTCAGCAGGCGCTAAGACATCAACGATGCCCATACCAAAAAGCAGTAGGGGAGAACGGGGTAACATTAAACACTTTTTACATATGATGATTTTACTGCAAAATAAAAGTGTATTTGTTTCAAATAATAGTTACTATATATACCTCAGTTTGTTTTGTGCCCATGGAAATTAAAACAAGTTATCTAATTATTATGGTTTTAGAACAATAACCCATCAAAAAAGTTAGTCCTGTGGTACAACTTACCCCAAGGTAGGGGTAAATTGGGCGTTCTAGGGGTAATTAGTGCTCCCATTAAATACTGATATAAAAATGAAACAAAATCAAACAATTTTGAGATAATTTTGAACTTTATTAATGCCATCAATTTAACAAAGGCAAAAACTTTAAGTAAAATGATATGTTTGTGTCCTGTTGTTCAACATGTTAACCAAACATTTTCAGTAAAGATTAAACTGTGATCTTTGTGTGTTTGCTACAGAAAGAATGTGTGTGTAAATGTGCTTTTGTGTATACAGACGGGTGACAAATTAGAGGAAAAACCAGTACAGGTCTGAACGCTTGACCCCTAAAGTGAGGGGATCTGGTGGGTCTGTTATGTTATGTTGGTGGGGGGGGGGGCATTTTGCTGGCATGGTTTGGGTCCACTTGTCCCCTGTGATCACCTTTATCCTATGATGAAACATTTCTATCCTGATGGGAGTGGTCTCTTCCAGGATGACAATATTCCCATCCATAGGGCACGAGGGGTCACTGAATGGTTTGATGAGTATGAAAATGATGTGCATCATATGCTATGGCCTTCATAGTCACCAGATCTCAACCCAATTGAACACCTATAGGAGATTTTGGACTGAGGTGTTAGACAGTGCTCTCCACCATCATCATCAAAATAAGGAAATATCTTTTTGAAGAATGGTGGTCATCCCTCTTGGCTTGCAATCATGCTAACTTTAGGCTAGCATGATTGCATGCTAGCCTAAAGTTCCACATGATTCACAAGAGTCTCATATGTAAACAAACTGCACATGGAAACATTGTTGGCATTTTATGCCATCACATTCCTGTCTCCAACACCATGTAGAGTGTATTTGTTTTATGTACTGCATAAGGTTAACAATGTTATTGATTAATTTGCCAATGATTACAACCAGCTTGCCTGCTGTATTGACAGGACGCTCCAGTGTTTCAGCCCAGACACCTTTTAGTGAAAGCACTGCCACCTGCAACACGTCCACCTCACGGCATAGTCCATAAATGATTGATACAAACAAGATATCTGGCCATGGTCAGTAAGATGATCTAAGACAACTTCTAAGACAAGACAGAGCTGCTTTACTAAGAGGCCATAGTGTCACTAATATATGATTCCTTACTTATACACTTAAAAAAGTGTTTACCAGGGACATTGTAATTTTTTTTTAGATTATCAAAGGAATAGAATAGACCATCATCATTAAACAGATTATGAAATGCACACTGTCTTCACTGGCCAACAGAACCAACCCTATTACGTGGGCAATGGGTAGAAATTATGAAAATAAATCTGTCATGTCTGTGGTTTTTACAACTTTTTTCAAAATCTAATTTTAGGCAAGGTGTTTTTCTAAAGCATTTGGGCACTACCAGTGCCAAAACATGCACGTTTCATGTCCACTTTCATACATCCATACAAGTCACTTTGAACATTACCGCTAGCATTTTTTTCCCAACAAACCTTATTTTACATTATAGAAAGAAATAAAGGGTATGAAGAGGAAATAATTTCTGTCATTGTTCATGAAAACAGAGAGCGATGGTTTGCTTCTTGTTGAGCCAGAGCAGGTATTCAGACATGATTCATGCTCAGATTATTTGTGACAAGCTAATGAAGGAATTCCCCTCTGAGGTCCCTTAACATCGATTAAGTTAAAGAAGATTCCCGGGACCGTCCCTGGGGGGATTTCTTTCTGAACACAAGACCAGACCATATGAATGAAGGGGACATTAGAAACACACTGCATGTCCCTGAAGTCAGCTCTTGTTGGTGGTGTCGTTTATAAATAGCTACTATAACCTTTTTAACAAGATTAGAGAAAATGTCACAGTAAAAAATAGAAAAGCACTGGACTTAAAGAGCAGTTCTACAGCACAATGTGTACTGTGAGTTTGACATGCTGCCACTAATGAACTGTTTTCAAGACTTTTTATTAAAAAAAATTATTTAAAGCTTTAACAGATTTGGCCGCATAGAAAAAAATGTCACTTTACCTTGAAGCCTTAATAGCTGTTGTTCATGATGATTGTTTATTCTCATATTCACTTTATAAAGCATGACGTTCATCAGGAGGTCAACTTCAATTTGAATCAGAAATCCTTATACACAGCAAGTTAGGTCAACTTTCCCTCTTTTTTTCATATGTGGCAAATGTATTGTTGAAAAAGAAAAACCTCAGACTCCTCTGTTCCTCATCATTTAGCACCCTTAATCTCTCAAGGCTTGTCTAACCCTCTGAGATAAGTCCAGCTCCTCAGTGTTTGCCTCCCTTTCTCCCAGCCGTCAGGTGTAGTGTGTCAGACAGCTTTATTCATGCAGTAACACCAGCAGTGAAGTCTACGCAAAGGTAATTAATCTGGGAACCTAAGGCTGCTCCCCATTCACAGCGCACTAGACAGATAATTATAGCTACAGGCTTTTGGGGGTACGAGGGCAATGAAAGTGTTGAAAGACAAGCTTAAATGAGAGAATGAAAAGTTATATTTAAAGGTTTTTTTTATGTTTTAGCCTCCAGAGTTTCATTTGTTCCTTTGACCAGCTGCCTTCTGGAGTAACGGTCACAGTATAATAATCCCCCATTGGAATAATTTGTATGTTTTATAAAAACAGAATATAAAATCCTTTTTTAAATCATTAAATGACTATTTGAATCTTCTCACAGCACTTTTGCAGAACAGAAGGCACAGCAGGAGTGTTGGCGTGTTGTACGTGTGCAGCTGTGTTAATGATGGTGCAGATAGATGAGTTGAGAGGACAAAGGTCACAGTTCAAACCTGGAGGCCGTGACCGCAAAATGACCAGTTTAACAAATGTATTGTCTGGACAGTTCACGATGTTTGAAGGATTCCAGATCAGCTGAAATCCTTTTGCATTAGACATTTGACCTCATCTAACTGCTTTGGTCAAAGATATTTGTAGGAATTAGTGTCTTTTGCTTTGTTGGATTCCAACAATTATCTCCAAATGGATATACAGTAGGACTAATGTTTGACTGATTAAAAAATTGAATAAAAACCTTCATACCTTCCCTAACTATGGGTTAAATGTCTGACAGATGATGGTTACTGTAAAACTATTACTCTAGCTCAGTTTGCTTTGAATACTGAACTCATATCTCTCGTCACATGCTTATCCCAATTGTACCAGTGAAATTAATGGTTTAACTGCATCATGTGGATGTTCCAGTGTTATGTGTCTACTTGTGGTCGGTATGTTAAATGCTTCAAAGTGGATTCTGGGCTGCACATCCACAGTAGACGTATGTAATACCACAAAATTTGGCTCCAGTTCAAGTAATACCAGAGCCATATTACTTGTTCACACACATATTAAAATACAAGACAGTTTATAATAGTAAATAACAAACATTTATCGTGTGAATTTTCTGAACTGATGAGGTGATTGCTGCGCTCAACCACACAGCAGCTGCATGTTTATTTACCCAAAACTTGATCTAACATGAGGCGGATCCTTTTCCTTTTTACACTAGTATCGAAACTCAAAACAAGACTTAGTATCGGTTGTATCGATACTTTAGGTATCAGTCCACCCACCTAACACCAGTAGACAGATGTGAGTTTTGTAATGTGTTATCAGTCAGTTTTTCAGTTCACTCTCACTCTTTCCATCATAGCAAAAAAGGAGCTTTACTTTACAGTGTCATGTGACACTTTATGTAGAGCAGATAAACGGTTTAATGTTTTAAGTCAACAAGACTCCTGCTGATTTCACAAATTATTTTTTTATTGGCTGCTTCAACTCAGCTGGACACATAATTG
Organism: Thunnus thynnus; assembly: GCF_963924715.1. Classification (NCBI taxonomy): domain Eukaryota; kingdom Metazoa; phylum Chordata; class Actinopteri; order Scombriformes; family Scombridae; genus Thunnus; species Thunnus thynnus. The sequence goes on from NC_089534.1 coordinate 15,890,958, forward strand.
CTGTATTCTGCAATGCATACATGAATATAACTGTATTTCTGGAGAGCAAAATGATTCATTAAGCTTTAAGGCTAAATGGATTACAGCAGACTATGGTAAATTACATTAAGAGAATAAGCTGTAATATTTTTGGCATGTAGTGCTTGACATAAAAAATCTCAAAAAAGGCAGTTATTTAACAAGACCTCATATTTTGAGATGATGATGAGGAGAGAGGGAAATATCTCAATATAGTTGTTTGTGGCATTTTGTTTTTTTTATATTGCAAAAATGATAACCACATGTTGTTCAGCATGCGTATAATGCTTGAACAGGTTGTCATACAAGACTGTTTACTGGTAGCAACCATTACTTTCTAGAAGTAGGTTTTTGGAAGGAAATGTCTCTGTTGTTTTTACAGCACGTCACCCACAGTGAGCAATTCAATACCCACGACCTGTCTAAATTAATATTTCCTGTTGCAGGGAAAAGTCCTCTGTGTGGATGTAAGTGTTTCTCCAAGGAGTTTAGTTCTTAGTATTACACACAAGAACCAGAGAGTTACAGGTCAGGATGATCAAGATCAGTTGCACACAAAACATTTAATCTGTGTATAAGTTACAGGAAATAATAAACCTGTCAGAAGTTGCTGAACTTTGTTGATAGAAAAAGCTAATAATAATAATAATAATGAAAACAATAAATCTTTTTCCAAACCAGGAACAACGGTCATGTTGAACTTTGATAACAACCAGTAAATGAACAGCCACGAATGAGTCAACCATGTATCCTTAACCACCAACTGAAAAATAATTATCTCTCTCGCAGCTCCATAATGTCTCCTAATATATTCAAAAGCAACATGTTAATTATTGTAAGATTTTAAGAGAATATGATATCTCAACATTCATAGAGGAGATTAGTGTTATCAACATCAGTGATAAATTAGCTCTGCAGGGTGTCTCATTATGAAACTTCTCCCTCCTTTGGTCTGCTGATGAAAAGCACAGCTCGGCATCCTGCTAATAATCTAATTAAAGCCAAATGGGTGCACAGCTTGCTCCACCACATAATCAGACACCCCTTCACTAAGATTCATTTTCACAATGGCATGTATTATCTCCCTTACTCTCCCTTTATAAGAAGATTATTAGTTAAAATAGCCTGAACGTGGTGTGCTTTAGAAGAAAAGCTTTGTTTATGAAAAAAAACCTTTGGCTGAATGTTTACTTACTTCAAAAATTTTTATCAAACTTGACAGCTAAACTTTCATTTTCTGTCAGTCTATAAAATATTCGGAACTGCAGTACCAAATGTCAGGGCCTTTAGAGAAATAAAAGTGTTATTGAAAGCTGCAGTATAGGGTAAAAGGGGTTGAAACTCCTTGCAAACAAAGAAAATCCACATATGTTGTCTATTCAAATGGGAAAATGCACTTGTTGAAGCCAACCAGCTGCAAATGCAATCAGCGGAGGTTGTTAGATGACTCTGCGAGGCATGCCAAGATGTGAGGGTTTTTAACAGGCTTCAGCTGAAAGTGTCTTGAGTAGCTGCAAACTGAACCTGTCATTGCCATTGATTCAGACCAACACAAACCCACCGAATGCATAAATAATTGTGCACAAGCCACACTTGTAATCTTGAGCCCTGGGTCAAAGCAAAAGACAAAAACATGTGGAATGTTAATACAATTTTAATGTAGTGACATATCAGAGGAGAGCATCTGGGTCTTTTGCACAAAACGGATAATATTTGATACTCTTGCAATTTACATAACTGTCCTCACATATAAGATGACAAGGTCAAATAAGGATGCAAAAGTTCAGCAACAATGCAGCAAATATTCAACAACCGTTCAACTGAGAAAACCACATGGTAAACTTTCACCCAGAACCTTTCTTAAATTTCCACATAAGTCAGACAGGATGTCGCTAACCATGATGCAAAGTGTTGGTAGGAGCGGGCCACTGAAGAAAAACAAACTAACACTGAAGACCATGTGGATGAAATGTAAAAATGCGGTGTTGTCAGCGTCTGGTTTCCTGACAGGTCTCATTAACACGTGAGCCTGAAATTACCAGAATTTTCACACCATGTTTTTCAACATAAACATGACAGATGCACCTGTTTTTTTCTTCTTAAGGGAATTGATGTGGTTTGTACCTGTAACCACAAAGTTATGCTGGTAAATGCTGACGTTCGTGCTGTTTTAAATACTTTGCATTGATATTTTTATGGCTGTTTAAATAGTCTCATGTCAGATGGGCTTCTCATTGATGTTCTTTAGCCATGCTAGCAGCACAGCTTTAGGAGAGATAATGTTACTCAGTCGGTCCACCACTTTGGTCCAGACTGAAATATCTCAACTATTGGATGGATTACCATCAAATTTTGTGCAGACTTTCATGATCCCCAGAGGATGAGTCCTACTGGTTTTGGTGATCCTGTTTGCATGCAAACAGGCCAGACTTAGATGGTGAACCTGAAAAATACTATCTAATAAAAATCAGTATGTGGTGTTGTCACTGTGAGCATGTTAGCATTTAGCTGAAAGCCTCACAGAGCTGTCAGCATGGCTGTATATTCTTATCATGTTTTTCTATAACTATCACACTTCATTCTTCAACTATAGTGTTGATCTCTTAAACAAAATCTCCGCACTCGAAAATGGTGGCGTAACAACAGTTTTTATTGGGCCTGCAGTGTCGACACAATCCGCGCTATGAAAAAACCCACAGATTTTTATGGAAAATTGAGTAAAATCAGAAGGCTACATTTGATACTTGACAACCGAGAACTCGCTCTGTAAAAATCACATTAGCTTTCCTTAAATGTTAAAGCAAGAATCAATCACGTCAGTGCAAAATACTGCAGTTCCCATTTGATTGATGCCCCCATATGATCCAGAAACTTATCCTCTGAACTCTGGTTACTAACAAAGAGACAGTGTGGATTTGTTCTAAACAAGCAGCTCACATCTCCTGAAGAAGCTACCAAAACATACTCAGTCTATGTGGGAGGAAGGTGTGTGTGTGTGTGTGAAAAAAAAGAAGAAGAAGGTTTATACCAACAGAAATAAAACATTCAGTCCTCACAAATGCTGCAGCTCTCCTGAGGGTCCATTAATAATAAATGTAAAAGCAGTGTTGCACTGACACAATGCTGCTGGTGAGACCACTGGAACAGAAGTTTGCAGTACAGAGTTCACAAACTTTCTCAAATTGCAGGACAGTTTTCAGGATGTATAATCCTCTAAATATGATGTCATATATAAAAGCAAACCTTAACCTGCACTCCTACACAACAGAAAGACAGATATTTGAAATTGTTTCCAGCTGTGTGACTGTGTAAACTGACTCATCCAGAGTCGGTGCTACAGAGCCTGCAGTGACCCACCGAGTCCCTCTGCTGAACCTCCAGCAGGTTTGGCAACAGTGACTGGACCAGCTGTAAATCTTAATGGGCCTTCACTTCCTTGCCAGACTAATGAGTAAAAGCTTCACCAGTCAAAGTTGTGAATCAGGACTGGGTTAACCCTTTAACATCTGGATATGGTTTAATCCTGTCCTCAATCAACCTCTCTGGATGTCTCGACAAACAGCACAAAACAAGACACTTCATCAAATTTGTGTGCACTTGGTTGTTGCAAAAAAGCTTTGATTGCTCCTTTAACTGGTTACATGATGTTTTTGTCTCTGTAAATTCCTCTTCAGCTTCTCTGACATCACCACTGTCTCACAATCAAAGTGTTTGTGCACAACATCTGAGCAGCTGTTCCCCTGTGTGACTGTACATGCATGCAGGTCTTCCTTTCAGCGTTTGTGTAGCGTGCGCACAGGCTACATAATGTGTGAGTGCAGTTATGCATGTGAAATTGACACCCAGCTGCAGCAGCTTCATTCATACAGGTGTCATCTTGTCCGGGAAAGCCTGTATTAGGTTTCTGAACATTGTCAGAGCAGGTGCAATGAATTATCTTCCTGTGCACATCTTTGTAAAAGATTTTTTTTTCTGTAACCTTCTTCCTTTCACTCCTTTATTTGACCTCTTTCCAGCCTCAGGACAGGATCTTGACTTATCCGAACTGTAACATAACACTAAAAGAGTATTACTTTCCTTGATGGTAGACATGTGTCAGAAAAAAAAGAAGAAGGCAGCCACAATGCTTCATCGTGTCTCTGGGTCAGGAAGAGGCGAGATGCTTCGGTGGCAGAACTATCGTCATCACACCGCATGCGGTTAAAGAATTTGCGGAAGTTTATCAGCTGATTCACAACTGAAGCCTCTGAGTTTGTGACAACATTTTAAAGAAAAGGGAAGTTGAATTACCACAGCCCTGTGTATAGGTATGAGGGGAGACCAGTTCCAGCCACGGGATAGCAAATTTGTGGTCACAGGCAAAGAGTTCAGATGAATGCAGTTGCAGTTACGATGAACACAGAACTTCCCAGAAGTGTTTTCACACTACACTCTTATCTTATTTTATAATACTGGTATGCTGGTAAAAATTTCCATGCAGTAGGCTGTGTGTTACCAGGAATATTTCAAATACTGTAAGACCATAGTAAATATATCACCAAAAAATTTTATTCGAACAAAAGTATACAGACCTCAGAGAAAGAAAACCTTAAAGATTAGATAGTATGCTGCCAGAGTGATAAATCACATGACATGATCTTTGAAGAGGTCACCTGTCAGAGCGTTGTTGTTTATGACACGTCTGCACCATCAACCTGCTGTTTTTGTGGCTACATGTACATCTTGTCACTGCACCAGCAGATAATCATTCAACTTTACTGCCAAAGTACATAGAATGAAAGTAAAATGTTGTGATCGTACAATGCAGTACGAGATATAGACATACATGGTCAAAAACTCCACATAGTACCTCTACTTTAACATTTTCACAAGATATATGTAATTTTCTTTGTTTTACTATGGCAGCAGCAAGAATGATGGCCATGTTGTTCAGTAATTTTAATGATATGCTGATACATTTGTATTGTTTGGATCTAATGTTCTTATTTGATCTCTTAAAGCTGCATCAATGTGTGTGGAGCTTTATAACGTCTTTCAGCACGTTATTTTTTGTTTCCTGGCCTGCAAACTCCGTTCTGACCAACCTCATTTCTAGGAAGCTGCTGTTATCAGCAAAAAAGTAATGATAAACCAACTGTGTGTTATGTGCCCGGCACCAAATGTACCAAATAGACATATTAGCATCTATTTAATGAACATAGTGGAGCATTTTGCAGCTACAGGAGTTGGTAGAGACTAAAACGGAAGTAAAACAAGAGTGAATACTGGACTTATATTTGACAGTTGGACAGAAAAACAACTCAAGTACATGTTGTGTCTGTTGGATAGGCAAACAGGCAACTATTTGCCTAAATGTCAGTCATAACAAGTTTTCATGAGTTGATATGGTATCAGTGCTGTTCTTCATTTTGTGTCCAAACAATCATTTAATGTAGCTTTACAGGTATATTTTATATCGTTTATGTTGTTATATTAAAATCTATAAACTAACTAGAGATAATAATGTCAAAGATGAATGTGGAAGCATGTTATTTGCAACTTTAGTAGCATGTTTATTAGTACACAGACATTTAGGTATTAATTGAGGTATCATGATAACATAACGGTACATATTTTTTTGACTGCATATGGTCTACATGTGGGCATCGGGTTTGTACAGGTCACACAATAAGGAAGTATACGTTCTGGATGTAAATACACTCCGCCTCAGAACATGTAACAGGGCAGACTGGCTGTGTGTGTGATGCTACAGGCACTGTTTTGGTTCTGCTTATGGATGTTGTTGCAACACTATTGTTGCAGGGTCACTGCACAAGTCCTGCCTCTCACTTGATCCAAGTAGGCAAATGAACAATGACATAGAGCACCTTTCTGCTCTGAGATGAAATGCTCCAAGGTTTCAGCTGGGGCCATTCAAGGTGCTCTGTCAGTCCCTTTTAAAGCAGATAGAGAAGGCCAACCTTGACCTTGATATACACATGTAAGGCCAAAAAAAAAACAAATCTTTTTATGTATAAATAAATGTGTTCCTCTATTATTATTTATGCTACAAACTCACATTCATTTTGACTGAACCTGACAGGAAAAGACTGACAATACTTGACACAAAACAGCATCCGGCCAAATGGTAAATTCTCATACAGATGTTTGATAAAGCTCAGTGGGCTGCAGTACAAGTGTCCTTCACCATGTAAATTTAAATAATGGTATGATAATAATGATAATAATACTGGGAATAATGTATGAGGATTGATAAGAAAAGTCAGTGAGATAACTGAGGCACAACATGAAGTGAAATGTGTGTTTTGACACATTAAACAATTTGTGCATCAGCTTTGATTAACACAGACAGTGTGAACAAAGCAGACAGTGAAATGCAGCAGACGGCCCTGGCTGAGAGTGTATTAGACGCTTGTCTAGACAGTGAGCAAGATCCTTCCCGTCATTGTTGGTTGGCATTGAAGTGCAGCAAAACAGGATATCATCTTTGAGAGAAAACATAAAGCTATGGATATTAGAGAGTGAAACACACATAGAATAATATACAGCAAATAAATGTGATTTTTGTCTTTTTAAATTAATTTAGGCTGCATTTGTGTAAGCAGGCAATGTCCTGAAATTTAATAGCAGATTTACTCTTCTTTATATCTTAACAATGGCATTCAGTATTTTAACAAAACATGGGCTGGGCTGATTACCTTGCAAGCCTTACATGTTTTATTGTCACATTGCTGTGGTCCATAAGATTCAAATGGCTCTTTTGGACATGAAGAAACTGATGATGACTTCAAAAAACTGATGATTACATCAGTTTAACATAATTAAGATTAGATGTAGTGGCCTAACTTTAATCCTTTACTTTGTGGGTCTATCTGTTTGCTTACTGACTTGTGCTTCAAACTGTGTGTCTTGACTGTCTGTCAGTTATCTCAGATTTAGGTTTATGAATCAGTTTACATTATTTACTGTAACTGAAACAATTAATCTGAGCCTTAGGGGGGGGGGGGGAAATCACAGTGGTGCATTGAATGGTCTCTTGTGCCATCTTGTGGAAAGAGCAGTCAGATTTGAATTAGTTTCTGTTCTTATTTTTCTTTTTGTCTATGCAAAAAATGTTAGAAATAAAAACAAGTTTGTTCTCCTGACTTAACCTGTTCACGGAGATACATGCGTCTCCACATCCTAGACAGACTCAGCAGAGATGTAATACTACGATCAAAGATTATTTCCTAATGATTACAGCGAGAATCTTGCGACAACATCAGTATTACAAAACTTTTGCACTGTTGGTCCATCACGTAAAAATTGAATCAAAAATTGTCCTGATTTAAGTTAAATCACTTCTACCTTCATGCATGACACCCTGTTATTGTATGAAGGAAGCAAAACAGGAGTAACATCAAGTCTTATACTATTTAAGACTGGCAATTGACAGATCTTCATCACACTCTCCCTTATCGGAATGTCTCTTTTTTGATAAAAAAAAAAAAAAAAAATCAATTATTCTTCATTACCTATCCAGTATTTCCATTTTTTATTTTTATTCAGCAAACAGTATTCATAAATACCGTTTGTCTAATTTTTTCTCATGTTTTAAACCATTATTGATGATATAATTCATATAATTGTCTCTGAAGTGTTTTTCAGCTCGTGGCTCTAGTGTAATGTTACTATTTTATATATTTGTGATTTTGAGGGTTTTTTCCACGGATTGTCCCTTTTCGGCTACCTTCATCGGTCACGTGATCATATTTGTCCGTGGTGGTTAGCGGGGGAGCTGGATAAACAGCTGCTTCTTTTACAACTTATTCGTTTGGAAAAACACGACAAGAATGGAAATCGGGACGGAGATCAGCAAGAAAATCAGAGTGAGTGACGTTACGTTGTGTGTTTGAGTGATTTTTCGGCGTTAAAGTCGCTGAAACAGACGTTGCTGGCTAATATTAGCCTGTTAGCCTGTTAGCTTAGTTTGTCATCAGTCGTGCAGAGTGGGAGCGAGGTTTCTGTTTACAAGGCCGACCAAGGCTAATATTACACTATCTGAGGAGTCAGCCAGCAGGCAGATTAACAGGCGTGCTAGCAGCTGTTTTTGTTAGATTTTAAGGTAAATTAGGTACTTTTTGCTACTGTATTATATCATTGTATTGTGTGCTGTGCTCCTGGTCTGTTGCAGGCTGCTATCAAGGGCAAGCTTCAGGAGCTCGGTGCCTATATCGGTAAGTTAATAAACTCACAACATTAGTGCTTATTATGAGCATTGACTGATACTTCAATCAAAACACGTCGCTGTTGTTAGCTCCCGATTCATTCGGGTTCAGGGGAAAGTTAAGGGAAACAAATATTGGTATTCAGCGACTGATTCTCCTTTTTTCACCACTTACACTTATGAAACAGTGTTAGACATCATGACAAGAAGCCTTAACGCAGTTTAAACCCAATGCCAGATTTGTGAAAGCTTTCATTTGTAAAAACTGAAAAAAGGGCGATTTCACGGATATTTCTCCATTCAGACCACATTGAACTAAGTCCAGATCAAAAATGACTACATTTAGACTAAATCTTAACAATAATAATAATAATCTAATCCAGATTTGACAAGTCTAATTTGGTGGTTTTTGATCTGGATCTATTATAATGTGGTCTTGATGGAGACGTATCAGTGAAATCGCACCTTTTTTGTGTTTTCACAAAGAGAATCAAGGTTTTACAAATCTGAAACTGGGTTTGAAAGGTAGAGTCAGTCATTCTGGAGAAACATTGTTGATATTTGAACCAAGCACTCAAACAAATACAGAAGCTCTGACCCTCAAATTCATGGACGCGCATTGCCGAGGCAAAAAGAGAAATATGGCGGAATCCAGAGCGATGCATCAGCTGTAGAGTCACTTCTGTTCCTCTCACACTTTATCACAAGAGAAGAAACAGTTTCGTCTCATGTGAGCACAACAGTCCATCCACACTCTCCGCCTCTCTGATGACTCCCCACTTGTCACTCCACCTGCGTTCAGTCCCTAATTCATAAATTAATTGAACACATGACTGAGGTTGGTTCAAACACTGCCACTATTCACATATCATATCATAATACTGAGGTTTGGAAGACATCACGCATTTAAGCCACAATTCAAAAAAGCAAGACTTTAGATAAGTTGTATTAGACACTGGTTTGTTATTACGATTTTAATAGTTAAGATTCCTTCATCCATCATCTCCCTCCCTCCAAAAAATACTGGAAAAAAACTGAAAGCTTTAACTTAACTGTTTGTCTAAATATATAATGACATTTTCTAAACCGTTAACATTCAGCATTCATGTAAATGTAGCTGCATTCACTGTCCTTAAACACATATTCACCTGTTGAGCAACATTAACACATAAAAATATGTGTGCTTACTGTAGTAACCTTACATTAGGTGTTACTTTAATGTCTGACATTAATATCACAAACACAATAACAACATCACTGTTGACTATAGTTAATGCAGCTCAGTTTGACACTAGAAACTCCGATTTATTTAGCTAACATTGAATGCACCTCACTGGCTGCTTGTTACAGAAGGAGGAAAACCTTAATTTTGTTGTATTTCTTAAGTGCATCATATCGTCACAACTTTATAATTAACTTAAACAAGTTGTTGCGTGAGTCATGACAGCATCCGTACCCGCTTTGCATGGGATGTGCAATGACAATAATAGTCACCCCCAAACCTTAGTTCTGGGCTACTGAGTTCCCTCACTTTACCTTGCTGTAATTGCAAACACTATTAACCCTAACATATACTAATATAAATTATCTGTCAGTTACATTCAGAAACAAGATATGAGGTACTGAGTATATTGTTGTGTCACACTGGATGTAGCTAGAATAACAGGAATTTATAAATTCCTGTTAAATAAATATATTTATTTAAAAAAAACAACCCAATAAAGGGAGACTTTCTCTCTTGGAGGCCGAACAGCAGGTGCTCGAGCCCCCTTTGAGGTCTATGTATGCACATTGCTAGTTCAGCGTCTCTGTCCACAGAAGCAGCCGGACAAACTGCCTTCACCAGCAGAAATTTACTGAACCAAAATGGTTTGCATGTCGGCTCCACAGGAAGAAAATGACAGTGTTTGTGTTTATTGATTCATTGATACAGTTAATAAGTTCAAAATACATATACAATGGATATTAATAATATTTAATATTTTGTCCACTCCATTAACATACATGAGGGGACGGCAAAATATTTGGAACACCATTCAATATAATAAACCCCAGTACACCACCCACAACAACTTCAATATAAACGTAAAGTAGAATTGTCACATTTCTGAAAATGTCAACAAAAACTGAACGTATAAGCCTCGTAAAAGTAGAATTCATGGCAGAGCTGTTGTATTGGAGGTGTTTCTAATGAAGTGGCCGGTGAATGTATGTGTAAGTGGTGAAAAAACAGAGAATCAGCTGCTAAATATCATTATTTATGTTTCCCTTAAGCCTGAATTGGAAGCTAACTTCAGCATCATAATTAAAACTGACATGGCGTTTCATCTTTTTAGATGAGGAGCTTCCTGACTACATCATGGTGATGGTGGCGAACAAGAAAACCTCTCAACAGATGGCTGACGACCTCTCCCTTTTCCTTGGAAACAACACTATCAAGTTTACAGCCTGGTATGACACAAAACAAAATGTCTTTTATGTCAAATCACATTTTCCACTCTCTTCTTCTTGTAGCGCCATCTGTCCTCAACACTTAAAATACAATTATTCTCAAGACTGCTCTAATCTGGTTTGTTGATTGATTTTTAGGCTGCAGGGCGTCCTGGAGAAGTTAAGATCTGTTGCAGTTGGTAAGTCTATCTCTACTGGACACATCCCTGGTATTCTTGCATTTTCCAATCTGCTGAAGGGGAAATTGTTTTATAATTATTGTCCCAGACGATCTCATGTTTTCTTCCTCTTCTTGTCTACGTGGTTGTTGAAGAGCCTGCATCTCTCAGACACCAGCTGCAGTCTGACAGTAGTACTGTGATGGGGAAGACTCCATCGTCAGTCAGTGAAGACAGCAGAGAAGAGTCAAAGGTGTTGACAGTGTCCAGCTCACGCTCTGATAGGACTGAAGCACGTGTGTCTAGTTCCGCTCATGAAAGCAGGTGACTAAAGCAGAAATGTCTTAATTCTGAATGTTTTTCCTTCCTTCACGTTTCATTGTCTAAGGCTCATGCCAACACTACACGAATGTAAAACACAAATATTCTGCTGCTTCTTATCAGGAGGGGGCCTATAGAGAAGAGTTCCTCTCGCCTTACCTCCACAGTTAAGCCCCTCATGGAGCCGCTCCCCTCAGAGGCCGTTATCGACATCAAACCAGAGATGGACGACGACCTCATCGCTGAGGACCCTGTAGAAATCAGCACCAACCCGGGACGATCGCGCGGGGCAGCTAGTAGACCAACAGCTGAAATCTACAGACCGTGTCAGAGCAGGTTTACATCGGTAAGCTCTGCAGACACGTGTCAGCCCACAGAAGGATCTTCTCACACCAGGCAACAGGACAGCAGAAGCAGCAGAACCTCTAGAAGTGGATCCAGTAAGGTAATGTTGACTGAGTGAAAGCGCTGCGGGTCTTCTGCTCAGAGCAGGATAATGTAACATTAATATTCTGTCTCCACCGTTCAGCAGGAGGAGTTTTCACGTAAACGTAAAGCACCAGTTGCGAGTTCAGTGGTGCGAGTGAATCGGGCGGCAGATGAGGACAGTGATGACGTTGAGGAGGACGATACAAGCTATGGAGGAAGAGGCCTGTCCAGCAGAGTGTCGCTTCCCTCCAAACCAGAACGCAAGTCAGTGTCAGCACCTCATATCATACTTTAAATAACTGTTTTGGTTATTGGGCTTTCTTAAAGTCTTCCTCTAGTCAAACTATGTTTTTCTTCTTGTTCCCTCACTTTGATGTTTGAGCTTCACTGTGCAGAAAGATGTGTGTGCAGAGTTTGACCCTAGAAGAAGTACCTATGAGTATGATTTGTGACATCACAACTACTTAAGAGCCAGTCATGGTCCAGTATGCAACTCACACGTGTGTGATGTGGAAACTTGAAGCCTCCAGTGCACAAACACTGAGAATGGACTTAACAATGAAGTAGGAGACATCTTGTGTCCAGCAGTTAAACCTCAAGATAAAAGATAAAGTATTTTTATATGTTTGAAGCAGATCTTTAACTGCTGTACTCAAAACTCAGGCCTTTTTTCCTCCAGTGGTGATAAACATGACATACAGTACCAGCCAAAACTAGACACAGTTTCTCATTCAAGTCAATGGGATGGCAGAAAAATATAAATATTTAAGAATACTCCAGTTTGTAGGATTTAACAGGATTGTAATTTCATTTGTTTCAGACCTTCTCTCCCACCAGCCAAGCAAGCTAACAGGAATCTGATACTGAAGGCCATCTCTGAGGCCCAGGACTCAATCACCAAAACTACAGCCTACCCGACAAGTATGTTGCACACCGCCGTGTTAGAAACATTATGTGGTTTTATTCTAGGCGGTCATCATCACTTTCTGATGTCGGCTGTTCCCCTCACAGTACCACAGAGGCAGACTGTTCCTGTTGCGCCTCGTACTCGCTTAGCCAGCAATGAGGAGATGACTGCAGCCATCCAGCTGGTCCAAGAACACCTCCATAGCCTGGCCCCCAGGGTGCGGACCTACACCTCTGCAGAGATACCTCCATCCAGATCTCTTGGTATGTACAAAGTTGAACCGCCGAACAACAACACCCAGCCACCCAAAGTATTACAGTTAACACACGACCTGTTTGTCACATAGATTTTGAATGTCCTTGCATAATCAATGTATGACAAGATATTTCACTATGTGCAGCGCTGACTAATGCTTTCCAATGATTTAACACCCAAAATAGTTAAGTTCTAGTGTTTCTTCAAGTGATAATTAAATTAGATATTTAGACTACAGGACAAAATTCAGTTTTTTATATTTTTTGTTATGTTTCCCATCAGCTCCAGCCAGATCTTTAGCTTCACGTCTTCAGTTGGACTTAGCAGAGAGCAATGATGGACGAGAACAGAGCGACTATGGTGAGTGTTTGATTTGTTTTGCTTCATTTTGTTTTTGTTGGGCAATTTCAGTAAAATGCTACATTATTTGTAGTTTGTTCTCCCAAACAAACGTTATCAATATCCCAGAAGATTCTTCAGTGATAACAACAAGATATCTGTGACCATATTTCTGTTTGTCTCTAGGTGTGGAGGTCGCCGCGAACAACGAGTCAAAGACATTCGATACCCGCTCCTTCATAATGAGTCGGCCACAACTGGAAGAACCTCAAATCAGAAGCCAGCAGCGTCTTCAAGCCAAAGATGAAGTCCTGCCTGCTTTACCACGCACCATCCAGGCCAGGTACACACAGATGTGCACTATACGAGTACATAAACTGAAGTGCGTGTCATTTGTCCTCACATATTTTGTTTTGTCCTCTCCTCACTGTGGATTTTCTCTACACTAGTAAGGAGAGAGTTGACTCTGGCAGCCCCAAGTTCATCGTGACATTAGACGGGGTACCGAGCCCGCTGGGGAACTTTGCAGAATGTGACATGGAGCTGGATGACGTGAGACCACCCACAAAGGTCACTGAGGCAACTGTTCATGTCAACAGGGAGTCTAAAGTTAGCGTCCTTCACAGACTACAAGGCGGAGTTACATCACTAGAAGGTACGGGGATAATACTGCAATAATGACAATATACCTTATTTAAATAGCATATTTCTAAACAGGGTTACAAAGTGCTTTAGTAAAGAGATAGTAAAAGTCTTGTTTTCTCCTTTTTTTAACAGAGGATGTGATGGATGTAGACATGGCAGAGGATGATGGCGCCCCGTTGAAGAAACAGAAAGTGATGGAGCGCTGCAAGTTCTGGCCAGTGTGTAAGAGTGGAGATGAGTGTCTGTACCATCACCCGACGACACAGTGCAAGTGAGTAGTTTTGTTGAACTGCAAAAACGACGGAGGAGTTTTCAATCGCTCAGCGCTGACTTATTAGTCGATATTCATGATTTAATGTGTTTTTGTTTTTTCCAAAGGACTTTTCCCAGCTGCAAGTTTGGGGATAAATGCCTTTTCGTCCATCCCAACTGTAAATATGACGCCAGGTGTACCAAACCAGAGTGTCCCTTCACTCATGTCAGCCGCAGAGGCCCAGCGGCTCCTCCGCCCCGGCCAGGTGCTCTCACTCTCATTACCTCCTGTGATTAACTCTGTTCTGCATGAAAAAATCTGCTAGGCTTTTTTTTTTTTATTCCTTTTTATATATTCTGTGTGAACATTTCAAACACAGAATAAAAGTGCAGTTAATCAGTAAGAGTTCATTCAGACTCCACAAAGAAAGTGTCTCCATGAACCCGGTTGTGTCTGTATTTTAGCCGTCATTGTAATTTCTTCAGGTTGGTGTTAAGATCTTCCAGTCTGTGTCTCTAACTTTTTGACTCTTTGTGTTTACAGCAGCGCAACCAATGCAAACCACTAGTGTGTGTCGCTTCTTCCCGGCGTGTAAGAAGATGGATTGTCCGTTTTATCATCCAAAGGTAAAACATCTGGAAGTATCTGGGAAGTGTTTCTTTTTTATGCACATAGGGTTTGGTAAAAGGGAACAGACTTCAGTTAAAATTAATTTCCACTCATGCTTTCATTGAGGACAGTATAAACAAGCCATGAAATGAAGTTTGATTTTTCTGAATTAATTTGTCTTTTCACAGCCTTGTCGCTTTGCGGGCCTCTGTAAACGATCTGGATGCACCTTTTACCACCCAAACACAGCTGTGCCTCCGAGACACGCTCTGAAATGGACAAAGACAAATAGCAGGTGAACAGAAGGGGGGAAATACAAAGTGAAATAATAATAATACCAAGTTTCTATATTGTTGGGAGCTGCTGTGATATACTGAGCAAGTAGAAAAAGAGGACTCAACCAATGTATGACAGAGAAGATTGTTAAAGTAATGTTTTAAATGTCATCATTACATCTGATTTGATCATGTACAGTATATAAGACATGTTAAGGCTGAAATGCATCTTTGTTATATTACTTTGCAGCCACTAATGGTTTTCTGTCTCTCTGTCTCGCAGCTAATAAAGTCCAGGGAGTCCGACTGAAGTCTGATGATGTGAAACTGTGGAAGATGCTCTGTAATGCTGTCTACGAACATTCATTTTTAGATTTAAATGTTTAATTCTCATTTCTGTTACTGTATTGTTTGGACCGGTTTTTAAGAAAAGTGTTTTGTAAGTTGTCAGGTTTTTGCTGATGTTCTGAGAACATTAAAATACATCATGATGATGAACTCAACGTTTATCTCCTCATTATTTGTCTTTTGTTCTTTGAAATGTAGCAGATGATAAAATGCAGAATATGGAAGTTCAAATATAAACAATGTACATTGAATGAAAAAGTTTTCATTCACCGTTAACATTTGGAAAAGAGGCAGTTGTTACCTACTGATAAACTATGAGATGCTGACACACAAATGAAGCCTTTTTTTTAATGAATATGCTGTATGATTGATGAGTTTTTATTCTACTAAAATGTGGAAGTCAGAGCTTAAAGTTCTCAAAGGCATCATGTCTGATTTCAGGTATAGAGCAGATTTAAATTCATATAATACTTAATTCAATACATTGTACACATTTCAGGCTCACAAATCTTTTCTTGCTTTAATTCCTGGTAAGTTAAGAAATTTATTAACAACTATTAAAATACAGTATCCAAACTTACTTTTCCACACCTGACAATTATATATCACATCAGGGTCACTATGTAGCATTTTCTTACATTTTTTCCATTTGTATCTTCCATATTGTGAAGGTTTGAGTGTGTGTGTCTCTCTGTAATCAAGATCAAGGTGTAAATGTGGGTTTTTTTCAATATTGTGTCTAATTTGTGGGATTTTTGTAATATAAGATGATTACAGAACTGTAAGTGAGTCTTTGGGAGGTAGTTAGATAGCCTTAGTTGGTGTTTCCTGCAAAGTGATATTTGAGAAGACTTGAAAGAACAGAAGGTATTCTCTTTACCTCACTTTATTAAAAGGTAAACATAATACATTTATGTTCAAAATGAAAACACAAGCATTAATTCATTTGTAGATTTCTCTGTGTAGCTACTCAAGACGGGCTGATGAAGGTAAACAGTTCAAACAGGCGAATCAGCACATTACAGATGCAGTAAATTATTATTCATATTATTCAAATTCACATAAACACATCAGCACATTTTAGTCAAGTTATCTCATAGTTTGAAGCTGCTCAGTCTTCATCACTGCAGCTGCAGTTTTGCTTCTCTCTCTTTTTTTAAGGCTTCAAAACTTCTTTATTGGACATTCTGAACATACAGACATTCAGCTTTAGATATTGTACAGTTTAAGATTTCAATGCTTGAAAATGGTAAATATCAATCAAATAAAATATGAGAAGGTTACAGATTGGGATATAATACATATATATTTGTAATAAATAAATGAATAAAAATCTAAACACAATAAACAAACAATAACATCGGTAAGTCAATATAACTTAATCAGGGGTTACAGAAGATAAGTCATTGAAGTACAGCAGCGTATATTCACTTTTTTTGTTCTTCATAAGAGTTAATGTATCTATGTACCATCCTCAAGTGTAAGATTTGTCATGTAACTCAAAGGTTTATTATTTGTTTAGAATTTAGTAATAATGTTTTTGGCGTAATTGTAGATATAGAAAGTCCAGTCTTATTATTAAAAAAACTTTTCTATGTGTTACTAGGGGCAGTAACAAAACATATACATAACTGTTTCTGGCTCATCGCCACAAATGGTCACACTTCACATCTATGTCAATAAATCTGGAAATTATTACGTTACATGGGTAAATGTGATGTAAGATTTTAAAATGAACTTCTCCAACCTTGTTTGAAATACAGAATTGTAAACATGTTTGTTCCAGTTTATGTTATCTACTTGTGAATTCCAACAAGATTTTCTTTTGGGTGAAATTTTATTATAATTTGATTTTCTTATGTGTTTGTTTGTACATTTTATGTCTGTTAATTTTATCCCACCAACTTTTAAGCAACTTGGACATGAATATTTTGATAACCTATTGACATTTCATTAAGTCAATTATACCCGTAGGAACATCCCTTATTACAGAAACCAATTCTTTGTATCCAACTAGAAAATATTTGCCTTTTAAGAAATTGCAGTTTAGCTTCCCGCCGCTGCAGCGTGCTTCCTGGTGACGTCACGTCAGCAATAGTCAAAAGCCCTGTGAGCGTATGAGCTGATCGCCGGGTGCGGTGGCGCGCGCCTGTAATCCAAGCTACCGGGAGGCTGAGGCTGGCGGATCGTTTGAGCTCAGGAGCTCTGAGCTGCAGCGGACTATGCCGATCGGGTGTCCGCACTAAGTTCGGTATCGATATGGTGCTCCTGGGGGAGCCCGGGACCACCAGGTCGTCTAAGGAGGGGTGCACCGGCCCAGGTCGGAAACGGAGCAGGTCAAAGCCCCCGTGCCGCTCAGTAGTGGGATCGCGCCTGTGAATAGACGCTGTAGTGCAGCCTGAGTAATACAGCGGGACCCAGTCTTTTTACACTCTGTACACTCACCCACAAACTGCTGTCACAACACACACACTCAAACATCACATCTTTACATCACACAGCAGCTTCATCACCGCTTCTTTACCTTCTTTATTCCCCTCAAACTGCTTCATAAAGCAGCTGCTCTGCTCGTCCTACACCACCTCCACCTGGAGGACAGGAGACACTACATCAACCACAGAAAATACTGCTGCTGCCCTGCAGGTGGAGGCAAACTAAAACTACAAACATTAAACAGCTTCCTGATCAGTTCATCATAAAAAACACTTTCCATTCACCTTTATCAGTGTGTTTGTGATAAAAGTTTCGTTCTAGTGAAATGTGAAACTATAACCAAGGTCATAAACCATCTGAAACCACAAATAACTCAACAACATATTTACTTTTTAGTAAAATATTACAGTAATTAAGGCCTGTTTTATTAAAGGTGTTGATACGACCTCCTTTATTCTGTGTAAGAATAAAATGTGAGTCAATTTGCTTTTGGTGGGTTTAAACACGACATCAAGGACTCAAGTGTTAAAAAAGAGCTGTTGACATGTTAGAGAAAGTGCTTCAACCTCACTTTGTTCTCATCATGTATACAAACCTTTCTTTCTTTACTTCTCTGTAGTTTATTTTATTAAAGGCTATAAAGACACTGAGGCCTTATATACTGAATCTGTACAGTATGATGTTCACAGCTGTGTCAAAATCCAGCAAACATGTTGACTGTTGTTTTGTCTCACAGTGTTAATAGATAAATAGATAGATAGATATTGACTTTACTGTCCACCTCAGCGGAAATTTTTCTTTGGCTTCTCCCAAAGTACAGTTTAAGTACATACACTACACATAGCACAACACACCATTAAAAAACATAAAACATATACAACATAACAACAGGCAGGTGGCAGCAGATAGGTATAAATAATACCAGAGAGCAAATCTGATATAATAACAAGTGTTCCCTGATGCAGTCACTCTTAGTTCAATGCCTGTATGTCAAAGGGAATAAAATACTTCTTTTATATGTTCCTGCTGGCCCTCGGGGCCCTGAATCAACAGCCAGACGGGAGCAGCTCAAACTCTGAGTGTAATGGTTGTGTGGTAACTCTAGTTATATGTTTACCCTTCCTGTTTACAGCACTTTCAAATATGTTAGAGTTGTTTTTGTGACTTGCCAATCACCCTCCCTGCAATGTTAACAATTTTGGAGAGCTTCCTTTTGCTCTTTACACTCAAGTTGCCGTTCCCAGCTCTTATGTTAAATGATAAGATGCTTTCAACATGGCCCCTGTATGTCAATTCTAGTACGTGTTGGCTAACGCCAAAGATCCTCAGCTTCCTGATTAAAAACAGTCGCTGATTGGCTCTCTTAAAAATACTCTCTGAGTTCTCATTAAAAGTCAGAGTCTGATTAATGATTGTGCCCAAGTACATAAAATGTTCTACTTCTTCTCCAGGCTGGTTATTGAGTATGACAGGGAGGATGTTACTGGTTCCCTTTGGTTTTGTTTGTATTATAAGTTATTTTGTTTTGGCCACATTAATTTCCAGTATTATTAATTTGCAATAGAGTGACCTGGCTGAAGTAAGCCTCCTCCTGTATAGAATTGTCTTTCAGGAGACCAACACTGCTTGATTTTTATTTGAAAGTAAAAGAAAAAATGTAGATAATGAGGTTTGATGACATAAAGGTCAAGACTCTGTCATAATTTCATTTCAGTCAAACATCTGTGTAAACTTTCAGGGGAAAAGTTCACAAAAATCATCAATCATGAGGTCAAAAGTCATTCAGTGTTTTAAGATGTGATCTAAAGTTTTTTCAAGTTGAACTGTCAATTTGTGACCATTTTGTGAACTCATCAAAACCCTCCTCATGTGTTTTTATTGTATTCATAATTTCTCCGGTCAGTTAATGTAGTTTTTGTGTCGACTCAGAGCAGAAATCAGGTTGTTTCATGTTGTGTTTTGTCTGTTTTACTTTGGTTTTGCTTTGTTGGTCTTTTCTTTCTGAAAATCTGACTGATATGAAGATGTTGTGACTTGTTTTGATTGTGTGTCTGGTTTCTGATCTGTACTCTGGTTACTGTTCCTCACAGCAGCTTGTTGAAGCAGGACAGTCTTTGACGAGAATATAATCACGTGCAGTTTGTTTCACTACAGAGAGTCTGATCAGTACAAACAGACACACTGATGTTTTATCAGTTTAGTAAATTATTCCAGTGCTGCTCAGTCTTCATCACTGCAGCTGCACTTTTTCTCTTCTTCCTGGTGACGTCACTTCAGTATCAGTCAAAAGCCCTGTGAGCGTGTGAATTGATCGCCGGGTGCGGTGGCGCGCGCCTGTAATCCAAGCTACCGGGAGGCTGAGGCTGGCGGATCGTTTGAGCTCAGGAGCTCTGAGCTGCAGCGGACTATGCCGATCGGGTGTCCGCACTAAGTTCGGTATCGATATGGTGCTCCTGGGGGAGCCCGGGACCACCAGGTCGTCTAAGGAGGGGTGCACCGGCCCAGGTCGGAAACGGAGCAGGTCAAAGCCCCCGTGCCGCTCAGTAGTGGGATCGCGCCTGTGAATAGACGCTGTAGTGCAGCCTGAGTAATACAGCGGGACCCAGTCTTTTTACACTCTGCACACTCACCAACAAACTGCTGTCACAACACACACACTCAAACATCACATCTTTACATCACACAGCAGCTTCATCACCGCTTCTTTACCTTCTTTATTCCCCTCAAACTGCTTCATAAAGCAGCTGCTCTGCTCGTCCTACACCACCTCCACCTGGAGGACAGAAGACACTACATCAACCACATCAAACACTGGAGACCAGCGGTTCTCAAACTTTTTCACGTCAAGGACCCCTAAACCGACACATATTAGACCACGGACCCCGATTTCCCGATTTTTTGCTTTTGTTCATTGCTTCATTACATCAAGTATATGAAACCCATGACCAAAATAGTTACATATTCTGTCATTGTGTTACTAATGGATGGAATTATAGTGAAATAAATTATTCCCCTTTTTGCTGGGGACCCCCTGGAGTCCCTCTCAAGAACCCCTGGGGGTCCCCGGACTCCACTTTGAGAGCCATTGCTGTAGTCAATGCAAAACATCTCTGCTGTGAAGCAATTACTCAGTTTTGTTCAGTCTGTGTTTATGTGGACTGAAGTGATATTTTCTTTTTATCTCACATTTATCTGTCGGTTTGTCCTGCATACAGACTGTATCAGTTATTCTGAGTGTTTCATCCCATTGCAATAACTATCACTATTTCATTTTATTTCTAAATGTAAAACATTGTGTTGTGTGGATACTGAGCTTTGATTACAGAGAAATAACTTACGCATTTTGCAAAACTTTAGTGTCAGAGGAGCTGTATGGAACTTAAAACACAAATCTAAATGTTATGCAAATTTGCACTTTCACAACTTTCTCACGTGAGATTTCTCACACTAGGAGTAATACCATTTTAGGTATTCTCCCAAAATTAAATTAAACACAAATAAAATAAAAACTTGAAGTGGTGCGTCATGTGACTGCTCATTGTGAGTTACATTAAACTGCACATCACACATTCATCTAAATCTTCAAGATTCTTTTTATACAAAATTATTTGTAAATTAAAGCCTACTCTAGTTGTTGAGGTTTCCAGCCACCAGAGACAACATATCACATTAAGAAAGACACCAAACGACACTGCATGGACCATTTTAATTTAATTTATCTGTTAATTACACTGGTTAAAGTTCATGATCTTCCGGGTGGTAGAGTTCGCTCATCAGTCGGTAGATGTATGACGGCGCATGTCCTCCGATGTTAGAGATGAACAGTGTGATGAGCTCAGGTGGGACGTAGTCAAACACTGGACAGTGCACGTTCACCTTTGAGAGAATCTCACCTAAAATACAAGCAGGAAATTTGTAAATGTTGGATATTATTGTGCAAAAGAGGAACATTTATTTTAAAGGCTTTAAAAGATGAAAATTTGGTTGAGTGGTCATTTACGAGCATTTTGTTCACGATATGAGAGTTACCTTCAGTGAAAGGAAGCACCTCATGTGGAGAGACAAACTTATGGAAGGTGTCCTCTTCATTTGGAAACTACAGACACAAAACAGTTTCATCGTCATCTATTGCCAGCGGAAATTATAATAACCTGACCTGACCTGAGTGTCTTCTTACCTGAGGTGAGAGCTTGAACATGGGAGCACAAACAATGAGAGGCGTCGAGTGGTGCTTGGCTGCGAGGGCTAGAGTGTGTGTCCCGTTGACGGCCCTCAGTCCTCCATTGGCAAGAACTGTCTGCGTACCGATGATGACCTGAAAAGAGACGACCGCACCAGTTCACCCACATGCTCTGACAGCACTGTTTCATAGTCTCCTGTGGTTGAAAATACCTTATTAACGCGAGACATGACTGCAAATATGGCGGCGTCTGCAATCACGGTTGTTTCTATGCCAGCTTCTGAGAGACTGGTTGCCATTTCGTGCCCCTGGTGAGAGGTGAACAAATAAGATGAAAGTTAAATCAAACGTCCCTGCATAAAAAAATAATTTCATCTGATATCTAATATGTTACTCCATCTACCTGGCAGAAGGGGGCGCACTCTGCTACGATGACATGGAACTTGCGTTTGCGAGCAGCGTCTTTGAGGAAGGCCTCCACGGTGCGAGAACGACCAATCGTCATGATGACCTCATTAGAGTGGATGTGCTCCAGGGCCTGCATTGCAATGTTGTCAGTTGTTCCCTCTGGAGAAAATAAAAACACCCACAAAACTGTTTAAAATCACAGAATAAATATCAACTTTTCTCAAGCTTAATTAATACAAATTTAATCTAACAGCAGAAGAAGAAATGAGTTGTAGCTAAAAAAACATTAAATAAGGATAATTTACCCAGCTCTGTCAGCAGCTCATTGATGGCCTCAATGACGTTGGCTTTAAGAGGAGCAAAATGCAGTCGGAAGTTGTCTTCGCTGAGTCCTCCTGAGGTCAGCAGCTTGTGCAGAGATTCCTGCTGGTCCGTCTCTTCGCTGCTTCCTCGAGATCTGAAGGGAACAAAGTGGAGCTAACAGGGAATTCAGCAAAGACATTTTTACACAAAAAGTAAATCTTTAAAAACAAATAGCAAACAATTCAAACTTAAACATTTTGTCAGGTATAATAAAAATAATTTTCAGATGCAGATTAATACACATTTAGAGAGCGAGTAAGTATTTACTGCAGCATGATGGTGTTTGAGGGATTGTGCAACAGTGTGAACAGTTTTTATAGTTTTTGTACAAATATAGAGGTTTCAACAAATTACTATTTGCTTTATTGATAAATTGATAAACTTTTCCCCCTGATAGATTAATTTTTCACTTTGTAAAATTTGTCTAAATCAGGACAAATGACCACTGGAAACCTCTAGAGGTGTCCTTTTAAATTAGCTTATTTTATCAAACCAAAGGGGTTTTTAGTTTATACAAACTACTCATTTTTGTGATTTTATATCAATTATTAAATGAGTAGTGAGTCCACTGACAAAAATAAGTTAGCAATCATTTTTATAATTGTTTAAATGGACTATATCAGGCATTGGCTACACAGCCAACAATGTTAGAAGGATAAATTCACTGTTGCTCTTAGTTTTTTTATAGGATTTCTTGACAATAAGAAAAACTTCCTCTTGATCTCTCAGCTGCTGGAATAGATTTTGATTACCAACTTGACAGCATACAAGGTGACACCCCAAAGAGTTTCCTGTGTACAAATGTAGATTAGATCTAAATCGGCAAACATAATCTTTAATGGGACATATGTGTGTATCATCACCTGGCATACTCCTCTCTGATGATCTTCAGCACTCGCCTGATCATGTTACCAACAGTGGTCTCTGAGGGCTGAGCGGCAGTCATCCTCCTCCCCTCTTTCCGGATGATTTCCATCAGATCACCTGAAACAGAAAGAAGAAATAAGATATCTGTAAATGCTAAAGATGGTGACACTATTTAAACTACTTTTCCCTATTGTCTTAATCACATTTTTACTTTGAAATCTCCATTTACCTAGATGTTTGCATATTTCCCCCCTTATAATTGATTGTATTTGTGTACTAAGCACCTAATTACATTTGAGATGATTAAAGCTGTATTTCCTTACTTTAGTGACTTGTCTCAGACAGTAAACACAGGCCTCCATGTCTGCTTGCTCACTCAGCAACTCACCAAAGTCATTTATTAGAAGCTGAGTCACATAATCAAAACCTCCTTTACTTCTAAAATGAGCTACTATCAAACTATTCCCACACATTTGGCAGCTGTTAGTCGCCACTTATTTGTAGTTTTAGCACTTTCAACATATTTTAGAAACTCCTACACTGTTGACAGCTTCCATACTGGTTCCCTGCACCGCTATACTGTCTGAGTTTGAGAGGTGAATTAAAGAAATGATCAGCATGAAGCACCTGCGCTGCTCCATCGAGCCTGGGCTGTGATTCTGCGGAGCAGGGCGGTCGTTTCTCGGGCTGTCTCCGCCGAGCCCCGCAGCGGTCCCGTCCCGCTGCCTCCTCGCTTCAGGTCGGACAGAAACGCTTCTATCCTCTCCGTCAGGTCCGTTTCTTTATCCGAGCCCGGCATTGTTGTTGTTAAAACGTCTCTCTGTCAGAGAAATAACTGGGCAGTTTATCTACCATGCAATTGTTTTGATGAGGAAGAACTTCAAGAGTACATCCGGGTTATTTTGACTGCGGCGTCATTTGATTGGATCGTGTCTGGATGGTAACCATAGACTGTTGGTAACCCTCGCGAAAGATCTCGCGAGAGTGATCATTTCAACTGAAACCATAATCTTTTTTTAACCCTAACCAAGCGTCTTTTTGTGCCTAAACCTAACCAGACCTTAACCATAGCTTTGTCACACCATAAAATATAATTAGTCTGTACAATGACAAACAACGCACGCAATGAAAGAACAACGTGTATGACTCTCGCGAGAGTTTAGCAAACGGTTACCGTCTAGACACGACCAGTCTATTGGAGGACCGCTTTACAAACTGTTGCATCAATTTCTCGGTGAGTCAGCTACAAATAAGCATGACTTTGGATAAACATGTAAGAAATTATTTTTACAGCAAAAGGAAAATTATTCTACGTGGGGACTTTGTGTGGAACTCCCATTTTTCTAACATTCAATGGGAAACAACATCTCCAACCTCCAACAAATTGAAAGAAGTACATTACAAAATTATGGATAACATCTATTTTATGAATGTCAGTTTGCGTCAGGATTCTGGAAAAAAAAGATGATCATTTTGACATTAAAACCAACCATTCAATTAAACTGGAAGTCAAGGATGTAGTACTATATTCTGAAAACAAAAACCAGAAAGTTCAGGACTGTCAGTTTATTAATTTCACTGGGAAAATTTCGCATCCATAAATCCAAGTTCTTGAGGTCTCGTCCATCATTTGAACTTTTCATGACTGTATTTAGAAAGTATTTTGAGTCTATCCAACTTATAAACAATAAGAGATCTGCATATACAGTTAAGAGAATATAATTTGTCGTGAATTTTCCTCAAACATTTTAGCTCAATCAGGTCAATCAAAATGTGGCACAGGTATATTGATAAATTCTGTATCTCCTGCAGAATGATAGAAAAATGTAAATAGCCAGATTATGTTTAAAATTTATTTCATACATACAGGAAAATACCAGATAAAGATTTTTATACCTAAGCAGGTATCATCTAAACTCATAACAATGTCAATTTATTGTAAATATATAGTGCATACAGTCACTAGAAATAAAAGAAAACAAGCATTCGATATGTAACAGCTCTGTAAACAAGTCAGATGCAAATATGCTGCAAGCATCCAAATCCTGTAGTTAGCACAGACTTGAGTTCAGAGTCATTGAAATGATGATTTCCATCCTTCTTCCCTAACTGTCTTTTCTTTAACCCTCTGATTTATAGTCCATGGTAGCTTGTAGACAGTCAGTATGAATCAGAATCATCTTTATTGGCCAAGTACGTTTACACATACAAGGAGTTTGACTCCAGTTTAGTTGCTCTAAATGTGCTTACAACACAACAATTTTCAGAAAGATACACAAGGAATGACTATACACAGGTGAAACTGTTTCTGTGAACTGTAAACAGGATACAAACAGTGTAAAGAAGTGAAGGGTGATGAGATAAATATTAAATGGTAAAAAAGAAAATGACATGTTACTTTATATACAGTACGTACACATTATACTTTATGTACAGTATATACAGCCTGTTCAAATATACAGTAATAAATGAAATGTATTGCACACTTTTAAACTAAAATAAATGTGTATAATGTGTAGGTTCAGTGGGTATTATAGTGTTCAGGGTTACTGCAGTGCCACAGTGAGTTAACATAAGTTCATAAGTGTGATGGCAAGGGTGAAGAAACTGTTCCTGTGTCTGGAGGTTTTGGTGAACAGTGATCTGTAGCACCTACCAGATGGGAGAAGGTGGAACAGGTTGTTTCCAGGGTGTGAGGGGTCTGCAGTGATTTTCTCTGCCCGTTTCCTGACTCTAGAGGTGTCCAGGTCCTGGATGGCGGGCAGATCGGCATCGATAATCTTTTCTGCAGACCTGACTGTCCGTTGTGGTCTGTTCCTGTCTTGTATGGTAGCCGACCCAAAGAAGACAGTGATGGATGTGCAGAGAACAGACTCAGTGACTACAGTGTAAAACTGGATATGAAATGGAACGCACAAAGCATCTCAAACACTGATTTCCAGAGTTGATGGTTTATTGGAAGTGTTGTCACAGTTGCTCCGAACTGGAGGAAACTCTGTCCAACTATTGTCTGGAAGTTTAGTAGATTACAATTCTCACCAACTACATCAATGCCTGTTGAGTGACAATTTCTATTTGTACTGGAATATTGAAGCTTTAGATGTGGAAATCTCAGACAGATCAACTACAGATGTTGTGGTTCAAAGCATTAATGCGTTTTGTTTGTGGGATCCTGTCTGTTTTTTCTTATTCCACAGGTTGACTGATATTTTTGTCGTTATAATAATATTGCCGTCCTTCCATCTCACAAAATGTTTTACTTTGTGTCAAAACAAAGTGACTTTTCAAAGTCTGTCATGGGTGTGGCGAGGTCATGAAACAAGCTGTTCTGATGTCATCCCACGACTGAGAGGCATTCACAAGGTTTTTGAACTCGCAGCCATGTGTGTACGTCTGTTTGATTTAAAAGGTCAAACACAAAGCTATACTCTATAATGTGGCTCAGCATGATATTTAAAATACACCTCAGAGCTTGAAACCAAAACAGACATGATTTCAATATGATGAATGATTTTCACCCATCAGTTTGAGTTGTTTACATTGTATGAGGTTCTTGGTGAAAGACGTGTAGCACTCATGTCACTGTATCACACAGAGCTGTGAGCTACTGGATCAGGTCTAGGTTCGAAGGAGAGGATGGGATGAATAAAATAAAGCAGAGACGAGAACCTTTAAATCAATAAGATGGCAGTTTACTAACAAATATTACGTAACACAACACCTACGATTATTAAAACATAGGTAAGTTTCATTCAACTCCTTTTATTCCTTATCTGTTTTAGAATAAATCCATTTTCCATCTTGTCAAATTAGTTTTGTGAATTACAGACGGGTGACAAATGAAAGGGAAAACCAATGTAAAGTATCTTAATAAGGTTTTAGGTCAACATGTGCTGCCAGAACAGATTCAGTGCACCTTGGCATTGATTCTTCAGTCTCTGAACTCTACTGGAGGGATGAACACCGTTCTTCAAAAAGATATTCCCTCATTTGGTGTTTTGATGATGGTGGTGGAGAGCGCTGTCTAACACGTCAGTCCAAAATCTCCCATAGGTGTTCAATTAGGTTGAGATCTGGTGACTGAAGGTCAAAGTATACGATTCACACCATTTTCATACTCATTAAACCATTCAGTGACCCCTCGTGCCCTGTGGATGGGGGCATTGTCATCCTGGAAGAGACCACTCCCATCAGGATAGAAATGTTTCATCACAGGATAAAGGTGATCACTCAGAACACCTTTGTATTGATTTGCAGTGACCCTTCCCTCTAAGGGGACAAGTGGACCCAAACCATACCAGCAAAATGCCCCTCACAGCATAACAGAGCCACCAGATCCCCTCACTGTAGGGGTCAAGCATTCAGGCCTGCACAGGTTTTTCCTTTGATTTGTCATCCGTCTGTATGTTTTCATTTAAGACTGGTCTGTATTCTTTTAATTTAATGGGTTAAACCTGTTTATTTTAGTCATTTCCCATTTGAGTAAACTATTTTCATGTGAACAGGTCATCTTTAATTCCTTGTTCCACTTAATCTGACCCATTCAATTATCCCTTTTCAAAAAAAAAGATACACAGTTCAACTCAAAATATATGAACAAAGTATGCAATAACAATTTAACACTAACACCATAACAATGTTGCAGTCTATGATTTTAATATATTTTTAAACAGATTATTTATTGCCATTAATTTCCATGTATCTGTTTTTAAATAGCTATCTATGCCTGATTATTGTTCTATTTGTCAACAGTTCATCAGTGGTCAGGTTGAGTTGCTTGTCCATGGTCTGAGTACTTTTCCACTGGATTTGACTTTTTCTCCTTGGAACATTTCACAGCAGTCAGTTCATAGACCACGTCATATGCTGGAATATTGCTTAACATTTGAATTCTTGGATAATTTGTAGCATTGCTCCCCCGGTTTTTATCTCATCTGAGATTTTGTTTTGACATCATATACGATAAGCGAGCTCCTCATCATGGTATTTATTAAATTTGTCTGTTGTCTCATATAGTGGTGTTGTAACATGTAAGGTGATGGGGGGTCTCATTCAAACTACAATTTTCCACCATCTGATAACTGTCTGGTCCGTCAAAAAGAAAAAGTTCAGCTGATGAAATGATAAGTTTCTCCATCATAGATGAGGTCTGAGCTGTTACAGTCAGAATAATAATAATAATTGAAATGGCATTTGTGTTTCAGTCTGGGGGATAATTGTAATGTTGCTGGTATCCTCTGAGTGCTCGTCTTTATCGAGGATGTCTCTAACCTCACTTTAAGCCAATTTGAATCAATGAAGAGAAACTGTAACAAGAATGAGTAACTAAAATGTTACTCCTATATTAAAGCTCCTATATTATCCCACTGGCCAACAAATGGGATTTTCCAAGATTTTATCAAACAAAACTATTTGTTGTGTCTAACTAATATGACGGATTGCTCACCTTCCGTTGTGGAGTTTTTTTTATGACGTGATGAGTTTCAGAATGATTCCTTGTACTGTAGCAACGTACACACTTTTAGTTTTTGTTCGTTTGGGAGGGATGATGACACTTTGTGCTTGTTGCTATGGAGTTTTAATGAACTTATTGTAAGTTGCTTTGGATAAAAGTGTCATCCAAATGAATGTAATGGCCCCATCCTCTCGTTAAAGTGAATGAGGATGTAAACAGACGTGGTCACGTCTGTTTACATCAAACAGGTGACACTGATCAAACCTCCTCAAGACAAGTTAAGATATTATACATGAACATTGCACATAATCCGTAGAAACTGAAAAATAGATTTTGTTGGTCAATATTGTGACCAGCCACACAATCTAAGCTTTGCTTCATTATAGTGAAGATAGAAAATATTTTAAATATTTCTACCTTTTCCGTTTCATGCTATACTGCTAGCAATCTTGTCCTTTACCGATTTAAGTACTAGTACTTATAATACTGTGATATGATTACAGCCTAAACCTGTAGCTCATTCAAATACTTTTTAAAGTCTGAAAGTATTTCAGAATCCATATTTTAACATCCTAAGTGGCAAAATTACACATTAGACTACACCAACATAAATGTAAATCCATCCAATATTTTATTGAATAAAAGCCCAACACAAATTTACAAAATTTATCAGTCAACATAAAAATCATTGATTGCGCACAAAGCGCATGTTCATTGTTAAAAATGTACCCATGACAGATGCCTTAATTAATCCCCATCAGAAACAATCTGAATATTTGCAACCACCCACATTCTCCTGTAACCCAAACCTCATAAGCATTTCTAAAGAAAACAAGCACGCTGGATGGATCTGCAAGTACTGTAATTGGGAAGTGATATTTTGATAAATTCAAAAGAATATATAATTTACCAGTGTGTGTGAAGAAAAGGGGCGAATGACTGAAAGGGAATACCAGAACATGTTTAGACAACCTACTGTACATTTCCCTTCGATACCTCCATCTGCTGCACATGAACTGTGATCTCACAGAAGTCAGGTGGTTAAGTTATTCGGGGCTGGAGCCACACATACATATGACGCTGCCTGTTTTGATTGGTGACTGTTCAGGTGTTTCAAAAACAAGACTAGAACGTGCAAGAGCTCATACACGTGACCTAATTTATAAACCAGAGAAAATCACTCTGACAACTCACAACCCCCCGCATCAAAAAAAAAAAAAAAAACCTGTAGAAGCAACTAAGTAGCATTTACAATATGAAAACAAACTAAAGACACGGTTAAATTTAGCTACCAAACATGAATGCAAATTAAGTGACTTAACACAGAAGTTCAGTGGTTGCCAATTTTTTCATCAAAGTATCAACAAGCCACCATTTCAAATAGCCTTCACTTGATAAAAAGGGCACCAAGGATCTAGTTTGCTTGGCATGGCAAAGAATGTGTACATCAACAGAAGGGCAAAAGACATTCTCTCATGGCACATCCATTCAAACTGAGCTCAAAATCAAACGTTACTGTTCAACAGATTTGAAGGAACAAGTTCTTATTCAGCAAGCTGCAACATTCAAAAAACAGTGCAGACAGAAACGTGAACTACTATGAGATGGACGTATCTCACCTATGCAGTGACATACGTCTCCCCATGTCTCACAGTGCATTTCTCCCTACAGCGCTTTTCATGTTTCAAACCACTAAATAAGCAGGTGAATCTTTTTTTTTTTTTTTTTCTCAGAGGACAACCTTGGTACTCTCTCTCGCTCACAGCCATGAAGAAATTAGAATTTGAGCCCCTCAACCCCACTTGCTGTTGTTTGCTGAAGCTAGTCCAAGGAGGGTGGATGTTGGGATGTGTTGGCTGACTGACAGCGTCCCCCTGAGGTACGGAGCCAGGGGCTGCTCTACTCGATCAGCTTCTTTGCCTTGAAGAAGCGCCGCAAGTAGAAGACCTGCCATGTGGCCAGCCCAATGAGACAGCACATGGAAAATATGCTGAAGTACAGCACACGTGTGTTGGTGGACTCTGTTAAGAGGGGGGAAAAAAAAGACGGTTGTTGTGTTATTTTTATAGAGATACTTTTTGATCATACAATGAACTAACCAACAAAAACAAACTTCCCCTTAAGAACTTTTCTATTATTCCCTCTATCTTCACTTCAATGTTTTCTTACCATTGGTGTCCCGCATCTCCTCCTCTCTCTTTTTCATGTAAGCAAAGTCATTGACGATGGACTCAGACAGGTCCTCCAGTCGTCTCAGTTCGACCTCCAGAGGCTTCAGCTTCTCCACTTTAGCAATCTGGAAAAAAACAAACAAAACAGAGGATACTCAACCACAGAGAAGTGATAGAAAAAGGTAAAACTTCAGTTTTTAAACAGTGTTCTTATATAGTTTGTCCAGTAGGTGTCACTCTCGGACTGTGTACATGCCTTGTGTGTGTCAGTTAAGTCGTGTTCATTTACTGCAGGCTGGTGATAAAGCTGCTGTTTAATCTTTGGTGTGAACCAAACAGCTGCACTGCAGGCGAAGGCGGCTTTTGATCTTGAACAAACTCTGGTGTGGTTGGTTTGTGGACCAGCCACATTATGTGTTATGTGACATGTGACAAATTCAACAGCTACATTTACATAATTTACCTGATAATAACGACAACAACAACATTAACAACAATCTTTTCCCCTCATGTTGTGGTGCAGGACACTTCCTTTACTCCCTCTCATTCACCTATTTACACACTAACACTCATGTGATGGTGGTGGAGATGCCCATAGAGTGCAACTAGGGTTCAATGTCTCGCTCGAGGACACTTCAGCACGTGGACAAGAGGAGCCTGAGGTTGTGAAACCGCCAACCTCGCGATTCGAGGACAAGCTGCTCTCTGTGCTGTGTTGTCAGTCCATGTGACCGACTTTTGGTTGACTTCTAATAAGTCTGTTAACCTTGAACTGATTAGAATTTAATGGCAACAACGGATCTATCTCTCTCTTAAGTGTGGACCACGGAAACCGAACTACAACACTACACTGTATAGCAGCACCTGATATGGACATTTTGACCATTAAGAACTTGCATCTGGCAAATAACATCAAATAAGTGCAGAATTTTGAAACACTAAAAGCTCCTGCTTGCATCTGCCAAGTACATATTCTCAACTATTGTGTAAAACACACAGGGACTCCGGCCAGCATATAACCAAATACTAATACACTGTGTACTGAACTGCTTGTAAATTTGTTCAAAGTGACACACCCGTCTATGTAGGTCAATACATGTGTCATTTCAGCTCCACCCACCAGTTCGCAAACGGGCATGCCCACAAGAGCTTTCCCTGAACGCCCACCTACACACCCACTCAGGATAACAGAACGTCATGTTCGTGCGCCATGTGTGGGAAGAGGGGTGATTCTCAGCTTTATCACTTCTGTGCTTATTATCGAGCGTTGCCTGAGGCAGCAGCAGTACCGAGCGCTAATCCACTCTGAAAGCCCTGAAAAGTAAGCGGTAAATGAAATAAAGTGGTGTAACGTAAGCAGTGATGCACAACACTGTGTCCCTATTTAGATAAATGTTAATCCTCCTCCACTGATTTCACCATAACGTTAATATTAGGCCATCTTTGGCATCATTATTGTGTTTCTACAGTGGACACTTATTGCCACGTAAACAGTAAAAGGCATCAGCATTGCTGCAATCAGAAAAATATTTACTGTGGCATGAATGTAAATAAGGTATTGAATAAGAAAGTTCCTGTTTTGACAGTTCAACTTGATTTGATAATTTGATGTTGTGCAATAGTTCCAGGGAGGTTTGTAAGAGTCATTTATCTCTTGAATCTGCATTCGTTTCTAAGATGTTTGATAAATAAGGGTATTTACTTTGTGGACGCGTGTACTTAATACATGTGTACATAATTAACCAAGTAGGTCAATCTCTCATTTTTCAGAGTCCAAGACCAATTTCAACCCAGAGTTTGGATTAAGTATTTTAGACATCTGGGTGTCTTCTAACTGACATTAGGCTCAAGAATGCTGGCAATCAAATTCATTTGTGGCTTTCTAGTTTTTCAAAGCAGAATAGTGAATATACATATTAAAAATCAAATTGCATTACCAATGTCCTTCATCCACTGACCTAGTCTGCAAGCTGCAGCCAGACATTCCTGATGTGCATGCAGTAGCCGCATCATTCAACAAAAGTGAGCCAACAGCTCGGACTCAGACATTTACCTCTTCATAGTTTTTAGCCTCCACACCATGCTTCATGTCCAGATTGACCAGCTGGTCAGGCACTCTTCCAGTTCCTGATTAAAAACAGCACAAATTTAACATGATTAATTGATATTTTCACATCATCTTGAGCATTGAAAAAAGTCTTCATTAATACAACTAACGCACTAAGATTTCTTCACTGTCATTCCAATCATAACCTCCCTGCATGTATCAACATTAGTTTTATCTCCTAACTCATAAATTATTGCTTTAAAATATATAAATAAATATTCATGTTTTCATACACAAACATTTTAGAATTGGGTTAAAATGTCATTGCCCATTTTATTTCTTGACATAAGAGCCAAATAACACCGATAATCTCTTTTTCCTTGCACAATGATAAAGATAAATTAATTGTATGTGTATGCTGATAACAGTAACATTGTATTTATTTATGTATCAGTAAACATGTGTGGCAGAGAAACGAGATCTTTTATATCACAACGCTCTGAATGTGTTGATTGGTTTTGGAGGTTAACACACTTACCCATGGGGGATTTGCTCTCAAAGCACACCTCAAACATATCATAGTCCTCTGTGGTGAATGCAAACTTTCCTTTTGTTGCATCTTCCTTGGAGTAAAGAGTGTGACTGGAGGAGTCTGTGATCTACAAAAAAAAAAAACAATTATAGAAATATTAACTTTGCTGAAGTGGTTAATCTACAGAAAATTAAATGTCAAGAATACTGAAAATCAATAACTTTAAAAGCCTTCTGCTCAGCTGCAGCACTGTAGCACTTTAGGATTCACTGCAAATGAAAAGTGCAGCACAAACTAAATGCATTATTATTACTATTATTAAATATATCAAATATTGTTCTTGCTCCAGATTCAGAAACATGAGTACTGGCTGCTTTTCTCTCTTTTACATTATTGTAAATAGTTTTGTTGTTGTTGTTGATGTTGATGATGTTTGTTTTAAAGTGTTGGTTGATAAAACATGTAATTTTAAAAATGTTTTTAAAATGAGTTCTGGGCAACTTTGACGTGCTTTTTTTTACAATTTCTGTCATTTTTTAAAAACAGATTTATCTTTAAATTGAAAAAATAAAACAACTTAAATGTGAAAAAATAACAGCTACTTGCAGCCCTAATTAACTGCATTAAAATTAATTCAAAACATTAATCGAGGATAATAATTAAGTTTCTTTTCCATAACCAGCAAACCAATTACTGTTATTAATGTGTCAGCTGTTAGAAGATGGAGACTGTTACACTAAACCTTATTAGTTATTATTGATGAGGATGCAAAGGGTTAATAACAACATCATGAGAAAAGACGTTCTTGTATGATATGTGGGGGGAATCAAGTCTGTTAAATTAAATTAAACTTGTATTCAAGAGGCCGTTGACGTGCCATTAGCTAAGTAGCTAATGTGCTAATGTGGCTAGCTTAAGTAAGACTGACGTGTAACAGCAGCAGAGCCCAAATGATGACACTGACGAGATTATTTCACACAATATAACATACAATAACCCAACAAACCACAGCAATCTGTTATATAACAGATGTCTATTAGTGTCAAAGTTGCTTTATTATGTGCCAAGATGCAAACAAATATATTCTGGACGTTAATTAGCTAACGCGACTAAAACCAGGAAGACGGGTTTTCAGGGCCTGAGTTAGCTACAGTCATAACAGTTGTCACTTATCTCAGCTGTATACAACCACTAGCTGAGATTGTTTTTTAACATTAAATATAATTTTCACCACCTCTTGCTTGGTTAAACACAGACATTAGCAGTCTGGAGGTATTTCGGCCTCCGTGAAAGCAGGCTGCGCTGGCTGCGCTGGCTGCAGCTAATAGTTAGCCGCGGCTCGGAGCTCACCTTCAGGTTAGTTTTGGTGTTCGCCTGTTCGCTTATTTCATATTCTCCCGTGACGAGAACGTCTTTATGGATCTCCTCCCGTAAACACTTTCTTGAGTTGACCGGTAAAAAGAAAGATATGGAAAAAACCGATTCAATAAGGACCGGTAACAGCACTAGCACAGCGAGTCGAGCCATGGCTACCCTCAACCGACCAGCCAACCAGCCCGTGCCAGCGAACCAGCTTAACGCCGAGCTCCGAGCTCAGGCAGCCGGCCTGCTGCGCACTCCAGTGCCGCCGCTGGCCTGGAGGGGGAATTACATCATGTCATATTCTCTATGTTGAAACAAGGGCCCAAACTGAAAAAAACAAGGGTCTTAGGTACACGTAAGCTCAAATGCATCTCTCTCTTTTGCTACCAAATGCTAATGAATAGGACTGCTTTCTAATTAAACCTGGGGTGTCATGTAATTAAAATCACATGACTTCATACATGTGATGCCATTAGATTTGGGCAATCTTTCACCAGAAAGTATTTGCTGTGAAGTCCAGTCTTAGGTCAGTGACAAAGGCTTTTGAGTAATTTAATGTTAAGGATACAAATTTGTCATAAATTGAAGCAATATTGCCAATTGTTGTGTTTACAATACATTCATGCCTCAAAATATATTATAATATGGTGAAAAGTTTTTTTTTTTTTCATTTTCATTTTTCATTGTCCCACTTTAGAAAATGTGGTTTGAAATGTCGGACAGCATGGGTTTACTAATATGGTACAGTCATATATGTTGTTAATTTGGTGAAATATGCATTTAAACACATTATCAATACTATTACTAATATTAATACATAATACATAATATAACACAATACAATACTATCTGTAACAGCAAAAACATTGGAATTACTGAAATGATCAAATTTGGGCATACACTTTGGCCTTAGGTGTTACTGACCAGAGTTTTTATTTTATGAATTAAGGTGATTTAGACCTTTCAGCCTCCCAATGAGTGTCCCATATTTCAGCCTGAACTGTCCCACACTAGTAAATGCACATAATCTGGGACAATTTGGCTTTTCTGATATGATTAGAAAACACCTTAGGGATTAGATGAACATAATATATTGGCTTCATATCCAAATATATTGCTGAAGTGCCAATTGCATAAATTTTCCCACATTACTCTAATTCACCCTATCTGTTGTAAAAAAAAAAAAAAAAAAAAGTACTGGAAGGCTATTTACAATTTTAGGGTGAACAACACTAGGATTCCCAGGGTCACTGGAAGATATAAAGCGCTGGATAGAAATCACAGGATCTGCAACCTTTGTAATGACAACCGTCTGGGAGACGAGTATCATATTTTGTTTGAATGTAAGAATGTAAGCATAGTAAATTATAGAGAAAGGTATTTGCCAAAGTATCATTAGAGATAAAAGTAATAATAATAAATACATAGATAGAAAAAGAATAGAAAAAGAATACAATAAAATCAGATTTATTTTAAAAACTCTTAGAGCATACTAACTGTATGTGCACATGTCTTATTGTTTATAAGTTGGATAGACTCAAAATACTTTCTAAACTCAATCATGAAAAGTTCAAAAAATGGGCGAGACCTGGAGAACTGGGATTTATGGATGTGAGATTTTCCCAGTAAAATCAATAAATTGACAGTCTGTTGAACTTTCTGTTTTTTTGTTTTCATAGTGTAATATTACATCCTTGGCTCCAGG
Organism: Thunnus thynnus; assembly: GCF_963924715.1. Classification (NCBI taxonomy): domain Eukaryota; kingdom Metazoa; phylum Chordata; class Actinopteri; order Scombriformes; family Scombridae; genus Thunnus; species Thunnus thynnus. The sequence goes on from NC_089534.1 coordinate 15,927,695, forward strand.
CTTAATTGAATGGTTGGTTTTAGTGTCAAAATAATCTTTTTTTCCTAGAATCCAGATGTATACTGACATTCACAAAATAAATGTTTAGTTGTGTTTTCCTCATTTCTTTTTCCAATGATTGTTAGAAAAATAGGAGTTGCTCCAACTAACGCCTGTCTTTCCCCATGAGGTTAGGGTGAGGTCAACCTGACTGTGCAGGGCCGGATAAACCTGTTTGTGCCCCTGGGAGTAGTCCACCATGCCTTAATAACATTAGAAAAACATAGAGATGGAAACATAAGTTCATAATAATGAACTATGGGCATGAAAGCTCTTTACGTGGGAACAAAACAGTGGGTAGAGCTGCAACGATTAGTCTATTAATCTATTAGCTGTCAACTATTAAATTATAGCCAACTATTTTGATAATTGATTAGTCGCTTGGAGTCAATTTTAAGACAAAAATGTCCTAATTCTCATTCTTTCTTTCTTTATTAGGATCCCCATTAGCACCAGCATAATCCCTGGAAAACTAGACCAAAACCAGTAACAGCATCAACTGACCAGGAGTTAAACCTCCCTCCATATACCTGCACAACCACCTGTTATGATTGAAACTCCACACACCTGATCCAGTTCCTTTCACCAAAGAAGATGCATGAGATGCAATTGAAAGTTCTGAAAATAAGTAAGCTGATCTGAGCTTGGAGTATTTTGTGACATATAGTTGCATGTTTTCATCATTCAAGGGGGACAGTATGAGACAAACAATAGATGGTGGACTATAAATGGCACACAATGAGCTGCAGCCAAAGGTGAAAATATAGGATGTGCTTTGTGCTTTGTACAGACTGGATATGTTTCCTGAACTGCCCACAGAGCGAGTCAGATCCCAGTCCTTGCAGGGTCCTGTAGCCTAGTAATTTTTTTGAGCTCGGGCCCCCTAGTGGGTCAAAATGGCCATGATCCAGAGTCTGATGCTATTGGCAGAGTACAGGAGGACTTCTGCCAAAATGTGAGTTTGTGGTTGAGGAAACCACAGTTGATTGATTTGGGGATTTCACTCATTTTACAGAATAACAAATAATAATCTTAGATGGGAGTTTGTGGCTCTTAAATATTTTTTTAATGGAGTTTAATGGATGAGGTCCCCCTTGCAGGTCCTTGATACCAGTCAGGAAGCCAGAGTTTCGTCTGTTGTGGTGACAGTGTTGCTGAAGTGAAACTGTTTCAGAACCTGTGAACATTTTTAAGGCTGTAGAAATGTGCTTTAGGTTTTTATGTTGATACTGCCTAAGATCAGGAATCAGCTCTTTTCATTTTATTGTACTATAGTCTTCCAGCGGTTCACAATTAGCTTACTAATATTTATAGATTTACACTCAAAAGTGTCTTTAATATTACCCCAATTGCATAATAATCCATCCAGTGTACGTGATCGGTAAATCCGGATTACAAAACAGACATATCATGCTCAGTGTTGGCTGGGGTATTTTTTCAAAATCCCAAAAGCTATTATTTTTCTGTCAGCAGCTCAGGGATTACCCAATTACATATGATAGAGCTGTCCAGTTTCCAGGGAAACATCCTTGTTACTGATCCCACGAGAAGAGAGGAGGACACGCTGCTGAGTGGGGAGTCTGGCACTAAATGAACAGTAATTACTGGCCAGAGAAATCCCACCAGTATTGTAGCTTATTGTGTCAAATAACCTCTAAGAATAGCATGTCATACACTCCTCCGTGCTATGAAGCTTTTCGGCAAGAGAGGAAATTAACAAAACTTTATATTCATATACCTGTGACTAATCTACTGTATAATTTACATGTTTTGACTATACTAAAAGTACATTTGGGTCCATGTTTATTGTGGATTAAATATTTCTTGAGGGTGAGATGCTGCCTTTATCTGGAAAGCTATAACGCAAATCTCTCTATTGATTGACTAACCTTTTATCACCTCTGGGCACAGTTTCATCGTTGCATGTCATAATGAAAGCCCTGTTTTACAGAGTAGAGAACTTCCTTAAATGAGCGTGTATGCTGACGCAAGTGTATACACACCCTAAGACTAATTGCTGTCGTGCTTGTTATCACTTATAGATACTGAAAATACAAACAAAAGGCAGACATTTGCTGATAAGAGCACAGTAGAGACTGAGCTTCATTCTAGATTTGATTTGTCATACACTACCAAAAATGAGCAAACAGGCTGTGCCACAGAAACTTCACTTCACTGAATATCTGCAATGTGAGAGTAAAGAAAGAGACACATCAGAGATATCAAATTCTTCTTCATTTGCTTCTGTAAATGTATTTTTTGGCGTCATTCTATACACACTACTGTATCCCTTTATCATTTCAGACAGACACGGCTGCAGGGGGAAGATGATCCTCTCTGGAGAACACAAAGGCATCAGAGGATAGGTTTCTGTGCATGTGGAGCCGAGCCAAACTGAGCTCTTGTCGTCGTGGCATGGAGGCGTACCTGGCTGTTTCATCATCACTTCAGCTCTCACAATTACACCCAGGCAGGGTTCTCTGTCTGTCCGTCTCCCTCTCACTGCCATCCTCTCTACCTCATATCCTCATCATCTTCTGCTCTCCTCCGCCTCCCCTCGCCTCGTTCTTACTTTCCTCCTCTGGTTCCTCCCCTGGGTTGCAGCACCGACGCAGGTTGGCGTCATAGTGGTCTAATTTTACTGCTGTTGATGCTGATGTTAAAAGAAGCAATAGGCACCTGCTATTTCTGCTGCCACCCCATCTCCCTGGGGCTGGCAAAGAGGTATTAATAGACAGAGTTATTAGGCAATGCATGGTCGCACATAGAGCTTTTATTGAGGAAAAGGAGGCTCTGCTTAAGTGCAAAGGAAAACAGATAGGCACTCAGGAATTCGGCTGTTATGCAACAGCACGGTGTTAATAGAACAAGAGGCTGTGTAAAAACACAGGTTCAATCCATGCAATTTAAAAGTGTAACACAAGAAAGACGGAAGGAGGTACTTTTGCAATTTTAGAATCTTTAAACTGTATTATTCATCTTAATCTTCCGATTTATTTCAGGCTGTACTTTGGAGGAGCAGGCCTGTGTCCATACAGGAAGTAGAGTAACAGCTGCTGATAACTTGGCTGTGTTGCACAAAAGGGTGTGTTCATATTGGAAGGCCTCAAACGTCAGAGTAAGTTACTTATTATGCACTTGTAGTCTTCCGCCGAACATGTCCCTCACGCGCACACGACAACGCATTTCCTGTGTTTAAATCATTAAGCAATCTGCCTTCCGATGATTCTTTGCATGGTGAAATATTGATAAAAGATTGATTGAGCAAGTCAGCTGAAAGAATGATAAGTAGAAGGGAGAAGTAAGGGTTTGGTTTGATGACAGATTGTGTAACAATAAGCCCTATTTTTGACAAAGCTGCCAAGTGTTGTAAAAATCCTGAGACTAAACTAATAAATCATCACCACCTGATATGATAATGGGAAAAACATGATGTTTGACTGAATTCAGCAGTAAAAATAGCACAAAAGTGTCAAATTATGATCACTCACCTACTTTAATTTCAAATTAAATTGATCTCTGACCATTATGTCAGTGATAATTTATGGTCTTTATGCTTATAAATTGGCCTTCTGAATAACAACTTTCTGTTTAGGGATAATGGGAGAGACATCATTTAATTATCCAGAGCCAGACACATGTATATAACTACATACTCCTGCACCATAAAGGCATGAGTTGAAATTAAGTACCCAAATGTCCTAAAGATGTAAAAACCATACAGAAAACCAAAAAAGATAAGAAAGTAATAGTGAGGTAAGATCAATCTTCTTTAAGAATTCACTGTTCACTCTATTTTTTTAAATACCTCAAACATAACAGAAGCAAATAATCACTTTGCCCCTTTATGTGAATTCTCCTATATAAAATAATGTAATTCAATCAGTTACAAGAAGCAATCTAATGTGTCTGTGGATTTAAAGAATACCTACAGTAAGTAGGTCTATGCTGTATATCGCCAGGTGTTTGCTTGCAGACCTTCAGTTTGATGTGTATTGCTTCAAAGGAACTAATGGTGAAATATACTATTTGTGAATAAAGTTCCTTGGTCACCATCTTTCAAATCAAGTATTTATATGTGACCTTTTCATCAAACAAGACTTGAGGAGATGTTGGCACACAATATGAACCCTGTGGCCCAGCTGTCCTTCCAGAAGAGGTGGATTTAGAGTCTGTCTGGTGGAAAAGAACAGCTGGAACAAATTAAAAACACATCTATTTTTTTTTTTTTTACAGACATCCACTTTACACGTCGTGTCCAGCTGTCTGCATGCCCCAGTCCATTAGCACTACAAGAACAGCTAAAGAAGGCAGGTTAAGTCCAAACTGCTGTCTGCGCCTTTATAAATTATTTGAGGGCTCTCGGGTCGCATATTGTGCTTTATTTAAAACAATGCGCATTTGAAAGTGGGAGTGCCAGGGCTTCTGAGGGAACAGCATAAATGAAACCAACGTAGATGGTTGTTAAAAATGTTGCTTTCGGATCCTCTTGCGATGTCTCTTGTATAACCGTATGTGTGTGTGCTGCGGTTGTCTTGCAACGACCACGTATCGCATCTGTTAGGGAAGCACTGCATCACCTTTTTCATCTTTCCCACAGACACGCGACGAGTCAAATCAACTTTCTCTGTAGAGAAACGGAGACACAAATATCTAAATCGGAGTGTTTTTAGCGGAGAAAGTGCTTTAATTGTGCAGCCCGTCTACTTTCTCCGGGTAGACAGCGACAGCGTCCTCATACACTTCTATATTTGGGCATGGAAGTACGACGTCATCGCGCTAGGCTTGCAAATTAAAAAAATGGAAAGAACGCACTGACGTCAGAGCCCTGACGTATAGTTAACCTTGGCAACAGACGGAACAATAAATAGAGCCAGTTGAGGTGCAGGAAAAATACTGCTATCCCGTATAGAGGCTAATTTTAGACTTTATTTTAATTGTCAGTTGAATATCACTAGTGCTGCTATTCTGTAACTCCATATGAGTATTGATTATACATTTATAGAGACGTGTGTGTGTGTGTGTGTGTACTGACAGGAGAAAGACAGATCTCACCAGACAAAAATAAGTGAATTTAAATATCACTATCTTTTATTTACATATCTTACAAACAACATTCATCTTTACTCTCTCTGTAAAAAAATAAATTGAAATTTCATAAATTAAAAACACTGACGTTTTCACAGAAAACTTCATACTGAGATAGTAGACCACTCAGACCATGGTTAAGACAAAGCACGTCAGTTTTTAAGTTTTCACAAATAGTTCACAATTACTCTCACATTCCATCAACCAGAAAAACAAACTGAATCTATAATAACTATTGCTCTGATCACATAACACTAAACAACTTTTTTTTTTTTTTGTTATCTAGCACCATAAAAATCTTATATGAACTCATAAAACGACTAGGTGGTATTAGTTGAAACATGCTTTAACTTGCTACAATGGTGTAATAGGCAAGTACAGACGGGTGACAAATCAAAGGAAAAACCTGAATAAACCAGTGGAGAAACATAACGGATGCAGATGCCTCCACACAGCTGCACTGCATGGCACAGTTAAGCAATTAACATGCAGTCGTGCTCTGTGGCCTGTATAAAAATGCTGAGCAGCTGATTCTGATTTTGTATTAAGATGGCAAGAGGAAAAAAACTAAGTGACTTTGAAAGAGGGTTCATTGTTTGGGCACGGATGGCAGGAGCTGCTCAACCGGCTAGTGTCTCAATAGGGAGGGTGACTTAAGTGACATCTGCATTTAGATCTATAGGAAAGACGTCAGCAAATAGGGTCGGAAATTGTGGTCGACAGTGCATATTTGCTGACCATGATGCTCATGCATTAGTGCGATATTTAAGGGAAAAATAGAAGAGCAACCTTTCCTCAGGTGACTGAGAATGTCAATGAGAGAGGGATGTTATAGTAGGAGTGGTCTCTTCCAGGATGACAATGCCCCCATCCGTAGGGCAGAAGGGGTCACTGAAAGGTTTGGCCTTCTCAGTCACCAGATCTGAATCCAATTGAACACCTATAGGAGATTTTGGACTAGTGCTCTCCACCGCCATCATTAAAACATCAAATGAGGGACTATCTTTCTCCAGAAGAGTTCCAACACCTTACTCAGACACTTTGTCGTTTTTTTCCTTTAATTTGTCACCTGTCTGTATATATAAAAGGCAAATAAACTCATAAATAAATTTGCTTTCCGGTACAAGTCCATTCCATAGCCCTGTGATCTGCACATTTATCTCACACATCAAGAAAATGTGCTTGATAGGAAGTATTATTGTTTTTTGGAAGAGTCTTTAAAGGGCCAGCAGGGTTGGTGAGCTGAGGGAGTCAGAGGACTGGTCGTTGCTGTTGCTTCCTCTCCTGTGTGCAACGCCACAGGTGGGGAAGGTCTCCGCCTCTGGGAAGGTAAACACGAATGAAGAAGTATAGGTGGTGCACGCCGGGGTGCAGGTCACCACTGGCGTGCACAGGGGCTCAAAGTCAGTGTTGTTGGCTGAGACATGGAGAGGCTCCCAGTCCTGAGTTGTGTAGAGGGAGTTGGACAGGTCGACCTCTGGCACTGACCTCGCCGTCTCCATCTCTGTCTTTGCCAGCAGATCCAGAGACTCCTCCAGGACGGAGGCGTCCAGGTCTGTCATCTTCATCGTGCTGCTGGAGATGGTGGCGGTGGAGAGGACGGAGCTGCTGCTAATGCTGCTTGTGGAGAAGATGGAGTTGGAGGTGGAGGTGAAGGTTGGCTGGCTGGAAGGGATGGTGGACACCACTGTGTTGGTGGTCTGCGGCTGGGCAGGAGAAATGGACACCATGGGGAAATCTGTGTCAAGCTCTGAGGGGATTTTGCAGATAGGCTGGTGCGCCGCCAGAATGAACTCCAGTCTCTCCTTCTCCTTTAAAAGGTTAGCGATATCATTCTGAAGGCTGGACTTCTCATCCTCCAGCATATCAGTTTCCTGCAAGGGAGGGGGAAACACAGGAAGTGGCGTTAATTTGGCTGTTTGATAACACTGTTATCAGCTATGGCGAGAAAAGCATTCTGATGAATGACGGTAAATCTGTGGGATACTTACAGCTTGCAGAGTGTCGGTAAGCTCTCGCCTCCTGTTGCGGCATTTTGCTGCTGCCTGCTTGTTTCTCTCTCTGCGAATTCTCCTCTTCTCTTCCTCCTCAGCAGAAACCTGCACATAACACACAAGAAAAGGTTAAGACTCCAGCACTGTGATGATCAATACACTGTAACACAGAGGTTACTACTTGTTATATATATATCACTTGAAATCTATGGTAATTTAATAATTACCTGATCTGCTCTGCTCCTCTTGGGAGAGTTGTGAGCCTTGGATGCTGCAGACCTCATGGCTGGTCTGGAGTAGGCGGGGCTGGGGCTGTAGGGGTGAACTCTGTGAGAAGGGGCCACTGAGGAGATCAAAGGCTGGACCATCCACTGCAGGTCCGGGCTTGTCGAGATGGCTGTGACAGTTGGGATGAAGGAGGCACTTGATGCTGTCAGGTCAGTGAAATCCTGGAAAGAATAAAGCAATGGGATCATCAGTACATCTGGTATACTTTCACTAGAGTGGGGGCATTGCAGGATGGCTATGAATGAAGCACAGGGTCTATAAAAAGCTGGATGGTTTAAAAATATCCATATGATGTCAACAATGACGTTACAGTCTCTCTATGGAGTTTCCAGGCGGATGAATGAAGATTGCCTTGCACTGTGTGCAGCGCAGGTCAATAGGCTATTTCAGGAACAACTCAGTAAAAACCATATATGTTTGTCAGTCAGCTTATAGTCACTATTTACACACTATGTTTAAATGACGATATGAAATCCAGTAGCCTAAATAATAAAAGTTGTTATTTAAAAAGCATGCCCAGCAGCAGTACATTCAGTTACATAATACTACAGTGTAACAGCAGTTTAGTGATGTTTAACTGGACATACCTGAGACTGGGGGGATCCCATGCTGGAGTAAGATCCCGCTGGTGACGGATAATATCCCAGATTGTCACCGGACGGGGAAGCGGTGGTGCAACGGGAGGAAGAGTCGCACTCCGTGTTGAAAGCGGTGAACATGATCGTTTTCCAAAAAAAGAAGAAAAACCCAAGTAGGAAGATCCAAACAAACTCTACCGGTGCGGGGGATGTAGAGATGAGGAGGAAATCCCTTTCAGTAGGTTTGTGAGGAACTCTAAAGTACTGCTCCCGATGTGTTTCCTAGAGTCGTTGTTCAGCTGCTGAAAGTTTGAATGCCAACTCTGTGAGCTCGGAGCCCTTTTATAGCCTGAGCCCGGAGCAGACGAATGACGTCGGCAGAGGGGCGCACACCTCTCCCGACACCGCGAGGAGGAAGACATCGAAAAACCGACAAAAAACGCATAAATCATGCCAATTATTGCTCAGAAATGCTTTAAATACTCTAAACGTTTACTGCGCAATGATTATTTGAGCAGTTTTAATGTAAAAAGTAGCATTTAGAAATATTTTTTCAACTCACCCTCTAAAAATGGAAGATTCCAGACTCGGGATCCCCAATACGTAATTTTCCTAATATGGTGCATCCTGTAACAGGGGCGGACCTTGCTGGGAAATACACCAGCCGACTTTGGCCGACACGACCTTACGTAAAAAAAAAAACACAACAAACAAACAGAGACTGTTGTGAACGCTGGAGAACTGGGCTAATGGTAAGTACACTCTGCACACACATACACACACACACACAAAGTACATCAAACATATATTTGAACACGCAGATTTGTCTGTTCTGAACTGAGTGTATCAAACAAATTGGTCAAAATAACCTCCCCACACACACACACGCACACACTGCTGGTGTATTTTTAACTCTGCCCTGTTAAAAAGTTCATTCAAATATTGTTATTTGTACTAAGATATGAACATACCAGGGCTACAGCTGTCTTGTTTTTTAACCTACTTGCTTAGATGGACTTTAATGCAAAAATACATTTTACACTTTCACTACTTTTTTACTTTGATAAGTTGTGGTTTCAGAAATTCTTGCAGGATAAATCAGGGACACACGGCTAATATACTGCTGTGCTTGAAGATTTTTAGCATCAAAAATTCAAAGTTTTTTAATTGGCTTAATGATGTGCAATGTGGCATATATCCTACTTTTGGGTATAGACTAGTATGCAAGTATTCATTTGATGGAGAAATATAAAGATTCATATTTTAAGATAAATATTCATAAATAGCCTATATTTGATCTAAGTATTAAAAATCTCAGACCTTTTTATTATTATTATATGAAGGAATCTCTCTAGCTTATCTGACATGCAAAGAAATTTATTTATTGGCAAATTTGAATCAAGAAATGTGTGGAAAATCCTTTGAAAACATTTCATAACAACTCAATGTAAACTTGCAACCTAAGCACTATAAAGTCATGTCAGAGCAGAAGCTGTTACGTGTGTGTCACGCCCTCAGGCAGTGTTTGTTCCTTTTGTGTGTGTGATTTATGCAAGGGTGTGTTGAGTTGCAGAGCGAGTTGAGAACTGGTTTGTTATGTGTACTTTTCCACGACAGCTTTTTCTCAGGGATGCCCGAGCATGTCTATAAAGGTCTTCCCTGCTCCCTTTGGGATTTGCATGAGGAGCTACTACTGAAATGCAAGTTTGACACTGAACCAGCCTCTATACTTTATATTGCTCTTAGAATTTAAAGTTTAATGGAGTCACTCTGTTGCTTTACATTATTTCTTTCATTCCCATGAAACCTAATCAAGATTATCAAACACTTTTTTTTCTGTTAACCAGCCCTTAATGGATAACTAGCACCGTGACCCCAATCCAGATTTATATAATAGTGTCAGCAGCATTTTGCTGAGTTTTTTTTATTTTTTATTTGGTGCATATAAAAGTTATAAATGGGCAGAAAACAGTGAGCAAAGCAAATTTCTAGCCAACACCATTTTAACAATAGTAGGATTTATGTTTTTTTTTGTTTTCCTGGCATCCCAAGGACCTTTGAGGGGTCCTCCAGGAATGCCTCTCTTTATTTAGCAGTCCAGTAAACAGTGTGCAGGCAACAAGTTTATTTATTGTCCAAATAAAATAGTTGTCATAAGCGTCAAAATTGCATTAAATAACGTGTGAAGTGTGAATAATAGTGTTATTATGCCAAAGTTCATCAATTTAGGTGAAAAAGATTGTGTTTTGTTTCCCGCGCTTGTGTTTTGTTGAACATTCCTGGTTGTCATAGCAACACTCCACCCCTTCGCGTCAGTGACGACCTCGTTTTTTTTTTTTTTTTTAACTGCATAGCAACGAAGATTGTTTGTGTTATGATGAGGTATCACTCAACAAGGAAAAACAAAACCCGGCTCTTTTTTTCGGTTTTGCCAGCGGTGAAGCCACGTACGATACGTCGATACGTCAGATAACGTGCGGTTCCAGGAAACAGCTGCAGAGTGAGTGTTCTGTCTGAGTCGCAGCTCTCTGTCTGTGGAGCAGCGGAATGAAACAGGACACCAAACAACACATTTACCTTCAGGCTTGTTTGAGTATTTTGTTTGAGAGCAGCAGCTTGCAAATCAACCATGCTGATCTAGACTATTTGTTTTGAACAATGTTTTTAAGAAGGTAAAACCAATGTAATAATAGAGATGAAAGATGTGTTTAATAAGAGGCATGTTGGCTATTTGGGGACCATAATAATTAAGTTAATGACCATAATAATAATTGAAAAAATTATTACGCCAAATCAATTAACTTGCAGCAACACAGAGGAGAGTTAAATTAACAAATAAGATAATCTACACAAGTATTTTGCAAGAGGTAATTTTAGTTGAGTTTAATCCAAGTTGCCCCATTTTTATTTTAATATAAATCCTTTAAATAGGCTTAAGTTGTGTAATTAGGGAGTTATTTTTAGCCCAAGTTTAATTGCATACTAGTGGCGTTTTTCACAGGAGCAACTTCAATGATCTATTTGCCTAATTTACATGAACTTTGAAGGCTGATGTCACTGAACCTAAAAATAAACTCCGCTGGCCTGTGCACATTCACGCTCAAGTCGCTTTGATGAAAACAAGTGTTTGAGCTGTTGTGAATGGTGTCTGCAGTTACGTCCGACCTTTGAACCCCATCTGCTCTTGATCCTCCGGCGGACTGAATAGGCCGACCACCTAATGATGTGCCGGTAAACGAGCCCGGAGGGGCCGTGGCTGCCGGGAAGCAGCCGGGAGCCGCAGCCCCCTCTTAGATGGGAGAGGCCCCCTTCTATTCAGAAGGCATCCCATTCACTTCAGTGGATCTGTGAGGTCATCTGAAATCTAAATATAGCGTATCCAGCCTATACAAGCTTCTTCTTATAGGCACTGAATGCGGGAATAACGCTTAGCTTACATAATTGATGCCTGTAAATTGCATCAACACAACTAATTGGCCTTTAAAATGGGAGGAAAAAACTGTGGAAAGCCAACAAACCACTTAATCAGTAACATTTTTAGAAAAGCATGGGCATGATATTAAAAATCTCTGCAATAACCCACCAGTATGATGTTATTATGTGTAAATTCTAATCTATGGGTCAAGTGCAGGTGTTTACCCTCCTCGTCATGTCCTAAAAGAAACGCCTGAGGTCATCGAAGGCGCAACTAATGACGCTGTTATCAGGTACAATGCATGACGGGTGAGCCTTTTTGGTGCATGTTTCACTTTCTTTTGTGACTGGTGAGTGAGTGGGCCACACACGGCCACACGTCCGTCTGTGCTCTCTCTCTCTCTCTCTCTCTCTCTCTCTCTCTCTCTCTCTCTCTCTCTCTCTCTCTCTCTCCCCCTCTCTTGTGCGCCACAGCGAGCCACTGCTCACCGGAAACGCTATATATGGCTCGACCGGTCCATTCGGCGATTGGCTGCTTAAAGAGAGCGACAAATCTGTTGCTGGAGCTCTATTCATATGCAGAGACAGGTGAAAGGCAGTGTGATGTATGGATGACACTTAATTTAGCAGCTCATAAATAATCAGCCAGTATGTTAGAGGCTTTGTGCGTTAATTAAATCATGTGTGCTTCCGTAATTTTGGCCCGAACGCTAAGTTGGGGACATATTTTACTGCATTATAGTCTCCTAAAGAGTAAAATAGCATTGCTTCAATGTGAGACACTCAGAGGGAACATCAAATCCTTAATATATCAGGCTCACTGTTATAAATTGTTAATTAATATGATGCATTTACCATCATTTGCTGGCATTTGTAAGGTCCTTTGTGTTGCCAAGAATGCGCCAATATAATAAACGTGCCACAGTGAATGTAGACATGAAGGGAACATAATGTATAATGCAGATGCTGCACATGAAATGACGTAGTTCATTCATGGTGATGTGCACCTCTTGCAGGCGGGGGTGTCACTTCATACATGCTCGCCATTTTTCAAAATTTAAATATTTGAATAAACCAAATAAGTTTAAATGAAAATCTTGCTCAATCTTGCCGTTTTGGTTATTTCGTGAATTTAATTGTTCAATTGAAGAACATCTGCTCGCGATTTTCACCTCACCTTTCCCTCTGTGAAATGGTTCAGTCTCACCACACAGATTTCATTCATAAAATTCCAGCTCACTATAAAAGGCGGGCCTCTCCACTATCTGCACAGTTACCATTTATGAGTCCGGCAAATGGGACATAAGTAGGCGTGTGGGCGTCAGTTTTCTACTTAGAATAGATACACTACTCTATATTTTTATGCAGTGATTTTTTTTTAAATTAATTAATTTATTTATTTTAGATGAGAACATGCATCCAGACTCCAGCGCTGAGTTCGACTCATCGTCCAGCTGTAGCACAGCATCGCCTGGCGGGGACACCCCTGGGTGCAGCCAGCATCCTCCTGACTCGCTTTCATCATCAGTGGACAACACCAAGGTAGAAGCGGATCTGATCATCCCCCCCAAAATAATTATCATCTCAAAACGAAATCTTGCAGGATCATTAATGCACAAGTTGCCTTTCTCAAATTCTTCACACACATATCCAACTAAATGTCACTGCAGCCTTTTAAAAAAAAAAAAAAAAAAAAAAAAAAAGCAGGATTACTGTCTGACCCGCTTAAAATGATTCTATGCAAAAACATAAGCAACCTCTACAGGCAATAATGTTCAGTCTTATATCAGGGGAATGTTTTTTAATGTACTTTACGCGTGTCTTGGTCGTGACCTTTCATTTTTGAATGATGACGATGATGGTGATGATGGAAAAGAGTGATAAGGATGTCATGATGCGTGTGGCTGTTTTTGATGGATTCATAGACAGTACTGATTTTGTCTTTTTTGTGTGTACGTGCATTCCTCAGCTATATGATTGATGTACCATTTATGCACATCTAAAGGTCAGCCATAAACGTGGCTGCTCATTCATCAGATAAGCTAAATTAGTGTTTGACTGCATGCATTTGCATGTCTCTGTGATGTGGCTTGTTTTTTTTTTTTTTCAGGATGTTGAGACCAGTGCAGCAGACTCCTTTGTTCCGACTGTGACTGCAATCTCAAGCTCGCCGGATCTAAGGTGGATGGTGCAGCCGACAGTCATCACATCTGTCTCTCCGTCATCCAGCCGTGCAAAGCCCAAAACTCATGGTGCGAACCAGTCGTCTTCCCCGGCAGGTGCAAACAAGGCGAAGCCCTCCAACAGGAAAGGGCAAAAAGCGCAGGTATGCAATAAGGCAACAGGGTGGGGAGGGGTGGAGGTGATCAAATAGCCTAACGTTACAAGTTATCAGCCAATTAATCAATAAGTGAACCAATTAAGCAACCAAAGAGTCAGTATTGTTCTTCAATAATATCCCTTCCTATACCTTCCCACGACTCCTCACCACTGAATATGAAAATTGAGTTATCGCGATAGTTTAAAAGGGACGCGAAAAAGGATGCTTTTTTCTTTGCTGTTACAGGAAAATTAACGTGTCAATACATTTCTGCAGGGAGTAGCACATAAAGTGATTGGATTATGTTTAATTGGCGCAGCGAGTATACTTTTAGAGTGACGAGCACAGCGCTCTTTATGAATGAATGAGATGGGGGGAAATTGCATAAAATGCGCGTTCACGTGGCTGGCTAGACCGAGCCAGTGGTGCAGCATTTTAACGCCTGAACTGAAAGAGAGTCTGCGCCGACCAGATCAGTATTCTCAGCATACACTACAACCTATATGCTTTATTTTCTTTCTCTCTTTTTTTGGCAAGTGAAATAGTGTTGAATGGCCAACTGCTGGTATGGCGACACTTCTCAGTATTTGGCGCATTTAAATGGGCTATTTCTGATTGATTTTAGCCTTCCAAGGAGGAGGAGGAAAGGAGGAGGATCAGGAGGGAGAGGAACAAAATTGCTGCAGCAAAGTGTCGTAACAGGCGGAGGGAGCTGATAGACACTCTGCAAGCTGTAAGTATGCTGTTTTATGAAATCATATAGAGACATATGCACTCCTCCAGAGCTGAGGGCATTAAGTGTAAGATGTCACTTGTCATTAAAGATCACAGGAGCAAAGATGTACTGCAGAGCACCATGGGGGCAAAACTGTTTTCATGCTTCTCTCATGCCATTTCTCTCATTTTCTGATTTTGTCCTTCCTCACCTCAGGAGACTGACATGCTCGAAGAAGAGAAATCCGGTCTCCAGACGGAGATCGCCGAGCTCCTGAAGGAGAAGGAGAGACTGGAGCAGGTCTTAGCCTCCCACAAACCCTCCTGCAAACTCCCTGCAAATGGTAGTGATGATGATGATGATGATGATGATGAGGATAATGATGTGAACACAATGCTGCAGGACCCTCCGGCTTCCCCACAGCTGCTGTCCATCTTAGAGAATGGAAAAACCCCAGAGAGCAACACAACAATCGGAGAAGCCGCCATTGGTCAAGACATGGACAGCATCCCTTGTATCCCTGCTGCAGCCATTTTGGGGAACTCCAACATCCTGCTGTGTTCCAGTGCAGAAGAAGAGGTTCTGGAGGACTTAAAAGGAGACGACCTGGATGACTTGGTGCCCAGCCTTGAGATGGCGGTGACGGCTGAGACGGCCGCCTCCGTCCCCGACATAGACCTGAGCGGCCCCTTCGGCCTCTCAGACTGGGAAACGTTGTACAAATCTGTGGCAAACGACCTTGAATCTTTGAGCACACCAGTCATGTCTTCCAGTCCCACTTGTAGCAATTATCGCACAGTGTTTTCCTTTAATTACTCCGAGATTGATTCCCTGGCTGAGGGCTGCGAGAGCCTCAAAGGCATCCTCGGTGCATCTGAGTTCAAGAAAGATAGTCTCAACTCTCCAACACTTCTGGCCTTGTGAATGCAAAGAAGTTATGCAATGATACTGTAATTGTATTCTAACCAGCCAGCAAGCAAGCTATGATCTCTATCAAATAATCTTTTGTAGTGTGAGTTTTTGGATGTTGTGTATAGATGAAGTGTTTTCTGTGGCTGTAACAGGGTTGACTTCTTCAATACTGCTGGTGCAACTCTCTTGAGACTTGAGATTTTCGTGCTGGTATCTAAAAATGCATGCAAATACAAAGTCATCCGTAATCCAAGAAGAGATGATATCTTGTGTTTTAGAAAATCCCTAATGTGATGTGAAGTTAGATCATGCTCAATAGCCTACTGTGCGTGCGTGTGTGTGTGTGTGTATACTACTGTTGTGCTGTAACAAGTGAAAATAACAGGGTTACTAATGTGTAGCGTATAGGTGTTAACATCTTGCTGTAAGGTGCCCCCCCCCCAACCCCCTGACTTGACTTTTCCTTTCGAGTTTTTTCCATGAAAAGATCGTGTCATGTATTTTATCAAGATGTATTTTATGACATAGTTTATTTTTTTACTTATCAAAACTTATCAGATGCAAAAACATATATATATATAACGCTGGAAATAAAAAAAAAGAGACTACCACACTAGAAATGTCTTGCCGTTGTTGTTATTCAGTGTATAGAACCTCACCACAAGCTCCATTTAGCAACTGTTTTGGAGCTCTCGAGCATATCACTTGATCTTCCTCAGCAGATGCAGTTAGTCCAGTTGTAATGGAATTTAAACCGGTCAAAATTTCCATTGTTTTTACTGAGCACTAAAGAGCTAAAAGTGGTGTTTAACTTGTCTCCCCATCTGCTGAGGAAGATCATGTAATTGATTAAAAGCTCCAGGACAGCTACTAAATGGGCCTTGCAGTGAGATTCGTATTGAAGGTCATGAATGAACTCTGAACCGCAGCTTTTAATGATCAAAAAGTGATAAAAATATTTAGAAAAACGGGAAATTCCCCCACAACTGCACAACTGATGAAGATCAGGATTAGAAGCTCTAAAGCAGCGACTAAATGGACCTTGTTTCTCCTGTGCTGCAAGGTCAAGAATCAACTTCAAAAAACATTCACGCAAAAAAACAAAAAAAAACCTCCATGCAGATGTCAATGTGACTATTTTTGGATTCAGGATTACATAAAGCTCGATCATTGGGGGCTGAATCGTGTTCAAAAACGCGAGTGGGAGCAGCAGAAACGGCAGGTTAATTGTTCATTCACAGCTCGTTCTCCACTATTGTCACGGTCAAGGGAATCCGACACCACAGCGCCACGCTGCGTGCTCGCGTGACGTCAGCACGCGACTGGCACGTTGTTTCACTTCCTTGGCCATATATGGGTAATTGCGGTTGTTTTGTCTCCATGGCGACGGGTGGCTGGACCCGGGAGGACGTTACCGGAAAAAGTCGAAGCAGGAGTGTTGCTGAGCGTAAACAGACGAAACTTTCTCTCCAGTTACGGAGCGGGCATCAAGTGTAGGATGATAATTAGTCTAGTTTGTTTTTTAATAGAGTCAGAGCCTTTCTCGGAATAGCTAACGGGGTATTATGATGATGATAATAATAATAATAAGTTTATTAAGAATAGCACCTTTCACAGAAATGAAATTCACAAAGTGCAGAACAAAAGAAACACACACACACACACACTCACAAAAACAATGACCACAGCAGAATGACATTTCATGGGTGCAATAAAGAGAAGAGAGAACTCCCGCACACTGTCCTTTTACTTGCAATAAACTTATCAATAAAGTTTATGTCCTTTCACTTGCAATAAACTCATCAATAAAGTTTATGTCCTCTCACTGGCAATCAGCCTATAAATAAAGTTTATTGCCAGTTGAAGGACAGTGTGCGGGAGTTTTCTCTTCTCTTGCCAATTAATGGACGTTTCCTCCTACGCACCTGTCTACAAGAAACTTAAGGTGTGCATGAGACTTAACAGATTTAAGGCTGCAATAAAACCATAATGGATGCACTTAATGTAACCACATTCAACATTTTATTAATTTACTGATGCCAGAAAGCCTTTGTTACAGCTGATCTTCCATGTCTCCATGTGTCTGGGCTGTGCAGTGTTTTCTACCATCAGTAGGGGGAGCTACAGTGTGAGCAGTGGCGAGCCCCAAACTGACCACATCCTCATTTTTATTAAACCGCTCCTGTGTGTGATGTCTTTGTGACTGGCTATTTCATATTTTTAGACTGATGATGGATGTGCCTGTCAACTACTCTGATGTCTTCTGACTCACACGCTGTCCACTCCACTTGTTCCATCAAACTCTGTGTGTGTGTGTGTGTGTGTGTGTGTGAGATGCTTCTCACATCCATAACCACAGTTGTAAAATATCACATCTATCAAGAGGTGAATAAATCATCGCAAACATCTAAGGACAAATGAAAAATGCAGTGAAATAAATGCATTTGTTTTTCGTTTAGTTTTCACTTTTTCTTTTGCAAGAATAACAAAAGCAGCTGAAAATAATAATAAACGTTTCAGCTGCATGTGAATTTGTGTGAGGAAAGCAGCACTGGTTGTCTCTTACAGGCTCATAAACATGTGTAATTTGCCCCAATGGGAATAAACCTCTAAATCAATGAATGAATGCATTTATTTTTCAGTTCTACACTTTTCGTTTGGAAGAATAAGAAAAGCGGCACTCAGCTTTATCCTTTCGAAAGGTAGAAATAGCAAGGGATTAAACAGGAAGTGCTGACTCTTTTCTTTGTTGGGAGCTAATAACTTAACATATGTCACCACTAAAACATTTATACCCCAAATGTTTAATTTGCAAAAGAATTATACAGTAGCTGTTAAATTAATCGTTTTTGTCACTTGCACTCAGCTATAGGTTTAGTATATTTCAGTTTTCAGTACTTAAAACAGTCAATTGATGACAGGACCCGCCATTGAGGCCTTACTTATTTTAATTACTTTTTCTTGGGTTTTACAGTCATTTAATGTGTTAAATATCTTCTGAAAGTGTAATTAGGCACTTAGATATGTCCAGCCTTGGGGTACTCTGACCTGAATATGATTTAAATGTAACTTAACTAACTCGCTTAATTCTGCAGTGTGATGCTTCTCACCTCCATAACCTGTTGGTAAAATATCACATAGAGTTGCTCACAACCAACCATCAGGCTGTAATAAACACCAAAACATACAGAAATAGTAAAGAAAACTTGAGCTAAAGGTGTGATTTCCATACATTTAACATGGTTTGGCATAAGAAGCATAAACTGAGTAAAGGTATGAGACGAAGGGGGAGAGTTTGTATTTTAAGGTTGGGAGTGAAGCTGTTCACTGCTGTTAGAAAAAGTATTTAGATCCTTCAGTTTTTAGGCTAAGTAACTAGCAATGAAACAATGTAAAGTTACTGCATGCATTCAGATTCTTAGTAAAGTAAAAACATCGGCAAAATTTATTTTAAAGTACACATTATGCAGCATGATCCCTGTTTCTGTTATAAGAATATATATTATTATTATTTGATTATTATTACAGATGCATTAAAATGTAAGCAGTGTTTTAACGTTGTACTGGGCCAACAGGGAGCTTATTCAGAACTTTAACCTCACAGAAACCTTACAGTGTTAAAACTGTGATAATTACATCATATTTTATAAAACTGATTACATTTTTCTGAAAGCGCAATGTTTTACCCATAACTGTCAAATAAATTAAATGGAGTAAATGTTACATTATGATCATCTGAATTGTAGTTATGTAGAAAGCAGCATAAAGTGGAAATACATGTAAAAATAGCCTACAACTACCTCTTTAGTGCAACACTTGAGTAAGTCTACTCCAGCAGAAGTTACTCAAGAGTAAGACTGAGTGTATTTATATAGCAGTGGAATTCAGAAGAATTCAGATACTAAGAAAAAGTAGCAAAACAACAATGTAAAACTACTTCATAGGAAGTAAAAATCCTGCATTCATAATTTCATAAGCAGCAAAATGTAGATTATTTATTACTATCATGTTATTATTATTATTATTATTGGATTGTTAGCTTATTATTATTGATACATTATTGTCTAGGTTGCATTTAAATATTGTAGCTGGCTGAAGTGGAGCTAATTTTGATTAATTTGTGTAATGTTGTTTTTTTAAAAACTCATCATATGCTAACATGTAAAATTTTATTGTACTCTGCAATGTAATTGTAAGTATAACTGTCAAATAAATGTACTGTAGTGGAGTTAAAGGTAAAACATTTACACACACCCATGCTGCACCCACACAGGTGTTTTTAATTGTCTTGCCTGATTAGACCTCTTCTCAGGAGTGCGTGAGCGTGTACAGACAGCTTGATTGTCTCTTGCTCCCCTGTTATACATTCGTTGACAACTTTTACCTTAAAGTTTCATGACCTCACATTACTCCTATCACAACTCTGCCCAACTTCAACCTGAGCAGAGGTTTTAATCAGCCAGAACAACAGAAAACACCCTGATTACACCTTGATTAGTGGATTGTAATAGGCTGTTTTCACAGAAGACATTCTGACTGGTTATGGTCGGAAAAACACAGGTGTTACTAATAACATTAACGACGGCTGTGTACTGTTTGCTGTCTGAGTAAATTATGAGAGTGTGACCGTGACCCAATGTGCATGATACCAGGACACTGAAACCTAAGCAGCTTAGCCATCATTAATTTCTGTTATTTACACCTGTGCTTTTCCTGTTTTGACATGTCAAAATGTCCTCTATGAAAAAAGGTCAATTTGTATATGGAGCTTGTTTTTAATTGATGTGACCTAGAATCAGGTTAGTTATTAATAGTGATATGATAACATATTCCAAAATCTAGACATATCACAGTTTATATGGTTTGATTACACAACTGTAAGCTTGCTATTTGTTTCCATTTGGTAGTACTTAGCCTCTTTACAGATTTTCTTTCTCTTTTAACTGGACCCAACTAGTTAATAAAAAAGAAAACAAAGCAGTAATGTTAAGTAATGTTTCAGGATGAGATTACTCCAAGCAACATCAGCCCCCTGTAGTATGTCTCACATTGCCTGGTTACGGATCTCTATCTTTCTATTATTTGTCGTGCACTCACTATTTCCACCTCTGTTATCTCATCTTGATACACCTCCTGACTACTGCTTTCCTGCTTGCTGTTATATTCCCGGGGAAGTACTATATTTACAAGGATAAATCAATGTCATACGGATTTGGGAGTACTGGGTCACTTGGCATGAGTAACGCTATGAGAGAGCAACCTTGCACCATGTGCTAAAGATGGCGTTGATGTGTACGTGAGCTGAGACAACACTGGTTCCAACTGGAGATGGCGCATTGGGTGTAGGAAGAAACAAAACACGCTGATTTGGTGCTTTACTCACTTGTTTGATCACGACAACCATGCCGTTAAACTTGCATTGGCATGTATAATATTGCAAAGATTTTATAAAGAATGTACTTTATACAGACTTTGATACTTTATATGACACCGTGGATAAACATCGAATGACAAATCATGTCTAATAGCACTATTACAGTTAACACTGGGAGCTTTTACTCAAATGGAAACAGGATCAGCTGACAGCCATGTTGTTGTGAGAGGGAGATGAAGATGAAGAGGGTAAGGGCTTAAATTCAGCGCCAGCGTGAAATTGGTGCTTGATTTGATTTCTGTGAATGGAGTCAGTGGGGTTCTGCTGCAGCATCACAGTTAAATCCATTACAAAGGGCCTGAATATGTCTGTGTATCTCTGTGTTGGATACACAAAGGTATGCTGTCATGTTATGGTCATGAATATGAAAACAAAAGGATATTTTAAACATATAAAATATATTTGTTTCAGTTGAGACACTGATTGTACAGATCAGTGGTTCTCAAAGTGGGTTCCGGGGAGCCCCGGGGGTCCTTAGGGAGGTTCCGGGGAGTCCTGAGCAAAAAGGGGAATAATTTATTTTCTCTATAATTCCATCCATAAGTAACACAATGACAGAGTGTTTGACTATTCTGGTCATTGATCTCATACACTTTCTGTAATAAAACATCTAAAAGCAAAAATCCTATCTGATGGGGGTCTGTGGTCTAATTTGTGTCAGTTTAGGGGTCCTTGATGTGAAAAAGTTTGAGAACCACTAGTATTGATCGTGCATAGTTACTAGTTTAACATGTTGGTGTGTATGCATGCATAGATGCAAGCTTCTGCACGGATCTAATCTGCACCTCATAACTGAAGATTTTGACGTTTCAATTCAAAATTTCCGTTCACCCTTGTTAAAAAATGGGAAATATCACTCTGTGGTAATACAATATTTCCAAATTCGACTCCCAAAATGGCAAAATGCAGGACATCTGCCGTACAGTTTTAAATAACCTGACTGAAAATGTGTGTCTTTTACGCATTACTAGACATATATTGACGTGATCTACAACTGTCTGAGATTATTTTGAAGGATGAAAACAGGAAGGAAGGAAGGATTCAATGTACTAGTGGTAAAAATAAAGTTTGTCTATCGTGTCTGGAGTGTGGTGGATGATGAGTCAGGATAGTGTCTGGAGATGTCTGGCTGTCAGGGTATTTCCCAGTGATGTGATGTTGGATAATATAACGACACCTTTGATAATATAACCCACTACTTTTAATCACATGCAGATAAGGTTGAGTCTTTGAAGGAGATAGGAAAATATAAGTGGCTTATTTATGTCTTAACCGGTCACCAGAAATGCACCATGCAAAGAAGTTCATGTTTTGGAATTAAACATTATTAAGAATGTTTCTCTAAAAAAAAAAGCGAATAAAGAGACAGAAAACATTGTGCTTGCCTGACTACTGACGCCCACACAGCAAGAACTCTGCATGAGTTTGGCAAAGCTGCAAAACCACAAACTGCACTCGCTCTCCATTCATCATTTGGGCAGCTGCTGGAAAGTGCACCCAAGATTATTTTTAAATGCAAAGACTTACTGGAAGATTTGAATAGAACGAGATAAAGATCTTGATACGTATGATGAGTTATGATTTTGAACTTTCTACCTGGTCAAAGGACCTACAAGTTGTAAACATTGTCAGTGTGAAACATAAGTGGTCTCTGTAAGGCAATTTTTAAAAAAAAAAAAACAATTTTTGTTAACTTTTTGTTGAACAAATTAACATGCTCTGCATTCCTGGTCTGCATATCCAGACTAGTGTTTTTCCCGACAGTGTCACTATCATGGCTTATGATTCTTGGCAGGGACAATTCCCCTCTTAAAGGCTTAAAATGCCCAATGAGCCTGCACCATGTGTGTTCATGTACTGAGTGACATCTCTGGCTGCGTTCCTGCAGAGGAATTCAGTTGAAAGTTCACATCTGTGACAGGAGAATCTCCGTCGCGTCTTGACTTCTGTACAGACGTCCAGGACCCTCCTGTTTTATGAAATCTGTGGTTTTTTTGGTTTAGTTCTGCTTTAACCCCAAATGCACCCCCCCTCCTAAAATTTGTCATCTATGTTAAGAGCGAAAGAGCGACAGTGACGCATAGTCGCCCCCGACCTCCCCTCAGATGCGAGACATAAATCACAGCAGAACCAAATTAGAATCTAAAAAAAGGAACAGAGTGGGGTATTTTGGTGAGCCTCTAATAACTCAGCTGCTTGTTCTAGGTGGAACAGTTGAGATGGCATCGTGTGGAACCCGACTGAGACCCACATAATGATTTAAAAATGTATTTAATATATTGAAAAGGTGCACAGGATGAGTTGTTCTTGATTAAAATATTAAAACTGCATATTTAATATCTAACATTTATATCATCAGGGAATCAAACGATGCATTCTAGTTATGCACAACTAATGATTTTGGGGAAGAAAAAAAAAGAGTAAGGAGACAGCAAAAAGGGATGCTTTCAGTCTTTTAAGACTATAACTATCCCAATATACTCCAGTGGTATGCAGTTACAACTGCCCACACTAGAGGGAAGCAGCAGGAAGAGGCATTCAGATTAAGTTTCTTTTTTTTTTTCTGGAACTTTCTGGAACCTCCATCAGAAATACTTAGTTGTCATTTTATGGATGTATCATGTTTCCTAAAACAATATTGGATTATGAATTAAATATCATATTAATGAAGGAGAATTTAAAGAAAATAAAACCGGTATTCACAGCAGCTAAAGCTACACGTGCAAATACCCTGCAAGATTTACGGCATTGCTCAGGCATCACATCACTGTCTGTGAATTTCTGTGAGGAAAACGATACCGGTTGTCTCTTACAGGCTCATAAACATGTGTAATTTGCCCCAGTGGGAATAAATCTCTAAATCAATGAATGAATGCATGGATTTTTTAGTTCTACACTTTCTGTTTTGCAAGAATAACAAAAGCAGCACTCTGTTTTACCTGTTGAAAGGTAGAAATAGCAATGATTTGCAATAGAATTATACAGTCAATTAGTTGTTTTTGTCACTTGCACTTAGCTATAGGTTTAGTTTTTTTCAGTTTTCAGTATTTAAAACAGTCAGTTGATGACAGGACCCACCATTAGGGCCTTACTTATTTTAATTACTTTTCTTGGGTTTTTACAGTTATTTAATGTGTTAAATATGATTTAGATATGATAAAAACAATGAATAATAGCATGTGCTGCAGAGTGCATTGACCCAGTGTGATGAAATATATCATCCATAAGTCCAAATAACTCTAACTCAATAGATCAATAACTCAAAAATAACAATAACTCCAAATATTCATATAATTGCTTGCACCTGCATACATGCACGCATGCATGGATATATTATATATTAAATTTTTCTTGCATGGAACCATCTGTCAGGCTGGGCTTTGACCACCCTCACAATACTACATACTCATTTTGTTACAAAGTTCCTGTCTATCAATAATCTAACTAATCTATTAATAAGGGTTGCAAGTAATGATTATTTTCATTATCGATTAATCTGTTTATTATTTTCTTCATTAATCAATTAGTTGTTTGGTGTAAAAGATGATAGAAAATGTTGATCATTGCTCCCAAAACCCAAGTTGCAACCTAAAAAATCTTGTTTTGTCTTGATCAACAGTCCACGAACCAAAGATATTCAGTTTACTATCATAGAAGACCAAAGAAACCAGAAAATGTTCACATTTAAGAAACTGGAATGAGAGAATTAGGGATTTTTTACTTTAAAAAATGACTCAAACTGATTGATTGATAATCAAATAGTTGCCAATTAATTTTCTGTTGATCAGTTGACTAATCGTCTCAGCTCTACTGAAGGTTTTTTATCTCTGTAGTCTTTCTGATTATCTGATATACTACGGCGTGATAATGAGGTCACTGATGTAATCAGTGTTATCATTTTTCTTGTAGTCGTTGTCAGATATGTGTGTCAGTTGAATGTTTTGTCAAGTGTATTGAGAAGGGAGGCGATTACTTTAGAGGAAGAAAAAATATAATTTTTCTCTCTTTGCAGAGTTGCTCTTTACTGTAGGCCTATGTATTATTCAATCCGTAATTAAGATGTATTGCAGAGTAAATGACATTACATTACACTGGACTGATAGGCTTTAATCACCATGACCGTCTATCAGATCATAAAACACCTGCAACTGAGACGAGAGTATGTGTGTTTACAACCATAACTTTGTTCATTGAGTCGTCTATGGCAGTGATTCCCAACCTTTGTGGCCTGAGACCCCTTAAAATAAAGCAAAGTCTACCTGGGACCCCTCGTCACATGTTGCATTGTCTACGAGATCATCGGTTAATCGTTTTGTCCATAAATGTCAGAAAATAGTGAAAAATATCTGCTGAAGTCCCCACAGTCCAAGGTCACATCTTTAAATGTCTGGTTTTGTCTGACAAACAGTCCAAAACATAAAGATATTCAGTTTATCATCATGTTCGACAAAGAAAAGCAACAAATCGTCACATTTGAGACGCTGACACTAGCTTATTGTTCACATTTTTGCATAAAAAAATGACTAAAACGATTATTCATTTAGTTGCTGATTAATCTTTCGATTGAGTAATAGATTAGTCAACTAACCTTGCAGCTCTAGAGCTCGTTTTATTTGAATAACATACAGAAATCCACAAGAAGTAAAGCAAAAGATTCGAAGAAAGCTGGAGGAAAAATCACAACTTTGTGTCCAAAACATGTTTGTTTTTCCTGTATCGTATCTTATCCTATCGTCTCGTCACCTCTCGAGGGGGTCCCCCTCCCGTCCCCGACCTGTAGTTTGGAAACCACTTCCAAACCACTGTCCCTCAGATGAAACTTTCCTCTCTCTGCTCTGTGTATGTTTTTTTGGTTGCTAGGGGTGGAGCAAACAAACCTGTGTGTGTATGTGTGTGTGTGTGTGACTTCAGCACCTCCTCTTACATTATTTTCATCCATGCTTACGTCTGGCACAGCAGTTCCGCATTCCTCCGCTCTCTCAGACCTGATCAGTACTTAAACGGGCTGATGCAACGACTTCACATAGTCCCCAAACCTACATCCGACTCATCGCCCGCACCGTCACATTGTTATCTGCGGATTTTGGACGCACAACAGGTTAGTGTCTGAACCGTTGTCGACTTATATGCTGCTATTGTTTCCTGCTGTCTTCATTTTTTTTTGGCACACTCTGGACATATTTGCATCATTTTTCTTGCACTTTTCCCACCACGTTGTAGAAGCAAAACATACTGAATTTTCTTTGTTGTATTATATATGTTTTTAAGCGGCATTTTATGTTTGTTTTTGTTACTATATGCGGATTCATGCTGTTAAAAAGTCAGCGGGTTAATTAGTTTTAAAGTTTTCCGTGCTCCTCACCGCACAATCAGTTAACTTAGCCGCTGCCACAACCGTTAAGTACGTTGTTGTAGCAACTGTCGCTTTATACAGATCGTTATTTACAGACTCGTTAAGCTAAATTACAGCTTGTGTCCGACTGAAGGTATTTTCATCTCGGGATTCTTCCTTTCAGTGTTGCTAAACAGGAGAAGTGTCGGTTAGCCCGCTAGTGGAGACAGTTATGTAACGCTATACACGCCACACATTGTGGGTTTCACAGTAAGTGCTAGCTAAGCTAACTTGGTCTGCTGCACCCGAACTACACGGTTAAAAGAAACGTGAAGTGAGCCTCAGCTTTGTTGTACAGTCATGTCATCTGTCTAGACTGCTGTATTCATCAGAGTCCGCTAGTTTATTTATTTAGATAACGTTAGATTGATAGCAGCTATCATAAATCGCAAAAAGCACTCAATGAGGTTTGTGTGAATTAACAAATATCTGTGTATATATACAAAAGGTGCTATACTAAATACAAATACAAAACTTTAAGGCACGATATTGCTATTAATGTGCATATTAAATGTAAAAATGTGCATTGCAAGTTAAATAAATCTACATTATTATTACATTAGTCCAACTCCTCACTGAAAGTGAAACACATGCCACTAGTTACATAATACTTGCAATACCAAATTTGCAGATTAGATAAAGGGGGTTTCCTCTAAAACACACACAAAAGGACAACTGATGATTGACTTGAACTATTAACCAATTACAACATTATGCCACATGTTGGTGGTTTCTGCTCTTATAACAATACTAACACTTCTGCTACTAATGCCAGTAAATCTTTCTACTTTTCTGCAGCGTCCAAACACAGTTGCATCATTGACAGAAGACGACTGACAGGTTTCCTCTGAGTAAGTATCATTTTTAAAAAGAGTTTTTAGATCTAATAAATCAGGAATAGATTGTGTGTAGCCTATCACCTTCTGCTACATTTAAATAGATAAATCAATAAATAAAAACATCTTGGCATAGCTATTTGACCTTAAAACAAATGTGATGCAAATGAAGTGTGAAGTTTACTTGGCAGCAGGTGAGTACAGCCAAGGACTCAAATTGGCTTGTATTTGGAGTCTTTGCTTTGGCCCATCATAGTGCACACATGCGCTGTATGTTCACCTGCACTGGATAAGAGAACTATTTATGTGTGTGCAGGCCGCACAAGGGGGGATTTGCATACTACCTGATAAACAGACTCCCAATATTTAACGCTTCCTGGTCACCACAGCAATGCTTTGTTTTCTCTGCAGTGTTCTGATGAGCCAGTAAAGATTATCTTCATCTTGGTGTCTTTACTGTGTAACAGTAACTCTATCTAGGCCAGGGGTAGCTTCAGTTATCTGCCCTGGTTGGCCTGAAGGTTAAAGGCCGATCATGGAATTGGAAATATGATGGATAGGGGTAGGTGTGTGTGACTTGCAAGTTCAGAGGTTCAGTGTTTTCCTATATAGCGAGTGCGCCGCTTGCTCGTACAACTGCATGCCATGCAGGGGAAACATATCTGTGTGCTCTTGATGTATGTGTTTCCTCTGTGTCTGTATTTGTGTTTTGCGTGTGTCTAAGTGAACAAGTGTGTGTTGCAGAGGGTTTAAATGCCCCAGCGCCTGCCCGGGCACATCCGTAGGATGGTTTCCGCATAAATGGAACGCTGCAGTGGATTAATGGGGAAGGGCTGACGAGCCGACAAGCAGCGCAGGGCCGACAGGGCTGAGAGGCTGGACGTGGGCGCACAGGGTTTATTTTAAGTAGAAATGCCTTCCAGTGCGTCTCTGGAGAGCAGGAATTGCCAAGCTGCACCTCAGCGCGCTGAATAGACAGCAGACGCATTGCAGGCGAGCGAGCCAACTATGCAACAGCTAGACTCAATGATACTAATACTAATGCTGGGGGAGCAGCTATTCACTGCTGTGGGTATCACATTATCAGTATCACATTGTAGTCCCCATAAGCCTTTCCACATGGTTTGTAAAAACAGTGTGTCAAGACAGCCTAGACGTACACTGTGGAGGAAAACACCCACATGTCCAAAAGTGTAACTGAGAGAAGAGACATTAAAGCCAGTGTTTTTTTTTTGTTTTTTTAAGAGCACAGCAAAAGCTTTTTATTAAAGGTCTTTTCAAAGTTATACTTTCCAGATTTCCTGAATTTCTTTAGGAATTAAAGCCAGTTTTCCACAAAAAGCAGTCTTTTCACCAAATGTCAACCTAAACATTGACCATTAACTCACAGTCTTTTAGAGCAACTAAAGGATTGAACACATTGTACAGTGCAGACATGGGGGGTTGTTTAACCAGAGCAAGCGCCTGCTTGACGTGGGGCAGATGAGGAAATATCAGAGGACAAAGTATGAAACAGCATTAAAGTGACAACCACATGTTACATAATCATGGTGATTGCTTCAACAGGCTGCATTAAATCTAATTTTCTGGACTTGTTTGCCAATATCTTATTGTCAGGGATTGCACATAACTCTGGAGCCCTGGATTTGTCATAGACGTGAACTCCATACATTTGAAATGGATTTTGTCTGCACCTCGTATTTTGCTTCATTTAATCCATGTCTGAGCCAAGCCAAAGCTGTGCCATGCAAAGTCTTAATCCTGACTTACAACGTGGAGGAAAATAGTAACATTATAATAATTCAACCAGGACCACCCAGATGCAGAATATAGATGTGTGACTGTTTGAATGGCATGAAGGCCAAGCAGGAATCCAGCCAACGATCACATAGTAATGTTTGAGTGAAGGCAGCCACAGTTCTCATGCTTTGTGCATATCTGCAGGTGCTTTGTGTTTGGCTTTGTATAAAAAAAAAAAGTTCATTCTTAGGCTGAAGTCTACAATAAATACAATAGTTGAACTTCTCTTCTGCTGCCTTGTGTAATTTTCATTGTGAACAAAAGATAACCTCTGGATGCACTGTACTCCAGCCAGCTCACTGCTGAGACATCCAGACTGTAATTGTGAGGGGGGGAAAATTAAGCTTGCTTATTACTGCTGCAGCTGAGGGTCTCATCATTGACAATCTTGCATGATTACTTTGAATTGCTTTTGGGAAGGTTTGGTTATCTTCATAAGAGGAATTTTAAAGGTTCCTTCTATCTGTCACAGCTGTTTAGCCCTTAGGAACGGCCAAACGAGAAATGAAAGCTGAAATGAAAAGGGATCCTATTTTCTGTTGTCATAAACACTTCCACTCCCCCGCACACGATCACCACCTCGAGTTTAATGACCAGAAATGACCGCAGCATGATCAGAACAACAGCCATTATTGTTATTATTATTATTACGGTGTCTTGTCTTGTCCCTCCAATGAAAATATAATGAAGGGTTGGAGGAATGTTGATATTGTATATTTGGACTGTCCTGTCCTCGAGGACAGATGGTGCCAAATTCCCTGGTTTCCTCAGAGGATTGCGAAAGGCTGTAACTCAACACATAGCCTGACTGAGTGCAGACGGTAATGATGATCGCTGAGACCTTGGCCAGAGATTGAGAGAGCGTGCCTTGGCCGGAGCCTCTGTACTCATTGTTCGTTCTGTGCGCTCGCGTGGAGTTAGAGCCATTGAAGCTGTTTTGCGAGAGTTTTGCAAGATGCTGGTGTGTGGGCCGCGCGACGCCTTATTAGTCCAAAATTAGACTTAAAGTACCCTGACAAAAAAAAGTGGTCAAACAGCATCTTGAAACGTGTACGTGTCTTAACCGTAATGCCGCAATCTGGTGATTTAAACCAGTAATCTGGCAGCACAACAATGCAGCTTTGTCTCAGGCAAGATAAATTAGCCAGAAAATAATGACTCCTGCTTCAGTCACCAAAACGACTGTGCTGGTAGAGTTTAACCTCCTTTTTTAAAAAAGCAATAGTATATGAAGGTAATGAGTGGCCTTTGAAACTCCCCTTTATCCCTCCCCCTCACCCCCACCACCTTTCTCCTTCACCATCTCTATAGGGGATGAGGATAATAAGGCCTCCAGTCGTGCTGCTGGCTATTGGTAAGGGGCTGAATTCCTCAGCACTGCTAATTGCTCTCAGGAATGACTCAGGAAATGGACACATTTGGCTGAGCTGAAGACAGAGTACATACATATAGACATACATACATACATACATGGCACGCTGCCTGCACATTCACTTACAGGAACCCTCACATGCACACTTTGACACACACTCTTCACACACACCTTCAGCTATCCACGGCTCACATGCAGCCAGATTGGTTTTGGGCTGAAGCCAGAACTGGCCTTATATTTCATAACTAATACATGACATTTCCGCTCCCCGCCCTTGGCTTCAGCTCGTCTCCTCTCAGTTAGCCCTGAGAGGCAGCAGTGCCCACACTGCTGCAGGGCTGTGTAGGTGTCTTTGTTTGAGGCCGGTGTGGTCCTAAAAGCTGTGGCACTGGCTTTTCTGCTCGACTGCAAAAGCACAGTAACGGCGTTGCATCATCAAACACTGGCCACTAATCCTTGGCTGCAGGCTGCTGCTGACAGAAAAAAAAAAAAAAAAGAGAAAAATACCCGTCTTTTGAAAAATGTAAAATCACTTTGACTCATGCTTTTGGGTATAATTGTGCACTGCGAGACATGCATCCGCAAAGTTTCCCTGTGTTGTACAGATGAGACTTCTTTAGGGTTTCATGTCTCGAGGCTTGAATGGGTGTTGAATTTTGCGAGGGGGATTTTCAGACACTTGTGTGGCAGGTTGAAAGAGACGGAACAGATTAAACATAAAAAAACCGTTCTACTCAACTTAAAAGTCACATTTAACTAAAAAGCCAGGAACTTCAGGAGTCTGTTATGTGTTGTACTTTACAGCCGCACTATAAATTTTTTGGTATGGCGTATAACTCACTTTTATGTCTCATAATTGAGAGGTGTCTCGCTTCACACGTCATTTCACCTTTGTTTTGGAGCCCGCTGGCAAAACCCCTGTGGGTTTTTTTTAATTTGAGTGATCTGATGTCATGCAGACAAATATGAGGTTTATGTATGATTATATACTGAAAGTGTATGTCTGTGTGTGTGGGGCAAGGGGTGGCCTCAACTGCATGTTTCAACAAGCCATAGCAAGGAATGGGGGCTTTCCTCGCAATATGTCTGACTGAGCACACATACCATACAGTGGGTTGCATTACAACGCGCTGCACGAGAGCCAGTCCAATAGACATAAAATAAGATTAGACCTGAATTGAATTATATTTTCAGTGTCAGTTTCCATTGAAAAATCATGTTTGCCCAGGTCGGAGCCTGATCCATCCGAGTCTGTAAACCCCGTCCTGAGTGTCTGGCCAACTTGGATGCTGGACTCCATTTTTTTGGCTCTGAAAGCGATTTGCTCAGTCATTCCTAATGGGCTCTTCAGTTCCTGTGGCTGTTCTCTCAGCACAGGGGTTTACTTCGGATTGCATCTCTTGAGTTCCAGCCCAGTTATTGGTCAGCAACGAGCAATGTAAGAAAGAAGAAGAAAAAACAAAAAAAAAAACATGGTATACTCTCGAATCACGTGTCGGGGCCATCTGCTCATGTTTGCTCGACTTGTTAAAGAGTTAAGTTACAGACGTGCACTTCAGAAAAGATCTGAAATTTAGACGTAGCATTTTAGGCTGCGCTGTCCAAAAATCTCAAATATGTTCATTGTTTTTGCGAGTTCACAGAGGTCTCTATCAAACACTTTATAGTAAAAGTTATTAAGTCCCTTCAGCCCAGTGATTCATACCATTGTCTGGCTATTTTTTAACAGCCCTCTCTCTCTCTCTCACTCAACCCTGGATTAGCTGCCATATGGTTTGCCTTGTTCTTACACAGCGTCTCTGCAGAATGAGAAGGCCTTGGCACCTTCCATTCCTACTCCTCTCCCGGGAGTTTCACAGAGAGGGAATTTTGTCTGCGAGAGATTTTTACCAGGGCTGTCTTGTTCTTTTCCTCTCCAGCAAAAACAACAGGCTGCTGCCAAGTGCAGTGTAAATGGGAGTATACATACAGTGGGAGAGAGAGGGAGAGAGAGAGAGGGAGGGGGAAGCAGAAAAAAAAAAAAGGAAAGCGAGGGAGGGGGCAGCAAGGAATTAAATAATAAAATGCCTCATTGGACACTGGCTCCACACACTGACTTGTCCTTGGAGCGAATAAATCATGCAGACTGAAGGTGGTGAACAGGTCAAAAGTAGTATGAACAGAAAGGTTTTAAAGCACAGATGCATCATATCTTCCGCTGAACTTTAACATCTTAGAATAAGTTTTAGGTAGTTAATACAGGAAATTTAGATGTTACATGCAGATGAAGATCGATGAAACGAGTTGTGAGTCAAACAAATACTTTTTTAAGAAATTTGGGACAGGTATATCTCCAAGCTTGCGTCACTTATCAGAGAAACAACATTTCAGAATTGATTTCCTCTTTTTAAAAGTGAACCGATTTGGTTTCTGCCATGCTCAACAGTAAACTCCAGCCCAACTGTAAAAACACTTAAAGACCAGCCCATAAGCAGGGTGGAGTACATTAGAATAGAGTTACATAACCCTGCTTTTTTCATTACCTCCTCTATGGCTTTTGTAATAGAACAAGTCTTTCAGCCCCTGCAAAAAAAAAAAAAAAAAAAAAAAAAAAAAGTAGCAAAGAAGTAAAAACTTGGTATAACTTACAATACAGTCAGCTTGTCAGCTAGTTACCCACCAGCAAAGTCAGCTGTTTTTCGCAGCACCTCACAATACACGTCTTTGTTGGTTCCATATGAGAGGGGCTTTGTTCGGTTTGCGCCCAACCTGTGGAGGTTCAGCTCTGGCCGAGAGCTTGTGTAGAAGTCACACTGATATATCATCAATCTTTTTTTAAAACTCGCTTTGGGTTTGGCCTGTAATATGAGCTGCCATCTTGTCAGCGTGCTAAAGGTTATTAGAGTATCATTTGTTCAGTTGTATCAGTGGTGCAGTGTGGGGGGGGTTGTTGAAAAATAATTTGATCCATCTATTTTGTTTCTATTCATTGAAATATGTCATCAGCAGAAAGTTGTGCACATTTACTTGCTGGATTTAGCATTTTGAGAAAGGAAAAAAAAAAAAAAATTCTTTTACATAAATACCCGACAGTTTGAGTGAAACAATTTCTTTTTAGACTTTTCTAAAAGTTCCTGTGCCTCTCCTCAGAGATTGCAGGGATGGGCTGGGTAGAGTCGGCTCATATTACTCTGTTCCCATCTGTAACATTTGTTTTTTATTTGGCCATCAGAAGTTTTCCAACTCTTGGTCTTACAGTAATTAGAGAGACGTCTTAATTCTCCAGCCACTTCCTTTAGGCCTGCACAAGTTCTCCTTTTTCTCCTCTCTGTCCCTCATTCCTTCGTGATTACATTAAAAAAGTGCTGCGGTCAAACCCTCTAAACTACCCAAAATTGTTGAAAGAGGGTGGCGGTGGAATGTGTGCGTGTGTGCGTGTGTGTGTGTTACCCGCTCTGTTTTGACACAAATGCTTTTGATATCCTCCGAATCCTCATTACGAAAAACCAAATGAACATTCAAGATGAAAAACCACTCTGTAAATGATCGGAAGCATGAGTGTAGAAGATAGTCCTCGGCTTTATGTGATCGTGGCTTCCCTTTGCGTGTGAAGCTACAGAGATGAGTATGTAGCTGCTGACAGCGTGAAGTTTGTTTTTTCACTGGCTGCTGACTAAGAAGATAACACAGCTGTCAAAGCTGTCAACGTTCGAATGCATTCTTGGAAACAGCAACCTGTATTTAGAAAGATGTTTTAACGACAAGGACAAAAGACATTAAATTCATCTTTTTTGTGGATTGAATGCCAACACTGTAAGATCAATAGAGATGCACTCAGATGAGTAGTCAGATGGCTGGAACATGATAATGGATGAAGGATACAAATGCATGACTCATATTATGACTTGGTAGTAGAAGAATGAGAAATGAATATACAGTATACAACCCCCCCCCCCCCCCCCCCCGAAATGACAAAATATATAAAACGATGAAGTTAAACAAATCTCTCCTCTCTCTCCCTTCTTCTCTGTCCCCACAGCGGCGGTGGTGGCCGTGTCGGACATGATGCCGGGACAAATACCTGACCCTTCGCTGGCGGCGGGCTCCCTGCCCAGCCTGGGCCCGCTGGCGGGCATCTCGGCCACCACGCTCACTGATCAGCTGAAGCTGACGGACTTCCGTCAGCTGGGCACCATGCTCTCCCCGCTGCATTTCCTGGGGAGGCTGGGGAAGAGGCCGCTGGCCATCAAGACAGAGGTGAGGAGGAGGAGGAGGAGGAAGAGGAGAGAAGAGGAAATAGTGCAGAAGTAGGGTGTATGACAGAGGAGAGGAGGAACAAGAAGAAGGTTATCAGAGCCCTCTACCGGTCTGCAGCTACCATATGTCTGTGCGCCATTGTGGTGCCAGTTGCGTAGAAACAAACACCTGCTTAAAAATGTTTAAATGTCTTGAGAGCAGGTCAGAAAAATATAAAATGTTGTGGGTGCAGCGCTCTGAACTCATTATGAGACCTTGTAGTTTTAACTTAAACTAATTAAAAAGTACAAGTATACAATATATATGTATATAGGGGTGTGATATTAAAACTGAGTGAGCATACAAGACATCGCATTACATATTGATTTCTAATTATAAATTTAGCCCCCTCTAGTGCTCGATACAAGAATTACTTTAAAGTTGCACAAGGTGATCACTACTTTTTGTTTTTAGGTTTATGTAATTCAGAAAGTTATTATCTGATTCTTTTTTATACAATACAATAATATAAAACCTGTTTCTTATATTAACAATACTATATAATATTGTGTTTACAGATGGACGAAGATGAAGAAAGGAGGAAACGAAGAAGAGAGAAAAACAAGGTAGCAGCAGCACGATGCCGAAACAAAAAGAAGGAACGGACTGACTTCCTTCAAAGGGTGGGTTCATGACACAGCATACTGACCAGCAGAAGCAGAGCAACAAAGGGCAGTAGCCAAGAATAGCCTGACTTCTTAGTTAACCTGAACAACTCATTCACATTGAAGCCATTAAACTCAACTCAGAGCTAACACGATCAGGTTAATTCAATCCTGGTTTAAAGTATCTGAATTACTACACATGCATGACTTAATGACACAGATCAGAGATGTAAAGTGCAGACTGCACAGCTGCAATGCATTTATAACTTAACACATTGTATGAAAAGTTAAAATAAAGTAAGGAATACAACAAAAACCACTGTCAAAAATATTACAATACTGAATAGCAGTGTGTGGTGGATCAGGAGTGTGCAGAAGAACATCAACATACTGTTCTTCTCATTTCATGTTTCTGTTATTGGTCTCAGATCATTTTTAGAGGTGGTAAAAACTAACTCACACACAAATTACTACTTTGAAGTACTCTGAACAAGCGCCCTGCAGTACCTTAAAATTCAACCTATTTGTCCAGGAATCGGAGCGTCTGGAGATGGTGAACTCAGAGTTGAAGGCGCAGATCGAGGAGCTCCGTATGGAGAGGCAGCAGCTAATGGTGATGCTCAATCTTCACCGGCCCACCTGCATTGTGAGGACCGACAGCGTCAAAACACCCGAGAGCGAGGCCAACCCCCTTCTGGAGCAGCTGTCCGCTGAAACCAAGTGAAACCAGGAAACAAGGGACGCGGAGTCCCTGAAGCCCAAACTAGCACCATCGTGGCAGCCATTTAAAATGAAAACATTACTGGCAATACATTTCTAAGTAAGCACTTGAGCTCCAAGCTGGAGACTTTTGGAGACTCTGCCCAAAGACCTGCGGTTGTAGGGCTTCCTCAGTACTGCTACATGAGCTGGCTCTGTCCATTGGAAGACTGGAAATACCCAGTTTCATCTCTGCATTAAGTGTTGTTGTTGACACCCACTGTGCCTAGTTGTTACTTCAACCATCTCTACATAAAGGGACCAATGGCAACAGTAGAGTACGACTGGAAACAACGCTGAGGAAACACACTAATATCAATATGGTGCTCTGTTACAAAAGCCCTGAGTAGACTGTGTGGCATTGTTTCAATGCAGAGGCCCCACAAAGGCTTAGTGTTCTGCAGTTTTCCTTTGTATGCTAGCTGAAATATACAGGTGTAGAGTTTTTAGGATACAATACTCAGTACAAGTACACCAGACGGAGTAGAGGTTTTTTTTGTTTGTTTTTTGTAATAATGATGATTTCTATACCCTGCCTCGACGATGGCAGTTACCGGTTGATCCGATTTGTGGTGACGCTGGCGTCATGAAAAGCACATATACACAAAATGTTTACACCCTTGTTTTTTGGACTTGTTGTCTGTCCATTATTGTACTTGTTTTATACTGCTTTGTATACATAAACATATATGAAATGCTTGTTAATCACTTGATGTGATTTGTCTTTTCAATCTTTACGGTCTGTCTCTTATCATGTTGCGCTGTTAAACAGCTGTGAAAACAAGCAGATTTCTTTTCAGCTGAGCAGTATTTCAATGTCTGTTCTGGACCTGTATCTGCTATGTATGACTCTGTTACCCTGAATAGATTAAAATTTATTTTCTAACTACAAGTAAGAACAAGTCTTGTTTTGGTTTGTTTTTTTTATCTCCATCAGACATGTAATATTTCACGCCTGTCTGGGTTTTCACCATTGAAATTAATCTTGTCTTTGTTCCTCCTAGTCATGACACCAGAAGTATCAAGTGACAAAAAGTTGTGCAATCATGTTTTCTTCAGCTGAGGCAAAGAGCCAAAATCAGAGCTTTGCTTTCATTTGCAAAACTCAAAAAGGTAATTCATGCTTCTATTTCCTCTAGGCTTGATGGTATCGGGTCCCTTTTGTTCAAAGCTCAGCATGAGAAATATCTGCCATCTGCAGGGAGAACAGAAACTTGCTGACTGGGTTTTAACAAACTATGAAGAGTTGAGACCATATTTTTCTTCAGAGCTTTATATGGTCAGCCTTCTTCCTCCATCTTTGAGTGTTCTCCCATAAATCCCTCCTCAAAATTCATCTTTATCTCAATGTCTTTCCCTAATTGTTTTTTTTTAACTTTCTTTTACACCCTTACATTAAAGTGTTTATATAATAATTATTGTCAAGTAACAAACTGTTGCTGAAGGATTATTAACAGAGCCTCACTTTCGCTACAATAGTATTATTTCATATTTTGTTTCGGGCAGCAGGGAAAGGTCACCATAGACACAGGTCATGTCCTTGAAAATCATTTTCTCTGTCTCACATTCACACTTCATACTTAAGTGGAAAAAAGAAACCTCTTGCAGATTCCCACTCATGGTCCTCTAATTCATATATTCAGTAAATCTTTATGCCAAGAAGACTTTGCGGTCAACCGCGCCATCTAGTGGATGTTTTGTGAACTCAACTGACATCAAATTTAGCTTTAAGACATATTTAAGACAAATGCAATGTTTATTTTTTATTGAACGTATTTATTTTTATTTATTATCTTCTGGTTGTTTTTGTCAATCCCCATCAACTGGATTTTTCCTTGGGAACTTGAACGCCCCATCATCAGCCGTTAGTTTTCTGCCAGTCAACGGTTTTTAACGTTTTTACATTTCAAAAGGGACACACTCAGGTAAGCTAGGTGAGTTATTGTTTAACATTTTCTTTTCTTTGTACAAAATTCTGCATGCCATTAGGCTATAACACTTTTTTTTTTAAAACTCTGGACCATTATAAAAGTTTCTTCCTTTGAGACGTTAGTCTGTAGCATCGTCGTCAGTTTGGGGTTAGCGAGATATGAAAAGGCAGTTTCTTTTTTTTAGTTTGTGCTGTGCTCACATTGTGTTTTTCCAAATAATTACATTGACTTTCTTCAAATTACATCAAACTAACAGAAAAACATAATATCTGGCCATGACCTCTTTAATGTTTCAGGCTCACACTACTACAAAATGTAGGAGTTAAACCCACCTCTCTCCACATCTTTTGGGGTTTGTGCAGGTGTATCAAAGGTACAGGTGAGGGTCTCGGCTTCTTGTATTGTGATGGATCCGTGTGAGGAAGACAGTGTGGTCCTCCAGCCCAGTGAGGAACAGCAAGAGGACGGCTCAGTCCCTCCCACAGGAAGCCAGGATCAGGTGGAGTCCACCCAGGGCCAAGAGGAGGACAGTGGGGCTGAGTGGGACACAGATCTGGAAACAGATAGTAGGTTACGGTGACCACACAGTTTAATAATGACAAATTAATAATGATAATAATAATAATAATAATAATAATAATAAGCTGTGTTCCCAGATAACTACTCCTTACATATTTCCTCCTCAACCCGGTGTCTTCTCACCTCTTCTCTCTTCTTTTGTCTTTGTCATTTTCCTCTGTTTTGTCCCACTTCCTTCCAGGTGGCACCAATCAGACACAGAGCTTATCTGATGCAGAGCTGTACCTGCAGGCCTGTGAGCGGGTAGGGACCGTTCCTGTTTCCCTCATCCTCCATCACTTGGGTGAAGCCAATCTCAACCTGAACCACTATGGTTTGGGACCTCTGGGGGCCAAGGCTCTGGCCATAGTTCTGCAAGTAAGCATCTAGATATTCACTTAAATGAAAAAGTACAATGATCACAAAAATCCAATTACATTCGTTTTTTTTATGAAGTAAGGTTATGGTTGGGGTTGGGGTAAATCCATATGTATGAATTGTGGGGTGAGTTTGTTTTTTTTTGTTTTCTTTTTTACTAAATTTCTCCCCTCTGTACATCCTTAAGATAATTATGGCAAGATGACAGATGACATCTTGCTTCTGTATGAAATGTGGGCAATAATTTCCCTTTTTCTAAATATTCTATGCAGTTTATGAATGTAGACAGAGAAAGAGAGATATAGAGAGAAATGGGATATAGCCTATACCTCTCAAATGTTCAGTATTTTCTGTTATTAATTCAAATTTTAACTTTTTTTTTTTCGTGTTTTAGAATAACAATCATGTCACCCACCTTGAGCTGGAGGACAACTCACTTCAGACAGAGGGGATACGTTATCTGATGGAGATGCTTCAAACAAACATCAGCATTCAGAGTCTAGTAACTTCTCTAAAACGATCACGTTGAATACATCAGTTCTGCAAAATCTGAACTGCAAGAGAAACAATTTATATTTTTAACATTATTAATTCTATTGCGATCACATCAATGTTTTTTCATCTTGAGAATGATTTGATGTCTTTACTTCAGAATCTTTCCAACAATCATCTGCACATTGAAGGAGCCGACATCATCTCCAAAATGCTGTTGGACAATTATTACATCAAATCCATCAAACTCTCAGGTACCCTCCCCCCAAAAAAACACCTCTCTGGATCACTGTAATACAGAAACAATTAAAAAAGGACAAGTGAGCTCTTTTTTATTAGTATTTTAATTAATTTGCCCTTTTTCACTTAGGAAATGACTTTGATGATTCTGCTGTTAAATACTTTGCTGATGCTTTAAAGGTTAGTCTAAAGTATCGACTGTTGAATCCAGGTGGCAAAAGAGCATTTATAATGTTCACATCCTAACTAAAGAATCAAGCATCTGTCATATCTAAATTTGCATTAAGCTGCAATCTAGCATTTTCTTTCTTCTCTAACAGGGTGACTATGTGGTTAAAGAGTTGGACCTCAGTCACAACAAGTTCTGTGATGCAGGAGGAGTACACCTGGGTCATATGTTAGGTACAGTAGAGAATATTAACTGTAATGCTAGAGCTATTGTGCATATTTTTCCATTTTAGAGGATATAAAAGTAACATACAGAGTCACAGAGAAACGTACAGAGTGCTGAAATCACAGATGTGATTGAGTGGCAGCTAACAACTATCCTTCTAGCTGGTTAACTGCCAGTGTGGCCATGATTGAAATTGAAGAAATTTTTGTTTTGTGCCTGCTGACACAGATAATGTAGCAATCAAATGCTACATTATCATACAGTGCAAACATTGTCAGTCAGTGACCCCTGGAGAACACTACTGGAGGGCGCTATCCCTGGAGAAAAATACATATAATTTCAAGTCACAATGAAACAAAAGTTAAATCATCTTCTGTAATGTGACGTATTTCTGAGTGCAACAGAATTAGAGGGCAGGATTTAATCATTTAAATAAAATTTCAAACGTGACTGGAAGAACTTGAAAATGTTTTTATTTAACTATCTCTTTAAATGTCTTCTTTTTGTTAAGTACAATTTTGGACAAAGAAATACACAAGTCAAAAAAACCCTCTCTGGACATTTACTGATTGTAAATTATTTTTATGTCAGTAAGACTTAAAAAGACTTCATGTGTATTTTGTGGGTTAAAGTTTCAAACTTATTGTGACTTTTTAAATTGGCTTTCCCTTCCTCAAAGCTTCAAATGTAGGTATTGAGGTCCTAAATCTGAGCTGGAATCACCTTTCTAGGAGTGGTGCAGTGGCTGTGTGTGCAGGGCTGAAGGTGACCAGCATAACACACTCAAGCACAAAAGCCTTTGGTGTATATTTTTAATGGTTTGTTTTCTATCACAGCTGCTTGACACTCGTATTTTCCCTCTCTCAGGTTAACTCGACTCTGAAGCAGCTCCAGCTGTCGTGGAACGGTTTCAGCCACATGGAGTCAGAGTCACTG
The DNA here is from genome assembly GCF_963924715.1 of Thunnus thynnus. NCBI lineage: Eukaryota > Metazoa > Chordata > Actinopteri > Scombriformes > Scombridae > Thunnus > Thunnus thynnus. The sequence continues at coordinate 15,968,445 of NC_089534.1, forward strand.
GGTCAAGCACTGAGGCAAAATAGCACACTTGTGGTGCTGGATCTGAGGAGCAACCGTATAGACAATCAGGCTGTGACACTGCTCTGCCAGGGTCTGGCCACCAATGACACCCTCAGAGTCCTCAAGGTGAGCCGCCGGAAGGCTGAATCCTGGAGCACTGGTAGTTTATATTCTCTTTGTTCATCATCATGGTGATATGCAGCTTTTTTCACTCTGAGAAACTGTGGATTCACCAAATGTTAAATGTAAAGTTTGTTGTGTGCATATTTTATTCAGCTCGCCAATAACCCCCTGACAAATATTGGAGCTCTGACGCTGCTCAAGACAGTTACACACAACACACAATCAGCAGTGGAAGAGATCGATATCTCTGTAAGTGCAGCAAAATAGTTTTAGAGTGTTTAAATATGAATCTTGTGTGTATGTGAATATGTGTACAGCATGCATGTATATGTACATCTCTGCCTGCAGTACCACTACTATGCTATGAACGTGCCTGTGTGTGTGTGTGTGTGAGTACAGACAGTGTTTGTGTGTGAGGCCTTTATGGAGCTGCTGGAAGAAGCCCGTCAGAGGCGTCCTGCTCTGGATGTCCGATACAGCGTCATGAGCTCCGTCACCAGGAACTTATCTGCCTTCCACATCTTTCAGGTCAGTAATCAGGGCTGGGGTATTAAGAAAATATTAAATTTATTTTTCCCACTCATGACCTTACAAAAATTGTGCCAAGTATTCTAAAGAGGTAATTACTTTACATGTGTGCTCCTAAGACAGCACCAGCTTTCCAATTTGTGCCACTGAAAAACAGTTTAATGAAAAAGAATTGAAATGTTTACAAATTTGAAACATGATCTGGATTCTTCCATAGAAATTCCTTGAAGAGCGAAATGAGAGTATCCTGGATTTCTTTCAGGCTTTGGATAAAGAAGGAACGTTGCAGGTCTCCACCCATGACTTTAGAAAGGCTGTAAAGGTCAGGCTACACACTACACTAACAACATCATATATCAATACGCGTTATTATGGAATACAACAAATCGATCACAGAAAATTACTTAACTTAGCTCCAGTATTCAGATATTCACACATGCCTGGACAAGCATTGGAGAACATGAAGTTGTCATGTCTGCAGGAAGCTAAAATACTGCTGGATCAGCAACAGCTTGAGTGGTTGATCGGGAAGTTTGACAAGAACTGCACAGCCACCATAAACTACAGGTTAGTCTTATTAGGATTATTATAATGATGCTTTCATCCAGTTTTTACCGGATCCAGTTGCTGTCAATCAAAGTACTTGTTGGAAAAACTCATCTGGCTTATAGACATGAAGTCAGGTCAGTTCAGACTGCGATTTGTGGTTTGTCAAGAAAAAAAAAATGTCAGTGAATACTCTCATAGTTACAAGAAAAGAAGAGAAATAAAAGGTTTACAGTAGACCAAAGTTATTAGCCTTAAAGGGTCAGTTCACCCAAATAAACCACTTACCCTTGTGATGTCACACCATGTAACACTGAGTTTTCAAAAACACTAGGATTAGGTGGGAAAACATGCATGAAAGTGAATTCTTGACCCTAGAAAAATAATTTGAACTCAAGGTCCACTTGCTAACTTTTTCTGCAACTTTGATTTGCATCTAAGTGTGGATCAAGTTAGATAATTTGTTATAGAGAGATTTTTTTTTGTTTTTGTGACCCTATTAGTGTTTGTTGCTTTAGTTGCTCGGTGTTTTTACTCAAGTCAGCCATTGTCAGTTTCAGAAGTTGTGTTGGATGTCAGACATGGACGTAATCAAGCTTTCTTTTTGAGTTGTCTCTCTTTTCTTGCAGACAGTTTTCAGATTGAGAATTATGGATGACAGATCTTCAAATAAAAGTTAATAAAATTTGTTTATTGAATAATTCTGCAGCTCATACTGAATTGGACACTGCTGGTTCTATATAGAATGTACCAACTTTACATGTTATACGTTGTCTAGTTTTCAGCGGTCAAATGTCCAACAGTGCTAGTGTGTTGTGTGGCATTTGTTCAGTTTTGGTTAATTGTGCATGCTAGGAAGTGATTGTACAAAACTAATCACTATATGGAATCACTGTACTTAAAGCAACACATTATGGCTAATAATTCTGGTTAGGGCTGATAAAACTATTCAAATTGGATGGTCAATGTGCATCAGAATCAATTTACATAACAGATTCCTTACACTGTACTACTGGAAAAATGTTTCTGGTTTTATATGTTAAAAATCTGAGAAAGGCACAATGGAACATTTAGCAAAATATAGCGATGCTTATGAGAAGGAGGAATTGACATTGCAAAGCCAATGGTATTGTCCACCAGGTGTACCCAAATAGCAACTTCCTGTGACATCATTGACAACCCCCCCCCCCCCACTGTGGTTCTTAGCTCAACCCAAATCTGTCCAGTGTGAATACTTGAACCTCTGACACCAACCACCTGCACCCACCTCAGCGCTAACAGCTGTGCCCGCGACTAGGACACAGGGTCCTCTGCCTCATTCTCTCCATCCAAAAATAATCTTCTGGTATGACAACAGAACAAGAGCAGGAAGAAAAAGAGAGCTGGCATCCATATCAAAGGACGGAGAGGAGAGAAAGAATAGGGCCAGATGCAGAGGTAGTTGTTTTAGCACACTGGTTTGCTTTGAATGAAATGGCCTGTGGAGAATTATGAATATGCATGCGTAGCATTACTTATGCAAGCTCTGCAGAGTAGGATTATTAAGGCTGTGCTCATGAATTGTCTCAAGGTGTGATATCCAACAGAGCAATCTGTTTCTGTCCGGTGGCTCCGGTTCTGACCACAAAGGAGACAATAATACGACACACCGTCTCACCTGCATCTCTTCTTTGTTTCTTGTGTAAACGGATTGACACGGTTATATCGCGGGTCATTAGGACACGCAATAAGCTGACATCACATGTCAGGTATAAGCATTTATTTGTTTTTATTTTAACCTCCAAGACCTCAGTGGAGCTTCATATCACCAGTAGGTCTGTAAAGAGACTTAAGAAGACTTACTAGGTACAGGTGTTGCTGCTGTGTGGAAGCATACAGTGTTTGACTCCGCACATGTTGGCGTTTGTTGTGAAACAGTTTGTTTCAAGTAGAAATGGATCAATATGCAGCAAAAAGAGCTCCTTATCTGTAAAATAACTTTGTTAATGATTCACAAGGGCATGTGTCAAAAAAACACCCCCAGTAGCAGCAAAACAGCTTCTTTCATGCTCTTCATCACTGTCACTGTTCCCCTCTTCTTGGATCCTCCAAGTAGTCTTCTTCAACATGGTGGTTGACTTCCATGTCAGCAACAGCGTCTTCATATTGATCTTCATTATTGTCAATACTGTCAATATCTCAGTCTGAAGAGCTGTGATGTTCTTTGAAGTCACTGGATGCAAACTCTTTTTCTTTTGAGTCTCTTGGTGCAACTCTTTTCGTCTTCGTCATCTTCCTCCCTGGTCCTCTTAGTGCATTTTCCAGGCAGTAGGTCCCCCTTCCACATGCTGATTTAATGTCCATGTTAACCTCGGCAAGGGCAGCAGTAACCTGGTCATCACTGTCTTCAATATGGTTACTGTTGTACTCGTCATTGTGGTCAAAGCCATTTGTTTCCTCCTCGTCATCCAAAATTTGTCTCAGAGGGACGACAGTGTCCTCCAGTCTGACATAAGTCATCTGACAATTATGTCACCATTACCATTTATAAAAGTAAAAATGACTGTATTCTCAGTTTTTCTATGAAGGCTTTTACAAAGACACGTCTTGCTTTATTAAAATAACGGACCATGTTCTTATTCTGAGGTTCACCAATGTGTTCAAACTAGCAAAATGTGCAGAATTGGCCAGACGGACATAAACCTTGTAGGTCTGTTCATGTTTTTATTTCAGTATCTGTTTAGACAACCAAGATTGATTGTTTGCTGGAATACTATTGGGATTTTAACACTTAGCCAACATAATTCATTTGATTCCATAAATGCAGTCACATTTATGCTTGTGTGTAACAAGACAACATTATGTAATACACCAAAAACCACAAGTGCAATGCATTTGACACAGTGTGTTCAGATGTTTGGCAAAAAGATAAGTATTTAAAAGCCTTTTCATACTCAGACTTTCTAGGGTGTACTCAACAATCTTAAAGTAAAAGTGTGAAACAAAAAATATCAATGTTAAGTTTAGGCTGTTAATATTGATCACCTTAAACTCAAAACACTCTTTTTTTCAGTTGGACTAAAATATAATTCTTTATATAATGATATTGATGTAATTAGCTTATTTAAAAGATAGAAAAAATAACAGAATAATTTAGGTAAATTATCCCTCTGATGTTGCTTAATGAAAACAAACAGCTAGCTGCCAATGTCTAATGGGCCATCTTTCATGTGAATCAACACAAAGACTTAAAACCCACATCTTATTGTGCCATCCAATTGGAAATTCACAGATTTGGCCAAATTTTGAAGACTAAACAAAAAACCTGCCAACAAACCCTTCAGATATCTATGCACCCACTGGCACACGCTGCCAATTAGCATGATCTCGAAAGCGCTAATGGAATCTTGAGCAGTAATAAAAGTAAATAATTAAATTAAAGGAACCCTTGTATCATTGTTTGCTGTATTCAGGTCCATTAGGACCTCCAGTATTCTCATGGTAATCTAATGTTTGGGTTTTTTGTGCTCTCATAATGAATTCTGTGTTTTTCCTCCAAACAGTGTTGTTCAGACATTTGTGTAGGTGCTGGCAGAGAAACAAAGACGTACATTAGGACCCATTGTCCGCTGTGATTATTAAAGTAAACAGAAATACTGAAGGGGTATCATACACAGCTGCACACACTTGAGCTTGTGTTTGTTAAGTGGGAGAAAGGGCCAAGCAACCCTCAAGACTTTGTCAGAGATGATCCCATTATTTGGAGCTTCTCAAGAGCAGAGCGGTAAGCTGGCTAATGAGGCTTTGAAGATCTGTCTTTGGCACAGAATTCATCTGCAGCGGAGAATCCAAGAGCAAAATAGATTTGGCACAAGATAAAATGCTCCGGGCAAGATCTGCCATGAAGACGTTCGCTGCCTGAGCCTCGTGTTTTTATTTTGCTGTTGTCATATTTGTAAGATATTCTCAAAAAGACAACAGTCAACAGTTTCTCCGATGCAGTGTACGGTTGGCATTACATAAACCATCATCAGTGTGGTCAATACTTGTCAGATACTCGATTGTTTGGTCTATACAACTACAGAGAATAGTTCTGAAATGCCTGTCACAAGTTTCCAGAGAACAATATTACATCTTCAAATGTGTTTTGTCTGAACAGTTGCTCAAAATCAAGAGATTCAATTTACTATCATACAAGACAAAGTCAAGTGGGAAATTTTAACATTTGAGAGTTTGGAACCAGCAAAGTTTGGCATATGTGCTTGAAACTTTATTTTATGACTTTATGATAATGATATTTGCCAGAATAATTAGTTGATCAATGGAAGATTATTCACCTTCTTGTTTAAGCTCTAGACCATAATTGGTGGACTAAGGGAAATACAGGAAATATATAGTTTATAAAGAAAATAAGTGAGACAGGTTTCAGTACATAAAACTCTTGAGATGTTTAATGTTTAAAATAGCTTTGTTAAATAGATACAAGTATTTTATATATAGGATAGCACAAAGAAAATCTCTTCCATCATTTGCTGCCAAATTGTGCGTTTTGAACATTACCCCCAACAATCTGCCCATAAAGTGTACAAGTGTGTGTGTTGTGTATGAAAGTATAACAAATAGTGTCTGGTCTTGTGTTTTGTACCTTTTCTATTTAAGAACAGTAAATTCATGTCTGTTCCTCTAAAAGCTCCTTAGAGTTTGATCAACATTTTTGAGATTTTGATGGTCAATGAATCTGCAAACAACAGCAAAGCAGGTTTTAAACAAAACCAAAAAGACGACAGAACGTGGATGAGTGTGCAAAGCAGAAATATAACTGAACCGACCTCCAAACACAAGTTCCTCAGACAGTCGACGTGGATTTAAAGGCATGGCAGTGGTATACGTGGTTTCTTGGTCACTGATTCTTTTTTCCAGATTGTTGCTAGTAACTGTGACAAGCAGTAAACCAATGAATTCTTCCAATCCTCTGTTAACATTAAAACATCTTGAACTAATTTGGGAGAGCTCCGCTTGGCCCTGCTGTGGAAAAAGTGGCTCAGCAGCACCAACTAACGAGCAGGGGAGAATGTCATGCAGCCAATTGTTGCGTGGAAAAACCCTTTTGGTTCATGACACAAGTGAGAAGGTTGCAGTGAAAGCTAATTTTTGTCGTAAGAGGTGTAAATTGCATGTTGTAAATGTGACTTGTCTCCTTACAAAATTAATTTGTCGCAAAACGATTATGATTAACGATTGATGGCAAGCAATCTTTTTGCTCTGTTGACTTAGCCAAAGCCCACATATAGCACTTTCCTTGGACTGAGGATATTTCAAGTAACTCCCTTCAGATAATACCACATATTTAAGCTCCACAAGTGTAAGAACACAACCTTAATACCCCACGACAATCTGAATGAACAATTAAAAAGACAACAGTAGTTTGGTAGTGATTTTGTGCGTTTTCTGTGAGGTGGAGTTCACTTTTATGCAGCTGAGCTATTCTTTAAATGGAGTATAGTGGTAAAGGGAAAAAAATCACATGTCCAGAAGCAGTGTTCGTGGATCTTCTACAACCGCTTTGATCTTGCGTAAGAAAGTGACCGCCTCTCTGCCGTCAACGAGTCGGTGGTCGTATGTCAGAGCCACGTACATCATGGGTCGGATCTCAGCCTGCAAAAGCAGAAAACCATTTCTCTGTTTACTCACGTTTAAGCGCATCGGATTTGGAAAACAGTCCTTTGACATCACTTTTGCTTGAGACTCGGGGCAGAATAACTACATCTTTCCTTACCGTTTTTAAATTATAATTTTGTACAGACATATAATATTTTTGGTTTAGTAAAGAAAATCACACAAACTTGCTAACTACGTAGATAGCCGTAGATTTGTTTTGTTATTTCTTTTCAAACAGAAGATACTTTATGGTTTGCCCCAGTGTATCTATGAACAGGTATCATTTATTGCTTACCTTGCCGTTGATGGCCACAGGTCGGTCAAAAATGCCATGCATGCCCAGGATGGCAGACTGCGGGGGGTTGATGATGGGTGTGCCAAACATGGAGCCAAACACGCCGCCATTGCTGATGGTGAACGTGCCTCCATCCATATCTTCAACAGCGAGCTCGTTTTTACGAGCCTGAGGCACAAAACACAATTTTCTCATTTTTGCAATTATAAAGGTGAAATAGAAAGGCTAGATATTGGTTAAATAAATAAATAAATTCAAGCTGTTAATGTTTTTGACCTTCTCTCCCAATGCATTGATGGCTTTCTCGATGTCAGCAAAGTTCATGGTCTCCACATTACGGATCACTGGTACAACAAGTCCCTGAACAGACGTAACAGAAAGAACAGATGAGGCTCGTTAAACAAACGTGACTTACGGGTCCTCAGTGTCTATTTATTTACAAAGCATTAGGAGTGGACATCCACCATAAATATAATATAACGTTTTATAGAGCCAGAAGTCATACCTTTGGAGTTGCCACAGCGACACTAATGTCTACATAGTCCCTGTAGACAATCTCTTTCGTTGTATCATCAATAACTGAAAAACATTTAGGAAATAAAATTTAGTGAAAAAGATGAAATGTTTTTCATGCTCAGTATCCTTGACAAAGTAAATATGAGACAAATATAGTGACATGGTAAAAGAGTAAAGCTCCTTTGTGGTTTAAGAAAGCTCCATTTGAAGTAAAATATAACTGGAAGTCAGTTGTCTTACCAGCATTCACAGCAGGCTGATCATTCAGAGCATGAGCTGCAGCCTTCACAAATGCTGACATAAAACCCAGTTTGATGTTATGCTTCTTTAAGAAAGCATCCTTATGGATTTTTCTCATCTCTTGAATGTTGCTGCAGAAAAAACGAGGACATGCCAGAGAGTTTGTGAAGTGAGGAAACATCTCGACAATCAGCAAATGTTCTGTGTGTTGAATATATCTTATGAGATACAACATAACATTGGCGTGCAGATCTCACATTGCTGCCATGAAAACTGACTCATGTTCTTTTGTACTGAGGCCAAACTGACTGGGGATTAGACCAGTGTAAACACTACGAAGACAGCTGCTGTGGCTCACCTCATGTCCACCTCGTTGAAGGTGGTCAGCATGGCGCAGGTGTTCTGAGCCTCCTTCAGCCTCTGGGCGATTCTCAACCTCATACGATTCATCTTCACCTGGACAGCAGGGAGGGAGAACCAAAGGATATGACTGAAAGTTCACATTTTTCGCTGGCCATCATAGGAAACTTCATTATTATTACTTAATTGTTTCCAGTATTAATGTAATAGAAGAGACAAAACACACTGATGAAACATAAGTGTGTCATCATTGTGTGTGTTACCCTGTTCTCTCCTCTTGCTCCTGCTGCCGCTGGAGGAGCTGAAGCTGCAGCAGTCGGCTGGACAGCAGAAACTACGTGAAGAGAGAGAGGGAATGACAGATGGCGGCCTTAGTAGAAAATCTACATCTATTGTAAGTATGTATGAGTTAACAAGGTGTCATAAGAACCAATACAGCTACACACATACATGTATAATAATCATAAATCAATGCAATCTGTAACATAGAGGAAACACACCAGGTTTGGCGTGGACAGCCTGTGCTGGCACTGGGGGCACTGGAGGCATGGCAGTGGGGATTGAAGCTGGAGGAGGAGGAGGTGGTGGTGGTGGAGGGGCTGCAGCAGCAGCAGCGGGTGCTTCTGCGGCCGGGGAGGGAGCAGCTTTGGCGGCGGCAGCTGAGGAGACAGAAGCAAAGAAAGATTGTACAGATGTCAAGATTCACAAAACTGACATTTTGCTTTAATATGTTTCAGTGCTGTTGTGATTCAACACATTTTCAATCCCTGATTTTTAAAAATTTTTTAAGCACACGTATTTAACACAAAAAAGATGAAAAAAAAGATATCACTACTAAATTCAACTTGTATTGCAATGATGACATCGATATTGATTATAGCCTTGTAATGAAAAGTACATTGTTACACTCAAGATCTAGTTTGTCATTTTCTTGTGTATTTGCATACACAAAAAAAATGAAATACTGTTCCTCTCAGCCCACAGCAGTGCAACAATAAAAGAAAGTATAAAGATATACAGTATATCTAAAAATTCCCTTTAAAAGAATGATAAAAACATATAAAAGAAGAGAAAAAAAACAAAAAAAGAACAAGCAGTCAGCAGAACGGCCCATTAAAGTGCATTTAGAGAGAATGTCTCAGTTGGATGTAGACAGCTCTTGCATGTCAACAAGTAACCAGCACTGATGGGGGAGTTATATAATCCATTTTGCTGTCCAGAGAACATTATGCAACATGATTGTTGGAACAGCCGCTTTGTATGCGTTAACTAAAAGGTCTTTGACGGTTGAAGGTAATGACGAATAAACATTTACCAACTGATTTGTGTCTGAAGCACCAAACATTGCACGCAAGATGCATCTCATTAGCTTGGCTCACATTAAGGTATGAGAACAGTCTTTGTAATGGTGCTGCACCAGGATAGAAAAACCTGACACACTATCCAGTCCTACTAGTGCGTTTGGTTTACTTATGATGTTCAAAGTGAGGAAGTACACACCTCCTTTCCGGAGTTTGAAGAGTGGCGTTCCTCCTTCTACCTTCCCTCCATCTGGCACCAGCAGTTCCTCAATTACACCAGCTGCTGGAGCAGGGACTTGTACTGAGGTCTGTAAGCACAAAATACAAGTTTGCATAATTTTCTTTTACTCTGTTTAGGTAAAAAAAAAAAAGTAATATTTGTGATTTTAGGTTGTTGTCTTGTTCATACCTTGTCAGTTTCAATTTCACAAACCACCTCATCTTCTGTTACCGAGTCACCCACAGCTGAAACAAAGCAGAAATATTACTGTCAACATTTGTAACACAATGTGGGACATTCACACTAGTGAAATGTTGACAAATACCGACCTTTCTCCCACCTCACATCCCCCTCTGTTACAGATTCTGCAAACGCAGGAGTTTTGACTGTGACAACTTCATCCCCTGTACAAACACAAAAAAACAAGTACAGTTACTGAGAGTTAAACACTGAGCAGAGTTCAACACATAATGCCGAGAACTGCTGCGACATACTGTGAACAGCAGATGTCTTGAAGTATCTGATGTGGAAGACACTCGCTGATGATGGAAATTCACATCTAAATGTCAAGAAAAAAAAAAGCAAACCAAACTTATTAAAAGACACACAAACACATACATTATAATAAATTACATGCAGAATTTTGAAGGTTTACTCTACACCACATAAAGCTATTTTAAGACAATATTTATTCAGTTTATGGTACATAAATAAAACAGACAAGAAAGACTGACATTGTGCTGAAGGGCATTTGGAGACAGATAACAGATTGGGAGAAAAACACTTACGGCTGAGAATAAACTAGGCGGCTGCAGACAGAGAGGCCTTGAAGAAAAGAAAAAGAAAAAATCAACAACTACTGCTGCAGCTGCTTCTCCTGAAGCTCTAACATGATGAGTGGATTTCTCCGAAAGCTGCAGTTATCCACTTGTGAGCTCCTCAGGCATCTGAGCTGTTCAACGAGCATTACAAATTCTGCTTTGGATGATCCACTCATAAAGCTTGTTTATTCATGAGCAATAAGATAAAGACAGTAGTCTTAGATACTGAATGAGTGCTGAGAGTCTCAAATCCTGCTTAAGGATTAAACATCTTTACAAGCACACTTACCTGATACACTTTGTCGAACCAGCACATTATTGGCCTGAAAAAGAAAAAGAAAAATCACTTTGATGTACATATATCTGTTTTTTAAATGCACTGTGACTTTGCACACAGTCATTATTTTTCTATTATTCAAGTATTAACAAATCTTTACCATAAAAGAGTATGTGTGCTAAAGAAATAAAAGATAATCACATTAATTCAGTTTTTTTCATGTCGTCCTTGCAGTTCATTTTTCTGAATGAAAGAGCAGATTCTGTACATGACTGATTTTAGTAACTATATCTCATGGCTACTTTCTTATGCACCACTTAATGAATATATGAAAAGAGTCACTACAATCGCATGTGTTCAACTTGAACAACTTTGAAACAACTTCTCTTGCAGAAATGCAGGACTGGGAGCATCCAGTGTTGAATCTCTCTTCTCCTCAGCCCAAATTTCCTGTTTGGATCTCTAGTCTCACCATCAAATAAAGAAAACATGCCAACATCAAAGCATGATCCATCACATGATTCTCCTCCTCAATTGGAAACTAAGAGTCAAAAACATTTCATAGCAAGACTGTTCTGTTAAAACTGGATTTTTCAGTGCTGATTAAAACAGGCTGCTGTAAGTCTGACTTTTCTGCATCACTTGTATGTTATGAGTCATATGTGTAGGTCTTTAGAGGGCAGAGTCTCTAGTGGAGGAACTAACGTAGTTCTGTCTTTTTTTTATGCTGATGTTTGTCTGGTGAAGTCTGAGCCTTAACGTACTGATGTAGGATGTCAGAGGAGGGTGGAGTCGTCAGAAACAGACCAAATCATCCACAGATTAAAACTTGTGCAGACATGAGATCCAACGAAACCACTTTTCTGTTATCATCGTTTTTACTCTCGAGAACAACTGGAGTTGATTATATGGCATGAAGGGCCGAGATTACAACATTACACTGACTGATTAGATCAATTGTGAACTCGAGTCGTTGTGCATGAACTTTTTCAGTCTGTCCCACTTGTTTTCTTAGTCAGAGCTCTTGACAGATTCTTTCTCAAGATCTTCTGTGCCACTACATAAACTCAATTTCCAGTTTATCATGTATACTTAGCTAAAATTAATACAGTCTAAAAAGGGGCTGCAACTTATGATTTTTTTGATAATCGATTAATCTGCCGATTGTTTGATTTGTCTATAAAAACAGTCAAAAAAGCCTATTATAATGTCTTAGAGTGCAAAGTGACGTCTTCAAATGTCTTGTTTTGTGTGATCAACACTCTAAAACGCAAATATATTAGTTTACTATCATGTATGATATATAAAAGTTTAAAATCCTCACATGTGAGAAACTGCAATCAGCAAATGTTCGGCTTTTTTCTGTAAAAAATGACTAAAACGATTATTTGATTATCAAAATAGTTGCTGATTAATTATCTGTTGATTGACTAGTCAATTAATCAACTTCATCATTAGCTTTAATCTAACAGCCGTGCAGTAAATCCTTTTGATAAATAATACTTTCATGAAGCTTGTATTTAAAACTGAAACAATTAATTAATTAGTTGATCAACAGGAAATTAATCTGTAACAAAAACTGGAGAACATTATAACCTTCATGAAGGTAGGATTTATTGCAGGGCTGTTAAATTCTGTTTATATTTAACCAGGTGAACCTAATAAACTAATAACTGAGTTTATTTCTCATGATACCTACTGCGTGCAGCTCAAAGCTCATTGATCTGAGAAGACACTCAAGTTATTCACCTTCATGATCATGTCGTAGTAACGTGCTCAAAGCACTGAACAGACAGTTTAACTTGTGTGTGTGTGTGTTTTCTTCGCAGAGCACATACTGAACATGTGTAACGTGACATGAGCTATTTCTGTCAGGTCAGGCGCACACACACCTGTCTGACAACCAACCCGACCACAACATGCAAGCACATTAAACCTTTTAAGGCTGCTTCTGTTAGTGTCAAGCCATTTGTAAAGAAAAAGACAGAGGACAGGACAGAGGTTATAGTCTCTCATAGTTTGTTAGCTAGCTGGTTTGTTGGTCTGCAGAGAATAGTGAAAACTGCATAAAGGATCATATGTGTCTCTCTCTCCACCATAGCTGACTTCTACAAAGCTTGGTGTGTCCGAAAGGCCTCTAACATAGTAACTGACTCCCCTCACACCATCTCTTTGCACTCCTGACATCTGAAAGGAGGTTTCAGAGCATCTGTGCCAGGTCTACATGACTATGTAAAAGCTTCTTCCCCCAAGCCATCAGGACTCTGAACACTCAGGAATAACACAGCATCCTGTAGAGCCACTTTCTTTCTTTGGGACTGATTTTGCATTATTTTAAGACCATAATCTATATCCTGTAATCATTTATTATATTTATTATCACTCCTACATGGCACACAGCGCTCATCCCATACTGTAAATAAACTTTATTTACTGGAAACACCACAAAAATGTCCAGTACAGTATGCAGGATGCAGGAAAGGATTATTACTGCACCCACACATATTCAGCAGTACTAACACAGGACATGACTATGCCTGACCAGTCCATATCTGCTTTTAGTGACTGTACATCTGTTTTTTTAGTGGTGTCTCGTCTGTCGAGATGTTGCACTGCGGTGAATGATATTTTGTTCTTATTAATGCAGAGTGTGAACTACGGAAGTAACAATAAAAACCTTGAACTAAAACTGACGATACACACGGCTATTCGACATCTATGTTGAAAATAAAAACACGTTGTCAATATTTTTCTTAGTTATTTTACACACTAGAGCTCACTGTCGCCTCCGGAGCTGTCAGTCAGTCTGCCCTTGGTAAGTTACGTTAGGTGAGGCCCTGCTAGACGAGCTAACGGCCGATGTAAGCTAGCTAACAGCTAAATGTGCCTTCATTTAATCAGTCTGAACAGTTTTACAGTCAAAGCACGGTGTCAGTCCACCGTCTCCTCCGACCTACCTGGCTCACCGCTGACAGGGAGCGGCCGAGCGTCCGGTAAACACATCGGGATCGTGATAGCATGACGCTAGCTGGAGGCTGAGTCCGCTGATGGCGGCAGCTGCAGGTCCGAGTGACGACGCTGAAGTCCGCTTCTGGTTCGAAGTTCAGGGGAACGTTAAGGGAAACATAAAAATTGATATTTAGCGGCTGATTTTCCGTTTTTGTTTAATCGTTTATACTTATGAAAGAGATTTAGACATGGTAACAAAAGGCTTAACGCTGTTTAAACCCACTTTCAGATTTAACTTTCCCTTAACTTTTCCCTGACAGTAACTCCGAATCAGAAACTAACTTCAACCTCGTGTACGAGCGGGAGGAACCACTACGGCTGACCGGGAGGGGGACCCGGTACCGGGGGAGCTGTGGGCTGGATAAACATCACACTGTAATACACTCATCATGTGTACATCATGCACTTTAACCTGGATTGAGTTAAATAAAGTACATGTTTCTGGTGATAAAATGTATTTTAAATATTACAGGATTGTACCATTACCTACATTAAGTAGCACTTTTCCAATATTTTCAACTTAATCTGATGACAACCAGGCTGATAAACACAAAACGGATAAGAAATTGAGCATTTATTCCTCATTTATTACATTATATGTGTGTGGTCCTGTTAAATAATAGACTTTGTGTTGTTATTGGGCAGGTTGGGATCGAATAGATGAGCATGTTTGACCACACCTCCTTGTTATCTGAAGGGGCTCTCACATGCGCCAGCAGTACAAATATTTAAGTCTCCCCCTCCTCCAGCGAGCTGCAGTCCCGCAGCTTCCTCAGGTCTCTGCACAGGGCAACAGGTGGGTCATCAGTTATACTTTATGTCTTTTATATATAAGCTGCATGTTTTACTTTCATTCTGTGATAGCAAACTAGACTGTAAGATGTTTTTTATTAATCTAAATTTGATAAAACTTTGATATAACTAACTAAAAAGATGCAACTGAGATGCAGAAGGGATACAGAAAAGTCTCAGCTAGTTGTGCAAAAAACAAAAATCTGCTAAGTGCAGTTAAATGTATTTAAAATAAGTCCCAAATGCAAATCTAAAAGTACATTTATTTTGAGTTTAATAATGAATTAATCAATGTTTGTATATAAAACTGCAGCTTTTTATTGGAATTTGTTACCGTGACATCTCTGAGAGTTCCTGGAAGCACTAATAATTCATTTTGGTGTTTTTCCTCAGTGCCACCTTAGTCCAACAAGCATGAATCAAAGTGCGTGGAGCAAAGACCTCTATTCTTCCAGCAACATCTGCCTTGACAGCTGCACTGCTGAGCATCTCCCTTCCTTTCAACCTGACCCCATGCTGTCAAATCCAGATGTATCCGGTGCTTCTGCGCTCTTACACAAAGACAGCGAGAAGAAGTCGCCACCGGAGAGTGATTATTATAGCAGCAGTGATGCCGGTTCTAGTTTGATGTGTTCAAGCCAGCTGGAGCTCAACCCACCCGGAGACAGCACGAGAAGGCAGCACCCATCTCCTGCAACCAGGTCTTGCGGTCACTTTGAGTGGAACTTAAACAGCGGCCATCAAGCAAAGCGTGCCAGAGTAGAAAATATCATCAAAGGCATGACCGGCTCTCCTGGTGCGCACTGCACAGATGTGATGATGAATCAGCACGAGGAGACAGACGGCATGCAGGGAGATGAGAAGATGCAGGAGCTGCCTTTACATCAGGACCACATGCAGACAAGAAAGCAACCTCAAAGCCAGAATCAGCACCTCAGACAGCTCAGAACAAGGTTTACTCACATGGACGGGGTGAGTGACAGTATGGATTTTAGTAAGGAAAGTCTTGCAGAAGAGAAATATCCCACTTGGAACAATTCACCTGACGCATGTACAGATTCATACAGTGAGTTCGAAAGCGGCTCGAGCAGGAAATACCAAGGATGGAAAAGGGTGAAGCTGATGAACTACTTTCAATCCAAACCTGAAAAAATAAAGTTGATGGCAGATGTTTTAAAGTACGAATTGTCCAGAGCTGTCAGCAGGAGCGTTGACTCCATTTTCAAAAGCATGCCGCTTTTACAGGCGCCACTAAACGACGAGGGGAACATAGAGACTGATTTGTCTTTTCTAAACCTTCATAAGCAGCCATCAGTTTGTAAAGATAATAAATTAGGATTTTTATGTTGTGGGAGTGCAGAGGTGCAAGTCCCAGATGTTCAAACTGAAGCGCTCTCCCTTGTGGTACAAAAGCCTCAACTGGAAACACCCGACAAGTTTATTCTCCAGTCCAGATCAAGAGCTCAACATCGTCCCAAACTTCCAACATCCTCCTTCTGTCTGCGTGAAGACCAGGAGCCACAACAGATTCATAACGTCGCCCATCAAAACACCCTCAGATGCTTGCGAGGAGGATGTTCAGAGGTGAAGTTTGATACATCTTGGAACTCAGACAGAATAAGATCAAAGGTCAACTCCAGATCTATAAGGAGCCCACAGACTCACACTGTGCCTGTGGATCCAATGACTTTGGAAAGCCTTTGTCTCCCTGATGTCAAGATTGAGTCCGATAGCCTCCTAAAGCATAACCTGTATATGCTGAATGTATCCTTTACAAGTTTCTAATATTGCTGCACTTTTTTTTTTTTTAAATTATCTGAGCACAAGATGCTCATTTGTTCCTCTTGTACCTTCTTTCCTGGAAAAAAAAACCAAAACTTATTGCAGCTTCTGAAGCAGCTGCTTTTAGATGCCAGTAATAATTCTAGCTCTGCCTATTTCAGGCTCAAATAACAACCTATTGTGTGTCACAAACCTTGTCAGCACCCCAGGTATGAGCTGTAAATCAACAATGTTCCTTCTCTTTTTAAAAGGTGCAACAACTTGGCACCTTACAGAATCCAACAAGTGTCCCTTTGATCTTCAGATCTTTGAAGAAAATTGCAGTGTCTCCATTTGTCCTGTGTCCTAATGATTTGTGGGAGAGAAAAAGGTTTCCAGAGAAAGCTGGGCTCATTAAGAAAGAAAAGCCACACTGTTTTCCAGTGTTTACGATGTGTATGTGTTTTCATCCTTAACACTGGTGCATTCAGGAGGGTCTGACCACAAACCACCTCAAGAAAGCGAAGCTCATGTTCTTCTTCACCCGCTACCCGAGTTCACTGGTGCTGAAGATGTGTTTCCATGACGTGCAGGTGAGAGAAAGTGAACACAGCACAAAGAAGCAGCACAATTCTTGCATATGTTTGTGTCATTTTATTAGAATATAGTCATTGAGTAAAGAGCCTGAAAACATGAGAAACTACAGATTTATAGCGTTCATCAAAACTTAGAAAAACAGCAATTATGTTTCTTGCTGTTGCTGAGAGAAAATCTTAAACCCAAACAAAACAAACTGAACATTTTCAGTCATGAATGTGCTGCATGTTTATGATCCTATAAAAGCTTTTATTGACAGTAAATGCTTTCAAAATGCATCTGTCACAACAGAATTAATGATTAGTTCACTTCAGTTAACTTTATATCACTGTTGCATACTGTAAAACACAATCTGTAAAAATGACAACACAACAATGTGGTAAAAAAAAACAAATTTATTGAAATTTTATTTGCTTTATATTTTTAAATATACACTGTAAAACAAACATTTAGTGTATTTTCTCTCACACTGTGTATATACATTATATGAAATACCTGTCAACAGTCAATCACCTGCATGATTCATCAGCTCACTTACCTTTTTTTTCTGTTTCCTCCTCAGTTCACGCGCTGCATCACCTCTCAGCTCATCAAGTGGTTCAGTAACTTCAGGGAGTTTTATTACATCCAGATGGAGAAGTTTGCCCGCCACGCCGTCATGGAAGGAGCATCTGACATGAGGGGTCTGGCTGTGGGGAGAGAATCGGAACTTTTCAGAGCTCTCAACATGCACTACAACAAAGCCAACGACTTCCAGGTGAGGTGGAAATTAAACTGCGCTGTAAGTCTTATTGGTCTGCACTGAATGTACAAAACACTGACAGTTTACTTCTGATGATGAGCTGCAGAACATCTGTAAATAGTCTGACGAAGAGCAGGAAGCTTCAAGTGTCACTCAGTTATTACTGATGGATTTTTTTTTTTGCTTTGGGAGCTTTCAGTGAGCTGATTTTACTGTCGTTTTTGATCATGGTCAGTCCAGCACATGATGTTTCTGTAGGATGTGTGTGTTTTTGTATTTCTCATTAGAGTCAAAGCTTGGAAATAATTTTATTTGTAATAGTATAGATAGAAAAACAATCAACAAGCAACAGTATCTTCACAAGATTCATTTAATGCAAGTATAGGTTATATAATACACCCACGTGATTGTAAATTGCTTTAGTAATTGATGTTAACAGTAGTTTTAAAAAATATATATATATTTTTTTAAAGGCATGCTCCATTAGAGGTCCTGCATGTGTCATCATGTCTACTATTGGCTATATTAGGTGTGTTAATATGTACAGATAATTCCAAAATTCAGTTGCGCTGGGTCAATATTTGAAATTGATCAATTTTTTAAAAAGATATTTCAGTTCTTGAAATAAAATAAATAAAATAAATAAAAAATAAATAAAATCCTTAATAAACTTTTCCAAAATCTGAAATTAAACACATTACAAAATGACCGAGATCACCGTACTTAACACCAGAACTACCATAAAGAAAATATACCAAACTCACCGATAATGAAAAAGCTGAGACTGGCAGATACACTGAGAAGGAGGGGAGTTTAGGGAAACCTATGTTTTCATGATAAGATTCATTTTTGGCTCAAAGTGATAAAGGAACAGCTTTTAGACTTTAAGCAATCTCGGCTGGTTGAGTCCCGTGTTTAGTATTGAAAGATTTTCAAGATTTCCCTTCTTTTAAAGTGCAGATTTCATCATATCACATTTTCTAACATTAGTGAACCAACATTCATATTAATATGTAGAAACACTTCTCTCTAATGTTTCTACAAAATAAATCATCACCATGAAGAAAATAACCTAATGTTATATCTCATGAGATGTTGCATTAACACTGGAGAACACACAAAGTGTTCCGATTAAAGATTTATTATAGTGACAGTAATTAGCATCAGTGTAGCCTATATGTTGACTGTTAATATGCACAGTGACCACAGCTGGCCTGTGAAAATATTAACCATATGTGTATTATTTCATGTAGACAGTTACATATTAAGTATTGCTACGATACCATAACACAGCAGTGACTAGTGTGACAGAAGATTCTTTTGGTAGAAGAAAAAGAAACCAAACTTTTATACAGAGCGCATTTAAAATGACATTATGTTATTTCGTTAGATCATTAATATTTATATATTCCATAACTTAATATAAATCAGCTGATAATCTATAGAAGCATATAGTGTATATTGTGATGTTCACATCTCAATGAGAACTTTAAATTAGTTAAACAGGGTTTCTACTACTTTCAGCATCTGAGAAATAAACAGCAGAAGTTGAGGTGTTATCCTGTTTTATCGAGTGTATAATTTAAATTATTAACACAATTTGAATTTTGGATATAATATTCTGAATAAAAAAATTAAAAAGTAAGTGTTTTGTTGGTCATTTTCAAACTTTTTCATGAACTTTAAGAACATTTGGCAACTTATATTTTGTGCACAGTATATTAATTACGGCATATAAACAGTGAAGGATTTCTAACTGGCTGCAGCTTTGAGACAAATTTTTACATATGAGCCATGAAAATGGCAATGTTATGGTCCATGGGTATACTTTAAAAAATTTTTATTTATGAAAATTACAAACCATGTACAATTTAATCAGCAATGATAAAAATACAAAATATGACTTGAATATGATCCTAGTTCATTAAAATACAATCTCATTTTAAATAATCATATGGTAATTTTTGATATATTTTTAAAAAAAAAAATACTTGTGACAAACCCGTCACATTTAGTAGGGATTCACTTCAGTTCATTTTGGGGGGAAAAAAAAAACTTAACCAGGCAAAAATGAAAATTGCTTTGATTAGACTCGGCATGATTCAAGGATTCCAGAAACAAACAACCTAAAGTTCAAAAGCAACAGGCCAAAACATGAAGTTGGGAGTAACATCACCTCCATTTGGCTGCTTGGTATTTGTTTCCTGATTAGTGGACGAGACATTGAACCTGCAAGTCTGTTTCTGGACGAAGTCAGTAGAAAAGAGGCGCAAAGAGAAGGCAGGACTGACACAGAGAGGACAGGAGGGAGGTGAATGACTGAATGGAAAAAAGTAAAATTGGGTTATTGATTTCTTAAAGAGAGAGATTATGGAGTCCTGAGTTTTGTCTCATGAAGCACTATTGATGAAGTTAGCGGCTGCACTGAGTTAACCCTTAAACAACAGCCTTTTTTTTTTTTTTTTTTTTTTTTTTTTTACCTCAGTCCATGTTCCAGGTTTTACTCAGCAGACTCACTGTAAGTATTAAATACCACATTAATAGTCTTGCACTATATACGTTTTGTGACAGGATATACTGCAGTGCAGTGCCATCACTGTTTGGTCTCAGGTCAAAAACACATAAAACTGACTACCAGCAGTAATATTGGGTGTGGTCATATGAGAGCAAGCAAGTCAAACACGTTATATGAAATGAAAATGTAGTCTGTCCTTTTTGTCTCGAACCGGTTTCTGTCAGCTGTAACAGTTTGTCATGTCATCTGAGAACAGGAACTGACATCCATGACATTTTTTCATGTATGACACACATACGTAGCATTTTACCAGTGATTTAATATCCAGAACAGAAAAAGTTCATCCTCTGAGGAGCATGAATGTGCTTCCAGGTTTCGTGGATATCTACTTATTATATTTTGATATTTGAGTAAAAGGGATCAGATTGTGGCAAAGGACAAAATGGCAGAGGTCTGTAAAAACTGTAAAATTATCCTCTGAAGACCATGAACATCTGCACCAAGTTCCATGGCAATATGGGGCTGCAACAAACGATTATTTTCGTAGCTGATTAAACTGTTTAACTGATTAAACACTTATTTTCTCGATTAATCAATGACTTGAGCAGCCCATAATAAGTCAGAAAATAGTGAAAAATGAACATAATTTGTGTTAAGTCTTAGGCGATGTCTACAAATTGCTTGTTTTGTGTATTCAATAGTCCAACATCTAAAGATATTCAATTCACAATCAAACAAGCAGCTAATCCTCGGAAATTTAAAGCTGGAACTGGGGACTATTTGGAATTTTTACTTGAAAATTGTAATAATTAAAAGATCTAAGCAGTTGCATTTTATTTTTCTGTCAATCAACTGATTGTTTTGGATTTACTTGGTTGAAAAACTTTTAATGGACAGATAGACTGATGTACATTGTCTTCTTTAGGCCACTCTGCCAGTGTAAAAATTATGACCACAGCAAACTTTATTTAAAAAATACAGGTAAGGGGACTCGGGATGGTTTTCTGGGAAAATGGACACCATGTTTAGTTAACATCACTGTAACTTTCATACAATCATTGAGGTGTAAAACACATAATTACAAAACACGGACTATGTCGTTCACATCATGTTATTCATGATGCGAACATGTTTAAGGGATACTTTAAGGATCTGCAAATGAACAAATCATAAAATCAAATGAACAATGAGCCACGTTTGGCCTCACCAGAAGATTTTTTTTTTTTTTTTTTTTACTTAAAGATCCTGTTTATCGTTACCAAACCAGTGTTTCCAGTTGAACATCACTATTCTGCGAAAGCCAACAAGCTGGCAAGTGGAGGATTAAATCTGAACCACACTAAAGCAACGTCTCCTTTAAAGAGCACTTTGAGGCTTTTTTTACTTGTCAATGCTGTATCAGTCCAACAATATTACAGCAGTATGAAACAAATGTGTGAATGACTGGTACGATACATGAAATCACAGTAAAAAAAAAAAAAAAAAAAGAGAGACAAGTAATGACAGTAAGGTATAAGCACTGTTATATACTGTAGTAAATGCAATTTATTACAATTTGTTGAGTATTGTTCTCACTTAAAAATAATCTGTTACGTTTCAACTCCTTACTTACCTTGATTCCCCAGGACCAGTTCTGAATATCAAGAACATGTTATATACATCCCCCTTTTGTCAAAGACACAGATGGAATATGAACAGTATCTTTTTTTATTATTACCTCCTGTGGATTCACAGGTGCCTGACCGATTCCTTGAAGTTGCCGAGATTACACTGAGAGAGTTTTACATAGCCATCTCAATGGGCAAAGATCGTGATCCATCCTGGAAGAAAGCGATCTACAAGGTCATCTGTAAACTGGACAGTGACGTTCCAGCTGAATTCAAGAGTCATCACTCTGGATAAGAACCAACCAGAAGACATCATGTGCCACAGGAGTCAATGTCACAATGTGGACTTACTCATGCCTTGATGTATGCTGTATGCTGTAAATTAGATCTTTACCATCCATACATGTGGCAAACTGACAGCCTGTATTGATCACAAGCATCATCATAATAAACAATATGTATTTTGCTATATCAGCCATTTTATATAGCAATAATACATATTTTGTATAATTAACTGTTATGTCTGTCTTCTAGACACACAAAAAACACATTTTCTGAGTCTTGAGGAGCACATTGTTCTTTAATAAATACAAAATACAGTCCACACCACATTAGAAAACATTTTTAATATATTCAAAGGTGTATTATTTTAATTCTGTATGCACGTATGATATAACAAAATATATACATGGTTTCTAAAATGACTGAATCAGTAAATTATGCACCATCTCACCCACCCCTTACAAACTCTGTTGATAAAATAGTATTGTAGTGTTTCTTTGTTTCTTCCATACTCACCATGAAGATCCAGCCATTACCTTGATAGGACTCACTCCCCAGGAACAAATTAAACATGGTCTTCATCAGTAGTGCCATGTGTTCGGTCATGACTGATGATCCTCGTTTTGTCTTCAGATGTCTCAGTAACATGATAAACAAGATGCAAATTTCTGATGTGCGAAAAATTCAGAATCCTTTGGTTCTCAAGTTAGTAAATGCTTTTTTTTTTCTTTTAAAAAGTGACCTGATCATCTTTAAATTTCACTTAATATTCATGATGATGAATTAAACTCAGTAAGTTTGACAGACTGAATTTTGTTTATGTGAATACTACAAATATAGATTTGCTTTTTTTTTTTTTAATTGAGCTGTTTGCTTAGATAGGAAAATGGAATGACATGTCACAAACTCAAATAACTACTTCAGACTGTGATGTTTACTTTTTGCCATCAGCACCAAGAACAACACTTAAAAAAACACCAATTTTGGGGTATTTAAGAAGTTTTTTCTTAATACACAAGTTTGTCACCATACATTTACAAAACGATGTACCAAGAAGTCATAAAAGATATTTTTAAAAGGACATGTAACTCATCTTTTTGACTTGCAGATTGTCCACAAGTAAATGCAGCCAGTTGTTCTTAGTTTGCTTAAAATTGGCGAGTCAGATTTTTTTTTTCCAATATACATGTAAACAAAAACAAAGGCATTTGCATTGTACTTGTTTAATTGCACTAATGTTATGTTATAGTTGCTTGTGGGTTATGATCCGGTGCAGTAGTGATGTGCTAACACTTGTTTCAATGTAAAAATGTGCTACAACAAAGATGAGACTCTTGAGTGGAATCCAAATAAGAAACTTTGTCGTAAATTATTTTTGAAAACAGGTACGAATGTGCTTCACTAAACTAATTGGGGACAACTGCTGAGCAACGCTGTCAACAAAGATTTTGACTTGATCTACACCCTCTGTAAAAAAAAAATGGATGACGCCATTGTCTTGGTCCCCATTTCCATTCTCCATAAATGTTCAAGTAACTTTATAATTGGTCATTGATAGAGCTTGTCATCCAGTTCTTTAAAAATGAAGTGGGTGTCCTTGAAGAAACCACAATCCCAATGTGATTTAACAAATCATTTGCATTCTCCATTGCTTTGCCTTCTGTGTATCAAGCTACTGTGATAAAACACATGTAACTTTCAGAAGTATTGCACAACATTCAAGTGGATCCCTTCCTCTCAACACTATTGGTGAATTATGTACCTTTCCAGATTATTTGGGGGCTGTAGCAACTTTAGCTTCACAAAAGCACTGTGAGATTAGTGCTATGTTTTATATGTGCAGCATCATTTTTGTATTACCATAAGTATAGGCTACAAAGACAGGGGCTCTTCTCTGTCCTATACTTGAGCTGTTACATTAGACCACATCTTTTGAACCAAACTCACATTTAAGGCGACAGTTGAGCCAAACAAAATGCTGCAACAAACACATGCTTGCCATGAAAATTAAACAAAAATCAAATGTTTGAGCTATTAGGTCCACCAAATGGGCATATTTTTCATAACTGGAAGTACCTTGCAGTACTCATTGCTTACTTTAAATTTAAACTTAAACTTAAAAAACGACACCACCAGTAAGGAAAAGCTGAAATATACAGTGGTGTAAAACTTTTGAGGTATGCAAGAAATCAGCATCTAAAAACTCCTCTAGGAAACTGACGTGTATTATCTAAGAGGACATTTTACATGTACTGGAAAGCACTTTACATCACTAATATTTCTAATATTACCATTTTCTCTCTAATTCTCTCTAAGTAAACAATATGCGGTGATTAACCTTTTTACAGTCAGAACATCTTATTGACTCTTAGGAATGAAAAATATTGTACAGTCATCCAGATCAAAGGGGCTAAAACACATTAAGTCACATGATGCAACAAAATTAAAGTTAACAGTTGACTGTTCGTTAAGCCCAAATGACAACTCCAGTGAGACTCTCCAAATTGGTATTTTTGTGAAACTTTTATTGTTGGTTTTTCAAGTATGCATGGACCGATAAACAGTGCTACAAGTATACAGTACATAAAGCATGAAGAGTATAAAACAGCAAAACACATGACTGAATACAGAATACATGACCAGAAGAAGTACAGAATTGTAACCTACAAATTTACTGGTGAATAGCCAGTAGTGAGTGTCCGTTTAAAACTAATAATAATAATAATAAAAAATATTGTATGCTTATTAATGAAGCAACTAAGAATTTGATAACTAATGGTGATATCAGCTCGATGAGTCTCATCTTTAACCGCAAGAAGGCTTCAGTATTTTCACATTCTGGACACCTGCGGGGAAGAAATTTGACAGGTATTAATACAATAAATTAATCCTTTATATGTAATAAAATATGATAATTGGAGAACTTCATCTAAACAAATTTAAGTACTGTAAATTCATGTACATTCACACAGTCTGTTAGTTCTATTAAGTATTTTTCAATTGTAATTGTATTGTTATTGAAGTGTTTAATCAATAAAAGTGTGCCCCCAGTCAAATTTAGTGAGGTTACTTTTGAATAATTCATATTATTTTATTCACCATTTACTGCACTTAAGCTTGGAAATGTAAGAAGCCTTTTGGGGGAAATGTCTTGCTGAACAACAGTGAGATACGACTTGATTAACCAAATATTTTGCAAAATATTTTTTGTCATAGATCTGAAATAACTCAAATTTTCTTGCATTTAAGAAACTATTGACCCACAGAGAACTGTATATATTATTGCCATTTTGATAACAGCAGAACATTTAAAAAGATGAAATCAAATATATTTTAAGTCATTGAAATGTATCATTACAAAAACATTCAGAAACCAATGATCACTTTTATTTCACATTATATGTTTACTCTTCTACCTTTTGGTAGCCATCAGTTATATCTACAGCTGTCCTAACAACATTATATAGAAGAGTAATACACATACCTTTCAATGAAGGAAAAAAGAAGGGGTTAAGATTATCTTCTTAGAAATATTTTGTACGATTGAGAGCTTTCTGTGCCAGTTGCCCGCTCTCATCCGTTATTCTCTCCCAGTCTGTTTGACCCACCACAAAGCCGATAGCGCGTTTTCTATCTGCATCCTTCTGCTCTTCAAGATCAGCCCATCGAACCTTAACAAAAAGGAGAACATCAGGATTTTCTGTTATGAGCAGGAAATGGATGAATATTGTTTTAGTTATATTAAATCACATTACTTGTGGTAAATGTTGTCTTGCAGTACTTAAATAAAAATCGAATCCATTTTAAGACGACCAAAGCAACAGCTTTGTAGTACAGCACGTCAGTTTACCCTTTTCTTTCCTGGTTCGGACATGCGTGTAGCATAGTCATCTGGCAGCTGAAGGTAGTCCTCCAGGCCTGCCATGTCTTCACGTTTCCTCTTCCCACTGCTCCCCAGACCATCCAGCCTGTCTGTATAAATTAAACATCGCTGTTCAGGTCTCCTTTGCATCCCCAGAAAAACTTTAACCTCATCGTCCTAACATTCATTTATTAAGCCAACTAGTTAATCAGCATTATTAGTTTTAGCAATGTTCTGCTTCACATTCAACAACATTTGGCAATGGTCAAAGTATAAACACAATCTTCCGCCTTTGACCATCGATCAGTTCTGTTAGAGAAGTTTGGACTCGGTGCCTTTCTCATAACACTACAAGGAGGGTCGTGTTTCTAATTCACATTCTCCCTTCATTTGTCTGGCTTTGGATATGTAGAAATTATTACTGATATTGGCTTGAAAAATAATACGGCAAAGGAGGTGCACCAGCCTTATATGCAGAGTTTTTTGTTCTCTCAGTACATTCATCCACATATTAAGACATGTTTTATTAAGTTAAATGGAAATGTTTAAAGCACTGATATCACCTGACAAAAGTAGGCTTCATTTAATCAGGTTAAATCTGAAGCATCTTTACATCTACGATCACAACATGAATAGTTTAAGTTGCTGTTTGGTGTGTGCACAGAGACAGAGAGTAAAGAATGGCAAGAGGAATCACCATGTGATTCACTGACTGACCATTTCTCCTCATGGACGTGTTCATCACACACATAATTCACATACATACACAATTAGATAAAATAGATTGGGTAATGAGTCATAAAATAAATACAATCAAATGTGAATACCTACCAAGCTTTGCCTCAGACGTGTCCATCTCCCATTTGCTTTTTGGAATGTAGCCCTATATTATATAAAGAAACACTGCAATAGTTAAACATCTGGGGGGTTCAGGGATAAGGGGAGGAAAGAGAAAGGGAAAAGGGGGTTGGCTGAAAAGAGGAGAGACTGGTTTATCAGCGGTTAATAGACAAACAACAAGATGAAACTGCACGGGAGATTATCTAACAAATAAATATAATGTAACACAGACATGCAAACATTTTGATGTAGTGTTGCAAGCTGAGAGAAACTAATGTGTTCACACTAAGCCTTTGTTCTCAGCTACATGCAAAATAAAAGTAAGAATGGACAACGGCTACGTTCTGCTTTGGAGAACACAGATTCTGAGTGGCCTTCCTGAAAATAATCTGTCAAGCAGACATCTGTCTGCTCTCATTTCAGAGGATTAAAAAACAATGTTGTAGTTTGCGCGTGTGAATTAATGATCATGTGATCAACACAGTTAACTTTTATTTCCCTCAAATCTTCCCAATTACAATCATAGTGATAAACTGATACCTAACAATACAAAAAATGAAGGAACTTGTATCTTATCCTGATTCTGCAGTTCTGTTTCCCTTAAAAATATTGGTGCAAACTGATCTGCTTTTTGATTGTCAAACATCACTGTTTTACTAAAAAATCCCCAGCTGTCATTTTTTGTCAAGAAGCAGTTTGGCTGGCTAGATAACAGCAAACTGTTGACACTCCACTATCAGCGCTAACCAGTTCCTACGTAAAGACAAACCTATGTATGCTTTTGAGACATTTTACCCTTGGGACTGCCTGAATGGAGCGAAGTTGGAAAATTAGAGAGAACAGACAAATACTTTTGGTTTGATTAACATTAAGTGTCATTTTTGAGGGGAGGAAAATATATTTAAAATGTTTAAGGACAGTTTGTTAATCTTATTATCTTGGAAACCTTGGCGCTCATACAGTATGATTGGCATGGTACATCATTTAAAGAGATGGCACCTTTTTACTCTGGTAAAGCTGATGTTCATTTAAAGCAATTGGTAAATTGTTTTATGCAAGATAACCTTAAATATGAAAAGAAACTTTGGCCAAACCTTTAACACCAAGAGATGAAGTTAAATGAGTACGGCTGATACACTATTACAACTTTTACACAATTATTGTCCATCTTCTTCAAAATGTTAAGATTTAATACATGATTTTTAGTTCCCATAACCAACTGACGCAAAGTCAGTTCATTTATTTTTGCTCAAGTTTTGTATTAACATTGTTTGTAATGTCTTCTCCTCTTTACTCCTTTGTTAAGTGTTTCCATTGAAAACATGCGTCTTTCCAACCACAAAGGATCATAGTAATTTCTCAGTAGGTTGAGCATCCTGTTCTGAACACCTTTCCAATTATAACAATGTTGATTTACCAATACCTCTCTAAAAATGAGCACTGGTATTTAAAAATCAGTTTACAGAAGGTGTTAATGATCCTAAACTGTTAAATTTGAGCTTGAGGTCTTGTTGCTTTGACAACAGCTCTGGATAAGTTTTTAACTAGCTGAAAAATCCAGGCTTATGTCAAACAGACAACAATCAAATCAAGCGACCTTTTTTATGTGCAAAGAATATCGCTACATGCTACATTTGTACTTGTGCATTTATTTATTGACTTTTTTTTCCTAAATCTATTTTTGGGTTTGGTTTTCTTTAACTTTTAGGATGAAATCCATTTCAGTCAAAATGTTTTACCTCTTAATTTTTGTGCAAAAACCCACACAGATGTTTTCCATTATTCTTCCTAATTAGACCTCTGCTCAGGTTGAAGATGGGCGGACCACGCTGGGACATACGTCAATCATAAAGATGTCGATCAAAGTCTGTAAAAGCCCACACAGTCCAGAGTCCAGACAGGAAGTCTAATTGGGCATAATGAGTGAAAACACCTGTGTGGGTGGTTTTTGGGGTGTGTAGGGGCTTTGAATCAGTCGCTATTTTTATTTGGCATTTTTAAAAGGTGCATACTGGAATGTTTTTTATAACAATGTTCAAAGTCTGTAAAACTATACAGAATATACCAGGTGTGCTCTGTTGGTTGAGAGCATGTGTACACAGAGCGAAAAACAAAAACAAATAAGGATGACAAAGATACACTGCTGGAAATTCAATTTCCTGCAGCAACTGCTCAGGTTTAATCAAAGGCATTCAGGCATTCTGATTTCAGAGTTTAAAATACAAACCAAAGGTTGATGACTAAAGCAGTTTGTAAGCATGTAGTCTGTCTTGGCAAAGTAATGCAGTGAGGTGAATATGACGAACGCATGGGCGCATTTTGCTGGACAACACATGCAATTAAATGTGGAGGAAGTAAGGAGGTAACCTGTTGCTTTACCGGACAACAGACTCGAAGGTCTGTTCTGATTGTTCATAAATACATTAAGATAAGATATACTTCATTGTTCCTGAGGGGAAATTTGACTTGGGCAATAGTGCTAAATACAGCTGCAATCAACCTAAATACAATATGTAACCAATGAAGTACAGTGGTCCATCAAAGACACATCATACATCAAAGATTAAACACATAGAGGACACACTGTCTCTCTGCAGACTTTCAATGAAAGTATGCTGATTTTTATGGGGTAAATACATTCACGCAGGATATTCAGCTTGTGCTGCCATGTGGTGGATGCTGAATGTTCTGTCCACAATGTGTGCAGTAAAGCACTTTACGATATATGTTATTGTGCAACACAACATCACAGTTAGGAGCGGACACAAGGTTAACAGACTGAACCTTACCACAACTAACTGTGATGTCGGCTGCAGTAACATCTACTCCCAAAACATCCTGTTTTAGGAATGGTATGATGGTGCAGTAAGACTACTACTTTCATCAAGAGGAAATATAAAAATTGTGTTTTTCAATATGTTTAACATCTAATTATATAAATATGTTAATTAATAAAGTGTTTATTGGCTATATCCACCATAACACATATCATTAAGTAACATATTTATTCCAATAGTAACATATTTTTCGGGTAACACACCAGTCATATAAATAATGTCAATTAGCTCCAAGCCAGCATGTAGTGGCCCGAACAAAGTTTCCTCCCCTATAAGGAAGATTAATGAAGCATTCAGGCTCAAGGGTACAGGTACACCCTTTAGACAAAGTTTTTCTTGTCTGCTGCCCCTCAATATAGATGTTCTGTAGACAAAAATGAAGCTGTCAATCATGAACTTTATGTTCTTGTTGTAACTGTTACGAGACAATTTTATATGATTCTATTTATGATCATCTAAAGCAAATCATCCCTCTTTCCAGGGGAGGAACATTTATTTTGTATTTATACTTTTAATATAATTGTGGAAATGTGTTGAAGTAATTTTGCTGCAGTGTCTTTGAATCCCTCTAAAAGACTTCTGAGGGACACAGGACCCTGACATTTGCAAGGATATTTTCAATTTGACAAGACATCTAAATCTGTATAATTTAGAGGTTTTCTTTTTCTTGTTTTGATGAAGCTCGCTGAAAGTGTGTCTATTCATTCTATTCTTCATTCCCATCATCAAAATATGATTGAAGCTATGATATGACGTCTTGATGTAAGACCATACTGTACAAAGGAATTTATTCACATCTCTCAATCCCGCATCCTCCTTTTGTTGTAAATATTTCTAGATGCTATACTCAACAATTTGTCTGAAATATCATGAAAGATTTACAACAAAAGGAGATTTTTTTTTAGAAAAATTTTACATAATCTTAAGCAGCCAGTTATTCTATGGCAAGTGAAATAATTAATTTATGTTGATATGATTGTTTAAATTGTTTGTTTGTTCATCAAATAATCCATTTGGGAGCTGGTCTGTAAATACACATTCCAAATACAGGTTAACACAGTTTTCAGTAATGGAAGAAAACATGATCTGACCACGTTTCACATTTTAAAATTGGTTTGGCTTTAAGGAGGCCATTTTTGACCCACTCCTGGCAGTGATGAGCACAGCTGGCAACGACAAATTAACACTTTGCCTTTCACTTGTTTTCACAGTTTAGAGTTTAGAACTTCATCTTAACCCTTGACAATGGACCATAAGACCTTTCATAGTATCGGGATATAACTGCAATGGCTTCAGCAATAAAACTTAGACTTCAGAGTCTCATTTTAGTGTCATTCAGGCACAGAGGCACAATGCAGTAGGTTTAGACCTACAGTTCAGACAGATTTACATTTAAGGTTTGCGTGGACGTGACCTCAGCTTTAAACCTGCTGCTAAAATCAAACTGAAACGTTGTGATGGGAGACGACATGTATATGCTGTGTGGAACTGCAGGTCTTACCTCACTACATTTTTTAATTTTAAGGAGGAAGAAATTGAACTTTATTTGTGGAGCTGTGGATACAAACTATTAGTTGAAGCAGAGTATTTTATGTGTCTTCAAACATGTTCAGAAGGGATCTTTCGGTAAATAAAATAAAGATTAAAAATTATAACTTAAATAATAAATATAATAAAACACTGAAAATCTACCTACATGAAACTTTTTCAAGATGCTCAACAATAAATTATTCTGAAACACTAAACATACAGTCATCAAACATGAATAGTATATTTTTGTAAGAAAATGTATCAATAACATATAATATGTTTGATTGTTCACTCTAACACTTAAGACATTAAGAACCTTTATAAAAATGCTGAATTGTTAAAAAGGTATCATGGAAATTTTTGTAGAGAAACATATTTTTTCCTCTTTTGTCCAGAGACAGATTAAACGCATGTGTATTCTTACCTCAAGTTTTTTAATGAAGATCCTTTGTAAATTAATGCAGCAGCTTAACTGTTTGTAGATGAGTCACTGCCCATTAATGTGGGCTGACTGGGAGGGCTGGGAAGTTTTTATGATGTCATGTGGGGAAACTGTTCTACTATTTATGTTTTTAATTTACACTTAATTTGGAAGACATGAAACTAGGGTATCAAGAGTAATTTTCATTTTATTAATTAGCCTGCCTAAATAATCTCTGAGTCTTCTGCATAAAAAAGCTAGCAAGAAAATAAAATGTAAGGAACTGGTTGCTCCTGGCATGTTCAAAACATTTGTAAGGACACACAAACACAAAACTAGTATTCACTTAGTAAAAGGTCTTTCGGTAAAGCAGATTTTTTTGTAGGTGTTTGATTATTAGGCAACTACGCACGACCGGTGGCCTTTTGATTTTGCTCCAATTTATTACCCGATTTATAAACCGATAATGCAGAAGAAGAGGGATGTGTGGTGTAAATGTCAGGAAATGTTCTGTGGATTTGCTGTAGTTTGTGGTTGTGCCACTAGGTGGAGCCTCTTACGGTTTAATAATGTTGGGTTACAGGTGTGTTTGGTGACCACTGGTAAGGGCCACACTAAAACAAAGACACTTCCCTGTCCTCCAAGGAAGAAAAAAGTCACAGTGTGCCTCGATCTGCTCACTGTGTCGTGTTGATGAACCCTGCAACCCTGAAATTTTCTGGACATTATCCAGATGAGCTGTATGTGTGAACACAAATGTCTGAATCACTTGGATCGGACATTAAACGGACTTTACCCTGCCAGCTCCCTAGCACAAAGTCCGTGTAATGTCTGATTGAGCCCATGAATACAGCAGGTCATTTTTTTGTAGAATACACAGCGAGCAAGTGGGCATGTTGATGACATTTCTATCATGTGGCCAGCACTGGATAAACGCAGCAGGCCAGCTAAGCTACATTATTTTGACTGGACCTGAACGTTCTGCTGTGAAGCTAGCACTAATAGGAGAGAGGACTTCCTGCATTTTATTTCTGGTGAAAAGCTTAAAAATGCCAAATTACAGCTGCAGCGCACTTTTTGCGTCATGTCCTGCCTCCTGCACGCTCTACCCAGGTGCCACCCCTCACCTAAACCAGATGGAGTATTTCCAGTGGGTGAGAACACATCTGACACGGAAAATCTCGGAAAATTGTGTGCTACATGTGTGAAAGGGCAACTCCGGACAATGTCTGGTGTTGATTCTCTGGACATTATCCGGAATTCATATGTGAAAATGACTTGAGGCTCATGCTATTGCTAAACTGGAATCTTGAACAGAAGCAGCTGTTTGGTTAATGCAGGCTGAGAGCTGAGTGTCAGACAGCAGAAAGCCACACTATGATGCTAACATCCAGGACATGCAGGACTGTAATTACACGTTTCCAACTAAATCAACACAAAAGTGATGAACTGTATATGCGACACTCGCCTTCTCTGAGTATAAATGCATTTTAGCAGAGGCAGTAAAGGGACAGATAAAGTTGGAACGAAAGTATTTGTATGTCTGTTGCATCTGAGCAGCTGTTTCCAGCAGCTGGACTAACGTTAGCTACAGTAAACGGACACATCACTTGATCATGTAGATCAGGTACGCAGATCATTTTATATAAAACCAGGGGTAACCTGTTTTATATTTATACAATAATGTTACAAGTTAGTTACTATTGAAAGCTGCAGCCATTTTGATTAAATGTTAATTGTTAGATACGTCCAACGCATCTAGTCTGATCTAATTATGTCCTCTAATGAAGCTGGAAGTTGTGCAACTGTTTGCTATGTTTAATACTTTGGATTTTGTCAATTGTTGAACAGACGGAAACAGACCACAGTGGGAGCTCCGTAATTTTTAATTATCATTCAAGTGAAATGGTTTTTACTTTATCTGTTCTTTGAACTAATTACTAATGTTACCAACTCTGATTTTGTGTTGAAATAGGTCATGTCAATGGTAAAC
Organism: Thunnus thynnus; assembly: GCF_963924715.1. Taxonomy (NCBI): domain Eukaryota; kingdom Metazoa; phylum Chordata; class Actinopteri; order Scombriformes; family Scombridae; genus Thunnus; species Thunnus thynnus. The sequence goes on from NC_089534.1 coordinate 16,002,097, forward strand.
ATGGTTTTATAATGGAAAAATGATTAACCAATAATAACACTATTGATTAAGGAAATTACTTAAAAATTGTATAAAATTTTAAACCTTTCTATAGTTTGTTCAAATTTCACCAGTAAAGTTGTAAAACATCTTTAGAGCTGGATATTTAATTCAATTAAATGCTTCAAAAACGTGTCAAAATCTGAATCTGAAACACTCAAGTGTCCCCTTGTAAAGATTTCATATTAAAAGGCGATATTTACTTCATCTCATCGCAGACAAGCAAATGTCACACATTCATTTATTTTGAAATATTGTAAGTATTATGAAACTGATTATGTAATGGAAATCAATGGAAAATAAATTATGCATGAGAACTTTTCATACAAGAAATTTTAAAATGAATTAAATAGAAATGAATGAATTTTGTTTTTGTTTCTCAAAATACTGGTTCTTGATTAAATTATCCTACATTTTATTTTGTATTAATTTATTTTATGTCTTTCTTTGAATAAAAATCTGTCTTACAATAAATGAAAACCCAAACTTGATCAAACAGGACTGGTCTTAAGTCAAAAAGTGGCAACACTTTTCCTGATGGTGGCATACTTGCAACCATCTGAATTTTATCTATTTTCTTAAACTCTATATGAAGATGATTTGTTTAAAAAAAAAAAAAAAATTACAACAAAATCTGAGTAAGTGTTCAACAGGAATTCCTCTTCTTCAGTATAAAGGCTGTTGGTGCTGTAATTTTATTTTAGGATAACTTCACTTAAGTATTTTGATTAGTTTCTAATCTGGTTCTCTATAGTTTTGCTCTCGTCTTCCTTGTAAATTTGATAATTAACACATAAGCATATTATACAGCTACATAAAATATAAAAAATAAATCATCATAAAATTAGTAAAAGCCTAAAAATGGACTGGAATTAATTCATGACTTTCAATTACTTTTTACCTATTTCGTCAATCTCATCTGTTTAAACTTCACTTTACTAATCAAGCAAAACAATAATATAGTTAAAAGACTAAAAACTAATATTAGATTAGTGGAGATGGGAATACAAATAAGTGGATAATGATTCTGACAACTATATGACAATAAATTTAAGCTTTTCATGTCCTACCAGATCACCCTCTTCTTCCTCTTCTCTCTTGGGTTCCTTGGGCTCATCATCGGGATTGAAGTCTTCCATTTCAACCTAATAACATAAGCATGTTAGTTTACGTCAATTAATGATAGGGTCGCCCTACAGCCTAGGCATTTCGATACCAACCATGAACCCCAGCATCCCTGGTTTGAGACCAACCGCGATCCTTTAATGCATATCAACCCCCCTCCCCTTCTCTCCCTTAATTTCCTGTCATCTCTCTATAGTCATCTCTAATGAAGGTATAAAAATGCCCAAACAATATTAAAAAAACAAACAAAAAAGACAGGAGGACTATAATATTTTGAATCAAGTCTTGACGTACTCACCTCCTCTATAGCAGCATCCTGTAGCAGGGACCGGACATCTAAGCGCACCATATGACGTGGGGAGGGCTCCCAGTTGTTGGACATCTGTGTACAGAATGCACCATCAAGAGGTGTACATGACATTTATGAACTTCGGTCGATATTATTATTATTATCCTTCCGACAAATGCATGTGAGATAGCAAACTCATCTTACAGACCTTCAGTATATCCTTAAGGGTGCGCCCGTGGACATTTCTCTTTGCACAAGTCTGAGTGTCCGCAGTGATTTCAGCGAGATACACCTTGAAACAAGAAAAGACAAACTCTTTAGCACCAGGCAGACTGGAACAACATTTGTTTGTCTCATGAACAAACAACTCACCTCAAAGCCTTTCGTTTTGGCTGCGCTCCAGAACTGATCAAAATGTTTAACCCTGTCATTAATGGTGTCTAAAATGATGAAGGGGAAAAAGCCGTCATCCAGAGTTTTCTTAAATGTTTTAAGCATGCTACTCCTGTACGTATCCTCCATCTCTGGCTCGTACTCATACTCAAGTACCTACAAGAGATATGGGTTTTTTTGTTAGACAAATGCCTGTTAATGCTGTTCACTGATGTTTTGTTTTCAACTGTACATTTAAGCCACACTTTGCTATTGTTGTATTTCAGACTAACCTTGGTTTTAACCCTCTTCCCTGTGTCTGGATCTTTCTCAACTTTCTCAACCTCTGTCATGAAATAGTCATCCAAAACAAGAACTCTTGGTGGGGCACCGCCACAGTCCACTTCTTTATCCTTAATATTGTAAACAAGATTGAAAAGCAACATTATCATATTACTATTTGCTTTGTTACAAAAGGCAATTAAGACATATAAAACAGACTCTTTCATTGGGACTACACTATGATTTGCTGGTATGACATCACTTACCCGTATTAGCTTTGCAACATGGCTCTTTCCGCTCCCTGGAAGCCCTCTCATTATGATGACAATCTGTTATAACATATTACTCAAATTAGAGCTCAATATTATACCACTTACAATGTGATATTGTTTCACCAAGAAAAACTGCAGTGACAATTAGTACCCTCTCAGGCCGAGTTAATCTCCCCGGTGGTTTGAGGATATCGTCAATGTTCTTAATTTCTGGCTTCCTCTCGACTCGTGGGGGTGGCTGAGGTGGAGGTGGAAGAGGTGGTGCAGCAGGTGGCCCTCGGTCCTCTGGATAACTTCTTCTGTCCACTGTATGATATTATTTGTAATTGAAGTATTTCTCTAAATAGCATTATTTTTTCCTTTATAGATTTACTTCTACTAGTTATACATTGTTTTATCCCATATCATCCATCATGCAACAAAGCTCATTTTAGTATCTGAGAAATAAACTAGTGATTTAAGTGTGAGGACTTTCAGGAAAATTCTACCAATTTCTAGTAGATGTGGTATGTGAATAAACATCTGATAACTGATATAAGACTGAACATACTGTAAGGTGAAGAGCTATGGCCGTAACGCTCAGGCCCACCACGGTCGAGTCCAGTGCGCTCGTATGGAAGTCTATCATAAGCAGGCCTCCCATAATGATCATCTCGGTCACGACTGCCACTTCGTTCCTTCTCTCGGAGATCCCGCTCTCTTTCCCTGTATCCTGAGCGTAGAGGAGGTGCCAGTGGGGATCTACAAAGAGGAAGAGGATAATTTAGTTTCATTTCAACAGAATTTCTTGTTTCAAATTGGCACACACTGATGACTAATCACAATGTATGACACAATGTGATATAGTACCTTTCTTCAACCATGGAATGTGTGCTTTAATCAAAAACAGACACATAGAAAACAATATTACATATGTACAGAAGCAGAGAACTTCCCAATAGTTTGGAAAAAAGGGTGTCATAACCACCAAGGACATGTTACCTGTCATCTCTGTCTCTTGGGGGATAGCGTTCCCTCTCAAATCTCTCTCTTTCATATTCAGGTGGAGGCTTTTCTCTGTATAAGTCCCTGTCTCTGCTGTACTCTCGTCGGTCCATGTAAGGGTCTGATCGTCTTTCATAATATGAATCTCTGCTATAAGGATCTCTGAGACCAAGAGGTTCTAGGATGAGAATTGAATAATTCATCAATAAACATTGGTTAGAAAATTGCAAAAGCAAGCTCTGTTTGAGTAGAGAAATATAAGCTTTACAGTGTTGAAACTCACCTTTTTCATAGCCCCTGTCTGATGGTAGCGGGTCAGGCCTCAACACAATTCTCTCACCATAAGAGATCCGCTCAACAGTGGCACCAGGCTCTACAAATGAGTGTTACTGTTACCAATAATGTCTAGAAACTTGTGATGAAACATTTCATCTGTTAAAATGATCAAATGTGTTCCTCTTTGCTGCTCATACCATGTCCATGCCCATAATCCACAGTCTTGGGAATCACTGAAGGAGTGGGCACCGCAGGAAGAGATGGTTGGTAATCTGTGGTAGCAGGTTTGGTATCCCAAGGCAGTGTTTCAGCTGGGGTGGTCTGTGCAGCTGCAGTCATGCCCTAAGAATCAGATTTGATGTCAAAGCAAAAACAGAATATGAGTAAGTATGTGTAAATGTATGGAAAATAACTCCTTACATGCCACCAAACCAACATGCTTTCAACCAACTTAGATAAGCAATGATTTTGCCATTCTTATAACAATGCAGTCTTTCTAATGAGGATAAAATTGTGACATATTAGTAATTATTTACCTTCAGAACATTTCTGACTTCTGGTGGTATCTCCAAACCAAGAAGACCAGCAGGAAGCTCGGTTAAGGTATCAGCTGGTGCAGGCTGAGGATCAGTACCAGGGGTCTTCCCCTCCTGCATTTCTCTGTAGGCACAAAAGACTGCAAGTTAAATTCCCTTAAATTAAGTAGACTATAAGGAAAAGTAGTTAGCATTCTAGAAAAAATGGAAGAGTTGCAACAAAAACAAAGCATAGAAAGAAAGAAACAAGAAAGAAACAAAGACTAGGTGGATATGACAGAACCTAGGCAGCTGAAAACAACACACTCACAACACTACAACTAAGTCAGTATGTAGTTTGGGCGATGCATTAATCAGTGATCAAAATCTAGAATTACCTTATCAGTTTGAGCTCTTGAGCAGCTTTCAAGATGATTTCATGCTGACGTTGGGAGAGAGCAAGCACATTGGCTCCAGTTGCTTCTTGTGTTGCTGGTTCAACTGAGCTTTCTGGCAAGTTTGTAACAGGTGCAGCATGGGGTGGAGGTATATCCAAAGGGGGCTCTTCCCTGAGGCCCTCATAGCGTGGTCTGCGGTCCTGATAGTCTGGAGGATACCCTCTTTCTGGTGGTGGAGAAAGTCTTGAAGGCCTATCCCATTCTGTAGGGGGGGGTGGTGGTGGGTATGGTGATTCTTCCTGTCGGTACGGCGGCTCATCCTTGTACTCACGGATTCTAAGTTCTCCTCTTCCTCTTTCATGCTCATCATATGGATAAGGATGACCTCTTTCTCTTTCATCTAGCCAACGACCATCTCTGTAGGGCTCTGGTGGTGGCATACGGGGGGGATAGTCCCTTTCAGGAAGAGCATGCTCTCTATCTCGTTCAGACTCGTAGTACTTGGCCTCATGCCGATAGTCATCAGGAGGATAGTCCCGCGGTGGCCGCCAGCGATACCCATCTTCCCCATGATCATAATCCTCAATGTAACGCTCATTATATTCCTCTTCAAATCCCTCATGTGTTGGACCTGCCCGCCACATGCCTCTAGCCATTCCTCGACCCATAGGTGCCCTCCTCATTCCTCCCCTATCTATTACCTCATGTGGAGGCCTAGGAGGGCCTCTGCCATGGGGTGGCTGCCACCCTAATTCTCTCTCCATTCCTTCATCATACAATGGCTCCCCCATAGGATCCATCAATTCGTGAGGTGGTGGTGGTCGCCTGCCTCTTCCTACATCAGGATGCATTGGATGGTTATGAGGGTCATGTCCATGGTACATGGGGTGCCCTTCTGGATCTCTTTCAGTATCGTCAGTGTCCACTGCATGGCCTAATGGCTCATGATCCATCGGTCCATACGCTGGGTGAGGGGGGCGCCCTCGTCCTGGGTGCATGAAACCAGGATGTCCACGTGGTGGACGACCCCGGCCAGGCATAAACGGGGGTCTCATGCCTCTCATTGGAGGTCTTCTTTCTCCCCAGTAAGGGTCTCCATCCTCTGAGTACTCCACTGGCTCAGGTTCTTCCCAATGCCTGTCCATTGGTTCTCCTCTTCCAATAGGCGGTCCCCCCCTTCCCATGGGTGGTCCTCCTCTTCCCATAGGGGGACCACCTCTACCCATAGGTGGACCTCCTCTGCCCAAAGGCGGCCCCCCTCTACTCATAGGTGGACCTCCTCTGTTCAAAGGTGGTCCCCCTCTACCCATAGGTGGACCTCCTCTTCCCAAAGGCAGTCCCCCTCTACTCATTGGTGGACCTCCTCGTCCCCTAGGAGGCCCTCCTCTCATCATTGGGTGCCCTCCTCTGCCCATAGGGAGTCCTCCTACTGGCTCTTCATAGTACTCTTCCTCTGTTGGGAAATGGTGATCCTCCGGCATCCACATTTCTTCAGGGGGCACTTCAGAATCATCACCACCAAACTCCTCGTATGAAGTATCTTGCCAGTGATATTCTTCCTGCTCTTCTGGCATCCTCAAGTCCTCTTCAGGTGGCATGTAGTCATAAGACATTTCACCCATGTCCTCCCCAAATGGTACAGTGTTTGGTTTCCTAAAGTCTCCACGCCCCCTCTGCCCACGTCCTCGTCCATGCACTTGGACAGGTACCGGAGGCTGGCCTCTTCCCCTACCAGGAGGTGGCCTTGGAAGCTCTGGTCTTGACTGCATTTGTCCAGAGCCTTGTGGCTCCTTTTGGATTCCAGGGGGCTTTGGAATCACTGGGGGTTTGTTGGTATTTGTCAATTGCCCATCTGGTTTAATAGAATTTTGTGCCGCAGTATTTTTTGATGCCACAAGAGAAGGCGCAGTAAAGGACGGCTTATTGTTGGGTTTAGCGCTATTGTCAGAAGCATCATTACAACCCGATTCCTCGGGCTCTGTGTTTGTTTGCAATGTTTGCGGAATGGGGTCACTTTGAACAAAAAAGCCATCAGCTCCCAGCACGTTGTCATCTGTCATGTCTTCGGCATTGGCCTTATCTGATTCAGATCCAGTTTTTTCTTTTTCAGACTGTGGCTGCCCGGCTGGTTTTCCTGGAGCCTTGGAATCCATATTGGCAGGTTGTTTAGTGGCTGGTTCTGCCTTAGGTTGGGGACCTTGCTGTTGTTTTTGCGGGGGCACAGGTGGGCGTTCAAAACGAGGCGGAGGGCCAGGATGCCTTGGAGGCTGTTCAAACCTAGGCTGCTGCCCAAATCGAGGTTGGTTTCCTCTTAGAGGTTGATCAAATTGTGGTGGGTCAAATCTAGGGGGACCATCAAAGCGCTGCCTTGGTTGGTCAAATCTGGGGGGACCATCAAAGCGCTGCCTTGGTTGGTCAAATTTGGGGGGACCATCAAAGCGGTGTCTTGGTTGGTCAAATCGAGGGGGACCATCAAAGCGCTGCGGTGGTTGGTCAAATCTGGGAGGACCATCAAAGCGCTGTTGTGGCTGGTCAAATCGTGGTGGCCCATCAAAACCTTGTTGTGGCTGGTCAAATCTGGGGTTGTTTCCTCTGGGACCAGTAAGACAAGAGAAATTGTAGAAACACATTATTAAGATATGCTTTCTTTTTGAGACATCCAACAGTAGCCCAAGCAATACTCTACATATTCACTATACACATGGGATATTGTAATTCATTTCAATAGCCCACATGAATGCAAATAATTCAACAGTTTTTATCAAACATTTGTCAAAGCCATTCTCAAATGAAATTATTTTTTAGTTAAAAAATATTTAAATGCTAATCACAGTAGCTTGTAACAATCCCTACTGACCTTGGACCTCTGACATTGTTGAAACTTGGTGGCTGAACAGGAGGGGGACCTGGGGGTCTAACTCCTATACCTGCAGGGCCACCTCCTCTCACTGGGGGTCCAGCAGGTGATTCTGAATGAGGCCCAAAGCCAGTGGGCGGTGGACCTTGGGGTCTGGGACCAACAGCAGCAGGGGAATGCTGCATACCTGGGTTTACTGGCTGCTGCTGCATTTGCACATCTTGTCCAGGGTACTGGCCATACTGTCCCATCATCCCACTATTATACTGGGTTGAAGCATACGGCACCATGGTAGTAAGAGTGGCCAGCCGTTCTTGAAGGTGGGCATTAGTGGCATTCATCTGCTCCTGCCACTGCTTCCATTGGTGCTCATATTCCTGCAGTTGGTCTTTGTGGGGATATGTCCGGAACTGCTCAAACCATAGCATGAAGGAGCGCTCCCAGTCTTGGAATAAAGGAGTGAACTGTTGCTGCTGCATTTCGTAGTGCCTCAGCTGCATTTCAGCAGACATTGTCTGCAACAAAGGGCATAAGGAGAAGATGCCATAAAGTTTTGGATTAAGTTTTATAGGTGCAGAACAAAGAAACTGAGACATTACATATAAAAATTAAAACTTATAGGCCTCAAAATGCTGCTGGGTTGCATATCCTTCAAACTCTTATACAGTCCTTTTGGGTCTACGAAAAATATTATGATTTCCATTCACTTCCTGTACAAGTCATGTCAAGACAATGGAAAATAACCAGCTATACAGGAGCTGCAAATATAGTTTCTTTGCTGCTGTAGTTTTCTTTGACAGCTGCTGTGCAATTGATTATTTTTACCTACCTGTAGGTTTGCAGGTTGTTGAATCAGCTGCTGGTACTTTTCCAAGATCTGCTGAAGCTTTTCGTGCTGTTGCATGAGAGCCTGGTATTGTATGCTTGCTCTCTGCTGCTGCACCTGCTGCCACTGTGCTGCTGCAGCTTGTAACTGCTGGAGGCGGGCTGCCTCCTCTGGGTCTTGTGGGATCTCAGGCTTTAAAACACAAACAAGGCAATAATGAAGCAAAGCAACTCACAAAGAATATTTCTGACATGATGTAGGGTGGTTTATGATGGAATGGCTGACAAAATTATTGAAATGGTGGGAAGGCACTATTGATACCTTGTTACACAAACAATCAACGTGTAACTTTGATCTAACAGGCCTGGGTAACAAACCTCATACTTTTTGAGTACTGCTCACATTGTTTCTGGAGAACAAAGTAATGCAAACTGTCAAGTCCAGAAAGTTGGCATGAAATGATCATATATTGTCTTAAAACAATGAACAATAAAAAATTTAATATCGACGCCGAAACTCAGGTATCATATTGATACTGATGTAGAAGACATTTCAAGCGATTCCCAGTCCTATAGACACATAAGACCTACCTAAAGGAAGTAGAGGACCTGACCCGCTGTTGTCAGGAACAATCTACTCCTGAATATCAGCAAGACTAAGGAGCTGATAGTGGACTTTGGGAAGAAGCAGGGAAGGAACTACAGCCCCTTTATATCAATGGGTCCTCGATAGAAAGGGTGGACAGCTTCAAGTTCCTTGGTGTCCACATCACCAAGGGCCTGACCGGGGTGCTGCTAACTGACTCAGTGGTGAGAAAGGCAAGGCAGAGACTGTTTCACCTCAGACACTTGGGGAAATTCTGGGTATCCCCTCAAATACTAAGGAATTTCTACTCTTGCACCATCAAGAGTGTCCTGACGGGGAACATCACTGCCTAGTATGGAAACAGCACTGTACAGGACTCCAATGCCCTGCAAAGAGAGGTTTGTTTGGCTGAAAATACAATAGGCGGTGCTTTACCCTGCCCAAAGGATATTTACACCAGGCGCTGCAAGAATAAGGCTAGGAGAATCATTGAAGATCCCAACCACCCGGATAATGGCCTTTTCTCCCAGCTGCAGTTGGGAAGAAAGTACCAGATACACCATGCCAGCACTGAGAGACTCAGGAAGAGCTTCTACCCTCAGGCTACTAGGATCCTAAATGAGGTCACTGCCTAAGACTGCCTCCCCTCCAGTCATACACATATATTTATTACTATTCCTATTCTATTTAAACTCTTTTAATGCACAAATTGAAGGAACTGGTGTGATTACATTTCACTGTAATTTTACCTTATATTATTACATGTGACAAATAAACTTGATAGGAGGAGGGGAAAAATACATGAATATCTATAAACATGACGATGATGATGGGAGAGCGGGTGGTGGGACTTACTCTGTTTGTCAATGTAGGTGAACAGACCTGCCAACACTCCTGTTTTTCCCAGGTTTCTCATATATTTTCACCCTCTCTCCTGCTGTGCTCCTGTTTTGTTGTTTCTCCTGGTAAACTCCCCTATTTTGCCTGGCCCTCAACCTTTATTATGAATAATCTTCATACACATGGATTCATAAGTTTTGTATGTTTGACATTACCCAAGTTGCCAGATCATCAATGAAACACAATCTACACACACAATCCACACACGACATACAGTTTCAACCCCTGTAATACCACAACCTGATTCAATAGGTGTGTGCACAGCTGCTCTCTGCACAGGCAGTATTTCCTCCTGTCCTCTGTCCTCCTCCCTCTTCCTGCTTATGTGAGAGGAGGGGCTGGTTCGTCTCAGCCAGCAGCTAAGTTTACAAGAATTTGCCAAATTTTAAGATACGTGGCAAACTCAGATAAACAGTTAGGCTATATATAGACAGCTTTCATGTTATTAGCTCAACTCGCTCGCTGTGGTTGTGTAAAACATACCCACAGTGGATGGGACACTGCGGGCAAAGTAGTTGAAAATATTGCTTTTCTACATGTTTATGCTTGTTGAACAGGTGGTTTGATTAAGATTTGATGAAGTACTTATTGACTTTTTACTTGTGACAGTTTTGTTGCACTTAGGGTTAGGGTTAGAGTGTAGTTGTCATCAATGCGAGTAAAATGTTATCTTTCTCCACCCGTGCCTAAAAACCTCTTGTGATTTGAAACCTAAATATTGGCAGGTATGGATGATTTTCCTAAATTTTCACTCTGTAAATTCATGCAAAAAATACAAACAAGATTTAGATTGAGTGATAATCAAATATCTCTGGGATACTCTGGTACATGGCACTGGGTGCAAATACAACAGGATTCTTCTTGGTGTCATAATTTAATTTTATAATTTACCCAATGTGGGAATAATATACAACAACTAAACAACAGGTTAACTTGAGTGTAGAGGTTTAACACATATCTGTGATAAAATATTCTAAACGCAAGGTCCACTTACTGGCTAGACCAGTTAACTGGTAAAATGTACATCTAACTCACAACTACAATGTGCAACTAATATCACAACATTTTTAACCAGTTGTTGTTGACAATGCATTGAAACAGTGAACATGGCTGTTAAATCAAAACAATTCTGACAAAATTTCAAACTCTCATGACAGTAATCAAAGCCCAACACAGAATATTTCTGTCCCAAACTTGCCATTCAGCCCTTTAGTACACAAATCCTAAAATCCACACGTCTAAAATTTTAGGCATGCTTACCTCTGTGGGTGGTGGAGGTGGTGCTGGTGGCTCCTCTTTTGGAGGGGGTGGAGGTGGTGTGCTTTTCGGTGGTTCCGATGGGGGAAGAGGGGGAACAGTTTGGCCCATGGGTGGTGGTGGCATAGGACCATCACCATCTTTTTGACTCTGTTTGGCTTTCTCTTGCTTTAACTTCTGCAGATTCTGAAGATGTTGTTTGTACCAAAGTTGCTGTTGCTCCTGGGTGAAACAATTATAAGGACATTGGTCAGAGAAAGCACACGAGGAACCTTGTTCTATTAACTTCCTACAGAACGCTCACATTCTTAGTTCAGTAACCTGCAGAGCTAAGATATATTTATAAAAAACAAGCAGTTTGACGAATGGCCTGTACATACTCTGACAAAGGTAACATGCCATAACTTGGTTACACAAACAAATCTCTGTTTTTATTTTCATGCTGCAAATGTTTATGGAATCTTGCTTCCCCTTTGTTACCCACCCATTCCTTGTTCAATATTACGGGATAAGACTGTGAGTTGGCTTGAAAATTTTAATTTATATGGTCTCATTTAATGTACAGCAAACACAAGACATAAGCGTCATTATAAATGCACATCTCTTTAAAACTGTTGCCCAATGAAGATTGAAACACTGAACAATAAATTAGTAAAAGACAACTCAGTCATAAAGTGATCTTCAACCTGCACATACATATCTTTTACAAAACCACACATATAAAAAAAACAGTAAACCATAATCAGGGCCTTGTTGTTAGGCCCTGATTATGGTTTACTGTTTTGTGGTTACTCGTTACAGCAGCACATACCACACATAGCTTTAAGCAAGTCAGCAATAAAATTTGTAGCACAATTCAGATATGTTTGACAGCTGAATAGCTCTGCACATTTTATCAAAAGCTTGTATACAGAGATTATGGACAGTCTTCATCATCAGCAGAAAACAAAATATTTAAGTTCAAATGTAGCTTTCAGTCACAGTACACTGTGGTAGTGTACTATGACTGAACTGTGGTGGTACATATCATGTGTTTAAAAGAGAAAATTGGGGACGTTTTTTACAAGTGGCTTAGAATGAGCATCATGGGTTCAATAACAAATCAAGTTTTCATGAGCTGATACCAATCCATTAAAAAAGGGCCTTTATCTGCCCCGGTCCAGTCAATGTGGATAGGTGAGGGGCATCCCTGCATCCCACTGCCAGTGATTCAATGATCAATGATTAGATGTTGGCCTATAAAATTGACTAGTTGACAAGCAGCAGGAGCCTACAAAAACATTATCTCTGTTATTTGGATTGCATTATCATGTTATTTTTGTACTTATATGAATTCTATAGAAAACTGAAATATATTAGTTGTACTAGCTGAAATATTACAGGGTCTTGCAATCAAAGTGGTGTTATTTTGCACCAAAACAGCTCAAACCAAACAGACACAAGACATTACCTGCAATGGTAAGGCTTTGTCGTCTTCTGCCGTGGATGCATCCTTCTTATTCGGCTCTTTGGAGACAGCGTTGTTCTCCGGCGCCTTGGATGATTGGGGATCCGGGGGAGGAGGGACAGGTTGTGGCTCCTTGGGGTGCGGTTGTGGTGGCGGCGGAGGAGGTTGCGAATGATCTTGAGGAGCCGGGGGACCCCTCGCCGGCTGAGAAGCAGGGTCGTCAGGTGGTTTGTAATAGGACTGAGGTCCAACACTGCCGTCTAAATGTCCTGATCCCTCTGATTGCCACGCTGACCCTGGATACCCACTTGAGTGTCCACCACCGTAACCACTAGCAACGTTGCCGTGATGTAACACGGACTGCAGCTGTTTCTGGTGGAGCATCTGTAGCTGCTGCATCTGCTGGAGGTGCTGCTCCTGCAGGCTGGAAATCAGGGAGCCGCCGGATGAGGCCTCGAAGCCGCCGTACCCCGCCGCCGGTTGGCCGGCGTGGCTGCCAGGCAGCTGCTTACGGGGCCCAGGCCCTCCATAGTTCTGTGACTGGGGTGCACCATAATTTCCCCAAGAAGGATACATTGTCAAAAAGTGAGGCGGGGTACACGGCCTTGATGCTCACGTTTAGCCGGGCCCTCAATGGCTAATAAAGCTAACCGCTAACGTCGACCTACCTATCATAAAGGAACTAGCTACATTTTCATTTCCCGACTAGGCTGGACTGTATTAAATAAAGATGAATGTCACCTCTATAGTAAGTTAACAGCTATCCGCTAGAGACAGAAATGTGCACGTTTAGTCTTATAAAAGTATGTTAGAAAAACACTGTTGAATGGCAGCTGGCGTGCTGGCTGCTTTAGCTGGTACAGTAAAACTGATAACGGAGTTACGTCACGCGTCAGCAGGTGACCGCTTCCGGTAAAAATAAAGCTTAGCGATCGTGTTATTTTTTTCTCACCCGCATTCTGCGAAGACCCGCCCCTACTCGGTCTCTGATTGGCTATGATCATGATATTCTTAGCCTAAACCAATCATCTCACTCTTCGTGCCTAAACCTAACCAATCTAACCAACGAAGGCAACGAGTACTAGCCAACCAGAGGCAGAGTAGGGCGGGTCTTAACGCTTAGCGACCTTCTGCGGAAACTGAAAAAAAAAAAACCCAAACAATTCATCTGTTCTTTGTATGTAAGAAAAACATGATATTATGGAATGATATTAGTCCTCACTTGTTTGCTTAAGTCAAGTCCACATACTTTTTTTGTTAATTTAGCAACATTTGTCAAACAAAACCTATTGTGATCATATCTTGAGTTTTCATGGAATGTAACACAATATAACACAGTAATACAGAATAAGCAAAGAAAAGAACAGAAAAAAAATATGAACACACACAAGAGGTTTACCTTTAGTATTATGCCCGATAAGGTAAACCTCTTGTGTGTGTGTTCATTATTTTTTCTGTTCTTTTCTTTGCTTAAAATGTATTACTGTGTTATACTTTGTTACATTCCATGAAAACTCAAGATATGATCACAATATGTATTGTTTGACAAATGTTACTCAATTAAAGATGTATATAATAACAATAATAATAATAATAAAAGTATGTGGAGCAACTCCACATACTCCAACCTTAGAGGCATTTTTGTAAACTTGACACAGCATCAAACAGTGTATATGCCTACGAATTAAATTTATTTGTCCTGATAACCACCCATCTTTCTGCACCAACCAATACTAGCCTACTGAAAGGTGTACAAGTATTCCTATTTTCTCATCAGAAATAGACTCCTTACCTACATCTGTTAAACTGCTTCAATCCATAAAACAGCTTCATTTTCTCCACAAACAACTAATGTATTATTATGCTTTATTAGATTTTTCCCTCATGTGCATGTCTTTTCTTTTCTTACTGTTATTATTGAGTTTGTTTTTTTTTAACTGTTTGATAAATTCTCCAGTGCAATTAAAATTTGCAATTAAAAACAAGAAAAAAACCCCATCATCGCACATATTATTAAATTACAAATTAATTAAAACATTCATTTAAGGTACACTTACGAGCTATTTAATATTAAGACATATTAAATCTGAATGTTAAAATTGGGCACTATGATAAGGCAACACACAAAATGGAGCTTTAAAACAAATAAAAACATTTGATTGGTCAAAACGTGTTCAGAAGTGATTCACTGATTTTGTCACTTTTTTTTTTTTATCCTTGTGATGTTTTTAAGGCTGCTCACAGAAATACGAGATCTGTCAGCTGACCCTGGGTCTGTGTGTCTACCACAAGAGGGAGACATTTACAAAGACATTTCTACTCAAGAAGGAACCACAGACAGGGAAAAATAAATCAGCAACGGTCTCAACTTCAGATGAAACGACAACAGTAATAATAATGACAATAATAATTATTATTCAAATTACTCATGGCAGCTTATTCTCATCTATAAAAATATGTAATGCACATGGACTGATAATATATACAATCATTTTTGATATTGGAATAATATATTTGTATGTTTGTTTCTACGTGATAGTAATAGATTTCACGTGAAAAATTAAATCAAAATAGATAAAACATATCGGAGACTTAAAAAAAAAAAAAAGGCAGACAGTCCTGTGTATCCATAACATCGACAGTGGTTTGTCGTCAGAGACCCAGAAACCAACTGTGTGAGTTCACATTGTGAGAGAAGACTTTGTGTTTGGAAACAGAGAGGGTAGGATGGGAGGGAGAGCAGTGGGAGGTAAAAGACCAGTGACTTTAGGTTGCCCTTGAGGTCTGATACACATAAGAATATTTTTTTCTTAAGATCACCAGTAAATCTGTATTAATTTTGACCAGAACCACTTAAAAAGAATCGTTAAAGCGGATTAATCAAGCCCGTCCTGTTTAATGTCTCCCGTTAATTAGTTTGTCAGCAGTGTTTTAATATCGCCTAATGACTTCATATTTCACTGATGACATTAAAGGGGTGTTAAAAGAGGGGAAATGGCCCATTCAGGATTCAGTTCTTTCGCTTAAGACGCCCTCGATGAATAAGACAAGGTCACAGAGGCCTAGCCTTTAGGGAGAGATACATTATCAGGGGATGGGGGTGGGAGAAATCCCATAGAGGAAGCTCTCTCCCCTCTAAAACAGCATGACGGGCACAATGTGATACAGTTCTGTCTTAGAACAATACACTGCACAGGGAATTCATGATACAGCTTAGGGCAGCCACGCTGTATAGGATGGCAGGATAGCCCCACAGTGTACAATAATACTGATACTGGGGACTAATGCCTGGTGCTTTTTGGATGGGAGGGGCGAGGCAGATTGTCATACTGTTCATTTGTGTGGTGTATTAATGCAAAGTGTAAGTGTTTCTTGGCAATTTTGATTATTGTATGAGAGAAACTAACAGTCAAATATTTTTCAAAATGCATTAGAAGTTGGCCCTTTTCAATCTTGATCAGCACTTTCTAAAGCTTCCTAAGCAAGAACAAAGAAATCAGAAATCGTAAAGTTGTAGCTCACATTATTGAGGACACTGCATTTTCTCTGTGATGAAAATCCTATGTTAAACAAAATGCTCAATGGAGGCTAATGGATCCCGAACAAGTCCATGCACTGCTTCCAAAATGCTTTGTTTGACAAATCAATTTTCCCATAACCCGGTGAGGAGAAAAGTGATGCGGATTGATCGCCCCCCTGACTTTGTTTCCAGAATATTGTTTGATGGCTGGATAGATTAATTGGTATGACATTTGAAAGCCTTCTCTTGACTGTCAGCATCCAAGCCTCTATACGCCAATCGAACCCCGGTCTAATTGTCTCCTCTATAATACCTCACTTCACAAATTAGAGACGGTGCCTCTATAAACTATTCCCAGTGTAAGACCCAAACAACATCATGCTGCTCAATCAGACGTTGGTTTGAATAGGGGTGATGCTGCGCTGATAAGATAGAGCGCATTAAAGGGCATCACCAAAACCGCTGTGCCAGCACATCTCCTCTCAGCACAGTAGATCTGAAATATACAAATCAGATCCCAGCAGCTGCTCCAGATGAACAGCCTGCAGACCCATCAGTTTGGAGCGTTTCATACTTGAACCTTAGTGAGGAGCAGTTACAGCGAGGGACACAAAGGGGAAATAATCTAAATCAATGACCTTGAAAATTCTGGTTATTTATCAAATGTAGAATTTAGATATGGCATTTAAATATTAGGTTTTCTAAGTCCTTTATATTATGACATGTGACATTGTTGCTTGTTCCTCTTTAAAATACAAGTTTACTGTGAGAGAGTATGAAATTTTGCCAGATATTCTGCCATACTGCTAATACCATGGTGGTATCCATCTTTTTAATATCTCTGGTCTTGTACATTGTGAGCAATGTTGTAAATCATTAAGTAGGACCACTTTTTGGCAATTTTGTTTGCATTAATGTGATATAGAATTGTACCTTGACTTATTTATATTTCATTTGTTGGATTAGCCAGAAACAGAGAAAACTAGTTATTTTACTGTTTTTTGGACTGTTTTTTCAACTGGTTTTCCAGAAAATGTCCAGAAAACATCATATAAAATATCACCACTACTACTTCAAAGAAATATACTTCCTGTTTCATGGATAAAATATCAAAACACATGGACGTGCTTGCTTTTAATGTTTTTTTTTTTTTTTTTTTACCCCATTAAAAGTTACCTTGGTAGCTACCTGGAGTCCATGTAAAACAATACAGTATAACACTTACCATACAGCACATAATACATTTAGTAATCTAGTAATCTAGTAGTGATCATGTTAAAGAGGAAAACAAAATAAATAAATAGAACTTGCAGGGTTGCTTGAAATTAATTCAGCAATCTGTTTACATCAGGGCTCCAACTAATGAATATTTTAATTATCAATTAAACTGCTGATTATTTTCTACATTAATCGATTAATCGTTTTTTCCCAAAAATTTCAGAAAACGGTCAAAAATGCCTGTTATAATGTCTTAGAGTGCAATGTGACGTCTTCAAATATCTTATGTTGTCAGATCAAGAGTCCAAAACCCAAAGAAATTCAGTTTACAGTCAGGTATGACACATAAAAGCTTCAAATCCTCACATCTGAGAAGCAGCAACCAGCAGATATTTAGTATTTTTCCTGAAAAATGACTAAAATGATTATTTGATTATCAAAATAGTTGCCCGTTAATTTTCTGTCCATCGATTAATTGTTGTAGCTCTAGTTTACATGTAATCCTGTACAGTTGAGTGTATATTGTGCGGCCTGTGGTTCTTAGTGAAAAGTTCATGTAACTTTAAAGGTGAAAAGTTAGAATACTGTCAAAACTGTCCTGGTGCTTTTTCATTATCTTGTTATCTGCAGCTGTACAGACAATTCTGCATTATATCATATCTAAAAACTTTTTTTTTTTTGTCACACCATGATATAAAATACATCTGTTTTGGGGTCAAAGAAGATGGAGACAGTTGAGTTTAAAGTACCAATAGTCTATATTTCACATAAAAAGGAACAATTTTCAGTGAATCAAATAAGACTGTGTTAATGGGGTATCTGCCCTCCACATTTCATCACCATTTATTTATCATTCACAATGACTAATTGCCTGACTTGACTTCAATTTTGTGGGCTGGGTTCCTCACAGAGCAAGCTGCTCGGCTGCCCACCTCCCTTTCACTCGCCGCGCCTCCCTATCACCCCAACACACCCACTTGCCTTTGAAAAACTGTAATTGAATGAGTTTATGTCGTCAAATTGATTAATCATATTAATTTGTACTTATTAGTGGGATGGTTGAAAGCGATGACAATTAGATTAATGAAATTAGTTAATTCTTCCTACCCATGCCATACTTCCAACTATAACGAACCAAAAAAAAAAAAAAAAAAAAGCATAGAATAGGAGACTGTTATGACAAAATTGGCAATCAAGATTTGGCTGCTAATTGAATGTCTGCTTTTATTAATGATGAGGTTTATAAAAAGACCTTGAGAAAGGAATATTAATTGATTAATCAAAGTGCTCCAAATTAAAGGGGGAGTATACAAAGCAGAGGTCTGAATTTTTCTCCACATTTGATTGTGAAGAATGCACTGCTTATGTCTTTCACTAGATGTAAACATGCCAGTATACTATTGTTGTTGTTTGTTTTACCGTGTAGGTTAAAATATTTGTGAGAATATTATTATAAAACAAAATTTCTTTCGGCTTATTGTAATTAAAACATCTAATAAGTATATTTTTTGTAAAGAAATTAGTGCGGTAAAGTCTTCTTTATGTTACCCTGAAGAACAGATTGAGTCTTTATTTGTCAGAACAACACGTTGAGATGATACAGACTTTACAGTAAAGCTGGAAGTTGCCTGACTGACCACGGATCAGTTCTGCAGGGAGCCACATGTCCCAGTGGGACCCCAGCCATACATTCATCATGTCTGCTTGCCTGTTGTGGAAAAACAAAATCCACATAAATATATGTAAATATAAGTAAACAGAGTGTGAGATCCCTCGAGCTGATAGACTGCTTTGAATTTCATTACGCAACAAGCTCTCCGGCGGTTATAAACGATGCTCATGAAAAAGAAGTGATGGTTCGATATGATAAAAATGAAATGTAATAGTTTATGCCACCATGAATCTGATTGTAACGTCCACACTATTAGAGAGGCTGATAAGAGCATTTATGACTATTTGCTTTGTGTCATAAAGGGAAGTGGGCTGTTTGATTAATATGAGCAGCTGGCTGGCTCCAGGTTCAACAGATTGTGTTGTTGCATATAACTTACAGAGGCGGTAATGGGCCGGTATATATGCTAAAATGTGAGCTGTCACACATGTGAGATAAGCAGAATTATGACTAACACATTCTTGCATTTACAAAGCGTGGTGTTTGATATGCACGCTGTGTAAATGTAGGTGAGTAATGTTTTTGTTTTCACTAAAGAAATATTCACTTAGATGGCGAGATGCTATCTGCTCATGTGGTTTATACGAAAGTGTAAAATCGGTTGATTTCCACATTCAAAAAACATATAAATCTTGCACACAGTTATGCTGCAGGAATGGATTACACCATGACTTCACCCATTCAATCAATGTATTGGGTCAGCATTTTTTACAAACTTATAACCCATCCTTTTATATGAAGGGAACTCTTGCCAGTGAAGCAAACCACAAGTTAAACCACAGACTCTTCTCTTAGCATCAAATAAAAGACAAACAAACATAATATTTGTTGTCATATTTCCACTACTTTTGCAGATTTTCCAGTACACTATATTTCCAGACAGGTAGGCCACGATTATACACTGCTGGGGTTGCATCCTTCAGACATCTTTATTCATCTTGCATTGACATTTGCACCTTGCAGCCTCCATAATCAAGGCAGGTTTGAATTCCTTAAATCCAGGCACACTTTTTGAAAAAGACTAAAGCTGCAAATTGTATAGGGATTTAGGATTGTGTTTACAATACATGTGTAATGAAGACAACATAAATGTGTCCAATAACACATACACTAAAGGTTATGATGAGTATACTGTATTTGTTCTTGTTTTTTTATGAGTCAATCAATTGATGAATTTGCTGTCATTTGACTGTTGTTGAACATGTAAAATGCTCTGCTGTACCTTCTCCTGATGTCAAAATGCCAGAAAGGGTGACAATTATCATACAACCAAAAAGCCTGATGTGAACCTCCAAATGTTCCCATTTGAAAGTCTAGTTTTGGCCCTGTGAGAGCCAGTTTACAATTGCACCTGCAGGTTAGAGGCTGTTTGCCAATGGACGGGCCTGGTTAATGTTATGACATCTAGCTACGAAGCTGTAAACTATATAAATAATTGTACACATGGTTCATCAGAACTGCTGCAAAAAGCTGCAAAAAGTAATATTGCAAATTATTAAATATTGCAAAAGCTGATGCCTGAGATATGGTATTGCAAGTCTTCAAAGATGCAGTAAAATATTTTATTTATAATAAATCACTTTTGAAAATAGATGTTGTCCAGGTTTTATTTGGGGAATTGCCACCTGATGCATAATATATTGTGGAAAACTAATTTTGTCTCCATAAAGAACCATGTGCTGAAATTACAGACTGATTTCTTATCATGCTTGAAACATTTGTAATCAAAAAGTGAGAAGAGGTTCTTACCAATTACCTGATACTGATTTATACACTTATTAAAGTCCATAATCTGCATAAAACTGGAATGTGTAATTTGCTATTCAACAGACATGATCAATTAAATTTATTACTTTATAAATTAGATTTGGACTTTATTCTTTTCTTTTTCTCTGAGTGATTTTGTACGGAAAGTGTTGTGTTTCTTAATATTAAGATGCATTTCAATTCAATTTGCAGTTCAAGGAAAGCCAAGGAAAGGAACTAAAAGGAACTACATACAGCATGAATGATGAGTATGGGAGATTTAGGACAGAAGAAAGAAATTGATACCAATCATGAATCTATCTACCATTTATTTATCCATTGCTTCATCTGTCTGTCTGTCTGTCCGTCCATCCGTCTACCTATCGACACCTATTTGTTAAGATATATAGGGGTATGTATGTGTTTGTGTGACCGGATGGGTGAATACATATACATATGTATTATGTACATGTATGTATGAGTGATTATGTATGTGGCTGTATGTATATAAACAAACAATTGCAACAACTTAACAGGTATGTATTTACAAATTTATAGATATATTATGTGTATGTGTGTGCACATGTATGTGTGTATGAGTGAGTATATGTAGGTGTGTGTGTGTGTGTGTGTGTGTGTGTGTGTAGGCATGTGTGTATATACATGTATATATGTATTTATGTATGTGCAGCATACCCATGGCAACATTCACTACAAATGGATAAAACTTCACAATCTGCAGTGGGACCAGTCAAGGACGTCCACTCTCACCATCACTATTTGCTTTATTTATCAAACCATTAGCCGTGATAATAGGTCAAAATAACAGCAACACAACAAACAGCATAACACACAAACTCAGTCTCTATGCAGATGACATATTATTATTTCTACAAAATCCAAATAAATCACTTAATGAAGTTATCAAAATCATCAATGCCCACTATAACCTTTCCGACTATTCAATAACTTGGAATAAATCAACTATTTTACCGTTGTTTCAGCATGGCTGGAATACTACACCTCAGGACCCCCACTTCTGCCTCACCCCAGGCAATATCACATATCTAGGTATAAAAATATCATCAAGACTGTCAGAATTATTCCATCTAAACTTAACTCCATTATTAAAAACAACAGAGGACAACTTAAACCACTGGATGACATTACCACTATCCGTCATGGGCCAAATCTCTACTGTAAAGATGATGATAGTATGAAAAATCTGCTACCTATTCACAATGATCCCAGTCCAACCCACTGTCAAATGGTTTAACACACTCATAACAAAATTTTATTGGAAAAACAAAAAACCAGAATAAAACTGACCACACCACAAAAATCAAAAACTCAAAGGGGGCTAGAGGCACCTAACTTCCAGCAATATAACTTAGCCAGCCAGCACAATATATCACCAAATGGACTCACAAAACCCACCATCATCGTTCATGGCTGGCTTTAGAACAG
The DNA here is from genome assembly GCF_963924715.1 of Thunnus thynnus. Lineage (NCBI taxonomy): Eukaryota > Metazoa > Chordata > Actinopteri > Scombriformes > Scombridae > Thunnus > Thunnus thynnus. The sequence continues at coordinate 16,024,144 of NC_089534.1, forward strand.
AGTGCCAAGAAATAGCAATTAGGGATCAACCCCTCCTTAGCAACACTGTTAAAAAACACAGCTGCTTTAAAAACACCGTGATTGCCACAACTCTGTCAGCGTGGTGGAAAGTCAATAAAATGACAAACTTCACAATGTCACTTAGCTCACACACACCCATTTGGCACAACCCAGATTTTCTCGTTAACGAATCACCCATGACAGGCACCAAATGGAAGGAAAAAGGCATAACACATCAACACCACATCTTCAAAAAAAAAATACATTACTTACCCTCCAGTTAATGCGAAAAGTATGGTATTGGGGAGAGGCAATACTTACAATACACTCAATTAAAACATGCAATCAATAACAACCTTCAACCACCACCCCTTTTAGACAACATCAATAAAATTGCTAACTCAAACAAACCTCTGTCAAAATTATACAAACTTTTATCTTACATTGACTCCAACAATAAACAAATGGGAAAAAGATCCTTACATCAGCACCAATAATGACTTCTGGACTCAAATATGCAAAAACACCTTCAACATGTCCATGAACACTAACACAAGACTAATTCAATACAAAGTCATACACAGAATACATATTACACAACACAAGGTGCACATAATGGGACTTACTGGATCAGACATATGCACTCACTGTACCCTTAACACAACTGACCACTACTTCCACGCACCCTGGCTCTGCCCACCAGTACAACACTTCTTGGAATAAATAATTGCTAAACTATCACTGTTCTTTGGGTGCAGCATCCTTCTATCCCTGTCACCATGCATACTAGCAGACTTTAACATACTTGACAATCATGACACTTCTACTGGTATCCCTGACTATCATCAAGAAAACTATTTTACTAAATTGGAAAAACAGAAAACAACTCACCATTTCACAGTGGTTAAATCTTTTAACAGAACAGGTAACACTGGAAACTCAGCCCTACAAACAAAACAATCTGACCAATGCAGTGAAAAGTAATCAAAACTTGTTAAATCTTGCCAGTGAGCTAATGCCACAACACGCACAAACAAATAACATTCATGTACATTCACATACATACACAAACACAGATAGGATCACACACACACACACATACATACGTCCTTTTGTCTGTTTCTATTGTTACTGCTGCCACAAATATCATCAATGATTCAAATACTTCTACACCCAAACTCACTCTGCACAGCTGCTTCCCTTCAACAGTCATTCACCGCTCATCTTCTCCTTGCAAATCTATAGTTAATCTCTCTATTTCTATATTCTTCATGTTATCAACCTGTATCCACCCTTTCCTTCCTATCTGTCTGTCATTTCTGTGCCTTTGTTGTTGCAGTAAATAAATAAATAAATGAATAAATATTAAAATGCATGTAAACAGGAGGAATGTGTGTATCAGTCACTGTGAACTAAACAAGGTGAAGCTTCACACTGGACACCCTTGGGATACTGTTATCGGATGCACATTTGCCAATACCTGACTGCATCTCCAGATCCCCGATGGCCCCCGTTCATCGTGAATTTAACACTAGAAAATTATCTAAGAATTGACCACTCATCTTTGGACCCAACCCCTACAAATTTCAAGATCTTGACGTCCCACTGACAGGATCCAAACCATTCATCTTTGGACCCAACCCCTACACATTTCAAGATCTTGACATCCCACTGACAGGATCCAAACCTCTGTGTGCCGAATGTATTGACAGCCATCAATGTGAGACTTGATCAAATGCTACCGCACCAGTCAGAGGCCATCAGTGGTCAAGGCATCCTCATCGGCAGGATCTATCGTCTCTATTTACACTGTCCATCCTCTTTAAACTGTGCTATTGATCTTGGCCTAGGTCATGGAGGTTTGGCATCAAGGTAGAGGAGAGGGGAGGGGGGGCTTGGATGGGGGAGTAAGGACAGAGAAGGAAGAGAATAAGGACACAGAGGAGGAGGCTTCCCCTGGGTGTCCCCAGTGCCAGTTTCTTCTTATTTAGCATTTGACCCTGGTCTTGGCTTTACTGCTCAATGCGGCAGCCTTATTTTCAGCATATAGTCGATGGCTGCCAATATTTTCAATGAGGACTTGTCACTGCTCTTCAACAAAAGCTTAAAAATACTCAAAGCAAACTAACTTGATCTATTTAGGGTCAAAGGTTTGAGTTTGGCTATTCTTTTCCCCAAAATACCTTTTCTTGATTTTTGCAAACTCAATATTTGAGAACATCAAACAACAACCCAGTTTGTTTGTTTTTTTGACAGGTGCTCTTTACCTCCACACTTGCTGTTCAATTATGGTCATTTCTTGCTGTCGCCTGTTGCTGTCGTTATTTTACAGCTCCATGCTTCAGTCCATTAGCAACACTGCCACCCGAGCAGAGCCGATAAACCATCTGGCCAGGCCCCTGAAACAGATAGTAGCCTCTTAATGGAGTGAAAAAGTAAAAGCAATTAATGTCACATTAGCACATCACTAATAAGGCCTGCCCTCCAGTATGCTGTAGCGAGAATAATCGGTTGGTTCAGACTGAGATGCATCCCAACAACCCTTCACTGTTGGCGCTGAGAGTCCAGAACAAAGCCGTATTAGGAGAAACAAACAAATGAAACAGTTGCAGGTCACCTGATCACAAAGCATACATTTTACAATATTTTTTAAACCTTCATCAACTGATTTTTTGGCCAAATGGTGGCAGCAGAAAAAAAGTGTAAACACAACACTGACATATTATCACCTTTTAAGTTGATGTTGGCTAACAGTTGCCTATTTAAACATCTGGAATTTACGAAGCAACTTTATCATTCATTTGGAGTCGTGTTTCTGTCCACCTGGTGAATGTAAGTCGAATATTCACTCTCTTTTAGCTCTGTTTTGATCTCCTCCAACTCCTGAGAAAAAAATTCTGGATCTTTAGCTGTTAAATGCTCCAGTTAGCTAGTGGCTACTTTGTCTGCCATTTGATGCTAGCAGGTAGTGTAAAGTGGGTTTATCAGAGCAAGATCATCAGTTAAAAGACAGTGAAACTTTAACATTAACCATTGTTAATATAAAAATATTGATTATAGCCACTTTAAAATAGATAAAGTGAAACACAATTATGAAATCTTGAATTACAACAGCATATTGCTGCAAAATTAAGACATTTCTTTTGTATAAAACAAGGACAGATGTAGTTTTATTTTTGTTTTTTGTCTCTGTGCCGGCAGTACACAGCCACTAATCTGTACTGAAAACCTGAAATCTCGAGATCCAAGCACTCATCTTTTCTGCTCAGCACCAACAGCAGAAATATTGTTATGAAATTTACAATATATGTCGCTTGGCTCTCTGAAACAAACATGGTGTCCACAGCAGCTGCGCATGAGTCTTCTGGCCTCCCTGAATACCCGACATTGCTGTCATGACCTCCCTCACTTTCAGCTCGTGTCTTTGAGCTGTAATTCAAACTTCACACGACAGCAGCCCCCCGTCTCGAGAGCTTTTCCAAAACAATACATGTCCTCTCTGGCTTGAATGAGACTGGGGGGTTTCAAGATCTGGCTTAATTGTTGTCTTTTCCAGTGTTTAATTATAAAAACACCAAAGCGCTGTCATCGCTGCTGTCTAATTCCATAATGTTCCGCTAATTATGTTGTGTTAATAGAGGTTTTTCTGTTGCGGCGTCACACTCATTAACTTGGCAGTGACACTGCCCTTAATTGGATAAGAGGCCATTAAGTCACTTTTCTTTGATTAGAATTATTGCTTCCTTATAAACATCAACCCTGACACTAACTGGTTCAAAGCACATGAAACGCTGTAGCTTTACAAACTGCTTTATGCTGCCATTTGTGTTGGTTATACCTTTTTGAAAGACATTAGTGAGATGCGAGAAGTCCATATTAGGAAATATATCATAAATCTGCAAATACTAACACGAAGAAGTATCTGCACACAATGACTCCTTCCACATCAGGGGAGATGTGTGACTTCTGCTGTGTACTCTTGTTGCAGATTCAACACAGCTGTATAGGTTTAATAAGGATCAGTCTGAAAAGGAGAAGCTCCACAAACCTCCAAAAAATGTCAGACACTGCAGTATCACCACTCAGTAAATGGGCTTCTTTCTCCAGCTTCTCCCTTTGTCTTTTTTTGTTGTGATCCTCCTGGGTCCAGTGCACAGCGCGGTGCCGGGAACTGATATGCAATTATTTAAAGCAGCTTGTAAAACACAAGCTCGCGGGTCAACTAACGGAGCAAACTGATGTCTACTTCTCTTTCTGCAGTTCTTTTTTTTTTTGCACCATTTGATTGAAATTCACCACAGTTCATTTATGTAGAACTCAAGTTATTCCATTTTTAAGGCTCAAAACCCACCACAGTTGACCATTTTTGTATAGCACTGCCTACGACAATGTTTAAATGTCTCAAAGTTAATATCAAGCAATTTAACATAAGGCCCAATATAGACAGAAAACAGACTGACACCAGCACCACTTTCCAATCCCCAGCAACCCTGTTCCCACACCCACACATGCCCTCAATTACCCTATGAGCACCACATGTGCAACATCATTAATAAGATCCACTAATAATGGTGGCGAGCTCCATTGGCCGTGAGTGAGATTTGACTAATTACTGTAATTGTATTGGAGTCATGCTCATTAAATATGAAAATTGTGTTCTGTGAAATGAATGGGTTTTCATGATCAGCCTTGTATGGACAGGCAAGAAATAAATTAGAGAACAGTTTCTTGTTGTGCAATTAACTACAGCACACACAGCTACCTGCCACACCCCCCAGTCTGGTAATATAATGTGTATGTGTGTGTGTGTGTGTGAGTGCATATGGCGTGTGGGTGATTTTTTGTGGATGTTTGCCAATTTGCTATTACTTGTTGCTTATGCATCTCCTTACACATATCGTATGCATGACCTGCTTGCCCATGAAATGTGGAAATGTTAATATTGCACAGAGCATAAAATTGCAATTGTAATGTGTTTTTCTTTATATTTTTTTTTATAAAGAAGTTTCTCAGCTACATTTAATTCATTTTTTCACTTGATTTGATATAACTAGTAGCTTATATCAAGTGTTTTTTTTCCCTTTTCTAGTATGGTTATGAATAAAAGTCAGATAATTTCAACATTTACATAGACTAAAATCCCTCTAATGCAATATTTAATTATTTTTCAACCACTTATGGCAACCTGGAAATGTTGAACTTGTTTTTTTAAATGGCTTTGCAAACACATTGTGTAATCATTGTCATAGTTGAAGAAAAGCAAACCTGTTTGCAAACATGTACTGACAATTCACACACCTAAAAATATATACTATATGACAGTTAGTGGTGAACAACTTTGAATCCAAACCCCCTAAAACAACAGGACGTGCTCATGACTCTTTACTGTAACTTTTGTTCATTCTTCTTTCTATCATCTCCTGGGATTTAAGCAGCTGTCAGGACTCCAGAGCTTAGATGACAACGTCTGGGAGTGGCTACGTCCCCGAGGAACAGAGCATCTTTTTTTTTTTTTTTTCCTCTCCTCGTTTCTGCATGCTCAAGTTGTTTGAGAAATCTTGCAATGCAAATGTAGCACTTACCTTTAACGCCCGGTAACAAAAACTGTGTCACACTCAGAGGCTTCTGCGAAAGCCCTGATTTTGTCTGAGGAGATATAGAGGTGAGGAGAGGCAGGTAAACAAAGCATAATGTGGAGGTCAAATGCTAATGAGCGCTCCATTTGTTACGTCTGGCTCCCTCCAAAGGCAAAGTAACAACGTCAGAGGCACCCAGACATAATAAATCATCCAAATATATAATAAACTTTAAGATTCAGAGAAGACTTCGTGGTATTCATTGTGCTGCCTGGAATGAATTTACAGCCAAGTCCTGATTTCTTTCATGTGGCCTTATTTAAATTGTCCCATTTAAAGCTGCCTGCTTGAGACAGAAAGATGCTTGCAAGTCCATTTCCAGGCCTAACGCTCTATCATATAATTTCCATCTGCTCACTGGTTAATAGGGTAAGACCAGAGAGAACCCCACTATGAACTGTAATGCAACTTGCTTTACTTGGGATACAGACCATAATGCTGCGAGACTTGAACAGATGCAATGCCATGCGGGGTTTGCAGCTGTTGCGAGGCCTTAGAAAACCCACAGCTGTCCCCTCTCTGTCTGAGTCCCCAAGTAAAAGGAGACTGAAAGACGGACGTGACTGATGAGGTGATGAAATACTAAAAGAGGCTGTTGGATGAAGAATATCACAGGTAGGCTAAGTGCTCCATTTTAATGCTTATCTGATCGTTTGTTTCTTTCTTCCCTCCCCTCGCTCCCTGCGCTCTCTGTACACCAGTCACTGTGGTGACCTATAGATGGCGCTCGATTCATTTTGAAAAACACCAGCCTTTTCTTACAGGGCTGTCCATCACAAAGTGCCACAGACTGCACAGTGGGGATGAGCTGCTAGGAAAGGCACCCTTACCTGTCCTTGAGCCAGGCGAGAGAGGGAAAAAAAAGAGTAGATTCAGCATGTATGTATGCAGTAGCCGTGAGCCATAAATCATGACCTTCTTCAATTTACACAGGGAGCATATTGATGGTTTCCTATCTCCTTCACTCACTTTCACCTAGTTACATTGTCTAAGACAACACCACTCTGGGTAACCATGACTGACACTTTACAGCCTATTCTCAGTGGACTCTCACCTCAGCTGCTGAATAATCCTCACTGAAGGTAGAGGAAGCAGTGTACGATAGTGGAGCTAAACCCAGTGGTGACAGTACAAGGTTGCACTAACAGTGTGATCATAGATTTTCTGAAAGAGGTAGGCAACAAGGTTGCCTGATTAACAGACCGCAGTGTGACAGTGTCAATGCCCCTTCTTAAGTACAGACAGGCCTGACAACTGGTGACAATTTAAGGAGGATAAAAAAATGGTTTACACGATGGAAAGTCACTCTGAGGACAGTGGGCCATGCCCTAATTCTCTTTTACATGACTGAAAACAGAGAGAAAAATAAAAAGAGCGGCAATCATGAGGGAAGTTCATTAGATAGATTGTGTTTTCCTCAGTTTTTAAGTTTCATTGACTTTTTTTAATAGCATCAGTTATTTCTCAGCAGTCCTTAAGTGCACCTATTCATTGACTACTGATATATGGGTAATAATACTGTGCAGAACAATCCACAACTTAATACACAGTTGTTATTTCCAGCAATAATATGGAGTGGCGGGCGTAGCCGTGCCAAGAGAATAAATAAAAAATGAAAACGTGACAAGCCCATTTATTTGTTTAATTCAATCTTCTGTTGAGAGATCTTTTCGCCGGACATCATAGTTGATTTTGTTTAGGGGAATGGTTTGTGGCAGGCTGATTAAACATAGACTTACTCCCCAACCCCCATATTGGCTGAAGTTGAAAGCCCAGTAAATTAAATGACTTCCACAGGATTGCACCACAAAGGAAGGGAGTGTGTCAGATGTGCATTCAGCCACTAGCGTAGCCAACGCAAGGTCAAACGGGACATTGTGTAGACGGCTAACCAACTGACAGTTGGGGCAGGAGGATGCCGTTACACCCCAAGGCACCGTCTTGCAAAAACATACAAGTGCACATACAGAAGCTCACATACATGATTGGTCATGCTTAGCGCTGTCTGACTGTACATTTCTTATCCGTGGTGTGAGATCAGGACCAGTCTGTTTCTGTTCAAAGACCACACGACTCACTCGATTATTGATGCTTCTAATGACAGCATAAAATTAATATTCACTATTATTTTGTTCATATCCATTGAATGACAACCTGACTGTTCACCAAGACTTGTTGATGATATAAAATAGCGAAAGTACATTATGGCAGATAATAAATAAAATTACAGTATATTACATACAGGTGGACAAAACAACAGTCTGTCTTGCTTTTTGTCAAAGGGAAGGACAAGAGTTTTGCCTGTTTATGAAACCCTTTACAATAAATATAATTTTTAGAAAGTTACAAGTCACAATGACTTAAAATCTAACATGAAAAGTGAGTGAGTGGAGGTGAGTGTGTCTTGCTGTAAGTTTTATTTTAATTTCACTTTATGTCTTTTGTGGATAATGGTAAAACTGCCTTTTTTCACTATGTTAAGGGTGAAATCCTCTCTCTCTCTCTCTCTACATATGAATTGTATTACAGTGTATAGCAAAATATCAATATCAACATTGTATGGTGAAAACCTCTTCTTTCCAAAATTATCAACTTACTGAAAACTAAGAACAACAGTATTTTATAGCTTCACATATTAAAGGTTAATCAAACTAGTCCTGACACATCCTGAAAACCTTTGTAGGTGCAGCACAGAGTAACAGTGTGCACAAAAAAAGCTATAAGAAAAAACATGCACATTGTTATCTTGTTCCTAATTCTTCTTTCAATGTACATGGACATAAAAATTATTGTAACCACTAATGGTCTTCCTCAGATCTGACGGTTAGAGTTGACGAAGGCCATTGTGGTTGAAAGTTTATGTCTATGTGGAATAGAAGAAGATTTATGAACAATATAGCAGTGTTTTTCTTGTTTTGTTTTTTTAAATATATCCATAGAAGACCTTATAACATGACAACTCTTTGCAACATAATGAAGTTTACGTTGTCAGTAAATATGATCTGACCTTTATCATACTGAGTTAAGTTTTTTATCGATTGTTTTCTTCCTATATTTGTTGACTTGGACATATTTTTCAATAAAAAATCCATTGCAGTGATTACATAAACCATGTGATTTTATTGTCACTGTACATTCAGTGCACTGTTAGATCTGACTCACTCCAAAAAAAAAAAAAAAAAAGCATATATTTACACATGGGTACAGTAGGCATGAACACAACAAACAAAACACAAGAAAATGCCACACAATACTGTCCAGTGAAACCCAGCTGTGGTTGGCTTTTTGCTTCTCAGTTCCAACATTTTTTCACATTTTTCCCTTTGTCTCCCCAGGACTCTGAACGTGTGTGCATAGTTACCCTGTCCTTTTTCCCGAGCATAAGGTAAGTTTATAATTAAAATGAACCAAAGCTGCCTTTTAACTTGATTCATATATCGCAATTGCTAACATATTGCTTTTGAGGGGAGTAAACCTCTTGGGTAATCACATGTCTATAGTACATACACCTAGCAGGGTCCTTTATACACCGCGGACTAGGACGGCCAGGGTGGTTCCTCCATGTTTTATGTAAATCTTGTCATCTCAGAGTGCACGGAGATAAGATAAGTCCGCAAATGGAACAACGAATAAGCAGCTTTCTCCTCCGAGGAATGTGTTCCCCAATTGCAGTAGGTTCATCTACATTTTTTTTAATACCCAGTCAGTGATGTCACTTTATTTCTGTGCCACTGATTCCCTGGAGGAACCCATGGCCCGCTTCCAAACCCAGTGTAATTTTCAAAATATGAATTGAGGTATAGGGTCTAGAGTACTTTGCTTGCTGTACGTCCTGCTGTGCCGATAACCAAAATCGATGATCACACAGAGTGTGTGTGTTTCAGCAATGAGAGACACACAAAAGAAAATAAGAGAATATCCAACGTTAAACCAAATATAACTTATTCTCACGTTGACTTAATACAATGATTTACATTATACAGGTAATCAGGTGGGCTCTAAATCTGTGATGAAGTTGTTAATACATCATGAGAAATTCATTAAAGCGGGGAAATGAAACAAATAATCATAGTTACATCAATGCACAGCAGCTAAAGTATAGTATAGTGAAATATGCACAATACATTTGCACTGTACAGTATGTCCACGTTGTAAACAAAGCACAACTAAATGTGGGTCTGATTCTCCACAACACAAGGAACATAGGTGGCCATATTTGCCTTGCATAGCCCAGTGATCGTTCTGTTATGAAACTATTACAGACGCCCATGAAATCGCCTTTGTAAAGGTTTAGACAAACCCTCCCCACTGTCAACCGAAATAAAATGTCTCTTGTCCCCAAGGTAGAGCCAAAGCAGAAATTTAATTGCTCCATTTCTATTGAGAATTTCGGCTTAGGAGACAATTAGGATTAATTGGATGCAGTAGAACCGTTTTAGAACTCTGAAAATAAATTAAGCATTTTTCCCTTTTTATTTTCTTATATTAATTTGAGAGAAGGGAAAGTTGGGAAACAATTATCTGCTAACAGTCTTCAAAGTGCAACGAACGAACTCTGATGAGAGGAGGGAGGGTCGGTTTGGATGTTTTGGTCAAGTTTTTGTTTTCACTGACGCTTCACACAACCAGCACAACATGAAATGAGTTAGCTTATTGACGCGGTCTCCTTCAAATGTTTCAACACAGTCTCCAGTATTAAAAAAACATCACATTTTTTATGGTAGTTTCATCTAATAGTTGGACTACAGGGTGCAACTTCACACAGTGCCTCATATTGACAAAGAGACTGATGTGTAATCAATGCATAAATTGACTGAATAAAAAGATAAAAGATTTTCATCTTGGGTTTTGAGTATACGCACAGCTGGACACTCAGCAGAGTGAAGGTCTAACCATCATTAAAATACAACCATATTCATGTGAAAACAGCAGTCAAATTCAGTGCTGCTGTTTTATGAGTATTACTTGCTCTGTGTTTCATTTTAAAGTATTTGAGGACACTATGCTTTGGTTTGCTACTGTACAAAGGTGATACATCCCTAATTTCAACTGAGGATGGATTAGCTGGTTACACGTTTGGGGAATTGCATCATGGGAACTGTATTCTCTACTGTATTTGGGTTATAATTATCTATTCATTACATTACAGTGAATCAATAGCGTCTGCTCCTGTGGGGATCATCTCAAGAAACTGGCCTGCGTCTGTAGTTACTGGTCGCTTGGCTTTATGTTTTCTTTCTAGTTACCTGTTTGGGCAGAAGCTAATGGCACTTGACACTTCAAAGACTGTGTTAAAGTGTTTTATAAGGGTCAATATCTGTCTCACTATAATCCTAAGAGCAGCTGATTAATCTATTATTGTATTATTTTGATCTTATGATAACATGTTCCATCTAACCTGCTCAGGTTATCAGGACAGAAATACTGCTGATAACTGTATCACATTATTTTGACTGCTATCTTTGAATAATTTGACAACTGGCTTACAATTGATAGAAATTACGCTCTAAAACATCTGGAATATACAGATTTATTAAATTAGTTTGTGCACCTCAGTGTGTCAGAGTGTCAGCATTTGTAGAAATGCACATTCAGTGCCAGTCTGAATGATTAGCACCTTCATTAAAGACGAGCTATAAAACAGTTATATATACAGAACATTAGTGAGGTCTGATATATTCTGTCATTATTGTTTGTTGAGTTTCAATTCAGAGTGTAATTCAAGTTATTCTCAGGAACACAAGTGTCATTATATTGACTAATATCCACGTGAACTGTTGCTAATGGTTTAATAAAAAGGAAATTATAAGAAGAAAATTCATTATATTGTTTCACACGCACTTAAATCTCTGGTGATCTGTTGGAACGCATCCGGCAGCTCACACTGAGAACAAAATACAGGCTCTTAAAACTGTTTGAAGTTCAGATGTGTGAGGCTAGCATAAAGACTTTGGTATCAACCTGGCTGGAAGTGGAAAACAAACTAATGTTCTTAGCTGCGCAACTAACCAATATAGTGACACTTGTTGTTTGAGAATACAACCTATATAAAGTTGGGCTGAATACAACAATAACAGCCACACTTGTACGATATAATGCAATCTGATACAACATCTACAGACTCAGAATCAGCACCTATCTGACACAAACTGTACATTATAAGCTTCACAAAGGTAGTATTTATTGCAGGGCTATCAGGTTGCATTAAAGGGCATATTTGGATTGCATTATATTGTATAGACAATTCTGTTATTGTGTCCACTACCTGGATCTATAGAAAATAAATACATTTGTTGTCAAGCCGTACAATCTAGTTTTTAAAAATAGCACAGAATTTAGCTTATCACTATTGTGTGTATGTTTCACAGTACGTTTAGTTGCCAATATTTCAGAACATAGAGAGAAGTGTGGAGTGAGGAGGGTGGGTGGGGGGGTTGGGGGGTTAGTCTCTATAAGCAAAAACCACTGACTGAGACTCACTAGTACAATACCCATTATTGCCACATTATTCATAGATGCTTAGTGCAAACTCTTTGATCACTAGCCAACCACCGTCCTTCTGTAAGCACCAAGTTGACTATAACCACCGAGTCGATGACGCTACCACGAGGTAAATATATCACGAGGAAATCGAGAATCTTACATACCCACAGTGGGTACCGCTTTCTTTGATGACGAATATAAGAATATGTCTAACAATTTTCCCCCCGCCCAGTGCAATTTCACACAATATACAGTACACATATTATATGTAGACCAGTTAGAGACTATTGCTTTAACAACTGAGATTAGAAAATATGAAAGAAAAAAACAAAATCACATATGAGGCTACGTAGCCGTACAGTTCTTTAGGACATTTATATTAACACACTTCCATTTTGAGATGAAAATAAGATAAGTAACAAATTCACAGAAGCTTCAGGTGATATAGAGCATTGGGTCTCTGGTTATAACAAGACCTTGGTTGCCTGATTTCTGTACACAACATCTTTATATACATCATCATGATCCCACACCAATCAGGTTGATATTCACCCTTTTAAAACATTTCAAGTCCTTCTTTCTTTTTGTTTATTACCGTTTAAAGGTGTTAAAATGACTCAGTAGTCCCAGCTTCATCCTCTCACTGTCAGTTGGCACACCACCTTATTTTTTTTTTATGGGCTGTCCCTCGCCTCGCATTGGGTGATGCAGCTGTCTGTCAAACATCTGGCCCGGGTGTCAAGCCTTGGCCTCCAGCATCTCAAGGAATAGTTTGTGCATGGGGACTTTGCCCTGCATTTTGATGCTGTAGAAGTGCTGAACAGCCTTGGTGGCGGTCTGACGGAGCAGAGGCAGGGTCATTAACAGCTTGCCTGCCCGTCGAGGGTCCTCCGGATGCTGGGAGCCCTCAAAGTCCTGCAGAGCCTCGTGGAGAGAATCCTGGAGCCTTTGTACCGCCTCGATATTTTCTATGTGCATGGAGTCTGGAGCGAGAAGGGTAGTGGGGGAAAGATGGAGGGAAAAGAGGAAAAGAAGACGTTTTAAGGTTACACATTAAACATTTCTTTAGGTTTCGTTGACAGCTGTGCAACTTAAAAACAACATTTTCTGTACAAACATCTACAGCTGCAACAACTTGGCGCAGCAGCATTATCTGCTGGCTTTGAATTCTGCACCCTGTCTTTGCAAACATGCAATTTTGGAGAGAGGTTTTCTCTTGTTAGTAGTTAATGACGCTCCTTAAATAAATGCCTGTGCATGGCCAGGACTCTAGGGAGAGAGAGGAAAAGGGAGAGATACTGTAGGTCTGTATAAATATACGGTGGGACAGGAAAAAGATTCATTTCTTTTGGTATCATGGACCACATACATCCCCCCTGCTAATGAATTCAGATGGCTGCATTACTAGGATATCGTTCAGCTGAATGATGGCAGCAGATGGCCTTCATTTCCATAAGAAAGAGCAGTTGGCCCCCTTATGTATATGCTCTAAAATAAAACCAGTTGAGACTTATTAAAAACTGCTCTCTATGTATAAGTCTACAAGTTAGAAAAAACACAGGCTTGTCCTCCAAAGGACAAGCTGACAGCAAGTGTTTTAATGGACAAGCGGTGGTTTGCTTTCAGCCAATTTCACCGCACAGACTTGCAGTGAGGTGAACAATCAGCACTGATTGTCAGGTCTAACATGTGTACGCTTCATATCCATAATTCATTAACTTATAGATAAAACTGTGCACAGCAAAACGTGAATTCAGTTCAGTATTATAATTGAAGTGAAAGACTTGTTAGCTTAGTATATCTAACAGAATAAGACAGACTCGTCTCCTCCTAAACACGCTGTATTACTAAAGCTAAACCAAACGGTGGCTGCTGATTGAAGTGTGTGAGTGAATTAGATCAGCTCCGCTATGTGTCATGAAAGTTGTGGAGTGAAGTAAGACTGTGTATGAACATGTAAATGAGGCAGAAAAAAGGAACGTACAAGGCTAATTATGTTCCTAACTGACTGATTAAGTCTCTTTTACCAGTCGCCTTCTGTGTAAATTGCGTTTCTATCTTGGGAAATTAACTAGGCTATGTGGACCGCACATGTGTTCCAGCACTCTTCATTTGAAACCTTCATGTTAATACTGATCTGATCCTCGTTTGGCTGCAGTGCGAGTGTGTGTGTGTGTGTGTGTGTGTGTGTGTGTGTGTGTGTGTGTGTGTGTGTGTGAAATGGAGAGAGAGAGAGAGAGAGACAGGGAGCGGAGGGGAGAGAGAAAGAGAGAATGTTTTCAAATGTGTGTCAGTGTGTGTAAATGCACGGGGAGAGTGTTGTCAAATGTGTGTGTGTGTGTGTGTGTGTGTGTGTTCAAGGAGGTTAGGGGCGGAATGCAAAACTAACTTTGAAGAAACAATTTCCATGTAATCTGTCAGCAGCCTGGCGTCAATCCCGTCGATACTCCGCTAATTACAAAATCAATGGCCATGAATTTCCACAGCTGTCACACCCACAGGACCCCTGGAGCCGAAGCTTTCCGAGACTGTGTTCAAACGAGCCGAAGCTGCCCTCTCGCCCTCCCTGAGCCTCCCTCTCAACCCCTGCCTTCCTCTCTCACACTTCTCCCTTACCTTAACATTCCTGTCTTTCCATCAACCCCCCTGCCCGCCTCCCCCTCCAGCCCTCCCTTGCCATTTATCCTCCCCTCTCTCCTCCTGCAGATTCCCACTCTCCCATGGAGAGTTTGTCATCAGAAGACCAAAGCTCTGGGCTCAGCATTTTTCATTTTTCAGTCAGGCAGGAGAAAAGACTCCTAACAGGCATTGATTAGTGGGGGACAGGCCCAGCCTCATGAAAAGCAAACTGTCGATACGGGCACAGCATTTTCACATTGGAACAAACGAGGCCCGTCGCTCCCCAACGCTCATTCCACTCCACTTAACACATTTTATTGACAGCCCCTGTTTTCCTAATGAAATGCTAAATATATCTCCTTCGGTTGTGGCACGCTGGCAGCTACTGTTATGGAGATGGAGAAAATGAGAGCGCAATGTGACAGACACTCACACACACACACACACACACACAGACACACACTCACACACACGTACGTGCACACAAATTAAAAAATAAATGCACACACACTCTCACACATACATACATAGGGGGTGTTATAGGGGGTGTTTAAATTAAACAACCATGCCCCTGACCTTTTTGTCCCCTCTTATCAGGTATCCTTCATTGTGGAAGTGATCGGCCCGCGAGATAATCACTTGACATTTTTTGTTTTATTTCTTTGTTTGCTTTAATTAAATGCCAACTATCTAGATTTATTTGAGATTTAACATAGAGATGTACCCTCATGTCAAGCTCACAGCACCTCACAGCCCACATAATATTTGGCAAAACACAAGTTATTGATGATACCTTTAAATAAAGCATTTTTTTTGGAGTGTGCCTTGACCAAAAGTAATTTAAAATGTACGCTCTTTTTTATACTCTCAGCTCTGAAATTTTTTTTATTGCATTGTATGCCCCCTGACATCCAGTTTCCTTTCATTTCCACTTTAAGTAGATTTATGGTTGAAAAAATGGTTACTTAACATTGTCTGACATTAACATATATCTACTATTTTTTATCATTTTGCTCCAACTCTTCATTGATGCTATATGTTCTTTACATTGGGTGACTTCCATGTCTAGTGTGTCCCCAAACATTTCCCATAACATTCAGCCTGAAATATTTGATATATTGTGAAACTTTAAAATCTCTACTAGTATTTCAAAGTGAAGTTCTTGGGTTGCAACAATATTTGGCCCCAAAACATGAGTGATGACTGTCCTGCCACAGTTGAAGAACTTAACCTTACCTGAATTGGCGAGAGCAATGGCTTTAAGCGTGACAAACTCCTCCTTATCAATGCGCAGCTTCTTGTAGCGTCGAACAAGTGGCAGGATGGCAACATGCAGGTCCAGCAGGCCTGAGATCCTCGCCTGCTCCTCGTCCACCACGTAGTCCTCTGCGTAGACGATCTCGTCCTCGCAGGACAGCGAGCGAAACACAATGCTCAGCACCAGAATCTCCATCCAGGCACTCTGCAGTAGACTCATCTGGTCCGCCAGTGAGAGAGTGGAAAAACCTGCCAGATAAAAAATAAAATGTAGGTTTTCAAGGAACTCAGTACAACCACGTGACAAAACAGGAGATCAATACATTAACAAGCCTTTACTTGAAGAGTTTACCAACTTTTATGTAAACAGTGTCAAGGCTCTTGTCAATCAGATGTAATTGTCTTTCTAACATTCACTGCACTGTAACTGGCCCTCTCAAGTCCTCTATATGTTTTATGGCCTGTGTATACTATGCTGCACAATCCCTGGACCAATCCAACTTGGAACGGAGGCTGATGAATGTATGTGGTGGCTTTTAAAATGTATGCATGGTTATATGAAAGTGTATAGTTGTATTTGTAAATGCATATGTATGAGTATGAATGTATGGGTGCATGTGTATATATAGATATATGTATATTTTTATATTTTTATGATGTACAACCATGTATAGATATATTTCTACTTTTATTAATGTAAATTCTGCTTCCATTCAGTTGTTAACTGTGAGCATGAATACAATTCATGAATACTAATAAACTCAAACTCAAGAATATAAATCAGTCAAGTGTAAAGGCCTTTGAAACATGACCCAGGGTGACTTAAACCATCAACTGTCAACAGTCAGTCCCTCTGCACACACCGTACAAAAGCACACAAGCTTAGTAGACAAATCCACTTCTAACCCTAACCTTTTCACATTCTTTTTGTCACAAAAATAAGAAATATAACATTAATCCTTGTTTTTAGAACAACAACAAAAAGATTCTCTATTTAAAATTTCACTTAATAAACAGGCTGAAATTGAATTGTCTGAAGTATCTCTACCATTATTTCTCTCTATCAAAATCAAACAGGTCACATAACTCATCTCCAGTAGAGTTGGTTTCTGGTTTCCTTATATAAAGTTAGTCAATTAGCCATATCACTTTACAAGAGGGGGGCAAAAGGGAGGCAATTTGGGTTTCTAAATTGGGCACCATGAGGGACTAGATTTGAAGCCAATTTTGTAAAGTTCAGTAGATTAGCTCTCAAAAAACAAGACTTTTTTTGGAGCGATATACATTTTAAGAGGAGATATGTTGAGGTCAATGATAGATTTGAACCATCCATAAATAAGAGACTGTGTTTTGTCCTGACAAATGGATATTCAACTTTTTTTTCAACCTTAAATTTTGTAAAAAGATACTCTCTTAATCGAAATGTATATTTCTGTTATTAAATCAAATAAATAATTGATGAACTGTGTATAAAAAACTGAAGCAACCTCAGATAGCACCATGATGAAGGCAAGATAGCGGAAAACTTGGGGGGTATAAAGCACAGCACAGCAGAAGTATTGTGACATGTTGAATTTTATTTGATTCTTCTTGTGCTTTGTGCCAAAAAGTTATATCACTCATAAAAACAATTATTCTCTTTAAATGAATGGCTTTATTACAACTTGGTGACATGGTGTGATTGAAAAGATTTCATCAATCCATCAAAGGTAAAGTCTAAGAACAAAATAAAAAACACGACATATTCAACCTGATAGCCACCCTCTTCATTCTTTTGTCTCTTGTGTTCAACCCTCTGAACTTGGAGTAACAAATCATCCAGGATCTTGAGGTCGACCCGTCAACTCTCTCCTCTAACATTCACACACACCACATCAAACAGACGGACACCTGAAAGGACCTCAACCTCCACAATAGCTTTCACTACTCTATGGTGAATAGGAAGGTGATTGGGGGTATTGACCAGGGCCCTGAACCCACCACTCTGCTTACTTAAATCTGAGGTTGTATGGATGGGGAATGGGGCAGGTTGACTTAAAAGAGGTCCTCCCGATGGTTCTTATCAAGCAAATAGAGAAACGACGGGGAGAGAGAGAATGAGGCAGAGAGAAAAGAGTGCTGGGGGTGTCATTGATTAGTAGATTGTAATCAGTCCACCAAATGCGAAAGGGGATCGATCCAAGCCTCAGATCTGACAAACAGACAGTTGATGGAGGACATCCGGTACACGTTTAGTGGGGGGATGGGAGGACTACGGCATCACAGAATGTAGATACTGTAGGCAGCATCGGGAATTCATGAATTTACTCTCCATCCCCAAAAGACACTTTTGAAAGAAAATTAACGGATTAAGGTATATTTAGTATAATGACACAGGATCAATGACTGTACTCATAACATGTTATTTGTCTGGACGAATCCAAAGTGAGTTAGAAAAAAGGATAAAGGGGACCTATTATGCTCATTTTGAGCTCTATATTTTTATTTTTTGGACTCCACTAGAGTAGATTTGCATGATTCACAGTTCAAAAAACTCCTTATTTATCTTATACTGGCCCTTTATGCAGCCCCTCAGTTCAGCCTGTCTCTAACAGGCAGTCTTAGCTCCTGTCTCTTTAACGTCCCCCTCCCGATGAGCCCACTCCGTTCTGATTGGCCAGCTTTCCCTGAAGCTTGCCGAGGGGCAGGTGTATCAGAGTCGTATTAAGTTACTACTGATAAAAACCCATTATTTCCTGCTTTACTGGATCATATTAAAAACTTATAAATGACTATATAATGGGAGACTTTTATTGTGAAAAATTTACAGGAAATGAAACATATTCCTCATCGAATTAAAAGAGCTTTGTTAGTGGTGCTAAAAATCGGTCGACACAATAAGATATGGAGATATTTGGAGCTATTTGTTCAGCGGATCAGTTAGCAATAATGCAGGGAGGAATAGTACAAGCAGAAACAGCCACAGTGATGATGATGTTTGATGAAGAGCTGTTGACAACCAGCACACCTCCTACAGGTAAATAACTTAATTTACTTTGCTGTGCTGCGTAATGGAAAAAACACTCACAACGTGCCAGCTCGACTCGAGTCATAGCTTGGCGTGACTACCCCCAAAACAATGGAAAATGCCTTAATGTTAGCGGAGTGGAGCAGTGAGCAGATGACCATTTACGAAATCCATCACAAGCTGACTTCTGCTCAGGCTGAAAGTAGATAAAAAACATTGGAAACCGAGAATCCGGAGCAGTCTGAAGCTTGTGCTTTTTGCTCACAGGGATTACTTCTACATATGCTTACCTCATTATTTGACACTTTGGCCACATTTAATATGAATATCTGACAGTGTAAAACTATATATATGACTGAAAATAAGGAAAAGGATAATAGGTCCCCTTTAACCAATTATAAAGAAGAAATGATACAGACAAAAAAATAAATTAATAAATCAAAATTCTCATTTGGCTGACCATAAAAGCATTAATAAATTGGTTATTATTCACCATTTCATTTTCCTATGTTCAGCTTTTTCTTTTTTTTTGCACTACAACATACTTTACACATTTTGTGAAAGAATTCTCAAATATCTCAAATGTCACCCTCTTCATTTGTCTGCCCCTTGATCATTCTTTTCCTTTTCCACAGCCCGTGTTTATCTCCCCTTTGCACTCAATTTACTGAAGCGATGGAGTGACTTCTTGGCTCCCTGGGGGTCGCCCTTGGGGCTTCAGGTACGTCGCCTGGAGGTGGCTGAGTTAAGTGTTGCACTGGAGGATGATTCCCCCTGATGAAATATCAATATTTCACCCTACTGATTTAATGCTGTTTGAGCAAACATGACACAATATTGAGCAAAATAGGGAATGTCTATGTCTCTGTCTCTGCAGTTTCCGCCTCATACAATGACAAAAGGCATGAACGGAGACAAGGGATAGCTTTACACTGCACTATAAGATTCATATCTAATATTCAACCCTACAAGGCAGAGCAGTAACTACAAAATTGAGAAAAAGGGGTTTAAAGTTATCAGCTTGCACTGCAAACTGAGTAACAGACAGAACAGTTGTAATGCCTTGATTTTACGTTGTCAGTCCGATTATTGAACCTAAAGATATCGTGAGTGAATGCAAGGGGGAAATGCAGAATCTACAAATGAAAAGTGTTTTTTTTTAACTTTCTCCTCATTTTGAACTAGTTTGTTACAGAAAAAATAAACTTTTTTGACATTTTACATTTTATGGTTGGATTAAGTGAGTCTCTGAGTATCTTTCTGTCTATCTATTATACACGTAATGATAAAATTGAAGTGATTTAAAGGTAACTTAAACACAACAAATCGCATGAAATTACACTAGAGTCAATGTCTGAGATGTTTTAGGTTACTGCTACTCTGCTATGTAAGGATAGCTTTAGTCAAGTTGTTTAGTTAAACACTTATCAGTTTTTTTCCCATCATGACAGCATATATACTGCCTTATTTATTAATATTGGATAACCAACTGAATTATCAAACTATTGGTTCAAAATTGATACTTTTCAGTTACACAGAAAGCGTAAAAGAAGGGAAATTCAACTTTAGCGAAGGCTAGCTGTGGCTATCTCACTGGCTAACACAGCTCTTTTGCTTTAGCTGTTTAATTGGCTGAATCTCTGAAAGATTAAATTAGAGATTAAATTAGATCACTAAAAGAGTGCAGTTAACGGTTGTATAGACAACAGACTGTAAAACCACAGTGCATGCAGGCTACTACGGTTTGATTTATCCCTTTTTTGCTCAGTTTTATGGTGTTTTTACAGAAAAATGCATTTATATGAGATAGTATTTTCTTTAAATAGGTAGGTGTCAAAAAGTCAGATTCCATTTTGCCCTAGTAGGGATGATGAATCAGAATCAAAATTTCCCCTACCCAACCATACAATTTAATATTATACTGCTTGTCTATATCTATAATGTACCTGATCCTGAACAAACCAAGGGATGTTAGCAATTGTTTGCAGCCCCACACAAAAAAGAAAAGTGCTTCGGCTATGCAACAGTACAGTAGCCCACAGGTACAGATCAGATAAGTAATTGAATCCCTATTCAGTACAATGAAGTGACTGAGTGGTTGGCAGTGAAGCTTGAAGCTGTCATTGAGAGCTAGGTCTAAAACAGACAGCAGTTCACTCTCTATTCATTTAGTATCATTACAGGCCTCCTAAGAGCCCTAATGGGCCTAATAAAAAGACAGAGGTAATAATGAGACTAGAGGGCCCTATATGAGCAGGAGGAGTAGGAGGGGGAGAGCCAGGGGAACAAGAGAACAAGGAAACGAGAGACTGTGTGTGAAAGATATGACAGCAGAGAGAGTCTGTGTGTGAGTGGCAGAGCAAAAAGGGGGAAAAAAATCAAAGAGGAAGAAAGTGATGCTCTGAACTGAGTGAACATTAAATACCAGAGGGCGGTGAATGCTGGCTCGAATATAAATCTACACATGTTGTGTGCAGTTACACGTCTGAGATGGTGTGTGTGTGTGTTAACAGCTGCACAAATTAGTGGCCACCTCTGACCTCCTGACAACCACGCTATGATTCTGTTTCCATTTTCGTGACAGTGTGTGTAAATGTAACATCCAATCAATGACTGCCTAGCGATGAGTCACAGCCATCCACTCAAACATGTTTAACTTGGGCTTGAATGCACAGGAAGGCCAAATGTGTTTTTATATCTGTACATTAAAATAAACTTGTCTTGTGCTCGGCTATCCACCACAAATATTTAAGCTTTCAAAATGACAACATGTAACAGAAAACCTATGAAACGTTTCACATCTGGATGTTGAAGGACTTTTACATTAATGGAGCGATCCGCAGTAATGACTCTTATTACCTCATCGTTAAGGCCATTTGTGCAGTGGGCTATGAGTGTAATGGTGGGAGTGGACTGTTAAACTGTAGGGACCCCTTTTGTCTTAATCGTTACTTGGTGACACTCTGACCCGGTGGCCCCGGGTAAAATGTCCCCAGAGTGTCACATGCCCCTTTAATAACTCTGTCAGGTCTGGATTTAGATCTTCATAGCATACCAGATCAATAGTTATACATAACAAATGTAGCAGAGATTGAGGTCCAAAAATATGACAGTAAATTTCTTGAATTCATTTCCGCACCCCTCCCTGTGGCTATGATTAAATTGAGGAATGTGTATCTGGCCTCCTTTTCACTATCAAAAAATATATACCTGAATCAGAAAAAAGAGCTAGTTAACACATATCCATGTTCTCAGGATGTTGGATGAAAAAGAGGTCATGGAAGAAACTGTGCATTTGGGTCAGGGATGCTCCTTTTGTCCCTGATAAAGATTGTTTTTTTTTTCTCAGTGTAAACTCCGAAGTGGTGAGACAGCACCCTTGCCTCATACCCCAGCATTCCTCCAAAGCCGAATCTCCTAATCAGACTACACAGCTCCCCTGTGTCTTTGCAGAGTTGATCCTTTGAGGTTACTAGGGCCGATTTGGGATCAACACACCTTCACCCACACCAAATTACATTAATTAAAGTGTCAAATGTAAATTTGATGACGAATCAGTGATTAGGGTTAAACCTGGACAGAACAGGGAGCTAAACTGCTGGTGGTTGTGCCAACTGACAAACCACAGGTAAGAAAATAATCTCTAGTTGTTATGTTTACAGATCCAAATTAATTTACTACGTTACATGACATTATAGCTGAAATAATTAGTCATGATAGACAAATTATATCATTTTTATAATTGATACATAGTTGCAGTGTTTTTTTAAGTAAAACCACCAATCATTTTCTGGTTCTAGATCCTCAAATGTGAGGATTTGCTGCTTTTATTATTTATTTTATTTTATTATTCAAAATTAAAAAGCTTTGGATTTTGGTCAAAACAAGACATTTAAGGACGTTGTGCCCTGAGAAATTGTGATCGCCATTTTTCCACTTTTTTTTTTTTTGACATTTTCTGTATAAAACGATTAATTTATACATTGAGAAAATAATTGCTTGATTAATTCATAATGAAAATGTTAGTTGCAGCCCTATGTTGAATTCAAACATGTCTCCATTTTATCTAAAATATTTCTCTGTTTAATTAGTTGAATTGTTCTACTTGTGCAATTTTGTACATACTATATTTGATTGGATCAATGAGATGCATCTACTTTTAGTCCAACCTGTGTTCCCTTTAAACACACTGAGGTCCAAAGTGTCTGTTTCAACTGATAGAGATGAAAAGAAAAGAAGATCTGAGAACATTTGCATAACAAGTCTTATTTAAGAATTTGTCAACAAGGACTGGGGAAATCCGTCAGTATTTCCCTAAGTAAATCAATTTTACCACAGGCCCTGTGTAGTCTCCTTAAGTAAGAAAGAGGATTGCTTTCTTTAAGTCTGGGATTGAAATGGAATACATTGACATAGGGGCGGATCCCACCCCCCCGACTCTCCCACCCTGCCCAGTCAAATCAAAGGTTTCAGCTGCTCTTTATTGATTAGATTTTAGAATATGGGACTAGCTTCTCCCTTAGGTGCAGATGAGTAGCAGATGTTAATTATCCTGTGTGTGCATGGATGTGTGTGTGTTTAGAGGGGGGGGGGGGGTGTTTATATGTGCTCAACAGTCATTGAACTTCTTCTGTATTCTCATACTGTATCATATCTGCAGATTAAAAAGCAAACGAGTCTACTTCCACGCTTTACCAGCAACATAAAGCTAGGTTTATGCATGACACAGTGTCCCCAGCATGAAGGTGCGTGCGCCAAAAATGACGTCATTGCGTCTTTCGCCTTGAGCGTGAAGGCTCTGCCAGTTGTTGCGACGCTTGGTTGTGCGCCTCTGAATTTTTGTTACTAGGCGTGTGCTGCTCACGGACATGCAGAAGTGGCTGAAGTGCATTTCCTCATTGATTGCATGCATCGGCCTCACAATATGGCTATATTCCCCATCGAGACCTCTCTCTGCATGTAACAGACAGACAGACCATCTCCTCTTGCGTCACCTTTTTGATGAGCTCCAGGGCAGTGCATGTTGCCATGTTGGATAATGATGTTCTTCCGGTAACACTCATTGACTTTTTGCTTATTCACAGAATATTTAGTTTGTAAGCCCCCTGACGTTTTGGAGAACAACAAACGACGCGTTGAGCAAAAACGCCTCTGTACATGCTCATAGCTTGCATGCCATCTATGGAGACCCGAATATAAACAAGGCTTACAATAAGTTGCCTTACAATAATCCTTTTATCAGAGCTCACAAATGAATACCATTTACTACTTACTGAAATCTTTTTTTTTTTATGAACATAAAGCATATATTTGACAATGTTGAAGTGTTCAAATAACCAGATCCAAGAAAACACAGCTGTTCATTTGCAGTCATGTTTCTTTACCTGGGATATGTTTTGCCCAGCCGATGATGACCACCAGCTCACGGTCGGCCAAGTCGCACAGCGTGGTCAGGGCCTTGATGTCTCCGTCGGGCATTGTGGGGTCAGGCATGGCATATATCTTCTCTGGCTCCACCACCAACAGATGGGAAACGATCTTTGTCACTGAGAGACAGGACGACGGATGCAGGGATGAAGAGAGAGGAGAGAAAAAAGAGAAATGTGTTTTGTTTTTTGGGCAACAGTACACACATATTTTTAAAAAAGAAAACAATTATTAATATGTAATTATAATGTGTTTACTTTTTTGTTATGATACATTTGAAAACTATCATAACAGCATGTCATAATCTATTGTGCAAAGTCTAAAACAGTTGGAAGGTTGGCCTGGTGATTAATCTGACAGCAGCATAACTGAACACAGATTTTTTCCCCCCATGACAGAAAAAATCCATCTATGCATCTAAAAATGTCATTCCACACTGGGATATTTTGTAAAAATTAAATAAATTGCGGTATTCCGATTCACCGCTCTGAGTCCCAAAATTTGATAGATAATATCACCTTTCTGCAATGCTAATGCATCTCCCAAATTTGCATAATTAAACTGGATGAAAAAAACCAAACCAAACTGTGTGACTCACATGGCTTTTTGGCTGGAGGGGGGATGGTAAGACCGAGGTAGCCGCCATTCTCTGCGTCCATCCTTCGTTTGTACTTCTGTCGCCCCCCTCTCACCCGGTCCAGACGTACACCTGCAAAAAATATCATAAATGTGCAAATGTCAGATAAACCAAAGGCACTTTGAAGCATGAGTTAAACTCACTGATTATTTAGTAAAATGGAATAAAATATAATTAATCTGAGCAACCTCCTCCCCTTCTATTTACTGGTTCATTTTTATTTTATTATATCTATCAGGGTAAATCTTCATCAGTAGATTTAGTTAAAAATGCAACATGGTACATTTTACTATAGTTACAGCTGCTGCTAATGATGAAATCCTCTTTGCATATATTTTGCTGAGTCATAAATCTCTGTCAAGGATTTCAAGGACTTTATTATTTTTTTTAAACTCATTATAGCACACCCTATACCACCAAAACTGAGGCTTCAGTATCATATACAGGATTGTCCAAAAATGTTTTGCTCATTATAGCACATTACTAACTGGTATACCAAGCTCATTAAGGAAACCTTTCAAAAGTAATTTATTCCTGATTATATGCATATACTGTAACTGAGACCACTGATGTTTTTATCTTTGTATTTAACCTTTCAACTGGAAAGAGCGACTATTCAATACAGATTACCGATGGAAGAGTGTAAGTATCTAGTTAGTATACAAACGTGACATATCTGGGATTATCTCGAAAGCCATCTCAGAGGACACGGGCGACATCAGATGCACCTTATGTGCTGGATTTACACTCTTGTATTAAAAGTTGTTTGTGCATTGAGGGAGAGCAAACAGATTTTACATGGTCAAGTGGAATTGAGTCGTGTGAGATTTCCCAGTGACTCATATAAATTCCTTTGATTCCCCTGGA
Organism: Thunnus thynnus; assembly: GCF_963924715.1. Lineage (NCBI taxonomy): Eukaryota > Metazoa > Chordata > Actinopteri > Scombriformes > Scombridae > Thunnus > Thunnus thynnus. Next base: position 16,050,077 of record NC_089534.1, read on the forward strand.
AACAAAAGAATCCGATTAGGATGGTCTTTCAATTTCCTGACACCAACTATCCACTAACCTAATTACCCACTGTGCCCAGAGGGAGCTCATTCTTCCCAGCAAACACAGTGAGATCATTTTATGCCTGGCAGATTGAAGCTAAATCGAGAGCCCCTCTCCTAACACAGCTTTCCATTTGTACGCCTTAAAGTAATCAATAAGGCTTGCAAATAGACTTCTTGTTCTTTGAACACATGTGGATGCGGTTTTAATTAGTCAGTTAGGCAGCTAGGAACTAGGTTTGCGATAGATGGAGCTTTAGTAGTTGTTTTTACTATTACTCTTGTTTAAGGTAAATTTAAAATGATAAATTGTGCTTCAGGAAACTGTGCGCATGTACTCCACATACTAAATCAATTCAATCGCTTCCTCTCTATTTAATGACACACATAGGCCTAATAAAGGCGTATGCAGTTAAAGGCTTTCACAACAATAAGCTTGTGTAATGCAAAAATATATTAAGGTTTATACCCTAAATTTATGTATAGACTTGTCAGACTAAGTGACAGTGAGTTGTTGCTGTTTTTGTCCCTGACATGTCCCACCATCCTCACATGCATGTACACACACTCACACACACACACTCACACACACTGGTTTCCCTGCTGCGGGCTGCAGGGTCATGTGGCTGCTACAAGCGACAAGTGACCAAACAGCCGGAGTTAGAATTCCAAGATCCGCGGGGGCTGTTTGAACTGGAACATCCAACTGGCCCATAATTAATAGACGCTGACAAGAATTAAGAGCTCAGCGCTAACCAGTTTCAGTTTACAGCTTAGCGGCGCTGCAATCGACAGAGACCAAAAGCACAAAGGCAGAGAGAATGATAAAGAGAGAGAAAAAAAGGGTTTAGATAATGCTGATGAACAGGAGCGTTGGGGAATATCACAGGAAAAGCTGCTGTTTATGGCCAAAATGTATCAGTGTTCTGCAAGATCTCTGTTTATCTTTGTCTCACTTTTTCTTCCGTCTGTCTCTTTTTCTCTCTCAGCATCGGGTATACGTCTCCTCCCTGACAGCCCTGCCTGTCCCAGCCAGTGCCTGATCTGACCAGTGCGGGATTATCTCCTCCCCATGTGATATGGCACAGTACTGAGAATCTGACCACAACAAGACAGCTGGATGAGGCCCCTTGTAGAGGGCTGGTGATGGTGGTGGAGTAACACTCCGGGTTGTGTCATCGTCAGCACCACATTCCACACCTCAGGCCCAAAACCACTGCGGCCTGCATGCTTCAAGACAATGTAGTCCAGAAGAGAGATTGTGTCCTGGTAGTGAGGGGCCAGGCACACAGATCATCTTAAAAGCATCCAGATCCATTTTTTACGGTTGCTGGGCCCTCATAAAATGTGGCAGCCAAAATATGGATGCATGGGGTGAGGTTATGGGGTAAAAGAGCATGGGGAATGAGAGGTGGGAGAAGTGTGTGTGTGAGAGTATTATGAGCTCGGTAAGATCATACAGTACAATACAATACAGTATGCTCATAACTTATTGCAGACTATGAGAGAGAAAGGTTGAGAAGCAAAGATATTGGCTGACAGTCTATCCTTGCTATGTGTGTGTATATGTGTGTGTGTGTGTGTGTGTGTGTGTGTGTGTGTGTGTGTGTGCATGCACATGTATGTGGATAGACGATGAGGCATGTTTGCATAGGAGCAATCTTTACCACCACCTGACCCTGGCATCCCTTTCACATTCAATATCTTTATTGACTCGTGCAACCTTAAAGCACATTCCTGATTGAAGCTGTTGTGATTTCATTTATGTGGTGGCTGCTGTGAGTATGTGTATTTATTTCATTATATTATGTGTTAATTTTTATTCTTTATATATTTTGTATCTCTATTTATTTCCACAAGGTAGTTACAAGCTAGTCTTCAGCAATTAAAAATCTGACAGTCAGGGCTGTCACAGGATTTTATATATACTGTACTGAAGTGGCACCAGAGACCACATTTATAAAATGTTGTAAATATTTGGATTTGTCATATTCTGTTCATCCTGTTACCTGTTTAATTATATTTGATCACAATTAAGACCACATATGCTCTAAATACACCTTCCCCACACTGCCAGGAATAAAATCCTGGTGGGGAAATAATTAATCTTTTATTTATTCATTTTTTGTTGTTCAAAAGGCAGTGAAAATTAAAAAAAAAAAAAAAAAAAAAAAATTCAACAAAAATATTGAGTCTAAAAATACTGGAATAAGTCTATAAAATGCTCACATTGTGTTAGTTTTAAAGAAATTGTATTGCATATATCTCACCAAGGATGGTTAAAAAATACAGAGGACATGACTTTAGTGTCCTCCATGGTTGCTATGGGCCTGCACACAGTATAAAAGAAATAAGAAAAACACAGAACACAAACAAAACAACAGAAATTTGGTAGGCTGCTGAAGGTAATCAATGGAAATATGAATCCAAAAAGAAGAACAAAATGTCCAGAATAAAATACTAATAATAAAAAAGTCCCTAAACGAAAAGTATCACAAGGGACATTTATGCTAGATTAATTTATGTCAGGCAGAATAAACTTTATAGACAACAGATTTCATCACTCAAATGTGCATGTGGCTCATGTGTATCAAGCTTGTGTGTTACTATGGGAACATGTGCATGTGTGTATGTATCTCACGCAACTATTTTCAGCCCCTCACCTGTCAGAGGCGCTTCTTTCTAGAGAATGTGTCAGAATTGGCTGGCTGGCTAATGCTGCCAAAGGGAGATTAGGAGCACCCTATTTTAGCTGGGAAAAATCAGAGGGATGCAGCATGCGGCCCCTCCTACACGATCACTCACCCTTTACAAGGCACAGGGACCTTGCCCTTCCAGACCTACTTCGGAGGGCCGAGTCTGCAAGCCTGCAAAGAACTAAAGGCATCGGACAGCTTTTGTTTGACTGTTCAGAGTCTGGGTGGGCTGTAGGGAGGGAGGGAGTCTAGGAGAAAATGGGTAACAGACCAGAGGAGGGGGGTGGTGGGGGGTGGTGGTGTTTGTCAGGATGGCGTCCCACCTGCTCTAACCCCTGATGAGCTGACAAGACAAAGCTGGAGTTGTTCTCCCATTACAGCGCACCCTGGCATCGCTTTCTTTATCATGTTTTACACTTTTCATAAATCTGAGCCGACATGTCCACAAGGGGTATTACTGTGTATTACAGAGCTACCCTGACCACAAATGCGCCTGTAATCGAAAACATCTGCGTGGCTGGAGATGGTCGATTCAGGATCCCTGGTGTATTGGCCTTGCAGGTGTTCAGTTTGTGGCGTTTGCACAGCTTTGTTGTGCGTTAGAGTGGGTGAAAGAGAAAAAGACGAGAGAAGGGTGCCAGCAGGTGTACCTCAAGGTCTGATTCCATGTCACTTGTAGGCGTGATATACATTTGGCATGTGTGTACATGAACGGGTGTGTTGTGTGTGAGTCTAGTGTATGTATCAGAGGGTTGTAAAGAGGTCACCACTTTGTTAAATCCCCTTCTTCAGAGAAACACGTGTTAGCCTCCGTGTCTGATATATCACCTGCCAGACAGTGAGGACAGGACAGTGCAGAGCCTCTGGGTGGGCGCAGACTCAGGGCTGTACTCTGCCAACTACTGTGACACCCCTAAAAAGCAAACAAGGCCACATACATGTGCTGTTAGATAGACAAGTTTGTGGTACAATAAAAGATGAAGTGACAAGAGGTCAGGGGGTTGGTGGTGGGAGGTGGGTTGAGCAATACAAGCAGAAGCTAACCTGGCTTTGTAGACGGTGTATCAGCTAAGACTTTAAAGGCACCCATACAGTATAGACCTTTGCTATATCTTTATTTTGATGATGTAATCTTAGTGTATAGATTGGTTTCTGATCTAAACCTATTGATTGGGAAGGGACCTGACAGTCTGTGATATTGGATATGGCTTTACTAATCTTTTGTGTATGTGGCTGGAGGAAAATAAGGCTGTAATGTTACCCCGGTAGCCACGTTCGCTCAGGAAAGACTGCTGATCCCTATCTGTGGTCGGGCGAGGGCGAGACAGCGGTGTAGGTTGCCAAAATAGTCTGGCAGCTTGTATTCATCCACCACATTACAGTGGTGTCAGAAAATCCCCCACAAGCAAAGAATACGCCACAGAAACACTAAAACCTGCAAGTATTAACTTCAGAAGAGAAAAGGCTTAATGTCTTTTAATTTAAATTGTTAACAGATTTTACATAGAAATCAGCTTGCCTATAGTGTTATTTGCTTCTGTCTTGACAGGACATTGTTTTTAAACATGCAAATTTGCTAACATGATGATGTAATTACTTGATCATAGACCTTCACAGATTTTGTTGCAGCACTAAAACTACAAAAAAGTACAAAAAACAACTTCCATCATCAGCAGAAAATAACAAGATTGACTCAAATTATAAAGAAAAAAAAAGATAATTCAACCCACAAATTCCTGCAACATTTAACACCATACAGTAATGCTATGGGGGTATTAGCGCTGCTATTAGCTGTGGGCGCTGACTCCTGGCAGTAGTGACTGACACCATACCTTCCGCGAGTTGTAATTACGTGAGAGTTTTTCCATTGGACCTGTGACCTTTTATCAGCCTCAGCTGGACATTTAAGGGGTCACTGAACGAGATGGGTTCCTCAAACAGCCTCTACCTTCCACCCAGCTCATCCAGGCACTCTGCTGTGGCACAGTAGTAAAGCCGGATCTGGAAAGAAGCCTGTCATCTGCAATATGCTTTCCATGGGTCTCTTCTATACAAAATTAATTCATTGTCACAATAAGCTGTACAGACTCTCTAACTCGTGTAATGTGCACCCACACAAAAAACACACACGACTATCAAACACATAACAAACATTTCCTCCTGCTTCCTGCTAAAGTGTGTCAGGGTTTTACTTTTCTGTCTATTTCAGAAAGGTTGATTAGTTTGGATCTACACTTGCCTCCAAACGCACATGAAGCCACAGAATCAGGCTTAAGAACTGAAGTCAGCTGATTAGCGGCAGGTGTTGCAGGGAGGAGGGGTTTCCCTGCCCACCAACGGTGCTGGTCTTACCCTGGCAGCTGGCACTTTATAATTCAGGATGGCATGCTTGGAGAGGACTTTAGAGGGTCCTTGTGGAATTATTAGATACTTATAGAGCAACTGATCGCACAATTATGATATTGTTGCACTAGAATGAGTATAAACATACTGTAAGGTCAGGATGTTGTGAGCAAGGGTGGGAGTCACGGCAAAAATAAGGTGCAAGGAAATAAGCAGAGGATGAAAAATTTTAACATTGTGGTCAGTATCTTTATGATAACTAGTAAAACTAGAAAAATATCTTGAAATAGAACATAAATATTACAAAGCAACACAGGTAGTGGCTGTACCCCTATCTGATGAATAATCATCATAAACAATAAATCATCTTTTTTATGCCCAATTTATCCAGCAGACGTCTTGTTAGATTGCTTCATACACTACACAATGTGATTACTCCTTTTCCATGACCGCCACTTGTCCACTATTATGTGATCTCATTACATGAAGTAGGACAAGTTGCTGGCCCCCCCACTGATTCCATGATCAAAGCCCCCCCAAGTCTGTAAGAGGCCACGCCACAGCACTATGCCACAATTAAATGTCCTTTTGCCTTTTAATTGAATGCCATCACTTTCAGAGAATCACCGACTGTGCCACATGTCGCGGTGGCTGTGATGCTGTGTCTCAGGAGCGGCAGACTCCCCCTAACACATGCTGACTGTCCACATGAACGGTTTAGTATGGCCTGCCACAGACAATACCCCGTCGTTTTTCCCTTAAGCATGCGCTAATAGTTTCAGCTTTATTTCTGAAGCTACGTTATTTTTTCTGGCTGCAAGTCAAAGCCTTGGTGTGAGATATTTGGGATGGGATGAAGACATCAAGTGTGGGCGCATGTATAAATAGTAGTGCTGTAATGGCAATATAATACAACCCTTCATTCTGAGATGAACAAACACAGCTACATCAGTGTGCTGTGAACAGAGAGTTATATTGGTGGAAGTGTACCAAGAGCCTGACATATAATCTTGTGTTACTAGCACAGATTGAAGTTAACTGCTGCTGGTGTCTATTATGAGACATGTTTGGAGCTGGCAGAACACAACAAAACTGTATGACCATGGTTTTATTTTAGGAAATTTATGACTGTTCTGTCTCCAAGTGGAGCCTATAAACAAATTCTCTAACTGCTTCTTTTTATGTCAGGATATATATCATACAATCAGTGTGGATGGCAGTGGGCTCAACTCCAGAACTTGACCCAGTGTGATATGTCTCCAAATTGGGATGCCACATTCTAAAATGTTGTGGGTAGAAATGACGAGCCATATAACTCTTAATGTAACAACATAGGTGACTTTTATTTTTGTGTTACCACACCAACCTCATACACATGAACTGCCAGAAAGCATATTGTTATTTCTGATAACTATTAATGTGTTGAAAAACAGTCGTATTTCAACAATGCAATCTTACATCATATGACTGTGTGAACCCCAGTTCATGCACTTCCCCCCCTTTCATAAAACTCAGGTGTGATACTCTGTCACAAAGTCATTCAAGGGTCCAGGCCCAGCTCCCACTCAGGCACCACTGGTGGCGGTTCCCTGTCTTCTATAGGTGGAGCCTGGGGGATTCGGGCCGCTGTTGTGTCCATCCATGCAGCAGGCAGTGTCTGAGGTCCTGAGGTATTGCCTGGCCTCTGTCCTAAGGTGGCGGAGTCACTCTATGGAGTTTGTTGTTGGGATTCTTACCCAGTCCTTAGTGGCAATGGTAGGTGGCTTGGTATGACAAGATTTGTCAAAGCAGGCTTTCAGTTGAATTGCTGAATTGCTACTGTAGCAGATGCGATGCCCACTGCAGGCTGCAGCTGAGGAGGTCGAAGCTTGTGCAGGGGCAGCCAGAGTTCCTGGCCCAGAATGAGCAATGCGGGTGACACACTTGTGAGTGTTGTGAGGCCCGGTAGTGCAGGAGTGTTTGGAGCAAGCTTTCTGTGAACATGCTGTCCTGTGCCATATGTGCCCTGATGCCATTTTTGAGTGTCTGGTTGAGGCACTCTACTCCCCCATTTGTCTGGGGGTTGTAGAATGCTGTACAAATATGATGAATTCCTTTGTTGGCCCGGTAGGATGTCAAATCTTGCGAGAGGAATTGGGGTCCATTATCTGATGTGATTGTGTCTGGAAGACCCCAGTGGGCAAAGTGAGCCTGTCTACATTCACCCGAGTCATAACTGAGCCCACTGGCATGACTTCAGGCCACTTAGGGTGGAGGCCATAGGTCACCACCAAGTAACCTCTGATGGGGGTGTACCCCATGGATTTCCCTGCAAATGTCTAGCTGCAGGTGTTCCCAGGGGCATTTTGTGGGGGCCCCGTCTTGCTGCCCCAATGAGGGCTTCTATGTTCCTGTCAATACCCGATACCTGGCCACCACACAGAGTCCCGGTATCTCTGTTTGACACATACAATGTACATGTGGCCAGAGAGAGAGTTGGGATTCACTGTGCAAAGGCCACAGGCCACACAAGTGTCATTCCAGCAAGACAACTCCTCTCTGACTCTGGAGCAGGGTGTGAGTTCCTCAGGTACCTTAGCTGGCCATTCTTCCCTGATGTAGGTCGCCATCTGGTGGAGGACAAGGTCTGATGCTGAGGTGTTTTAGAGTTCCTGCAGTGGAGAATGAAGGAACTGCACTAGCCCATGCTTTGTTCGATTACTATCAAGATCATCATGTGTGAGTCACTGCCAGACTGCAGATGGAATGAGATAGCAGGTCTGCCACAGCGTTGTCTTGTCTGGGTGTAAACTGAAGTTGGAAGTTGTACAGCTGCAGGAATTCTGACTAGTGATGGAGGCGGAATGGCTTAGGTCCAGTGCCCGACATAGCCAGCCTGACAGCCTGGTGATCAGCTCTGATAGTGAACTTCCATTCATAAAGATACAAATGCCATCTCTCACATGCCCAGACACACACTAAGGCCTCCCTCACTCTCACTGAGTATCCTTGCTCTGTAGGACTAAGGGCCTTTGAGGCAAAAGGAATGGGTTGTTCCACTCCATCCTGTATTTGGGAGAGGACAGCCCCCACAGCTGCAGCAGAGGCATCACATATAATGATGGTGGCGCTGGCTAGATCAAAATGGTCAAGGATAGGTGGAGAGGTGAGCTAAATCTTCAGGAGGTGCACCGCCTCTGAGCACTCTGGTGTCCAAAGTCAGGGTTCATCTTCCTTCAAAAGGTGACACAGGGCTGCAGTGGTGGCTGGGTGCTATAGAAGGAAGCAGAGGTAGTATGCTGTTATGCCCAGTAAGGAGGCAACATGAGTGGCAGATGTGGGCTCTGGTAGTCTTTGGATTGCTTCTGTGTTGGAATGAATTGGGGAGATGCCCTCGGCCAAGAGATGGAAACCCACATACTCAATAGCAGGTGCTGCAAACACACACTTCTCACTGTTGAGCATGAGGTGGTATTTGGCCAGTGCCTCCATCACCCTATGGAGATGTACATCATAGATCTTAAGGGTGGGGCCATGGACCACTATGCCGTCCAGATAAATGACGAGCCCTGAGATCCTTGTGAGGATGGACACCATTATTTTCAGGAAACAGCTGGGGGCAGACCCCAGCATGAGTGATGAAGACAGTGAGATTGTGATTGCTGGGGTGTAGGGGAACTTGGAGGTAGCCCTGGTGAAGATCCAACTTGCTGAACACTGTTGAGCCATGTAACAGGGTGGTGAGCTCCTCAGTGGTGGGGAGGGGGTATTTGTCTGGTATGACAGCCTTGTTAACTGCTCGTAGGTCTGTGCAAAACTATAGGCATCCTGACTTTCCCCTGGCTAGCACTATGTTGGAGTTCCATGGTGATGCACTGACTGGCTCAAGGATACCTTCCTCCTTGAGGCACTGCAGCTCAGCTGATACTTCATCATGCAGAGAGAGGGGGATGCGGTGTAGCAGTATGACTGGCTTGACTGTGGCGTTGATCAGCGACTGGTGAGCAAAAGAAGTAAGGTAGCCGAGACTATCGAATAATGCTGGCCATTGCTGCTGAATTGAGGTGGACATGGTCCTAATCACCACCTGTCATCTCGGGTGGTGAAGCCAAAGGCGAGAAACATGTCCAACCCTATCAGGTTAGCTCCATGGATGTGATGTGAAATTTGAACGTCAGAAAGGGGTTCCCCCTGTACTCGACTGGCAGGGGAACAGAACCCATGATGGAGATTACTGCATGTCCATGACCCAGCAGGGGAATGGATGGGGCACTGAGAGGATCTATCTACAAGGAGGGGCAGAGTCACATCCTCAACGATCACTGTGCATGTTTTGAGATTGAATCGTTTGGAGGTGACATTGTAGATGATTGTTGTCTGTAACTGTTCATGTTCTTGCTTTGAATAAGTGATTTAACTTGCCAATTTCTGCAGGCCTGACCTCTTGCTGGGCAGTTTTGGGCTCTAGTTTTGTGTGATGATGAACCACAATTCCCACAAGGCCAATGTGGGCGAGGATGAGGTTGTGACACAACCTGCATGATCTCTGTGGCAGATTTAACTGGAATGCCTACCTTACAAGCGTGAGATAATCAGGTTCAAGCAACAGCTTTTCTCTTATTTTTTCCATGTTGGTGTGTTTTAAGACCTGATCCCTTATCATTGTGTCCTGGAGAGCCCTGAATTTGCACGAGCTTGCGAGCCCCCATAGATTTGCCACATACTGGTGTACTGTCACCGCCACCGACTCTTAATGTAACAACAAAGGTAACGTTTATTCTTGTGTTACTGCACCAACCTCTTACACGTGAACTTCCAGAAAGCACGTTGTTATGGCTGACAGCTATCAACATGTGTTGTATTTCAACAATGCATTCTAACATCATATGACTGGGCAATCCCCAGTCCATGGACGTTAATGACATCAGAGCTCAAATAACATACTATTGAATACTACTATTTATTCAGTCTAAACCTACTGGTGATGTTTGGTGGTACAGTAAAGTGCATGTCCCAGTGAAATGTAATCAAGTAATTCAACAAATAAACAACACATTATGCTCTCAGCATCGCCACTAGTGGTCAGGAGATGTACTGCAAAGAAAATAAAGTGTGAATCAAATAATTTGTACAAAAAACAACTTTACTCTCATTACATTTAAGCGTGTTACTCATTTCAAAATGTGAATGCTGCAGTATGACAGGAAAGGAAAAGTGAACCAAATGAACACTGAGCGGGAAAATATTTTATATAGGGTGACCATATTTTCAAGCTCCCAAACCTTAAATGTACTGCATGTTCATGCACATGCACATGTATGCATTTATACACGTACAATAGGCGTTTTCATCAGGACGGGGGACAGTTATTTCAGTGCTTAGCACCCCTGCTGAGCGCACCTCTCAACACCATGGACAGCAGATGAAAAATTATGTTTGGTATTTGTCAGTGTGCACATGCGCCGGCTAAATGGCCGACTGTGACACATTCTCTGTCAGCTTTTTTTTTTTTTTAAACAAAACAAGGTACAGATCTCTTTGTGGTCTATAAATAACTTTATAGGCTAAAACATTAAAATAACTTTAACTTACATCTTCACAATGCCATGCCACAAGCTGGTCGTGAGTTTACAAAGATCAAAATGTCAAAACATTAAATTACAATCGCACCTCGTTAATAATAAACACTGAGAAAGAGCCTTTAAAGAAAGTTACCTTTAAGAAGACTGCCAGGTACTTTACGCTTTGCAGTCTTTCTTCTTAGTTAGAGTTTCTTTTCTGGAGCTCTCAGCTCTCAGGAAAACTACCGCTGATATTTGGCTGTCTTAATATGATCCGCATATCAGCATTTCCACTGTGCGCAACTCTTGTGGTGTGTGCAGAACGCAGTATTTTCATTGCCAGGTACTTTACGAAGGAGAGAGTAAGCCTCATGGAGCTCTTTAGAAAAGACTGATTCTTTCTTCGGCATTACAGCTAACCATTAGCATACTGACATGCTCTGTCAGAAAGAGCCGCAAACCTCATAGGCTAGCAACAGCCTTGACAACGACACATTGATTTACTGACACACATACTGACAAATCAATGTTGAATTCAGACGTGGTGCATTGCTTACGTTTTTATATTGGTTTAAGTAATAGTAATGAGGGGGACAGAACATGATAAATGTCTATGTAAGCGCTGAAAACAAGTATAATATTATAATTATTAGATTAATTGTGGTGAAAACCGGGAGAATTTGGTAGTGAAGGTTAAAAACCAGGACATTTTAGTGTTTTACAGATATTTGTCGGGACTCTGGACACCCAGTTTGGACGTCTGGTCACCGTAATTTTACAATGCGTCATCTTTGATTTTAATATAATGAGTCTCATCAGGACAGCATCAGTTTTGGTCAAAGTTTCTTTTTCTTTATCTTTGGATACACCCCGTATTGCTTCTATTCTGCTTGTGGTGTAACCGCCAAAATATCACAAATGAGCTCTAGTACACATTCAACACCACAGGAAAATATATTAAATTGCTACTAAATGGCTATGAGTATGCACAATAATTTTTACCCATTTAATAAATTTACCATTGTTGTTATTTCCAATATTTTTACTGATCACTGATTGTTTTACGCACCTGTCTGTGTTCACTTTGGTGTCAGAGTCATTCATACATGTCATTAAATTGGTTTATATTTTTATAACATAAGGCATTTTTTAGGTCAGGTTGAATAAAAGTACCTCCAAAAGGGAATAACCAGCAAGCACCATTGCCTAAAGTATGTAGTGATGTCCCAATTCAGTACTAGATATGATAATACTCGCTACAGTAAAAAAACAGCTTTACTTCCTTCCTTTGTACATCCACACTGAACGGTTCTTCTAGCTAAACACACAAATGCAAAAAAAACCCTCCTCCCTCGTAAAAAAAGAAAAAGAAAATCTATCGGCTAGATTTTCCCTCTGTACTCCCAAAGGTCTCTCACTGGAGGAGAAACAACACATGCAGGAAGTGAGGTGGGATGTTCGGAAAGCATTTAGTGGATCAATATGCCAGGCAAGAGAGGGGAAGGGAGATAGACAGACAGAGAGGGAGAGGGAGAGAAAGAGAGAGACACCCAGAGCCCAGGGGAGAGAGAAGTCTTGGGGGAACAGCTTGTGCTTTTCAAGAGTACTGTTACACTTCTCATTCAGTCTTGTTAGGAACATCCAACTCAGCAGCTTTTTCCACCCGTCTGAGTAAAACGCTGTGAGGTACGGCGGTGTGAGGAGAGGTAAGTAAGGCTTGTGGGTGATGTCACTGGTGTCTCCCTGAGGCCACAGTCGGCTTTAATATCTAATCGCTGACCATTTCTCTATCCCTGACTAAGACTGTTAGACCATCTACCAGACAACTGTCTGTCTTCAACATTTTAATGTTGACTCCTAAATTCAAGATAGAGATTTAAATTTATTTCTTTTATTCTAAAATAAAACCTAAAAATCTGCCTTTATAACTTAGCTTATTGTTGAAAGCTTGATTAAAGCATTTGATTAAAGCTTGACCATGAAATCTTGAAACTCTCCAGTACCTGTTTTGGTCCCATAGAACAGAGCATTCTTTAAATTATAGTAAAACACAGAAATCTTTAAGATTTTCATTAATTTGTTGAGGTTTTTTTCCTGCTACTTTTATGATTATTTTCTTTAATTGTTAAGACCAATAACCTAAATTATTTCTATCAAATAATCTTATTATTTTTCAATTAATTAAAATGAATTGTTTAGTGTATAAAGCATCAGAAAATAGTGAAAATGCCCTTCACTCTAAAACCCAAAAATATTTAATTTACAGTGATTTAAATAGAAACAACACCACTTCCTAACATTTAAGAAGCTGGAACCAGATAATGTTTTTGCTCGATATTTGACTTAAATGATAATTGATTGTTGAAATAGTCGTAGTTATCAATTGACTAATCTCTCACACTCTAAATCTCACACATATATAATAGCAATAAAAGAACAAAAACAAAGTATGACAAAATCAGCACTCACCTTCTTTCAACATGCCAACTTTAAGACATTTCATGAAGCGGCAGGCTTGGCACGACTTGCGTCTCCTTTTGGTGATCTCACATTCATTGGTGGCCGGACAGCTGTATTCAATATTCCCTGCAGAAGATTAGAAAAACACATCGTCATTAACTCTGCATGAACAAAAGGTGCACATCAACAAATAAGAAGAATTTGTTTTAAAATGATTGCATAGAATAGGAGACCAAATCAAAATATTGTAAACAACAGGCACAGAAAGACAGTAAAAGACACAACACATGTATGTGCATACACACACATACACACCTGTCCCAAGGTGACCCCATGTGACACTCCTGAAGGAGAGTGGGGTTTAGTGGCATTTTGATGGGACATGTAAAAAGTGCCTCTCCGCCCAAGAGTCCCACCCCCATTTGATTCACAGATAAATTAGCTTCATTAATGCAGAGCATCCTCTCTGCAAGGCTCACCACAACCCCATCCAGCCCATTCTTCTTCACCTAAAGGATGATGGGAAAGCTGCCCTGCCTGAACAACACAAGGACTATGAGATGGACGCACAGCCGAGTGCGCTGCATAATGTTCTCAAGTAAAGACCAAGAGCTGCTGCTAGACTGGCCGATCTAAGGCTCCCATATCATGTAGCAAAGCTTGATATATTATTCAAGTCCGTCTAGTCGGTTGTCGGCTCACTATGGAAATATTTCCTATGCAATCTAATCACTCGGTTCCAAAAACAGCCAGAAATGCAGACATATTGAATCCGCTGCCATGTAACCGCTGCCTGTCTTTCTCACCAGGTACCACTTAACATTTTTTTTCGGACCATTACACACTCACTTCAAATAGTTGACGTGACCCCAAGAATCCAATGACAAATCCTCTTTCTCAAGTATCCAAATCCCTTGATTAAATGTTTAAACAATGTCCCATAAGTACAGAGATGTATTAATGGTACCTAAAAACAGCAAACCAGGTGTTGTCTGTTGCAGATCTGCCAAATCTAACCCCCCCCCCCCCCCCCCAACCCCCTCAACCCTCACACACACACATAACCCCCTGTTGGTCAAGGAGAAGGTGCCAACATTTGTCAGGATCCCTGGCATCGATGGTGCCAGCAGGGTCACATGCACAGTGAGGGGTTTGGGGCACCACGCCAGGATGTTGGCAGAGGCTGCTGCTGGTTTCAGGGTGGGTAAAGTCTTTTAAACGGCAGAGGGAAAATTACAGTACAGTGCAGTGCTTATGTGTAGAGACGCTTAAAGACTCACACTGTGTCCCAATTCCATATGACATACTAATTTCTGTACTGAAAGGATGTAACATATACTTACTGTCATATTATGTTGTTTGTGCAAGAAATCATAGATGATTTTGTGCACAAAATCCATACTAATTGAAGAACACACATATTAAAAACGCATGATTTTTTAAAAATGTATTGTTGTTGTTCACTATTGTACCACAATGCAATACTATGGTTTGTTAGTTTACTTACTTGTTAGTTTGGTTTGTTCGTACAAAATGGTGAAGTACATTAATTTCTTGTAGACTACCTGGAAAATTAGTAAATTGTTCATACTGCATACAACTAGTATATAGTTCATACTATATGTAGGATGGAATTGGGATTTTGTACTAATAAAAAATGATAAAAAATGTCCACTGGCAGACGTCAATAAAACTGCAATTTTGAAATGCCACTTTCAATTAAACTTCACACAGAGTAAGATTTAAGTTTTAATACTTATTTTTCTTTTGTTTTTCAAAATCTTTCTTGTGCTGTCTCACCATCATCCACAAATTATTCTAATGTTTTGCAGCTTTGATAAGCTTTTTCATCTCCTTTGTGTGTTGCATTGTGGGGAAGTAGTGTACAGCAAAAGCTCACTCAAAATAATTTGTTTAGTATCCAGGCTAACTTTTTATCAGTTTCCTAATGTGAACACACTACATACTCTGCTTGTAATTTTGCTGCATGGAATTATAGTCACAGGTAAGTTATAGGTTTCCCTCAGTTTTTTCTCTTTACAGACCTTTTCATGTATAAGTTAAGTTAAGTTTGAATCATTTTTTAAATTTATGAACATATTGTGCAAAAATAATAAAGAGGAAATTCATCAGTTTAGAAAAGGTCACATTGACTCAATAATTTTATGGTCATTAAAGAAAACATTTTATGCCTGAATGTATCAAAATAACCTGTGTGTGTGTGTTGGTGAATGTATGTGTGTGTATGAGTGGGGGGGGGGGGGGGGGGGGGGGGGGGGGTTGCATTGGGGTCCAGAATAGTCTTAAATTGCCTACCTCTAAAAGCTCACTGTCGGCATACCCTCTTAGTTAATCAGGTCTTGTGTCCACCTTTATTTCTCAAAGGACATTTCAACCACTCTAATATCCTTCCTTAACCTCTCTTATTTTCCCTCTAAATTTTGATATATTATTATGCCATGCTATTATCCACGCGCTCATCTCCACTCAGGCTGGACCTCTCCTTGTCCTCCTCCTTTACCGAGGCCGGGACCCCCCTTCCTGATTACCATTCCATTAAAGCGGCTTCTCCTTTCAGTGAATGACCACGTCCCCTGTCCCTTGTCCCTCTGCCTCTTATTTAGAGGACTCCTCAGTGTCTCTCTCTCTCTCTCTCTCTCTCTCCTCTCCCCTTCCTCTGTTATTGCCCTGACAACACGTGCCTGAGCTTCTAATTGGCCCCCGTGTCCTCCCCCTTGGGTGTGTGCTGTAAGGCCCGGGGGCAAAGAACAAATCCACACCTCCCACACTCCTTTCTTGACTTTCTCCCAATGAAATGCCTGGTTCTTAATTACAGTCACCCAACACTGATTGTTATTGACTGAAGCTCCCGCGGCTCAGGACGAATGACGGACAGATTAGGTTCATTTCGGGCCTGTCCTCCAACGAAGGAGAGCGAGAGGAAGAAGAAGAGGAAGGGGGGGGGGATCTGTGCAAGACAACACAAAGTCACATATGAGCACTATTTACAGTCCGACAGTGTAGCTGGTCGGATTGAGGCGTGTGCAGCCTTTAGACTACCAATAGGTATTCAAGATATGGATAAAATGCGGAAATTAAAATTTCTCACATCAACGTAACAGCAAAGAAATGTCTAAGCTATCAAAACAACACAGAGCTGTGAGTCATTTAAAACTGTCCAACTCATTTCATTTTTTCAGAATCACTTTAAGATGCTCTTATGTTACATATTGAATGAATGAATCCCTAAAACACATTGTCTTCAGCTCGTAATCATTTATCTATAAAAAACAAAGTGACAGTGAGTGGCTGGTGTCTCGGACAATGTCCACATTCATGTAGATATATTTAAAAATGCATCTTTTCTGTCCGTTTGGCCTGCCATCTAAAATATTTTTTTATTCCCACATGTTTCAAAAATGCCCTCCCATGTGAATAAATTTGAAATTTGTTGTTGTTCTATGCTGTCCGCTTGTCCACTTATCAGTAAAGTTAATAAGAAGTCAAATTTCTGTTGCATCTAAATTTATTTTGATTGCTTATTTTCTATGTCAACACAGCAAATCACACGCTGCTGTGTTTTCACTGACATACTTTACATTTCCCTGTAGAATTTATCAATAGTTTCTGTTCAGCATCCCAAGAAATATCTTGGTTAACAGGAAACATTATCACTGTCAAATATTTCTCCTTTTGATGCTTGTGCTGTCTAACAGCAGAAACAGGAAGCTATAAAAGCTGACTGTAAAGCGTGTTTGGCTCTAGTGAAACACAAAAAGTGATTACAGAGAGTGTTGAAGGCAACAGAACGAGCTTTACTCTGAAGACAGAGTGAAATAATCAGCTATGTTTATCACATCAGCCACAGTTTTTACCATATCTTACCATATGTTAGTAGCGATGCATTTTTACATTTTTTGATGTTTTACTGTTTTGTATTGATTTGGTAATTCAGAGGTGTTTGGACAAAAATCTTTCCTTTTTAAACCTTTTTCAGATTGACCTGTATTCATGTGGCCAAGGCCTCTTTAACCTGCTGTCTAAGTCCATGTCCACAGTCACAAATGATACAGATGAAATTAAAAAAAAAATCTGCATCTCAGTTTGTGGCATATTATTGCTGTCCAAGTGATTATTCTGGAATAGTTCCCGCACATGGCAGAGTCGATGCCAGACGTACGATTCGCATGCAAACACATCAAAAATCAAAACCCAGAGCAGATTTACAGTCTGGGTCTAATGCCTGCTGTAGACACTCGTAATCACTACGTCGTATTAAACCCATAAGAGCAGACAGTTGGACACCAGCTCTGAGGTACACGTGACACACATGACAATCACAATGGATTCCTTATCCGGTCAATGTACTTTCTTGGTAATCACAAGTATCATAATTAAGATAAATAGTATTTATAATGATCACCATAGAAAAATAACACCTTTGTGGCAAAAGTGACGGTACACCTGGATTAAAGGGTTATTTTGCAAACACCTTTTTTTTCAGTTTTAACTGAGAGTGTAAAGACACTGGAGATCAGCTCAGGTGAGCCAGTGAAAGCTGAAAGAGGAGTTGGGGAATACCTTGTATCGTCCTTTTGAAAAAGGCTTTGCAGGCCTCACAGGAGGCCACCCCGTAGTGGTACCCTGAGGCAATGTCGCCACACACTAGGCACAGCCTCTTGGGAATGGCATTGAGCATGTACTCGCACTTGATTGGCGAGTCGTCTACCACGCCACCGGCGCACTCCTCGTAGCGGCGTAGGCAGGCGCCACCACCTCCGAGCATGCCTGGGTTGAACATTGGCGGGGAGTCCAGGGCGTGTGAGCGTCCGCTGCCGCCGTTAATGTAGCCGCCACTGGCGTCAGAGTTGCCACTGGGACTGTGGTGACTGCCGGTGTCTACTAGCGAGGAAGAAGGACTGGAAGGTTCGGTTTTGACGTAAGAACCACAGCTCGAGGATAGGTGCCGGTCTTCAGAGGGCATTCTGGTTAGCAACCTGGATAAACACACATGAGGCCAGAGATGCAGTTAGTTTTGGTGATTATTTTAAAAGTGATACATAGTGTGACAAAATGTAATATTTCAATCAATGTGACAGCATGAAGTAAAAAAATAGACCAAAACTGGAAGTACAAGGCTTTCAGACATCAGGGATATGTAAATGGGGCCTCACATGAAAATAAGTTATGTTTGTGTAAAAGAACAGAGATACAAAGAACTTCATATAAAAGGAAATATACATCAGAAAAGAGCAGTATCAATGAAATTATCACCACTAACAAGTCTGACAAGATGTACTGAGCGTTGCTTTCCTCCATCATCGCCTGATCATCCTGTGAGAGATTCATCAGCTGTGATGGAGCACTCCGCTCCTGAATGTAACCGGTTCATCCGAGTTTGATAGATTGTGTTACAGACACAACCATTAATGTGTTGGAATGCGAAGTGATATACTACAGCAGCTTATTTCTCTCAGGCAAAATGGTAACTAACGACCATGTCAACAGATGCCCCATACATCTTGCACTACAATGCCCACAACTGGTCGGCTGCCAGAAGTAAATGAATGAATGAAACTTCAGAAGGCTTTTAATGGACGGAGAGAGGTGTTACACTCAGCATATGGAAGATCATGGGTAATACATGACCCAATCAATAGTCCCGGTTAGTTTGCCAATGAACGGTGCTGGGTTACGGTGGACTTAAGTGGGAGGTTTGGGAGGCTGAGGAAGAGGGACCTGGGATTAAGTTCCTGAATCACAAATTTCATTATAAAGTTTGGGAACAGGCCGAGTTAAAGAAAAATATTGCTAATAGATAAAAAGCAATTTCAGTTTCAAAATAATTACTACATATTATCAAAAATAAAATGTTCCTGCAGATACTGCTAAAACCTTGAGTTGTGCTTTAAAAAAGAAACCTTTTTTTACGGCTTATTTTATTTGTAGCTCTTGGAGGAAATACAAAATTCTCTGTTTTCAATGGAGTCTTGTAAATCACTTGTATGTGCATGACATACATAAACAACAACTACATCTCCTACTATTGTCAGACAATTATTTCTTTTCAAGGCAGCAAAGCTTTTGTATGTTGTCATACTTGCAGTAGCTTCAATAATATTCGCTGAAACAAAGCATGAAATTAGGCCTGGGTCGGTGTTAGAACTGCTGGCACTGTCTGTCACAGTTGGGGCCGATCTTACACAACTTCGGTGCAACAGTACGTGCTGGTGAGTTGTAAATATTGGATGAGAGCGGTGGAAAACCATGTTAAGAATGTCTGAAACTAACAGCAAGCTAATGCCGGCCAGATTCCTCAAAACTTTTTTGCCCTTTGCTACCGAGAGCCGTTTTTCAAATTTGGTGTTGTGGTTAGGAATGAATTTTCCCCCTGTTGCTGCTTTGCATAAGTGTTTATATAAAGCCATGAAGTCATCAGGCCCTGACAACATGAAACCTCTCTTTTAACTGCTAACGGGTAGCAGGTGGAGGGAGGGTGGAGGAGGAGATAGCCTCTACCCCTGGGTCCAGATCAGATCTATTGATCCTCTGCTTCCTTCCTGTTCCAGATGAGGCATGAAAAAATAAACCCTCCTCTTACGGGTCCCAGACATTCCTTATGCATTTTTAATCAGTCAGGACTGTTAACATAGTTCGAGATGGAGCGATACAACATTATGTTAGTCTTCATTTTGAGGCTATTGAGGTTTATAAAAGATTCACAGGACTCAAGTTAAATCATGTTAGCAATCAGAATGCACCTATAGTCAATTGGAAGATATATTTTCTTTCATTTCAGGGAATTGGAGAGAGCGGCGTGGTAACAGTTAATACATCATTGCAGCCAGATAGGGGGATTCCCTATGGAATAGTACATTGTGGCATATGTAAAAAGTAGTTCATTCCACACTTAGCACACAGTAACGCTGGGGAGATGTTTTTTGTTAGGTTTAATGGAAATTTCTAATGGGTCCTTTCAAATCTGTCGAAATGAAATAATGGCTCAAACCACCAATTCGCACAGACAGAAATAGCTTCATAGTTTTATAATTTGGTTTCCCCCTCTTATAATAAAGAGACATGGAGTTTTCTAAGCGCAGCCTGACTCTCCTCAACCCGCCCCGCTCCCTTGGCAACACACACATACACACACATTGCACCTAATATCTAATGAGGTAGTGTTTGCTCCGCCGCGCAGAAAAATGGTACAAACCGAGCAGACAAGCAAGACTCATCCGACAGACGTGAAGGTCACTTGCTTTCTGTGTTCTGCTGTTCTTAGAGGCCCAGACGGTCCCACAATGGACACCTCGGAACAACAGACACACAGGTTTCTGAAAGAAAGCGTCTAGACACTGCTCCATGTAAAAACCGGAGAGCTCTGTCCAGAATGTTCAATATGACCGACACCAAAATATCACACGCTCAGAGAAGTGACCGCTGCTTTTTATTTTTTTTTGAATTTTTGAGCCAAAGTATGATGGGTGTGAAAATGTCCCACCAGAGCAGCTTAAAATCTCAAATGTTTGTGTGCCTGTGTGTGTGTATTTTGGCATTCCTCCTCATGCTGGCAGTGTTGTAGATCCCCTGCTTCCCTACATAAATCCTGAATCCATCCACCTCTTCTCTAAACCATGAAATATGTTTTCCAGCCTCCGAATTTCAGCACAATAAATTTTCACCAGCAGTCAAACCCCTCCCCCCCCAAAAAAACAAAAAAAACCCCAAACAAACCCAAAATGCATATTCAAAGCAAAGCTCCTCAATGACCTCATGCTATCCTTGAATTGACAAGTGAAAGGTTAAAAATCCAGTCCTACGTATTTTACTATGTATTTTCCCACTGAGGGGAAATATTATTGTTGAGCTCGGGGTTAAGCTTGTAGCAAGGAACACAGCGTAAATCATGGTGCTGAACACACAGTTGAACATGGAAGCGCAGAAGGACAGAGGCAAGGAGCCATGCATGAAATTAGTTCATTAATCTTTCTATGATAGGCTGTCCTTGTTTGGGGCAAACTCTATCAGCTTTAAACTGAGTGCCCCTTCCTGCCTGACACATAGATTACAATGTTAGTCCGCAGCAGAGGTGTCTGGGAAATGAATGGTCATGGCGGGCGGGAAAATGGGGTAGCGTGTGTCGCTGAAGTGTTAAGTAGTAACAACAACATGCGCGTGACATAGCGTTGGAACAAATGAAGGTCATCAAAATATGTGTGTGTGCTCTAAAAATTTAAATGCATGATTCATAAACTGCTGCTAATAATGTAGTCGGATTTTAGAGAAGAGACATTAGTCAAAATACGTTTATAAGGCACATAGTTATTAAAATCCGTAAGCTGTGCATGTCTAACACTGCAGTGTCAGTTAAGCACAAACACACCTGGCTCCACACTTATTTCCATTACTTAAAATTAATATATAAAATTCTAGTCAATACCTGTCAGGTTCTGAATTGTTGAGTCCATAAAGCTCCTTACGATCTGCTAATAAGCTCTGAATAAGATAAAGGATAACCACACTTTTGCTGTCTTTGCCCTTAAAATGTGGATATTTTTACCTCAATCAATCAGTTTTCAAAAAACTTTGTAAGACTCACTTATACTACCTAACTGAGGACATTTTTAAATGTTATTCCTGGTTTAATTTGTATTTTGTTATATTGTTTTTCTGTTTGTGGCAGGTTGACTCTTTGTGCTGGTTTGGTTTTATATATTTATATTATGGATTTCATTATACTTTTATGTATGTTCCAGTACATATGCATGCTGCAACAAATGATTATTTTAATTATTGATTAACCTGCTTTTTTTTTCTTGGTTAATCAGATATCATTTGCTTTATAAAATGCAAGGAAATAGTGAAGCATATCATAAAACCACCAAATATTCAGATGCTGGGACCACAGAATTTTTAAATTTTAAAAATTGTTGCCTATTAATTTTCTGTCAATCAACTAATTGTATCTGCAACAAGTAATTTAAAGCTGACATTCATGTTTTGTGCTTTATGTGTGAATTACTTTGTCAATTTTCTGTGGTAAATATTTAAAGCAGTGTAGCACTTACTTAAAAGGAAATTTCACCGCTATAAATATGATGTTTTTTTGAAACTAGGTCACCTATGTAGTAGAAATGTGCAATTATTTTTTAAATTGGTGTCCTATGACTAGAGAAAACTGATAAAAAGACCGTAACTTCCCCTTTTGCTCTCAAGGATCCTACAACAACCAGAATGCATTGCTGAACCCATTGCTGGTGGGTTTCCCAGCAGGGTGGCCGGTTAGCAAAGACAAAATTAGTGAGCAGCGTTGTATCTCTTTACTGAGGCTTATTAAAAAAAAAAGGTTTTCCTCGTCAGTCTGGATATATCATACCGGTGTGTAAGGATCAATAAAACAAATGGCGCGCTGGAGTTGGTTATGTTGATCATTGCAAACTTACCGATACACGAGCCAGAATGCTGCCAGACCACATCGGTGCCAGTGGACAAAACACCTCTGAGTCTGCGGTCTCCATTTCAGCTTGGTTTGGGAAACAATCATGGATGAAGAGGTGAAAAACTGCAAACAAATGCTGTTTCTTTTATCGCTTTGGACGATGAGGAACCGGGACCAGGTTGTGCTCCATTTGGATGCAGCCACATAAGTTACAAGTAACACGCAGTCGCTGTTGTGCTGTTCTGTACTCAGAGCTGGCAAAGTCCGATATAATATTCTGTGAGAAAACAAATTCAGGTTTACCGAAGCACCGTGAAGTTTGTTGCAGAGTTTTCAGTTCTGTCTCCGTTCTTTCTGACGATCCTCACCGGGCACCGATCGATGCTGCAAAGCCGCTCTGGCACCTCTCTTTCGGCTGCTGCTGTAACTCTGCTGGTCGCTTACTTCTCCATACTCTGTTTTGTCTGATTCCACAGCATGATATTCAGCCTCATACGTTGTAATAGTGGCGCCACCTCTCTGCCCTGACATTATATTGTAAAGCTAGTTGGTTTTTTTTGTCTTAGATTCATTTTTTCTGTCCACCTGAAAATTCTCTAGGTCTTTGTCGGTGGAATCACAGAGAAACTCAGCACTGTGATGTTTGTGTGTCAGGCTATGGCTGTAGCGTAGCTCCGGTGATCGCTTCCTCCTCCAGACTCTGTTGTGTCTGATTCCACAGCGCGCTATTTGGCCGTGTATCTTGAAACTACTTTTCTTCCAAATATACTGATATTTTAAAGTATTTAGTACGATATTTTAGTGTGATATATTAGCTTTTCCCTATCGCTGGCGTAACACGGTCGACGGAGTGTTCTGAGAGACCCACCTTTGACCATCCTTGAAGGCACCACTACTGAAAATGAGGAGTCTAAGGCAGATCTGCAAAGTCCACCAGGTGACAAAAGATGCATCATTTTGCAGACATTTGCAGCTGGATGAAGAGGGATATTTTATTACAGGGGAGACAGAAAAAAGTTTAATGTCATAGGAATCAACTTGCAAATCGGTGAAGCCGTCCTTTAAGTAGCACTTACTTGGCTACTTGAGCAAATACCGTTGTTCAAGAAGGTCTTGGGTTATTGGACACTTTTATGATTGCTGAGTAAGTGGATCTTATGTTTGGAATATTCACCACAGATTTCTGTCCTCAAGGTGGAATGAACTGAACCCCAATGCTGTAAATTTAGTTGTTAATTTCAAACTAAATCTTTACTTAAATGTTGCCGCTGCTGGTCAAGTTAATAAGTTCAAGTACTTTTGTACCGCACAGCAGATACACTTTGTTTCTGATTCACACACACACACACACACACACACACACACACACACACACGCACACACACAACTTTCAGCATATGGCCTCTTCAATGTCACTGCCACGAGGAGAGATTGCATAGATTTCCCACATGGATGAAGACTCCTTACCTGGAGTATCAACCCCCATCTACATACACGTCCACCACCTCCAGGAAATTGCTCTCTCTGCAAAGTCAAACACACCCCTAACTGCCTTTTAAAAAGAGACAGAAGAAGGAGGTTATGGGGGAGAAAGAATAAACGAGCAGACTTAAGCCGTCATTGGGAATCAGAGGGGGACTCATGAGGGACAGTTACGATATTGATTTCATAAATAAACAGAGATGGCCATCGATCCTAATGTTATTTTGCATTTCAATTACTGCCCAGAAACATAACCTTCAAACGTCTGCTTCTCCACACTAATAACATCCACTGATAATCACAAGCGAGTCTTGTCTGGTGCAAATTGGCTTTTCTCTCTCTCTCTCTCTATCTCTTTTTTCTTTTTTCTTTTTTTTTAACAAATGTGTAAATGACACAACTTTGCATTTGCCTAATGGTATTAGAGCATGGACTGAATTTCAAGTGAGACTCAAGCTGATACAGTAAGCGCTCCGGTCAATTGACACAATGCAAATTAACGTGGTGAAGAGGAATTAAGTTCACAATGTGAGACCTCGTGAAGCTACGATGAGGCCCATTAAATTAAACATGCTGGCTGACCCACACTCCATGATTAGACGCACTGCTTCTCGCGCGCGCGTGTGTGTGTGTGTTAATTTCATTTGATCAATAAAACAAACTCATTCTAAGAAGTCCTCTCAGAAGCTTGCATTCAGCCTGAGCCCAGGAGAGCCACATTCATGTTTTCATTGAGTAGTGGCTGCAAGAAAAAAAAAAAAAAAAAAAAAAGCAAGCCATCTACATCCTGATGAATTCAGAGTCCTTGACAGCCCGCCTAAAGGATATATCTATATCAAGAGGGGGTCATGAAATGTAATGAAGTTATTTCTCCTCTGATGCTGTCAACCAGCACCACCCTCCAATACTGCTGGGCTGCACCCTCGTATGTAGCAGCTATTGCCATTAATAAACATGTCACTGAACACTTGGGAAACAATGTCATGAGAAAATACAGCGGTGGGCTTAAATGTTTTAGAATTGTTTTAGTCTCTGGTCATTTTTTCCCTCAACATCTTCATGAAAGCTCAATGCTGACGATTAAAGAAAAGTTGGAAGGACGCAGCATTTTTTCCCCACTATGTGAACACAACACTGCACTGTCCCACCACCTGCTCCCTCCATCCATCAGTGGACTCTTACATTCTGTTGGCTTGCCCATTCCCAGTCGATTTTACTTGTCAACTTTAAGATGGGATACATCACACCAGGGTGTTTTAATAATTTTCATCCATTTTCAGACACAAATCAACAGTGACTGTGTTACTTAAAGTGCAGGGAAAGCTATTTCCTTGCAGTGCGGAGCGGTGAGCTGGAAGCAGTAAACTTAGTACATGAATGTTACCAGAACTTGAGTAATTAAAGCTTTTCAGAAACGTTTAAATTCAGTTTACTATTACTGACATGCTCAGAAATGCTTTTTGAAGAACATATGGAAGTAGCGATAAGACTAAAATTTATCAGCAAGAGCGGAAAATCCTATACAGATATCAAATATCACCTCATAAATCTGTTTCAAAATACTGTATGAGGCAGACATACTTAAGCAGCTACCATGTAAAATCTCAACTTTGGCACATAACAATACTCTGCATGTCAGTAAGATACATTTCAGCTTGAGGAGACCTCCAGTTACATTTTATAATGCCTGAACCCAATGCCTACTGCCCCACAGCAATAAGCAACTTAACGCCACGGGTTTAAATCATTTGCTATGATTTACTGTATTTTTTATGATATCACACAATTTCTCTGTTGTTATTTAAAGTTTAATGTTCCTCTAAAACAGGCGATGAATAAATTACACAAAAAAACCCCAAAACAAAACAGTTTTATATTAAAACCAAACTGAGCATTTTTAAAATGTCTCATTTATGAAATATAAAGTTGTTTTCTTTAGTCATGTCTCACAAAACAAGTGATTAGATTATGGTATTTTTTTTAATCTATTTATTAGATAACGTTATTATATATATGTGTGTTATCTGTGGTGAGCAATGGGAACATTTCTCAGATGTGTTATGAACACAAAAGGACCATGTGCATAAGCAGTATGATAAATGCAATGCATGATAAGATTTTGTGTTTCTCTTAACAGACACAGTCAGGTGTTTCCATGATATGGCGCCGCTAAAATTAGATCCCAGGTCAGTGTGTGATTCTTTGGTCTCATCTGTATGTGCGCACACGTGTGTGTGTGTGTATGTATGTATGATTGTGTTTGTGTGTGTGTGTGTGTGTGTGTGTGTGTGTGTGTGTGTGTGTGTGTGTGTGCATACATTTGACCGCTTGTGCTTATGCATTCCTATTTGTTTGCCTGTGAAGGGCACCTATGGGAACAGCAGGTGGAACAACAGAAAAATGGGTCTGATTTATTGGAGCAAACTGAACCTAAACAACATTTAAACCGTCAGGAAAGTCAGCAGAATACAGATGCTGTTTGTGAAACGGTTATGACTTATCACAGAGACATACTAAGGTTCATCATTTTAAAATTAGCAAACAATTACTTGTCAAATATTTAAAGAACAGGAAAAGCTTGTATCTATTTTTCATAATGAAGATATAAAAGGTGTTGAAGAAAAGATGTGTCTTTCATTAAAACTTTAAAAAACCTCCAGAATTTTTCTCTCTTCAGGATTTTCAAATGGTGTCAAACTGAAAACAATGAAGGCAGAGTGGCAGATTTTAATATAATATATAATATAATGGACTCTGGTCCAGTTCTTGTTCTTTAATCGACACTTAAAGTTAGAGCCTATTTTCATTTTGATTACACACCAATTCAAATTTTTTTTATTAAAATTTGGTTCACAAAAGACCAAAACATTCCTCATGTGGATATTTTATAAAGGTTAAATCATAAGTTCACAACATTTAAACAGCTTAGCATAGTATTTACATGTATATAAAATAACATTTTTCAATTATTATTATTTTGTTTTTTACTAAGAGGAAACACTGTGGCAATAACCAGCCCTCGACTAGATTTATAACCGTGAGTCATTTATGTTATCGATTAAGAGGGTCAAAAGAGGACAAACTGTCTAAATAGATATATATGTGCGTACAGTATATTATAATTATTTCTCACAATAATGTGAGGTGCCTGATTAGCTAATTTTAGTGTGTGTGTGTCTCACACTACGTCCTCAGCAGAGATGTAGTGTGAGAAGTTGACGTTACAGTCGACAGACGTCTCACCTGGGGCCAAAAGGTTGGTCACTGAGCCAAAAGTCCTCAAGGAGTTAATTCAATCCCCCGAAGCCAAACCTAACTATGTACAGCTTTATGTGACACTAAAAGCAGAGATTTACAGCGTACAGCTACATTTACTTCCAGTTGGTAAACTGTATGATAGTACGTGGATTATTTACTGTATATCACATATTATAACCTTGATTAAAATATACTTTTGCTATAAAGAGTGTACAAGTTTCCTAAAGTTTATAGTCATGACATGTTTTTTTTATTAATAACTTTTTATTAAAGTTTACTGCTCCGTTAATAAAATATATTCATCATAACAATTAAATAAAGAAGAAGAAGTACTTTATTGATCTCCGTGGGGAAATTGATCCTCTGCATTTGACCCATCCTACACACACACACACACACACACACACTGGGAGCAGTGGGCAGCCGCAGTGCAGCGCCCGGGGACCAACTCCAGTTCTTTTGGCAATGCCTTGGTCAGGGGTACTGACAGGAGTATTAACCCTAACATACATGTCTTTGATGGTGGGAGGAAATAGGAGCACCCGGCGGAAACCCACGCAAACCCGTGGGGAGACCCGTGCCGCTGCATTAATCTCAGGAAGAACTCTATTATTGGGTGGTGAGTTTGTAAAACATCTGCATTTCTACTTTACTTTGTGGGGGTTTTGTGTAAAGTTGGTATTAGTGTGTCATAAAAAGTGCTGTCCTATCAAATCTGACCCAACGGTCCTCCAGTCAACAGAGAAGAACATCTGAGAGCTTCAAAACATTTACATTTACACATTCACACACTGTGCACACAGTCACATATGCATACACATACGTAACCAGCTACTGACTCGCCCACACACACGCATATTTTTGTACGCATCCATATATGCAGAGTTTACATGCAGATGTATACAAACAAACCCATCAGCAAACCCACAATGTACACACTAAGATTTGACCTTTTATCTTTTTTTTATCATTTAAATTCAGTTTAAAATGTTTTTAACATGTAATAAAAAAATATAAGCCGTCTGTTAATTCAATAGGAGTGTATTAAACGCTGTTTTACAGCTTCTGGAAATTGATGATTATGCGAAAAAGAAGAGCTCCGGGTTGTGGCCTTTTTTAAACTGCACTGCGATCTGCACAGGAGTTGTAATATTGAATGTCAAAGCCTTAAGAGGCAGTACAGGAAACTGATCTATTTAAACACATTAAAAATAAATGAAATCCAGATCTATTACTTTTAAGTGAGGGATCAAAACAACTGACAAATTCTCTAAACACGTGGTTAAACAATATACTTCTGAAACAATTTATGTCCATTCACTCAGAAATACTCTGTCACTCATTTGATTGTAGTAATTAATTTCATGTACATGATGTGTATCATACATTTTACTGCGCTGTTGAAATAGTTTGAATAGTTAATTACTCCATATGTTACTTCAGTGCAATCTTGTATGCCAGTAATCTAAAATACCAAAATAAAATGGTAATATGACAATGCTGCAAAATATAAAACCACTTTAAAATAATTATGACGTATCTTTTGTAATAAAAACAGTTCCTGTTGTTTGCAAAAAGTTGTATCATTTCTCAAGTCGACACAAAAGACATTTGCAGCACGAGGCTATGTTAATTCACTTTTATAAGCTTTTTACACTTGATTTTATCTACAGTTGCAGCTCAGACGCCAATATAAACTGTACAAAATTAAAATACACTTACTGAACATTACAGAGGTTATTTTCTTTTATTTGTAGAGAGTCTAATGAAGTTTGAAATATTCCTAATCACAGTCCTGTAAAAAGTGCTAAGCAGGTTAAACCATTCCAATCCCATCTACAGCTTAACATAAAGAGGATCCCAGCAAACCGTCTGCCCGTCATATTTGCTTAAAAGAAAAGATCCTCTTTCTAGGCATGCAAGGAGTGTAGCAGTGACACACGACAGGCTGGTGCTCCATTTGAGATTTAAGTTTCTTTTAGTTACTGTAAAACAAGCTGCTTAATTCCTCCACTCACGAACTAAATTATGAACTAAATGCACAATGACAATATGTGTACGAGCACTGTGCAGCACTTTAATCCTATTTAAAGAGATTTAACTGTATTTTCTTTACACATAAAGCCACTTTGGTGCATATTCCTCCCTCTCAATATAATTTCAGCATGATTTAATCATAAGCACCAAAATTAAGTAAAGTGCAAAATCACAGACCATATAAAAGAAAACAAAGCTTTAACCAAAAAGCAGGCAGGCAGTTATCTGTCTCCTCAAATATAATCTTGTTTATCTGTCTCTCAAAAACACACACACTCTCACACACACTGGGTGACACTACAGTCACAGTTTTCTTTCCCTAGGACACCGTCGGACGCCGGCTGCTGCCAGAGGATAGTCGTCCGCATTAATCTGCCTCTGGCTCTTCCCTGTGGCTGAGGTTAAACCCTGGATCCTGATGCAGAGCAAGACAGCTGTAGGGCAAGAGTCCGACCTGGACTCCCTGCGGGCTACGCTACTGCAGCCTCACTAGCACTACTGAGCTCTGCTGTCCCGTACACGGGGAGGTGGAGCTGAGATAGTGCGAGGAACTTCTTGATTTTTTAAAGTCGTTTACTTTATGCACAAAAAATAATTTACAAATGACTCACACACAGATTTAGCTTCTGGTTTCATTCTGTCTTAAATAAAAATAAAGGCAAATAAGCAAATGAAATCGTGGAATCTAAAATGGAAACAACAGTAGAGATGGGAAAATAAACACTGATGGAGAAAAGATGCAGAAGGACATGCACCTACTGGTTGTGGTAGCAGAGGGGGTCAGGGATGCACAGTTCGGAAACATCCATCAGTCCACGTTAAGCATTCCAGGTGTTGCAATAAAAAAAAGATAAATAAACAGCTGGGGAAAGGCTGGAAGAGGAGATCAGTTCCTAAGTCTCCACATATCTTGATGAAATGTTGGTCAGGTGTTCCTGGGTGTTGTCTCCCCTCCCTCCCCTCTTCAACACACACACACACCCACTCACAAAAAAATAAAAAGCTCCTGCCTCGGCCCAGCAAACTCCAGTCTGCACACACAGGTGCTGCACACTCAGGAGTACGTATGAGAGAGAGAGAGAGAGACAAAGAGTGGATTTAGTGGAGAATCAGAAAGAAGAAAAAGAACCTTGAGGTAGAGATGAAGAGAGGAAACAAGCGTAAAGAAAGGAGGAAGAATAAAGATCAGGGGAGTGACGGGTAAAGACAGAGAGAATCAAAGATAGAGACAGATGGATGGAGAGCAGCAGTGGTGAGAGCGCACTCAGGCTGAGTAAGTCAGTGAGGGGATTGAGTCTCCATTGAAGACGTGGGGGCTCTTTAAGAGGAGGAGGGCGTGGCTTGCTGCATATGGAGCAGCTGCCATTGGTCGGCCTGGGGAGGGCTGTCCTGGCAGCAGCCAATGTGACTGAAAGATTACTGTGGAGGGGACGGGCTAATGGGCGACCAGTCGGTGTCCAGTCATTCACAAGGGAGCGCTGCAAAACACAGAGACACACAGACTCCCCCCCTCCCACCCCCACCCCTACACCCCCCTTGGATAGATAGACAGATAGAGATAGGAGTTTCAGTTTCAGTGGGGTCACAGTTGGTGTTTACAGCTGCAGTACAGTAGTAATTGACAAGCAACAGAAGTAGCAGCACGTCGACTGAGGGTGATTTAAACAGGTCTGTTTACTGTGCTTTAAAGGGCTCAGTGCCAGCTTACAGAGCTAAACTGTTCTCTTTACTCTTTTATCCTCTCCACCGTGGATCTGGCTTTTCCACAGCCTGCCCTCCTTTAAAGTAATGCCAGCTGCTTCCCACAGCATTTCACCAAACACACTGTTAAGAGGAGAAGAGATCTAACAATCCCGACAGAGGCAGGATGTAAAAAAACTCTAAGAGTGTTGATGACCTCGACAGGAATGATAATAATGATGACGACAGGCGCGGTGATGACAGAGAAGTTTGAGTGTATCTTTACCACGTCTGTGTAATGTGGCAGCCATCAGAGGAGAAGCAAACTGTCCCCGTCCCCCCCCCCACCCCCCACCTCCTCCTCCTCCTCCTCCTCCCCAAAACCCCCAACCCACTTCATCAACCCACATTTTCCTGATCGATACAAAACCCATCACACACTCTTATTGATCACAGCGTTGCCGTGTCGCCAGAAGCCTCGGGACAGACTCTGTTTCCCAACCGTCTTTTAAATAACAGGAATTATAAATTTGAACGTTTTCTTTTCATGTCAGTCCATATCAAAGTCACAGGAGCAAAGGCCCAATTGCTCTAATAACAGAGCTGTGCATTCTCAATTAAATTTTTGATCAATATTTTGGCATTTAATGTACTTTCCTGCAGAGGAAAACCAGGATATTGCACTGATCTGATTAAGACATCCAGACATAATCAATAGAAGAGATATGTTTATGTTTTTAATGAGGCAGAGAGAAAAGAGAAAAGGAGAGAGACTAAATGCTCAGATGACATGTATGATTTCACATTAGGGCTGAATATTGGAGCAGAAGTTAATCAAATAAAAAAACAAATGTGGAAATGTTTGTCTGTGCTGTTTTTTTCTGTTTTCCATTTGAAATTTATGATGAAGTTGTGTGCAGGAGTACACTGGAAAAATCCTCAGCCTTTACTCTCTGTACTGTAGCACATTTTATATAGGATAATGTTGTTTTACAGTACATTCAGTTGAGAAATTAACTGCATTTCATTTTCAGCTCCACTGCTGTGTTTGTGTTGCCAGTTTTCTGAGGTGGGCCACAGTGTAAGTCCAGGGCTCATCCGCCTCCCTCCCTCTCAGCCAGCCGGCTTACACAGCGAGGGAACACCGGGCTTCATGGCATCTGACAGGAAATCTATTGAGCGCACAGTCTGTAATCCTACTATCACGCTATCGCCAAACGAAGAAACAGTAATCCAATCATTAAGTCTGTATTTAAGCAAAACAGATTTCCAGCTCTGTAACCAAGAGTGTCTCTTTAAGCAGATCTCAGCCAGTCTGGGATCTAACTACTGTGCATTTGCAGACAGCAGTGTATGTTTTCATAATAAATTTGCTCTCATTTGCTGTTTTTTTTTTTTTATTCTCAGTGATGTATTCCCCATCTCCAGTGCCTCTGAATACTGGATTGTGGCCTTAATTTAGCAGAGAACAGATGGATGGAAAAGGGAATCAGCTTTATTTTTGGAGTAAGTTTTAAGTGAAATATAGGTTTATACAGTACAGCTACACACACAATTGAATGTGCACATACACACTCACATAAAACGTGAATTGTAATTGACCGAAACATTTCCGACAGAAGATCAGAAACACTGAGGTTTAACGTTGCAATCAGCAGCTTGTTTCTGAAAAGCGAAAAAAGAACTAATCGTTATCTGTCAATAAATAGTAATTACATATTGTGCTGGGTTGAGGGACACACTGGGTGTATGTAATTAAATTCCTGATTCATGAGCAAACTGGCCCTTTATGTCTGACCTTCTGACCTCTGAACAGAGACACAGTGTATCACGTGTGGCCCGGTGGCTCAGCAAGCAGCTCAGTGAAGTAAAGCAGAGCAGAAAAACACAACAGGATGAACTGCAGATGATACTCATGACATTTGTTGAATGTTGACTTTGAACGACAAAAAACTCAGAATTAATGTATGATTTGATGTTGCTTTTTCAATCAACAAACAAAATGACATATTTTTCAAAAAAGAATAACAGAAAGTGAAGTAGCTTCCTTAATTCGGTGTGATGTAACGATCAGTGAGCTGCCACAGTAGAAGTGTTTGAATTACTAAGAAGCATTATAGTTTGCAATGGACCTGATGGCTGTAAAGTTTTATTTGGCCCATATTTCACATCAGCCACTGAACACCAGTGAAAGAGCTGCCACGCGTTAAAGATAAATCAATCAATGGCTGCTTTAATCAAATTAATGACAAAAAAAGGAAAAACTACAACAGAAGAAATTAATCAAAACTCCATTAGTTTATTTAGTAATTGTTGGTTTTTATTTACATATAATGTGTTTGTTGCATTATTAACTTTTGGTTTATATTTGAATGGTAGCAAATGACACCTTTCTCTTATAAAGTAAACAACTAAAATTATGACTGAACAAACTGTGCCGTCTTTTATTTCTCAGCTCAGTAGAATAATTAATAAGGAGAAAAAAAAATCTAGAGATTGATATTTATTATCTCTCTTGTTTTGTGAAGGACCATGATCCAAAACAGTATGTAAAAATATTATAATTATATCATGATGCATGTTTACTTGCTGATATTTAACTAACAAAATATATTTCTATTAAGGAACAAGGAGCAATGTGTGGCGCACAACTCTATCTTCAAGGTAATTAATTAGATAAAGTAGAAATAATAATTTGGCTGAAACACAAAGAGTTTGATAATGTTTCTGTTTTGCACCTTTCTGGATGTCCTTTTCATTTAAAGTACTAATTTTATTTTCCTCTGCCAAAACACATCTAATACGGAGTTTGAACCCTAACTGTAAAAATTAAAATATTGTACACAGATAATGCAAACCAGGACAAAATACTGGATGTTTTAAGTTTTTCCACCTTCTCATTCAGCCACAACAACAGAAATATGTCGTTATCCAACTACTTACGTAAAGCTCACTATAGACACTGAATCCCACAGATCCATCATTTGCACATTTCTCTTTCACTGCCACACACTTGTTTGGCTCGTCTGCTGGAGGAGTGTGGAGAGGGATAATTACTATAGCCACAGGGCTGCGTTAATCAGCTGGGTGCATTTGTTGGGTTTTATTATGTTCCACTTCCCTCTTTGGGCCACGCTGACTGAGCCACCAGGACTAGACAGGGCTGGTGGAGGACCGCTGCCGCCCTGCTGCCCGTTCACGCTGGGTTAATAAATGCTATTAGCCTCTATCTCTTGCCTCTTAATTTCTCATTTAACTGAGGACGGTTAAAACAAAACTACACAAGCAGTGGTGTTAATCAGGGACTCGTAGCGGGACTCGGATATCTTGATTGAGAGAGCTGGACTCACACAATGAGGGAGGGAAATGTATGCTGGGATCTCTAGCATGTTTTTGCTGTGACATCACTTCATCATGTGAAATGTCCATGCGGTCTGTTAACACCTGATCATTTAGTTTAGTGGTGGTTTGACGTGTTATCACTGGTAGCAAGCAACAGGCAGAATACGTCCAAAAAGCCAAGTGAAATTCTGATTATTTTTTGGGAGAATATTTTGTATCGTCCATATTCATAGCTTCTCTTATTTGTCTATTTGCACTTTATGTAAGCACCTGCAGCACTTATAGTGTGTTTACATGTTTTCTAATTATATTTAGATGATGAATCAATACTTTTATCACCTGAGCAGTCTTCATCCAACTATTTGATTGCATTTTATTTAGTACATAAACTGCATTTTTTCTCTATTGTCATCATTTCAAAAGAACATTTCTTTTTATGAACTTCTAAATTATATAATCCACTTTTATTGGTGCTGTCCTGTACTGTGGCACCAACACTATCCAGGTTAGGAGCTTTGTTCTCACTGCACCATTCATTATTAAAATGTTTTCAATCATGATAAGACACTTTGGTTAAAGGCAATCGCCAAATGGCATATATTACCTTGAGGACATTTTTCTAACCTGTGCTGCGTGTGGCTGGAACTACCCTCCAGTGAAAGCCATGATTGTGATTCGAGGAACAGCAAATGGCCTGCACTGTGTTTAATCACATCAAATATAAACAAAATCAATTGTACACCCTCCCTCCCCCTTCATGCTCTAATTTTAAATAGCTCCTTGACACCAGTCGAATCCTCAGCGACTTGTCTACGTCACCTGCATAACACAAGAGGGTCTGGATGGAGTCACCTCTAAACCGAAGCCAGGTTGTGTCATTGCCATCCAGAAACGAGATCAATACATTCATCTCAAGTTCATTCCAATAAGGCAGCTGGCAAAAATGGCCCGCATGGTGTCAGCTCTTTAAAGCTTTATGACGCTTATGCGTACGTAGCAAGCCTGCTGTGTCTAGACCCTGCAGATAAAACAGCTAGCGCCAAGAAAAGTGGGTAACTGTACACGGTTGCTTTGAGCATCAGCTGGACAAACAGACTGATGAGACAAAACATAATGACTTTCTCTATATTAAAATACATGGACCTGCATTTCATTTATATGTTTAGGTACACTGCTCTGTGTAATATTAGTAGTGATAAAGTTGAGCATTAGTAAGCTTTGTAAAATATGTCTGCGAGAAGAAAAAAATGGTGTGTTCATTGAATTCACGTCACGGAGCTGCCAGTTGGGCTCATACCGACTTCAACGTCTCAGAACACCCGCAGGGAACTAGTAACTCTTCAATTATCAGCTTCACTCCGAGGAACGGTTAACTTAAGTACAAAACTTTCCATTTCAAATGACTTAGAGTGTGTTTGATAAGGAAATTATCCTCTTAGCTCGTCCCAATCCCACGATAAAAGAGGCTGTTTCTGTATAAATTACCTCCACGGGCAAAAATTGTCAAACTGCTTAGTGAGTCAGTGGTGTATCTTTCTGTGAAACAACACTCCTCTGATTTTAGCTGCTAAAAAATTCATTCATACAGTCATTTTTTTCAGTGCGTGGCTCTAATAGCTACTGACCACACACACACCTGAAAGCTTCAAGCCTGATGCGAAAAGTGAAGGAAGAAAAAAAAAGGTCCACTGGATTTTAAACTGCCTGCGTTGCAATCTGTTTACACTGTGCTGATGAACATAATACTAAAAACAAACATTTATGTAAAGCAGCCTCTGCTGGCAGTAAATCTCATTTTGAGGAGAGGCTTGGTATTCCAGACTTGGCTCCCCTAAGATCCAGGGATGACTTTCATTTAGTCTCACCTCTCCATCCAACTGGGGTCACCCCTGTTGGTATAGCAAGCACAGCAGTCACATTGCTCCACCATGCGCGCAGATTGCTTACTAGAACTGCCTGGAACCTTTCATATTTCCCAGTCAGCATTTTTACAGGATAATTTTGGCAGCCTTTAAGGATATCGCTGCCTTAATAGAGGATAAAAATAAACGGGTAGTGGAAGGGCTATATCAGGCCGGTATAATCTTGTATTCTACACTGTGTGGAGCTAAACGTCTGGCTTTGGCTCCATTCAATGAGATTAAACTTCTCCCCAGTTGATTCCAAAAGACCATTTGTCCTATTTTTAAAACTAGAAAGAGTGTTTTGAGCCAAGTATATCTAAAAAGGCCAGTTAAATTGATTAAAATACTATGGTGTAAATGGAATTATAGAGCTGCTTCTAGGAATGTCTTTGGTCTATATCCCATTGAGTGATTCTGGTCAGCAGATTTCTATAGATGGTTTGTCAGATTCAGTTTGTATTTGTACATGTGTGCAATGTGCATGCCTTGATGTGTACTGTATTTTATGTGGGCGTGTGCATCTGGATATGTGCATACATATACAAGTGTGTGTGTGAGCGTGCTGTATGTGCAAATTGGTTTGGGAACGTGTAGCTATGGCATTGACTGACTTATGTGTAAGAAAAGCTTGTCAAAATGTCTCAAAGAGGCAAACAGCTTAATTCAATCAGTGCTACCGCTTTCAAGACCACAAGGGAGCCAGCTAATGGTGTTAGAAAACTTGAAAAGTTGGAAAAATAAGCTTAAGGAAGTTCTCACTACCTGGGAAAGAAGTCTGTTCCTTGAGGCTTTCCTATACTGTATGATAGTAAAAGCTCCACTCTTCTGGGCCTTGTTGCTTCTCTGTGAGCTCAAATGCTGGATTTTAGTTTGTGCTCCTCCCATGAGGGGCAAAGCTTTGCAGAAGTTAGAGGAGGGTTATATGAAGTTCAGTGGAAATGTTTTTTGAGCACTCAGCCAACTTTTTAATAAAAGACAAGAGTATGGATCGAGATGTTCTGCAGAAGCATGTTTGGAAGTGAGTGGATAGGGAGTTGGAGAATATATAGGTTTAGTTAAATGTGAAAAAAAGTAACCCTTCTTCTAAATAGGCATCCTGTGGGCATTCCCTTTCAGAATTATGAGAAAGAGACAAATGTTATGCCAGAGTCTCAAGAAAAACATTGCTTGTGACGGTCTCCGTCTCTGACTGTGCAGTGCAGTGAAAAACTGTGGGTCTATAAGGCAAGCACCTCGTTTGTTTTATGCGCCCTTCCCCCTTCTCCGACATTCACCCACATTAATTCCATGATTGTGTCTTCCTCTCATTTTCTCCCTCGTTATGCATTTAATGTTTCCAATTTGCCGTCATCACAGAAAAACGCCACAAGAAGCTATAAATTCTTTTCTAATTCCAAATAATTAGGATTACACGGACCAGTGGTTTTCAATCAGCGAGATCATCTCAATGATAGATGGTAGGATAACTGGTCATTGCCGAGACATAAATATTGTGTCGTTCAATTAATCTGGTCTAATGAGGTGTCAAAGCTGCCAGTCATCCATCAAATACAATTAGGAATAAACACATATGCATGGAGATGGGTAATTAATAATTAGCAAAGCAAAGAAAACAGTATTGGTTTCAGCAGCCACATTCACAGAGCAATTTACCACAGCTCTTTCTTCATTCGCTTTTTCGAGTGAGTGAGACAATGCCACATCAATGGAATTTGAATCAATTTTACCCATTTTCGTGTCTAATGTTCGCTACACTCTGTGATTCTGCCAAGATGTGTGTCAGTTTTAGAAAAACACATTATGAACATTAAAGAGGTCACGCCAAATCACATTAAATGAGAGTTTAACCTTAAAAAAAAGTCTAATCTAGGTGCCTTTCATCTAAATGAACCGCAACTAGACCTGGAAAAAAAGAGCAGACTTTCTGTAAGACTGCTCCTAAAACTTAATGATGGATAGAGTTCTTTTCTGGACCAAAAAAGAAGAAAACATTTATTCTAGATCTTGGGAATTAGGGACTGTCATCAACACTTTGTCTTCATCTTTCTCTAAAGCCCACAAGGCTCATTGTCCTAAAAAAGACATTTTATACAGAGTGTTCATTGTCTTCCATTTTCAGAAGGTAGTCAAGCATCCTGACAAAATTAAAGTGCAGTACTGGGATGAGACCTCACTCTTGCCACCGGTATGAAAATAATAATTTATTCTGCCAAGTTCAAAACATAATGTTCCAGCTGTCAGAAGCTTTCATCAGTATCCGTCATACGTACAAAGGTAGAAACATTTGTGACCCACCTGTGTCAACTCCCAGCCAAAAGTCCTGCTTATTAAATCCTCTGTAGCACCGACGTTGACACCTGTCAAACAGAGGCAGTGCGGTAGTTTGCCTTTGACACGGCACAATCGAGGCTTCACCTCCAGACTTTTGGTCATACTTGTTGAAACCTGAGGGGAATGTAACACTGCTAATATGATGGTACTTTAATAATTAAGGTGTTGAGCAATAGCAGTTAATTAATGTGCTGTAAATATATTAAAAAATACAAAGATTTTTTTTTGTATTAATTTGGAAGAACCTGCGTTGTATCATGACTGTGTGACAGTTTATTAGAAGGGGAGTTTGAGGTGGAGGTTACATTTCTCTTCTGGGTGGCCCTTGTGGCCACCTTGTCACTAGAAATTATGTTAACATCCTACTAATTTGCAACAGCAAATACATTTTGGGGGAAACGTAATGCCGCCCAGGTTAAATTTTGTTATTATCATAATCAGGAAATAATTTTAATGAATGCATTTGCCAACTTGCAAAATATTCACACTGAACGTATTCACAATATGCTGACTGACAATGTCAAAATTTCATTTGTTTTCCAACAATTTTCACTCTTGCAATACATTATCCACTCATAGCAAGTAAAGCATGATTAACCAAGTGCTGTGACTGTGCCAGAACCATATAGGGACAGATTGTGGTCTTAGTTAAATATTGAAAAATGCAACATTACTGTATTAACATTTATAGAGTGACTTAAAGGTGCAGTGTGTAGAATTTAGTGGCATCTAGCGGAATGGGCTTGGCAGAAATATTATATTCATAAGTATGTTTTAATTAGTGTATAATAACCTGAAATTAAGAATTGTTGTGTCTTTATTACCTTAGAATGAGCCCTTTATATCTTCATAGGGAGGAGGTCCTCTTCCATGTGGCACCGCCATGTTTCTACAGTAGCCCAGAACGGACAAACCAAACACTGCTTCTAGAGAGGACCTTTCACGTTTTTCCTGAGTTTCGCGCCACTGTAGGTTCTCCTACATGCTTGGAAGGGGAGGGGGAGGGGAGGTGTATTCAGTTGATTGCAATCTGCAACCTCTACACCTAGATGCCACTAAATCCTGCACGCTGGTCCTGGGATAACCGGGATAAAAAACTGTGTTTTACTGCCCTCTCTGGCTTAAAGTTTCAAGCCTGTTCCACCTCGGCATGACCTTACCCAACAGTGATCTCACAAGGTTCCTGGAGGACACCTGAAGCAAGGTCAGACTTAATACCACTGGAGGACAGCAAAAACAGCTTTTCAGGGTTAGTGTGTATCAATTAATATGTTGATTATTTTCTCAATTAATAATGAATTAGTCGTTTGGTCTATAAAATGTCTGAAAATGGAGAAACATTTTAATCACCATTTCTCAAAGTCCAATATGCAATCTAAAATCTCTTGTTTTGTCCCAACCAACAGTTCACAACCCAAAGAGTTTACTATCTAACGAGAGAAAATATTCACATTTACGAAAATGAAACAAGTGAATTTGAATTCTTTTTTCTTAAAAAATGACTCGAAACAACTAACTGATTATCAAAATTGTTGGAAATTAATTATCTGTTGATCGACTAATCAATGTAGCTCCCGTTAAGTTACTCTCTAAACA
Source organism: Thunnus thynnus (assembly GCF_963924715.1). Taxonomy (NCBI): domain Eukaryota; kingdom Metazoa; phylum Chordata; class Actinopteri; order Scombriformes; family Scombridae; genus Thunnus; species Thunnus thynnus. The sequence continues at coordinate 16,090,226 of NC_089534.1, forward strand.
AGATCTTTCCCCAACACTAACCAAAGTGAGCTGTTTCACCATGATACATTTATCTCTTGTCCTATAAAATGCAATTTTTCAAGGTTTGAATAAATTTGCTGATAATATAATGGGACAGTTTTGTAGTCAATACAGAGAAATAACAGCTGAACTTGAGTGAAAGAATTATGTTTGTGTTTAATGTAATGTGTTTTCCGTTTTCTGTTTTAGCACGTGCTGAACATATACATTCACATGTGTAGGTTCCACCCAGAAAACTTTGTCAGTGTCTTACTGTAAGATGTGCAAGGTAGCTAAATGACTTTAGTGGACCCTAAATTGAGGTTATTTTAACATATTTGTCATGTAAGTTCATCCCATTTGTATAAGTGGTATAGCAAATGCAAACGCTTCATCAACCCCTCAAACTCAATCATCTCCCTGTTTGGGAGCAACATGGTTTTCCAGTGAATACTCCAAGGAGTAGTGGATCAAATTAAATGTCCAGATTGTCGTCATATTTGGCCAAAGTGGCATCAATGTTCTCACTGGGTGTTTGACCAAAATGGTCAAAAGTGGCCCTAGATGCAAGTGGATGTCCCAATCTCAGACGTCCAGTAGGCCAAATTATAAAAAGTAGCCAGAAAAATTATGGCTATCACTGAACAATATTCTGAACAATTTTGTGTGTGAATGTTTTTTCATTTTACATGTACTGACAAATGTAGGTCAATAAAAAGTTCAAAATTGTATTTTTAAGGCAACACATCATTAGAATTGATGTTTTTATACTGTAAGTAACATTATTAATTATGTTTTTACCCCAGATATACAGTTTACAACCTCCCAGGGTACAGTATAAACTCTATGAGCTCTCCAGTTCCAATGTTACATCCTAAAAAGTTAAAGTACAGCACAGCCCTGCAGTGTCCCTACTTATGATGGTGGAGACACATGATGCAACAGAAGTCAGTGGTGTTGTCTACCTGAGTCTACATACACACTGACAAACTGAGATACCCTGATGGTTAAGTTCAGCTGTGGCAGCAGCAGCAAAGAGGCAATTACCCAGAGGCATCGGGGCGAAAGACAGGAGAAAAATCAATACATAATTTCAACATTTCAGAGGGTGTTTCCTTCAACTCAGTCAATGTCTCAATTCACCAGAGTGAGTTTTTTAAATTAATCTCCTTTTGTATTTCATATTATACAGTAAAAATGTTAATAAATAATGATTTACCTATAATTCTTTAAACTATTTTGGGTTAAATAAGACAGTTTTAAGTGGATTAATGCAAATGCAGTTAGAATTTGAGTCTACTGAATGTGAGGTCTAGCATTAATAAGAACTGACAGCATACTGCCATGAATTTTGAGTCTGAAAAAGCTGATTCTAAATTCACAAAAAAGGTTACACAGACACCTCAGTGTATCCTGTGAGTGACATATTTGAGAGAAATTCACTTCACCTAACCCCGGGTTAAGTGTCTGAGGCACAGGAGTGTAGTGTAAGTTCACACAAAGTTTACAGCGACCACACAATACCATTTTGTACCCTGTCATCCTCAGTTATGGAGGCGGGCAGATGGGCAACCCCTTCCTACCCAGCACCAAGATGCCATGGTGAAGTGACAGCAGCCAGACACAAAAATGAAACAAATCAATAGTGGCGTCTCTTATGGAGAAGACCAAACCACAGCACAACATGATAATGACCACAAATCCACTCAAGCGTTGTGGCTACCCCCGGAGAGGAACTCGTTTAAATGAATGTAGGTTAGTATGATTGACTAATCGCATACTAAATTAGAAAAGACAATATCAGGCAGCTTTATGCTGGTTCTAGGAGCTTTGTCTGCTCTGACTCGTAGAAGCACCTATGGCCCATGATAATTGTTAAACATAATGGTAACCTGGCAATTATACCGCCTGCAAAAACTTCAGGCATTATCTCCTTACAAAATAGTAAAAGACCCATTTTTAGGATTAGATATGGCTAACTTTTATGTTGTGGATTTGAATATGAAAAGCTGACTGGTGGGGAATGCAGGGAACCCAAGGGACCCAAACACAGACTTCCTCTAAAATGTTAATCGTTTGGCTAATTGAAGGTATGTTCTTTGTCGGCTCTGAGTTTTGGAGGGTCCCTTCTATGGACCGAGTGAGCACAAGGTAGCAGAGCTTTCAGATGTTATTGTATTTGACTGCTGCTGCGCTGGGGTGCCAGTGGAGTTAGGTGCTTTTAAGATAAGTTACGGGGACGCGCACACATATCTACAGACATATATGCAAACACACGCACACCTACATGTATACCCACCCACCCACACAGTGACACATGCACATGCACACACACACACACACACACACACACGCACACACAATAACACATGTACATGTCATCCATTTCCATTTCAAAAACAGCATAATTGCCCAGGGCGATGGCAGGGGGAGTGTGGCCTCAGGATCCAACCTAAGCTCCTCTTTCATACAAGCACGTTCACACCAACATCCTCCTGAGTAATAGGCAGGTAGAGTAGTGATACACCGTTAAACAGACGACCCATTTACCTCAGGTTTCAGTTCAGGTGAAAAGAAATTTTCCCTTTTTGTAAAAAGATTTTCCCTTTCTCTTTCTTCAAGGATAATTCTTTGCTTTAAATGTGCAGTCATTTGCAATTTTAGATTGAATCATTCTGATCAGCACTATGTTTGAAACCAGGTTTTTGGGGAAAATCAGGTAAAATTGTACTACAGTAATTTGTAAAACCCACAATTAAATGCTATTTGTGGTCAGATTTCTCCAAATCATATCATTAAACCACCAGCCAATATCTTAAAATGCATCAATGATTTTATTTGTTGTTTTTTCATTTTGTTTTTTGGTCGAAACATTTTGACTGTGCCATCAGAGACAAAAACGTTTATGTATGACTGTATTCAAACTTTACAGGTAGTGTATTAAACTGTAGAATCTGACTTATTTGAGCTTATTTCAATTTCACGTTTAGTTTTAGCAATGAGCAATGTTGTTTCCTTTCATCCCTATATACTGCTCTCCACACAGTGTTTCGTTCCTTCATCTAAACACTTTGACCTGTACTGTAAACATTGGCTACAAAGTGCAGTTGAGCTCATAGGACTTGGTTTTACAATACCATATTATAATCAGCAATCATTCCTTGAGAAGGGGTAGGGGTAAACGCTTCACTGGGGTCATCCGGTGGGCAACCTCCTTCCTTAGTGTTTCTTTGACAGGCCCACACAGCAACAGAACTTCAGGAGGATCAGTCGAGTCCGGGTTTCTTCTGTCAATGATTCAGCCATGTTTATGCGGACTGTAAATCATAACCAGCAGTGGGGGTAGGGGTAGAAGCTTCACTGGGGTCATCAAGTGGGCACCCTCCGTCCTTGGTGTTTTGTTGATGAGTCCATAACACCTCCAGAAGGCTCAACAGTGACACCTGGCCTCCCAGCTGCACCCCTTTCTGCTTTTACCCCTCCTGCTGGCTGGTGGTCATCTTGCTGCCCAGTTCTTGTTGTTTCCTTTCAGTCAGAGCCAGTTGCTGCTTTGCTCAGCAGCCTCTGCCAGTGAATTGATAGCCTGTTGGAGGGCCTGTCTTCGGACTCCCATCCCTTTCAGCAGCTTAGTGGTTGACATGGCTACAGCACCAGTGTTCTCCAGCCCTTTTGTTTTGCTTCAGTTGCTAGATCAGAGAACTTCAGCTTTTTGTGTTCGTATGCGTCACTAACTGCACCCTCCCATGGCACCATCAGTTCTATGATGAACAAGGCCTTTTGTGAGGCTGACCACAGGATCAGATCCAGACCGAGACTTGTTGTAATGACCTCTGTTGAGAAGTTGAGCTTCTGGTCTAGATCTACCTTCATCTTCCAATCAGGGATGGAAATTAGCACCGGCCAAATGCCAGTGAATTTGTGAAGTGGCTGGTGAATTTGCTCAACTCACCAGCCATGGCTGAATGCTGATGTCAGTATACCTGCGCAAGAGGAGAAAACTCACAAACCAAAAGTTAAAAAGCAATTTTTTTAGTTATGTGACTGGCTAGTTTTCGATGAGAGTAACGTAAATCAGTCAAAGTATAAAAGTGCGATTACAAATTGGTGGCTTGTAAAAAATATGAGTGGCTGGTAGAGTTTAGAATCAACCAGCCACTTGTTGGGTGGAAGAAAAAGTTAATTTCCAACACTGCTTTCAATCCCAGTAGGGATTGATTCTTTTCCTGCAGTTGACCTCTTTAGTACTTTTTCCTGCTGGTGCAAAGACCATGATGTTTGAGAAGCCACTGGTTGGGGGACAGAGGGCATTGTTGTTAGTCCTCCTTTCTTCCAGCACTAGTGCCAGTGGCTGAAGGACCTGGTTGTGCCTCCGATGTAGCGTCTTTGGGTGAGACTGGTCTTGTGGCTGGGGAGTATGTGCCTTATTGCTAGTGTTTGGCAAAGGGGACATGATGGGTCTTCCACAAGCCACTGGTTCAGGTTCTTGGGACTGGGAAGAACAACATAGATGAGAGAGCAAGATTTCACCTGCCGCACTGCCTCAGATAGGTTCCACTTTCTGCCTTCTGCCGCTCCGGGACTGGACTGCCACCCGTACTGTGGCATCCTGAGTCAGGGTCATATCCAGCCTTACTTTGGAGCAGTTGTATTTTTCAGTAAGGTTAGTGATAGGCAGTTCCAGAGCCCTGTTCCCATTAAATCTGATATTGCTGAGACATTGTGGGTCTTTCCAGCTTCTCCACTTTGGTGATGGGAACTTCTTAGATTGTCAGAAGCCACAACAGACAGGTGAGCAATCTTATTGCAGGCATCAAAGTTTCAACAAATTTTATGTATTTCATCAGGGATAACAGTGCTTGCACCTATTTAATTGGCCAACCCTATGAATTACAGATGATTTCTGGCTGTGCTGTAGCAAAAGTTAAGCCAAATTTTTGGATTTTTCGAGTTTTTTTTCTCTTTTTTTGTGGCACCCAGCTCTGCCAATGCAGTGGTCCTATTTAAATGAATGAGCATGCTGCATTTTTTGATGCAGTACTATTGTGAAATGAGGTTACTGTATGAAACCATTAATCAGATTAATGAAGTACCTTCACTAAACATATACTAAAATTACCAAAACTAACCTTTCCGGTCATTTCCTTTACAGGAAATTTACTTTAGCATCAGCTTCCTACACTGTAAATTACCAGAAACATACACATCACATAGCTTTGCATATTCTACTCAGACTCATGACAGTCCAGTGGGGACGGTCAGGGAACTATAGAAGAAGCTGCAGTGATGCTGAGTCTGGTACTACATGGACTACAGTCAACTGAAAGGAAAGCTGCCTCGTTGCTGGAAAGAGTGATGGCCTGGCAGAAGTGTTATTTGTCTTGTATTGCTGGGTGAGCCCTCACGTCCACTCAGGAAGAGATGAAAAAGGGACGGACGGTCTGTCTGGGAGAAGTGCTAGCAATGTGGTGGAGGACAATCTGTCACCAACAGTCATCACTTAACTGAGCCCAGAGCTGTACCACTCACTCAATGAAAATCTCACCAGGCTGAAATGGGAACGTTGGGCAGAGCCAGAAAGAGACATGATTAAAAATATGCATGAAATGAAATGAAATGCAAATCCTTCACTCTTTCACTTTGGTATTGGCCTCAAAAATGTGGACGTAACACAACAGGCACATTTTGATGATAAAGGAATCACTAGTGAACAAAAACAGACACAGCAATGAAGGACATTTAAAATAATAAACTACATTTTACTTTCATTCTACTTTTGCCACAAATATTTCATGTTGCAGTATGTTCTCATCCCCTGTTTACATCTGCATGTTTCACAGAATAGCACACAAACACACTTACGCATCTAATAGAAGCTGGCATTGCACGTGGAGGTGAAGGACGTGCAGAGGGGCCGCCCTGTCTCATGACACAATAAATGACTGTGATCCAGGTTCCAGCAAAAACAAGGACTGCTTTTCAATTCCACCTCTTTTACCCGGATGAATGATGAACCCTGGGTAAGAGGTGCAGTGTTGTGGTATTAATATACATCAGGGGCCAGAGCGCCACACTAAATCAGGAGCTCCAGTGCATTTGTTATTCTAATGACATGCAATAGGCACGTTCAGGGTGTGTGGAGTTGGGAAACCCTCGACTGTGAGAGGACTCAACTAAAAAACGACTGAAACTAAAAACAAGGAGAGATCTTAAAGAGGAATGACTTGGAGATTGAAGTGCATTTTATCCACAACCGTACGGTTTTTCAGAGTGGGATTTTCACTTTGCATTTTGAAAATGGAAAGGATGGCATATAAGGCTCCACACAGAATGCTTTGCTACAGTATAAACATATAATTCACAAAATCAGTCTCTTTGAATGCTGAAATTTAAAATACAACTGATAAAGTTGCATCTTAATCAAGGCAAGCTGCTTCTTAAAATCACATTAAACGCTCTTTACTTCAGCTCACTTTTATTCATCTCCAAAGTGTTTTAACCAACAGCTGCTCATCTGACCTGTTAGATCATAAATCAGCTTTCAGAAGAAGATCGAGTGAAAAGGAGAAGAGAAGACAGACGATTCTGGTGAACTCTCTGGATTGAATAATCAATACTGACAAAAATAAATGGCCTGGCCATTTATCTAAGTCTGTGGTCAGCGCTATAGCAGAATTCCTGTAATGTATATTTCATACACTTTTATACTCATTGATTACCTGCCCTGTAGTTTGTAAATTACGTGTATATTGATCTGCTCATCATACAGTTGTGGCTTTTACTGTCGGCCATTTGCACCACTGATAAAGAGATCAGGATTGAACTCTGTAATATGAATCTTTTTGCCACTTTCTGCCTTTTATTACAATGTATAACAGACATTTATATAGAATATATTGTAATATTTTCATTTATTGCATGAATTATTATCAATACCATCTGATTGTTAGATTACTTCTATTGCAAAAACATTTAAAGAGGCCAAAATTTGCACACATCAATCAAAATTTAAGTTTTACAGTAAGCGTTAATTGGTTTGTGTGTCTTGTAGTATTTAGTAACTAAAAGTAACACTCACAGAAACAAAAGAAGGTGCATATTATGCAGCATCACAAGGTGATTCCTGGACCTGAAGTCAAAAATATTGATCAAAGGTGATAAGTCGTACATGAAAAAAGAGTAGCAGTCAGAAGTGACATTTATTCTCATTATCTGGGCTTATGTGTATATTCCAGAGGGAGATTAGAGTCAAAAGATGAACAGGAGTGTCCCTGTGAATCTGAACAGATTGCACTCCTACAGCCGGCGAGGCAGAGAGAGAGAGAGAGAGTTAGGGTGGGAGGGAGGTTTGGATCGATGGCGCCAGATCAATGATCAATAGGCCGCTCACACCAATACACTTCCTGCTGATGCTCAGAGCTCTGGTTACACGGATGAAAATGGGTGGGCAGGGCCAGAGTGTGATGATGATTTATGTTAGCGGGGCAGATGTGTCATTTTGGAGAGAGACTGTCTGATAGAGATGCCTGAATGTCACCGCCTGGACTCAGAGAGTGAGTATTTTTAATGTTCACACCAACCAATGGACATGCTGCTGGTCTGCAGGTCATAGTACAACCTACTGGTGCAAAATGTGTAGGACAAACTCATGAGGAAATTACAAAAGAAGTTAAGCATCTGTGGAGTGATGGTCTTTTAAAATTAGTTAACGAGGGGGGCAGGGGGCTGGGACACTGTAGTAAATGATCATTACTGAATAAGAGAAAGAATGGTTTATATATATGTATTCTTTGTTTACAGTTAATTATTGAATTTGCAAGAGTGTACACTTGACTATGCAATACTACTACTACTAATAAAAATATTGACGGGTAAAAATCAGGGGAAACATCCAGAACCCTCAATATACCTGTTAAAGTAAAGGTACTGTAGATATCCAGATGGAATAAAATAAAATTGTCATCTGAAATCCGACATACTTCATCACTTCGGGGTGAATACTTGACATACAGGAGGAAGACAAAGTACCTCAAGGCCTAAGCAATTGATTTGGCCTTTCTCACAAGTAATGGCAAGTCGTTTTAAACCAAAGTGTGCTGTTACAGGCCAGAATCTCCTCACTACAGACACTACACTCAGTGAAGAAGATGCAGTAACTGAAAGGCAAAAAAGATCAAAATCAATATCAAACTGGCCAGCCAACCAAGAACAAGGCAATAGATCATTTCCCTGCAGTTACATGGATGATATTTTATCATCATAGATTATAAATATACTGTAGTATCTTCATCATCACGGTTTATGTTATAGAATTTATCCACTGTAGGGGGCTTTTCTTGGAATAAGTGAAAAAGTGGCTTTTTATAATAATTATATAATAATAATTTATTAATAATCTGAAATGAAACTAAAACCAGACATTTGTCTCATGGAATTATTTTATCGTCTAACAGACCTTACTACCTTTTGAGTCTGATTTTGTTTAAAGAACAGTTTTAAGCCGCACTGTGTACCCTTATCAACATTATGCTCCTTCTTTTTAGGTTCAAGGTTAAATTGGGTTTCAAAGAAGTTCAGCAACCTTTTAATTTAATCACGTTTGTTGTCAGAAGCTATAAGCATACACACTTCACATGGTCTTCAGTGGCTAAATGTGACCACATATGACACAAAACCAAAGGGATATTTCACTTTATTTTCTCTCAATTTATGATAATATTTATATATCACTTGATGGATAAAGCCAGAAAGCCGCCAACACTTTTTTAAAACTCAAAAAACAAAAAATGCAGCAGATTTTATTTCTATAAATAATTGTGTATCACTGCAAGTGATATCTGGTGTCACTTGTAAATTGCAGCTGATGTCGCCATATGTCTCTTAGAGCAAAACACTTTTGTTCCTGGTTTACAAGGTTACACTAACAGGAAACAACAGAAACTACAGTGACAGAATTCACCTTCCCATATTTTTCTAACATCAGTGCAAACACACATTTCTGTGCACATACGCGGAGATGCACACACATATGCACACACACCCTGACACACAAATGAGAGCCTCGTTTCGACCTGTCAGTCACCCATGCCTCTCACAGCCAAGGTCTAGTGACAACTGTTAAATCAGAGCACGCCTTCATCGCTGCCATGGCTAATGCTGTTAAGTGTAAAGCAGCATCTCGACTAACACATCTTGGGTAACTCTAATTACCCCCGGATGAGTCCCGCTCCTCCTTCTGCCCACATGGTGCCCAAATACAGATTGTGGCGAGGAGAGGAGAGCATAAAGCACTGAACAGTTTCTATTTCTTGTCAATTTCATAGCCCCACAGTGCTAAACTCTCCCCCTCAGCTCAAGTTAATGTCACTAACCTCTGTGCGCCTGTGATGGGGTGGAGCAAATCAAAGATGTAACCCCCCCCTCCTACAGATCCCACCTTAAGTTACCCCTTGCAACTCTGTCCATCCGGCTCTTAGCCGTGGTAAATTGGGTTAACGCTCACTAAGTGTCCCATCGTTAGGGCTGTTAATTGACTACTGCGTGTGATAATTAACAGGGAGCGGACTGCCTACCTCGCTAATCTTATTTGGGTCATTTGCATTTAAAATGGTTTTGGTCTCTCTGGCAAGTTGAAAAAAAAAAGAGCTTGCTCTTGGAAATCATGCTTGATGGGCGAGTCGGACTGTACAGCCACTTAATATAAAAGCCTGTGAAATTGTGGTTGATGCATTTTGTGTGAAATGGCGTGGTGTAAAACTGTACTTTTTGATGACTGCTTACATAGAAAAGTGTGTATTACAGATTTAATACACAGATGTAATGAAAGAGTAGAACTAAACGAGAACTTTAAGATGATTACAAGATCAGAAGACTTGATAATTTTAAGTTCTGAACACCAGCCCTTGCATGGCTTTGTTTCCCAAAGGCATCCTGTCCCATAAAAAGTTCATCATATCCTATTTCTCTTACTAACTAATGTTGCAAAGTCTTAATGTATGAAGGTTGATTTTGTTGTTGTGCCGTGATACCTCCAGATAAATGTTTCCTTTGTTGAAGCACCTTCTGTCCTATTTTGGCAATGACATGAGCGCTCGGTAGCTACAGGGGAGACACACGACTGAACACTCCTCCTGATTCACACAAGCATTAACACAGCACATTAGCTCGGCGGAGTAGTGGGAATGAAAGATGGGCTAACACCGCTGCCCCAGGCAAAGTGAAGACGTACACTAAAGCCAGCTGCCATCTATTATGGATAGCCAGTGCCGACCCCCACTGTTGGTGTTACGGGGGTGACAGTACTGTCCTTGCCGAGGCGTTGACCTTCCTTCGTGGGGAGAGGGCGCTGGGCAGATTAAAAGTGGACTGGCTCACCGTGCAGTCCAGGCGTGCCCCTGATGTTCTGCCCAGATGGTAACCACACACACTCTTGAACACACAGAAACAAATACACTCACACACACACACACATTTCTGCATCCTGGGAGGGCAGATGTGGTGTACGAACACAGTCGCTCCTCAGGGCGCTCAGCCTTTGGAGCCTATACACACACACACAACGTCTACATTTTTTACCACATGCACTCTTACAGAGCAACACATGCACACACATACACACACACACACACACACACACACACACACACACACACCATGCAGTCCTCAGAGGTCTAACCAACCCTCACCTCCTCCACTCTCCTTCTGAGTGTTTCTCCATCACTTAATTCTGGCTGTATGTATGTGAATCATCCATCACTCACTCAATCAGTCCATTGAATTTCATTTAGTGCGGTGTTACACAGGGCATGTGATTGATTCACTGGTACCTTTTCACTGAAGCTTGAATGACACACAATGCTGGTTTGTAGACACTCACACATACACACGCACACACACACACACACACACACACACACACACACACACACACACACATATCGCTTGCTTATACGCTGCTGCACTGGGTCTCCATTGCCAGGGGGAGAGCTGGGTGCCCATGCTGCCAAAGAAGACCCTTTGAGACTTACTCAAGGTCGCCATGTCCAGCTGGCTCTGCCAACATCTGTTCAGAATGGCCTCAAGACTGGCATGAGAGAGGCCTGTCTACACTGCTTGACCTTGGATCAACAGCAACATTTGGAAAAATAACTGTTACCACAGTTCCTGCCATACAGCAACACTACACATCATCACTGAACCGTCTATTGAATGGAAAATGTCCATGTACATCAGCTTCATCAATGGAATTCCCACCAAGATCATAAACTTACCGTTATCGAGAACTCATGTGATGAAACCTCATGTAAAGTCATGCATTGAGCGGGGATGTCTACTTTCACCATTCCTATTCTTCCTGGCAATTGACTGGATCATGAGGGAAACAACTAAAGGGAAAAGAAATGGGATTCAGTGGACAATGTGGGAGCAGCTAGATGACCTTGACTTTGCAGATGACATAGCTCTCCTTTCACACACACAGATACAAATACAGGTGAAGACGGACAGACTCTCACAAGCTGCGACAAAGCTTGGTCTTACATCCAGTACAGGAAAGACACAGGTGATGAAGATCCACTCCAAAACCAGCAACCCCCATCCTCATGCACCACACTGCCCTAGAGGAGGTAGAAGCATTGGCATACCTCGGCAGTGCTGTGGACACTACCAGAGGGACAGATGCCAACATAAAAAGCAGGATCAATAAGGCTAGGGTGGTATTTAACATGCTCAGGAAGATCTGGAGCTCAAAACACATCTCAATCAATACCAAAATATAAATCTTTAACTCCAACTTGAAGCAAGTGTTGCTATATGGATCAGAGACATGGAGAACAACAAAAACACACAACAAACAGGCTGCAAACATTCATTTACACCTGCCTCAGGAGAATAATAAACATATGGTGGAGAGAAAAAGTAAGCAATGTGGACCTGTAGAAAAGAACAAGCCAGGATCCCACTGATTTACAAATTCAAAAGAGAGAGTGGAGTTGGATTGTACACACCTTCAAAAAACCTGCCACAAACATCACCCGACAAGCAATGAAACAGAACCCCCAAGGAACAAGGAAAAGAAGTCACCCCAGGAACAGCTGGAGAGGAGGTGTCAACTGGGGAGATCTTGAAAGAGCCGCCAACAACCGGGTGAGGTGGAGGACATTTGAGGAGCAAAGGGCTTAAGTCAACTACATCACAGTTCCTGCTAGCTGATGATGTATAAAGTTTGAGCATGGCAAACAGAATTTCCCCTCTGGTAAAAATCAAAATAGGCTTGATATGCCATCAAAATTGAGTTGGGAAAATCAATAACGTGATTCATAGAGCACTTTTCTAAAACAAGTCAAAAGTACAAAATAGAAGACAAAATAAAAAGAGTAATGATGAAATACTACTGTAAAACAAATGATTAAAAGGGAATGTTTTGATTGGGTTTTATTGAGAGATACTGATTTAGCTCCCCTGAGTTCCTCTTTGGCAGTAGTCAGGTCTTAGGAACTGAGATAACTGGCAGACCTAAGAATGCAATGTAGCACGAAAAGGCCAGTAGTTGAGGAGTTCAGGAGTCAAACCACAGACAGCTTTGTTGGTCATGAGTTAAATCTTAAATCCTGTCTTAAACTCAGAATCCAGTATAGAGGGAGGCTAAGGTGTGGGTTAAGCTGTATCTTAAACCAGTTATCTCTTCTCTTAGCCTTTGTTAAAAGCCAGCAGTTGTATTTTCTACAAAGTGTAGGGAAAGATTTGCAACTGATGGCTTGAGAAAAGAGAGTTACAGCGGTTCAAACAAGACGGAATGGATGGCATTTGCCAACATCACTGTAATCTTTGATGTATGTTGTAGTCGAAGACAGCATTTATCTCTGCACCAAAATCCAACTGTGAATCAAATATGTAAATTAGAAGTGTATGGTTTCATATTTGGGAACATAGAACACATCATTTGTCTTGCTTTCGTTTAATTGCATGAAACTCAGAAACATCCTCTGTCAGAGGCAGACTGAGAGAAACAAGGTACAGATACAGGTGTTAGTCATCTGCATAACAAGAGAGAAATGCTGTATGCTGTAAGGATGCCTTCAGTAAGAAAGAGGACTACATAATTTAAAACATATGTCTCAGAAAGTGTTGAATCAGAGTTAAATCCAGTTGTTCCTCTAATTTCAGGCATAACAAGAGTCAACAATGGATTTATAGCTTTGAATCAAAGATTAAAGGTTTCATTATATTTCTACCATAAAAAATCATCATATATTTATCATTTATTTCTCATATATTTATTTATCTGATTCTGCTGAAAAATTGATAACTTTCATGCTTGTAATTTCAGTGGATGTCAGATTTCACCGTGAATCTCTAGAATGAATACAATATTTCCTGCATTGATAATTGTACTGTTTAGTTTAGTCTATTTTCCCATTTCAGGGTGACAGTAAGTTTCTGAAAGGCAAATGACATTTATTCATCGCTGCATCAGTAAGTGTAGCGTTGGTGGACAGAAAAATGATTGACCGCCATCAACACGTTCCTTGTTTTAATTCTTCATGGAGGTTGTTCTCTGCCAGCAAGCCCATCGATTTTTCTATCAAATACGAAAACAGGCATTGTGGCGAGGCCGCAGAGGTCAGTGTGAATTAGAGCAAAGGTGTGTGTGTGTTTGCATGTGTGTGTGTGTGTATGTGTGTGTGTTTGCATGTGTGTGTGTGTGTGTGTGTGTGTGAGGGCGTCCCCTCCTCCTCCCCTACATCCCCATTGTCACTCCCCAAAGGCCTCTCTGTTAAATTGGCTGACAGATAATAAGATCATACAGGAGAGACACAGAGACCTTTGTCCCGCAGTCCAACAGTCTTACTTCTGCTAAAGCTCCTGATCTGCATCACAAACACCACACAGCGAGCACAGCGTGGACACACCTGAGTCGAAATTAATTCAGCTGAATTTTGATTGAATATTTTGGGGGAATTTAATTGAATTTCATTTCTCTTGATTTATTTTGTATGAAACCTCCCAGAGATCATTTCTTTTTTCTTTTGAACCAACATGATTTTAACCATTATAGCATTTTACTTTGGTCAAAGACTGACAATTAGAATTAATTACACAAATATTTAATTGTAATATCAAATATAAGCTATGTTTCATATTTGCCTACATTTCACTTTTCATGATCTTTTTACCGCAAACACCATTTGACCTTGTGCATATTCAACTGACACGTCATAACTTTGACTCTACAAATCATATTGAAAGTAACTGATCACAAATATATAATGCATACAAGTCAATATATAATATTAGTGCAGGAAAACGTAAGCCTTTTCAGCTGATTTTCAGTGACCAACAATAATAATAGTCACCAGCCACTTTATTAGATACACCTGTGCAATCTCATACAATCCAATACAACAACTCTGCCATAAATTCTGCTTTTACAAAGCTTATACATTTTAGGTTTTTGTTGACATTGTCAGAAAAGTGATAATTCTAGTTAATGTTTATTATTGAGGTCGTAGTGGTGGTGTGCTTGAGTGCATTATATTGAAAAGTTGAAAAGCATTCCTAATATTTTGCCCTTCTTGTGTATGTTATGTATATATATATGTGTGTGTGTGTGTGTGTGTGTGTGTGTGTGTGTGTGTGTATATATATATACACACACACACACGCAATGTTTCAATAAATAATAATGTAGAAAACCACAAGGTGAATACGAAGCGATAAAATTTATTTTTAACTAGACATACCATCACATGGTTGTATGCCTCCACCAACCAGTAAAATTGCAGTTTACATCCATGTCTGTCCAGACTCATATAATATTTGTAGTGACGATTTTGAAGGAATTTAATAAAAAGGTATGAAGTGTACTTTTTTTTTGGTTATGTATTATGTATGATTCCAGTGAATTATTTCAAGTGAGAAACATGCTGTCTTCACTTAGAGACTATTTTTACAGAGGAGTACAGAAGACTGGTGGAAAGTTTTGTCACATGGTGCAGCGATAATCACCTGAAGCTTAATATCAATAAAACCAATAAACTTGTGGTGGACTACCAGAGTAACAGGAGGCCCCCTGTCCTGCTTTCTGCTACAGCAACCATGATGTGATTTGGGTTGCTGTCCTACGAACAAAGTGACTTAGCTCATCTGACACCTGCCTTCGATCAGCTCATCACCTCTCCAGCATTTCAGCCATGGCTCTTCATCCATTCATCCCAAGATCATAGAAAACCTCCCTAGTCAAGTGTATTTGGAAAACTAGTCCTTTTGTCTTTCGCCTTGTCTCCACTTTGTTGTTCTAGTTCTGCTGTATGTGTACTAGTGTTTAAGTTCACAGAGAGGAGCAAAAAACAGAGTCAGATTCCTTGTATGTGTTCACATGTTTGACCGACAAAGCTGATTCTGATTGAACACAAAGTTGTAGCCATGACAGAAGACGATGTTGCTGCAAAGAAGCTACAAATTCTAAAACGTGGATGCTTCACACACATCTTCAACCCGGAAGCAAAGAAGATCTATACAATCACAAAAGTTTCAAGGTGGGCACCCAAGATTAGTGTCACCAATTCAAGATCCAACCAAATGTGACATATGGTCATTATTCTTCTGTTCCTGAGTTATGGCGACGAAAAGTGTTTTTGCAGAACATTATGATGTCACAGTGAAGTTGACCTTTTGGATATGAAATGTCACCATTTCATCATTTTATCCTAATAGACATTTGTGTGAAACTGTCATAATTAGCGTATAAATTCTTGAGTTATGGCTAAAAACATGTTTTGTGAGGTTACAGTGACCTTTGACCACCAAATTCTAATCAGCTCATCCTTGAGTTCAAGTGGGCATTTCTGCCAAACTTGAAGAAATTCCCTCAAGGTGTTCCTGAGATATCGTGTTCACGAGAATGAGACAGATGTGAGGTCACAGTGACCTTGACCTTTGACCTTTGACTACCAAAATCTAAGCATTTCATCCTTGAGTCTAAGTGGAAGTTTGTGCCAAATTTGAAGAATTTCCTAAAGGCGTTTCTGAGATATCACATTTATGTGAATCAGACAGACATACAGACAGACGGACAACCCAAAAACATAATGCCTCCAGTCATGGCTGTCACCAGCGCGGAGGCCTAAAATGCTGGTGAGGAAAAAATTACATGTAATAAGTGTTTTCAACTTTGTCTGCATTAGTCAAACAGTATAACTCGTAGCTCACCTGTTTGTGGTCCCTGTATTTATACAGTACTAGCTGTTCCCGCTTCATCACATTATCTCTTTGCTAAAATCCCAAATGGGCCAATTCTATTCAACCACCATCTGCTTTACATTTATCTATAGTATTCATATTGAAATGTGCAGCTCTCCTTTTCCCCACAACACCCCTCAATACATCCTCATAACATGTCCTCGGGCCTTCTGCCCCAAGGGCTCATGGGATATGAATACTCCCTGGGGCTGCTGTTTTCACAGCCTGTGAGAGAAGCACTCCAGAGAGGAGGAGAGAGAACAGGAGAGCAGCGGCGGCAGCAGCGTTTCTCTGTTTGCTTGATGTCACTATAATGGAAATATGCATAAGTGAGAAAAGGCATAGTGGGCCTTTGGGGCCCAAGAAGTACAAATATTTTAATAACAAACACTTTCAGTGTTTGCCTCCTGTAACGGCACCTGGGTATTATTTCACACTGAATGCAGTCAGTCAGTGTTGAATTGTGTATGCATACAGATAGAGACGTTTTCTTCTTTGACTGGAAGTGATTTTCATGCCGTGGAAAGTTTTCCTGGTGATATGTCCTTTGGAGAACTGTCATTAATCAAAAGTCAAAGTCACCTCAGATCTCACATTAGAATAGACCAGTTTAGCTACGGCTGAAATTGCAGCTGACCCCTCTTGCCCTGAGCACTTATTCAAAATCAGCAACACGGCCATAGGGGGCTAAAACAACTAAATTGAGTGAGGTTGCAAGAAGCTAGTAAGAGTACTGGGGGAAAATACCCAATAAAGCAATGTCAACTGGCAATCTCAAGGGTTTCTTTGAGCTTTCTAATGTCCTGATGGGTGACTTATAGCTTTGTATACGCTATAAATGTAAATGACAAAGGGGTTATACTCAGGGCTGTTAGTGGTGGGTAAACCCCACCTTGCCTCAACTCTATCACGGGTTGCGAACGTAATGATGGAAAGGGAAATTATCAGTCTGTATCTCAAAAAAATATCTCTGGTAAAACAATCTACATGGTCCATAACTCAAAAACAAAAGCTGATGCTGAGCTAATATATTTGAACTCAAAGCTGAATCACATTCAGAAGTGAACAGCTTGACTTTAAGAAAAATCAGCATTTCGTGTTCCTCAGCTGATCATAACGAAAACTATCTGCCAATTTTACTACTATATTATTATATACTGTATTACAATATTACTATCACACTAATTAAAAGAGCCTATAGCTTTGGCAAAGTGATAATCCCTGTATTTAAATATCTGTAAATTATTTTATTACAGGTTCCACTCTTGTGTTTTGAACTTGGTTGGATTTAGATCAGAACTTTAACAGTTTTTGTACAGTAAATGTCCCTCCATCACCTGACTCAGTGACTGCCTCCAAACTAGCCTCTTTTCCTCCTTTATTTTTCTTCAAATCTTGAATCATCTTTACTTTCTCCAAGTTTGTCTGCCCCCACCCTTGTATCCTGTGTTTCACCCTCACTCTGTCTCCTCTCTACTCATCCTTTTCTTTAAAAGTCTCTTTTTTAAAAAATCTGAAGGTGCATGAAGCAGTATTCACACTTACCTATAGCTTATCTTCACTTAATATAACTTACTATAATATAGTTGATAAGTCTACAGAGTTTACATTTGAGCTAACTTGAATTACATTCAAATGTAAAACTCATGCTAATACATGAGAGCTACAAACTTGGCTAACTATCAAGCAACAGTAAAGCAGCAAAAAAGCTAATTAACTGGACAGTTATGACAAGCAGTCTTACCTAGCTTCCTACTACATGGTCTTGTTTGACAGATATCATTTGATGTAGCATTTTTCGAATAATATCACACGTCCATTTTCTTAACTCTGCTCCGTTAAAGCGACTCTGGTCTGTCAGCAGGTTTAGTTGATGGTAACTCTGTGTTTACATACAATGGTGATAATATGAAAACACAGTTTCATAGCAGAGAACAAAACGACTGATCCTAGAATTTGCATAAGAAACTGAGAGGGAACCCACTTTTAGTGCACTACCAGGTGTAAAGTATGGGGTGCCGCGTAAATGTTTTTTTCATAATTAGAGAGGTGAGTATTTACATATCTTTACCCTCCATGACAGCCCTGGTTATAGTGAATAAGGGAAAGAATGAACAAAAAATGATGCTGCTCTGTCCAGTGTAAAGCGCCTGTGGTCAATTGAAAAGCATCTGACAAAGGAGGCAACCTCGACCCTCACAAGGTGAATTTGCTCCTGACATCGAAACAACTAATCCACAACCAAACTATTACTGTTACTACTCTACCAGTGAAATTACAAAACACACACAGTTATTGTTTTCAGCCCACTAAAATTGCAGAATAAGAAATAAATGTGCAGTAAATTCTGTGGTTCATCAGAACAAAAGTAAGAAAATGCTCATAAATTGATATCATCAACAAATTTCAAAGTTATCGCTTCCTTATTTACATTGACATCATTGAGATGAAGTTCTTTTTTTAACTACAATTATGTCTTACACTGTTCGATAAAACAGAAAACTAAACATAATAAACACAAACATTCACCTAAACCAAGAAAACAGCTTCAACCAACCTACTGCATCTTGTCTCAACAATTCTTTAGATGCCATTTAAGAGGTGAAATTAGCATTCGAAACATTATTCCTCTCTCTCTCTTTGTCAACAGGGCTGAAAAGAAAACTGGTAATAAAAGACAAGAAAAGGCCTTAGTATCTGCGGACATTTGTGGCTATATTCAGAGTGAGTTGGACATCAGGAAAAAGAAAAGAAAATACAGAGAACGGTGCAGCTGAACAAGTTAGACTCCCATCTTGGATTTTCATAATGAGCTGTCAGTCATTTTTCAGTGCCCAACAACTTTCATCTGCCCTGATTCCTCCCAACCTCCCCCATTTATCACTCCTTTCTCTCTTCTCCGACGCTCTCCTCCGACGCCCTGTGTCGTTTATCACGTCCGGTGGAATAGAGTTTCTCCAGCTGTCAATTTAGGAAATGGAGTGACGAGCGAGACCCCTGGGACCCCGCACTAATCTCAGACTGCAATGTTACAGAAAATGATGTACATCTCCAGTAGCCAGTTACACTCGGGGAGCCGTGTGTGTACATCAATTACCTGCCCTCACCCAAAATTCATCCTGTCAGTAAACAAACAACTTAGTACTCAGTACTTACCTCTCCTGCTGTTGTGTCAATGAGATCAAACACACAAAGGTGCACTTTCAGTTTGTGAATTCATACTTAAAATTATACCAACAAGCTGAAAAATCTACTTTACTCAACTGTTCTTTCACCTCGATGATAGCGTTCAATAAACTGGTACCTGCCCCGGGGTTTTAATGGTCAGTGCTGCTGTGTGCCGTCAGAGACCGTGCTGAAAAATGCCAGTGTCACACAGTTATGAGTCCCATGGGGAACAGATATCATAGTCGGTTACATGACAGGTGTGGCGGATGAGCAGTGAGTGTGACCACTGCTCATCACTCTGCTGACCGGTTAAGACGACAGTATGCGATGCACCCTTCTCAACTCATAAACACATCCAAGTCTAATGAAAATAAAAATCATGTCTTATTATGTTGGAAATTTCTTATTCTGTGATGAAATCTGATGGATATTGACAAAAAAACACCTTTTTACTTCCTGTAAAAATGTATCAGATAAATAAAAAGTGTAAGAGCTGCTGTAAATCACATATTAATTCTATTCAAGTTTATATAATGTAAAAAATGTCCATGAAACAAATACCAGCTGCACCACAGTGTGAGCTTGAGTGAAACACTATTCTAATGGCCATAGTATAGCAGTTATTCCATTGGCCGGCCACTTGTAATCACCCTTGTGGTTTAAAAGGTCGAGGGGTCAGGGGTTATGGGAGATAAGGACCCTAGGGACTGTCATAAAACACTTGCGACACTTCAGCCCTCGTTTGTCATGCCAGAGCTCGATATCACTCATTCATCTTGGTTAGGAAAGTCTTTTCCTTTAATAGACATCTTACGTCATAATCCTACATTGAGACCATGGTCTGCACGCTCTAGGACCACTTTTCAGGTTTTATTTTCATAGTTATATTTGGAGCATGATGATGTATTTTTGCACTGTATGAGAAGAATCCCTGGTTTGCTTAGTGTTCACATGTATGTGTTCACTTTTCTGTGTACCAAGACAGATCCTATTTAAATCTAGAGAAGCTTTATTTAATATAAAATTTCCTCTCCATGTCTTACTGTAATAAGTTTTGGATTTTCAAAGTCAAAACACACTTTGTCAGATTGGGTGGTAACAGTGACTGCTCGCCCTCATCCACATCTGCATGGTATTTTCTTGAATTTGCCAGCGCAGAAAGGCACAATCAAACGGCCGACGAAACAAATGAGATTCCCTTACATTAGGCAACCGTGTAATCACATTTCCCATGTTGTCTCTTTCCCTATATTCCACGTGCTGTCGAAATTGGAGCCAGAACGTAGGAGCTGCATCAGGGGGGTCACAGTGCATCCTGGTGCAGGCCTCCGTCCGTTAGCTCTGCATACACAGAGACGTTTGCTCCCGCTGAGACATCTCATTTAGTGCATCTGCAAACAACATTACAGGTGGAAACGCTTTAGGAGATGTCTTGCAAGCATTAATCCCATTTGTGTCCTAACCCATTTCAAATGTGCATGCCACTGCACTCATGAAATGAGAGAGATGCTGCGGCCATCAATTGGATGCAACACAAACATTTCCAAGGACTTCGGTGGACGCACAAAGGAAATGTCATCACTAAGAGGATCTGCATTCAGTGAAAGGAAAATAAATTTTTTAAAATGTTGAGCAATGAGAGCCTGATTTGATAAATCAAATGTTGAATAAAACTCAAGAGGCTCTTGTGTAATTTAGGTGCAAGAAGACAGAAATAAAGTCTATTAAATCATGAAGTATGTATTATTTTAAAATACAACTACAGAAAGAGCCTAATGGCAATGCTATGTTTCCAAAACTGTTACCGTATCACGTCCAAAAATCTTCACATTAAAATAATAGCAGCAGGTGGTGAACCAAATGGCTGTGTCATGCTTCCAAAAAGAATTTAAAGATATTAAAGTTAATCTTAATTTCAGATGTGATTTCCAAATCCATGCAATTCATTTGAAATGGTAGGTATTAATGGTAATCAGCTAAAATTCTGCACCGCAACATTTTTAATATCATAAGTTAATGTGGGAGAGGAAAAAAGCACTTTATGTGATGTTTAATTTAATCTTTTTTTAACCAGGAAAAGACAGGCAGCAGCACAATTAACAGGGTTGCAGAAATAAAAAAAAAAAAAACATATAACAATTTACAATGAAAATAAAGAATAAATTGCAGAATCATAAAAAGTTAAAAATGTTCATCGGTATTCATTGCACCTCATCAACATCAGGGATCAAACAGGGGCAATATGAGTCAGTCAAAACATCTACAGCGAGATGTGCCTGCCTCCAAGTCATTTAGAATTACTTTAAATGCTAAATTTGAAGAAAAATAATCATTACGATCAGCAGGTGGTGGTTTGATAAAATAAACTTGAATAAACAACAAAGAACTCAAACTGGAAAATATTTAGAGCTTAGAGGCTAAAAACTTTGACCCCATTTGGACAGACTGTGCTCAAACCATTAGAGATGGATGAAA
Organism: Thunnus thynnus; assembly: GCF_963924715.1. NCBI lineage: Eukaryota > Metazoa > Chordata > Actinopteri > Scombriformes > Scombridae > Thunnus > Thunnus thynnus. The sequence goes on from NC_089534.1 coordinate 16,112,105, forward strand.
CAGAGAAAAAAAACTGTTCTTTTCCTGTTTATCACACAGTATAATCTAGACAATGTTATCAAGATGACTGATATCCTCTTGAAAAATGGAACAAATCATGACCACAACTCAATAAGATTTTAAATCCAGGTGTGAATGTTGGAGACAACAAATAAAAACTTAAAGCTGTAAAGATATGCAAGCAATGGATACAGCATGTATAGCAGAAAGCATGAATAAATATTAAATGCTGCCTGTAGTTAAATACTACCCTCTAGTGGGCGTTAAGCTGTTCCTGGCTGTCTAGTCATCATGATCTAACCAGAGGAAGCAAAGTCTGCATTTCATTACCTGAAAGGGAAGACAGTTCCTAACAAGTTTTCTTGGCTTCCTTGTCATCCTAAGCTCAAATATACTTCAGAACAAAAATAGAAATATGATCATTGCTAAGGTTTATGAGTCAGTCTTTCTAATTCAATTATGAGTGTCCTGGAGAGTGCACAAGCTGGTGATGTGCCCTGAATGATTAAACAAATAGGTGAAATGAATTGGGTGAGATGAATGCAAAAATCCACTGATGGAAAAAACTAATCAGATCAGTGAAATATCAAACACTGTATCTGCTGTGCTGGATTGTCAACTTTTTTTTAGCCATGTGACACGAACCCCACCCAGCCGTGATATTGATTTCATGAATTTCTTCAGATAAGCAAGACTGAAACTAAAAATTCTGCTGTTTATCAAAACATCTATACGATACACCAAACTCAGGGCATTGTGCAGGAGGAGAGCTAACGATGGTGCAGAGTCTGAACCGCTCAAGAGAGGGAAGTTGTCCGGAAACACACCTGTTCTTCTTTCCCGCTGCTCACTTTACTGTCTTACCTCCACACTCCTAGTCAAACTACTGTCAGCTGAATGACATACAGCACCCAATCCCCATCTCTGCCTGCTCTTAGCATTCTTCTCCTTGGTCACGTCCAATTAGCTATCCCCTAAACACTCTTTCTCATTAGGCTTCCCATAATCCACTCATCGGGCCTTGATTTGGCAAATAAATCACACTGAGTTTTTTTCAGACTCTTTTCCCTCCCTTCCTCCGCTGCCGCTGCTGTCTTTTTAAGCTCTATCTCTCCCTCAGCCTCGTTAACCCTGTCCAGAGTTTCTACGGTGACAGTCTCCGCCAGGCCTCTTCATTGGACATGGCAGCCAGCAATTTGCATGCCAGACTATTTCTCTTCATCATTGGGCCTCTTTCTCGCTCTCTCTCATTCTCCCTCTCTCTATCCCTCCCTCTCTCTCTCTCTCTCTATGCTAGAAGAATAGAAAATAACTCAGCAACTGACGGCAGACGGCATGCACGTCCTTGTCCTACAAGGTTACGAATCCATTTCATCTGTGCAAGAGGGGAGTGAATTAAAATAAATGATGGCCGGACATTTATTGCGTTCTGGGGGTGAAGGAGGGATTGGGGAGGAGAGGCACAAGTTGCGGAGTGAGACTTGTGTCTCATACCGAGCCAGACTGGCAGACAGTTTGATATCGACTGGCACGCAGCGTTGGCACAAAGAATGAAGACAATACGAAGACAATAAAATTATCCGCCACAGAGCTGAGTTTGAATGTGTTTGTTTTTCTGAGCCGGCCATACATACTTCTGTCTGAGCTGCTGCTCTGCTGTCATACATGTGTACACATGTTGACACATCCACAGGTCATTGCATAGCATATGCTACTAGTCAAAAGCTCAGCTGTGTTGCACGCTGCAACACACTGACAAGCAATTGTGTTATTACTGTATAACAGTGTTGAGGTACACTCAGTCATTGATTAGGCCTTCTTGACTGTTTTATTTTGATCTGAACAGTAAAAAAAATGCTTCTGGATCAGGGTTTCTTCTCTGTGAAGCTTGCTAAACGAGAACTGTTATTATTTACCCAGCATAATATTTATTATTGTGTCAGTGGCAATAATGCGGGCAGTTAGAAAAGAACTACAAGTAACCAAAAATTATATGTTTGCTCTCTGTTATCAACTGCACACATGCCCATCAGATTTTATTCTGCTTTTGCCTTTTTTTGTATTTGGCATTTGTTGATTTCTACATATTCTCATAAACCTCCACATGACGACTAGAACATATTAATTTGTAGGTTGGAAGTCTTCCTCTTAAACCACTACCGTTGATTCTTTTTGTGACATGTTTATAATATTTGTAACCTTGGAATCACTGCTTACATTTAAAATTCAGCTGCTCTGTGATGTTGTAAAAAGACAGGGATAGTGTTTATAGATGTCACTGGAGAACCACTGCGCATCACTCCAAACTGCTGCTTGTTTCCGTCTGCGCATTCCAGAAATACATCCTTGGACCCAAAGGATCCCTCGCTAAGTGACTTTTTTTCCTGTTGACCACAAAGCTATCAATATGTCTGCCTCTTGACACTGCCCTATCTCTCTCTGGACACGGAGGCCGGACTCTGAATGCTGACTCCTGCTCGCTGCACAACTCTCCTGGACCTGTTCCAGGACACTCTATTGTAATACGGTTATTTTTAGACAAGCCGACGCAAATAAATATTTATAGTTGTTTGCAGGTCAGGGGTCTCAATGAACCGCAGGGTGGACGGCAGTGAATAAACTACAGTATGTAACTACGTAAGCATGAATAAGGGTTCAATAAAGCAGAGCAAGAATAAACTGATGGGTTATGAACTGTGATATTTAAGGCTTGGCTCTTTGGTCGCTCAAACTTTAAAACAGAAAAAAAAATACTTGCATAAGAATTACAAACTATGGAGCAAATTAATCTATCTATCAATATTAATACTGGTTATGCTTCAAAATAACTTAAGTGGAAAGCTTTCCTTTGCCTTATGGGGTTATTCATTGCAATATGGTGTTAGATTTTTACTCACAGTTTCCTTGAATGCAGCTTTCTCATTTTCCCTGACATCTGGATGCCAGTGATAATAGCTCTGGCGCTGATCACTTTTACATTAAACTTTAGTCTGAATGGAGATGTGTGTCACTGGAAATTATTACACTTGTCACTTCCCTCCTCTTCCTATCAAATTTATACTTTAGAGAGGGTATTTCTATGCAAAGAGACTGGAATGACCTAGACAAAGCCTTGGCTTGGGTGATGAAGGAGCAGCGCAAAAAGGGAAAATTTTAGGTTCAAGGAAATGAAGAAATGCTGAAGAAGCCAAAATGGTGATTGAATGGTAACATTTTCCTGTGGTTTCCCCCCTGACCAGAATTTGGACAGAATATGGGGGAATATTGTGTTTCTGTCATTGTTCGTCTAGCATAACTCTGAGTCTAAATATAGGTTATGTAAGAACGTTTCAGGCCACATATGCAAGCGTACGCGCACGCAAAACACACACAAACACACATGAATTCACACTGTCTGCTTTTAAATGGTGACGTTTCTGTTTCAAAAATTAGATTAATCCCTCGGCCTTTCGAAATAACTCAGATATTTCAGATAAACTGAGTTAACATGCTATCAAAATGTAAAATCATTGCAGTAATATAACTACTGTACTGATGCTTGGATATTGATTTGATGTTTAAATGGATTTACAAAGAAATATAACATTATAAGAGAGAACATTATGTAAAATTGTTATACCTACAACATATAGTAGTCAGCCTGTCCTCACAAGATAAACAACAGTACAGGTCGAAAATTCAGCCGGCAAAAACGACCTATAGTTATGTTACGCCATCTAACAGCCGTAGCAAGTATGACCCGGGAAAGTGACGCTGTTCAGATGACGTCAACATAAGGTCACAATTTGTCTTATTAGGAGCAGGCCCGGTTGGGTGGATGGCTGGATAGAATGATGGCAAAAAGTGTTGTTTACTGTATAACAATGCTGAGGAGACTGCTGTTCGCTTCCCACTTCCAACCGCAAGTCGGGACGGATTTTTAACGACTGTTGTGGTGTTTACTGTTACCATGATGATGACGGTTGCATAACTTTAGTAGAAACCACGTTTCAAGTGATCATTTTAACCCAAACTATGATCCTTCCCTGACCAAGTTGTTTTTGTGCCTAAACCTAACCCGACATTAACCACAGCGTTGTCACACCATAAAACATCATTATTTTTTCAGAGTGATTTGTAACGATTTTGGAAAGCAGCATATTACGCTCCTATGGTTCGTTCTGGAGCGTAGGTACAATCGACCTATGTAGTCGTTTAATTATGAGGATGTGTTTGTAGTAGTTGTTACACACAATATGAATCCTGCTTTAACCTTCACTTCAGCAATTTGAAACAAGTCAATATCTGTATAAAAAGAATGAGGCAGCATGGCTCTGAAAGCGTATTCATGCAAAAGCTATTTAAATACAGCATTTTTAAAAATAAATGATGAACAGAGTAATCTACACGTATAGATGAAGATGAATCTTGTGTCCAAAAGTTGAGTCTGTTCTGTTTCTTTCTCAGTTATTCATCATTCAAGAGATTGTTGTGAAAGTGTGCGAGTGGTCAGACAATGCAGTGAATACAAAGAAGTCGATTTTAATTTCTGAAAGTAATGGTGTACACCATCTCTGGGACCATATGTACCCATAATGGATCAGATTCCGCCAGAGCATTTTGTCCTGTGCCTTTCTCAATTTTCTGACTGTCTCGAGAAAGAAAAAAATAATAGCATGGTGGACTGCCCAATCTGCTTTTTGAAACCACATCAATATTTGCCATTGCAGTGAAATGGCTTGCAACAATTAGTAATCTGTAGTTTCAACGGCCCAACAGTCCAAACAGTGGCATATTTTGACCTTCCTACCAACCACCCGACCAGCCGTTTGTCAGTCAAAGCTGCACAAATAACCAAGCTACTCAAACACTTGTCATCATCGCTCATCAGCATCTTGATTGTTGAGGAGGACAGATCAGAGGGAATGTCCACATACATCCAGCGTCCTCTGATGTGACAGCAAGGGTTTATGGGATAGCAACGTGCGAGCTCTGCCTGCTTCACCTTGACCCCGACGGCCCGCTTCCACCGCCACCGCTCCTCCCGTCTCAGGCTCACCGGCCTGACCTCGTCATCCCAAAGCCTCTGGCCTCGCCTCTGACGGCTGAGTTATTACCATAATTACCCAGGAGGCATTGCAGGGAGCGGCCACATGGCAGAGGCCGCCCATGTTTAACAGAATATTTGGGTGTTTTATCGGCTTTAACTCAGCCCCTGGGGCAGGCGAGAGGGTCCTGGATGATAAGAAAACCACTCATGTGAGAAATGAAGAGGACCATTTCACAGACGGAACCAAGAAGGGGATGAAATATACTGTTAATGCAGCAGTGGCCAGTGCACATATGTCATATATTCTCTAAGACAAGGTGTAAATATGCTCATATATTCAAGTGGTGTCGAACAGAAGGACTTAGGTGGAGATGACTGCTATCTAAAAACAGCACTTTAAACCTTATCCAATGAAAAAGTACTTGGGTTGCTTTGTGTCAGCATCAAATATTTCATGTTTCAGGTGGAATACAGGCAGATAAAACAAATAATATATATTATTTATTTTTTCACAGCAGGGATCTTCCGAATTTGACAGACTGAAGGGGTTCAGTTTTGGGGAGATTTTACTTTTTTTTTTCATCCTGTTTTTTGTTCATCATCATCATCATCAGAATCATCATCTATGAATTTGCTCAATTCATAGATGTCTATGGGATCAAACAGACTGTAGTTCAACACACCTGCAAACTGAACACAGGGTCATAAAAAAGGTGTCTAGGAAAAACAATAAAATTCACCCTAAACTGAACTATTCCTTAAAGAAAAAATAGTTTTTCTGTTTTGACAATGGAAAATTAAATAATTTTTTTTTTAGTTTTTAAAACCACCTTACATTTCAAGACTAGCAATTTCAGCTGTATGCAAACTTTTTAAGAAAGCGCTTTATAATCCATGTCTATACTGTCATGTCTAACGAGCCAGGAGGCCATGCATATTCATACAGTTAGAGTGAAAAGTACAGCCCATCCTGCCATACACAGGGCAAAGGGGCCACTGGCTTCAGGCCAACAATGCACAGAGAGACAAAGATTGCGTACAGTAAGAACACACCTCTATTGTTATTTGTATTTACACTTAAAAGCTCAGTCAAACCCACAAAGAGAAATATAGAAGCACACACACATACACACACGCCCTCACCTGCTCAGTAAGGTCAACACATTAGCATCCAGAGACATACAGTATTCAGACTTTCCTAGTCCTATATAGCTACCCATCAAACATGTCCAAGATAGCGCTTAGCCGTGTGTGCCCGTGTCTTATTATGCAGACCCATCTGTGTGGGTTCAAAGGTCATGGCCGGGCCTGGCAGGGGCTACAGGTGAGCAGATGAGAACAGTAGGGGCTCGGTTTAATTTAGCTAAGCACTACAGGATGCGGTGCGCCCCTGTACCTGGGAAGGACGAGTTGAACTTTTCACACTGTGCCTCAGACTCATCATTTCAATGAGAGGAAAGTTGAGGAAAAATGAGTAATACAGTCAGAAAAAAAAAAGCTTTTGACACAGAATCTGTGTTTCGTCGTGGCTGAGTTGCTCTTTATTTTGTGTGAGGGTTGTTCAAACAAAGACAGACAAGCGAATAAACACACAGGCGCACAAATCTATGTACACACAGGGCTGTCACTAAGTCTCTGTTTTTACCTCCCTTTCTTTCTCTTTTTCTGTCTGAAACACATCCAAGCACACAATACACACAGACATATTGAAAGAAGATGACTGTCAGCAGTGTAACCGTATGTGTGTGTGCGTGTGTGTGCGTGTGTGTATGTGTGTGTGTGTGTGATCATGGTGTGAGGGTGTGAGGGAGAAAATCCCTAATCTGGCATGGACCAGCTTCCTGTCTAGACTCTGCATGAGGAGGCCAGCACTAACCTGGCGAGTGCTGTAAGTGTGTGTATGTGTGTGTGAATGCATACATGCACATTACCATTGTATCTGTGTGTACTACTACTAATGTATATGTGAGCACAAACCTACATTACGTCTGTGTCTTAGAAAGAGTATTTGAACGCCATCATTGTTCTTGTCCAAACCAAAAACCAGACGTTAACCTCTGGCCTTCCATATCTACTGTCCAATGTCTGTTTCTAGTTGGACACCTTCCAATAAAGCTCCTTTTTGTTTTCTCTGTTATTTTGACACTTCCTCTGCCACGCGTGCCAATGCTGCCACGATTCCAAAAAACAATTTCCTCATTATCCTGCTTGCAGCACTTACGGGAATACAGAGGTGGGGGTGTGGAGGGTTAAAGTTGGAAGGAAGTGGAAAAAAGGCCTGATGTGGTTTTCCTTGAAATTCCATACAAAGAGCAGGGATGAGTTAGAAAAGAACTGAAAGACTTTTTTCTTGTTTTCTTTTGTTTTGACTTGTTTTTCTTCCTTATTCTCTGGCCCTCCTACAGGTGACAACTAGAGGTAGTAGTGAACTGAAAGTCGTATATTTTAGCCCAGACAGCATAAAAACAATGAAGATGAAGAAAGTTAATTCACTGAAACAGAATCCCTCATGGTTTGGTAACATGATTAAACTGAGCTGAATCATAGCTGAAATTGCTGACAGCCTCTTGCCATCAATCATTCTTACAAAACCTGCCATTAGTAATCACAACAAACATTACTGAGCACAGCAACTTTTGACCGTCTTACTCACACAGAGTGCTAATCAAAAAATGCTAAGTGTGTTTAGCCTTAGCTTTGACAGTATTTGTCTGGAGTCTGAATCAACATCGTGGACGTCGCTATTTCATATTCATGCAGGGGCCAGCAGCAATGACACCTTGTCCTCTGCTTTCCAAAAGGCCTTAACTCAGCAGATCCCCAACCCTTTAGACCCAGATGTAAAGTGAACAGTCTTCACCTCTGTGACATCAGACCGCCACAATATGCCGTCTTATGGGAGCAAGCCATCACAGAAGCCTGCCAAAGACCACGGCCAGGACCATGGCAGCCAAAAAAGCCAGGAAGAACAAAAGCAAAGGTGATTTATTTGGAGAGATAGAAACACCCAAATAATAAATATTTGGGCCAAGTGGTTTTTTTTACAGCCCTTTGCTTTAAATATCCATAATCAATATTTTCATGCCAACATTTCATCAAATGACTATTTATAATATGAAAGGGGTTGATTGTAGTGATGAGAATTATCCTGTAGCTTTTTAGCCTCTTTTAGCTCCTTGGTTTAGTTTTACAGTGAACACATTTACTGTTATTCAGTCTCGTTCCTCTTATCAACCCTGTTTTCATCAAACAAGGTCTGATTAACCCACTATATGGTACTTGCCCAGGCTAGCACCAAATAGCAGACAGAGTTAGCAACCAGCTAGTATAGATAGTAAAGCAGCTAAAGATATTTTTAAATCTTCTGCCCCCTTGTGGGAAAATTTTTTTTAAATTGATCTGCCAAACATGATAACCCTTAAAACAAACTAGACAATTTCATGTAAAATCTATGTAATTTACGTACATTTACATTAATTTCTTTAAGCTACTATAAAAACTATACTATAAAATGACCAAATAAGTGCATTTAACATCAACAGAAACAGGAGCCAGATGTCATTATAAAATTTAAGTGTATCCCTTCCAACAACTAAGAGTGTGCAGCTACTTAATGGTTTTTTTTGTTCGTTTGTTTTTGTTTTTTTGGTTGGTTATTCTGAGAGATTAGGAGGCGCCAGAATGTCGTGCATCCGAAGATGTTCAGTGACTCAGCTATTCTGACTTCAACGGGAAGCTCGTTCCACCATTGTGGGGCCAGAACAGAGAAGAGCCTTGAGATGAGTGACAAAAGGGTTAATGCACTGACGGGGCTGCCAACGGTCACACCAGAATGTAGAGTTTGACCATGGCTTGGAAAAATCTTTACCTGAGAGCAAACTACAACAGGGAGCCGGTGTAGAGAAGCGGAGTGGTGTGGGATAGCCAGTCTAAATCAAGTCTAAAGATCTTAGGCCACAACAAAGACACCAAATGTTTCTACCTCTATTGTATAATTATTGTGTATTGTTGTGTATGATGTGTGTTGTCTTATATGCCAGTGCCAAAGACGAATTTCCATTTTATGTAAATTTAATGGACAATAAAGTAGTCTGAATCTGAGTCTGAAAAATCATAGCAGTTATTTTGGAGCTGCGAGCTAACACAGAGAGGAGCCACTAACTCTGCACATGACTGTCATGTTATCATATCAGGGACTGTACTTTTTAACTGGAAGATAAAGACATAAAACTCAGACACTACAATAACAAACTCACAGACAAGCTTTTGCTGACAACACGTGATCTAACCTTAAGTCATCGTCTAGCCGGAGTGGTGTTCCTTTCCTATGTACATGTATAAAGAAAACGGATGACTAACACAGATGGTGGACAAATCAAATGAGTCATTTGAGTTGTATGGCTATGACATATACACATCATTGTCTCCGCTGGTGTGGGTTTTAGGGGTCTCCTGTTAGCATTCCTACCCAACTGACTCCCCAAGTATGACTCATAGGCTTGTTACCCCCAGACAAAGCTGACTTTACTGTGCTGGCTTGTCAGTCCGCTGTAGTAGGGGAAATCTGGCAGGACGCTGCTTAGTATTTGGGGTTTGTCTGACTCTGTCTAGCCAGTCTTAAGTAGACTGACTGTGTGCATGTGTGTGTGTTTGTACGTGATTAGATGATAAAGTCTGTCTTCTCTACAGAGCCATGATAAAATCTTACGAACCGCAAAGCTGTTTTATATTTTGTAAACAAAACAGTTGCCAATCACCAGGCCACTAGAAGAAGTTAAACACTATAGTAACTATTCAGACCAGTACAGTCAGCAGGAATCTAACCTACATTACAGGAAAAAGAGGACATATTCCTCCATAAAGGCTACCAGCATATGTTTTTGTTTTCATCCTCCAGTCTGTAGCACATTCCTTTTCCGTGTGTTGCGCGAGACGGAGAGATTGCCGGAGAATGACTCACTAAAACCTGACCCAGCAGTGAGGTAATCACTGGAGGACGCTTGGAGTAAAAGTGAACTTTGACGGTGATGTCTGGGATCAGACAGTACTACAATATGTGTGTGTGAGTGTGCATGTGCGTGTGGGATGACATAATTTTTATGTACCAAACAGAGTCCCCGTGATGGTGTCAGTATGGCTTCCTGATGAAGACAAAAACCCGAAACCCATTACAGAATTCCTGTCCACAAACGTGATAGGACACTCAGATAGATACTCAGCCCAGAAGTACAGCTGGTAGTTGCTCATTTCTAATTCTGCACATTTCTTTACATTTCTGAGAGGACCAGAGAGGAAGAACTCAAGGATGAGTACTGCAGTGGTGTTGTGGTGTTGATGTTGATTTCTGATACTGGTTTTCTAATTTACAGCATGTCAGCAGATTACTATATCAATAATGAAATAAAAATTAAGTGACTCATTATTTCAAGGAAATCACAAAATAATTATATACAGTACACACACACACACACACACACACACACACACACATATATATATATGTATATGTATATATCCATACACATATATATTTTTTTATGTATTGACAGTTTTTACTCACTTACAAATACTGTAGTAGAGGGTGTGGACTCTTGAATATAGGTCACTTTTTTAAGGATTAAATATAAATTCTTATATGACACAATCCTCTGGAAATGTTTACGATGTTGAGTTTCTCTGCTCTTGCGTCTGTGTACAGGCACAGAAAGCAGACATTGTTTGTTACGCAGCATCACCTGCTGGCTTAATGGAGAACTGCCAACATTACAGTAATTGCCGATGGTGTAGACAGAAACAGCCGCAACACAGGTAACAGGGAACCTCATAAATGCCATCAAAACAACCCAAAATTTAGTTTACAAGGGAACTGTAAACTTTGAAAAGGAAACTTAAATAAGCCACATTCAGTAAAGGTATATTCACTGATGTGTGCCACACAAACTGGAAAATGGTCTACTGGAAAGAGATCATCTTCAAGAACAAAATTCACAAAACAACAAAAAATGTCAAACACTCTGTAAGAGGGAAAAAATAGAAGAAATACACCTTTCTTGTCACTTGCCAGACTCTTCCAAAACCCCCTATATAAAACTCCAATAAATGTATATTCATTCAAGAGGAAGTTACCTGTGAACATAATCCAGGCAGCAATTACACTTGCCAAATCAGTGTAATTGGGAATGCAATTTAGTTGTATATGAATGTAATTTTGGGGGAGACAGGGTTGAACTGTTCGCCTGCTTAAACAGCACAATGGAGCTTTTTAACAACTGGTGTTCACTTGAACTACTGATTCTGATATTTGTGCATTTTGAAATGAAACAGTGAAAAGAAACTTAAAATTCCTGAAATACCCAATAGAAGTCAAAATTATTCTATATCTTGCATGGTTCACAGATCTTTGAATCTCTGAATCATATCAAGCAGGTGACAGTATGAGACTGACACATAAACATGTATGAAACATTAATTTTTGTCCACATTGAAAGTATCATAAATTACTTTTTTACAAAATATGTAAATATAAACCTTATATTCAGCTCCAACTACAGCAAACTAGCAAAAGAAACAAAGATAATGTATATATTTCACACAGTTACCTGAATATATGATTCAAAGCCAAATATTTACCAAGTTTGGACATTCTAGGAAATTATTCTTGCTATGCAAACTGGTGGGCAAAAGCAACATGGTGAAATACCAGACCCCATGTTTGGGTATGGGGGCCTGCAGTGGTTGAGTGAGCTTTGACCTAAAATAGGTCTGAGGAATGTGGATATGTTCTATGAATAGAGATAAAACAGACTGTAGAGGGGAAAACATCAAAAAGATAAAATAGTTTGAGGACCTGCAAATAAACCGGCAGACATCACTCCAGAAAAATGATTTTTGTGTGACTGGTGGTTTGCAGAGGGCATGGGAAACTCTGCCTCGACAGAGGAGAAACTTTGGTGCTTTTGAACAGTAATGCAATCATGTTGCCAGAATGTGAAGTCTTTCTGTAATTTGAGAGCAGCATCTGACAACAATTTGTCCCATATTGTGTGGGTCTTTCTAGCATGGCTCCAGCAGAAGACCGGACAAAGGACTGAACTGTGAATCATCAGAAATTATCTCTCTGGAATGTCTACGCCTAAAATCTATAAACAGATTTATTGTCATTTTCAATGGTTTAGATTGCATATCAAAACAAATCCTCGTTTTTTAAAATTCCCTTTTCTTCAAAGCAAGTTTATGACACTATTTAAGATTAAAGTGAAACAGTATAATACATGATTTATGAACTTGAGTTGGGTCACTCAGACTAAATATTTCAAACACAGATCCTATACTTAGATTTAACTGTTTTGTAGATCCACAATGGCCTTTTTGAATCTGCCTTTAAGAGGGCAATCAAAAGGAAAAGTCTGTGTTTCAGAGTCAATAAACATCTTTACAGCATAATATAGTTTAAAGGAAATCGTGCAATAAGACTATAAGAAGAATTTAATAGGGGGAAAGGGATCCTTTTAACCCTGTAAGGCAACTGCGATTACAACAACTTTCCACTAGAGGGCGCACGACCCAGCCATACCTACAGTACCTTACAAACATTAACTCTTACACCTCTGCAAGATCACAACTGAAGATGCTGTTAAAACACTTTTTAAACACCAAAAAATACCAAAAGACCAGACCTTCACACTACTTTCAAGAAAGAATCCGATGAGAACATTCAATCTAAAACTTGCTCAGATGATCAAATAATAAAACAGTAGGTTATTTTACATGATTACTGTGTCACATTGGATGTCTGGTGCATGAGTGGTGCATAGCACTGAAGCCTGTTATGATTTGGTCTCTCCCGGGTGCCTGCGGTCCCTCCTCCATCAAACGTCAGAAACTAGCGGTATAAAACACACGAGAGGCCGTACCGACCGCTCAAAGTCGCACATACCTCGTTAACTGACAGCCTGCGGTCTGCCTCCTTAGAGACAATACAGAGGCACTAGATTTTAATGAGACAGAAAAGGGGAGAGATACGCCAAGTTGTGGAGCGACTTAAACATTGCTGGATTGAGCACAAGAATGCAAAAGAAAAGTCTGTTTCTACAGAGATATTTGTGCCGGATAAATGTCATATATGCGGGAGAGTTTCTGTCGCGCTGGACTTTAAATTGAGTATTGTCTAATGGGCGAACACAAACTTGGATTTCTGCTGATAACTAAAGGGACTGCTACGAGAAAACGAATTAGGCGAGGAGTTTTTTTATAATTAGTCCCCAAGGGAGTTAAAAGAAACAACAGCAGTGTTTATCCGTTTGATTTGAAGGCTTATTGACACTGACCTTGGCAGTCCTCGCCTGTGAATCTGCACAATCAACTCCTGAGCGAACCAAATGCACAGAGAAAGATGCATTTGGGTAAGGCTTTACTGTTTGTCCTCCTCCTCAATTGCGCAACTTTGAGCTCATCCCTGTCAACTTGTGCCACCGTGGATATTGACCACGTGAAAAGGAAGAGGGTTGAGGCGATACGAGGTCAAATTCTGAGCAAACTCCGACTGACAAGTCCCCCACACTCCCTCGGACCGAGTAAAATCCCTTATCAAATCCAAGCATTGTATAACAGCACCAAGGAGCTACTGGAGGAGCTTGGGAGGGATCGGCAGCAGAGTTGCGGTCAGGACAACACAGAGACAGAGTACTACGCCAAAGAGATATACAAATTCAACATGGTCTACGGACCGACAGAAAGCAGTAAGTATTATCATTCTTCTGGCAAATGAGCCTCAATCACTTTCCCGTTTTAATGCCAGCAATCCACACGTTGGTGTGCTGCGTAATTACGCACCAAATGAGGAGTGACTCATTGTTACTGATAAACATAGTCCAGCAACTCAAAAAAAAAAAAAAAAAAAAAAAACTTTAGCATCTGTGTTAAAAATATTTATGAGTCAACACAGTCTCTACTTAAAAAACGGTTTGTTTGTGTTGTTTGTAAAAGTGAAAGTTGAACTTGCTGTGCACTTGGGAGGATGTGCTTTGTTACTGGAGTGCTCACCAACCTGTTTTAACCCTCCAGCAGTGTTCCAGGAAAGTCACTCTCCTCCTACTCCTGACTCCACTCTTCCTCCTCTTGTTTTTTTCCTCCATGGATCCTGTCCCTCTCCCCAGATGTTCCCATTTCCTTTCCAGTCAGGCCCAAATGAGAGGGACATCTGCCCAGGCGGAGGGGGGATGCCTTTAGGAGAAGGAGTAGGAAAAGTTAACAGAGGTGGACAGAAAAAGTTAGATGATGGAAGGACCTCCCCGTATGCCTGGACAGAAGGATCCCCCTCTCTCTCCTGGATTCTTTGGGGTCACATGAAGTCCTCACATATGCAGACACATCACTACCACCCTCCTCCCTAATGAGATGGAGCTTAAAGTGACCCCACTGCCTGTCTTGGCCAGTGAATTAAACACACAGGTGGCCCATGAGCATGACATCACTTACTACAGAGCTCAGGTTTAACTTTGCTAAACTGAGTGTGAAGCTGAGGCAGCATCCAACTCTGTAAACCTGAACGATTCCACTGTGCCCTCATTTTATTACCACTAGGTAACATTAGGCAACATTCACTGCTTAGTTTATAATGAGCTTTATTTTCTTTGAATAGTCAGTAAAGCTCTGTCAGGCTCACTATTTCTTTCTAGTGATTTTTTTAAACCGCCTCTTGGCACAGCTATTTCCTCTATAGACTTGAAACTAACTGGAACTGGAAAACCTGTGTCGAAAGGTACATGTGTCAGTGCTTGAGGGAGATTCATACAGCATGTGGTCCAACTGAGTCTGGACTACTGAGAAAGTAGAATAGGATAAATACTGTGCGTGTGTACGAGCCGGAGAGGGCCTCATGGTCTAGAGCTAAGCCAAGATCATTGCATCACAGTCCCTTTGAAATCAACAGGTGTTTCACAAAAAGACCTATTCTCTCTCTACAGTGTTCTGTTTTGAATCTCACAAAATGCTTTTGACAAAAAAAAAAAAAAAACAGGCAGTAGGTGGCTAGAGTTGGTGTGGTTGTTTCATTGCTGGCTTCAGAGCCACAGATGGCTTTAGGTACAAAGATGAAAGACTGATTTACATACGTGTAATTCTTTCTAGCAGTTGGGGGGAGAACTTTGTTTCCCCTCCTGTAATTTCGTGTCCTTTTTTGGTGTGATCAGCTGAAAGACAGGGAAATGGCAAAAACACAATATAACACAATATATGAGCTGAACTGGCACAAGTACTATTTGTGTGGTCAACATCTGCAGTGCTTAGATACTTAAAGATCCAGTGTGTAGAATTTAGCGGCATCTAGCAGAACTGACTTGGCAGAAATGGAATATAATATTCATAAGTATGTTTTAATTATTGTATAATCCCATGAAATTAGGAATCGTTGTTGTCATTACCTTAGAATGAGCCCTTTATATCTACATAGGGAGTCGGTCCTCTTCCATGGAGGCCGCCATGTTTCTACAGTGGCCCAGAACTGACGAACCAAATACTGGCTTTAGAGAGGGCCTTTCGCATTTTTCGTGAGTTTCGCGGCCACCGTAGGTTCTCCTACATGCTTGGAAGGGGAGGTTGAGGGGGAGGACTATTCAGTTGGTTGCAATCTTTAATCTCACCACTAGATGCCACTAAATCCTGCACACTGGTCCTTTAAAATGTTGACAAGCTCATCTCATTCTCCATTTTTTACTTTCCTAAAACTGTGGTATTGGCATGGTAGTTTTTTTAATGTGTCCAGGATGATCTCATTCTTGGAAATATGCATTCTGTCAATAGCCTGTATATCCACGTGCATATACTTATCCTGCTCACTGAGACTGGTTAATGTGATTTTCATATGCTGGAGACGGCAGACGATTAACAATTTTCAGATTTGTGGTGCTGAACTCTCATTCCACTCTGGCACAGACAACTACTAATTTCTTCAGTTAAATGACAACAAAGAGACATAATCTGCCTTAAAAGATTATCAGAGTATATTATGGATACTTTACAGAAATGATTTAAGTTTATAGATATTCTGTATCGTCATTATAATGTTTGCATTTAGTTAAGGGTCTAAACGTTTTTTAATTTTTTCAATCAAAATTCAAAGCATGTATTAGTTTTACATATATCAGCATGGATGAGAGCCTCACCTCTATTAACAGGTGTACACATACAAATTTTGTCTAGTGCTGTTTCAACAAAACAGAAACTAAGCTAAGAAACTAACACGTCGTCCCCCACAAACAATGCACTTCATATATAATTTCCTCATGTTTTCAAAATCGATTCAGTGGCGTCTGAAATAAATAAATAGTCACTGATCCAAAGCTCCTTTATATTATTCTTCATTAGATGTGTCACATTTCACTTTAGGCCCAAAAAATTACTTCTAAAGATGCATCCTAATAAACAGGCTCCCTACTTGACATTAGAGATGATGATTCCACTATAGGAACTACTTTCTTCCTTTGATTAAAGATGTATGTACATTTAGCCTGAGGCTTGTTTGCCAAGAGCAACAAACACTTAAATGCATCTGTCCTTGCCAGGTGCTAGTGGGCAGATTTTGATACCTTAAGACAGAGCCATACAGGCCGTTTCCCCCTTGTGCTAAGCCAAGCTAACAGGCTGCTGTCTGTCCTCTCATCTAACTCTCAGCAACAGGATAAGTGTATTTTGTGAAATGTCAAGCTATTACTTTAAGATCAGTCAGAAACAGTAGATTGAGAGTGAGTTCAGTGTTAATGAAGACACAGCCACCTTAGGGTGTTGGTCCTTGTGCTACAGCATAACAGGACCAGAAAGATGGCTTTGTGGAATACATTTTTGACCTGGAGCCAGTGACATCACTCTCTTTCCTTTGGTTAATGTGGGCAAACACACACTCACTTTTTGACTCTTTTCAAGGTAAACTGTTGACCTTTGGTGGATCTGAGGTGGCTCTGTGAACCAACACAAATCCGTGACAGGTGTAAATGAAGCAGAAAGCTGCTGGAAGACTGGCAAATTACTGCATTGAGAGGCTGGGCGGCAAACATCGGAAAGATTTCCTTTTATAGCGTGGTGCGCATACAGAATCTGGCATATGTCAATGACTGAGGTTGTGGAGAAGTCATCATGGTCAGAGGGGGTTTGGGTCCAAAAAGTTGTCAGTGGGACCGGGGATAGCAGGGTTTTTGATATGCAGATACCAGGGAGGTGAAGTCATACTAACCTCAATAATAATAATAATACTTTTTCAATTACAACATTTTCATTTCCACCAAATATAGACAAAATGTGTTGGAGAAACACAGGAATTCTGATAAGGCAGGAAACGACACTAATCATTCACTGAGTAGATAAACGTTGTGCCAGCCACTAAAGAGTAAATAAACCCAAGTTCATATTTTAGGTGTAAATGGGTTTGTAAGTCTTCTTGTATATAAAAAAATGATTTTAAATCCATGCCATTATTTTCACATAACTGTATGGCTATATTTCAACACATCTGAGGCAATATGATATGCCAAAAAAGGAAAAAAAAAAAACTCATTGCATTGCCATCTAGAGTTTAAAATTATTATGTTTGCTGCCAACCCAGTTCATGATATCAGTTAACAGAGTACTGTACCTCTTTAGAGGATGACTGACATTACTCTGGCATCAAGTGGATAAAAGTTTAAGCATGAAAAGCATTTTTCAAAATTGTGTTATAGGTGGAAACAGGCTGAAACTGAGTGTTTTTTTTTAACTCATAACATATTGTTCATTCACAGCAACACCTTGTTCTTTGTTACTATTATTAAGTTATTATTTGTGTATGGCTTCTTACCACAGGTGAAAATTGTGAAAAGATCCTCAAAATAGCTTTGATGTTAAACATTTGTTATCGGAGAAGTAATAATGAACATTATTGGCTGTTGCTACATAATCTTACTCTTACACGCACATGAAGGAGATTAAGCGACTATCAGTGATTAAGTTGTCCAGAGGTGATGTAGCAGTTGAGGTTTGTGTCTGGAGATAACACTGATGGTATTCCATCAGATCCTGATAAGATTTCCTAAGCCTGTTCTGTTGCTAAACTTTTATTTTATCCTCTCTGTTCCAGACGATCTGCCCAACTGCCCAAAAGGTATCACCTCTAAGGTTTTCCGCTTCAATGTTTCCGCCATGGAAAGAAACTCAACCAACCTCTTCAGAGCAGAGTTTCGAGCTCTGAGGGTCCCAAACTCAATTGCCAAGAGGAATGAACAGCGGATTGAACTCTACCAGGTGCGTAAAGGTACCGTTTCCTTGTCCTTCTACCAAGATCAAAGGCAGAGCTCACTTTTGAGCCAACAAGGAGCTCCAAAATCTTTATAGATTGCAATTCTAGTCTATCAACATCATCTCTTGGTTACTTGTTCCCTTTTACATGATTTCAGGCCCTAATTGATAAAGAGAGCCAATGACAACCAGATTGTGGTTGCAGTCGTGGGTTACAGCCAGACCAAAAGCCAAGAAGTTCAACAGGCCTGATGAATGTTTGCAGAACCCGGACAGGGTTTCAGATCCAGATCTAATGTGGTCCCCATTTTGGTTATGCAGATGTCTTGATATACAGTATGCAAAGTTCATTGAGCTTTTAAAAAGGGGCTCTGCTGAGTGATGAAATTACGAAACATACACATTACTATGTGTCCAAAGGTCTGTATTATTCTGTTGCAATGTCCTTGGCATTAAGGATCCAATACAAAGATGATTATTGAAATAAAAATGATTAAAAATACCACAATATACCAATCCTGTAGTCAGCAGTGATGTCATGGCAACCCCAAAAGGACATTACCAAACAGAATAATAGGCAACTGCCAACATTAACTCAAGTTTTAAGTGTATCCATGAAATGTGGTTAAACCATTTATAATGTTTATCACTGACTGTTTCACATTGTGATTCAAGAAGATTTCCAGAGAAATCTAACAATTAAGTATAATATAATATAATCAACACTAACATCTGGGCCAAACACACAACTAAACCAAAATCCATGGAGGGTTGTTTGGTAGCTATTTTTGCAGAAGAATTTAATCTGGTGGCCCCGCAGGCGAGCAGCGGGGGCAGGTGCTCTCATTCTACCAAAGCAAAACATTTATACTGCCAGTTTCAAACACAGAGACGAATACAGGGCAGTGTGGAGGAGGGTCATACTCGAGTCAGATTTCATATTTGTTCAGATTTTTAACCAAATTTATGGGAAACAATTTAATGTGCATTGGGGATGAAGTCGGGAGCCAGACTTACTAACTTACTTTCATTGGTGTTCCCACAGAACACACAGGATAACAACCAAGTTTCTTTTTAAACAAAGGCTATGAACTGAACATGCTCAAACATGCACAGTCTGTTTTTTATATAGAGGAAGAATAAAATGATAGGCAGATTACAGTTAATGTGAAAGGGGTGGTTTGCAATGACAAACCCAGTTAACATCCAACTCTGCAGCTCTTCACAGCTCTTTTAGCTTTTAGCTTGTTGTTTTGGTCACTAATTTGGTTGAATTGTTGAATATTACTGCTCTCACCATCAACAGCAGGAAGCTGTTTTCAGCAAACAAGCTACAATGAACTAATCTATGCCTACAAGAAATGACATAAAGAAAAAATTAGCAACTAGCTAACTAGCTGGTATAGAAAGTAGCTAACTGTTAGCACAGCTAGCAAGCTAAAGAATCAGATATTTCTCGCAGGAGTTGGTGGAGACCAAAACACGAGCTAAAAGAAGAGTGAATATTGGACTTACTTTTATCCAGTGGACAGAAACATGACTGCAGTTGAATGCTAATATCTCTCCATGCCTGCTGGATTTGTAAATTATCAGTAATGCCTCCGAAAATGTTAGCATATAGTTCTTCTGCCCCCAAATGACCGAACTAAACACTCAAACAGAAAAAAACAGCATATCTAAAGGCCCTGCAGACTCAGGTGTTTTTAATTTGGCTAATTAGTGTAGATATCCGCTCAGGTTGAGGTTAGGTGTGATGTCACCGGCCTCCATGTTCCAATCAGAATGATAAAGGTGTAACAGTCGCACCCTAACCACAAAACTAATGAGTGAGTGAGGGACAATCAATCAAGCAGTGCTCACACTGTACCGACAAGAGGTCTAATCAGCCAAAATAAGTGAAATCACCTGGGAGGGTGTACCATGAATGTGCAGGTCCCTTAAACAATTAATTAATTAATCAATTGATTAATGATTAAAGTCCCCTTCCACTCAAAAATGTGATGTTTGACACAAGAAGGTTGTTTTCACATTCATCGGTGGAAAATGGAAAGTTTCTCTGCACTCTTGAAAAATCCAATTTTAAGAGGTGGGCTTACCAGCACAATTTGTGACATCACAACTAGTTTGGAAGCCAATCCTTGTCCAATATTTAACTTACACAAGTGTGATGTGGAAACTTGAAGCCTCCAGTGCACAAACACTGAAAATGGACTTCACAGTGAACAAGAAGACATCCCAAGTCCAGCAGTTAAACTTCTGAACTAAAATATATTTGCATATTAACAGATTCTGTAAATTTTAATGAGGGAGAAGGAGGAGGAGGTGTCATTTTAAGGATTTTAATGTGGTGCTTATACTTTTTTTTTTTCAAAAAAAACAATATCAGAATCACATTATTGTTCCAAGCAGTCTATTTTTATGTCTTAATACATGTCTGGAGGGGATCTTTAAGAATTTAAAAATACTTATCTACGGACCCAGGTTATGTAATGCATTACACGATATGCAAATAACAATAACCTGGAAAAGAAACAACCAAATATGCCTGTACAAAAGGATGATTAGATAGCAGGCCCAAATCCATGTTGGGTAATTAAAAAAAACATGATAATAATAATAATACATTTTTATTTATTTAGCATATTTCATAAAAAAGATGAAATGCAATACACTTCACAAAACATTAAAAAAACTTATTAAGACTAAATATTAAAAACATACCAGAAAGCATTGAAAAAGAGATATTTTGGTCACTTTATTGGACCCAATGTCCCATATATGCTACAATTTTCTTTTCTTTCTCTTTAAATTATCTGTTCATGCTCCAGTAATCACAAAATCTTAGCCCATACTGTGGCATGATTCACTAGAAGTGATTAAAGTTCTTATTGGATAATAGGAACAACGAGCCATGAATTTGACAAGTAACGGCTTCTCGTGCTAACGTCCTTTTCCTGTGTCCACTCTATTACATGTTATTTTGTTGAAGCCGCTTGAGTATTAAGAGACCGTTTATTATTGCTTTGCAGATTGTGAGGCCAAACGAACACATTAGGAAACAACGCTACATCGGAGCCAAGAATGTGCTGACCAAAGGTACTCCAGAGTGGGTCTCCTTCGATGTGACTGAAACTGTGCGGGAATGGCTGATGAACAGAGGTAAGACTGAGGTCACTTCATTTCACAAACAATCCAAAATTGTTTCCAAAGGCTATTATTAATCCAAATAATCATTCGATGTTTGAACTCAGAACCCTGACTTGCATTTTCCTACAAACATTGAGTTTTAAAGAGGGAGACTGTTGGCTTGTGCTTCTTTTTAGAAGAAAAAAAAGCATTTTGACAATCCTCTTTTCCACAATATTTTGCCATTAGGAACAAATCTGGGTTTGGAAATCAGTGTGCACTGTCCCTGCCACACCTTCAACCCAAATGGTGACATCATTGACAATGAGAGTGAAGTGCTGGAGGTGAAGTTTAAAGGTGGGTTCCAACATTTTGTCATATAGTCTTTTACGCCAGGGGTTAGTTGAACTTTTAATCTAATGTCTGTTTGTGTTAATGTCTTCTTTTCATCTTTCTTACCATTTTATAATCCTTCCTAACAGTTTGGATGCAGTTCAGATCACATTGCATGCTCATATCTTACGTCCTTAGTCCTAAAATTTACAGGATTTATTTGTTAATTATTTTTCAAATATGCCTTAATTCTGGTTATTTTTCTCACTTTGGGGAGTTTGATAGAGGATGGTTTATTTAGCGTAGTGCTGATGATTGTTTGTCATTATATTGAAGGTGAACTGTTCCAACTTTTGCCTCAGAGGACTCAGAATAAACTTGCAATGAAAATATTGCATTTGTGCTTTTAGAAACCATGTGTCAGACTAAGATGTCTTTATTTTCTTTTTTCTTTTTTTTTGAGTGTTTTTATTTCCGCATTGTGTAAAAGAATTACAGGGATGACAGTTTCATACTCAATAATTTGGCAAATTGTATGCTCAGACACAGAAATTACAAGAGAAAAAAGCCACTAAATAGTTGGTTTAAGTGCTCCTCAATCATGTCTGTAATTAAGGCGTGGATGGAGATGAGGAGCACAGCCGCTTGGACCTGAGTCACCTAAATAAGCGAAAGGAGCAGCCGCTGCCTCACCTTATCCTCATGATGATCCCACCCCACCGCCTGGATGCTCAGTCCACACGCCGACGCAAGAGAGCGCTGGACACAAACTACTGTTTCTCGTAAGGGACACATAAATTGTCTTCAGCGATAGGTTGTAGTACTTCCACATTTAGTCTTTGTGTCATTCAGTTTTCACTTGAAATGCAAAACTGGGAAAAAATTTAATCTTTTTTTGAGCTCATTAGTGTCAGTGTTCACATGCATAACATCCCAAACATATACTGCAACATATTGTATCTGGTAGATCTTGCATGGGACCAAGAAATTATTGAATGTCATCAGTTTATATGCATGTAAATGCACCATCACAAAAATACATTTTACACTTAACTGAATACACTATTGTTGCACATCCTCATTACAGAAACACAGAGGAGAGCTGCTGTGTTCGTCGGCTCCACATTGATTTCCGGCGTGACTTGGACTGGAAGTGGATCCATGAGCCCAGTGGTTACGATGCCAACTACTGCTCCGGGCCCTGCCCTTACCTGAGGAGCTCAGATACAACACACAGCTCGGTAAGAAGACCCCCACAGGGAAACAAAACAGGACAGTTTGTGAGAGACTCTACCACAGTGGGAAAAAAAAGAACAAAAACATATTTATTTGCTTCTAGCCATTTAGATAATCTGTTTCATTTGCCCAGATTTTGAGATGTCCACCTCTAAGACTGACCCATCAAAAACCTACCTGAACTTTGCATGCATGAATTAATTTTACCAGATCCGAAATGGCCCTAAGGATTATTAGACTGAATTAATAACGCAGTTGACTAAAACAGACCAAATCAGAGAGAAAACACTAACACTGTCAGGAGCATCATGTGCCACTAATTGAAGAGCAACTCGAAAAGAGTAGCAATACATGTAATTTTTTACTCCCCTTCACAGTCCACACTGTCATTCACACTTATGATGCACAGTCACACTTATGATGCACCACATGATCAAAATTGATAGCAAGATCCACTCTAATCCACTTGTATCAAGCATATTAACACAAAGCACAAGCATATTAACACAAATAAGCAATGTTTTACAGAAATAATGTCCAAGTCAAGTTACTCTGGATAATCCACAAACCTCCTGTGAGAAGTTTTCTTTGGAACTACTTTCTTTTGGAGAAATAGTCCCTATAAAAACTGTCAACGTTGTTGAGAATGAGGTTTTATTCTTGACCATGGTAACAAGGTCAACATTTTGTCTCTTTTAGCTTAATGTTTTGAGTTCCAACACCACCCTGTAAAATGGTATAGGCAACCATGTCCAGCAAACCATTTTCAGACAGGCAGACAGCATTTTGTAGACCTTAATCATACCAGAAATTCTTCGTTTTATTAATACATCTTCATGAATTCTCAACAGTGTGTTAGTATTCATTGAATTGTCAGTCAGTTTTGCTATTACACTGATTTAAACCAGCCACCAAATTATCAAGATTCCATCTCTAGTGAGGCCCTAAATATAATACAGTTTACAATATGATCTGTAAATACTCTTTTATTAAATCTCTTGTGTGCTTTCCAATAGCTGCTGAGCCTGTACAACACTCTGAACCCGGAGGCATCGGCCTCCCCCTGCTGTGTCCCTCAAGACCTGGAACCCCTCACGATACTCTACTACTCTGGACGAACCCCCAAAGTGGAGCAGCTCTCCAACATGATTGTCAAGTCTTGCAAGTGTAGCTGAGAAGACATGAAAGGCGAGGTAGTATGGCAGGATTTTCTCGGCACTGACCAAACCCATGCTCATTGACTTTTGGACTTTTAGCTGTGACAAATACTTAAACTGACCCTGTGGCCTCAAGGCCTCAAGATCTGAACACCACTCTGAAGGTCACACATTTTTAAGGATGCAGATTTTCTTTAAAAACTTGAGGTCCTCGTTTTGTTTTCCTTGTTCTGTATTTTTTCCTCCCACTCAGTCAGTTCTGGATGACAATTACTTATTTTAATCTTAAAAGGTCTAACCAAAACCAAACTTCATCTTTCAATCAAGGTATGATCTTAAAATATTTCCATCTAGATTTGTGAAGATGGACAACACAGTCCTAAGGCTAGATTGTGGAGAGCCCTGTACAAATATATCTGTGACAAAAAGAAAAAAACAATGAAAGAGACACGTGCTTTATTCTGCGCTTCAGAGCTCAAGCAAAATATTCCACAAAGTTATACTGTAGTTTCTGCTAAGGGTGGAGCCAAATCCGAATACAGTATTCAGAAAAGCACAAATAGGGAGTTTTACGAATATTTATTTCGTATAAATATTTTAGAAATTATTTGTTTTAGGGAAGAAAAAAAACCATGTCAGATAACAGCGTGCAGGTTGGTTATGTCACTGTCTCTGTCTCTCTCCTCTGCTCCGCTGTACCGTCTGTATGTCATGGTTGTTTAAATGGCTGCAGGTCTCTGTGTATAGCAGAGCTAAGCTTTAGCTGAGCAGTCAGCCCAGTCATTCATGGCCTGGGAGACCTGAGTTTGAGACCCAGTGTGGAGACCTACCTTGCAAAATAGTTGAATGAAAACCTATTTTGACACTTTAATATCCTAAAATTGGAAGTGTAATAAAAACAAAAACAGGATTTTTATGCCTATTTCCACTTTCATCCGAATACAAGTACAGAAACAAATAATTTTGCTGCCTCAACAAATACAGATACAAATACAAATACTGGGCTCTCTGCAAATCCCTAGTTTCTACATCTTCGGTAGAGCAATTTTCCTGTTTCTAACCTTGGGACGATATTGTTAATAATCACAAATATAGATCGTGCTCTCTTGAATGGTTTGAAGAGTCCTTTCGGGCTGGATTTTTTTTTTCCTTGAACTTGCCTTAAGTTCCCTTCCTTTCAAACAGTGGGCATTATCTTCAAACACAAAAGGAGAAAGGACAGACTTGCTGCTGTATCCAAAGCCATAGCTGTGGTCAGGGAAAAGGAGAGCTGAGAGAATGCCTTTTGGATTTGCAATGGAAAGTGAATGAACAAAGAAGTTGAGCCAAGCTTTTCTTTTTTTGGCCAGCCAGCAGCAATGGCCTTTTTTTCCCGGTGCATCTATTAGAATGGATGGAAGAAGAGGAAGAAGAAGAAGAAGAAGAAGAAGAAGAAGAAGAAGAAGAAGAAGAGGGGACCTGTATGGAAGGAAAGAACTGTGATGGAAACTAGCCACGAGCACACTGCCATTCACTGGAAGTTTTCATCCCTAACAGGTTCAAATTATTTTTGGGACATCAAAGAATATACTGGAAAAGAACAAGTGTTACGCAACAGGTTTTTATGAGATTTCTTTTACATTAGTAGCAGATTTGGTCTGTTATGCAACTTGTCATATAGTGATTGTTTCACTAACTGGGAAGAAAAGTGACGAGTATCTCTGTTTTTCTATTCTACTACGGCTACTGTTACATTTCCTTGTGGTTTAGACAGAATATGCTACTTTTTTTTGCCCATAAACAAATTAGTTTGACCTGTTGTATGTGACCCACTATATGTTTGACTAAAGTCTTTGACTTATTGTATTATGAGGCGACTATCTCTAGAAAGTTAAATCAGAGCACTTTTCTCCAGCAATAACAAAACAGGAAATGTAATGTAATTTAGAATACAGTTGTTTACTTCCTTTTTTATCATACTATCCTATCAACTCACCTGTCATCCTCCACTCCAGCCAGCTGACAAAGAATTGCATGTGCAGTCAGGACTCTGGTGTTTGTGCTCCCGAAACACTGCAGTCTTTCATTCCCTCTGCTCCGTCTCTGTTTGTTTTGGTGCTCTTTTACAGTGTGAAGCCCTCATGGAACAAAAATGAAGAGGGAGGGGGAAAAAAGTCATAACATGACAGTGGCTGGATGTACAGTAGACCTCATTTTTCTCCGAGTCAGGAGAACAATTCTGAATCCCTGTACTGTTTTGACATTTGCCCAGTCAGAGTCATCTAGCCTTTAGATGACAGTTAGGTGACATTTTTGGCAGTGATAATGTTTCATTGATTTGTTGATCATGATTGTTATTAAAAAACACAACAAAGCAAAACCTGTACGAGCCCTTTTTAAATCATAAGAATGCAAAACTACATTTTCCTAGTATTTATGAAATAATCAAATGCAATGGATCTGCAAATACATTTAACTCCAAATTAGGAAATAATGATTTTACCCACTGGTCTTGTCTGCCATATTGAAATGCCATTTAAAATGCTATTTTCCCATAATGTTTTGGTTCCATATGAACATAATTGGAATCTCACCAGTCCCACCTGTTTCCTCCCGGCGCATGCAAAAGGCTTTTTTTTCTACCAAAGTAATAAATCCAACTTCTCTTTCTCTGGGATTGTTGCTTAACAGCTTTCCCAGGCGAAAAGCAATTACTCTTATTTTCAGTACATATCAATGTGCAGACATCTCTTTATTTTCTTATTTGTCATAAAATGGTTAGTATAAATCACATGTAAATCTGAGAAATGGATTAAACATTTGGTTCCACCTTCTAGGTATTTATCTTCCACCAGCATGACATTTTTACACTCTTTGTCTTTTTAGATTTTTAACTGAACTGTGAGACCATTCAATGAACCCTTTGACCTCTGACCCTCTGGAAAGTAGCTGCAGAGCATCTGGACAAAATGAATTTATTAGCAATTTATAAACATTTGAAAATGACTTGATGGTTTATTAGAAATTTAGACCCATTACACTTTATTAATGACTTTAATTACAATGAATTACAGCATGTGAAAGTCAAGCACTCATTAGACTTTTTGAGGTTTTTTGTAGACATATCAAACATACATTAACTTTTATTAATGAAGGGAAAAACAGCTTGTCCCGCACTAACTCTAACCCAAAAGTTGTTCTAATTAATGGCTTGTAGCTGATCTATAAAGCGTTACTAAATACTTTATTAACCATTGATAAAGCTATTAGTTACACCTTATGAAGCCTTTATTAAGAGTGGCTTATTAGAAAGTGGTGCCGCACATTTGAATGTCATCTTCAGTTCTTGACTTGTAAGCAGTCACACAGATTTTGGGGGGGTGGGCGGGCATCTGGGTGAGCTAATATGGACTGACAAGTAGTCAGAGAGAATTCCCTTTCTCTGTGTGCCCGTTATTGTTCCCTGTCACAATCAATCAGAGATGAACCATGATGCAAGCACAAAGACCAGAGGGCATGACAAGGTCTAAAAACACAGGGTTGGGGCTTTAATGGCTTTGCAGACAGCCTTGAACTAACAAATACCCATTACTGGTAAAGAGCAGCCATGCCCCATGCATGATTGACTTTTAACCTTCGGTAAAAGTAATGTCACCTACTTACATTCAAATCCACCATTTGTTTGCGCTAGAAATATTTAGTAATACAACCCTGTCAGGCTCTCACAGTATCTCTCAAGTATCACAACTGTTCTGATCACTTTGTGTTTCAGCGATTATTACTTCTTCATGTCAATAAATGCAAGTAAAACTGGGTGTTTGTTCGCTGGTTGTACTCCGTAAGTAAGAGTAAAATAATATAGCTGATTCTTCTAAAGTGTCTTTTCCCATGTTGGTGTAATGGGAGCAGGCTGAGCAATGGTGAGGTGTCTCCTAACAGAGGCAGTAGCTTGGCTTGGGTCTTTCTATTCATGCAAGGAGTCATTTTGGCTTGCACGGCGGCTAGCCACATTGTTCAGCAAAAACACCACACAGACAGTGAAGCACAGACAGTGAGAGACATACTGTACAGTAAAGCTTACGCTGCAGTGATGTGAGGCTGCATGTCTTATTCAGTATTTGGTGCAATCAAGGTGTTTAAGGTGAACTACACAATTACACTGAGGAAAACTGACAAATAAAGGTGGTTGTGATACCAATCATAAGTTGCACTGCCTAAATGGATCCAAAAAGAACTTCAGCAGGTAATTTTGTCTCGTCTTGCCTCTCTTCTTTCTTCTTTTCTCTCTCTGCATACACCTTTTGAAAATTATATAATATTAAAAAGACAAGGGAGTAAAAATGGTTTGGATTCTGCTGGGTGTGGACTTTCATTTGTAACAGAAGGGTGGAATGAAGATGCAGATAAGAACCTTCTGGGAGAAAGCTGACCACCTCAACCCCAAACCTGCAATAAACCTATTTCCAGCTCCCGGCTACTGGATGAGCAAGCCATAATCTGATTCAAGATCAGGGTCCATTTCTGGGTTGGAGCCTGACTTTCTCAGAACTTGTGCTCTTCCAAGACTTACCAATGATGAATTGCATGACACGTAAATGCACAGAGGTTTGGAAAACTCTGTCTGCTGCTATTCCCTGAGCAGATTAACAGATGTGGAAGGAGAAAAAAAAAGAGGGGGAAGTGAGAGACAGAGACAGAGGGGGAAAGTAAGTGTGTGTATGTGTGTGTGTGAGAGAGAGAGAGAGAGAGAGAGAGAGAGAGTGGGAGAGAGTCCTCAAAAGGACTGTTGCTGCAATAAAATCATCAGGTCACATCAGACCAGTTCTCAGGCCCCAGGGTGGAAAGAGTTGTGTAATTCAGCAACGGAGCACGCACGCACACACATGCATATACACACACAGACACGCACACATGCACACTCACACATATATACAAGTCAAGCCAGCGGCCATAGTTACTGGAAAAGAGTGAAGGGGTGAACAAATATGTAAACACATATCAACTTCATAGACCTTTATAGCTAAACAAATGAATGGGAGGTCTGGATCAAACTACAGCATTATATTACAGCAGAGTGTGTGTTTCCGTGACAGTATTCCAATAATAGAGGAATGGTGTGTGCGAGAGAGAAAGAGAGAGAAAGAGTTTCCCTCTTTCTAGAGACTGTGTGTGAGAATGGGAAATAGACAGAGACAGTGTGAGATTATAATTTTTACACCCTTCAAATCAGGATACAACATTATGTAACATGTATTACTCTGGGATAAAACAAGAGAGGGGTAAAGAAAAAAAGTAATAATATTAATACAGAGCTTATAATAAATCCAGAAGGGAAAGCCATGGCCCTTTAAGTGAGACTATGTAACTTTTTTCCTCTTACAAATAAAAAAGTTTAATTTGTTAGCAGTAAAACTAAACTCAGTTCAATGCACTGAAGGGTTTAACTTGTACAGCCTCACCTGGTCTGGGATGACCAGTAGCTTATGGTGGCTAGTGTTAGATAATGTTAGCAAACTTTAGATAGATATTTTGCCACATAAAGCACATTACTGAATTACTTTAAATGACTGTATGATTCTTCTCCCCTTGTGCTGCTGTTATAGTAGTTTTTAGTATTTACTCTTATTCTGTAATTGTGATTTTTAACTCAACCTATGTCTCCCAAAACTGATACCAAGCGGCAACAACCACAACTTCAGGCTGATGCCACTGACAGCCACTAGAAATACTAAGTCAACAATTTTTTTTCAATGAGTCATCATAGTCTCAATCGCTATGTTTGGGCCCTCTAATAAGTTTGCTGGTGGTCATTTTGGAAATTATTGCTCTGTTAATAAGATTTGAAGACTTATAGTAGCTTTGATGCCTGCCATGTGGGCGTTGACTGACAGCTGTGATTACTTGCTCTGGCCCCCGGCTCCAGGACTCGCACTAAGTCAGATTATTGACTTATTGAATTCAATGTTATTTGATTATGAAACCTCCCCAAGACCCCAGGAACAGCGCTGGGCTTTGAAGCCAATTTGACATAGTGGCCAAACTGTGTAATTACATATTCTGCATCCGTCACGTGATGCATACTGGCCCAAAAAGACTTTTTCCCATAGACTTACACTGTAAAAGAGACATCTGTAAATCAGCGGATACATTTTTTTGAGCATCACAACCCCCACAAAATGACTCATCTCACTATCAGAATTTGATCCATTCAGTTCAATAATATTTGTAAAGTCTAGAAGAGCCACACGATTGAATTGTTTTAACCTTATTCAAGTTAGCGGAGGGCTAAACCAGAAGTGAGCCGGCTTTCATAGGAATGAAGGGAGCCCCACCTCCAACACTGTGTCCAGTTTTCTTTATACATCCATGTACCTGCCATGTTAGCACAATTTAGCTAAAGTAGCTAATGTTAGCCCAAGTGTGCACCGCTTGGTGTTACCAGTAAGCTAGTGTTCACTTTGGTTCGAGGTAGCGGAGTATGTTTCCAGAGTGTGAAAGGCGACACTCCTTATTTGGAAGGCCCTGGCTCCAACTGGAAAAGATGGCGCTGACTACAAGCTTCAAATGCCACCAAATTCCATTTTTTATATCAACAATATGAGGAAACATTTTTAATTGACTTGTCAACAAAGTTGCAAAATGTTGATTTTTTTTTTACATTTTTTTACATTTTACATTTTCTTCTAGACGTACTAGGCAAAACCAATTAGTTGTATATGAATTTAATTTCTGGGAGAAATAAACATTATATATAGTAGTCTTGCTGGAAGTTTGATGATGTTATCCTAGAATAAAATACCTTCCTTTAACAGCTTTCATTTTTAACTAATCCTAAAGAAATATGAATGTCAGTACTCACATCATGTAACACACAGGAAGACACAGTCACATACATAAACAGTTATATGGTACAACGTCCTGGCAATAAAACAATAAAACGGGCTCCTTTGCTTGAGGAATCTGTGTAACACTGCCAGCAGTGGGGTTTAGGTTTCCTATAGCTCATTTATTTTGTCTCTGTATAGCTGTAAACACCTTCTCCATTTACATCAAGTTATAGGCCCTGATGCTTTACTCGCTACTATATAAACTCTCAGAGAAACATGAGGACTCAGGATAAAGTGGGGCGTCTGTGTGGCATTTAAAGCATCCTGTATGTACAGTACAGTGTGTGTGTTCAGCTGCACTGCTGTGTTTCTGTGCTCATGCATGCACATATATGGGTTGTGACAAAAAGAGGATCTTAAATCATGTGGACACCTGAGCAGTAATACTTGGTAGATTGCCCTCTAGGTAACGGTACCACTGGCTTTCTCCCTCATGCTCATCCCAAAAGTGCAAACCAGATTGATGAGGGGAGTCGTCTCCTTAACAGCCTTTTTATATAGCTGCCTCCACTCAAACAGGTAATGGAGACAGAGTCAGCGGGGCGCTTTCTTCTGTACAAACTCCAAAATGAGGACTTGAGTGGTCTTGCTAAGTTTATTATCTTTCTGCCTGTCTGGGCATACTGTATGTTCTTACAGTTACTGCGGATCAAACTGGTGAAAACAGCTACAGTATGCAGCGCTCTCTCCACAAAGAAGAGGAGATTTATACCACTTGGATAAAAGCTAAGGAACACAAAGCTTAAAGTCACAGCAGATGTACAAAATGCTGGAAATAGAGCCTTTCTTCATATAACTTTCACCATAAGGCCTTGCCTTATAAAATACAAAAGCAGTCCAAGCTCAGGTACAGTATAGTGCTACACTGTGTGTAGCCAATAGTCATTAAGTCGATAACACATAATGTTGGTCCATAGAAAGGAAAATTAGCAGGTGTTTCATATAGAGTGTGGTTGAATATAATTGAATAAATGAAAAACAGGTTTTTCCTCAAAAATCTATAAACAGGTGTCTACACAGCTGCCCAGAGAATTCTAAAACTTTATGTTCTATATCTCCGAAATTATATTTGCTTAAAATCTTCCAGCTGCAAGTTGGTGTAAGTTGCCCTTTCCTCTCCAACATCCCAGTCTGCATTTTCAAACTAGGTACACTCAACTACACAGGCTGTAATTCTGTACTCTGTGCATGTTGCCACAGTTTGGGTGCAATAGTTTTTGTTCCGCCAATCTTTAATTTGGCCTTTAAATGAGGACTAGTGAACAGTGATGGGTTATTGAGACATTAGGCCAATGCTGAGCCACTGAAATGCAGTTGACTTGTGTCTGTGGTCTGGTACAATTTAACAAATGAAACAAGATTAAGTATGCGCTGCAGTTTCCCGAGTAAAGAAAAGTATTTCAGTAACTTAACTGTTCAGATGCTCAGATGCTTCAAATATGACATAACCATCAGTTACTTGTAAATAGGGGAAACTACACCGACTTTTATCCATCAACATACACAACTTACAGTAATACCAACATTACTCAACAGATGTGGAAAACACAAAATTAGTACATCTCTAATGGTGCTGTAATTGCTCTTCTATTAGAAACAAGATATTTCAGCTGCTGCGTTGCCAAGTAACCAGCAGAAGCAAAGACATGCTGTTCGTCCACAAAGCCAATGAAAAACATGTTTGGTTTGTGCCTCCCCATTAATCTGCACAAGACCTCATGACTCCTTTGGCTGGCAGCGCTCCATAGGCGATTGGCTGCTTGACATCTCACATAATGTGTTTGTGTATGTGTGTTGTAATGTATAACAGGCCTGAAATTCCTCCATGGAGATTTGGACAGTACCTATATGTGTAGACTAGATTGGGCCTTAATACATAAAGGTTTTGTTTCATTTATAGAGACCACATCCCACACCTACACTGACCATACAGTACTGCTAAAATAACAACACTTTTTAATATTTCAAAAGCTAATTGCATTGGCAACATACTGTACAACACAGAATGTGGAGGGGTGGGGTTTGTATAACTACACTGTAAATAGTAGTTAAGATAACACTGTACAGCTGAAATATTTAGAGGTTTTAAATGATGGGGGCCAAAATCCACAGTCTGTCCACACAGTCATTTTTTTGCAAAAATGCATTTATCTGAAGCTTATATGAGGCTCCAGGAGTCTGAGTTAGTCATATCAAGTGAATATCTGCCACATTTACAGTCTTTTTAGTAAAAATTCCCTCTTCGTGTCTCGATGGAGTGTTTTCTTGTTGAGCTGCACTGGAAGTACAGTAATAGAAAGATGGACTTTGGCATTAAAAAGTGTGTAACGTTGAAAGATATCTACTTGATTTGACTAATTTGGACGGCTGACGCTTCATATTAGCTTCAGATTAATTTTTAAATACATTTTTGCACAAAAGGAGGCTTTTGGCCCCCATCACTTACATTGTAAGTACATTATGAAGGGATCCTCTATTAGCTAGTATGATGTATATACAGGAGGAATGATTACAGCAACAAAAACAACAAAAACAAAACAAAAAAACAAAAAATTCTTTAAATCCTTTAATTCCTAAATTAGGAATAGGCCTTTTTCCTCAGCAGGCCTTTTTCCTCAGAGACTGAATAGCAAAATTAGATACATTTGTCAGAGTCACAGAGTTTGGCACACTTTTGGACACAGTCATACAGTAAAAGGACATTGCAGTTTCACTGCTGACTACGTACTTTTGCGCCGGTTTGCATTAATGCAAGATGTAGCATTAATAATCTGTACATCTCCATGATATGTAAACAAACAGTGCATAGTTTTCAAGCCACATCCTGTCATCTCTGTAAACAAAAACTGATAAGGGCAGCCCCCTCTAACATTCCCACTACATGCTCAAACACACCACACTACGATTTGGCCTTGACAAGCTGCACTCTTGTACTGTTGTACTGATGCTGATGGCCTGATGGGACTGGCCTCACAAACAGCTCAACTGTAGCACTTCTGTTGTCTTATGAAGGTGTTTCTCTTGAAATCGTATGCCTCTAAACAAACTGCTGTTGGTTCAGTTTCTCTGTTCTGAACTGTCATTGTAATCTAATTTGGTCATATGGCCAAGTTGGATCTATAAACACACAAAATGAGATGTCTTCTTCCTCTGTTACTGCTGTTCACCCCTCCATCTCCAGACTCCAATCCGATTTCCCTTTGTATTTGCTTCCAAATGAAATAGTGGTTTCACTGTGGCTGTAAACAGAATAGATCAGCTGTGTTTTGTTATGTTTGCAAAAGGCAAATAACAAACATCCTTGTAGTCTAGCTGCGGGCCGTCCAACGGTCCACTTCTCGAGCCCAGTGACTAACATGTTTCTTTTATTACACGGATTAAGATCTAAATTCAGTTTTATCTTTTCAGCACCACAAACATAATCAGTGTAATGGGAAACAGAAACCCACCCTGCGTTAAAAAATAGTGTTTTACTATTAAAATTTCCAAAGAGGGAATAACAAATAACCTTTCCACTTGAGAAGCTTTATTGAGCAATTCAGCTATTTTGAATTCTCAAGTCAGTAATTCACTTTTTATGGCATTATGTTTTCACTCACTCATTGGCACATTTAAAACTGCATCCATTAACCTCAAGACAACAGATTTTACAAATGTATACTGCAAACCTGCGAAGCATATTCACGAGATAACCTTTATTCTCGCTGTAACCTCATGCTCAAATTGATTTATGATAGTAACATCACACTTGGAGCTATTTCTCCAGCGACAGGGCGTTGCTATTTTTCCAGTTGTAATTACAGTAGTTTGCTAGAATTGCTTGCTAGCTGGATGCTATTTTGCTGTTTTAGCTTTCTTCTTACCTAGGCCTCACCAAGTTAGATTATCCTTTGAACATCTAGTCAGTGTTTGGTTGATATACATGGTACATGACATACACAAAAATAAGTTTAGTACAAGTTTTTAGTACAAGTTTAGTTTACGTTCGGGTGGAGTATGTTAAGTTAGCTTTGCTGCAAATCTCTGCGAGCTAACTTACGAGTACCCAGAAATCCTTTCTTTCCCTCTCTGACCCTAAATGCAAAGTCAGTTGTGGGGTCTGCCTACCCACCAGGGCTAGGAGATCACTGAGAAACTTGCTGTCATGTTCACGAGACGCAAAAAAAAGCCTTTATAAGTACAGGGGGTGCTAGGTGCAAGTTACATCCCTCCAAATAATAGTTAAGAGTTTTTCAGGTTTATGATTCTTCTTCTTCATCCTTTATAACATTTTAGCAGATTATTTAATAGTGGGATATTATTCAGGTACTAGTGAATTTGTATGTAACGTTTGTTACTTTTCCAGTAAATCAAGAAAAATCCACTCACAGTTGTGTATTTTTTTATGATGACGATAGAGAAATGAGAATTGTCTGGTGGAAAGCTAAATAAAGAATTTTTATGAATTAACTGATAATTAGAAAACAATATTTAAAACATATAAAGTGGTATCTTCAACCAAAGGAGTCAAATTACATACCAGCAGTCGCTCTGCTCTCTCTTCACAATATATCTATGATCTCAGCACAGCTAATCTGAGTTTGTACGTGAGGTGTCAAGGAGAATACATATAAACCCCCACTTGCATGGCTAAAGATAAGGAACACCTTGTCACAGTAAGTCAAATACCAGAGTGAGGTTGTCTACAATGAATTTAAGTTGCAAAAACTCCATTGTAATCCCTGGTAGTTTGTTGTCAACTTGGTAATATTCAGAAGTCATAAGCAGCAGAGACTGTATGTGTTTTTTTCCCAGCACTATTTGTGCAAGACAAAAAATACACATATACATCTTTTTAAGTTCAGGTGCTGGATTTTGTGTTTATTTTTGTGTTTATTCCCAGAATCATCTTTATAACCTCCATATAATGTGTATATATAAAACCTTTTCAAATCTAGCTTTGCATTTTAAAGTGTCAATAATGACAGAAGTGTAGAACAGTTCAGAGTGAGACTTAAGCCGCTGTAATCTCTAAAACACAGCATATAACCTGTCATTACCCACCACAGCTTCACATGGCCTCTGTTTTTGTTAATTTACTTTCCACCATTATGCATGGTTTACTCTACACTTGCAATTAACTTTGCCCAGTGCATTCTCTTTTAGGGAGCTTTTTGACACAGTTTGGATAATTATAACTGTCACCAGGAAACTTTTCCATGAACTTCATTTTAAAAAACACTTCTACTTTTCATTCTGGTACTTCAGCAACATTTCATTGAAGTAACATTAGCTTTTTTTTTCTTTTTCAGCCTTGACAATTTCACCCTGTCATCCACGATTACATCAGATTGATCATACTGTACAGGCTCAGTTCTTTCATCAGTGCCGTAAATGTAGTCAAAAACCCCGGGTCTGGCTATTTTAAAGTCCCATGACGGCCATAATCTTGATTTCTGGCTACGATTTCACCCCATCCATTACAATCTGATAAGAATTCAGAGCTACTAAACAAAAGATGGAGATCTAAGAGCAAGGCCTCCCTGTTTTCAGGATATAAAACAGTCCAGAGACACTTAAAAAAGAGTTTATGGTGCAATGTATCAGGGAATTTCCACAGAAGAGTCCCTCTACTCTTTAACTTACCCTACAATAATTTGCCTATTGCCAAGAAATACTTTAGAGATAAGATGTTCAAATCTTATTATTTTGTAAAACATTAATCAAGGACATAAACTTGAAAACACCTTACCACTGAAGTCTGATTTTTTTTTAAATAACTATTGCAAGTTTATACTAAAATCAAGCTCTGTGTTTAAACTGTTTCCTGAATTACCGTAAGACTTACAGTGTTCAGTGCCCACACTCTCAGGGGGTTGCAGGAACATCTGTTATCATTCTTTACTTTTAATGACATAATGTTCTAATGTTGGGTTTGGCTTCACCCGGACCCCCACTCAGGTGAAACCCACACACACTGCACTCACTGCACCAACATTTTTTTTAATGAACAATTGAGCCTGCAGGTCAACCATCAAACTCCAAGAAAATTACAAACTTACTGGATAGTAAAAGAGACTGGGGGGTGCCTCATTTTAAAATTGGTCATGTGAGCTGACTGGTGATCTTAAATCACTCTGTTATTTCATGAATAATAAATCCAGTCTGCAGTCTTAAAGAAAAGCAGTAAAGATTTATTTTAGCTGTTTAATCTATAGATTTAGAGGCAACCAAACAGTGCCATAAAATCCAGCCCTCTCATCACACCCCCACCCCATGAACTGTAAAGCATGAGTCAGAAAGTCAACAATATAATGAATTTCCCAGCAGTGGTAGGTGTCCCATACATGCTGGGTGGCTGTGACAGTCAGACGTCGGTTACTTCACTCATAGTTTTCTCACTATTGCTATCAAAGAAAGTTTATCAGATTTTATTTGATAAATTAATCCCAAGGCGCAACTTTCAGCAAAGTTCCCTTCCAAATTTTAGGCCTCACACAAAGCATGCTGTGCTTGGAGGCAATCAAATGCAAACATGTTGTGGTTTTACTGATACAGTGTATTCAAGTCAAAAATGTGTCATCTTGCTAATACTAGCTGAAATATCAAAGAAAATAAAACCACTGTCTTACATAATCACAGCCCCTCAGCACTGATCAATCACAGCTATTCAAATGCAACTGGGAGTACATCCCACATAAAGATTGCAGTTTCAGACTGAAACACTGACAATTACGGAGCACAGCGCCAGAACTGCTGGGAAGAAAATTTGGGCAAAGAACGTAATCTGGCAAAGTTTGCCCAGCCTCGCCTGAGAGACTGAAAGTGGCGGTGCAGGTTTATCTCTGCCCACAGTAATAAAGGCTGTCTAGCAGTGTCATTAGCATGTTGCTGCTCACCGTGAGCAGAATTGTCTTACCTCAGGGGATCAGGGGCGCATAGCCGCTCATGTGGTTTTGATTTACAAGAATGAAGGTGGAAAAGAGTTTTTTTTTTCTCCCCCTTTTTGAAGGAGGGCAAAAAAAAAAACAACTTTCATTTCGGCATTCCTTCTCATTTCAGCTTCTCAATTAGCTTTCTTGGATTGTCAGCCGTTTGGATGCTTTCAGTTAAAGGAGGTTACATGAACTCAACCGTGCTATTGCCAATTTAATCACTGCTTAATGCCAAGAATTTACAACAAAGTAAAGGAGAAGGAATTCAATTTCATGTCCAGCTTTCATCTTCACAAAAGATGTATTACTGTATATAAAATATACTGGATTATGTGACAGGACACATGATTAATGCATTGCTTTGAGGAACTTAGAATAACCCTGTGAGAAATGACCCATTATTCTCCCGTTCCTTTTTCTCACCACGATTTGAAACCCTCACTCAGAATTTTTAATGTATTGTTTCTTCCAATCTAAATTTTGATGGCAAAGACGTTTGCTTAGAGAGTAAACTTCTTAAATCTGACACAACAGAAACGATTTATGCTAACTAGAGACAAGATTTCCTGTTTGCACTCCCATTATAAAACCAGTCTTATGATTCCAGCTCTAAATCGTACCATATGTCCCAAAAATTACTTTTTTGCAAAAGCACATCCAGCAAGACCTAGAGTTAAAAATAGACACCAGGGAAATTTGGAGGTTGTTCAGGTATGTTGTTGGTTAGCTTCATATGGTAGATCCATTGAAGCCTCTCTATTATGATCAAGTATATCTACAGATGTGGTTGGAGAACAGATTTATAACAGACTTGTGTTAGGATTCCTTGGCTGAAATCAGATCAGATGTTAATCTCAAGCTCATAGCTATTACCCTGAAAAACGTAGGGTGCATTTTTAAAAATATCACTGAAAAAAAATGGTATTAGTCTCATGAAGCCAAGTCTGAAAAAATGGTGGAACAGAGTGTAAGTGGTTATGTAAGACTTTTTATGCACACTATATGCAAGCCCATGCAGAAATTTAGGCATCTAAACATTCTTAGGTTTTAACTGACGTGCTTATTAGGTGTTTTCCTGTGTAGCCTAACTCCTTCACAGTGATAGTCTTAATAAATACAAATGATGATATAAATAAAAATAAATAACTTTTCATTTCACTGGGCAAATTTTACAACAGAGTAGAGGATTTATGTTCATATTGATGTTTGCCTTTTTGTTTACCATAACCACGATTTTCCTAACTTTGTTGTTTCCTAATCTTACCTAAAGCATATTTTATTTGCTGTAACTCTGAGCTTTTCCCAGCCCTATTAGGTCCTTTAACAAATGTTGTTGTTTAGTTTTTTTCTGTTGTACAGTCTTCTTTGGCTATGTTGCATCTTTTTTTTCTCATTGTATATATGTTGTGGGAACTGTGACTGTTTTTTGTGACTTTCTTAAGGCGTTGATGATGAGCCGATCATGATCAGGTGTCGATTGTTGTCTGAAATTATGTTTGTGATGATGTTGACATGATGTAACTAATTTGGTGTCTATATATGCCTTGCTCTTTGTCATGTTGGCCATTTGCCTGATATTACCCTTTTCAGTCAATAATAAAAAAGAGCTATAATCCAGTGTGTGGGCACTCAGAAAACAAGACTTTTAAAAAATTTTAGCAATGGAGGTTAAATAAAGCATGATATTATACCCATTTGATGAATTTTACCCATTTTTTGGACTTGCTTTGTTGGACTTATTACATTACTGAATCTATCATAAACCTATTTTCCTATCTTCTCCTTTTTGTTATTTCGTCTTTTATTCTAATGATGATGTCATATGTTTTACATCTAATATGACCACTGTGACATTACACTACTTGCTGTTTATTGCAAATAATGTTCTAGTCTAGAGCCACAATTTTAAGCTTATTCCGCCCATTGGAAGTTGTGGTAGATAGAATCACCAGATAAATGCCTGAAATGCAAATGTCAATACAGT
This sequence comes from Thunnus thynnus, assembly GCF_963924715.1. Taxonomy (NCBI): domain Eukaryota; kingdom Metazoa; phylum Chordata; class Actinopteri; order Scombriformes; family Scombridae; genus Thunnus; species Thunnus thynnus. Next base: position 16,152,013 of record NC_089534.1, read on the forward strand.
CTGGCAGTCCAGATTTTGAAAAGCTCCTCTGAAGAAAATCACATGAAAAAAACAAACAAAACCAAGAAGCTGCGCAACGTTTTAAAAACGTTCCATTTCCAAAGACTGTATGTTTTTCCCCTTCTCTAAAGACCCCTCGGAGACTATTACCCTGACCTTTAAGTTTTACTAACTGTGACCCAATAACCCGAAGAAAGTGCCCATAAAAATGCCACAGAAATTAATTACAAGGAAAGTTGATCTTCCCATTGTTAATTTGCCAGTTAAATTCTGGTGTCCCTACGGGGGTATAGAGATCTCAGAAAAAGCTCCTAGGGAGAGGTCATTATTGTGGCTCAGTCTGGAAAGATACGGTTTCAGTCCAGGAAGCTACAGCGTCATGGCCTTAACCACAAACACACCAAAAAACACACTGGTTTAACTTTACTCCACATTGAGAAGATACAAGAGAGAGGGGCCTTTTGCTTTTGATGCGTCTTTTCTCAAGACTGAATACCATTATAAAAGGTCATTAAAGCGAAACTTCGGTATTTTTCAACCTGGACCCTATTTTCCCATCTTTTTGCATCTAAGGGGACAACAATTTTTAAAATGTTAGATAACACTAAGCTACATTTACTCCAACATAACAAACTCCTTCTGGCACTCCTCTCTCCAACTCTGTCATGGCTGAATATTTAGCTGATTTCGACAACAACTCAACTCTTGAGAGATTTCAGAACGAGACTTCTTGAGTGAGACTTGGTTAGACACAATAACAAACAGACTGGATCAAGCAAAAGGTAAAGAAAAAGTTTTATTTGTCTGTAGGGATCCTTTCCATAATGTTGTCAGACACTTATAATAACAATCTGAGCCTGTCATTGGCAAAAACAAGCACTTTTAGTGGACGTACATTGACGGGGCGCTCTTGGCCCAAAGGATAACATTGCAGCCTGTTTCGCGGCTGCCAGTTGAAGCACTCTCACTCAATACTGGACCAATTTCAAAAACTGTTGTCCCCATTAGTCACTTAGACACGAAATGGTGGGAAAATAGAGTCCAGGTTGAAAAATACCGACTTTATAAGATGCTTGCCTAGTAACCCACTGGCATCAGACTACATTATGTTGGCCGCAAGCCTGAAAAGCAAAGAAAACATTGGCCCAAGTGATGATCCGAATTTGGCTGAAGGAGCAGTGAAGATATATTTTCAGTAACATTACATCAATAAGTGCAGCGTGCCCATGTATTGAATCATATCTTATCATGGATGTCAAACCCAAACTTTTCATTTCACCGCATCATACCATAGGGTTGTTTGTCTTTACCACTGCTGCTGATATAATCAGCAACAGACTGAAAAATAGATTATAACACAGAGGCCTCACAGTTCTACTGCAGCTAAAGGTCTGCATTTCACATAGCTGGCTTTTAGACTGAGAAAATATCTTTATAGCATTTATTAGCATGAGCTAATCCAAAGAGGATATACAGCGCTCTGGGAGTAGCTGATTATTGTAGACTGGGGGCATAAGATTAGGAGACATGGTTCTTAAAATGTCTTACTAGAGGCAATCTTCCCTGACCAGCTATAAAATTGTCTTTGTATATCTCTCTCCCATGTTGGCTACAGCGGCGAATTTCCATTAGATTGCAATGCCTTCCTCGCTCTCAAGAGCCTTCGAGATACCACAAAGTAAATGTAAAGCGATAATTCACTTGGGGGAAAAAGTGACTGCATGGCTAACTGGTAAAGACATGGTTGGGTTGGAGGACAATGAGAGGTGGATGACAGATTGATAACGGAAGAGACGGAGCATGTACTTCTGTTCTCTCCATTATCATTTTACAGCAAATACACGTTGTGGTATGTCTGAACCCATACAGTATTTTCAAACCACCGACTTTAACAGAAGCCATAGGAGTTTGGTGTCTAGTCGGATTGAATTCATTGAGCATCTGAGAATGAATGGTTCAAATTAAAGGCTCCAGTGGCCAATATTTACATCTTTATAGAGCCAATAGTACAGGTGAAACATATTGTAAAAGCATAATTTGTGCAGGTATTATTGTGGAAATAGCAAATAATAGTATTTATATCATGACATATTTGACAGCATGTAAAACAGCAAAGCAATCTAACTCCAACTTGGCTGAGGAGCCAAGACTTTGATAGTAGCTCCTCCAAGAACAAGTGAGCATGAGCTGCTTTTAAACAAGGTTGGCATTACAATAAATATTACTGCAGTATTCACTACATCTGTCAGTGAGCATTAAAAAACACAGGTAGCATGACAATGAATCCCTGGGCCTATTTATTGTTGAATTGGTGGGTGTCTCTCACAGGTGCAGGCAGTCACCGGGGAGGTATCAGAGAAAAGGAATGCTGAGGAGGAGGCCAGCAGACGCTTCCTGATGTCAGAAGGTTAATGACGTGGGAGTGATGAGGGATAAAAAGATATATCTGATGCTGGCTTCTTTTCTTTAGAACATGTAAATGCTTTACAGTATATTCAGATAATCCTGAAATTCTTCTCGACTTCTCATCTGATAATATAATTTCAGCAGACTTGTCAAAATGCAATAAAATGTTCATCTGTAACTGAGCTGCAAATACCATAGAACTTGTTAATATAATAAATTATAGCTGAGTCTGTAATAGGTGTAGTTTGGCATGTAAACTGTAAGTTTCATATCCATCAAAGGAAAAAAAGCTTTTTAGCTAGCAGTGTACATGCTATGAACACTTTTCAGAGCATCATATGATGCATAAATGTCACACAAAGAATTTGGATACTCAAACATAGAAGACTAGGTAGCACACAGAGAGTGATTTCAGGCAGTGCTTCCGAGAAATGAAAAATGTGAAAACATCATAATAATTCATGATGCATACGGGGTGTAAAATTTCCAATGCATTATGTAAGAATATTACCCAATAAAGTCATAATTTATGAGAATAAAAAGTAAATAAAGGGTTTTATCTGTCAATCTAAGGGGCTCAGAACACTTAAACCAGAGTGTTTATCAGATTGTCTAACAGTGTCTCAAATCTCCTTTTCCAATGTTACAATTGGGAGGGTTGCGTCAGACTATTTTTTAAACTTTCTGAAAAAGAAAATCCAACAATCACAGCCTCTAGATATTGCTATATTGGTCAGGTGTGCACTGTAAAAGTAAGGCATGGTTTGAACTTCTCTCTTGGGCTCTCTTTGTTTTTCATTCTTCACACTTCCATCACTTTTTGTATGTTTAACTGAGTACAACACCAGTAACACTTTACTTTAAGTCCCCCTATTTAGCATTTATAAGTAGTACATAAACAGTTACTAAAGGGTTTATAACACATGATAATGTAATTATAAGCAGATATGAGGCTGGTGTACAATCATAATGAATGACAATATAGTAAACCACATATGTAATGATAGAAAACATGTCTTTTTTGGAGAAGTTATTAAATACTGTACGTTAATAAACACTTAAATGTCCTTTAAATGTGTCTTATAACTGCATATAATAGTGTTATAAACCATTCAGAACAGATATACACACTTTTACACATTTTATGGTTGGAGGATGTACAACCACATTTGTTTCAAGCAATCTAAACCTTTAGTATAATTATGACATCATCAGCTAAGAAATATTGATATATTATCCAGGAATGCATTACCTCGCCAGGTCTCATTACCAATGTTTTTCATATTTTTGACAAGTTATTATATTATCTGTTGCAGACTTGTCTGTTCAGTGATTTCCTGAAACTCCTTCAGTCCTCAGTGTCTTGATGTAGTGAGGCTCTTGTCTTTCTGATGAGGTGTTATTAATCACTGGGGACAACTGCCACAAGCAATTGACTCTGTTTCTAACCTCATTTATGCACATGCTGAATTTCCCAACATCTTATCTACGACTGAAACTGAAAAAAACACAAAATGTATTCCCCTCTGGACTGTGTGAGCCTGTGATTGTGTTATTTGGCAGGGCTAACATTCAATTGGGAGCTATTATTGGGATGAAATTTTGCAGTGAGGGGACAATTATCTGGCCTCTTTAGCCTATGAGGATGATGTAACTAATTGCCATTATACAGTTTAGTTGTGTCCAGCTCTACAGATATCTGTATCATCAAGCAGCAGCAGCAGCAGGAGCACCATCACCAGCAGCACCAGCATTTGAGGTCATGGACACATATGAATGAGTGATAAAGACACAAGTCAGTCGGAGAGATGGAAATGGCAAAGGTAATAGCTGGTTTTCACAGATTAGATGACCTTGAGGACCACTAATTTCAGGGTTGCAGCATTCAGAAGAACGTGAAGAATGTGGAAAATACATCCTCCCTCATGGTTATGGCAACCATTGTTTGTTTTTGCACCTGTGTGTAGGGAAAGAACATAAAAATCTTGGTTGGATGCCATGGTGTAGAGAAGATCGCATCAGGACTCAGGATTGTTGCTCACAGTAAGTCACTGCTTCATGTTTTAAGAGGAAACGCCTGTATGTATGAAAATGCTTAAACTATTGTGTACTGTACTGTATTTCAATGTATGTACTTTTATTTATCATTTTCTTCAGTAGAATATTCTGCTGTGCTCTTGTATTCGGCAGAATAGCAAGTACAGTAAGTTTTTGAAGTAAAGCATTTATTGTGGACTTAACATTCTGATATGAGAAAGCTATAACATTCACATTCCTTTAGCTGATAACAATTACCAAAAATTATGTTGAAATGTGCAAGAAATTGACATGTTGACCCCGAGATGATTTGCGGCCACTGAAGTGTCAGCTAATGGGGTTCCCAATAAGAATAAAACCTTTTACACAAATGATTTACATTCACTGCAGTACTGTTCTAGGCAATTACTTTCACCCTGACTTGTGTCCATAAGACTGGGGAAGCAATTATTCTTCTTGAGTAAAATATCTTGGTACTTTTTTCCATCTTTGCCTGCATCAATCAAACCAGATCTTCAAATGAAGGCCTGTCCACTCTCAAATGAAACTGTCAAACGTGTTGTAAGTCATCCAGAACCGCAAAAACACTAAAAGGAAGTTTCCAGTGTAGGTTTTATGATCAGTAATAAGTGAGTTGCTAAACTGATGTCTGTCCAGTAACTGATTTGATTTTCTCTCTTTTGTGAGCCTTCAGTTTGCCGCTCCTGTCACCCCTGATATGTACGAAGATAAATTGTGCTTTTCAAACACGAACATCTGACAATGCAGGATAAAATAAAACACCCTGCGCCACAGTCATCCAGCTGTTCACTGTCCCGAGGTTGGAATGTGCTGCCATGTGAAGCCCCAGAAGAAGACATTCATTAAAGGATTAGGGCCCACACTTTGTACTGACACAAGAATGAGGGCAGCTGAAAGGAGAAGAATGAAATGATCAAAATGATATTCAAGCACCATTTTGCGCATGAGAGGAGATGCTGGCGGTGTAAGTAGCGGCAATCAAAACAAAGTGCAAAGATCCTCCCTTTTCGGAGGCAACGCCATGCTGGCAAAGATAACAACTGAGGTGGAATCCTGCCGTGGCTAAGCCTCTTTAGTACACTTTTTCATGTTGTGTTTTAAGGTGTCAAAAGGGTTGAGATCAAAGAAGCCATGACCACTTTTCTTTCAATGGACCAGCAATCAACAAATTCTCAATAGGCTGAGAAGACACTTTGTCTCTGGAGTAGCAGCAGCAACAGCAGCAGCAGCCTCAGTAATTCAAAAGATGAATTCACAAAGTAATTCAGTTAGGGAGCGCTTCATGGGAATGCTACTAATCTTCCAGGGCCTTCCAGTAAGAGCTCATATTTTCAATTTGAGATGTCTGCACTCTCCTCAAATAGTTCATTCTTTGGTGTCCTAAAAAACTGGCCTTAAAGTGTTTCAACTGTGGTTCCAAACCAAACAACGGCATTACATTTCTTTGCTTGTTTATTGAAAGTTTCAATAATAGGCAATTTGGCACCGATGGTAGGAATCCTCAGCCGAACACCATAAAAGTGGCAGTATGTGTGGTCTGGTGCTGCCATTGCAGTGAACTCCATAGAAGCAGGAGAAGCAGGGCCAGCGTATTTCCCGTAGCATAACACATGCCGACAGCAGGCAGACATGGCAAACTGGACTCCCCTTGTTCTCACACTCTGTGCCAAATTGGAGGAAATTCTTCCAGTGGCAAGTATCAATTACTCACTTTAAACAAACATCCAAGGCTTTTGAATATCAACATGGTGCATGCACGCCTCCCTATAGGGCATCTGACAGGGGAGGACCACACACATGGAGTCACCTTTCAGCATCCCCTTTCTCCTCCCATTGACTTTTTTCCTCTTTGCATGCTCCATACGTTCCTCTCCGCTCTGTTTGACAAAATTAGACCAAGCTTTCATTCGATCATGTGTTATAATCAACAAGGTGAGAGATTGCAACATCAGCCTAAAGCAGAAGGAAAGGCTACATTCTCTGTACTGTCTTCTACAACTCAAGTGTGGTGAGACTGTTGTGATTCTGCCTGACACTTTAGGGCTGTATATGTAAATATTTGTCACATAAAGCATCAGCAGGAAAAACACATCCATCATTCTCATTCTGAAATGTCTTACTTGCAAATTGCATGTCAGTGAAGTCAACAGCCATGAAGTCTGCATTGTCTGGCCCGGCTCCATCTGGTAAGGATATACACGCAACTTCAAATGGTCAAATGGCCTTAACACATATCACACTGCAGACGCCGAGGCACGTGGTCCTTGTGAAGTTGGCAGGCTGGGCAGATTAAATATTATTAAAGTGCGTAGTAGATGTGGGTAGATCACACAGTTTGTGGTTTTAAAAAAAAGAGCCAACTTTGAATCAAACACATTAAAATCTACTAAGGAAGGAGTAGCTTGCAGCTCATAATCTGAGGCTTTGCGTTAGGCAAAACCAAAAGATGAAGATGTTTTATTGGTTGTGTGACTGTGTATGTGTGTGTAAGTACAGTACATTTATGCACAAAGCAACACAAAAAATGAAACATGCTACATCACAAAACCTTAATGTTTGATCATTACCTGATGAACATTTTTTTTAACAAATTAATACATAAAACAGTGAGTGAACAGCTTTTGGTGTTTTTATATTTCTGGGTCCATTTGTGTATTAATTGTGATGTTTGTGTTCCTCCAGATTTCTGGACAAATACACAACATGGTGTGGACTGTATTTGTATAGCTGATGATAGCATGATAGCTGTCATGCAGATACTCAAAATTAGCTTTGTGGCACTTACTTGCATTGTTCTCTCCTGACTAGATCCTTGCTTGTGTTGTATCAGGTCTTAGATGTAAGTTGCTTTGGATAAAAGCATCTGCTGAATGAAATTGTAAATTGTAAGATACATTCCCAGAGTATTCACTATTCAAATTCAGCTTAAAGATGGGAGTAAAATATTGCCCTTTCTAAACATACACAAAAAAGAATCTGAAAAGAATGAGAAAAGACTATATTCTAGACTCACCAATTTTCATCAGATGATTCACAATCATAAAAAAAGGAAATCCATCAGAAGAGGCAGAGACAATGATATCTTCATTGACAGTAGTGTAATCATATGCATCTTTGTGGATTAGGAACCAGTTGCACTAGCTGTTCATCATGAGTTCAAATTTAACCTAGTTACTAAACAGATATTTACACATCACTAAATGAATTCTTACATAGAGATTAGTTGTTACTAAATATGTACACTTGGTAACTGCCAGGTGTTTGGGTTAGGGCTGCATAGAACCAAATGACAATGCTAACGTTAGCTTACTAATATATCACCCATTTAGAGTTTACAAGCTAACAGAGAAACTTGATCAAAATTTTGTTTAATAATGATGTAACTGGGAAGATTTCCCAAAAATACATAATATTTAGGGGAGAGTTATACCTCCAACACCAGAGGGCGCAACCCAAAAAAAAATCTAATAGTTGCAACTTACTGTTCTGAAGTCATTTTGCTCTTGACTAGCAGTATATGTAGCCTAACTGTAATCTGAGGTGAGAACAATTTTCATATTTTTCAATCATAAAAGTAAAAAAACTAAACTGTTCTATTTATGTAATAAAACTTTGATAAGTAAGTATGTTGAATCATATTATTTTTGTACAGAATAGAGGAGAGAAAAGGTGTATTTTGATACCTAAATCAAAGTCCTGTACTAAAGCTAGCTTGTGATATAGCTAGCAATAGCATGGATGTATTATAAGAGCTGGACAGCGGATGAAAAATGACACCCATTGCTCAGCTTGCACAAACCCCCAAAAAATGTTTCTAGCTTCCGGGTTTTCTTCCACGTTGTGTGGTCTACTGAATATGCGCAGTAGTGTTTCCCCTGCTGGCCCTGCTTGTGAGTTCCCACTCTGCCCATAGACTTTACATTGTGATGAAGTCATGGATTTTTAAAACACTTTTTTCAGCTGAAGTAAAGTTTTACAAATATGAAACCTCCATGGTTCAACAATTCATAATAGAAAGAGTCATAATTGACCTTGTTTGCCGTTTGAGTTGTCCTGTTAAGAGTTTTACAAATGTCTCTTTTACAGTGGTGGTCTTTGGGGAAAATGCTTTTTGGGTCGCAGGGGGAATTTTTTTGCTGCAATACCACGAGTGACCACTGGGAAAAATTGGCTGAGCGGCGGAGCCCTTTCCAGTTCTTATTACACATCCATGAATAGCACACATGTCACTCTGGGGTAAGTTGTCTCAGTACTCTCGGAGCAAATTGTCACGTGACAATTTGCTCCAGTATACATGTAGCAACATTATCCAGTTGCAACCCTGCCAACTTTGCTAGCTGTTAAAGTTGGTGGTTACTATGCAGCGTGTAAACAACAATGTATGTATTGATATACTGCTTCACACAGTATTAATAATAGTAATTAAATTGTTATAAATGATGTGGCCACAAAATGGTCGAAATACACAGGAGGGTGCATAATAAGCCTTTAATTAGAAAAAAAATATAATGATAAAATATCTTTTTGTAGGCATATGCAAAAAGAAGGAAGAAAATAAAGAAGGAAGGAAGGAAAAAGGGAAGCCTGTTAAAATGGTTCGAAATTATAAACGAAAGACTGACAATGGCAGCATACCACCAGACTTAATGCTAAGGGTAGTGAGGCAAGTAAAGCTGGAAATTAAATCTTTAAGGAGTACTACCAAAGACTTCAACATCAATGACAAAACTCTCACACAAAACTGTCAAAAGATGACATCAGCAGAAACCGAAGGTCAGATGGCAATGCCAACACCAGTGGTAGGCTATGTCAAGCCTAGACAGATTTTCCAAGCTGATTTGGAGATTCAACTGGTTCAGTATATAAACAAGTCAGCAGACATGTACTTTGGTTTGTCTCCCAGAGAGGCCAGAAAACTGGCTTATCAGTTTGCTGTGACATGCCAATTAAAAATTCCACCAACCTGGGCAGAAAAAGAACAAGCCACCTCTGAGTGATTCACGGCCTTTTTAAAGAGGTATCCAATGCTGGCACTGAGAAAGCCAGAGTCCACTAACCTTGCCAGGGCAAGTATTTTCAACAGGGTGAATGTCAATGCCTTCTTTGACACGTAGCAGAAATGCACAGAGGCATCAGTTTGGATATTTGGAACACAGACGAAACTGGAGTGACTACTGTTCACAAACTGGACAGAGTAGTTGCTAGACGTGGCTTCAAGCAAGTTAGGTCACTTACCTCTGCAGAAAGGGGGACGCAGGTCACTATAACCTGTGCTGTCTCCGCCATAGGGAACAGTATCCTTCCCTATTTTATAATTCCCTGTGTCAACTACTACAACCATTTTCTTATCAATTGACCATCAGGGAGCAAAGGCAGAGCCAATCCTTCTGGATGGATGAAAGAGTCACACTTTGTGGACTTTTTGAATCATTTCGTCAAGGACAAGTCATGTTAACCCCTGTTGGAAAATCATGAGTCTCATCTTTCCCTCAATGGTCTCAATTATGCCAAAGAAACTGGCATAGTTATATTTTCCTTTCCACCTCACTGCTCCAATCAGCTTCAATCCTTAGACAGGACTGTCTATGGGCCACTTAAGGGGCACATCAATACAGCATGTGATGCCTGGATGAGAACCAACCCCGGGAAAACCATGTCTATTTATGACATTCCTGGAACTGTCGCAATCGTCCTATCCTCCAGCTGCTACCCCACTGAATATAAAAGCTGGCCTCAGGGTAGCTGGGGTACATCCTTACAACAGGGATGTACTTTCAGAAAATGACTTTCTGCCATTTTATGTTACAGATCGCCCCATTCTAGTCACAGCCTCTTCAGGCCCCAGCTCAAACTCAGCCCCATCAGGTCCCAGCTCAACTCAAGCATCACCGGGCCCCAGAAGAGGACTACCAAGCCCAGTAGATATCCGGCCCTATCCCAAAGTTGCCCCACGAAAAACAACTCATCATTGGCAAGGAAAATCTAAAAGTGCCATTCTTACTGATACACCAGAGAAAGAGGCCTTAAAAGAGGGGGGGGAAAAGCAAAAGGTGGCAAAATGACCTCTCAGAAGCAAGAGAAGCAAGGGCAATTTCCAGCATCTGCAAAGAGGAAGCCAGTAGCCGAAAAAAGAAAATACTCAGATGAATCATCAGATGATGAAGAGTGCTTCTGCCTCGTCTGTGTGGAGCCATTCTCAAACAGCCGCCCAATAGAGAGATGGTTGAAGTGTATCCGATGCAACAAATGGGCACATGAGCCTTGTACTCCGGGGTGTGCAGTTTATTTGTGTCAGAACTGTGACTCTGCCAATGACTCAGATTAGGCTATGTATGTCTGTCTTGCCCACAGTAGACTATTCATTCATTTATTTACTTACATGGGTTGTTCCTGTTTTTTCATGCACTGACACTAATATTTGAAACATCTGTCTAAATATATTAGACTTAACTGAAGCAATGAGTGTGGAAAGCCTCTACTTTTATACATTTCCTTATTTGTTGAAAAATACAATGTGACAATTTACCCTGCATAGTGGGACAACTTACCCAGTGATGGGGTAAAACGCACATTCGGCGCTTAACCATTAAAGTCTACATTAAAGTGAGAAGTGAAAAACTACAGATTATACATCTGTGCACAAGAATTTATGATTTAATTTAATATGGAATGAGTGACTGTGATGTACTGAGACCGAGAAAAGTGGAAGCAAAAAGTTTGACAAGTTGTCCCACTCTCCCTACACAAAGAATTGTTAGTTAAGTTTAATATATCGCTTGGCCATCTTAAACTGGTGCTACAGATGCTACTGACTTTCCTGTTTACATGATATATGTAAATCAGTAGATTCAAACTAGCTAGTAGTTACTAAGCACCTGCTTTGAATGTTATCAGCCGATTAAATGGCTGTTATCAGTTGTCATTGGGACGATAAATTTTAGGTAGTATAGGCCCTACTGTACCTCTTAATTTGCTCAGTAGGCTGTTATCATCTGTTGGTAAACTGGATTACTGCAGGGACAATGAGTAAAAATGCAATGAGGGGAAATTAACTCTAAGTAAAGCCAATAAAAATCAAATTTTGAATAGCTCTTGCATCAACAGAAGCATGGTAGATGGTTTTCCTACTGTTGCCGTAGTGATGAAGGGCTGATGATGATGCAAGCTTCAGGGAAAGTGCCAAGCAAGGCAAAGCAGACTCGTTATCCTCGGGTCGCCAGAGTGACAGCCAGATGAGAACCACTGCAGCAGATTCAGTGGAACAGCTTTGAATCCAGTCTCAGACTAGGCGAGGCCATGTATTGGACCCACACAGCAGGGAGATGTCCCAGTCTCATGGAGTTCTAGACTAATCAGAAAAGTCCTAGGAAAAGTCTTTAAAAAGTTTAACTACGTGATAAAAATAGGAGATTACAAAAATAATAGATTATTCAAATGTCAAAAGTCATGGCTTGGCCTGTGGCTTAGGCATCTTTACAGTCTTTTGCTTCTTGAGTCTCTTTCTGGAGCTTTCAGCCATAGAAAAAAGGACAACGCCCAAAAAAGAATGGACGGTTATCATGGCTGATAAGTCCAAGAAAAAACAGAAGCAGCAGCAGTGGTCAGCAAGCCAAAAAGTCAGACGAAGAGCAACAGCCGCCTGACAAGGAGTTGTAAAAGTTTTATAGTCTAGGAGGCGTGTTTTGGAAGAAATAGGATCCTTGGCACTCTTTTGGGGGAATGCCTCAAGTTGCTAATTAATTTCTTTGTGTGAGGAGAAAACTGGCCTCCAACTTTAAAGGGGAATAATTTTATTCCTATCGGAATAGGAAATATCCGAAAATTACACGCTTGCAAATTGAATACTCACTCATTCTGTTGTCAGTGCCATCAACACATCATGAAACATTGAGGAAACACTTCGAAATTGTAATATTGATTAACCGCATAAAATCCAAAATAAAGTCAATAAACCTTATTTTCTAATCTGTAATTAAATCTATTAAGAAAGCATTATCCTAGCAATTGAACCATAGATAAATGATACTCTTATACTGTTAATATCAAATAAGTCAAATACAATTACATGTGTGACTTTTAACTAACACATTTTGAAACAGAGTTTGAATTTTCATAATATTAATCTATTTAATAGTTCTAAAATAGTTCACAGTAACAGCATTTCTGACCATTTCAGATACTTATTGTATATAATAGAAAAAGAGAGGAGGAGAGCGACTCAAAAAAATGTGGCCTCTCCAAAAATGTACAACTGAAGAGATAGTGAGCTAGCGGAAGAAAGGAGGCTGGCCCATTCAGGTTGGGGCAGTCTGTTTGTGTCTGAAAAGAAAAACAAAGTCGTTAATTTCCAAAACTGTTCATTTTCTCTCCATGACTGGTGGTGAGAAGGCTGGGTTCTTCAGTCCTGTCCAATGTTTCCTTGACATCCTTACGCCTTTAGATCTGTGTGTGTGTGTGTGCTCCTGCCCCTACACATATAGACCGTTAGGCCAAAAGGAATCATAATTTTTTTGAAAGAATTAAACTTTTCTTCTTTTCCTGGGTACGGTATCCTACACAAAGGTTCTTTCAGGTCTCTCTAGCGTTGCTGTGGTGGTTGCTATGGTGGTTGCTATGGTGCTTGCTATGGACGCTGCTATCGCTGAAACCATTTAGCTTACATGTTTGAATCATTGTGCATTGTGTAGTTATCTCAGCTGTTATCTTATTTGTGTTATTTTATGTGAATGAGATTTTGTGTGTGTTCATGGAGTCCCCCTCTTTACACACAATAGAGATAGTGGCGTTTGGATTCAGATAGCTGTGATTGCGGTCGACCAGCCCACCCACGGCAGACAACCCAAAACATAAGTCAAAGGCGCCAAGTCCACCCACAATACAGTGCCCTTCCCTAACCCTTACCTACCTTGCACTGAATTGCATCATATCTTGTACCATGGCCATATAAACCTGGATGAAGACAGGGTTATCAAACTGGACTGGATCCATCATTTAATCTCTGCACTTGTTACTTTCATACATATCATCACACACTATGAACATAATTTGTAATTGTAGCTTTTATAGACAGCATAATTAGAAATGAAAGTACTCATTTTTCAGATTTCAGCTAAGGTATATTTACATTAAGCTTGACATTATTTTAAAGATCCCCTTCACACATGTTTTAAGATGTATAACGGATACTGTATTGTCAATAATAATGTGTGCCTGATACAGTTTTTCACAAAAAAATTCAATTATCTTGTTAAAATTCTTGAAATTACATCTACTCCTTCTCCCTCATTAAAAATCCAAAATCTATAAATATGCAAATATCGTTCATTTCAGAAGTTTAATATTGTGCCAAGATTGGCTGCCAGACTATTTGTGATATCACAAATCATGCTTGTAGGTCCACCCCTCAAAATTGGATTTTCAATAAGCACAGAGAAACTTTCCACTTTCAGCAGATGAATGTGAAAACAGCCTACTAGTGTCAAACTCTGCACAATACATCATTCTGCTCAGTGAAGCTCAAACATCCAACTGTAAGAACAAGAAGAAAAACATATTTTTGAGTGGAGGGGAACTTTAAGTTACCCACAGCACCATCTGGTGATGAAAGCATATTTCGCACTAGTCTACAGAGGTGTGGAAAAAAGTGATATGGTCAGATCAAACAGCAAGCTCCAGGTCTGAAAAGTTGAGGCCAATGCAGAAGTGACTTAAACCTGGATTTTCTCTAATGGCCAACAGGGGGCAACTCTGCTGGTTTCACAAAGAAGTCCGATATTATAGAAGTCTTTGAGAAAATGACCCTACTTCTCACTTGATTTAATATCTCATTAAACAGTTTCACAATGAATTGTGGTCTCAATTGTTAGTTTCAAGTCTTCTTCAATACACCATGATGTTCATTTTGAAAATGTAGGTCCCATTTAGAGTAAAGTAGATGATAAAGCAGGGTATGCTTCAGGGTGTGCTTACCTTGTGATTGATGGTGATTGGTTACATACGTTATGTATTGCAATCCCATAGGAGTATAGGCGTAGCTGTCACTGTGTTTTCTTTCTTTTCAGTTCATGAAAGTGAATTTTAATATTTTGGTCATCCAATAAAGTCTTGTTGTACTAGAGGACCCTCTAAGGAGTCAGATGTTCATTTTCTTTTAAGCCTGTTTCTCACCAGCCACAATTAGCATTAGCATTGTCACAATTAAATATAGACTGTAAATGCACCATGCTAACCGAGCTAGCAGCTAGCGTTAAGGTCAGCTCCATCCTCTCATCCAAATATGGTTACTTCTGGCTCCAAAAATCCAGTCAAAATGCCAAACTCGAGGCTTCAAAACATGTGTCCACAAACCAATGGGTGATGTCATGTGGCTACGTCCATTATTTCTTTACAGTCTATTAGTCAGATGAGTCATCCTTCACCATATTCTGAACAATCGGGCAAGTGCATTTGTGGTGCACACCAAGAGATCGGTACAGGCCTGGATGCTTGACCCCTACAGTGAGGGGATCCGTTGGCTCTGTTATGCTGTGGGGGACATTTTGCTGTCATGGATTGGGTCCACTTGTTCCCTGTAATGGATGTGTTGGTTTTCTTTTAATTTGCCACCTGACTGTAGATCTTGTATTTCATCATGAAAATAAGGTTAAAAGTAGGCCAAGTCAAACACTTTTACCTTGAGGGATTTTTGTCACTATTTCCACAAAACTGAAAAAAATCAATTAATAAATAATACAGTAAAATAAAATATTTAGCCTACTGAACTTTCAGTGTTCCATGAGGCAATGCCTGGGCATGTCCATGAAATGTGAAAATTAAAACTTTAGGACTAAACCAAACACATCTTTGGAAAGGTCTCAACTTTGAGAGTAACATCATGTCAGTCTGAAGATGATACGTGGCTCCTGCTTTGAAATATTGACCTCTGAACGTGGAACCCCATGCATGTTTGAAGGCTTATCATTCAGCAACAGGAGGGGCTACAGGCATAGCTATTATAGAAAGCTCTTGACCTCAGCTGTCATGTGGGTATGGTCACCATTGGGCACCAACTGGGGGCACTGTCAAATATGGAAAAAAGCTATTTTCACCCTTTTAACAATTAGATTTTTAAAATCTGATAACACCGATGTGTTTTCCACCCCCTATAACCCCCTGAGTTATCCACAATTTAATACTGCTAACTTCAAATTCTGGGAAATATATAAATGTATTTAAAAACTACAATTCCCATTGGAGACACACCATAGAATTTTTTACGAAATGTACAAATCAGCCAGCATACTTGTAGTTCTTGTACTGTAATATTTCCCTGTAAAAAGTAGGCTATGCAATTCATGTACTATTCTTTCATACTAAAGTTTCAGACAGAGCCAGCCCAACGCATAAGCGACTTAAGCGCCTGCTTAGGGCTCCCGGCATGAGGGGGCTCCCAAGGGCTGATTCACACTGTCTCAAAATGTGGGAATCCCCTTAACTGCATCACCATTGCAGTGACAACCAGTACTAGGAAATCCCCTCTAAGGGGCCCCATCGCATTGGCGTCTCTGTGAGTCATTGAGTTGGTCACAGACAGGTAAGTTTGTTTGCATTGGCTACGCAAAATAGAGAGGGATAATGCATTCAGGAGTGAAAAAAGAAAGAAAAAACAAGGAGGACAAGAAAAGAAAGCAGGACAGTGATAAGAGGAGCAGATAATGGCAAATGATGATAAATGATGATTGATGATAGTAAATGATATGAGCCAAAATTAGTTAGCAAAGATACATGATGTCATGTAACATGCAGCCTAGCTGAGGTTTTAGGAGTTGGCAAGAACTTTAAGTAAATCAAATGGAATAAATGAAATATATACAAAATAAATATAATATAAATACAATGTAAATATATATATGGTTAAATTATATATATATGTATGTATGTATGTATGTGTGTATGTATGTATATATATATATATATATATATATATATATATATAGTTTAGAGCTTTATTTCATGGTTCTTGGCTCCAGGCAGAGCAAAGGCCTGAATATACTCCCAAACAGACACGCACACGGACAGCTGCAGACACCACAGACATGTAGCAGTTCTGTTTATACTACTTTCTGGAGTCTTCTTGGACGACGCATTCCACACATGTGCAGTAGAAGTACAAGTAGCCCTTGTAGCAGAGTGGTCGCATGGACTACAACTACTTGGAGGTACACTGATGTCTGCACAGAGCCTACTTGAACGACCTCTGATGAGGAAATTTATGTCAAGCAGACTTGCGGATGTGGCAAGTATAATTTCAGCTTAAGGGGAGCCCCCATAGACAATCTTGCTTAGGGTCCCCTGTTGTTTAGAGCTGGGCCTGGTTTTTGACACACTAAAAAATCTCTCATACTGTTTAAGTGTACTATATAGCATGTTAGTATGGAATTTTGGAACACAGCCAATGATTCAAACAACATGCAAACTATTTTCAGTGATAGCAGCATCCATAGCAATCTGGCAAGACCTGAAAGAATCTTCATAATAACCAACAAACATCATATACATTCACTGAACGAAGATTATGAAAATAAAATGCACATTTCTCGCTAGCAGTGTTATCAAAACACATTTTAATGCCGAAACTATCTTAAAATATTGCATTTTCACTGAGAATAAAAGGATTGTCAGCCATTATTTTTTGTTTTCACCAAAAGAAACTTGACAGTCACGTGACATGGATGCAGACCAACATAGCTATATAGATGATAATGGCTTGCTGAGCCAATTAGGAGGTAAAGTAGGGCCAAACTACCTCAAATCTATGCTCCTGATGACAACTGATAATTGATAATTGGCTGATAACATTCAAAGCGGCTGTACTAAGAACTTACTTTACACACAAACTATGGATTTATGAATACCTGGTGCAACAAAATATTGTTGTCAATAGTAGCCTTTTAAAACGCCATACCATGGCATTGTTGTCTAGTCTCTCAACTCTTATTTAAATGTATACTATCAGTTCAGGTACTGAAAAAACACTCTTCATGGCAGTGGTTAAAAGTAATTCAAGAAATGTTTTGAATCAAAACTGAAACAGAAGTAAAGAATATATTTTTAAAAGTAGATTAAAAAAAAGAAAATACACTTCGTCCAAAAGGAAATCTTGGATTTGCACACAGCATTCATTCACACAAACTGAAAACCAACAGAGTATCATTAAGCAACCACTTTGTAGTCAAGTATGTACAAGAAAAATGTTAGCTGTGAAAGCCAAAGCTGGTGCACATGTCAGCATCTCCACAGGCTATAACATACCGCATTAGACTCCGACATTAGTGGGTTTTTTTTAGTGTGAGAAGTAACGTGAAAAAGAGTCAAAAGTCCACCACTCACTAGGAAATTGAAAACATGAGGGCGTTTTCGCACAAAGAGGGGAAAAGAAGGCATTGACTTCTCAAAGTGTTGACAGTGCAAGGACACCTTATCCAGAAACCTCCCTCCCACTGGCTCCTTGAGCAGCTCCCAACACGACAAAGGCTTCAAAAGAGCTGCAGGTCATTCAGTTTAATGACAGCAGTATGAGAAACAAATGCATATGATGTAATTCCTTCATTCATAGCACACTCTAAGGTAATTGTAATTCTGACCTAGAGGAAAAGGGCAATGGCTTGAATGTAAATAACCTCCACAATCTCCATTTACTACTGCAATTAAATAAAAATCAGATCCAGGTGTCACACTATAACTATCAACCAGGCTTTATTTGAACTTCGGGATTGTGCAAAACCACTCTACTGTACATCCAAAACAAATATGACTTTTTGTGGCCTGTTGGTCGGGGACTGATTTGAGGCAGCAACAACTACAGATGGGAGGTTGAAAATCACACACAGCGAGTATGGCTCTCTACCATGAAAATAAAGATGAAGCCGGTTTTCATATCAAACTAATAAGAGTCATATGGAGAGAAATAGGCATCAGCGGTCTACACTGGGGATTGATGTGGAGAGTAGAGTGAGAGATCATGGCAGCACAGTGTTTTTCTTGTGCTGTTGCGAAAACAGATACCAGGATATAGTGCAAGTAGCAGCCACTCCATAATGCGTGGTTTTAGAAGCAAATGAGCAATATAACCACTAGTGACTTTGATCGCTGACACCATGTATCAACATAAAACCACAACAATCTACACTGTATGCTTCACATCTATTTTGTCATCATGTAAAAACAGAAATTGCATTTTATAATCAATCATGTTTTTTTCTTATCTTGTTATTGTAATCTTCGGATTACAATAGCATTTCACTTAAAAGAGACATTGTTATACATATTTTCATAAACTTGCAATCTTAGTTTCTTTATGGAAAACAACCAAGACTTCATTACAAAGAACATAAAGATGATCGGAGCCTCTGTCAGATCACTTTTCACTGGGAACAGCTTGCCACAGGGCCCTGTAGGCTTCAAGCAAAACCCTAATTTCCTTGCAAATCCCATACAACAATATTAGTTTTAAACCAGCAAAGCATTTTACGTCATCTCAAGAGAGCGATGGTCGCCAAAAGAAAAGGAAACACAGTCACAGGAAGGATTTAACACTTGTGCCAAAAGAGTGAGAGAGCTGTATGAATTTTAAATTGTACATATAACAGAGTCAGAGTGGTATCTTATTTTTTGTTATATAACTGTGGGCTATGAATCTTCTGTATGCATGAGCTGCTGACCATGACAACTATCCTGAGAACAGAACGTGCATGCTTGAAAATAAACAATGTTTATTTTATTGTTTGTATAAATTGAGTTTTTGTACTGATTCTTTTATGTTTTGTCCAATGTTTTGTCAATTTTTATACCCTAGTCCTGAGGAAATAATATTTCTTTCCAAATGTTTTTTATGGTTGGAAGGAAAAAAAATGACTTGAACTCTGTGAACTTGAACTCCAACCAGAATCTTGACGAAATCCCCAGTAGTAGTAATATTGTATTATATCGTGTATTCGAATAAACACATTGTGTACCTGGTTTATATACATATTTTTTTAAAGATTTATTAAAGTGACCACATGTGGCACTTGGAAATTAAAAAAAAATCTGCTTTCTTTCCTTATGAATCTTTTTTATAGAAAGGGTTTCAATACTTTAAATTATACCATCATATCTCTATATAATGTATCATATAGTTATTTTCATTGTTTAACATACTATAGAAAGGTCATATAGTTTATATTGCCCATGTTATTATTCAATACATTGATTCCTTTTTTGCCAAATCT
Organism: Thunnus thynnus; assembly: GCF_963924715.1. Taxonomy (NCBI): domain Eukaryota; kingdom Metazoa; phylum Chordata; class Actinopteri; order Scombriformes; family Scombridae; genus Thunnus; species Thunnus thynnus. The sequence continues at coordinate 16,171,725 of NC_089534.1, forward strand.
ACATACTATAAGTTGTAGTAGTGTAACATTTTTCAATTTTGTTAACTTTTTATATATTATAAGTTTAGGCTATGGGTCAGGGTGTAGAGCAAGTTTTCTATTAATGGCATGACTTCTCCTGTATGCTCACAAAAAGTCAAAGTGTCTCTGAGCAAGACATTTAACCCCCAATTGCTTGTTGTCCAGGCCAGTTCTCTGAATGGTAGCTCTGCAGCTATCAGCTTGTGTGAATGTGAGAATAAGAGGCATTGTGCAATGCTTTGTCCTGCTTAGGTGGAAAACAAGCTATTTTTTTCCCTGTGATATCATATATGTGTTGATAGAGCAACCATAGCTCCCCACATGGATCCTTAAAGCTTCATTTGAGCTTGTGATAACGTTTAGTTTTGCTCCCAGCGAGTTCAGCAGTGAGAGGGGGAAAACCCCAAACCAACTGTATGTGATGCATCATCAGCCTGTATTTCTCTAAGAAGGATATCTGTTGCATCACTTCACATTTTTGTGTGCTGACTGATGTTTTGAGAGGAATACAAAAAGGCCAAGACAAAAGAAAAGGCTAATTGCTGCGTGGGATTAAAATAATAAACTTAGTAACTTCACTTACATCGAATCCAAGGGTAAAGTGGGATCAAAATTGATTTTAACAATCTTGTAGCTGCAAAGAGTCTCTTATTCTATAATTGTTGGAATATTTAAGAAATAGAAGGATGCATTCAGACATTCATATAAACTCACACACAAGAAAAAATCCTTATACTCTTGATGAAATATTCATATTCATATTCATACACTTGATGAAAGTATAAAGCTGTTAACTTTATACATGCCCACTGTGCATAGTAGCTAGCTAGCTACTCATTGAGCACTAGACCCGATTTCAACGTTGCAGCTATGTTGTAGCTCTCATATAGCCCAGAATATGTCCAGCTAAATGTAGACCACTTTTAGCCCAAGCAGTTTAATTACATATTTATATATCACACAAACAAGTGCAAATGTCTAAGATGCACAACTGAAGTCCATATATTATGCTATATTATGCTAAAATAATTTGAATTGACATTTTTTGACGGTTCTGAATCTGTCTGGCTATGTCAAGGCTAGATAAAGCCCATGTTTAGCACAAACATTATTACATATCTAGTATTACCTGAAAAACTTTTAATGTCCAGAGACACACAAATATGAATTCATTGAATTATTGGTCTAAAAGTGGGTTATAGTTAGCCGGACAGATTCTGGGCTAGATGAGAGCTAGGCATAGACAGAATCTGTCCAGAAAACTATAGCCTACATTTAGATCAAGCAACTAAATTAATATTATTTCATATTTTTATATTGTCATCTTTAAAAACATTTTAAAAAACAAAAAAAAAAGATGTACACTGTGTGTTTTTGGATATTCCAGTATTATTATTATTTAAATAACAGCAGTTTGTATATATGTCAGTAGGGGGCAGTAACATGCATAAATCAGTCAACATTGCATAAGCAAGTTTGGAGAACAGTTAGAAGCATCAAGACCAAGAGGGAACTAAACAAGAGAAGAAAAGAGATGACTCGGCAGTGATGACTTTGAAAGTTCTCAACTTTCAAATGAAGTTTCATTCTGTAAAAGGCAAGAAGGCTGCACACTAGGTGAGTGTTCTTGGCTCATTGATTAACAAAATGTTTCTTGTGGTTGCAGCTAGCTATTCGGGGGTTAGCTAACGTCTGTGTCTGTGACTCGTTGAATTTTGAATTAAATGCTTGAAATTGGTAGAAATTCTTTAATATTAACCATTCTTCATCTCTGTTATGAATGAGGTGAGAGTCAGGGGATTCTGATCAATGTTGTCAACATGATTGAATTTTTAGCTGTGCCCTTTACTATACGGACAGTGTCCTTTTGAAGTGCTGTGAAAAGCTAGCAGTCTCCACACAGAGAGGCCCCATTGGGTTTAAACCCCTTCTGGCTGTGACTGAGGCATCAGTGCTAAAAAACTGCCCCATGTCCAAAAAATGCAGGAAAGGCCACACTTGTAGATATTATTTTAACGAACAGACCCCAACATTATAAATATGGTGGTGTTTTTCCTCTCATCTTCAGTGACCACTGCCCAACTGCATGCATCCGTCACATGAAAATACAAAGACCTATACCACGTATCACTGTTAAACACTTTTCTGAACAAGCATTTTTGTTTTATTTGATCTATAATGATATTGGGTTTACCATGGCAATTCCTGATCCACACTTTATAAAAAAAACATTTAATTCCAATGCAGACAAGCATGCACCTTTTAAGAAATCCTTTTAAGAACCCTACTTCATCCTTACCCAATGAAATAGGCTAGTTCAAGCTACTATCTCAGTTGGAAAAGAAATATGTGATGTATTCAATGTACATTTTATTGCATCAGGTCATTTATTTGAAACTGCTGGATTTCCTCCCTCTGTCTCTGATCATAGTACACATTGCTGGATAAACAATTTGGGCACTCAGACCTTTTCATTGAAGCCTTGTACGAATCTTTTAGTATTTAATGCTCTTTGTTCTATTAATCCAAAAAAGTTCCTTGGGGCTAATCATTTAGAGCCAAGGTTTTTTTTTGCGGTACAGCAAACATTAATTGATCTTAAATTACTGTTAAACTCAGATAAAACAAAATGCATGCTGTTTTCTAGAACACTGACTAACAGTACCATGGAAGTAAATATTACTACTCTTAATGGGACACCAATAGAAAGAGTATCCTCTCATAAATACCTTGGTTTCTGGATAGATGTTGTGCTTCAAAAAACAATGATGAAATGTCTAAGTCTTTAAAAGCAAAACTGTCATACTTTTATAGAAATAAGGTATGTATTACCCAGAATTATAGAAAGCAAATTGTTCAGTCAACCTTTTTATCCATTACGGACTATGTTGATGCAATTTATATGCACTCTCATGCTTCTACTCTTAAACCTCTTGATGCAGTCTATCATTAGGTCCTAAGGTTCATAACTGGGGATGGCTTTAGGACTCATCATTGTATTCTATATCAGAAAGTTGGGTGGCAGTCGTTGACAGTGAAAAGAGAACAGCACTGCATTCTATTTATATCTAAAGAGCTCCTTGGAAAACTTCCTGAGTAACTTACATGTCTTATTAACTATATGCAATTCCACACTGCATTAGGTCCCAAGACTATGTGGTCCTTGAAAATCAAGGTGTTAGCACTGAGATTGGGAAATTGGCTTTTAAATATTACACTCCACACAAGTGGTAACACTCGCAGAAGATAGTAAACTTAGACAAGCTAATCCCTTTTAATCCTTTTAAATCTCTTTCAGCTGACATAGGGCAGTGTGAATGGATGTGTTTTAATTGAGTTTTAACTTTTATATACATATATTGCTTTTTCTTGCCTTAATATGTTTTCATTATCAGTTCTTAAATGGATACAAATATATATGTCCATTTTTACATGTCAATATTTGTTGGGGATTAAGTGTTTGAATGAATTATAGCCTAGTCAGTGGTTCTCAAAGTGGGGTCTGGGGACCCCCAAGGGTCCTTCAGGGGGTTCCAAAGGGTCCCTAGCAAAATGAGAGGTAGATTCATTTCACTAATATTTTATTCAGTAGAATAGAATGACTAATCTTCGGTTTCATTCTCTCCTCCTGTTATCTCCCTAATAGTTATGGAATTCTGGACTTGATCATACCTAACAACAAATATCTTCCCTGGCACAAAATATTATCAGTTGCAGGTTCAATGGCCTATTACATATCAATTTGGGGGTCCTTGATATGCAAAATGTTTGAGAAACATTGGCCTATATGATAAAGGAATGGTGTCTTTTCTTGTTCTTGAGAAATCAAAATTATAAGAAATTTTCTTGGTAGTTTTAGGGAGATGCAAGGGCAGTGGTTCTCAAATGGACTATAGGGGTCCCAGACCAAAAATGGGGAATAGTTCAATTTCACTATTTCATTCACAAATGCACATCAATTGTAGGGCTCCTTTGCATGAAAGAATGTTAGCAATTGCTATTAATGGAGGCATTGCTTTTCTGTAATGATAGAGTTGGTAAAAAACTGGAAAATCATGATATTACTGTTCCACTATAACTTGTTTACAAGATCCAGTAAGACACCAAAGTCATAAGTATAAAAACTGGCATTCTAAACATTCTGTGAAAGGCCTCTATTGCTAGAGGAATCCAGGTAATGAGTGTTTTGGGAAGATGCCTCTGGTCAAGGTCCACCCAAGTATAATTTACGCCCCTTCTTGTTTGGAGCTCCAAGGAAGCTGAGGTCTTCATTTTTTTCCGCAGGCTATAATGTTGCACAAAAGCTAGGTAAGTGTCCTGTGAAGACATCAATAAATACGTTTTGAAATGGGCATCTAAACAGCGTCTGTTAAACATCTAGGCTAAAATTAGGCTGAATTTGTTTCAAAAGTGAAAGTTTAGTAGACGTCTATATCATGTCTTAGCCGTTGATTTGATATAATTTAAACATATATATTTAAATGTATAGCCATTGAAATTATGTTGAAACAACGGCTAGGTGTGATCTAGACGTTTACAAAACTTTCACTTTTGAACCAAATTTAACCCCATTTTAGCCTAGATGGCTATGTACCATTTAGACATCTTTTGGACGGAAAATTGCTCAGTGGAATAAGCACTGGGTGTGTTAGGAATATGTCTTTTTTGATGAATTCTTAGAGTAAATCCAAAGGCTTTAGAGGTGGTGGGTTCGTTAGTTGACTTAACCAAGCCAAAGCCTGCTCTTGCTGTTGCTACATTCGCTATGCTGGCTTATGGGCTGATGTAACTTCCTTTTTCACTCGTGGTGATCACATTCACAGTTGACCTTTTCTTGACAAGGGACTGTTCCAGAGGAATGGCATTTTTACTTCACTAAAATCCAAACATGAAGAGTTTACATGATATTCAGCCAGGAGGGCAAAAAGGCAAACAGATGGACAGCTGATCAGCGATCTGTGTGGTGATTCACACACCTGTTTTGTCCAACAGTGAGACGACGAAATGAGAGCCGGCCAGAGGATCCTGGACCAAGTTTAGCCTGAGGCAGCCAGAGAATGACTCAACAGCAGGTTTTTGACGCAGAGTAAATCAACAGAGGAGAAAGACTGTGCACTATGCTTCACAAGAGCAGGTGCCTTAAACATTTATTCCAATAAATCTTTATTAATCTTTGTAATACTTGTTACTGGGAGTCAATCCAGACTGTCCTATACATACATAAATTCATACAATCGTATACATTACAGTATATATGGTACAGTGATATATTACTGAATAAGATTGTGCACTAAGATACAAATAATGTGACCCTGTGAGATATTTATTCTTTGTTGATGATCTGTTTTTCTCATAAATGTCTACATGTCTACATTTTGAGATGATATAATTCAGTTTTTCCAGTTCACTTTCATCATCGTTCACTGTAGGTAAAGATAAGGTGGCCCTAAGGTGCAAAACACAACAACATTTCAGGTAACACAATGACATTTCACAAAACACGACATTTCACAAGAGACATTTCATGTTATGTTTTGTGAAATGTTGTGTTTCGCACCTCAGGGCCTACAACAACAACAACAATTCAATTGATATAATGTTAGAGAATCTATATGTTGTAGGTCATTGTATGACATTTATAGGTATAGTCTGTGATGCAAATGTACACCCAAGAGTAGCTGCAAAACTAGAAATCAAACACAAGATTGGGACCTGTTATCACTCTCAAGTGATTGGTCTATTAATATGCCAAAGGCAACAACTAAATATGACTTATTACAGTTTCTGTATTGTTTTTTCATGCTGTAAAATGCACATTGGCCTATTATGTAAACATAATCATAAAAGTGTGTAAAAGTCAGTAATGTTAAATTTAGAAGAAACTAGTTTTATTTCACATGTGGCCTCATTGAGAAATTCTTACTGTAAAGTGCTTGCCTGTGATCTGTTACTCAAACTCTTCCATTGCGTGTACACGTGTAATTAATAATGAAATATAACGATTCGCCTTGAAATGACATGTGAAAAGTTTAGTTTATTTGTGTGTGCTTTCACCGGTGTGCTTACTGTACTGTGCAACAGTGACAAGGCTGGATGGCTGCCTGAATGCTATCTGCCAACAGCAGCTGTGTTTGTTTGGTGAATCACAAACAGGGTGTGTTTTGGATATAACTCTCTTGCCTTCACTTTCTAACATCTTCATCCAGATAATGATTGTCAGTTTGAGAATTCAGTTTTCTTATGATCTCAGAACCTGTTTGCTTGATCAAAGTGGACGTGGAGGTGATGTGGCTAAATTCTCGTTTTTTATGGCAGGTGATTAATCTCAGGAGTATTTCTCTTAGAAGTGATTCTCTTTGAACACATGTTGGTGGGCGTTGGTGTCCAGCAGTGCTTGGAACAGTGTAGCATGATGTATTTATACTGACTATAAAAAGGGAAATGAGATTACTGTGGTTTGTAGATATGTTTTCTGAGGCTAATGTGGAAGCAAAGATTTCTATAATGTGTTCCTTAAGTACACGAGCAAAGCTGTCCCATACACACTTGGTTTCAATAAATTAGTAGCATCTCTAGAACAGGTAACTGGATGTGTAGTGTTGGAAACAATCTTTCTGCCTTAAAGGATAACTATGGTTTATTATAATCTGGATCTTATTTTCGTTGGTTTGGCCATTGTTTCTATCAGCTATTACAACATTGCACTCACAAAGGTAATTGCTTAGCGACTGTTCATTATTTATCAGAGGGAGGGGGGTGGCTGGGGTGTGCTTCGTTTTTGTTTTTTATCTTTACCCTCCACGGAGCTACAAATATTTTTCCTTGAGCGTCCCTGAGTGACTGGGGGAAAAATGCATGACCCTCCCTCCACCATAAATAACCATATTTTATTATATTCACACCAAAGGTAGGTAGTATTGGAAAAAATAAAAAGCAAAGGCTCACTTTTTGACTCTTAAACCTTGGTCCTCTGACCCTCCTTCCGTAATCTGGGGAAAAAAGAAAACTACCAGCCCAACTTACTGTATCCTCTCATATAGCACTGCAAAAGTTGATGACAACTCCAGCTCTGAAACAAACTGTGCAAACTGCACAGAGGGAGTGAGCGTTATCACCAAAACAAACAGCTAATTTCTTAAGCAAAATGCAAATCATCTTTACAAATAATCACATCATCAAACAAGCTGTGTGCACTTGAGCAGAATATGGTTGCATGACAGCCATCCCTCCTACCACACAAAACCAACAACATTTAATAATCCTACACATCTCTCACACACATACACACACATCCCAGCACGCACACAGCCAACATGTGACATGTGCATATTATTAATAATATGCACATGTCACTAATGCACATACACTCAAACATACACCACAGTGGCAACAGCAGCCAGAGCAATATCAGCTGACACAGTGGCTGTTATTAGATTTTAAAAACTTACTTGAAAAATGAAATCCTGGTGTTGAAAAAAGCTTTGGTTTTCTGCACCAAATTAGCTCTGCTGTAGGTCTTCCTTTGCTGATAAACTCCAACTTTTCATTAAAAGTTAATCTTGAATCCTCACTAGCCATGGTTACTCCTGGCTTGTTTAGTCGGAAGTAACCAAATATGCAGTTCTTGACAAATAATAAGTAATTGGCCAGTTCCAAACATGCCTGCACTAGTCACTAGAGTGATATTAAAGACAGGGCAAGAAACTTGATTGTTCAGAGCTTCCTTAGAACTACCACAAGTTCGACTGTTTTTTCAAATTAGCGAATGGAAAGTTTAATTCATTCAGAAACATACAAATGCTGCTCTTTGCCTTCATCCATGTCATTTTAGGGTTTAAGACTATTACAAATGTAACTGATTCTATGAATTTTTCTTGACCACCAGAGAAGGTATATACCTGTATATTCATGCACTTGTGCAAGAGGTTAGCTTAAGCAGGAAACGATAGTCCAAGTTGGCCAAAGCGTGTACTGGTCGCTGTTTCCAGTAAGCTAGCGTTCGCTTCAGTCCAAGGTGCTTTTCCAGAGCAGGCAACACCACACACTCCTTATTTGGAAGATGGTTCCAGTGGGAAAAGATGACGCCGACCATAAGCTGCAACTCTGGACTTTCTGTGAGTGCAATTTACTTTAAATTACATTGGCTAGCATCAGTTTCTCACTGCCTATGCCAGTAGCCTCATAACTGTTCGGTGATGTTATGTTTCTGTCCCAATCTAGCTTTACCAGTCCACCAGTCCACTAGATGCCCTCAGGCTTTTCTGCCTGTTTAAGACTGGACTGTGTGGGAAGAAGGACTGATTAGAGAGGCTGATTATAATGAAGGACCACTTGAGAAACTGTTGCTTTCTACATTGACTCTCATTGGAACTAAGTGCTCAAGTGAACTATAACACCAGTTATTTTATTTTGCTGTGTGCTCATTGTGCACTTATTTTAGCTGTGTTCATGCTAGTTCTGGGATGGTTTGTGCATGGTTATATTGTGTTTTCAGGAGTTTTTGGTTTTCTGTTTGCTCTTTGTTCCAATGCTCCACACCTGCCCTGCATCAGTCTCGTTAGCCCTGCCCTGCTCCCAGCCAATCAGCTTCCAGCCTGCCCTTGTGTCTTGCCACCTGTTCCTTGTTGTTTCATTAGTTCAGTTTGTATTTAAAGTCTGTGTAAAGGAAAATCAGAGGTTTCTTTTTAAACACATTATACATGTTAGAAAATAATTGCTGAAAACGTGAAAAGACTCTGAACTATGTAGTACTGAATTGTGGAGTAAGACCGTTAAACTGCTTTTCACCATTTCTGTATTCAGGATTTTTGGGTAGGCCTGAAATTATGGATCATTGATGTAGAGCATTAGCTGGATGTGTAGTCTGTTGTTTGCTAATGGAGGCATGCAATACTTTCATTGCAAGCTTAGCATTAGCATCTGGGGGATGTATGGTGCAGTCACAACAGTAGATGTAAACTCTCTGTGCAGATAGAGAGGTCTACACTTAACTATGAGATATTCTAGGTTAACAGAGCAGTGTCTCTCGATAATGGCACTGTCCGTGCACCAAGCTTTGTTAACACAAATGCACAGTCCCCAGCACCTCACCTCTGGTCTTAGTGGAGTCATTAGCTGTTGTATCTACCCTGAGGATGTAGCACCCCGGTAGCTCAATGGCACTATCGGTGACGCTGCTTTTAAGCCATGTTTTCGTAAAAGTTGCAGTCACTTATCCTTTTATGAGTGGTGATCCGCAGTCGCAGTTCATCCATGTTGTCCACCAGACCTACATTAGTGAGGAAAGTGCTGGGTAGAGATAGCCGATGAGGCGTTAACCTTAGATTAGCTCTCAGCCCTCCTCACTTCCCCCGTTTGTTTACACTCTCTCCCGGCCGGCAGAGCCAGGTTGATGGCCGCCAGTGTCATGGTAGTAGCCGTTACTAGTGAATGGGACCATTTTCGGTCAACGGTAGCGCTCAGGGAGTTATTTCAAACCAGCTGAAGCGTCCATTGACAGATAGCGGCAGTTTTAAAGCTCCAGTCCACCCAGAGGATATATCCATGTCCCATTGCAGGGGCAACACTGCTGTGCCTGTGCTGCCACACTCTCATCCTTGCTGCCTTTGCCGTCACTACAGACGTACTCCTGCGGCTGCTACATCCAGCCCTTCGCCGGCACTTTTCAATGTAATTCCACATTTACCTACAAAATAGGTACTGAATTAAACAGTGGCTCCTAGTGTTACTTTATTTTTGAAATCATCCATGTTGCTTGTCTTACACCTACAAATAAGGCCTATTTTAAATTGTATATTTTTTAAGGGAGTTCGGCATAAGTGTGGTTAAGTTCAGTGCCTTCAGTGGACACGCCCCCAGCGTTTCAGAGCTCAGAATGCTGCTTGTTTTTCCACAATTTTTTAAAACCTAAATTTATACACTTGGTGATTTTTTTAATCATTCAAATTTGGTTGGGTGGTTAATAACACATTTTGCTGTGCTGTGAAAAACTAGAACACACAAAAGAACACATATTTATTATTGCTTTACATGGACTTTAAGTCCTGGTTTTCAGTTCAGTTTTGTTGGATCCTTTGTTCAATTTGTTCAGCTTTCAAATCTCCTGCATTTGGGTCCACCTGCTCCGCTCCACCTAACAGGTTAGAGCTATGTTTTCATCCTCCTAAGGTTGCATAGCCAGTGTTCATCTCTCTAGACCTTCGACAACACTTAGACGTTTCTTTCTCAACGTAAGCCATGACACACAGAGACTTTTAAGGTATGTAGCCACATCTGGATGAATAGCATTTGCAACCTGTCAGGCAATTACTGCCATATACATATGTTGCGCCCTGGAAGAAAAAGGTACAACTGGCAAAAGGTTGTCTTGAATTTATGTTTGCAGTGGACTTATAGATGTTTATATATTCTTTTATTCTATTAACATTTCTGCTAACATATTAGGCATCACATGGCTATAATGGTGTCATATTTTGTCATTAGAGGAGGTTGCATTTGTTTGAGCGCTGCCCCTTTAAGAGAAATTCTAAAAAAAAGTGTGTTGTTGTTGTGGGCTGGAAGTTTTTCTCTGTTGTTAAGGAAAAACGAACAGTATGCTTTGTAACTGAACCGAGCCTAAAATAAAAGTTGTCACAAGAAAATGGAAAGTAGCCCTAGTCCGTTTTGAGGGTGCAACACATAGGCTATATAATACCGTAGCTTGGAGTGTTTCCCGCTCCAGTTGCTTTTTAATTGCTATCACCTCCAAAAGCATAACAAGTTAATTTTGTGATTGTAGCTGAGTGTCTCCTTCTGTACAAGTAGTGATCTAGCTTTACGGAATTAGCTTTGAAATGATCAGATACAAGGCCACTGACATAGGTGGTGAGACACTAATTCTAGTTTAAAAAAGTAAAAACGTATTTCTAAAAGTTTCTGATAGACAATAAATGTATGCTTTGGTTGTTTATAGCTAAGGGTTAGTTTATAGCCTACCAATGCACAATTAATAATCAGAGGAGGTTTGTAAACATTTCATTCTAATATGTGATATTCCCATAAAATTAGCCATTATTAGCTCTGTCAATCATCATAAAACAGCCTCCTTAACAAAATGAAAGGAAGGGAGAAGGAGTGTTGTTAACAATATTTATTCATCCTAAACTCAATATTTTCAAGGGACACTTAATTTGCAACTTTTTTTAATTTGCCACTGTGTATTTTAATTTGCCACACCACAAGCCCTGTAAAGTATGCCTATAATCATCTTTGGATGCTATTTGGAGAGCAACAGTAAATAAACAAACGTGCACATTTGGAAAAATCAGTCTGTATTCTCTGAAGTGTATTCTTTTATTTGGTTGAGGCATTTCTTCATCAAAGGTCATACAACGCAGATATGTTGGATTTTAGTGTGCTTCTCTGTGCGTCTCCCATAGGTTTCAACAGAACTGGCACTAAAGTCTAGCACCAAGCAGAACGTTGGTATTATAACGTAATGACCCTTCCTTCTTTTATAGTTTCCTTGCTTCAATGTCAGCAAAGCGAAAGGAATCAAGACATGATGGGTGTGTGATACATTTGGTACAGTACAAAACCAGGCACTCACTGGTCTTCATTAGGACTGAGGTCATTGTATCTGGCTTGTAGTCCGGGAAGCAGGCAACCTTGTCTTTTCTGGGCTGAACACTGAAGGTGGATGATTCAAAGCAGATAGGACTTTTCCTGTGGGCAGGGTGTGAGAGAAGATGCTAGAAAACAACAGAAACGGCTTCTCAGTGCAGAGTCTGAGGATGTCCTCTGTCAAGGCTTGCATCTGTCCTGATGTTGTTCTGCCAAGAAATTAGGTTAATACCTAAGTGATGATGTTATAAAGTACGAAAATCTGAGTCTGACGGAGTAGTTGTCAACACGGTAATGGTTGTAAAAATGATCAAAACTGTACCAACTCGACACTTGGCACAATGGTTCCTTGATAGCTAGTTCAGTTCATATAATATTTTCCAACCTTTTTCATGTATATCATTTGACTTCTAAGGTGTTTAAGGTATAAAGTGTCAAATCACCTGCCAGATGAAAAACTGAAGTCACTGTCTTTGTGATGATGACTGCCATTTATGTGGGTATTGTGGCTTACTGCCATTTATCCATTTACTGACTATTTTATTCTTGTTCATCACCAGTTATATTGAACTTTATGAGGTGATGTGAGGTGTCCAGTTCTCTGTACACTGAAGAGCACTTTGGCTCGGAGTAAGTGCTCTGCTATTGGATTTGTCTGCAAGCAAATGGGAACAGTGACAGATCCACTGTGACAGAGAGCTTAAATCCATGTAGACCCTTTCCAACATTGCCCTTCCTTCTGGTTCACTGGATTCAAACCACAGTTTACCAAAAGCTAAAAACTCTTGTCATAGTTCCCATTTCTTAACTTGAAAGGAAAAAATGTTAAAATTCAGCTTGTTAGGCAAAAGTCAGTTGAGATACTTTACAGTCTGTGCCATATTTTCTCTTTTGAAAAATAATTCTTACAATGTAAGCAGGTATTATGTCATCATGAAGCATGCATAAATGTTATCAATCAATGTTAAAGGGATAGTTTGAGCCAGCTGTTTGGGTCATCAGGTGCTGCTGTGGTATAATACAGTGTATGGCATGTGTAGGGGTACAGAAGCTCTACGGTTGAGAAAATGTAGTGCCAAAGGAAAGGGCTGTCTGATGGCAAGGTAAAGCAGTGAAAATATTCTAAATGTAGCGTACACTTAAATTGATATTGATTTTTTTTTAGGTGGGCTTTTTTGGGGGGGATAAAATACGTTTTGCTGCTGGCCCCGTCCACAGCAGTACATTGCTTAGCGTCCATGCCAGTATTTCTGTCTGCTTCTCCAAATTGGGGGGGATGCTGACCCAAATCCACTGCAGGTAATACACTGACTATGGATAACTACCTCATACAACCCCACTTCAAAAAATCCAAACTATCCCTTTAAATTAAAGAGGTACAACTTTTTTTCTTCCAGAACAAGTAATATTTTGACAATCAGTAATTTCTTAAGCCCAGAATTTAAAATGAGACATAACAGACATGTCTTTTTAATACAATTGCTGGTGGAGGGATTGAGGGTCACACTGATGTAGATTGATCTTTGGTTTCTTTTTCAGACTGAGGACAAATGCCACGGTGGGTGATTAAATCCAGGCCCTACGCTTGGACGCTTCTGGGGCAGATTTTCCGAGAGCAAGGGACTTGGCGCCAGGGATCCTGTGTATTTTCCACCCTGATCTCTGCTTGGCAGAGGCCTAAATAATAAAGCTCTTTTTACTGAGCTGCCCGGGGTTCCCTGTGTACAAACACAAGCCCTGTCTCCCCACTCGCCTTTGCTGTTTTAACATGACCCGCCGCCATGGGGGTTTACCTCACACCCCACTAAGCTCCTGTCCTGCAGTTGTCTGAGAGTCAGCCCCCACTCTGCCACAGACTCTCTCTCTCTCTCTCTCTCTCTCTCTCTCTCTCTCTCTCGCTCTCTCACACACACACACACATACTGGGGTCAAGCCAATTTGGTCTTGAGGTAATTTTACTGGGACCAGTGCACAATGATAGGCTTGATCAGTGAACAAACAACAACTGACAAACATCTAAACAAAATCTTAGGAAAATAAGTCATGGAAAAATCTCTAGAGCTTTGGGAAAACACAAATTATCAGAAATGAAAATAGTGAAGGTCATTTAGGGAGTTTTTACTGCAGCACACAACTACCATATATATATATATATATATACCATATATATACCTATACTTCTCTGCAAGTCATTATTCCACATGTGTTTCTGTGTTTTTAAATTGCATCATGGAGTGCAGCAGGGTGTAAGTCCAGTACGATCACGGAAATGTAGCAAGCGGTGATGAAACGTCCATTCATGCAACCATGCATGGATGTGTGTTTATTTAACTACTGTGCAGGTTAATCTGGGTCCTCAAAGCCTGGTGCTGTGTGTTGGTGCCAAGGCTCACAAACCTTCTGCGCTCTGATCAGCCTGCCAAATGTGAAACCTGAGGCCGCCAGAGAAACCTCCTCCGAAAGCGACAGCCCAGGCCCCTTCATGCTCCCACAAGAAAAATATAAAGGTAAATCAAAGAGGTTTTTTTTTTATATTTATTTTTTACTTCAAACTATTAAATACCTTGCTTGTCATTAAGTATGTGCCGTACAGTAGAAAAATGTTCCATGTGTCCTGCTGTTGGTTATTACAATGTGTCACTGGCAGGATTTGGTAGCACCTTTACCTCCACATGCCCACAAAACATAAACCATTTAATGGAGATTCCGTCTCTGAGCGGCTGCGTAGGCGGACCGCTGCGCTCTAAAAGCCAAAACAGTAGCTCAGTAGTGGAAGAAAATTAAGTGATTTTTCCATTTTTACCGGCTGAGCCATTTTTCCCATGAACAATAAAACGAAAAACAACACATACGCCTCGGGGAACACTGGAAGAAATTAGTCCCCAACTGCAGTAGCTAATCAACACAGCCACAAAAAGCATTGTGACGCCTTTTTTGTATGACAGAATTTTTAAGGCAAATACTGGCGTGGCACACTCAGTTCTTGCGCTTCAATCATGGTAAACCACATGAAACTCACCATGAGATAAAGTTATTGAATTTTTTTATATAATTAAAGAGGAGGGATGTTTAATACGATTGTTTGAATGTCCCTGGTTTTACTGGAAAAAACAAATTTAATGAATGTCAAAGTATTTTTGACGAGAGCAGTCTGCATGAAATCTGAATCATATTTACAAGGCCAGGATGTATTGTAACAATCTGAACTGGTTTGTACACCAGCAGAAGAGATATATATGTCTCCTTGCTATTTACAAATGTTATTTTTTTAGTTTCTGCCCTACCTGTAATCCTCTGAATACAAGCAGCACTCATTAACAAATACCAAGAATACCAAACACAAAAAATCTGTGTTTCTGTCTGTTTTTGTATGGTCAGAATAGCAAACAAAACACATACATTTTCTGTGTTTAGTATTTCAAGCGTTCATTATCTAACAACTGGAGGAGGCCACACACAGACACATACAAACACATGCAGGAGGAAAAAAAAAAAGAGTGACTGAACTTAGAAAAATGAGGAAAGTCTTTATCTACACTGCAGAGTGAAGAAGAAAAAGAAGAAGAAAACACTGGTACCAAGCACAGCTCCTCTGGCACTGAGCCACTGTTAAATATCAAGAATCAGTTTACAGTTTGACTTCATAGCAGCACCTCCCTTCTCTGCAGTCCATCTGTGAGTGAGTTATATTTCTCCAGAATGTGCATGGATGAGGTGCTCGCTCGGCAGCTCCTCCAAAATACACTGAGCAGCAGTATCTGCATATGACAAAGTCTTCACCACACTTTCTAGTATTACGCTTTCAGTCCTAGTTATACTTTCATCTCCTCTCTTTTTTTTTTGCAGTCGTCTAACAGCGCCTCTGCTTGTTTTTATATGTTCCTTGTCAGCTAGACCTTCTCACTTCTTTGCACTTCTCCTCCTTCTGTTTTTCTCATATCTATGAAATGATCTGGCTTTATCTATTTCTCTCTTTCATGTGTCTGTAGTCGGGTGATCAGGCCCGAGGAATGCACACACAGCTCCCTCTTTACTACTGTGCGTTGTACGTGGCCAGCACCATCAATCTCTGTTGCTGCTTAAACTGACAACACAAACAGGAGGCACCGCGTCATGCTGTGTTCAGTTCAGCCTCCTCCGTCCATATTTCTCCCACCACTTCATGCTTTATGAGTGTGATGGCTTTCTGCACTCCTTCACTAAGTGATGGTGTTATTGAGAAGGCCTGCACGCTAACCTCATTGGACAAAAACAGCATACAATTGATCGCACGATGCACTTCTCTACACAAACTAAGTATATAGTTCATAATTTTAGCTGTGTATTTTAGGTTTGGGTTTGTGGGTGCAGGATGGATCATGGTGTGGATAGTTGATAATATCTGTGAAGCGCCAGCAGGCAGATAGGATCAGCCACGCACAGGGCAGTGACGCACTTTACCATCATGCAACAACACTGCAGAATAAATCATCATGCCACGATTTCTTAAAGAGGAGGATTCAGTATTTGTGTTTACCAGCTACATGGCACATGATTGAGGTATATTGTCACACACCCTGTGGTAATACAGATAATCTGTCACATTATCATTCCCACAAGGTCATAAACATGTAAGTGGTAGGTGATTTGATGACTTTATGTATATTTATGCTGAGTATAAATTATACTGACCCTTTAAAGGAATAACTCAACATTTTGGGAGAGTTAGCTAAGAAGATTTATACCATGATCATGTCTCTGCATTAAGCATCAAGCTGGACGATTAGCTTAGCTTAGCATGAAGACTGGAAGCAAGAGGCACAGCTACCCTGGCTGTTCAAAGAACAAAAATACACATTCCAGTTCCTCTAAAGTTTGCTATCTCATTTGTTTAATGTGTACAAAAACAGAAATGTAAAAATGTTCTGTGCTGTAATTCCTGACCTTTAGGGATGCTAGTAGAGTAAGCCTAGTTGGTGTATTGTTGAGCTTTAGACACCAAGCCAGGCGAGCTGTTTCCCCTTATTTCCAGTCTTTAAGCTAAGCTAATTGTCTCCTACATGGGCCCATGCAGCTTCATACTTTAAGGACTAGTGTGTAAGATGTAGTGGCATCTAGTAGTGAGGTTGCAGATTGCAACCAATTGAATACCCCTCTCCTCACCCTCCCCTTCCAAGCGTGTAGGTGAACCTACAGTGGCCGCGAAACTTGCCAAAAATGCAAAAGGCCCTCTCTAGAGCCAGTGTTTGGTGTGTCCATTCTGGGCTACAGTAGAGACACGGAGGTGCAACATGGCGGGCTCTGTGGATGAGGACCCACCAGTAACGTGTGGTGAAATCTTTGCCTGGGTAGGCAGTGACCTATCAATGTGGCATATGTCAATTATTGCAGCAGCCAAAGTTCATATTACGCATGGATAGATATAATATAGTCTACATTAGTTAGGCTATAAATCAACAAATATGCCTAGGGCCTACTGCAAAGTCAGTTAGATGTGGAGCTAATGCACAATCAAACCTAATCAATGGACATATCTAGCTTACAATGTGTTCACACATTGTAGACCTCTACAACACAATCAATGCCAACAGAGAGAGAGAGAGAGAGCTTGGTGTCGGCTCTATGTACAAGCAGCTAGCTGGAGAAGGGAGTTATGTGCAATCACTGTGGCATTAGTTCCTCAGATATTCTGTCAAAAATATTTCCTCAATATGTTCTTTTTAATAGACGCTACTGGTCTAAAAGCCATCACTACACGTGACAAGCTAACTGGTTAGCTCACTCATGATGCCCCAGCAGATGGTCATTAATACACTCATGGCTGTAACGTGTGCACTAGCCAGGGAAGGGCGCGGTCTGAAGCGAGAAGGGGTGGATGTCATGTGGCTGAGGAAGGGTTGGTCCTTGCCTCATCCTTGATCAACATGATTCAACACAGTGTGAGAATCGACTATGCAAGCGCAAATCTACTAAAAAGTTGGCCTTAGTGCAGACAGAGAAAAGAGACAAATAGCCTCTGCATTCAGACAATAGACTTTAGGAACTCTGGCAAAAGGAGCATACTATACTTTTAAAACAACTATTCTGACTAGTTTTACTGTATAGTATGTGTAATAATGATACAAATATGATTAATGAAACTCTTGATTAAAATAAATAAATAAAATTCATAAAATTATGAAGATGAAGAAATGATCAGTATATATAATTTTCATGTAATCTCAACATCTCTTTTTAGGTTTTGGTGAAACACTGCCTACACTGACGGCCCATCACTGGGACCTGCTCCCAGTGTAGATATAAAGGGCTCGTTCTAAGGTAACGTTAGCACAACAATTCTTATTCTCAGGCGATTATACACTAATTAAAACATATTTTCGAATGTTTTATTCAATTTGTGCTAAGTCTGTTCCACTAGATGCCACTAATTTCTACACACTGGCCTGCTGCGTCTGTAAACTACACCATGAGAGCTGTGAGAGTGAACCAAAACAGTAAAGTTGCAGACAGCTAAACAATGAGCTGAAACTCGCTATGAAGCTCCGTAAAGCCGAGGGTAGCTGCAGAGTTGGGTGATGATTCTCTGTAGGTTCATCACTACTTTTATTACATGTTTTCTTTTTTTTTTCAGTCTATGGTTGTCATTTGATAAATTGTTATTATGAAATTTATTATAGCTATAGATTATAGCTGCTTTAACGCAGTGACATGACAGTGTTATCTTTTCATCTAACTTTCAGCATTAAAGTAAATATGCATTTTTCCCAATATATGTATAAAATACTCCCTTTAAGTCAAGTTATGCTTATTTATATAACCCCAAATCAAAATATATTTTTTACATTCGGCAATTTCAGGCAATGTGCAAATCTTGCATAGTATGTACTTCTTCATGGCATTATTGGATTTTTTCATCAACGTGATTGTGGCAGATCCAGTGTCTCTCCCTTTGGTCCTGTGTGTTTGTGTGTTGCAGGTCTTTGGATGGGTGGAGCTGAGGTGCCATTGAGTACTAAGCGGGAACACCTGGCCAGTGCCCCAGGACTTACTTAAGCCCGTCTGCCCTGATTCCAGTTCTCTGCTCTCTCCCTCACTTACCAAGCCTTGTTTGTTTTGCGTTACCCTTTTTGGTTTTGTTTTACTCTGACAACATGCACCTCACATTAGTCAACACATTCTTACACTTTCAAACATCACTGATAATGACTTTCACACCTCATTGCAGTTATTAGTGTTATTTACTTTAATAAATCTCGGTTTGTTACTGCTAAGTTTGGCATGCGTCTCCCTCTTTTGTTGTGGCCTGCAACAAAGGAACCATATTTTTTCTATAAATGTTTTTTCTTTGTTAAATTTCTGAAGAATAAACTGTATCAAAATATAAAATTACATATCCCATGAAGACTTTTTCCATATCGCCCACTCCTACCCAGGTCAAATATGAGAGCAAGGGATGTTTTCTGTCTGTCTGTGATGCTCAAACTCAAATTTCCTAACAAATGTTATGAAGGAAATGCTATTTAATCCTCTTTTGAAAGAAAAAACATGGGGTTTAAAAGCAGAAAAATAAAGGAACCAAAAAAATGACCACAGAAAAGCAAAAGCCCTAAGTAATAACTAAGTGACCGAACCTTTGCGTGTATACTAAGTTCTTCCTAGCAGCCCTGAAATGTCACATGCATACAAGGGGCCTTATTCAAACATCCATCTCCACTTGTGGGTGGGCGGGCTGTCAGGAGTTTCCCTAGCAAGCCCGAGGTCACACCCTGCTTCTCCTCGTCCTTTAGTGACCTTCCTGTCTACCGTTCACATATTCCACATTAATAAAGCTCTTAAAAAGAAGAGAACTCTGCTGTGAGACACACACTTTAAATAGTGTTGACACAATAAATTACTAAAAAAAGGGCAGCATTGCATGGATATGATGTCAGGCTTGTACCTTTTCTCTATTAAACCAAACAAATTCTCCCTCTTGTTTCTCTGCATTATCTGTTATCCTAATTCTCTTCTGAATTAAAGTGTTAAAATAATAATTATAGCAGCATTTGATCAATTTGCATGACTGGCAGCTGCTCGAAAACTAATTTGTTAGAATGAAGTTATTTAGATAAGACTACAGAGTGTTTTTATGCCATCCTTTCGGCTTGTTTTTGTTCTCATGGATCCTTAAAAAAACTATTTCTCCAGATCCATGTGCTGATGAACCTGTAGTACCAGGAAAAACTCATGATAGAAACTTTTAACAACTGATCTATTCCAAGGATCAGTCATTAGCTAACTAGAGAACAATGAGATCATCAGAGAATCAATCAAATTGGAACTGCTCTTAGAGCACTGGCCTTAAGTCAGGATGATCTCATAACAGAGCGGCTCAAAAGCAACTTTATCTCTTTATGCCAGTGAGATGTTTATGGAGTCATCTATTCAGGCCAGCATGTCTCTTCTCTATTCAAGCTTCACTGTGGCAGACATTTTCTCATTTGATTGAGTCACAATACAAACAATTGATATGACACAGAGAACACTGACAATATCTGCAATCTACTGTAATTTGTCTTCTCTTGTGCCCCTTGCTTGAAGCCTTCTGGGCCTTCTTGTTCATTAGAGGGAACGGTGCTGTTTGCATGTTACAATGTCACCACCGTGTGGCCAAGAAGGGTACTTGTAATCTTCTATTTATTTATATACAGTTTTTGTTTTTGCTTTTTTTCAAAAGTCAGGACACAGATTTAAAATCTTGTAGTATGTAATGTTGTAATGTAATGTTCTGAAAAGCAAAGATGCAAACAAAAATGCACTTTTTACCTTTGGCACATATTTGAACTGTCAAGGTGCTGGTATTGTGGGCACTACTGTAACTCCAAAAACTCCAAAACCTGCATGTAAGCTAATCTTCTGATCAGTGTGTCATGCTGTGAGTGCTGGAGAGAGATAAAACTGCTGTGTATGTCTTCATTTGTCCTGCTGAAACACAGTGTAATCGGTGTCATCTGTACCATGATAACAGAAAGACAAATGTCAGTGTCAAATTCCTGTACAATGATTATGTGCAGTATCTCTGACTTGTATTGGGTGTGGTGCATCTGGGTTGAGTTTTAAGCTTCTACAATGCTTTCTGGTTTTAGATCATCCTATATTGTAAAGCATGACACAAAATAACGTAAATAAACTTCATAAAATAGTTTTATTTCATGTTAAATAAGTAAACATGAACAGTGTTACAAATACAATTACACAATTATATCATCAGTATTTGTCCTTTTCTTCCCTTACTGCCGACTGCCATGGATTAGAAACCATTTAATATCCTGTATGAATTAATTTATTAAATTTCTACTAAAATCAGTCATAAAAATGTGGATACTGTATTTACATATTTATGTGCTGACAAAGTCAGTATAAATCCATTCTGGAAAATGTTTTGTATATACTGTACATAATCAACTATGCACTTTACAAATACTAACAGGTAAAATTGTCGAGGGGCACAAACAAAAGTTTCACAGATGTGTCTTTTTGCAGATTTAGTGCGAGCATTTCATTCACATTTAAATATAAAAAAATATCTCTGAGACTGCACAATGATTTTTTAGGCTCGGTAAGAATATCATCAGCATAATAACTTTCTTTATAAATAATTAATACAACATTGTACATCTAACTCTTCTCAGAAGGGAGGTGAGTTTAAAAATGTCCTGATTCTGTTGTTCTCTCCAAGTACTGCACGTTTCACTGTAACAGCAAGTAAATCATGGTCATTTTCAAAGTTTTTTTTTTTTTTTTTTTTTTTAGTCTATGTGTATGTCTAAAACCTGGCATCGTTGACGACAGCAGGTGCAGACAGGCTCCCGGTCTGGCAGTCGGAGGGTCCCTATCAATCAAAACAGACACGTTAATTCAGCAGATGTAGGGATTCATCATAGAAGTTGTCCTTTGTCTCTTCTGGGTTGAGCGGTCGAGCTTTGTGCTCAAAGGGTCTCATCAAAAACAGAAACATCACACTACTCTACTTCCTGTCAGTGTGCTAATGCCACATACATACAGTGGATTCAGAAAGTATTCAGACCCCTTCACTTTTTACACACTTTATTGTGTATTGCCAGTTTTTGCCCATCTACACTCAATAACCCATAATGACAAAGTGATAATATTTATTAAAAATCAAAAACTGAAATCTCTCATTCATATAAGTAATCAGACCCTTAATTCAGTGCTTTGTAGAAGCCCCTTTGGCAGCAATTATAGCTTTGAGTCTTCTCAGGTAAGTCTTCCCAGCAGACTGCCAACTGCCATCTTCAGGTCTCTCCACAGATGTTCTGTGGGGTTTACGTCTGGGTTTTCTTGGGCCACTCAAAGACAGTAAAGAGACAAAATTTGCAAAAATATTGCAAAAAATATTTTCACTTTGTCGTTAGGTTATTGACTGTAGATTGTTGGGCAAAAATGGCATTTTTACCCATTTAAAATTAAAATTTCAATCTACCTGAGTCCACTGTACCTGCATTCATGCATATACACATGACTGATAATAGCCCCAATATGCCTATGGATCTGTTATCACATTACCTTACCTGCACTTAGTTTTTAATGGTATTTTTACAGTACAAGTACCTTATCAAAGTAGGCACACTCATCTAAAAATTATCACTGTATATCACTGTACATCCAAACAATAAAATAATTATCTAAGAGAATATCCGGGTACACTGCTATTAAATGTGACATTTGAGAATGTGTTTTATTTATTACTATATGGCTCTTGTAAATGTTACGTCAGGAAAATTGGCTGTGATGGGATTAATTATTACCCAAGTTCATTTAAAATGTGAGGTAACTGGATAAAATCACACAGAAATGGGTTTGGTGAGGAAAGAAAAAAATTCCATATTTTCATGATTGTGTGAATATCGAGCGTGATCTTTAAGGAAGTGAGAGCGTGACAGAACAGGCATTTTTAACAGTGAAGGGTAACAGAGTGTGAAGCAGGTGTGGGTGATTATCGACAGTATGTGCTGATTGCTGGTGCTCCTACCTTTGTGCATCAGTGTGTTGAGCTAAGATTTGAGGAGATTTTTTTTTTTTTGAAGCAGAAAGGGTTTATTGATCAGGCTTGAGAAGGAGAAGTCTGTGGCTCGGAGATTAAGGCCGTGGCTCCGTAGTCTTGTCCCGACATCTGCCTCTCCGCCTAAAACAATAGCTACTGATCACTTTTCATTCATTTATACAGGTGTGAGTCTCCAGTCTATGGTGAAGTTGCTGCAACAGAATCTGATGTTCTTGTTTGTGTTTTTAAGTGAAATAAAATCACTTAAAATGTTCTAAAAGTTGTGATGTTGAGCTTAATCTTCTCAAATAACTGAAAATGTTTTGAATATAACATGAATTTGATATCAGCAATCACCACAGAGTTTGGAGACCCACCCTGGCATCAGTATCAACTCTTCAGATTTTGTCCACAGTCCTGTCCCCTCTTTAGGGCATTGCCTCTGTTGCTTTTGTGTCCCATTCAAATGGTTTCTTAATTTTGCACCTCATCTTATTGCTTTTGTTTGAGGTAAACTGTCTTGTTATACCCTCTTTGCTTTTTTATCTAAAAGACATTTCTTTCAGGTTCTTTCACAAATCATCTACTCAGAGCAATGCTGCCAAAAGTTGGCTAGTCACACGGTGGTGAAACAGAAAGAAGTGTATTCAGACAGAATTAGGACAGGAGTTAAGACATCACAGCGATGAAGCTCTCACTGTTGCTACTATCCTGACAAATTCAACAAGCTCCTGAGATATTTTTTAGTTCTACAGTTTTTAACATATAAGCATATCTTATATTATTTTAAACCCTCAGAACATTCAAGAAATGACTTCAATAAATGGAAATATTTTTGAAATAACATATGTATGCTCTCTTTAGCAACATGCAGACACCAGAAGAAGATAAAAAATGCAACATATGTAGTACAGACAGTGTAGCAGTATTGGGCCATATTAATATATTACTATTTTTATGGAATATTGGTACAGGCATGCAGGCGAACTGAGATGAGAGAAAAACTATAATAAGGAGCACAGAGGGAGTTATTTCTGGAGCAGCACAAGGTTCACATGTGACTTTGACCACATGTCCCTCATGCAAACTTATGACAAGGCAAAACACTAAAACATCCCAAGTTACACCACCACCACCGCTGTTCCCCTAGTGTACATCCCTAACAAACAAACAAAGCATGACATCCTTTTACTTACTGCTGCTTTGGCCAACATGTTTGCTTTTTGTCTCCGCAGATCAGATTTGATTAATCCTGAGAGAGAATAAAGAGACAGAACAGATAAAGCCTGCATGAGATAATGACATAAAACTCTTCTATTATGAGGACACAAAAGAATAAAATTAAGCCCATTTCCCAGCTATGAGTCAACCTGAAAGGCCTGCCTTGCCAAGATGTAATACAGGTGACTATCCAGTAGATGGCACCTATGCACGGATATGTTGTAATCATAACAGAGACTCTATTAAAGTATAATAAACTTTGTTAAGTATTTCCTCAGACTGTGAAGCAACAGATGTAAATCTGAAGAAAATACAGTATGTCTAACTCAAGTCACACAGTCTAACTTATCTTCAAACTTTGCACAATTATAAAAACATCTTGATTGCAAATTAATAAGTAACCTAAATTTCCACTTCAGGTCAATGAACTTCAGAGGAAATTATAACCTTTGTAACTGAAAACATTACAGAGAGACAATTCTGTTCATGCATTTTGAGAACAACTTCGTGCAGTTCAGCAGCTTCACACAGAAATGTAAATCACAAACTAAGAAGTGGGAGTTCAGTTGTAGTTTTCCTAAAAGCTGTTCTCTTATTGGCACAATGACCACAACAAGAAGTCTGCTGAGTAAGATATAAAAAACAGTGAGTCAGCCTGTTGACCTTTGTGGGAAGAACAGTCTCATTAAAGAGTGTCGGAGTGTTATTCTAGTGTGTTAAAGGTTTACTGCTTTAGTGGCTAATGCATTTTTAAAAAGTTATATATTTCTCATAAGCCTCTCAATGGGCCATGCAAAAAAGAGCTAAGTGATTCTGTAGTGGCTCAGGAGTAAACAGAGGTGTGAAGTCTCACTTTAAGACTGTCAGTATGTCTGTGCAGCAACCTTCTGAGTGATGCAAAACTTTCCATTACTCAGTTTTAACAAAATGTCTAAAATAGACTCTTAAATTATTTGTTATTACTGTTGGACATTTGACCATTTGACTCCATTTGGTCACTGTTTGTCTATCATGTATTGTCTTGATATGTCTTGTTTATATGCTCTTTTTTTCTATGCCTGCCTCAGGAATTGCCCCTCTGGGATAAATAAAGTTTTTTAATTGAATTGAATCAAATTGAATTGAATTGAATTGAATGTTTACTGCTCCACCCTCTGATCTGTCTTTCTAGAAACTTCTGCTTAAAGCATTTCTTAATGAAAAACATTCACTTCTCAGAGAGGAGGACGTAGGATGGAACAAGAGATCGCCTGCCTGTGGTTAAACACTGCCTTTTCCCAAACTTCATTTCAAAACAGGCACAGAACTTTTTTTTATTTAACCCTTTTGAGGAAATTTGAGAATTTCTCAGAACTCTAAACCTGAGCTCTTTCAAAGGTCAACCAGCCATCCTGCTGGGAAGTGACATAATTCTTCATTAAGTATATGATACAATAACAACAAAATTTGTCATTATGTTAAAAATATCATATCTGGTTAACATTCAACCCTGAAACAGTCAAGTTACACAGTAACCATCATCTACATTCTTGGAATTTAACATTTTCCCTCAAGATCAGTAACTCATAACAGAACCAAGAGAATTCTTGTGCATTGCTATATGTGACATAAAATCTTGTTATGACTCCATGTAGCATACGTTTCACAGTCAGAAAGGTCTTACCTGTTACTATTGTGCCGATTAGAAGAAAGACACAGAGGAAGATGTTTCCTGCCAGAGTTCCAAAGTTGTCGATGATCTTCCCCTGGCAGATGGTGAATATAATGCCAAACACCTGTGCATGCAGGACATGCAGTTCATATGCATGTTAGGAATAAAGCTGGTGTCTGCAGCCAAACAAATGTGCTTCTCCTCACTCTCAAAGCTTCACTTTCATCACTCAGCTAAGACTTACAAGAAGCGATGGCCTGTAATAATTGGGATCAATATCTTCTGGAAATCACTGCAGCCAAAAATGCTGCATGCAAGGAATGCATCCAGCACTATGATGCCACTACCTGCAATCGGCTACAATGAGGCCTGTTTCACAAAAGTGATTTGCAAGAAACTGCAAGAAAAGGTGGCATTTATGCTGGCGTGCTCATGCATGGGTTGCAAGCACAGTGTTTGTTTTGATTAGAAGAAAATGTCATATTGAGCGTGAGGAAATTATCTCATGCTGTAAATTGCAGCTTGTAAATTTGGTGAAATGACCTCCTGGGTCTACAAGGAACAAACTAATCTGCAGGCTTTCAGGTGCAAAGTCAAATCTGGATTTTACTACATAACTGGCCAGACTCTGCAGACTGTTTTAATTACACTATTGTTTAGGTTATTCATTGTCTTAATGGCTGTACTCGGGTCTCCATGGAAACAAGTGTTAATACTGACTGGATTATTCAGGTAAAACAAAGTGAATGACTCACTTTTCCTGTACAACCAGTAAAAACACAAACATTTGCTCTCATGCTGTCTACTTCACTGTTGTACTGGGCTTTGGTCCACTATGAGGTTCAGTGTGACCCTGCAGGTCATAAAGCTTTACCTGTGCTGAACAGTTGAGGAGTCCGGAGGATGTTCCCTCTGACTCTGGGTACGTCAGCTCAACCGCATACTCAAACCCCAGCGGCAAGTAGCCTGTCATGAAAAACCTGGACAGAAAACATTAACTTTTTTTTATTTCATAGAATCACAAGTTCATTAATTGTGACAAGGTATTCCCAGCTCTCAACATCATAAAAGAAAAGAGTCTAATAATTTGGATGTATTTTTGATGACAGCTGATTTTTCTGCTACTATTACAAAACTCTTGGTGCTTTATTTTGATCTAAACTTCAATATTACAATCTGGAGTGTGGGTGCAGACTTTCTACCAACTAAACATCAGTGTCCTCTCAGGATATAAAGACAAACACCCTCAACTGTGGCTTAATGATGCTGGTTATTCAGGAACAACAGGCTTTGAAGGCAGTCAAATGACATTTTTCTCACTCATCACCTCATGTTGTGCTTCCACTGAAGTGACAACAAGTGAAACTGAAGGTCTTTACACAGCAACAGCGGCAACACATCAGCCTGAGTCACTACATACTGTATTTCCAGACACATTTCTTCGATGTACGCGCATGCTTCCGCTGCTTGTGTCTTGATTTAAAAAAGCATACCACGGGGGATATGATGCCTTTGCATGTTGTCGCTTTCACTTTTACACATGAAGGTTTTGTTTAGAAAACTGCCAATAAGATACGCAGAGAAATACTCTCTGAATAATCTGAGAACACTTGACTCTTAGAATATAAATTCTTAGATATTGTAAAAAAAAATAAAAAATACTTGGGACAGTAGTTTTACACAGCAGAAAAGGCTAAATACCAGGAATTCCAGCAGGAACATGAAGCAAGATGGAGCTCATTTGTCTCCATTAACAAATGAAGCTTTATGTGAGTTATTTAGCAATTCAGCCTGAGTCACATGAGCGTTGTACACTATCTGGCATGCATGTGTGTGCATGTATGCTATAATACTGTATGTAGGTGTACTTTCACACAACGGGTGGAATCTGGAAGACCAATCTGTGCCACTGAAGAGGTGTAATGATACACGAACAGCCACATAAAGGTTTGAACTCAATGTAAAAGTACTACTGTGAGCTAAACGAGCTAAATATAGTTAACATATATTTTTAGGTTTGTTTTAAACATGCAGTATGTACCCTGGACTTCCTGGAAAGCAGAAGTGATAGTGAGTGGATTGTTATGGTGAAATAAAGTAAATTAAATGAATTTAAATTAACTGTTTGAGATGATTCCACACGACTGTGGCCACTGTCCATATGTTGTTTTATTGTATTGCCATGAATACAGGAAGCCTGCTTGACCTCTGCTCTATATACAGTATCCTGAGTTTACATACTAGGGCAGTGTGTGCAAAAGCAAATCTGTACCTTCAGTCATCAGTGTACACGGCTGCATGGTTATCAAGTCAAAGTTAGACCGCTAAATCAACAGGTCTGTAAATTATTGTTACAAATGCAAATATTGTACTTGGAGAAATTAACATAACAGAACTAAAGCCATCAAAAAGGAACTTTTGAAGGCTGTGCAATGTTTACTGCAGGTCTGCTTCGCTGATGCAGATTTTTTTTTTAATAAACCACTTTTTTCTGTGTAAGAAATGTTCACACCCACTCGCTCACTGAGGATATACAGCAGGGTCCAAAAGTCTGAGAGCATCCTTTGGGAAAGTGGTCTCAGATTTTTAGCCCCTACTGTATATGTTTTTGACTGATCTAGATGTAATTTTTAGATCATATTATTTTATAGTTTAAAAATAAAGAATGAAAGAATACCCGAGAGCTCCAGCAGTGATGAATACCACCCAGAGGTATCCAAGACTGAGCGTAGTAGCATAGACGATCATCCCGACCAGAGACATGAAATAGACTGCGAGGGTAGTCTGCCTGGAAAAACACAACAATCACAAAGGTTTAAGGTGGAAAATCATGATAAATTGTGAGTATTGTTGAATTTCATCTATTTTTTTGTAATAGTTTGTGTGAACAAACTCCTCAGGATACAGAAGTCACTGTAACAGATGATAGTTGCTTCTTCTTCTGATAGTTGTGATTTAAAAAATGTCTAATGTTGGCAGAGTTAGACTATGGATTAATAGATTAAATGTACAAAGATTACAAGAGGTTAGGTGTTAATATTACAGACATAACAGAAAGCTGAAATTGTGTTTTTATGACAATCTTGTGTCACAAAAACATCTTTTCATACATCTTGTAATTAATATTGACCACAGTGACCATAAGACTATTGCTTGACATCTTGAATAAATGGTAGCATTTCAAAATTCAACATAAATCTATAAAAAAAAAAACTGAGTTTAAAGAAATAAAAACATCAATTTAAATCTTACAACTCTTTTAAAAGTGCAGTATAGGATAGGTAATTAAAAGATGAACTGCAAGGTATTTTAGGGCAATCAGAGTGTAATTAAAATATGAAAGAGAGCAGTCAAAATGCATGCATGTGTGCCACGAACACACTCGCATTCCCCCATTTGCAGGACAAAACTCTTGTAAATAAGACAGAGGGGGTGGACTATAGCCCCTACTGTGACACTGCTGTCACTACACAGACAGGAGGCAGGAGCAAAAAGTCACAGAGCTCAGCGTTTGAACAGCACGTAGCACCTGGATAAACAGACACAGAGCCCCAACAGCCAACACATAAACGAGATCTACAGCGAGCTGAGAAGAGAAATGACAATAAACAGAACATGACAGATCTTGTGTGGCTGCTTAATGATGGATAAAATCTGTCAATCTGTAAGATCAGTCACAAAATATTATTTTTTGTTTAATTTCCCATTTTGTTCCCTTTTTTGTTCCCTGAATTTTTACTTTAACTCCCTCTCTATGCTTCTCTTTGATCCCCCAACAACAGACTTCTTTTGTACTTTTCTTTTTTGACATTTGTCTTACTTGTAAGTTTTGGTTTTGTCCAACCAAAGGCCACAGATCAGGGAGCCAACCATACCCGCAATGACAATGGTAAGGCCTATCCTCCCAGCATTCACCTCTTCTCCCTAAACGGTCAAGAAAGACAGGACATATAGGTTAGTGACTTCATGGCCTTACACACCAAGGCAGACAGAGAAAGCAGACACAGGAAAGACTGGTCGCTAAATTTCAACCAGGGGTATTTAAGGTTTGAGAGAGATTCTACATTAATTTAGGTCAGATAAACCTTCCTCCTTATAAATGGACACTTAAATTTAAAGGTGTAGTTGGCAAGATGCTCAAATTAAAACTTTGCACACATCTTGCCAGCAGCCTGTGGTGATACTTAAAGCTGGATTGCAGGACTTTTACATATAAATGAACGTCCATTACATTCAAGCCCTCGCCAAACGAGTTCACACAATGCTGATTAAGCCTATCACCGGCAGGTAAATCTCGTTGTATTTCACAATACACCAGAGTTTTTAATCTGGTGTCTGTGGCGACATTCCCACTCTGGCGCACTAGTAGTGATGCATTTTACATCAGCAAGCAATGATTGGTTTGCCAGAGCTAAATTGCACCCATAAAGTATGCGCACCAGAGACTTCCACCGACAAAGCCGGCTAACTTCCAGTTTAGCCCTCCACTTACTTGAGGGATAAAATAATTTAATCGTGCAGCTCTTCTAGACTTTCCAAATGTTGTCAGACCAAAAGGATCAAATTCTGATAGTGAAAGGAGTCATTTCTTGAGGATTGTGATGCCCAAACGATTTATCCACCGTTCTACAGCCACAACAGTGACGACAGGGACCAGCTCACGCTTGTACTCAAAGAACAGGAGTCACATCGAGGTAACTACTATTTACTCTCATTGCCAGAAGGGGGAGACAAAAGTTCTGCACTGCAGGTTTAAATTGAGAAAAGCACTAAATCACCCCACAGTTTCAGTCTACTTGCCCTATCTGACAATCCAACCCAGGATCACATCAAAGTGTGTAATACACCTGCCGGTCCACTATGTCAGTGTCATCTTTTGCCTCACATAGGCGTAAAAAGTACAAGCATGTAAGTTAGGAGCATTTTCTAATATGGAGCCTCTATCAGCAATAATCAGCAGGACAACATAATTTGTCTGTGCTTTCCAAAATGATTACAAATCACTGTTAAAAACTAATAATGTTTTATGGTGTGACAATGCTATGGTTAAGGTCTGCTTAAGTTTAAGCAAAAATATCATGATTTGGGTTAAAATGATCACCCAAAACACGGTATGGGTTAAAGTTACCACGTCCTTAAAGTAAGGCAACCTTCGTTGTCATGACAAAAGTAACCACAACAATCATGGTTACAGTTTTTAAAAAACTGTGCCACTTGTGGTTGGAAACACGCCTAGGTGAGGCAAAACGTGACACTGACTCAATATCCTCCAGTGGATCAGCGTGTATATAATACGCTTTCTTGTGACACTTGGCTGGACGTTCTAGTGTTAATATGGACATTACTTCATCTCAGGAAATGAGGAACTGAAACCTTCTAATAAGAACTGAATGAGCACTGTGTTCAGAGAAAACAGGATTTACCCGTGTTAAATCTGTTACCACAGCACCATTTGTTGATGTCATATTACATTATTTCTGGGTATTGAATGTCCTGTTTGTCAAAATGAAGTTGCCAAGATGTGAAACTGCGAGGTGGAGCTTTAATGAAAAATAATACTCCTGAACTATCTCATAAACTATCAATATGTCAACTAGGGGGAGTTTAATAAAGGATAATGGAAATTATTGGAGGTCAATACAGAGGAAACAAAAAAAACAAAACAAAACTATGTTGTGTAAATTTATGTATCCATATACAGACATGGTGGACAGGACTTACAGGGTAATGGTCGATGATCATGCGGTTCAGCAGGGTACCAACAGCGTAGAAACAACCCACGTTCAAACCTGTGAAATATTGGAAAAGACTGAGAAACAAAGTCTACACTCCACAAACCACAGAACAAGAATGTCTTTCAGGAAACTTCTCACAAAGTTACAAAAGCACTGAGCTAAAATCCTTACATTGATGAATTGTGAAATGTTGGAATATGAGCAGTCGTAGGTTTTTGAGTTTTCAGTTGTGTCTAATGAGCCTAATCAGGCTAGTTTCCAAAACAGAATGGTGTCCTGAACCAAAGATTTCTATAAAAGGATAAGTCAGCACTAGCAATTAAACGCTGGATATAAAACACACAGATGATCATGAACACATTTTTGGGGAAATTATTACATCTAGTAAGGATGTATAATGTAAAAATAACAATCACCATACATCCTTATTTTATTCTATTTGTACATATTAAACTGTATATGAGCCTGTTACTTGAATCTAACTGGGCACTAAGAAAGAACCAGCTATAGCTCAGTTAAACTGGCAGGAACAGGTGGAGCTGCAGCCTGTAGGACAGAGGGCGACGATCGCAGGTAAACTTTGTGTGACCAGCTGAACCCTGCATATTTATCTGGTAACCCACACACCATTTGCAGGAAGAAAGAAAGACAGACAGTGACACGTACACACACACACACTAATAATAGTCACATCCATAGTGTCAATGAAATGTCAGTGTCAGTGAAATGACACATTAACTCCAAGTTAGGTGAAATGCTACAGTGTTTTCTTAAAGTGCTCACAGCTGTTGGGAATAGTTTGACTTGACTAACTTGACAGAAAAAAAAGTTTCATATCACACAGTCATTTCATTTCATCGATCACACACATTTGTTAAACATTGTCAAGACTATAAACAAACTTTGAACCTCTCCAGGAAACACTCACACGTATCTCCATGCGCATTTGAATGACTTGCATGAATTTTTATTAAATTTAATGATAAGATAAACCTCATTACACTTTAAAAGGAGGGTGTGTGGAGGCTTTCATGGATATCAGTTAATGGATTCCCTGCTGAGTGAGCAGTTATTATCCAGGTGAATGTAAGGCAGACCACGTGTAAAGCTGTTGGAGACCATATGAATTTTTTAACGACCTTCTGTTGGGCTGGTTATCGTGAGAGACGCCAACAATAAAAATCTAATTATTGTTACTGCACCAAAAAGGTCAAAGGTTTAGATCCTTTTTTTAAAACACTTTTTGGTGTTAGGCCACAAAATTAATAACAATTAACTGCCGAGAATGGTGATGGCCAACCATAAGTGATGATGAGGAGGATGAAGGGCTTGTTGCGGAGCAGCCTGAGGATGGAGGCGGTGTAGGAGTACTGCTCCGGCGGGATGGTACGAGCTGTGGCCTGGGCCTGAGTCGGAGGAAGTTTGGGACGTTCCTGGAAGACTGACACGAGGAGAGACCAACAACAATGTCAAACACAGTCAACACAGATAACAGCAACTGAACAACATACTCACACATATCAACTAAAGTGGCTTTAATTGGGTGAGGTCATTGTTGGTTTGGCTCTGCACATGAGATTTGTTGACAATAAGAAAAATATATAAAATCGCCAAGCAAATCCTTTAAGGTACATGTAACAAACATTATCACCAACAAAGAAAAATAATATGTCATGTGTAGTGTCAAATGTATCCTACGTCTTATTTTATCATGAAAAACAGTGAATAATTTAACATGTACTCTAATTTAAATGTTTTCATCTGGCAGTTTGCCTTTTGGCAATTTTTCAGGCTTTGTTCACCTCTGCAACTGCCTTCAGCTCTTTGGTAGGTTCATCATCACAAACGGAAAGAAAACTGCATCTTGGATCTGTACATTTAACTCACTATAAGGGTAATATAGCTTCAATGTAGGCAAAAATTATTTGGACTTTGAAATTAAAGGGGAAATTTAAGGTTGATATTGGCTATATTAGGGATTTCAGTGGCTAAAACAATAGAAACTTACTGTAAAATTCCTCCACTTTACACAAGCAAACATGACTGTAAACTACTAAATGTCCACTTGCAAGTCTGAGAAGGACATGAATCTGTGCCACAGCTCTGTGTTTTGTGTTAAGCACTATTCACATACCGACACAGTTGGACAGGTCCAAACACATACAATCAGCACGCCTCCATAACACGCACGATGCACATATTCTTCCACTGAGCATTTCTCAAGCTGAAGGACAGTCAGCCAGTCTCTGACCCCCCAGACTGTCACCTTTTAGGAAGATAACTGTGATGTGACCCGTCTCAGCCGGCTGTTCTCCTGATGAGAGCGTGTGCCCTCAGGCCTCATGGAGAAACACAGATGTCAGTCTTTGTAGTTCTTGGAGCTGAGCCAGTTTTCCCCCCCAGCGAATCTGACCTGAGGGTTTGTGTACAATGACTAATTCTCACTAATCCCACCTACTCTTTGATACAGCTGCTCTACCATAGTCAAGTTATTCAAATTATAACATGATCTCAACTGCATATTACTGTATGTGTTTTCATTGTTTTTCAAAGGAAATGTTAAGTTTTATTCAAGAGGCCTCACTGGAAATTTTACAAAACAGTTTGCATATGCTAACTTTCCCTTTACACCCCCGGTGATTCCCCTAATTCATTCAACCGAATCAGATGAGCCACTCATATTATGTCTTAATGCAGACCAGCTCTGTGGTTATCGGTTCTTTTGGCAGGAAAGTTCTTCTCTCACCTCTCTTTGCACACAGTTTATGCAAATCTCTGAATCCTGGGACTTTGTCTGCCCTGCTGACTCACAAGCCTGTTGCAGGGCTACAGATGGCCCTGCCAGCAGGACAACCCTCACACATGGCATCTTGCATGTATGTGTGAGGGTGTGCTGTGTGTGTGAGTATATGTGTCATATCATGAAACTACTGCAGCCAACTGGTGTGAATTATCTCGCAGGATCAACCAAGAGCAGCATAAGTCATGTTGTTAGGCAAACCTTACTCAGTCACATGTAAGTGGAGAAAAAGTTGTGTGTGTGTCCTCTAAAAAAATGTGTCCTGATGAATCTTAAAATAGCTTTGTGCTTTTACCCTAAAAACCATTCTTTGATTGTACTGCTCACAATTCATGGACATGCACACTATGGTGAGTGTTGCAAGTACTTTGAATTAAAGGAATAGTTTGACATTTTGTGAAATGCACTCAGTTAAAACCACCCAGGAGGTGGTTAGCTTAGCATAAAGATTTGAAACTGGGGGAAACAGATCGCATGGTTCTGGCCAAAGATATAAAAATAATACCCCAACCAGCACTTCTAAAACTGTGCCCTGCCAAAAAAAAAAGCCCATCACAATTAACTCCCCATAAAACAACTTGTCCTTTTTCATTTTGTTTTTTGTGTAGATTAAACAAAAGAAATATAACATATTAATTGATGACCTTAACAGGGTCTGGTAGGTGAATTTTGTTACCTTTGTATAGAGCCAGGCTAGCTGTTCCCCCCTTCCAGTCTTTATGCTAGGGTATGCTAACTGGCTGCAGTCATGTCAATGCTCTTGAGCTACAGTATTTGTGCCTGTTATGCAATCAGTGTCATCATCATCATCATCATCATCATCATCATCATCATCATATAGGGCCAGCTTAATCAGTGATCTGTTGGTTGAGACAGGTCAACCAGCCTGGCTAAGCTGTTTTTTCTTGCCTTCCAGTCTTTATGCTAGCGTACACTAACT
The DNA here is from genome assembly GCF_963924715.1 of Thunnus thynnus. Taxonomy (NCBI): domain Eukaryota; kingdom Metazoa; phylum Chordata; class Actinopteri; order Scombriformes; family Scombridae; genus Thunnus; species Thunnus thynnus. Next base: position 16,206,717 of record NC_089534.1, read on the forward strand.
GGCACTGCATGTAGCTTCCTATTTAGCGTACTGATATGAGAATAAGCAAATTAACATATTTCCCAAAATGTCTAACTAAGGGGTCAAAGAACCATTGAAATAAAGGAGAAACAGTCTAATAAAAAAAAAACATGTGGAATTAAAAAACACACTATTCAGCTGGTCAAATTAGCAGTGAGCTGACGTTTGCATCTCAAGGTGTACTATAAACAATGGGACTGCAGTCAATGCTAACAACGCTGACAGTTTAATCAGTCTGAATGTTGTGCATGGTACTACTATGGAATGCCTTCACAAGCATCCTTTTGTGCCTCTGAATGCAGAGTGCTTACGAGAGCCCCCGTCCTCCCCCTGCTCCTACAGGACAACAGCTTTTTCATGAGACTTGTTACCCACCACAGTGTTCACTAGTGCTCACTATAGAAGAGTGCTACACACTCACAACATAGTGTGCCACTATATACTGACTAAACACTTCTGTTATTAATCTACCTACCCCTGAAATGACACAGCAGATTCTAATTTTATCTGCGCTAAAAAAAAAGACAAAAAACAAACGTGCTACATGTGAGGTGCTAAACATGCGGCTAAAGATGTAAACTCATATAATATATAAGGGAATGGTTTGAAATGCAGTAGCAGGGGTTAGCAGATAGAAACGTAGACTACTACTAAGCATTTTTCCTAACGTTTCATATCCTGTTTCTTGTGTCATTTCCTCCCACTTCCTTCTACGAGAAAAAGTGAAGTCCTGTCCTGACTATAAATTATCTATCTATAATATATCTTTAACTAACATTCACTTAACAATACCGTTGATGCCATTATTTCTAAAGCCCTTTTGTACTTTTGTGCCCATTCCCGTGACATCTCTCCTGACCTTACTCATACCACAACAGTATCTTTTTCGGCGGTCTCCCCTCAGGGAAGGTTTTGTGCTGGTAGGAACATGCAGCTCAGCACTTTTCTTGTCCACTGAATGGTGCTTCTTGTCAAGACAGTAACGCTGCTGTAAATGAAAACCTCCATCAAGCACATCCACTGAATAAGGAAATCCCATTGGCCTGAATGAAAAAGGTCCCAACAATACACATCAAAAATCTGAGAATAATAATGTGAGATAGAGCCTGTATAAAGGTTTGAAGCAACACAGTAGCTAAGTAATGAAGTCTTTGATTCATTTCACTTACTTGACTGTTTCATTGACAATTTCACTTCATTATCCATTCATGAAGACTCATGTTACAGAGTGCAGTACATGTTTCTGTTACATTCAGTTCATTTGCATTTTCTGTGAATTTAAATGTTGGTTTGCCGAAACCGCAAAAAACACATTTATCAATTACCCCATATGGTGTCTAGCCATGCAGAAGGTTTCAGTTTTAACTGTGAGTGTCTTAAAATATCCGCCTCTTATTTCTTTCGAGTTGTTCAAAGCATTGAGAGCCTAGATTTGAAAAACCTTACAACAACAAGTTACAAGTCCTGGTAATTCTGAATAATCCACAGACTTTAATAGCATCATTGTTCACTGGAACTACTTTCTATCAAACAAATTATCCCAATGAAATTTGAAAAGTGCTTTGAGCAGCACAAATCAAATTCAATTTACTTCCATTGTATTGGTCTGGCAGGAGATGTTTCAGAGATGCACATCTCAAAACTTGAGCACATAAAACAAAAACTACCATCCACTTGGCTAGACACCACTAAAAGACAGTGAGAGACCTTTTTTGTGAATTGTGTGAACTGACACTTTAAAAGCTTCATCTTACCAAACACAACAAGGATGAAGAGTAAGGTAGCCACTCCTGCTGTGATGTAGAACATAACGCTGATGTGGTGAGCCAGCTCGTCCATGTCTTCCACATTAGGCACCAGGATGGGAGGCACGAGGAACCCGATGGCAATACCCAGCTGTGAGGCAATGAACACATGTAACACAAATTAAACAAAGAATAGAGAAAGACAGTTCAGAAGTGAACACACAAAGTAACATGGAATCACAGTAGCTTAAAACCCAAAAAGTTCTCCTTTTAATTCCACTGCTGCCTCTGATTTTCTGAATCATGTGCATCTAGACAACTATTATTGCTTGTTTTTGACACTACTGTATAATTTAGTCATTTAATAATGCATTATTGGCTATGATTTGCTATTGTAATGTAACTTTAAGACAAAATCAGTCTTTAAAATGGAATAGGAGCAATGTTATTAACATGGTAACATGGTAATAACAACAATGTTATTACTCTATGGTGACACAGTTGCCTCACAACTTACCTTTAAAACAGTGCAAAACCAAATAAATTCATTTTAAGTTTGTACTCAGTTCTCACAAGTCCAGCTACAATATCACTAATCTGAAACTTGGATGTGCAGGTCAATGAAATATACCACATTAATGTCCTTTTACTACTAAATCAGTTTGAAATTCAATGTAATCTGTGTTAGGAGACGAGACAGATTGTTTTTAGATTAAACTGATAAATAGCCTAAGTATGACAAGAAGATTTCAGCGAACAGTTGACACAATTTTCTCAGGACTCTCACAATTAGACACTAGAAGTCCTATGTGACTCTGGCATCCAGTCCAGCACTATAAAATCCACAGACAACGGTCAGACATTTCACGCCTCTATATGGACCTTGTTACACAAGTGATGATTGGTTAGATAATCGGCCAAACCTGGTTTCCAAGAACTCCAATCGAGCAGGCAGTAGAAACTTCTGTCTCTCCAAACCACACTGAGGCAAGATAAGAGGGAATACCAAGAACGAACACAGTGGCCACCGAGCACACAAACTGCCCAAAAAAAGTGACTGGGAACAGATCTGGACCTGCACTACCAATTTTTATCCAGGCACCAATGCAGTTAAAGGCTGAACCAACAAGGACGACTTCTCGGATGCCCCTGTTGTCCAGGAGCCACAAGACAGGCAGAATAAGTGGAATGTAGGTGAGCAGGTAGATCATGGACAGCCAGTCGATGGCCAGAGAGTCAATGTTGTAGAAACGCATGAATATGTTACTAATAATGCCATACTGGAGCCACATGAAGGCATTGCTGGCTGAGACAGCACTGAAGAGAAACAGCATGACCCAGCGACGATGGTAAAGTTTGGTCTCAGCCTTCGGGACCAGCTCTGCTCGGTCGCCATGTGAAGCCTCAACATCTAACCGGGAACCAATAGAGATGGCTCTGCCCAAAGGTCCTGGACTCCACTGCAGCGAGGCGAGGCCTGGAGCGAGGTTCTTTGCAGCTTTGGACTGCGGCCATTCTTCACCGCCAAGTCCAGAATTTGCATGGTTGCCTTTCAGAGTATTGTTGTGCGGCATTTCAACCTAAAGCGTCCTAACCTAACGTGAGAGGTCTTAAAATATTGGAGCTTGTGTCCTCACAGCTTGCTGTCCTGCATGCAAACTGCTTGTTGTAGAAAAAAGAGAGAGAGAGCGCAGCTGGAGCTGATGTTTCTACTGCCTGTGTAGTTACGGCACCGGCCAGCGTCCTCAGTCCATTCACAACTCACTGCATGTGATGGCACTGAGCCTCTATACCACATGTCCACATATTCATTACATTCAGTCTTGTCATGTGACATTAATTTTCCAATTCTAGCAACTTCCGGCTCATACCTTATACTACCTCTTATTTTAATGATTAAATGACCCCAAAAAACAAAAATGGACATGTATCGCTGTTGAACTTTAACTGAGGACCAACTCATTTGAATGTGAGGAGTATTTTGGGTGTTGTTGCATCTGAAGCAAAGATGTGCAGCAGGTTAATGTTTCAAAGTCTTTGTTATTGTTCACCTGCAGATCTCTGTGCTGTTAATGACCGAGAATATTTAAAATTTAGATTTTAAACAGCTCAATACCAACTGCTATCTCAGACTTTGCAGAATGAGAAGACTGCAATACAGCCTGTAATCTTTAAGATAAGGCTTGGACTAACATTCCTTCTTGTAGACTGTTGAAGAGTGCAATGTGATGAAATGTACTCATATAAAGGCAGTCCGTTTGGATGCAGTAAAATAACTGAGGCCAGGTATCTAGCCCAGTCCATTATCAAGTCTGTTTGTCAGACACAAATGACAGAAAAAAGCTTCAGGTGTTAAAAACATGACCTCCAATATCTCCGAGCATATTGTCTGTGGGTAGGTGTCAGTCGGAAAAGTGTGAAGGAGGGTTTGTCAAGGAAAGTTTGAATGGGGTGTTAAATGTCAAAACACACATTTGGTTAAAGGCAACATGTTCCTTAAAGGTCTATCAAACAGTCTGCAGCTGTTTGTCCTTATTTATTGAAACTGCATCCAAAAGTCCAGTTTGCGGTTTTCCTTGGAGTTGAGGGAAGGTGACTCAAGTGTTAACTGTGATGCTTGTGAGCTTATATTAGCAGCAGCACAATGCTGATCTTTGCACACCTGTCTGATTATTTGGCTGTTCATGTGGATTTTAAGCACACTGCTACTAATGAAGCAGCACACTATTCTTTAGTGTGTGTGTGGATACATCTTTGTAGAAGTAAAATGAATGTTATAACGTGAAGAATTGTGTTTGGTGTTTATGTGAAGTGAAGATCACAACAGTACACAACAATCTTCATGGGTAATGTCAAACAGTAATGTTAATGCTATAGCATGTAATAAATTGTCTCAAACATTCAAAGCTGTGTTATGCTGTATGATTGGAGACATATAACTTTATTTACAGCTTTGATCTGTCATCGCTACAAAAATCTAATCATGTTAGCCTTAAAAACTTAAGTTAACAGTTAATACAGGCCTAAACTACTGTATTTGAATGTCTTTGAATTCACGTAGTTTCATTTATGAGAAGAGATGTGTTTCTCTACTGAGTTTTACAATATGAAAGTATAACATGATTAGAGAAATTGTTTTGTCTTTATCTCTCATTGTTATAAGTTATTTATTGAAGGCTACCATTCCTGTATCAAAGGTTCCATAAAGGCAAATAGACAGTGGTTGCTGTTGTTGTAAATGCATGTTTTTTCTTGCATGATGGCTCATTATGCATTGTTGCCATTCGTTCTCTCTCTCTTGTGGCTTCAATCCACAGGGGGGTCACTGTGGTCGCTCTAACGTGCGTAAATACGCAAACGTGTCAATCGTACATGGGAACGTCCAAGTCATCAGTGGTTAGTGGAGCTGTTACATATAGACTAAATCAGTGATCAAGTAAGTGAGAATCTAACTTGACTCCTTTGCATCATAGCGTACCTGATTTCCGAAAACTCCGATGGAGCAGGCGGTGGACACCTCATTTGAACCGAACCACACTGACGCGATTCTCGAGGGCATCCCGAGGATGAAGACCTGCGCTAACGAGCAGCAAAACTGCCCTAGAAAGGTAACGGCGAACAGGTCGGTTCTGACGCTTGCCACTTTGATCCACGTCCCTGTACAGTTGAGCGCAGTGGCCACAATCGCGATGACCCGGAGCCCCTTCTTGTCCAGCAGCCAGGTCACCGGGAAGATGAAGGGAATGTATGTCAACATGTAGATCATAGACATCCAGTCTATGGTGAAGGTGTCCACGTTGTAGAATTTCATGAAGATGTTGTTGATGATGCCGTACTGTATCCATTGGAAGGAGTTGCATAGTGAATATGAGCTGAACAGCAGGACAATCATCCAGCGCCGTTTGTACAGACGGGTGGGTTGCGGCGTTTCATGACCGTCCAGCTGACTCTGATCCTCGGCGCATTGCGCCGCGTCATCCGCCTCCAGCTTGACATGCTTCTCCAAATCCGCCTTAGTTTGTTCCTCGTTTAGTTTTGTGTCTCCCAGCGCTTGTTTCTCACTCATATTAAACTAGTCTCTTCAATATACTCATGGAGTATAAAGTTTGAACTCGACCACTGCGTGTTAAACCACTTCAAACTTAAAAAGTGGCTGAAATTCTCCCTGTTTCTTGGGTCAACACTAAACATTCAGCGCTTTCCGAAAGTGGCACGTCAACGACAGACAGGCCTACAACTTAATGTTTTTAACAAGAAAAAGTTTAGTTTTTAAAATATATATATGAACGCGTCAGACTCTTAATCTAAATAGTTAATAAACTACTTGATACAGGCTCTACAGCTTTCAGTTTTTGCGGGACTCTCGGGTCCGTTCAATTCATTTCCTCCCCTGGTGGAGGTTAGTTTAGTAGTCGAACTTAAGCCTGCTGACTGTACAATTCAATCAACATAAAGTTACAGATAATTTCATTAATGTATTTGATCCTTTCAGGTCGAGTTTCCCGAGTGGCAACACGTGTATACGAGCGCCTGTGACCCTCCACCCGGACTTAAAACCGCTTTGGGTTCTTGAAACGATTCGGTCACCTCAGGCTCAAGGGCGGAGTCTCATCCTAAACTGTTCTTTGTGCCTTCTGAAAAGCCTGAAGCACAGACAGATTTCTCATTGTTACAGTGTTCAAGCTCTTCTATAACATATTAAGTGTCTTCAGTTGTGAAACGATACTTATTAATAGTTTATTACTACTTTACTTCCTTAGTCTAAAACATTACAGACAGCAAGTAATTAATTTTGTCAACTCATAACAAAAGAAGAGGTGAATGGCCAAATGATGTGTTCAAGAATTAATATAAAAATGTATAAATATAGTCACACAGGGCAGGCTATGAACTATTATTTTGTGCTTTGTATTGAATACCTACAGTAAACTACTACAACTTCATCCTCATACTGGTAAACAGTGCCATCTACAGACTCCTTCACCAGAGCTATAAAACCTCTTGGTTTGTCCCATGTCTCCTTGTGTCAGCACGAGTACACTCTTTAAACATCTTACTGTCCCGACAAAGAAAAACACCACATGAACGCATGAATAACAACCATCTGGAGGTCAGAAACATCACCTATAAGGCATGACATTTAATAAATATCCTTGAGGATCTTTTCACACATCAGTATTATAACCAGTACACAAGTCGAGACCCATTGAATGCCCATTCTTCAATTCTTGTTCATCAAACTTTGGTTCATCAAGACCTTTTTCTGGACTTTGACTTTACATTCTGCTTGTCAACAATCAGTTCTGTCAAAAAATATCTCCTGAGCATTATCAATCTACATTTACACATTGAAACACACTAAAACAACACAAGAAACTCATAAAATGACAGGATGACACTAAAAATTCGCAATTTACAAAAATATCATCTGAGTCACCTCAACATACAGTAAGTTGGTTATTTCTCCCAATGTAAACATAGACTGGTTGATAATTCTACTCATCGGGCCATTTAAGTTCACATACAGATCACCGATATCAATCAGATAAAAGAAAATGGATGAGCATGAGAAGCAAAATAAATAGTTTTCAATACTGCATGTTACAGTTTGGGCTCCGTACTCTCATCGTGGGGCAGACATATTGGCCTTTCCTTTTACTCCTCCTCGATCAGTTTTGAATGATTTACTGACTCGTGTCCAGTCTTTCGCTCTCCTTTGAGGTCAGTCATCTGTTCACAGCACTTCTTCGGCCGTCAGTAGTGTGGTACAGCGATGTGCTGGTGGTGGTAGCTGCTGTGATGAGGAGGGTACAGGTGGTCGGGGGTCTGAGGGGCCAGGCCGGTGCACAGAGGTTCATGGCTGCTCAGCACGGATGTGAGATACTTGGCCTCCTCCGTCAGTTGCTTCACCTCCTTCCTCAGAGCAGCGTTCTCCTTTTCCAGGTTCTCGCTCTCCTGCGAACGGACACAAACGGGATGTGTGAGCAGAGCTGTCATTCATTACAATAATTATCACTTTAGTTTTACTGAGTGGTTAGGTCTGATTGACATTAAATTATTAGTTACAAGCAAAACCTGCAGCATTATATTATATTATATATAGAATTTCAAGATTATAACAGTTCTTGTAGTTTATTTGAATGCATTTTAACTAATTCCTGGCAGCCATTAGTTTCATTTAAGTACATATGAGCATCAGCTTGTGGAGAGTTGAATCTTGTTTGAAACAGGTCGTCTGTGATGGCATCATGTCTACTTTATGCTTTCAACTGCATCCAAGTGCGACTATAACCAAATGTAAACACGAAGTTCATTATGATGGACTGTCCTCTCAAGCCAGTCTTTCTGATTTTTATACTGCACAGACACTGATGGAAATCAGTCACATCAGGACAAAAAATAAGGTTAAGTTTGGTATTTTTCGGGAAGTAGTTGGCAGTAATGTGAGCATAAAAATGTTGTTTACAGTTGAGACAAATACTTGTATGGAAAGCCCAGAAAAGAGCAACTTTTATTGTTCATTCAGACTTATGTTATCATCAGCTGGGAATCCCAAATTAGTTGGAAAAGTCTGTCGCATGACTACAAAACAATAACATAGCTAATATATGAGTAGGGGATTTTAACTGTTATTGATGAACCATCTCCAGTTGAAGTATATTCAACTTCTAATTTCATAAAAGAAAACCAAAGATTGTCTGGGAGGAGGTAAAAAAAAAAAACATAAAAAATTCAAAAGGTATGACATACTTTATGTAAGAGTAAATGTATAAAATATTCAACATTTGTGTTAAATAGGCAAAAATGTGCAAAAATATCAGGATTGTCAAACAAAAACCTCACACTATCATCTACCTGCAGCTCACTAAGTTCAACTTCACATTAGAAGTTGCCATCCTAACATCTTCAAATGACGTAAGTACATTTTCCAAAACAAGTTCTCTAAAGTCACTGACTTATCAACTTTGAGATCATATAAGTAGAGCAAATAGCACAAAAGTGGTTGATGTTTTTTCTCTCTTAGGTGTGGGAATAGCAGGGGAGAAATCTTCCGTTCGGGTAATGAAAAGGTCATCAAACCATGGCCAAAAGATTATAATACCGAGCTGTAGTGCCTTACTGTCACCGAACCTTTGGGCAAACCCCTGTGCTTGCGTCACTTAGCCAAATACAGCCCACTGCTATCAGCACTTTACAAGAAGTGACAGCCTTTTTCTTCCCTCCTGCCCACGGCATACAACTTCAACCTCATTTACACAGAAGAAGAAAAAATACTACAGTATAGAAACAGGAAATAAGCCCAGTGTCACAGAGAGGGAAAATTCGTCTTCCTGTTTATCTAGCGAGACGATGAAAGCACAACCACAAAACCGTGTTCTGTGGTCCCCTGGTGTTCTCTGTGACTGTGACGGGCCTTTAAAGAGCTTGATAATAAAAACTATGCTTCACAGGAATCAGGTGGACTAGATCTACTACTACAGACTGTGTGGGTTTTTCTGAAGGTCAAAATCTCTTCAGTTCATCTGATAAAGTTCACAGAAACAGCTGCTTTGAAAAACTCTTGATGGCAGAGTACAATACAGCACAAATCATCTCTGCTGAACACGGAAGTCACACATAGAGTGGTTGTTTGGTCAGTGTGTTGAGATGTGGGTTAGTGTTGTAGTTATAGAAGTGTAGGTTATAAAGTTTAGAACTTAAAGATGATCGTTGTCATTGTCATTGAAAAGTCATCCTGCTCTGCATAAAAAAGTTGGTTTTTGAACAGAACAGAACAGAAGAAATACATGCGCTCCTTTTTGAAGATTTAAGTTTTATCTTGTGCTAAGTAATAGAAGTAAAACCTGATCTCCTACACTGACTACAGGTACTATCTAGACTTTGAAATGGGCGGCAAGAGAGAACAGCGACTAACACACTTCTCTCATCATATTCAGTGTTGCGAGCTCTGATGCTGGATGGAGGGAGTGATGCCCACACATGCTAATTTATTCCTTAAGCTTCTGCAAACAGACAGAGCAGCGTTCCAAGTGTGCAGCCCAACAGAAGCCATGACACATCGCCACATGGTCATGTAGCATTTTGTAAATATAGTATGAAATGATTCCCAGAGGCTTAAAAGTGCAGCATGGGCACTTAGAAACGATTCCTGATGGTTAAGAGTATTCATATTGTTTAGTTAGACTGGAGAGTAGCGGGGTCTTCAGGCTGTGCAAACATGACTTTGTCAATATCTCTGTTATAATATTAAGGTGGCAACTTTGACTAATCCTCTATTCTGCTAAACATCTAATAGTGTGTACATAAAGTACTAAGATAATCTGATTTGTAGTACAATGAGCCAAATTTCAACAGTAAATTCAAACATATTTGTTTCCCCTAACAAAAATCATGCATTTTTCCACAATATTTTGTATTTAATGTCATATAATCTCTTCTGTGTTTTGTCTTTTTGGCAAAGGTCTTAAGAAGAAATGATCTTCTGCAGAATTAGTGTGTTAAATTGTGTTGCTTCTGGTGTATGTTGCAGAGGCACGTCTCCTCACCAAGTGAAGGCTGTCAGCTTTCTGAGTTTGTCTCATCCTGCTCTTCTGAGCAGCAATCCGGTTCTTCTCCCTCCGCATCACCTTCTTCGCATCGTCTGAGGAACTCTACCGAAAACACAAATTTTGACAGTTTATGTGTGGGCTATTACATAAACATCAAGTCGGCAAGCTGACATTCATGACATGGGGAGTCTCCTGAACCTGAGAAAGTGACTTCAGCTAGAAGCTTGTTAAGATGAAACTGCAAGTAGAAGGATTAGACCGTTGTAGTTTATGTCATTAGTTCTTCCTTGTGGGTTTATGTGTGACATGGAAGCGTTATCTGGTTTAATGGCAGTTTGACAGAAGATGAGCTTCACACTATACCTAATGTGAGGGGCTGGGTCGGGGAGTGGCTGAGTCATCGGTTAGGTGTAACGCACACCCTGTTTCGTGTCCTGAACACTCAATTTTCTTGGTATCGTAATAACTAATCGATTTCAAAATTGCTGAGTCAGTTGCACATCAAAGAGATAACAAATTAATGATCAAACATCTTTTAAACTGTCTGTTGATGCATTACTGAAGAAACCAAAAAAAAAAAAAAAACAACCGATGCTGCTGGAAACTGCTCCATCAACACTAGCATTTGAATGTCTTATCTCCACAATGCTCTTGAGTAAGAAAAGGAGTAACAATGTGCTAGAGATTGGCACATGGGCAGAGTCACATGCACAGAAACAAACTTACAGACTGTATTTTTTACACACTATCTTTTCCTGACAGCTCTCACATCATTCACAGTTTGAGGACTTGCAAAAAAAAAACAAACAAAAAAAAACAAAGGATCCCCACAGCTTGACCAAGTGATGAATTTTCTAATTTGCAAAAAAGCCTACACTTGTGGCGAGTCATGCCTCCGGTCCATGTGTGCATGTGAAACACTCTGAGAAACTGTGAAAAGAGCCAGCAAAGGCAGAGCTAGTGTCTCTGTGATAAACTGTGTTACTGCCCACTGATTATGCATGAAACACTGCATCTACTCAAGGATTAGATGTAGTGTTTCCTTCACACGATTTTTATTTCAGTTGTAGTTTATAGCGCTTTTTAACTATATATTCAGAGACTGGAGATGTAAGCACACAGCAAACTCAGCTCATTATTGAGAGAATAAATGGAAGTGAACACTTACCGGCCTGCTTCCAGGTGATGGCGACTTGTAACTTGTGTCATTGCTGTCAGAGCCCTGAGCCATAGCCAACCGCGGCGCCTGAAACCGTGTGTCTTTGTCCACTTCTGCTTTGTGTTTTTGAGTGTGTGTGTGTGTGTGTGAGAGAGAGAGAGAGAGAGAGAAAGAGAGAGAGAGAGAGAGTCTGTGTACCAGAACGAGTGCTAAGAAGAACTTGCTTGCCACTTAGTGAGTAATGAGTCTGTTCCTTCCCTCTTTTCTTCTTTCCCTTTCTATCACTCCTCCTCTTTCATTATTCGTTGTGCTCGCTCTCTCTCTCTCACTCTCTCTCTCTCTCTCTCTCTCTCTCTCTTTCTCTTTCTCTCTCTCGCTCTCTCTCTCTCTCTCTCTCTCTCTCTCTCTCTCTCTCTCTCTCTCTGACACACATACACTGTGTGACTTGCCGTCTGCCTAATTAACTATATCTGATGTGGCTTCTGGTAAGAATCTGGGTAAGTTGCATTAGACTGGAAGTCACATGACTGATGGAAAGTTAAAGCACATAAGGTAATCTTGTACACTCCAGAAAAATAACATATTCATTAACAGTTTATGGGTGTAAGCCACAATTTGAATAAATATGGGTGGGTATTGCCAGTCAGAGAGAAAGTTTTAAATACTAATTGAATGTGTTAAAAAGTTTTATAGGGAAATTAATGTTTGGTAGCAGCAAAATCACAATTAAAGAAAAGAAAGATTTTTAACTTCGCTGCTGTGTGTGTCCAAGATAAGCATCACGGGTATTCCCTCTTCCTCTTTTTGTTATAAGCCACATACAATATCATGTTTCGACCAAAATCCTCAAGAGACAGCGTATCCCAAAAGTCCACATGGATGACTGAGTTGTGAGTATTTGCACATGGTTCATGGTAATTTCCAGAACTGGGCCACGCTTTCTTGCTTTGCGACACACCAGCTGCAATATGGTGAAGCAACATCAAGGGTCTGAGCATTGGGAAATGCTCAAGGGGCTCCCCGAAACCCCACCTAGAATTCCCTTATTGTCTTTAATAGTATATGACTCTATGTAAAGCGATCAAGGTGTGGGGAATCATCTAGAAAATTTACAGTTTGAGGAGGTTATATATTTGCTAAATATACAGAGTGGTAAGGGGAAAAAACATACAGGAAATAAATGAAATTTTTGTATTCTCGCTTTAAGGATTCTGGAAATGGTGTCTACTTAAGAAAATCTTTTATGTGCGTCTGACACATAAAATTCAGCACATACAGTAAGTGTGGGACTCTAAAGCTGCCGTACCATTTACTCGTATTATTTTCTTGTTTGCCCCCATCACGAGGTAGCATTTGGTGGTGCAAGAACAAGATTTTCTTGCGAGAAAAAAAAAAAAAAGAGTCAGGACCAAAACAGCTTTGCTTGGCAGAACAGCCCTCCCACACAAAAACATGTTCTACCATTGCAGGAATTTTGAAGAGCTTGGGCAAGGGCAGACATTTCTAATACTTGGCATTTAACGCTGTCCAAAAAGAGTTGAAACTGTAAAAAAAATTAAAGAAAACAGAGAGGAAAGCTGATTAGTCAAATTCTGCTGTAACCAGGACACAGACACAATACAGTACAAATATAGATTGTTGGAAATTAACAAAACAAGTCAAGGGATTTGACTTAGTGCGGCCTAATTTCTGTATGGAGTTTATCTCTAAACTTTAAATGGCCTTAAGGTAGAAGACAAGTTGAGGCTGCCCAGAAACTTTCTATAAAAGTGTGACTAACAATGACTGGACTGTGGTCATTTTCAAAATGTGTAAGATTTTTGAAAATGTTTTTGTTGTTTTAATTAACATGTTTTTTTCTTCCAGTGAGCATTGCAGGTGCATTTAAGATCTAATCCATCTGTGGATTATTAAAACAAAGAGCGCAAGAAGCTGATTAGTACAAAACATTGTGTTGTGAGCTCTGGTGCCATAAAACAAGCTTTCACAAAATAGGCCTCATAGCAGCTAATTAACATTTCAAATATAATGCACCTGCTCACAGAGTACCCACTCAGAGTAAAATAAGAAATAGCATCTGTACGTTGACATTTTCTGTTGAAATAAATTAGTACCACCACTGTGGACAGTAGTCACTCCTCTTCATCAGTCTTCACTTACTTAGAAAAACCCCTAAAGAGCCATTTGTTTATACAACAAGCTGAGATGCCCTCATTTGTGGCCTCTTTTCCCTGGAAATGACTGTGGGAGGTTCCTAATAAGCAGCAAATTATTGAGAGAACGTGAAGAATCGTGTGGTTTTTGATGACCGTAAAAATAATAACGCTGTTACACATGTTGTGGGTTTAATTATACTCGACACAGAAACAGTAAATATTCAGTTTATACACAAAGGTCAACTATGAGTCAGTGTAGCAAAACGTGTTAAGTCCAGTCTGTGAAAAGAGTTTGGCTCAAACCTCACAAACGGTATCATGCAGTCTTGTTAATGTCAAATTTGCAAGCTAAAACTGTCTTAAGTATTATGCTGATATGAAATAATTTAAACCTAATTTTTTTTGTTATACACTCCATTTTCAGGCATTTGAACAATAACTGTCACTGAAATGTTGGTCTTATTGTTCCCACTGGCATAGTTTGTGGTTGACTGCAAATGTCACCTGTTTGTCATGAAAAGGGTAAAGTCTCCTTTTAATCTGGGAAAGAACATGGTGGAAAATTACCACCCTTACATGGTTTCATAATAGCTTCAGAAATATACGTTAGGTTGCCCTTTGTTTTAAGATGATCTAAAAGCTCAGTGAGGATGTTCCTAACTTTGATCTGCAGTTCAGTCACACAACCAATGGACTCTAAAGTCAGATTTGTAGTAACAGCAGTTGCAGGACACATGGCAACTCAATCAGTCTGATCATCAGTTATCAAGTCTCTGTTCCAATGAAGGCGATGTAGATAAGTAAATGATGAGGGTAGCCACAAAAGTTTCACAACTGAAGAAGTAAAAACATGAGCTGAGATGGACTGTTAAAACTTGTAAAATTATACTGATAAACCATCATTGTCACAGTTAATTATTTGGATGAAAACTATTAAAACATCATTTATAATGAGCTGCTTAATTTAGCGCCACCTGCAGGGCAGCAGCAGTTGTTATAGTTGATGCAATACTATTAAAAACAAATGTGAGGTTTCATCAATGATGTCCTGGCAGCAGACTTGGATAACAGTGAACTGATGGAGGAGAGTGAATGAACTTTAAGATATCACTTAAATCATGTATTAGTGGCTTCAGACAGCAGATATCAGCCTGACTCGACTCTAAACATCCAATTAACAGCTTTCACACAAAATTATACAAACAACTAACTCATTTTAGTACAGTGAAGAAGGAACCTGGGTGGATCAGTTAAAATTTATCTTTAATCAACAGTAAATCTTCACTTCTGAGTTGTGTTTCCTTTTGGCTGAACAGTTGCTCAATTTCACATTTCACTAGAACGAAACTTTCATCACAAACACACTGATAAAGGTGAATGGAAAGTGTTTTTTATGATGAACTGATCAGGAAGCTGTTTAATGTTTGTAGTTTTAGTTTGCCTCCACCTGCAGGGCAGCAGCAGTATTTTCTGTGGTTGATGTAGTGTCTCCTGTCCTCCAGGTGGAGGTGGTGTAGGACGAGCAGAGCAGCTGCTTTATGAAGCAGTTTGAGGGGAATAAAGAAGGTAAAGAAGCGGTGATGAAGCTGCTGTGTGATGTAAAGATGTGATGTTTGAGTGTGTGTGTTGTGACAGCAGTTTGTGGGTGAGTGTGCAGAGTGTAAAAAGACTGGGTCCCGCTGTATTACTCAGGCTGCACTACAGCGTCTATTCACAGGCGCGATCCCACTACTGAGCGGCACGGGGGCTTTGACCTGCTCCGTTTCCGACCTGGGCCGGTGCACCCCTCCTTAGACGACCTGGTGGTCCCGGGCTCCCCCAGGAGCACCATATCGATACCGAACTTAGTGCGGACACCCGATCGGCATAGTCCGCTGCAGCTCAGAGCTCCTGAGCTCAAACGATCCGCCAGCCTCAGCCTCCCGGTAGCTTGGATTACAGGCGCGCGCCACCGCACCCGGCGATCAATTCACACGCTCACAGGGCTTTTGACTGCTGCTGACGTGACGTCATCAGGACGAAGAGTAAAAGTCCAGCTGCAGTGATGAAGACTGAGCAGCCAGTAACCAGAGTAAAGATCAGAAACCAGAGACACACAATCAAAACAAGTCACAACATCTTCATATCAAACATATTTTCAGAACTCCTCACAAAAAAGATCAACAAAGCAAAACCAAAGTAAAACAGACAAAACTCAACATAAAATGACATGATTTCTGCTCTGAGTCGATTCAAAAACTACATTAACTGACCGGAGAAATTATGAATACAATAAAAACACACGAAGATGGTTTTGATGAGTTCACAAAACGGTCATAAACTGACAGTTCAACTTGATTTCTCAGACAATCAAAGCTTCATAATGAGAATCCAAAACCACAGAAAAACTGTCTGTTGCAACAATTTGACTGTAACATAAAAGGCTGAAACACTTCAGCAAATCTGTCATCTCTCAGAAAATGATTAACAACATCAATGTGAGAAACGACATTTAAATAAACAAATAATTTGTCAGACATTATAACACCTCTCTGCCTTTGTGATCACATCAGAAAAACACTGAATGACTTGAACTCATGAATTTTTGCTCGACTCTTTTTTAACACTTGAGTCCTTGATGTCGTGTTTAAACCCACCAAAACCAAAGTGACCCACATTTTATTCTCAAACAGAATAAAGGAGGTCGTATCAAAGGTCTGTATGTTATATCAGCATAAACACCTTTAATAAACATGCCTTAATTACTGTAATATTTTACTGAAATTAAATATATTGTTGGGTTATTGGATAACAGTGAACTGATGCAGGAGAGTGAATGAACGTTGACATGTCAGTTAAATCAAGTATCAGTGGCTTCAGACAGCAGATATCAGCCTCTAAACATCCAATTAACAGCTTTCACACCAAATTATACAAACAAACTCATTTCAGTATAACGGAGAAAGAACCTGGATGGATCACTGCTCATTTTCACATTTCACTAGAATTAAACTTTTATCACAAAAACACTGATAAAGGTGAATGGAGAGCGTTTTTATGATCAGGAAGCTGTTTACAGTTTTTATCTGAATGTTTAAACATCAACAGTGATTCTTAAAGCATCATCTGTGAAACCTTTAAGACTTGTGCGTTTATCGAGTGTGCCGAACCGAATGCACGTTCTCTGCTTTACACTCAGTTTGTAATTTATTAACACACTTCTAGCAAAACTGTAAACATTTGTCTCTACATTGCACAAACTGACACATGTGAAAACACTTTGAGATCATGAGCTCACTTACAAATCAGAGCTTGAGTTCTATAAATAGACCACAGGTAAACATTTGGCATGTCATGTCAGGCCTGGATACGGGACTCTAGGCGATACTTTCCATGCTGCCTGACTCATGACAACATCTCATGTGATGTGGATGAAGTCTTATGGCCAAACCCACAAAGAAGGCGACCATAGATTACACATTTGGATACCTGTGTGTGTGTGTGTGTGTGTGTGTGTGTGTGTGTGTGTGTGTGTGTGTGTGTGTGTGTGTGTGTGTGTGTGTTACTACATGTATAACAAAACTGTTTTGCAAACTGCTACAGTATGCCCTGCACACAGAAAAAAGCCCCTGTACTGTACTGATGAAAAAACACATTTTTTAAAAACAGTTTGAGGGGTTTTGCAAAAAATTGTTTGCAAGAGCTGTATGATGTTTTGCTGGTTTGGTTTTGTGGTTAGTGTTAGTTTCGCAAAAAAGACCCTGTAGTTTTAAAGATAGTGTCTAATGCAATCAGACAAAAACTATAATCTGTGTAGTTTTAGTTTGCCTCCACCTGCAGGGCAGCAGCGGTATTTTCTGTGGTTGATGTAGTGTCTCCTGTCCTCCAGGTGGAGGTGGTGTAGGACGAGCAGAGCAGCTGCTTTATGAAGCAGTTTGAGGGGAATAAAGAAGGTAAAGAAGCGGTGATGAAGCTGCTGTGTGATGTAAAGACGTGATGTTTGAGTGTGTGTGTTGTGACAGCAGTTTGTTGGTGAGTGTGCAGAGTGTAAAAAGACTGGGTCCCGCTGTATTACTCAGGCTGCACTACAGCGTCTATTCACAGGCGCGATCCCACTACTGAGCGGCACGGGGGCTTTGACCTGCTCCGTTTCCGACCTGGGCCGGTGCACCCCTCCTTAGACGACCTGGTGGTCCCGGGCTCCCCCAGGAGCACCATATCGATACCGAACTTAGTGCGGACACCCGATCGGCATAGTCCGCTGCAGCTCAGAGCTCCTGAGCTCAAACGATCCGCCAGCCTCAGCCTCCCGGTAGCTTGGATTACAGGCGCGCGCCACCGCACCCGGCGATCAATTCATACGCTCACACTGCTTTTGACTGATACTGATGTGACGTCACCAGGAAGCACGCTGCTATAGAGATGTCTCTCCTGAAAGAGGATCAATAACTATTACTGTACTGCATTACAAACGACTCATGTAGCCTGCTGGAATGAAATTAGTTAATGATTTCAACTGGAAGACAATAAATTTAAATATTTGATTATGAGGTGAAAGAAATGTGTCTGTGAAATCTCAGAGGGACCTTGAAGTTTATAAGTAGACTCAGTATTTTGACATAATATCATCTGGTCTGATCATTTATTTCTCGTTCATTTTCTTGCACAGATGACCCTTGTAACAGATGTAGTGGGTGTAGTTTGGGATGGTGGGAGAGTTATTATGTGTATGAACTTGTTTGTTATCTGTCGTTGGATTGTTTACTCTATTATCATTATTATTAGGTATTTATTTTTTGTTTTTTATTTAAATATTTGTTAACTTTCATGTTTTGTGCCTGAGGACCCCGTTGAAAACGAGATGGTGCATCTCAAGTTGTTTATCCTCTTATTACAGTTTTTTTTCTTTTTTTTTTAATATTGATGCAAGTTGCTGTTTTTGTAAACTCTGCCTTGAACATTTAGTCCATTTTGAACATATTCCCCATCTCACATGTTCAAGATGCAAGATGTCAGTACATTTATTGCTCAACTTATTGAATCAAAACTCTCCTTTTCTTATGTTTGGCTTCACTAACTACCCCACTGCTAAAGCTAGTGACTATATATTGTTAATCAGATGTTATTTCTTACAAAAAACACACTAAATCAAATGATCAAAATGAGGTCAAATCAATAGGTCAGCCCATCATGAAATTATCAAGGCTATAACTCAGTCTCCAGTTTGTTTATTTGTCACTAACGAGAGCATGTATATTAAAGAGGAATATTAGAAGAGAGACAAGACAAACTCTGCAAGCACCTACTATAGTAAACTAGCAGAAGGCCAATTTAAGGGCTTATTTAGTTTTAAAGCTCTCTTTGCTTAATTTTAAGGTAAAACACAAAAGCCACTGTGAGTTTTTTTGGGTGTGCGCCACTCAAGTGTTGTGTTGAGTAGTTGGATGTGAAGGCTCAGGATGAGGGTCAGAGGGGAGCCTGTGAAGGGTTTTGGCACCCCGCTACGGTCTCACAGAGAGAGTGCATTGTTCTCTGACCTAAATTTCTTGACCTGGAACTGCAGAAAAATGGTCAGAGTGAATGGGGACTCGGCAACATGTCTTCACTCTCCGCTGCACCGCGCTCACTCGCTGGTCAGACCATGACATCATCCAACTGTCAAATGACTATTGGCCCGTCTGAAAAAGTGTGTAGTAGGAAAGATCAAGAGCTAGGAATGCAATCAGGAGCGTAAGATATGTGCGGTTTTCCAAAACATTAGGAAATCATGGAGCTTAGAAGGAAAGCGACTCATATGTTCTGTGACTCCTCAGAAATAGAGAAAAAGTCCAAAATGTGGAGTTTCTGGTGTTAATCTGACTCTGAATTCAGCTTATTATGTTTCCTGGCTGACATCAAACCAGTATCTATGTCTGCCAGTTCTTGCTGTCATTTCAGGCCCTGTTATTCCCTTCCTGTCCAGCAGTAGTCCTCAGTCAGTTTCCACCTGCCTCTCATCCCTCGTCCTTTCGTTTTTCTAGCACCCTGTCTCTTGCTTCCTTCTAATCTGAGCACAAAGTAAACCCTCATTTTCATCTCACTTGCTCTGCCTTTGTGTTTCTGCTTTTGAGTCCACACCTTATTCTCCAGAGCCACATTCAGCAGTGACAGGAAGACACCTCCATGACACTTTTTCTTTGGTCAGCAGCAGCTCAAACACATCCAGTGGCATCATCACATTTAGTGCCTTGGCGAGGTGGTCACATTCATCATTTTTTTTCCTGCGCTCCCGAGCTCATCCTGGCACGTAGAAGAGGAGGAGGAAGACGAAGAAGAGGAGGAGGAGGGGCCAGATAAATCTAATTCTCTTTTTCATCACACTGACTTCATTCTTCACAAGCCTTTTGATGAGACAGGGGAGCAAACCTGGGTGGAGTCTGGAGATTTACAGCCGACAGAAGCGTGCAGGCCATTAAAGCCCAGTGCCCTGCTAATGAAGAGTCACTGCAATCACACAGGGAGGAGTACAGTATGTATAGAGCTCATCGATCCAGTGTCACCCGTAGGGATACGTGAGCTGTATTCTGACCCTGTCACATCAAAGGACAACAAGATTCATCTTTATTTCCCAATCAAAACTAATTTCTTGTATGGTTTTAACTTCCATGTGTTCCTCTCAATCAGAGCAGTAATCTTAATCTCAACAGTTCAGAGTTTAGGAGGTGTCAGCAACAAAATTATCCCTGCGTGGTGTGAATGAATGCGTCATGCTTTCACCCCCTTCTCAACACACACACACACACACCATCATTATTCCTTTTGCCCCCCTTGGGTATTGGCGTGCAGCCGGCAGCCCCAGCTGTTGCCTGGTGATGCAGAGCTTCAAACTGCGGGCGGGTTGTCATCAGAGTGGTAGCGTCCTCATGGGAGAGTAGAGATGAGCGCTGTAATTAGCGGGGAACGAGGCCAGCGGCAAGCCAAGTGTTCCTCAGGGGCCCCGCAAGGCCTCAGGGGAACTCTGAGACGCGTGGCTAACCTGTGGGGCCCTACCTGTGGCTCTGAGTATACAACGAGGCCTGATTTGTTAGACTTAACACTTCTAAATGTGTGCAGACTGTGTAGAGGTGAATATGATTTGCTCTTGAGTGCACATATCGTCTCCCAAAATATTATCAGAAGCAGTGGAGGGAACAGAAATTTGAACATGTCACAGTAGGAAAAGTGTAGCTGTAAATAATGAAACTGTGTGATATTTTGCATGCTGGCTCACTGTCACACTTTACTGGCACATTTGAATAGAACAGACCTGTTGTTCATTTTATTCTATAGAGTAATGAAAGGAAACTGGATCATTATATTGTCTATAAAAGCTACCATGTCAAACAAAACAGCCTCAAATCTTCTCTTTTCTATAAACTTCACAAAATTCATTAGCAAATGTATAAACCTTCTTAATTCCTATCAACAGAATATTTACTGTTAAATAATTTTGTGAAGAGTACATATCCATGTAATTAAAGTTACTCGAAATACATTATAACATTATAAAAATAATATTCAATACAGCTTTTACAGATTAAAGGAAAATACCACCTAAGATCAATTTATTATTTTATGGCAGTAAAAATTTAGAAGTGCTGAAACAATTAGTTGATTAATCACATAGACGAAATATAAATCTGAAACAATTTTGATAATCAATTAATCAGTCAAAAAATCCAAACAGTTGCAAGTTCAGGCTTCTCAAAAATGAAGATTTGCTGCTTTTCTCTGTTTTATGTCATTTCAAATATAATATTTGGGGTCTTTTGGCCGTTTGTCAGCTAAAACAAGGACTTTGAAGAATCACTTTTGGTTCTGCAAAATTGATGAGCATGTTTCTCCATTTTCTGACATTTTATATAAATGGTTAAATTACAGTTCTTTAACATTAGTTACATGCATGGTTCAATACTGAGTACGCTTCTTCAAAACTCTTCACACAGTCAACACAACAGCAACAATTACGCACCAAACTAAGACGACATTTGCTTTAACAAAAAAAGCAATCAATGACTATACAGCCTTCAAATGTCCTGAATAATTTTCTCACTCAAACACAAACAACCAACAAAACTCTGCGGATCTGCAGCACATTTTTGTAAATGCTTACGTGACTCTTCAGTTTATGTTAAAATAGTAATATGCTGTCATATAGGCAGCAATTTGCCAAATCATGAACATATTGAAATACATCTATATTCAACCCCTTACACACACACACACACACACCAAAAACAAAGAAAAATGGTCCTTTCCTGCCACATTTCTATGACTCGTAGCTGTAAAACACAATGTATGTTCTATAGAGAGCGACAAATCTTACTGCATTTTGTAATGAAAGTTTGTTATACGTGTGTGAATACACATTTCTTATACTAATAACAATTAAAAGACAACATATACACATTTTTTTTTAAAACTACAGATCACAAAATGATCTCCTACTTCAAAGACTGCCATAAAAAGATGCTTCATGTGTTGTCTGTTGTCAGTGTTTCTTATCTCAGGTGTTATTGTCTGCTGGAAGGATTTGTCTTTGTGTGTTAAATGAACTGCTGTGTAGTGAAGAAAAAAAACAAACACATAATTGAAAGTAATGAAAGTCATCCATACCCCTAAAATTTAGAGACCATGACATTCTATATAAAGTGTAGTTATACCCTTTTTTTCATAAAATGTAATTTTAGGTTTGAGTCTGGTCACTTGTCTTGAGGATTTATTTTTTCTTGATTTTATTATATAATTGTTGTAAATGCAATTTTCTTGACCATCAGATAGAGCTACTATTACACTGTAGTGATTGTACAATAATAAATAGTTAATAAATAATAGTTGTGTGTGTGTGCGTGTGTGTGCATGCGTGCATGTGTGTGACACGCACCTCTTGTCTGTCTATGTCTGCGTGCGCTGGTGTGTGCAGGTGTATGACGGCTGCTTATGCTCCATCTGCGTCTGCTGCTGATGAGTAAAGCCATGAAATAGATCCAGCTGGAGATGTGCGGAGGAGACTGAGGCCTCCTGGGAAATCATCCACACCTCCACCAGCACCGTGTCCACTTCTTTAGCACCCCAGAGAGCTATCAATAAGTGGGTAATTGAATTTTAAGCACAAACACTGCCGTCAAATGAGCGTCAATGTGTGTGTGTGATGGGGGGATGTTTAGCTGTGTGAACATGGTGATGCTGTCATTCAGCCCTCGGGGGATTTGGACAGGATGGATGAATGTTTAATCCATTAAATAACAATTACACCCTGTAATGGTCCAGAGTGGCTGCTCACGTGCCTCAAAATGAGTTTGCTTCTTCATGACAAAAGCATCCTCACATCACAGCGTCCTCTTAACATGATCATCAGCACACAACACACAGAAAAAAAATGAAGCTATAAGAGTGAAAATAAGCACATTTATCGATTTTCTGTAATCTGTTCTCAGGTTAAAATTTGTGTGTTTTGTTGCCATTAAGAAAGACATTCAGAGCCACTATCGAGGACAATGGGATTATGTCATCTGTAATTTTGTCTGGGAATTTGAGCAGTTTTAGCATCTTTCAGTTATAAAAATACACATTTTAAGGCTGATTCCAGTATTTTAGACTCACAATTCAAAATCAAACAATAAATAAATAAAGGATTTAGTATTTATCTACCAGCGGTGTACAGAGGGTTTTAAAACCTTGAAAGCCTTTAAAAACCTTTAAGGTGTGAAATAAAGCAATAATGCTTTACATTAAGGCTACAGCATTCCCTAATACTTTCCTACAAAGTTCTCTGGAAAGACCACAGTAGTCTGGTTGTAATTATAAGAAAAATACAAATGAAGTTCTGAAACATGTTGTTTTAGTTAGAGTTTAGTTATATAAAATGTTCTCACAGCTCCATTATTTGGTTGAAACATTTGAAATAGTTGAAACTCTGAAAGAAGTTGACATAGCAGTCAAAATGAAATTAGTGAAGAAAGTTAAAATGTGTGTGTGTGAGCTCTCAGTGAAGCTGAAGTATCAGTTGAAGTGAAAGTGTTGTAAAGAGATGAAGATTCAGTTAAAGTTTAAGCACTGAGAGGAAATGAAATGGTCATATTGTCATGTAAGTGTCAGCTGTAGTGTGTAGACGTTCTGGACGGCTTAAAAATCGTCCAGAAAACAGAGAAAAATAATATACTATGATATAATTACAAATTTAAGAGTGTGCCTCTCTGACAGCTTGCACACTAGGTAATGAAATTTGCAAAAATAGAACTAAACATAACTAAAATCCAAATAATAAAATCACATTTCTTTCAAATTTCTCTTCAGCGTCTGTGATTTAATTTAATTTTTTACTAATGGATTTATCACTGAACTCACTGTTCAGGACAAACAATGTTATGAGGTGTTGTGGCCCTCAAGAGCCACAACAAGCTTGGTTATAAACATACGATTTATTCATCAATAATCATCATCTAGTGTGTGTTTGTGTGTGTGAAACAGTCTGGTCTCAGCTCTCACCACTCTCTCTTCTTCATCTCTCACATAAACATATTGTAATCTCTCTGAGCTTATGGTTCAACCACTTAGAAACGGAGGCCACACAGTATGTTTAGAGTGAGATTTCAATTTGTGGCCACAAAGTGCTTCCTCAGTAAATATGAAGCAACGTACTGAAATGTAACAATGTACAGAAGCTAAATTCAGTGACCTCTAAACTCATTTGTAAACAAACAACGTGCTGAAGGCGACTCGACTAAAATCAAAGGTGATGCCAATATTTTATTCAGTCAATTCAAAAATTCCACTTTTAAGAGTAAAAAACACGCTTGTGTCTTGAGAGTCAAAAGCGAACAGATGTTTGCAGAGATTGCATTTCTGCACAGACTGTAAATGAAGTGTGTGGTTTGAATGACAAAATAATCTTCTGGAGTCGGAGGCGGTGAGTGGGAGGAACGCGGAGGAAAGCACGCAAGATATTAATCATAGGGAAATCATAAAAATTAGGAAAACGGAATAAAAACTCCTCAATGTCAAAAGAAAGCCTTTCATGAGCGTTAAATAGGCTGTCTGTAAGGTTTAGCATTTTCTAAGGTCGCAGTTAATCAGAAAGTGTGACCCCTATTTGATTACTTATCTCACTCGGAGAGCAATCATTCTAGAAAATGACACTTGAAATGAAGTTACCTGAAAATAAAGTAGAAAAAGGGGGTCACATGCTCCAGTCTTTACCTATTTATTTTTTTTACTGAATGCAGTGACATTCATTTTTAAATAATCCGGCATGGCAGCTGCCATCACTAACATGTTATGTTGACTTGGTGAAATAAAGTCTTCTCAAGCTGGTGTTAAATCCACAGGATAGTCTGAATGAGAAATGAAACCGAGAGATATTCGGGGTATTAGAAGATTAGAAACATTTAAAGGCCTAAATGGAGAGATAAGTGCTCATGTTAGAGTGTGTTTGTGTTTGTGTGCACGTGTGTATGAGTGTCTATAAAAGGAGACTAAAAATAGAAAATGAATTAAGTGGACTCATGTGTTGCTTCTATTTGTTTTGCACATGAGAGCTACGATGGAGAAAAAAAAACCATTTAGGAAAATATTGTTACATGCAGTAAAATGTAAACTGATTTTACACAATCAATACATGATTGTAGCAGACACACACACACACACACAGAAACACACACACACACACACACACAGCTTCCTGAACACAGTGTGTCAGTGTGATCGTTAAGTTGCACTCCTGATCCAAAACGAGTTTGCTAGCTGCGGTTTTCTCATGCTGCTCACACAATGGCCTGTATATGGGAGCTGCCTGGTGGCATTGCCTAATTAGGCGAAGAGTTGATTCATTTGCACTAATTGACAGCTAATTAAAGGAGTGACGGCACATCGAATTGACGTTCTTCTCAGCCGTAAGGCCTTGACTGCAGGGGATGTTGGAGAGAGCGACATATGAAATGTTACGTCTTTTGAGTACCACCTGCCATTAGAAGTGGCCTCAAACATATGCATCATGCCTGGAGATGGACTGGACTGGTGTGTGTGTGTGTGTGTGTGTGTGTGTGTGTGTGTGTGTGTGAGTGATTAAACAGGCTCATCCTACAGTGTTGAAATGCAGCCTGTAGAGCCCATCTGCTTGTGGTTCAAGGTTTTCTTTAGCTGTGAGGAAAAAGAAAGTGAATCTGACAAGTTCAGATCTGAACAAGAAAAGGAAATAAGTTAAAGTCTGATTTATCTTCCACTGTCAGCAGGAACTTAAAGCTGTGTTTTTCAACTTTTTGCACATTCAAACAGAGATGATGTCAGTCAGTGTCATGTTTGAGAGGTTGTTTCACCTTTTTATTTGCAGCAAAGACGATGAAGCTGATGAACTCTTACTTTAAAAAATGTTTTCAGTGTTTCACCATTATTTTCACCATTTTTTTTTACCCAACTCTGCAGTGTCCCTCAGCGTCTGCAGAGCATTTTAGCATCTTTCAGCTCATTGTTTTTGTTTTACGGCCCATCAGTGGTGGCTTGCCAATAGTACATGCTTAATAATAATAATAATAGCTTAATACAGTGTCAACAAACTTAAGAACTTATCAAATATTTAAATTAGCACAAAAAAGGAGGTGGTTCCTGTTTGTATTTCTCACACTATCAATAATTGTAGATTATTGTTAGAGAGACTTAGTCACTCTTTTATCCCTCAGAGCCCGCAGGACTGCCTGCAGCCTCAACCCACATTACTATCTTTTAGAGGCTGTTGAGAAGGAGGCCAAATAACGCTCCAAAATTAGGCTAAATTTTGGTGAGGGAAAAACTGGCATGGCTATCTTCAAAGGGGTCCCTTGACCTCTCACCTGAAGATATCTGAATGAAAATGAGTTCTATGGGTGCCTATGAGTCTGCCCTTTACAGATATGCACACTTTATGCTGCCCAATTGTATTCATGTGTGATGATGTTAGTCCCCATAGTTGCCATTTCATTGTAGTGACACCATTTTTTGAAACTTGACTTCTCTGTATAAAATGACCTATTGTGACCTCGAGGATAATCACAACCTTATGAAACTTTACAACCACGAACTAGAGAACGAGGGCATTCAGAGGATGTATGGCTTTCCTAGGTATATTGAGAATAAGGGGGTTTCTGAGCAATTTCCAGAACAGAAGTGCTCGCCATCCAATCGGAGAAAAATGCAATTCTTACAGAAATCTCCAAATGTCAAAAGTTTTTGATACTAAATCACAGCATGCATTTTTCTATGGTTTTTCTCAAGGTCTTGGTGTCTTAATGTAGTATTTTGGAGGGATTTTGACCATTTTTATCAATTCTCAAGTGGTCAAATGGTTAAATTTTGCACCAAATCTGTTGTAACAAATGGTATCAACCCAAAAATGACTGCAACAACTTATGAGACATAATTGAGCATGAGAATGGGCATCATATACTTCCATCATAATGTTCTAAGCCCTTATACACGTTAAACTTTCAAAATTTGAATGGGCACCTAACCAAAACACAATGTTTATTACAGATTTACAACTAGAAAAAGTTGACACACAGTGCTGAGCTGCATCTCTAATTAATCTTCAGGTTCCCAGCTTTCAGATGATGTAAACCTCTTCTATACACTGTTGACCTGCTGTCTCCCCCTAAAGAGCCCCTGTGTCCCCCTAAAAAAGACAAAAATGGGTCTATGATGGGTCTCTAAGGGTTAAGAAAGAAAGTAAAAATTAAAAATACTATTAGTTCTGCTTTAAAGAGTTTTTTTCATCAGTTCAACTTGACTATATTTTCTTATCTTCTTTCTTTATTAATGTTAAGTAACTTTTTGGTGATTTTTTTTTTAAATCAACAAAGAGTTTCTTAACAAACTAGATAACTAACAAAGCTAACAAACATAAAGAAGCCTACAAAAAGCCTCCAGGAAGAGCACAGTCAAACAAAAGTAACGTAGATCACAAGTACATTATTATCTTTGTAGCATTTGCTCTCAGTTCATTTGGAATAATGTGTAAAGCTTTATTTACCCAAACTGATTACATATAGACATCAGGAGATTGTTTTCTTGTCAGCTGTGAAACCACAAAATACTAGTGACATAATAGATGTCTGGTTGCTCCTGTGTCTCTGTTTCTAACATATTGGCAGGCCCCCAGCTTTGGGACGCTGTCACAGGATGTTAACACAAGTTGTCTGGAGTTTTGGGGGCCAAACAGTAAAGGTCCAGAGTGAGTCAAGTTGAATTTCTCCCTTTTTGCAGGACGAGGATGAAGCTCACTGCAGGACATCGAGAGTGGGCTGTCTTCGTGTCTGCTGGTGCTGCCCATGTGAATCAAAAAAAGACAATTAGGGGCTTATTAGGGTTTCAGGGAGATGTACCTCACGGGGCGTCCGCTCGCCTGCCCGGCCCCGGCTCTGAGCCACCGCCATAGCTCTAAACAGTCAGGGGCATTGTCTCACCTAATTACGCTGAAACCAGGGGCCCCTTTTTGTGTTGTTACTGCCATGCCTGTCCGATTCCCTTCTCCTGCCTAACTGCTAGTCCCTGTCCGCTGTGGAAGTGTGCTAATTAGACAAGAAATGGGCCCGAGTAATTATGTCAATTCTTATTACGAGCAACCACAATGAGGAATATTATTTTGTCAAGAAAGTTTTTGGTTTCGGGGGGCCTCTCTCCCACGAAAGTCCTCATTACGCCAATAACACATCTGCACATGCAACAGGGGAATGTGGCACACTCAGCAAGTCAGAGTCTCCAGCAAACTTCAGAGCATAAATAGATGCACTCATACAGAAATGGAGACTATAGAACGGCAACAGCATGAAGTTATTGCCCTAATTAATGCTTTGTGGCCACAGAGCAAACTGTTGAATCACCAGTGGCACATTGTTGGAATTGTGAGAGCCTTTTGTTTCTTCGCCTTAATAGGATGTTTTGATCAACGGCTGTTTGGTGACCCAGCTCTTCTTCTTAAATGCCGAGCTCTGGGAAATGGCAATTAGCTAGATTAGAAGAGCCATTTCTGGACCCTCAAACAAAGACCAAGATAGATCAGACGGAAAGAGCTGAGCGTGGTTCAGAGACTCTGCCAGAGCAACACTGACCCAGACTGAATCGTTTATATTTAAACTCTGTACTGTGAATTATCGGTTATTTTAATTAGCAATATGTTCAACAACACATCATTTATACATTTGGTGTACAGATAAATTGGAGTATTAGATTATTTATTTCTATAAAGTCAGGGGACCTGTAGGTTTATAGGTCCAGCACAACCTCAGTTTATGTCGATTTTCTTTATTTACTGTGCTTGTTTGCAGCACTTGAGTCTGCAGGTCAACCGAATTTCACTTCATTGGTTCAGTCGGAAGTAAGTCATAGCTGTAAATTTTTCCATCATGGCTAAAATTGATTATAGTCAAATGAAGATGTATACTTTCCCCACATATCTACTGATGTCAGTGACATGTTCTAGTCACAAGCTCAGTCTGTAGACATATTCACGCAGGTTTTGGCACTTTTAACATCTTATAGTTCACAATATTTACTGTTTTAAGCTTCATTTAACATTTTATTGGCTTTTTAGTAACTGGAGTACATCGATCCTGCCCTACAGGTTTAATCAATGTCTCTAAAACTGACCCAGCAGAACTTCCAAAAGGTTACTTTGTGACTTCCGTGCCTTGCAAAACACTCGACAAATCAATGCAGTGATTGAATAAAGCTACACACACCTGCTCACAGGCTTCCACACATCCCACATGGTACCTGCTCATTAATTAGCATCATTTATTTAAACTCAAATTACAACTCTCAGTTTTAAACTGAAGCATATTTCAAACTGTTAAAAAAGGATGATGTTAGAAAAAAAAACTATTCCTGGTGAATTATCAAATTACTGAATGTAACTTTCATGGAGCATTGAATTTAAAAATACATCAACCTATAAATTTATTGTGCACACTGAAGGTTATTGTATCTGCATAAACAGATGGTAAATGTAGTCTTAAAAGGAGATTTAAAAGCTAAAACAATAAAAATCCCTGTAAAATCTTCATATCATGTAATCCTCGACCAAACTATTCAAATTTTTCCTGATTCTGCGGATCATTTTTATTCCTCTTTCTTTTCATGGATGAGTTCAGGTTTGTGTTAAAGTTTCAACACAGAAGGTTTTATAATGCAAAGAGACACAGGTGAAGCTTTTAAGAAGCAGCTGCTGCCTCTTTGGTTGCTGCTGAGATGAGACGAGCTGCATCCTGATCTGAGTGAAAGGATGTGATTGGCGAGACGTCATCTGCATGTCTGCACATGCGTGTGTGTGTGTGTGTGTGTGTGTGTGTGTGTGTGCGTGTAATGTAGAAACCTCATTAGCATAGCTATTGGTATGGCATTGATCTCTTCATTCACCTCTAATGAAATGTCTCTCCAAGAGCTTCTCATGAGATGCTGAAGGCAATTTAAGTCGCTTTAACTCCCCTCTCGCACTGTTTACAACAGCGCCATTTAATTTGTTTTTTTTTTAATTATTTATTTATCCATCTATTTGTTAGTTTATGTGTTTATTTATTTGGAACAAGTCAGTTATCATATTTTTCTTTTAAATTTTAATTTTTCCCTCACAGACAAGATGGAACTTATTATGCAAAAATATGCTAAATTATTTAAGCAGTGTCTCCAACTTAAAATAAATAGTTAAATAGTGAAAGATTATCTCCTCTACAGTCCAAAGTTTTGACGTTATATTTGTTTATCCTCTTACATTTTACTGTAGGCCTGTTGTCTCTTATCCTGCATGGAGATGATGCGCAGTGTGTCACACAAAGCGACCTGACGCGTAGACAAAACGACAAAAAGCCTGATCATCAACGTGACCGGGTTAATGCCACATCTCCTGATCAGATCTCAGATTACAAACCGGGCACTAAATCTGTTGTGGGTCTGACCGTCACTTGACAGCATGACGCACGAGTGCCAAACAGTCCCGCAGGAACCACCTTTTATTTATTTATTCATCGCCACATGTCCCACCGATAACGCTGCATCCATCCAGCGCGTCCACTCATCTCCAATCTCTGCGTAATTATTGCTCCAGATGTCCAAAAGTGTGCCGCAAATTATCTCCTGCAATAATTGAATGATAGCTGATTAGAGAAGATGAGGTTTGTGGAAACATAGAGAGGGGAGAGAGAGAGGAGAAAAAAAAATGTTTGGAGTATCTTCACTTCATTTCACAATTCAGTGAGGTTTATACTCAGATTCACACTGTGATAAATGAGTGTGAGGAGAAGCTGCGGATGATTTCCCCTGACATCCTAAAAATGTGTTTCTTCGCTCTCACTTTTGAAAATGAAGATTTGTGCGCTCAGACATTGTGTAACCTCTCAGTCTGTGTCGCAGCTTTTTTTTTTTTTTTTTGTATTTGATATCAAACCTCAAACAATAAAACAAACAAAAAAAAAAAGACGCTTCAACGTCAGGAGGTAAATAAATCTGTTGTTACACTGTTTGTCTCATATTTAATTGCCACCCTGGTGTGTCCTAAATACCCTGAACTGGGACATTGTATTCTTTATCACGTGA
This sequence comes from Thunnus thynnus, assembly GCF_963924715.1. NCBI lineage: Eukaryota > Metazoa > Chordata > Actinopteri > Scombriformes > Scombridae > Thunnus > Thunnus thynnus. The sequence continues at coordinate 16,237,900 of NC_089534.1, forward strand.
CCCGTCAAAGAATTAAAAAAAAAAAAGCTTAATAACCTATCAACAGATGCGCGCGCTGCCACCAAACACAAAACGTTTAGTGCGCAAACCTAATTAGAATATGCAAATGACAGTGCGGGTTATATGGGACTGTTGGGAGCTGCAGTCTGCTAACAGATCAATCAGTTTTCAGTTCTTCTAACGAGAAACTGAATTGATGAATTAACTGATAGATAAATTGGCGAGTTGAGAGTTTATGAGTTTCTGTGACCCTTTTGTTTTGCTTGTAATCTAATGACAAGAAGATGTGTCCTGTGTGTTGTAGTGTTAAAAGATCATCTTTGTGGATTATTATTGGCTTATTTAAGGAAAACCTTTGAAATATAGAAAGCTAAATTATGAAGATGATGTCACAGTGACGAGCAGCGCTGAAATGTCTGAAATTATTATTTAGCTGCCTGGTTTTACTGTCATATGGATGTATTTTGGTAAATGGTATCAAACTTTAATAAATGTATGTATGTAAATATTTTTTATGAGCAACAAACCAGCATTAAGCTGCCAAATCATTGTGATACAAATAATACATCGGACCATAAGAGCCTTACAAGCTATAAGAGTGTTTATTTAGCAAGGTAGGCGCCGTTTTAGTTCATTATTTTCGTTTTTCAGCATTTTTGGTCTGAATAGTTGTTCGCTTACAACTAAATTTCAACACTGACCTCGTTTCATTTGACAAACGTGTTGCAAATGAAGCTGGTTTTCTTCGACTTGAGGGGTTTATCCGGCTGATTGGATGCGAGATCAGATGATCAACGACAGAAACATGAAGAGTTACAGTGAAAGTATAAAGCTCTTCTCTTCTTTCGCTGGTTGATATTTTCTGACTCGTTTTATAAGACGTGACTTCGGAAACAATCGTGTTAGAGCCAAAACCAGATAGTCTAAATGTTTATAACTCTTTATGTTAAACATAAATATAAAATCGTATAAAAGTTAACATCGAGGGTTCTTTTTGGAAATAGGCCTTTATCTATTTATATTAATAGTCTTTTGCTTCTCTACCATCACCAGCTGGAAGAGATTATACTTTTTATTGTTTGTCAAGCTTAGAGACAACCTGTTTATGTTTTTCTGCAATTTCCTGTCAAAAAGTCGAATATTGCAGTTATTTTGTGGTATTTAATTGCTATAAATGACATTATCTACACATTAGTAAAGCTTCATGGGGCCCATGGAAACTTCAGTGTGGAGTCTCCTTTCTTGTGATTGGCTGCCGCATGTTTCCTGTTGAATAAAACGCTGAGCAGTGAGGGGACACAGAGATAAAGAGGAGCATCACACTGCTCATTGCACCAGGGAGTTAAGCTTTTTTTTTTTAAAGGGGGTGGAAAACAAAAAGTGGAATCTCACCGTCATGACAGGGAAGGAGGGAGTTGTGTTTTCAGACACTGAGAATAAGCAGAAATCAGCTTCACAAACCATCGTGAACCACGGGGGATCCCAGCTGCTGTCTCCAGCCTGGAAGATGGCCCCGACGGCGCACCGACGCACCGGCTTTGGGATCCAGGAGCTGCTCGGCCTCAACAAGGAGCCGCCTGCGGCACCGAGGCGGCCGCTGGAGGCTCTGCCGCACAGGGCGCACGTCCTGGCCGCCAGGTCGGCACTCGGACACGGTGCTCTCGGGGTCGGTATGGGTTTGCTGGGACCAGAGGGAATACACTCGTTTTACAGCCAACCTGCTTTTCTGGAGGTGCTGTCAGACGCGCAAAATGTGCACCTGCAGCCGCTGCACAGAGCGGCACACATGGACGCACAGGACGCACAGCACTCCGCCAGCTCGGGTGAGTGTTTTAATAAACTGTAGGTGAAGTGATGTATGTTGTTGAAGCAGAGATGAGAATTATGTTTGATTATTCGGATAAACAATATTATAGCATAAATGTTTACGCACATTTCTGGTGAAGCTCTCAGTCAAAGCGGGTTAAGAAATTATTTCTTGCTCAAATTAATCAACAGAAAAGAGTGCAAGTGTCAAAGATTTCCCGCCCTGTTATTGTTTGGTAATGACAGGTAGAAGAGATTAAAGATTAAATTCACTCAGAGCAAAGAGGTAAAATAAGATTTTTTTCCCCCGCATAAAATATTTGGGGCAAAAATCCACACAGGAAAAATGTAGAAGAGGTTTTGCTACAAATTTTCTAACTTCAAACTCAATTTTGACAATTTTAGAAGCTTTTTTTCGTTATTTCTAATTCTTATTGAATTTTGGACAAATCTGCACGCAAGAATTAATGTGCAGAAATAAATATTTTACATCGAGAAAGCTGTTTTTTATAGAAAGACCTATGTGATTAATCTCTACTATTTTCCATATATTTATATACAATTAATGTATTTTCGCTACTAATAATATTTGAGTTCTCGTTAATAATATTTTAACATTTTTATGACTGTTGTTGATGTGTTTCCTCAGATTCTGATGACATGAGTCTCTCCGGTGATAAGAAATTCTCAAAATCCTCCCTGAGTCAGAGCAAGAAACGAAAGAAAAGACGACACAGGTAAAAACAAACACGACAAATCAAATAAAACACGTTTATTATAATGTTTGTGTAACAGACTTATGATTCAGCACGTTGGGCCTTTATACAAGATGTTAAGATTTAAACAAAATATCACAATTTAATAATGACACTGTTGTAATAAATACTATTATATTTAATATGTTATTAGCCTACAGTGTAAATCAGTATTATTGTGATTTCTTTAGAATATTGTTACTATTTTTTTTTGTCAGTAATTATAACGAATATGTATTAGAGGGAAAAATCATTAAAATCATACCTATGGTAAGAACAGTGAAAATAATAATTGTTTACTGTCATTAATATCTGACTCTATACTTCTAAATGGGCATTTCTTCATAAGAAACTCACTGTGTTTCTCATTTTCTCTTGTATGTACTTAATTCAAAATCCAGTGTTGGAAAATTTACATCAGTTTCTATTTTCCTATATTTCATGTGTTGTAAAAATCATTTGAAAATACAAAATTGAACAAATGTGAAACTATGAAATTAGTATTTTTAAGAAACTCACATTATTCATTGCCATCTGTTCTTCTGTTGTTGTGTCTGCAGAACCATTTTCACTTCCTATCAGCTGGAGGAGCTGGAGAAAGCTTTCAATGAAGCTCACTACCCAGACGTCTACGCCCGAGAAATGCTCTCCATGAAAACTGAGCTGCCAGAGGACAGAATACAGGTGTGTGTTAATGTCTGAGCATTATACAGAAATCAGGTTCTGTCTGTTATCTTTAAATTTTAAGGCATGAATGCATCAATCCTCTTGCTTTCAGACACGAAGTGAGACAGAAAATAATCTTTTTTTTTAAAATAAAAACTGTGTACTCAGTCACATAATTTAGATTAGTGGTTCTCAACCTTTTTGGTGTCAAACCCCCCAAAATGATACACATCAGACCCATATTTAATAAAATGTAGTCTCAGGGATCCCTATGTGAAAGGATTTAGTTACTCCATAACTGTCAATACTGTAGATTGGCAGATTAACAGTGAGGAGTGTGTGAACAGAATAATCATTCTTATACATTCTCTCATTGGACTAACTTCTAGTCAATTAAATAATAGTGACATTAAAATATTCCCCATTTTTCTGGGGGACCCTCTGTAACCCCCTCAGGGGGCCCTAAGGTTCCCCAGACCTCAGGTTGAGAACTGCTGATGTAAATATTTCCAGCAATAGAAGCTTCTTTAACATGAACTCAAAGTTAAAACCAGTTGCAGTGGTAGTTGAGGCCACAAATTCAGGTTACAAAGTGTTAACAGGAAGATTTTTCACACACACACAAAAAAATGAAATAATCAGGTAGAGTCACCAGTCATCCGCTCCATCATCATCTTCACAATACCTTCTGCTTTCACATTAGCAGCCAATTCACCCTCACAGTGTAATTAGTTAATTGAGGAGAACTTATCACCTCTCTGCCTGCGAGAGTCGGGCCGCAGCCCTGAAAATGAAATGATAACTACATAGAAATTAATTAGCACAGGTCAGCGAGCGAGCAGAGGGCTCCGCCTGGCTGCTATGAGCATTTTAATTTCCCGTGATATTTGAGTGCCTGTCTCCCATCGATCGGGCCTGGAAATTAACTTATTTTTCAATCAGCCTCTACGCCCCTGGGGTCACCTCTCGCAGGAAGCACTTCACACACACAAGTGAAGACACACACGCTTTATGCACACTCACACTGTTGCTGTCAAAAAGCATGATTGCTCATCTGAGGCCCATCTTTTTATGAGATGGAGGTTATCATCAGATCTACCTGAATAGCTTTCCAGGCTCTCGGCTTTGATCGTTTTTAATTCCACGCGCACGTACACTCACACACACACATACACACATACACACACACACACACACACGCACACACACACACACACACACTCCCCCTACAATCTCATCCTGCCTCTTTGGCCATTTTAGGATACTCATGTTTTCCTCATCCATATTCACGAGCCTGCTGAGGCTATTACAAGGTCTGGGCTTGGTGGAAATCAATTTAGGCACTTGAGGAGCCAGAAGGAGAATAATGCACAGGCATACTTCATGCACACACACCCACACCCACACACACACACACACACACACACACACACACACACACACACACACACACACAGAAAAAGACAGAGAACAACATATTCTACAGAGGAAGCCATGAAAAAAAGAAGAAAAATACAAATATTAAGCACTGAATTTAAGGGTTTCTGCTCCAAACATATTTGTTCAGCTCACATATTTACATTTAGGGCCCATTAGAGATCAATGGGATGAAGTCTCAATATCAGCTTCTTCATAAACAACCTTTTGTTGTTTTAAACCTCCAGCAGATGTCATCGTTCTACTGACTATTTTTCAACCTGCGCCACAAAATAAAGGGTTCAGAAATAACTATGATTGTCACATCACAGTACCAAACATGTAATCAATGACAAAATGAGAAAGAAATCCTTTGTAGTGGTCTTAGAATAAATTAAAGATCCTCCCCAGAAAGGTTTTAAGACATATTAAAATACTCTTCTTTGAATAATAATTTGTGTCTGATGTGTTTTTTTTCCACAAAAAACATATTTTTGTCATGTTTTGTTCCAGTCAGAATCTGAAATAACTATTTGAAGCCAGACTCTGCAGAACTTAACTCCACACTAGATTTTAGATGTAGCTGCACTGGTCTGTGTGGGTTGAAAGGTATCAGTCTGTTGAATATCAGAGGACATCAGACACAGCTGTGATGTAGCTTAGTGCTCCACAGGGAATGTGAAAGGTATGTTATCACTACTAGCTGACAGGATCTGGATGCAGATGAATGCACACACTGACCTTTATCTAATCCTTATATGACCTTCATCTCCTCAGGTGTGGTTTCAGAACCGCAGAGCCAAGTGGAGGAAAAGGGAGAAGTGTTGGGGCCGCAGCAGTGTGATGGCAGAGTACGGCTTGTACGGAGCCATGGTCCGTCACTCCATCCCGCTGCCCGAGTCCATCCTCAAGTCGGCAAAGGAGGGCATCACAGAATCTTATGCCCCGTGGTTATTAGGTGAGTTGCTGCAGAATTACAGGATGTTTGTTACATGTCAACCTTAGATGGGAAAAGGCCTTTTTCACAGAAGATATTTTGACATGTGACAGTAGAAAAAGCTAAATTAATAATGGCTTACTGGGACACTTGAATAGAACAGAGACATTGTTAATGTTATTAGTAACACCCGTGCTATTCTATTTCAAAATCTGTGCTGTGAAAAAGGCCTATTGTATTATTTATGACCTCTCCAAAACCTTAAATTATATGGCAGCCTGTAACGGACATGTCACAGTTTAAAAAGAAAGATTAATAAGCTTCCTCATAGCAGAAATGTCTAGAGATCGAGTAATATGTAAGTAAGAAATAAATAATAAAGTAAGCATTAAGTCATGCAGCACCATCTTCCATCACTGAGTTTTAAAAAAGGGTCAGAAATACAGAACCATTCAAACGTTTGGACTCACCTTCCCTCACTTGAATGAGAAAATGTGAAACTGTAAATTTGATTTATACTGTAAGTCTTCAAATTCCAATAATCCATATAGATATAAACTCATTTTGTAAAAGAGAGCAGTAAAAATCGCAATCGTTCCCTATTTAAATATAGATATTGAGACTTATTACATTAAAATCCTTAAAGATGGCTGTTGGCTAACAAAATTGATCCAGATTATCTTCAGTCTAACACAGATTAAATTATGGCTTTCTATGTCTTTTGTCTGTAAACCGTTACTTTCATCCCAGATTTTAGTTGCAAAATGACAGATGTGGGTCAGTTTTTCTACAATTTGTTTGCTTTGAAGACGTGTTCTGGCTGCTAGGAGCCAATAAAAGTGTCATGTTGTCAATAAAAGGTAGCAGTCAATACTGTAATAATCCTACTTCATCAGGACAGATTAGAGCAAATCTCCTCTCTGGCCTCATGTCAATTGATTAGTGTAAATCAATTAGGTGGGTCTAATTGAATAAGAAGTCCTATCCATATATCTACTTATCATCCTCTTCCTCTTCATTCTCTTTTAAACTTTATTTCAATGTCAAACACCTCGGCACATGTGACGATTGAAACATTTAAAGGTATTAATACCTGAAATTACACTAGTGAACACCAGAACAATGATAATCTGTGTGTCTCTAACTGGAATAAATGTCTCCTCCTTCCAGGTATGCACAAGAAGTCTATTGAAACCACACACACCTCTCCCGGAAAACCCAGCAGCACGACGCAGACACCGGTCCAGGAGAAACCAGCAGACAAAGGGCTGGAGGAGGAAAACCAGAGCGAGACAAAGGACCCTACGTCTCCATTTTCTAAAGAGGAACTGAGGGAGAACAGTATCGCTGTGCTGCGAGCGAAGGCACAGGAGCACAGTGCGAAGATGCTCGGGACAGTTTCAGACAGAACAAACCACCATGTAACACATAAAGAGGAAGCTGAGGACAAGTTGACAGAGGAAGAGACAGCAGAGGCAGAAGAGAGTAACTGAAAAAGGGTTGCGAGTTACAGACTGATGATGAAATACGTGCAGAATGGAGTTTGTATACAAGTCTTAGAGGCAGAAATATTGTGGTATTGGATGAGTTGAAGCTTAACTGTGAGGTTTAAGTCAACCAATGATATTATTTCTGCCTCCCTGCTCTTAGAAGTATATGTCTGGCTATCCAAAACTCCAAACAGCACAATACATTTTCATGACACCTTTAATAGAAGGCTGAATGAGGCTCAAGCACATTTATAGCAGGTGTTCAGACATGCAGCTGCATTTAACAGATATTTATTTTCTTTTAAAATAAATTGTTAACCCTACAACTGTGTGACATGGCAGCTAATGCAACATTGAGTTTTTTGGAGGCAGAGTGGCAGCCTGGGAGGTTAAAACCCTCCTTTTAGTCAGCATCTTGAGCAAGACACTGACACAGTGTCTGCTCCAGAGCTGCTGATTCAGACCTGACTGTGACCTCCGACCTCTACACGATGACTGATTTCAGTTGAGTAACTGAAGACCACACAGTTGGCACCAAATCCTTCACTTTATATGAAAAGGTTATATCCGTAAAACGTTGTTTTCTCTCAGCTGTTCCAATATTTCTGATGTACATACTGAAAATAAAGTCCAGTAGTTAATACTGTACTATAATGTATAGTTAACATCAATTGTCTGTGTTTGTCTTTGTATAAATGTAACTGTAGCCTTATTAAAAGATATTTAAGCAACACAGCTCTTGTGCAACTCCAGTTCTTACTTTAACTTCTTCTCTTTCTTTTTCCAAATGATGTCGAAATCCAGCTGTAGCGGCATTACAAAGAAAGTGACGGCGTGTACTACCGCCCTTAAACGCATCATTTCTCCAGCCCTCCCTCAACGGAATTTCCAAGTTCTCCACTTTATTGCAACTGGGGGGACTTCTAAAATTGCTTAAAACTTAAGTGTCGGAATTGCATAGAGTGTATAATTTCGTGTTGTAGCTTATTGTGTATTTTCACTGTCAATATGTGGCTGTCCTGTGGATGCACTTCAAAGAACGTCATAACTTTCTTCAGTCGTCGGATCTTGAGATCGTATTTCCATGTTTTGGGTCGAGGGAGGTGTAATGTAGCGGCTTGTATGCCGGAGGCTGCGGGGTTTGACGGGGTTTTGGACCGAGCAGGGCTGCAGGAGTTCTCCGTCTCCAACACTGACAGCTTCTGGGCCGCGGTGGCGCGTCAGAGACTGAGCTGGATCAGTCCTTTCCACACTGCCCAGGACTGTGATCTGAACCGAGGCAAGATCAAGTGGTTTGAAGGAGGAAAGCTGAATGTGTCCGGTAAGGTTATCTTGGTTTGACTGATAATATTTTTGGAAATAAATGTGATAATTAGAATTAAGAAATTGCGATCATTTCAGTCAGATCATCATCGAAGGACAAAGGCTGTTTTATCTCCTTTATTTTAGACAGGCACAATTTCCACTGCTTCCTTGTTTTTCCTTGTTTTTTCCATTTGTTTTTTTTTTTTTAACACTTCTAAATAAAACATCTCCACAGACAGTGAAGGCATCATTATTCAAACAACTGTATGACCTTGAACGCACCATGCTATCGTGTTGATGATGTGGTCAAATATGTGATGATGTGTGTGTGTTTAAATATATATGTGATCTCTTTATGGGCTGATGTAGTGAACTGCCTGGACCGCCACGTGCACACCTGTCCCGAGCGTGTGGCCCTGATCTGGGAGAGAGATGAACCAGGGTCAGAGGTCAAGGTCACCTACAGGTCAGCCAGTTGAATTTAGTTTGTGTGTGTGTGTGTGTGTGTGTGTGTCTTCCTCTTTCATTCACCTCAGGTAGAGCGGTTTATTGATCTCTCTCTGCAGGCAGTTACTAGAGATGACATGTCGCCTGGGCAACCTGTTGAGGCGGCATGGCGTGAGGAAGGGGGACTGTGTCACCATCTACATGCCCTCTTGCCCTCTGGCTGTGGCGTCCATGTTGGCCTGTGCCCGTATTGGTGCGGCGCACAATGTGGTGTTTGCAGGTTTCAGTGCGGAGGCTCTGGCAGAGCGGATCAGAGACGGTGAGAGTGTGACTGACCTGTTGATGCTGTCTGACAGTCTAACATTAAGCATTAATAATAATAACATCAATTAATACAAAACTTTAAAATTTAAAGCTGCCAATCATCAATCACCAGTGAATATTTTCATATTAACCATTGGCTTTAAATGGCTGTGTGTTAAAAGGGTAGTATTGAACACTCAGCAAATTATCACCTGACTACAGTTCTCCTCAACTCTACAGAGCGTTTTTCAGCTCATTGTTTTGTTTCAGTCTCACAGCTCTCATCAGCATCGTTATTGTGCATTTTCAGCAAAAAAAGCTCTGATAAAGCCACTGTACACTACCTGCCCAGCACCAAGCCGCAGACAAAGTTAGCAACTAGCTGGTGAACATAGTGGAGCATTTAAAAGCTAAAGAGTTGGTGGAATCACATTTGTTAAGTGATACAGAAACACAGCTCCAAATTAATGTTAAAGTTTGCTGTATGTGTAAATGGCTGTTGTTTGCATAACAATATAATAATATAATGTTGTGATGATGGTTGTGCTTTTCCTGTTTCACCCAAGTTGCCAAAAACATCAATGAACGCTGCTTTAAGAAAAACTTAAACAATGAACCAAAAGACACTAAAAAAGGGAAAACAGGTGAAAAATGTCTGTGGGTTCGTCACTACGAGCGAGCCATGCCTTTCTTTTTGATTGTTTAAAGTCTTTATCTTTTTAGTATACATGTACTTTTTGAAGGTAGTGCTTATGATGCGATGGGTCACTAAAACAGGTTAGAAAAAATTAGATCAGTTATCAGTTTGTCTCCATGTGAATTTAAGGGAAATTTAAGAATTTTCAGCAGATTTTTTTAAAATATGAAATTAAATAAATAAGATGTATCCTGACATACAGACATTTTTTCCACCAAACTGCAGTTAATTTTTAATCTTATTTGATCTTGTGGGATTCAGGAAGATTGATTGCAGGTGTGGAGTGTCTTAATGGCTGGATTGAAATATTATGATATTATGATATTGTGGGCTATATGATATATTAGGCTCCTTACTTCTCACCTTGTTCTTGGACAGAAATTTTTGATTTGGGTTTTTCCCTTTACGAAGCTGAATGTGTGTTATAGCCTCGTATTTGGTTGTGTATTTATGATATATCGCAAACTCAGGTTAAAATTTTATCTGTTACAAGTACATAGGGTTTGCTAAATGAGATACTTTTACCTCCTGTATTTTCCTACACACAGTATCAGAGTATTTACGTTTGATATTATATTAAAAGGCAGGATGTGAAAATGGCAATAACAGTAAAGTTTAATAAAAAAAGTCAACCTCAGCAGTCTGATATTCTTATTATATAATATTTGTAGCCCAGTCCAACACCGTCATCACAGTCAACCAGGGCGTCAGAGGGGGTAAGGTCATCGAGCTGAAGAAGACAGTGGATGTGGCGGTCGAGAGCTGTCCGACAGTACAGCAGGTGTTTGTTGCCATGAGAACAGAGAATCCTGTCGTCATGACAGCCAGGGACATCGACATGGAGGAGGTGAGAGAGCAGAAAGCCAATCAGAACTTGATTAAGGTATTAACGCCAACACGTAGGGCTTTGTCTGCATCAAGTCACTTTCCCCTGGATAAATAAAGAATTTAAAACACGTTTGTTGAATGTTTGGTTTTTAGTTCGATAAAATTAATTATCAAACCTGTTGGCAATTAATTTTGAGTTGATAAACTAATTGATTAATCAACTAATCACTGAAATTGAAGTTCACTCTTGACCTTGGAGACATCAGTTGACAGATATCTCTTCATAAGGTCCATTAGTAGTTGCTCTTGCTTCCATGACAACTAACTTCTGAGAAAGATCATGTGATACGATGGAAAGCTCACAAACAGCTACTAAGGGATCTTTTTGTGAGATTGCTCTTTCAACTATTCAACTAGTTGTTTCACCACTGATCTTAATTCTAATATTCCTTTCAAAATGTTTGTTTATCTTCTAGCATCTTAAAAAGTTTTTTTTGCTTGTGTTGCATCAATGATGTTTCAACATCAACATCTTCACTGACAATAAAATTTGTTCAGTTGTAGTCTTATCACTTTGCTGAAATAAGAAACGATCTTTAAATGTCACCGTGCCGTGCAGGAGATGCTGAAGGAGGACGTGGTGTGTGAGCCAGCTGTCATGGACAGCGAGGACGTCTTGTTCCTGCTTTATACATCAGGCAGCACAGGGAAGCCCAAAGGACTGGTCCACACTCAGGCTGGATATCTGCTGTACGCTGCACTCACACACAGGGTAACATCAACCACGTCCTGGATTATCACATGTGCAGAATGGAACCTTTTATATTTTTTTTATCATGCACTGTAAAGCTATATGCCAGCGAAGGCCCTGGATGGCCAAAATGTGATCCATAATCCTGCGACTGACCATCTGTAGAGGAAATCTCATCCTGTTCACAGCAGATTACAAAAAACAGTGTTTGGATTTTAGCAGAGTGTATTTATGTAATGTAGTGAGCTCAAGGTATATTAATATATAAAGTGAACAAAATACTGTATCTTTTCTAAGTTTTTTCTCTTTTTATCCAATCATCCCTCCTTCTTATCTCCAGTATGTCTTCAGCTACCATGATGGAGATGTGTTCGGCTGTGTGGCAGATATCGGCTGGATAACAGGACACAGTTACAGTGTCTATGGGCCTCTGGCCAACGGAGGGACCACTGTCCTGTTTGAGAGCACTCCCATTTACCCTGACCCAGGTATGAATGACAGGGCCCGCTTTTCTCATGATCTGCAAAATCATTGAAGTTTGATTCATTCTAAAGATAAAAAAATAGATTTAATGGAAATGCAAAAACATGAAGCACTGTCTGAATTAAAATGAGCACAAAACAGATTTAAGTAAAGAAACCAACTTATCTTGCAAGAAAAATGTTTATGTGTCATATATACAGCTCAGGGCCTTTTAAATTGGTCTTAGTTTGTTGTTGAAATTACATTTTTATTTTATTTAATATATAATTTTATATCCTTTGTAAAGTGTGTTGGCACATGTCCTCTGAGTATTCCTGTCCTTTGCCAGCAGCTCTGCATGCTTGTGTCTCTGTCTATGAATAACTGGTTGCAGTTGAACTTGGACTTGAAAATACCTTCTGTTAAAATTAGGACATTCTGTAAAGACAGGCATCCAGACCACAGTCATCGTATGTGTCACCTTGTTATTGTCGAGAGGAATCTGTCCTTAACAACACTAGTCAGGGTTGAAACAGTCCTCAGGCGTTTATTTCAACCTGATCGCCAGTTTTTGATTCTGATGTTCAGTATCTACTCAGTACCTGCTAACATGGACATCCTTTGTCATTCACAGGAAGGTACTGGGAGACGGTTCAGAGACTTAAGATTAATCAGTTTTACGGGGCTCCCACAGCCATCCGCCTGTTGTTGAAGTATGGAGACCAGTGGGTGCACAAATACGACCGCTCCACCCTCAAAACTCTGGGCTCTGGTACGCCAAACGTGATACCTAAAAATACTATTATGTGCACAAGGTCTCACTATTGAGGGAAAATTTTTTTGTAGCCAAGTTTCTATTTGTGTAGTGTTGGTAATTGGTTGATCAAATTGTAAAGCTGATGATATTATGTCACCCTCACTTCATGTATTTAAGTCAATGTGTCATTTAAACCAGCTGCCTCATCAAATACAGTATGTAAACACACACACACACACACACACACACACACACACACAGTGTAAAGCCACATGTAAAACTACACTGACCATGAACAGTGTTTGTGTCCTGCAGTGGAGGAGGAATTCCTTTCCTCTAAGCGCAAACACGTGTTGATTCAAGCTAGGCTGGTATGACTGGCGCTTCAGTAATCCTCAATATCCAGAGCAAAGTCCAGCACACTGCAAGGAGATCACTGACGTACACACCTGTTCCACTTCAATGTGGAATGATAACACAAAAAACTTAACATAAAGAATGTACACAAATGCCTTTCAATAGGAACACCTTAACTGCTTGATTTTCACCAATTTAACAAATTTTCATGGAAAATAAATTACATATTTGACCAAAATAAGTACACAAAAACAATATATGGTTACTCTAAATGACTTAAACAGTCCTTGTCTTTCTGTAGTGGGTGAGCCCATCAACACTGAAGCCTGGGAGTGGTACCATAGAGTGGTTGGGGACGGGCGCTGCCCTGTGGTGGACACATGGTGGCAAACAGGTAACTGTGAATACATTTAAGTATGAAATTTGTTAGCTTTACTAACAAAATGAGACTAAGCCTGATTCTGTGAGGCTGTACTTAGACACAGCGGTGCTTGCAGGTATAATATTTAACATGCACAGCATCTTAGCATGTTAGCATGCTAACATTTGCTAATTAGCACTGAGCACTAAGTAGTACAGCTGAGGCTGACGGAAATGTCATTAGTTTTGCAAGTATTTGTTCATAAACCAAAGTATTGGACATATTAACATTTTGACCTGATGTTGGCACTAGATGAAAAGTTAAGGGATCATTTAATCAATCCTGAGGTGAATGTATCAAATTACATGTCAAACCATCCAATAGTTGTGTAGACATTTCACTAAAAATCTAAAATGTCAAACTGCTGGTAGCATTAGGGTTCATCCTCTGGGAACCATGAATGTCTGTACTCAACTTTGTAGCAATCCATCCAGTAGTTGTTGAGATATTTCAACCTGGACCAAAGTGGTGGACCTGAACTGACAGACCAACATTGTCATCCCTAGAGCCATGCTGCTAGCGTGACTAAAAATACATTGTCATCAAAATGGCAACTGGTTCTGAGACTTGATTAGATTTTCATGTTTGATTTCCTAAAATGTAAATCTAAAGTGTCCTTTTCTGACTTTGAACGGACACTACTGCCACCTATACTGTCCAAAAACAAACTATATCCAGCTGTCTGTTCAAAACAGCAGAGATTAAGTTCATAAGCTTGCCAATATTCAAACCACAGTCTTGGTTTCACAGTTGGTTCACATTAATGCTGAAAGAATTAGTCAATGGATCAATGAACACATCAGCATAAAAACCAGTTGGGCCATTTGTCACATCACAGTCATCTGATGTTTTTTACTAACCCTGTCTTTAAATGACTAACATCATTAAATGCCACCTACATAAAACACGTTAAATATGTTTTTGACTTTAGGGACACTGTGTTTAATGCTTAAACTTGAACTGTTCAGTATTACAACTGTTGCATTTTTATCAGACTACATTTTGCATGCTTGAGATTATGCAATGCAGCTGGCAGCTGTATCAGTGTTGGAGGAATTGAAACAGTTCTTCAGCCTTCATTATTCAGTACAGTGTGTTTATGGTTACTTTACTGTTATACAGTTTTCTCTGTACTTTATGCCTTGCCTACACTTAGTGGATCGCGCTGTGTTCTTTAATTAATTTGTAATATCAAAAGCAATTAACCACATCAAATTTGTATCTCACTTTGAACTTGTAGAATTAAATCGGGTTCGTTCCTGATGCTGTGAGTCTTAGCAATAGTATAACAATAACAATAATAAAAATAGTATTCCACCAGTTGTTTGCACAATCACAGTCCCTCCACAAATGGCATTTAAGTTCACGAACTCTTCCTGCAACTTAGCCACGTATGCAGGCCCATCCATCAGTCTTAAAGGGGAGAGAAGTCAGCTCCGTCCCTCCAACAATAACAGTTACATAACATCATGAATGTGTTTGTGCGTGCGTGTGTGCCTGTGTGTACACACATACGCAATACTACAGTACATGGGTGTGTACACTCTTTTCTCTCTCTTAAACACACACACACATACATAAACACATGCATAAGGAGAAGGAAATTTTCAATCCCCTCTGGACTCTCAAATCAGACCAGATGTTTTCCTCTCAGAGTTCAACGTCCGATTTCAGGAGCAGTACAGTAAACTAGAGGCAGGAACTAAATCTCAGAGTTAACCTCTTTGTCCTCAAAATTGAATAACAGTCAACACCATGTAGAGATAACAATAACTTCTCCCTATTTCCCTTGTCTCTCAAAATTGGCCCACACAAGCCAGTTTTGACCGCAGATCATGATTATATCTGCCAAAAGAGCCACGTCACAAAATGGATCATGGATGTCTGGAGAGACTTTATCTACTCCCTCCTGTCAGATGAGTCTCTTTAGTGTAGTTTCTAGAAAGACTACCTCTTACCAAAGCAAAATGAAAATGTTTTCCTGGATTTGTCTCCATACAGAAAAATAGAAAATATAATTGTATTTGTAAAAACAGTTTTAGAGTTATCATAATATTGTCTGCTCTATGATTATGTCACATAATATCAGAGTGAAAAAGAAACTATATACTGTAAACTATACTGACTTCATCGTGTAAATACCATAATTACAGTAATTGCAGTAGGTGCGACACACCAGAAATGTCCTATTCCGCTACCAAAGTAGCTTATGATCGGACATAATGACAACATGTTTGAAATCAGCTGATTTTGCTAATAAAATCAAATTTACGGATGAAAACAGGACCCGACTGACACGATGTGTTTCACCCTCAGTCCTTCCAAATTAGATTGAGTAATGACCAAATGGGGCAAAGCTTTGTTAATTACCATACAAATGGCAAATATCTATAATTAATTGACGATAATTAAACATCAGAGCATCATGAGCTTGAGAATTACGGACACAGATATGACCCAAATACCCTACTTCAGTAAAAAGGATTATGTTATTATGTTATGTTATTTTCCTGGACCAGTGTTTCCAATTAGGACTAAGTGGCATTATTCATAATTGCCATTTAGTTGATCTGGGAGCAAGTAGCCTGTTTAAAGAGGAAATTAGATTTTGATCCGCTGTTGGCATACGGCCTTGATGTTAGATCATACAGGACCAGAGAAGTGAGAGGATGCAGGAGGACACGAGGTTGAAAAGCTTTGTGGCATCTAACAGCAAGAATTAAGGAAAATAAAAATGTATTTAATATACAGTATCTTAGTATTTACATGTAAATTCTTACTTTTAAGCATTAATTTAAAGGAATAGTTTGACATTTGGGGAAATACATTCATTCTCACAACTGTGCGCTATATAAAGCTACAGCCAGCAGTTGGGTTAGCTTAGCTTAGCAAAGATACTAATTACAAAACAAAAGTAAATATTGTCAAAACCTTCATCCTATTCAAACTTCTTTTTCTAGAGAATATTTTTCCTCCATCCAACAAAATAATAAACCAACTAAGGTAACAAAATCCAAGCTAGGAGCCAGGCTAGCTGTTTCCCAGTTTCCAGTCTATGCTAAGCTAAGCTAACCAGCTGCTGGCTGTAGCTTCATACTGAACCGATATGAGTGTGGTATCGATCTTCTCATTAAACTCTCGCCAAGAAAATGAGTAAGCATATTTTCCAAATGTCTAACTATTCCTTTAACATTTTTAAAACATTAAAAAGTTTAGAAAAGGCTCCTCCGAAATGTGTTGATGATTTTTTGGGGGGATGGGATTTTACTCCAAAAGTGTCACAGTTAACTACAGTTGATTTCAATGAGATGCCAGTTACTAATGCTATTGTGGGATCATCTGTTGTGTCCTATTTAAAAACGGGTCCCCTCTGCTGCTTCCTTCCACTGTTACCATCAACACCACCAGGAGGATTAGCAGTCCATGACGTCCAGGCAAACCTAATTGCATTTAATTTACTTAGTATGGCTGTAATTCCACAATCTACATCTGTAGCAATGAGAAGGGCTTAAACTAGCTGTTAGTTGGCTCTGTCATTTACTCTCTCCTCTGTCCCTTTCATTTTTCATTTCACTAGTTTCCACTCTGCTTCACTGCATCTTCAGTGCTGTGTTTTAGCAGTTTAAACTTGTTGGGGTTACTCTAAATCTGTATTTTCCTAACACAGCAGTTCTTTGTCTTTGTTGTGGGTGTTAGCACTATGAAACTGCATATATGAATGTAACATCTTTCAAATCCTTATCAGACTATTTCTATTTACTAGCTAACTTTCTTTAATTGCAAATAATTTTCTTTGTGTTTAAATGGTAAGTCTGATGATATTCAATATTTTTCTTATCAAAAATCCAATGAAAAGACCAAAACCAACAATGAATTGATACTAATAAGTATTTCCTGTAGCCAGAGTCTCATATATTTTATTCCTCTGTGCCATAGACCTCTGTTATTGTTCAAAATCTATTAAAAACACATTAACAAACCACACAGGTTGCACTAGATGACATGCTCTTTCATTACCATGAACACATAAACTATAGTGTATTTTGAGTCAATGCCACATACACCGTCCTGCTACCGGAAATACTCACTAGAGCACCGAATGTGTATTCATACGCTGATGAAAACAGTCCCTAATAAATCCACTATTTATTCTAGTATCTACTATTACAGTGCCTAGCTGTGTTAGGAAGTTATTTTGGCTTTTTAAAAATAGGAAACTATACATTTGTGACTTGTTTTTAAAGACTTACGTCTTCAGGAGAAACCTATGGGCTTGGAGCTGAGTGCCACAGACAAAGCAGGGAAGTCAGAAAAAAAGTGAAATTGAGAAAATTATGCCTAACACATTGTTGGTTTTGTTCTTTTCATAGGATGTGTTGTCAGTATGGAAAATATAGATTAACACAAACCTGATAATCTGCTTCGCTTTGTTCTGTGTTCTCAGAGACAGGTGGCATCTGCATCGCCCCAAGGCCATCAGACCCCGACGCAGAGATTGTCCCAGGAATGGCTATGAGACCCTTCTTTGGCATTAAGCCAGTGCTCATGGACAGTGAGGTGTGGGGCTCATCCCGGCGAGTGTGCGTGTGTATGTGTGTGTGTGTGCGTTGCGTGCCTGAAAATGTTAGATGGCTGGGAACGGCCCGGATGGAGGGTCAGATTTGGATTATGAAAATACTCACCAGCTGTGTCACTTTTGATACCCACCCTGCTCCCACCCATCAGTCCCACTCTGTGCGTGTCAAACACCCTATTAAAAATCTGTCGTACCACTTTGTGGCTATTGCGGTTGCTTTTCCTCTTGATATGCACAGATTGTGTAGACAGTTGGAGTGCTGTCTCTCAACTGATCCCTTCCTCCCTCTCAACACAAACACACACGCAGCATTTTGAGAGCCACAACAAACGGGTTTAATGAGGCATCTAGAACACTGCAAATGTGCCTGTTTTCCTTTTGTATCAGTGTCCTCTAGTTTCTCTCATTAATCATCAAGTACACTGATGCCGGAAATATTATGCATTGAATAATATGAAGTCACATTAGTACAATTTTTAATAACACTTAAACTCTTAGTGGAGTATTACTTGTAGTAATGGTATAGATTATTTTCAAATTCTTATTGTGTTGTTAATTTTTTTTTTTTGTCTTTTATTGATGTTTTCTTCAGGGGAAAGTGTTGACTTCAAACGACACATCTGGAGCTCTGTGTATAGCTAAGCCTTGGCCTGGTATGGCCCGAACCA
Organism: Thunnus thynnus; assembly: GCF_963924715.1. Lineage (NCBI taxonomy): Eukaryota > Metazoa > Chordata > Actinopteri > Scombriformes > Scombridae > Thunnus > Thunnus thynnus. The sequence goes on from NC_089534.1 coordinate 16,256,542, forward strand.
TTCATAACAACCACCAGAGATTCATGGAGACCTACTGCCAGCTGTACCCTGGTAAAGTCCAACCTGTTCAAGAACAAAATGTCTGTTTTTCTGGTGCTTCTTCATTTCTCTGGTGGACTGTTAGTTCTTTATTGTAAGGTCACAATCACTAAATCCTTCTTTCTCTGTCCTCATAGGTTACTTCTTTACTGGAGATGGTGCCTATCGCTCAAAGGAGGGGTATTACCAGATCACTGGTCGCCTTGATGATGTCATCAATGTGAGCGGTCACAGGGTTGGCACGGCGGAGATAGAAGATGTAGTGGTAAGATGAAGTTATTTTAATGTCTTTGAGTATTCACAGGATGACATCTTTTACAGTTTAAAAGGTTTTAAAGGTTTTTTGATCCTTTCCACCAATGTTTAGCCGTTCATATATGTCTTTTTCCAAAGGTCAAGCAGTTTAACCTTAGTCATGATCCTGATTGTTATTTCTGTAACAGAATCAATGTTCTGCAGTGGCTGAATCTGCTGTTATAGGCTACTCACATTCCATCAAAGGAGAAGGTGAGCATGAATCTTTCTCAGTGTAATTCAGTCAGAAAAAATGTGCACCCCACATTATGAATGGCTTAAAATTGAAAATGTCCGCTGACAAAGAGAGTAAAGAGAGTTTCCTCTCTCTTTGCTTTTATAGGTGTGTATGCCTTTGTGGTGCTAAAAACGGATGTGGATATCCAAGAGGCGGACGTGTCTGCACAGATTAACAACAAGGTAAACAAAAAGATCGCCAAGTTTGCCTCTCCGGACTACATCCAGGTAATTCAGTTCCACTGACTTCAAACTGCAAAAAGACATTTCAGACTATCTTGTACTTAAAATCTTTACATTTTTTGGTCATTCCCACAGTTTGTGCAGCGTCTGCCAAAGACACGCTCGGGCAAGATAATGCGCCGGGTGCTGCGGAAGGTGGTGGAGCACGACTTGAACGGGTTGGGTGACCTCAGCACACTGGATGATCCTGCGGCAGTACAAGAGATTATCCAAGGTCACAATGATCTCTGTAGTAAACAACAACCCTGATGATGTGTTTCCTGAAACCTGAACTATTTGACTGCACACAGACATTCGTTTCTTTAACCAGATATGTGCTGCTGTAGCAAAAATGAGTTTAAAGCCCATGTATGTTTTGTTTTTATTGTACTTATTGTACTTGTAAGTATAAAATCAGGTAAACAAGTCTTAAAAATCGTACGAATAATCCACAGAAGTACTCTGCTTTTGATAGCAGTTACAAAGAGCTGTGAACATTATATATTTTTATTACAGTGCAACTAATAACCAATATAGTGATTGTAAACATAACGGAATAAACAAGTTTTCACCCACTTAAGGCCCTGCTTTTCTGAATCTAAAGTGTCCTTTCTCTTTCCCGATTTGTTTTCATGATTGTTGAATTCATACTCACAATTACATAATTATCCAAACCGTTCATTTGGCAAAGTCTTCATGTCCACAACATTTTAGTTAAGCTCTGCTTCCTGACCCACAGGCTTCCTCCAGACCATCAATCATTTTTTTAGAAACAGAGTTGAGCTTCCACCCGTTTTCTTAAACTCTTATTTAACCAAGCAAGCTTTTGAAAAATGTTATCATCTTGAAAGGCCAGTGGATATAAACAACATAAATACATTCAGACTGGACGTGTGGAGTTTATCACCTCAACTGGAGCAGTTAGTTATTTAGGAATCGAGTGTTTTCTGTCTTCTCCCACACTGACACTACCTCCGAGTCCAAGATTTCAAAGAGATGTTGTGGCTTCTTCTCTGAGATTGAGGCTCCCGCTGGCGTCTTTTAACTTAGTTAACTCCCATCGGCCTCCTCCGCAGAGTTTCAGCTGGACATCATGGTACTGCGCGAAACAGAAAAATAAACGGAGTTAATACCTTGACAACTGACAACTGATGCACTGACAAAAAGGTTCACAGAGGTTCATTGAATATGATAATTTCTTAGCATTTAGCAGAACAGGGCATTTACAGAAATTATAATTATACACATACATATACACATCAAAAATGATAAACAAGTGTAATTGCCAAATTTCTTGATTATTGTAATTCTGCTAGTTGTTGGATCTTTTGGTGCCAAACGGCCATTTTTTGAATTCCATGGTGGTCAGGGAGGTATAGTTTGCGTGTATTCAGCTTACCTTTTCCAAGCTGCTACGGTGTCCCAGACTGACCAAAGTCATGCCGAGTTGTTTACATGTTCGGTACAGCTGTGCCTCCGCCTCCTCAGTCAAAGCGCTGGTGGCCTCGTCCAACACTGCAAAGAAATAAAAACAAAAGCAATCCATTCAAGAAAGCGGTCGTCACCTCTAACACAAGAGGACAAAACACATTTACATGTTTTACCACCAAAGCTAAATTTATTCTTTTACCTGTTCATTAATTCAAAAATTCTGGGCAGCCGCAGCTCCTCTGAAAGTACAGTCTCAGAATTGTTAAAGGTCTTTATTCCTGAGAGGCTTTCATGAATACTTAGCAGAGCATTAGAGGAACATACCTGCATATTTAGGCTGCAGGTAGAAGAGTCGTGCAAAGCAGAGACGCTGCATTTCTCCTGGAGACAGAACATCGTACCTGCAGAGAAAAACTAGATCAGATTCTGATCTAGATTTTGTGGCACATTTGAAGAAGTGATGTGTCACTGTGACCACCGCACAGCAACACATAACACAAATATTTATTGTGTATCATTCTCGCATTTGCTCTCACCAGTTCCAATCCACTTTTTCATCCAGCCCACCTGTCCGCTTCAGGATACTGGACTGCAACACAGATATCCAGTTCGATTCAAGACCAATTGTTCAAATTTAAAATTCAGTTAATGAATCATGAACAGACACAGCACTAAAACAAATAAGGATTTTAGTTTAATACAGCAGACTGTAGGAGAAATATCACTCACCACCCCAGCTAACTCCAGGAACTTAACAATTCTGTCATCGTCCACTGACCCTGAAAAAAAAAAAAAAAATCAGTATTCAATTACTCCAGTGAATTTATGGGGCAGGATCAACACAAAGCTACAAGTGAAAACCAAGACTCAAGTTAAATTTTTATTATAAATGTTGCTCTGTATTCATTCACTTCATTACAGCATTAATCTGCTGTATCCATGGTTATTTTTACAAGATTATATAAACTTCAAAATTATTTCTTAGGCAACAAAAAAAACTGCTGTGCTAGAACTGCTTTAATCAAACAATATAGTGTTTTAAGGAAACCTTTAAAAATATAGTATTTCTTGAAGTTGCCTGTTGGACATTTAATTGCTCTAGGAGTCCAAATGAATCCATTAGTCCACACTCTTCAACAATATGTTGGCTAAACTGATGGTGGTTCACGTGAAATACATTGTGTTTATTTGCTACATGCTTTTTTGTGCTTTTATTCATACAGTTAACTGTTGGGTGACAGTGAAACTTGATACCTGATGCAGGGTAAATATCCTTCAGTGGGTAGATCACCTGTTGGAAGAGGAGAGTCCCAGTCAAATCATCGTTTAGTCTTTTATTATTTTGGTAAATTAGTATATTACCTATACATGTATACTTATTATTAGACAAGTTACAGGCTCTATAGAGAAACAACCCTTGAAGAAAAGCAACATGAAAGAAGAGAGCTACCTGTTCGCGTAGTGTGCCATCTGTCAGATATGGTTTTTGTGGCAGGAAGAGGGTTCCTCTGGGCCCAAAACATGTTGTCATCTGGACAAAACCTGAGGGGAAAAAAAATACAAAACAGACAGAAGCAGACAGTTGTTATGAAGCTACTGATGTGTCCCATATCTTACAAAGATTAATGGGAGGCTCTCAGTATTAGAGACATTTGTCATTTTTTATACATATCCACTGATCAGCAACTGAAAAGAATTTAGGATGTGCACATCTTTCCTCTTTTTTTTTTTTAAATACATACAAATATTCAATTCAGGGATATTTATTGTGTACTAAACTGGTCACGATTTCATCTGTGAACTAATATTAGTCATTCAATCAAGCTGAAACATTTGGCCCTCCATCCTTTTTTTGCCCTCTCACCGCTGTGTGCCTCCCAGAGCCGGTTGAGGACCCTCAGGAGAGACGTCTTGCCGGTCCCTGTGTTCCCCACCACCAGCAGATGTGTTCCCTGACTGATTTTCAGACTCAGATCCTCCACCAGCAGCTCGTCTGAATAAGGAGATTTGTATGAAAGATGGTCCAGGATGAAGGCAGTATCCGCAGGGCCTGCGTGCACATTGAAGTCACTGTGTGGAAAGATGAAATACATGTTTTTTTTGTTGTGTTCTCATTCCTGCACAAGTTTAATCTAATTTCAGCCACGTTTGCATTCTCTTAACATGCAGCCTGACGCTTAAATTCTCTTCATTTTACTTTTTTTTTTTTTTTTTTAGCAGAGAATGATGTGAAAGTGCTCACACAAACCTGTCAAAGTCGTAACATTCCCCCGACGCCGGGTCGTAGTCGCACTGCTTGTGTAGGATGTCATCCATCACCTCCCTCAGCTCTCCGATCCTGACCAAAACACACACACAAACACACACACACACACAGATTTGGTGAAAGAAAGCTGGATGGCATGCACAAACGCTGCTGTCATCATCTGTCCTACATAAGGTGAATTTAAGTATGCTGTATGATACCTGTGGGTGTATCCAGCAACATCTGACAGAGTGGTCGACAGGTCTATTAGCTGCGAGAAGCCATTTATCAAATAGATGCACACAAAGGCGTTCTGAATATGAACGAGGAGAGGGAGAATCAGAGTACAGAGTGAAAGGTTATTACAAGAGGAATGAGAGGTCACAGCAGCAGCAGCAACAAGGCACATTGGAGAACAACATGAAAGAGAGACAAGAGGAATTTAATACTGGGCGTAGGTGATACTTTAATATGCTTGTCTACGTGAAAGTATGAAGCTACTATAATACTTCCTCAGACATTCAGAGGTCAGATCTCTGTCTAACAACAGACATTTGAACTCAGCATGAGTTGTTTTATCAGGAGAGAAAGCTTTTACTGCCACCTAGTGGTTAAATTAACACACATTCATACCCTCTGCCATCTCTCAACTACACTTTGTGTATTATATACCTCTTCATGATATAAATTTATATTTTTATTCATGATTTATGAATAGTTTGAACTTGTGTACTTTATAGTATATACATATATGCACCAGTTGCCCTTTGGGGACAAATAACTGGGACTGAGGCAACATTCACACTTCTACTGACTATACACAAATCAAACATTATCTTTTTTTTCTTGAATTTCTCAAGAAATGCAAGTTCTGAGAAATGGAAGAAGTAGAAAAAAAGCACAAAACAGAAAGTAGTGCGACATGCCTACCTTGCTGATAAGTGCGCTGAGTTCACCAGGAGTAAGATCATCATAGATACCAGTGAAGATGGGGATGGCGATTATAATGTAACTGAGGAAACCTCCGAGGTAGTCAAAAGTGTTCACCCCAACTGAGAGAGGAGAGGTCAGAGGTTAACTCTACAAGTTTAATCAATGTGACGTGTGTGTGTGTGTGTGTGTGTGTTGTTCTTACTATAAAGCCAGAGCTCTTTGTTTATTAGATTCTTTTGAGTTTGCAGCAGAGCCTGCAGTCTTCTGTCAGTCCTCATGTGTTCCACTTTACCAGATCTACAAACACAGATGGCAGAATTTGTTACAACCTGCTTTAAATCAAAGATCGATGGGAATTGTTTGTTCAGGAACTTTGAGATAGTGCCAGATACCCTACTTTCTTTTTTAAACATGGGAAAGTAGAGTTTCTGTGTAAGTTCTATGATTGTCTAAACCTTCTGGCAATGTCAGTATATTTTCCTTTGCATTTGCAGACATGAAGCCAGAACACAATAAAATACATGACAAAATGTTGATCCAGTTCTTTAAATGATGTGCTTGTGCCTCACCTGTAAAAAGCTGCAGACTCTGCGTTGACACGGATCTGCATGTGCTTGAATCTGCAGATACAAAAACATTTTGCTTCTGTAAAAGGTTTTTGGTTTTTTTTTTGCCTTAAATCAACACTTGAGCTTTCAATTGTTTCCCCTTCAACACAAAATCCTTCAGCCAACACCAAAATTTTTCATCTTGTGACAGATTCAATTACATTTCTCCTTCAGGAAAAGACTTTCATAGCTGACGCATATCCTGTGTTATTTCCTGAAGGGCAAAAAGAACTGGGCTAGGTCAACAGATACTTCCTCTTAACAAAAGACTGGTTTCCTTGACAGCAAACACTGGAATTACTTCTATCAAATAAAGCTGGCAAAGCACTCAACCACTGTGTTAAAGTTCAGAGGAAACACATGTCGACTGGCCATTTAAAATCAATCCAGCTGTTCTCGTCTGTCAGCACAAATTGTTATTTACACAGACACAGTGATGTCTATACACTATGTACATATATTGAACATACCTGAAGTCTCCTTCCAGTTTTTCTTGCTCAAACAGAGTCGACACAATTGGCCCCATAAGCATTTTGTTGGAAATGGTCCCAATCACAAAGTAGCCAAAGATACTCACAGGGCCGATCCAGCCAGTGCTGCAAAGTAAGGTAACGTCATTTACGTATATACCACATTTCAAACACAAAGTGATCCATATAAGGCATAGAAATGCTTTGAAATAACACATTAAGGCAATGACAAGAAGGTAGTGGGTAATGGGTAGTGCTGAAAATTATATGTAAAAGGGGGACGCTGATCATTTTTGACAAATGTCTCAATTTACCTTTATGTGCTTTCCTCAAGCTCAAATAATATGATACTCATCATAAGAGAACATCACGCACGCCTCTGATAATGCAGCAACTTCTGAGTGTGTTTGTAAATACTTGTATGATCGTGATGTATGAAAGCGTGTCACATGTTGCCACGATACTCTGCAAACTCACCTGTGAAAGCATTGGTAGGTGTAGTAAGTCAGTGTGAACGGTGACACGATCAGACGACTGGCCATGGTGCTCATCTGCTTACACAACCTCTCTGTATCCTGACTGATTCGCTGGTCTCTGCAAGTCAGACAGAAACAAACACAAAGAATTTAATTGACCATATTTAATATTCAAATAGCCACATGATATGATACAAATTCTTACTTTTAATATAGTTACAAATATGTAAACTGCTGATGAATTGAAATGGTATCTGTGTTTATATTCTGAAACAAACACAAAAAAGAAGAGGAAGAAAAAGAAGAAGAAGAAGAAGAAGTAGAAGAAGATGATAACGACTTATGGGTTATTGTTTATATTCTGAAACAAACACAAAAATAGAAGAGGAAGAGAAAGAAGAAGAAGAAGAAGTAGAAGAAGGTGTTGACGACTTATAGATTATTGTTTATATTCTGAAACAAACACAAAAATAGAAGAGGAAGAGAAAGAAGAAGAAGAAGAAGTAGAAGAAGGTGTTGACGACTTATAGATTATTGTTTATATTCTGAAACAAACACAAAAATAGAAGAAGAGGAAGAAGAAGAAGAAGAAGATGACGACTTACGGGTTATCTATGTCCTCTCTGAGTACATTAAGTGTGTAATAGACTCTGCCCTGGAAGTACGCTGTGTGGAGGCTCTCAGTTAGCGTCTTCCTCCAGCTAACATACATCTGATTGCAAATGTACTGGTCGAGACTTTTCAACTGGGAAAGAGAAAGAGAGGAAGAAAAAATTGCATATGAGGAAAAAGAGAAAATTAGACATGATGACCTTCATGAAACACAACATATGAATATTCAGAGCTGTTGGTAGTGAACAGGCCTTTTGTTAATTTAAAAGTCAACCTGCATATAAAATATCTCTTTTCTTAGAATAAACTGAATGTTGTAAAAGATGTTTACAATTTCTCAGGTTCAAAATTCAAAGTGTGTACAGGCAATAAAACTTGATATGTCAGACTGCCCTGACCTTGTAAAGGTCATTCTGTCAACTATACCAGCAATCATAAATGAAATATGATGTCATACGATAAAATAAACAATGAACTTAATCATTGATAAGTATTCACCCACATGTCTCTATCATAATTAGGAAATTTATCTGCATACACACATCATCAATGATTAAGTAAATTGCTACCTGTATTTTACTGTGTGGCAGTTATGACAGTAGTTTATCATAATTGGGACAATTATCTGTGGAAACTACTGTTGTACTTTGTTCATGTACAATTACAAATTTAATATAATGGAAAGAAGATTGTGACTGTGGAAAAGCTCTAAACAGTGATAAAAGTTTATACTTTTATGAATAAATTGCTGTTCCTAACATACAGTATACACAGACAGCAAAAAAAGCTGCTATAAGATATTAAAACTTTGAGGAATCTATACGACGAGGTGGATTAATTATCTCTGAAGTTTTGGTGAAAAATTATTGGGATGTTTAAATCTTGTCTCACGCAAGGATAACCAACATTTTATAACCTCAGCTATAATTTGATTGCTAACATAACAGTATCCAAAAATGCTGTTAAAGTGCAGTGAGGTAGCTCAACTTCTACCATCTTCTATTGTTACATCAACTTACTGTGGAATTGAGTAAAATGAGCACCATAGCTGTGACCACCAGATTCTTGAAACCTGAGGAATCTTTGTCTGCCAGCACATTGTAGAAGTGACTGGGGAGGACACCTACTTGGTAAATGATCAGCTGCTCTGATGGTAGGAAAAAAGACGTGTTAGCGCATTGTTAGGAGACAGTTCAAACAGACACTTGTAAAAGAATGGAAACATTAACATCAAGCAATACTTTGAGCTAAAGGTCAGCAGCAAAGAATAGTAACATGATAGCAAGTTCACAATAGTAAGCACTCTGCTGGCATCGGAGGTGCAGCTTTACAATGCCACACATAGCATTACCCAACATGTCTCATGATGAGGATTCATCAGTGTGACAAAAATAAAGCTTACACTTCATTAACAGCCATTTTGTAGCTAGCTTTAACTGATGTTCACAATAGTAAGCACTCTCTCACAATAATAACTTGTGTCATACTTCTCCTCTTACACAGTGTTTTGTAACTGCAGGCAGTTACCTGTCAGAGTGACGCAAAGCAGCGTCCCAAACATCAGGACATTTTGACTCGTCCATGATGGGAACAGGACCTTCTGGATGCTGCAGAACCTCTGTACAAACCTCCAATCTAATTTTGGTCTGAGTAATGCAGAGAGAGATAAATGGACAAATGTACATTAGAAAAGTGCAACATTTGAATCCTGTGCACCAGGTACCTACATGCATGTAAAGTGTGATGTTGAAATTTTTCTGTTACTTTGCTATCAGTCACTTACACCATTTCTCCTCATAATGCAATAGCCACATTAAAACTAATTGCAGCAAAGCACAGTGACTGACTAGCCAATACAAGGTTGTATTGTACATGTTCTCTGATTTTTCTGTCTCCTTGTAATTCTAGCATGGAATAAACAATCACATTAGAAAGGTTTTACTGTGTGAAGGAAGGACAGTGATCATTATCTACACAATAAAAGTTGAAAGAACATTTCGAGGTTCATGAAATTAGCAGATCAGTTGTTTAAAACCCTGCTGTCTAAGCTAAGTTCGTAACATCCGTGCAGACTTAAACGTTACATCTCTGTCAGCGTCTCTGCAGGTCAACTGTAAGTTAACTGACTCCCAGTCTTACCTTTGTGTCCTTCTGCCATTTAATTTTTCCAAACGAGGCATCTGCGCTGGTGGCAGAGGACTACTACTTATATTTTTCCCTGCTAAACTTCACATTTACTGTTTTTTTTAACCAGCTAGTCGCGCTAATTTTAGACCAACTTAAAACAGCCAAAGAGAAACGACAGTGAGTTAGCGAGCAGTTGCAACAGTTAGCGATGGGAATAACGAACTAATTTCTACAAACTTCGCAAAGACGCTACCCTTTTTATACTTTTCACGGAAATATGAGTTTAAATGTTTACTAACTCTAGCATTACCTCTTCCTATTTAGCTGCTAGTCTGCTGTGTGTACGCCGATTGTTTTTTCCTAGGACGGCAAAGTCATGACCCGCCCTACTCTGCCTCTGATTGGCTAGTATTCGTTGCTGGGTTCAGAGCGGTCAGGCATGAGGAGTACGATTCGTTAGAGTTAGGGTAAGAATATCAGGATAAGCCAATCAGAGGCTGAGTAGGGCGGGTCGTGACTTCGCCATACTAGGAAAAAAATATTGCCCACTGTATTATAGAAGTTAATGTTTTGGTAGGTAAAAGTAAAAGTCTGGACTTCCGGTTTACCCGGTAACCCCCGATGTTTCAAAATAAAGCTCCCAAAACCCCAGACCCCAGAAATGGTTGCTTTAGGGTGTGGCTACGTTGTGATTGACAAGTCGCTACCACGGTAACTACGTTAGATAGGTAACCTAACCAAGGCGTAACTCCAGAATCACAGAGTATAGGCGTAGTGTCGCTATTTCAGTGTGTTTTCAGTTCTTTAAAGTTAATTGTAACATTTTGGTCACCTTTAAAGTCTTGTTTGGCGTTTGGGTGTACTAAAAGACCCTCTAATGAGTTGGATGTTCAGTTTTTCAGTAAGTACATTTTGTTTTAATGGTTTTAAGCCTGTTTTTCGCTAGCAAAAATAGCGTTAGCATTAGCATCATCACAGTTAACCATAGACTGTAAATGAACCATGCTAACCAAGCTAGCAGTAAGTCATTTCTCATCACTTCTGGCTCCAAAAATCCATGATGACGGTCAGAACTTGAGGTTCCAAGAAGGGAGTCCACAAACCAGTGGGTGATGTCAAGGTGGCTGTATCCGTTATTTTTTTAACAGTCAATGGCCTAAACTTAATCAAACCGTAACTGTTACCGTGAGCTGTACAGCACGTTATACATTTTAACCAATCAGAAGCCAGGGCTCACTGCAATCATTATTCTAATTAAGAATACAACAACGAAACTGCTTGTTATCTTACCGAATCAAATACAGCAAAATTTAAATAATTTACAAGTACTGTATGTTTCTATTGTATAAATGGCTTTAACACATTTCCTCTTGACGACAATTATAAATATAGCATTTCAAGAAATTAGAAAGTTAGCTTTCTCCAAAACGTCTTTTTCAAACAGTGACATAAGGTCTACTCTACATGTATGTCTGAAAAGATAAAAAAATATACTATGACACTGGAAAACCCAGGAGTTACTGTTTCCAATGTTCAAGGAATTAATACATAATAAAAAGTCAGTTTAGTCACTTTTAGTGTCCTGTCAGTACTATTCTAGAGATAATATGAGCCACATCTGGACACCGAGAATGAGGATATTAAAACAACTTGGAGATACACAAGAAACTCTAAAATAGAGCTTGAATAATATCTAATCATGTAACAACTAAGTAAGAAAGAAAATGTTTCCATGTTTTATAATGGTGAAAAAAAGCATTTTCATCCATATACAGTATATGGTCCTCTTATTCATGCCCGGTTAAGTTCTTGTTGAGTATTACTGCTTGAATTACTGCCATCAACAGTTAAAATCTTTCATTAGCTTGTAAATGTATATTGGTATCAGTGCAGTGTGTATCGTACTCACCCCTGTGGATCCTCTTGATTAACAGCCATCAACCAAAGTTCAGTTGAACAGCACAGAGAAGACCTGTGAGGCTGACAAGGCTCGATGTAAATGTGGACTACAAGCCAGATTAAAACCTAAAACCTTATCTAACTTGCTCAAAGGTTAAACAAGAAACCCTATGTGCTATTTGGCATCAGTGAGTGAAAAATACGACCCAGGCCTACACTGCATACCTTCCCTGAATAGTTTTTGTATTTCAAGCTATCAAAATAATAGAACTGCTATTATCCTGTATTTTTGCAGTAGTGTGCAGTAGTTTGCATGCATATGCAACTATTACTTACACACCAATCAATCAGTAATCAGAAAATTCAATTACATTTGGATTTGTTAAAGCATTCAACACATTTTCTTTATGTCGAATTACCTTGCTGGAACAAAAGCTTATCAAATGTTACCAAAACATTTTTTTTCTATTGTAATTTGGTAAACAGGACTAATTTCAAACTAAATATGTATGAATTACTTTCTAATTACTGATAACTTGCTGATGAATCTGATTATGTTTTCCAGCCAACAAAAAATATGGAAAAAATATGTGATGTTGTCAATTGAAATCTCAGTTTTCTGTGTCAATTTAGAGTTTTTGGTTTTTGTACAGGAAGATTACATGTGTGGACACTAGTCTAAAATCTCAGATGCATTGATTGGACCTCCCATGACACTTCTTCACAAGAAAGATACAATCGCAGCAATTAAAAAAAAGAAATAGATTCAAAAAAAATTTTTTTTTAAATATTTTATTTTCCTTGTACACGGTCCTTGCATAACAGAGAGGATTGATGGCAATAATAGACCTATAAATATTCTTTGAGTACTCATAATATAAGTGCTCTGGCATTAATATTGGAGCAAACCATTATTAGAACATTACAACAGGAAATAAACATTTGCGACATTCAGACAAGTGCTGGGGTTTTACATACTGTAGTTTGTTTTAGAAGCGCCAGCTGAAATGTCTGGATTTCCTAATAATTAAGTATGTATAGTTTTATTAGATTTCTTTCCACTCAAGTTAGTCAAGATGGTAAAATAATTTATCAAAAATGTTATTTTAATTTCATATTTTTAAGTTAATCTTTCAAAGAGCACTTGACTTACATTTGGACCAAAATTACCAACAATTGTATCTGAAACCCTTTTGCAGGACAAGAAAAATATTAAGAGGAAGTTATAAGATAATGCTGACTATGGTAAAGTAGAAAAATAGCGATGACACTACATATCAGCTCAAAGAGAAAAACAGATTTAAATAGAGATCATGTTACCCTGACAAATGCAAACTTAAATACTTACAATACTTTATTGCTTACAGGCTGATTTGCATTTAAGCACGGCAACAAAAGAGAAGTGAAGTGGCTTCACACTTTACTGATTCATTGTTTGGTTTATTCTTTAACATTCTAACATTCTTATATTTTTTGATCAAGGGGAGGAAATGTACAATAGATTCCTCAATGATGAATACAGGCATCATATCAGTACATCTTTTGCGAATACATAAATTTTGTATTCTCAAAGTTCCAGTTAACACTTAAAGGTCGAGTCAGTGATTCTAATCCAATACACTTTTTGTCAAATTCAGTGAATATCTGCTCACGGTCCACTAGCTGTCTGTTCTGTGTGTGCACTGAAAAAAAATCCAGTGTCCATACACAGCACAGGCTCTGCAAATGGGCATGTAAACACAGTAGCTCGGAGCGAGCCACACACTACTCCAGCCAATCAGCAGCAAGGGTTCATGGTCATGTACCAGATAGGGGGAAGTCATCAGTGCAGGTGTCTGTGTGTGTATATTATTAAATGTATCAATCCACACTGAACTGAGACAGTCTCTCGGAGACCCCCCCGTATTTTTTTACACTCTGAGTCTGTTTCTATCACGTTTAGTGAAGCGTAATCTGAGCAAGCAGCTTTTTAAATCACACAAATATCCTGCAGTATATGTGTTTTGAACTTATTTACCCTATCAATAAATACAAACAATGTCAATTTCTTCCCATGGAGCTGACTATTTTGGTTCAGTAAATTTCTGTCATCAGTCAGCCTGGTGAAAGCGGTTTGACCGGCCGCTGTCATTTCAACTCCCCAGGAGCTGCAGCTGACAGACGGCTGCGTCTGTGGACAGAGACGCTGAGCACAGGTCGAGTAAGAAGTGGTTGAGGCCGCTTATAATGTGTGAGAGGAACAGAAGTGACTCTACAGCTGACTCATCACTCTGGATTCCACCATATTTCTCTTTTGGTCGTTACCATGGCAATGAGCGTCCATGAATTTGGGGGGTCGTAGCTTCTGTATTTGTTTGGGTGTTCAGTTCAAATGTCAACAATCTTTCTCCAGAATAACTGACTCTACCTTTAAGTGTGTTGACCACAGGTGTAGCTTAAAGGATAAGGCAAGTGATGTTTTAGATTTTTGTTACTGTAGAAACATGAAAGATCAAAGCCAACGATGTGTTAGTCTGTCTCAGTACTTTCCAACTTTCCCAACTTGTCTGTGGTCCTCAGCCTCAAGCCCATTTGTTCCTACTGATCTTCAAAAAGTGCTAGCAAATACGCATTTTTTTGACCAACGATACTCATAAATAGAGCATTTGTTTGGGACTATTTTCAACTGCAGATTAGTACATATTAGATGTATTTACAGCCACAGGAAGGTGTATGAGGGACTGATTCAAAATAAACAATGGCCATGTTCACAATAATAAAGGAACATGTCACCCAGTGCGAAGGTGTGGCTCACTGATGTGTTTTCAATAGTTTTTTAACAACAATGGAGGTCTGTGGAGCAGAGGAAGAAGCTATATCACGCCTGAGCTCCACAGGCAACACATGTCAGTTGAATTTCATTTTTGGTTTTGGTCTTTTCATGGGATACGTTGACAATAAGAAAAATATAGAATATCATCAGATTTATCCTTTAAATCAGTTTTTGTCGTACAGAAACAGCCTTTATCTTGTGTCAAAAGACCACAATGTAATGTAGGTGAAGATGTCAGTAGTGCATTACAGTTTGCACACAACACTCAGGCAAGGTTTAAGATCCTAAAGAGAAGAGGCACCACACAGACACAACTAAAACCAACAACACTGTAGACAATGTAACGGTATGGCAGCTCTACTTTCATGTGCTGCCTCGCCTGTCTTAAATCATCTGTTGGCAGTCCAAACAGTCGACATAAGAACGGAATAGTCAGTGCTTTCATAACCATTCTCGTGACGAGGAGGACGGCAACTCCGATGAGGAAGCGCAACAGGGAGAAAACCACCAAGCTAGTGCTGACTGATGGTAAAGTTAGAGGCAGCGAGGTCAGCGGTGGATCCACTAGCAGCCCCAGCTGATAGTTCACATGGGTAGCCAAAGCAGCCCCAGCCCCAGTGCCCAGGGCCTGAGCTGTGTCGCCCCGAGAGGTGCTCCAGGAATCCAGGGAGAAAGCCACAAGTCCGAGGCTCACATGTGAGATGATAATCACAAGCGGAGCATAGTGGTTCATCATGTAGAAGCTGTCGATCTTGTCCAAAACTTCATAGAAGAAGGCTAGAATAAGGAGGCTGTATAGGAAGCCAGTGATCACTTCCTACAACACAGGGAAATAAATGATCGTAAACCAGGTATATTTGTTATAAAAAACTTTTTAATAGCAGTGTAATTACATTTGCACTCTTAAAAACACGTTTGATATACCTACAGTCCTACAAAACATATCGATGAGTCATTGGATGAGTTTTAATGACAGACAAAGTTAAAATCACTTTATACTTTAGTATCAGATTCTTCTCAACATCTACTGTATTTTATCATCAGATAAACGAAAAAACCATTGTTTTGTGCTCTGTAGGAGACGCTGTGTAACCTTCTTCACATTTGAGTTGATGAGTGTGTTGACTGATAAACAGTGTAGTGTAAATAGTGTTGAGTGATGCTGAGCAAAAGCCACATCCACTAACTTCAGTTGCCTGTTATCTAGTCTTTATCAACCTTATCTACTGGTTTTGATTTGTTTATTGGTTCTTTCCACTAATCATTTATTGAAAATTCCTAGATATGTTATTAATATGAAAAAGGGGGACACAAGGAGGACATAAGGACCTATTTTGTGCTCTAACAGAAACCTAGCTCTAAACCTAGTGTCTCCTTGTGAAGTTTCTCATCAATGTGTTAAATATTTAACATGTAAAAAAGTGTTTTAAGTCATTTTTGTGACTGCTCCTATGATCTCAGACTCAAATGTTTATAGTTTCATGAGTGTTGACACAGGTGAATTTTGATCACCCTTAGCCCATTTGTAGGTGTTATTTTATCATTCAAATATAATACTAACAATTAATGTAATGAATTGTTCACATTTTACATTTTGTACACATTTCAGTGTACAGTTTCAATAAACTCAGTACTGTTTTTCAACACACTGACTACTAATTGTTGATTGTATTGTTTTGTCTTCATACAATGTAATTATCACTTACTGTTATTGCACAATTGGTTTTTGGCCTTCATGCCCCAATAAATTTGTATTTATCAAAGTGACCTTGCCCTAAAAATGACTTAATTCCAGGCCCGCTGCATTTGATGTTGCATAATATAAAATCAGTGGCACCAGAAGTTCAAAGCAATTCACTTTCCAAGCCGAGATACACCCTATTGAGTTATCCTGTTGAGCTGGGGCTGTAAATGACAAAAGCCTATAAATGGCAGTGGAGGCAAAGGGTCTAGATGGAGCAGCATCCCTTTTTATATTGATTTAACTCATATTTCAACGAGGGGTTATTTATTTTATATAATTTATTAAATATGCTTACCAGAACAGAATGCATCCCCATGTAGACTCTGCTTACACAGACCAGGATGCTCCAGCTGAGAGCCACGCACAAGCCGAAGAGGAAAGGGTACTATGAGAGAGAGAGAGCACAAAGACACTGCATGAAAACTTTTACACAGATGATGGATGATTTTATATGTTTTTGTCTTTTATGTGATTGTTGCTCTATATGTATGATTGTCTTCCCTGCACTGGAAAGCACATTATGCCCTTTACTTGAAAACTTCTATACAAATAAAACCATTATATTTATTAAAGTTATATTAGCTATATTGTCTGAAGAGTATGAACCTTCAAAAATGACAAAAATACAGACTGTGGTTTTCTGGAAGAAAGCGCCTCTTCACTAAGATCATGAATTAATTTTGCAAGACCAAATATTTCCTTGTTTTAAAAAACAGGAAGCACCATTGTTTCTTGCAGCATTGTACTCAGTTTACATACAACAAAGCCTCGTAGCTAATTTAGAAGAGAATTCTTATCCTTGAAAGAAGTGTATGCAAAGATCACTGTGTGAAAATGGGTGTTTTAACACCATTTATCTAATGCTTTGAATCTTCTCTCTGCCCTGGCAACTGTTTATGGTCCCCATCTTATCATTTGTAACCTTTTGTACCTCTTTCTCTCGAATGTTTCAGTTCTTCAACCTTCAAAGTTTCGACCCTGCAGGGAACTTGATGACTCTGAGCGGGAGTTCAAGCAGTTCAACCGCCTGCCTGTATTCAGTTCAAAGCCCCTGTGTAGGTGTACAACTAAAAACACTTGAGATGCTTATTTCCTCTGTGGCGGTGACCCCTCGGTCTGTCTTTTTTTTTTTTCAGATTTTTCTTTCGCTCGACACCCTCCTGTCATCTTGCACTGTTTCTTCTTGTCAGTGTCTGTGTTTGTCTTTTCACTGTAAAACGTTCTGTTCTGGTCACAATTTTTAGAGATACATATGAAAAATGTTTGTTTACGTCATGTATATTTGCAGAAATATGTCATGATCGCATTTTTAAGCTCTCAAACATCAACATCGGCCTCAGAAATCAAGAACCTGTTGGGCTTTACTTCTGAGTGAGGCTGATTAACCAAAAATTTTCTGTTGTTTGTGTAATAATTTAATTAAAAGAACAGCATTTAAGTGTTGTTGCCTCTTCTCTTTATGATATGGAGCCTGGCTCTGCCATGGAAAAGGACAGAGTCCACTGAATGATTTCTCCATATGTTGTCTGTTATCAAGTCTGAGTACCTGTCGCTCATCGCAAACCGATTACAGACTTAAAACACATTTGTAGCTGTTGTTTTTTTTGTGTGTGTGTCTTACATTTTATCAGCATTTAAGACATTTTTATCAGGTATCCTTGTCAGTCATAGTGAGTCAAAGTTTGTTTGTTCTCTTTGCTCAATCATGATGGTGGAAATTCCAAACTCTAACAGCGCTATCAGCGGGTGAACAAGTTTCACTGCTTTGAGCTGTGTGACCTGGCTGTTACTTCACTCCTCATTCTTGACTCCACAGCAGTGAAGAAACCTTCAAAAGTCCCTTTTTTTCCATCTCAACCAGAAAACATATTTACTCCTGGGACAACTCATGTTCTCTCTCATTCCTGTCTCTACTATTTTGTTCATTTCATTTCATATTTTGTTGCACAAGTGTCCATCGATACTTTATATCAGAATGTACACTGAAATGTAATTTGATACTTTCTCCTCCCCTAAAACACAAACACTAGTCTCTCGCTCCAACAATGTGAACCAGTGAGTCTTTGTTTATTTAAAAAACAAAGCTTCCTTCTCACTCATCATGCGTATTTCTCTGACACACCCTATCACTTCTAAACAAACAACTCCGTTGGTTTCTCTTTTAAAAGGCACATTGCCATTTATCATGTTAATCCATGTTACCTGCTTTTATATAAAGCACAGCAGCTGATAGCACCGCTATATCTTCTAAGCATTAATGCTCCTCTTATTGTTCAGACTGAACTGTTGTGCTTCATATGAGACTGGGTAGCAAGGATTAACAGGGATTTAAGGGCAGTCTGTGCTTTTTCATTCCTTTAGCCAGACTGGCCCACTGACTCTCCTAGACACTGAGGGGGTCTGGAGAAAAATGTCATGTGGGCTTTTTATATTTTATTAGGTCAGGTGCTCTGTGTGTTTCTGGAACTCTAATCTTTTTTTAATTTAGATTTTACCTGCACAAATACATATATTGAAATATTCTGCATGTGGAAAGATGTTGCAGATTTATCAGCTTTTGATACTGTGGATTTTGGGGCCCCTGAGTGTCTGGAACTTTAGTGTGTTAGCCCAAAGCCCCCCTTCTTGGGGGGGTTATCAAAGCACGTTCATATCCTGTAGGTCAAAGCTGGACCACTGAATCCTAATGCAACATGAAGAAGGAGAATAAAAGTGGCCTAGCATTGTGATGTTTGTCAGTTCAGATGTATCCGGTTGTTCTTGGTAGTCTGTAATAACACATTTCCAGCTACACACGTTAGGGCAAGAACTAGCTGTGGGCCCTGCAAAGATATTTAAGTGTCATATAACAGAGAAAATCTACAAATATTCCCATTTGAGAAGCTGGAACCTGTGAATATTTGACATTTTTGCTTAAAGAATCACTTAAATGTTATACTAGTTATCAAAATTGGTGAATCAACTAATCATTTCAACTCTACAACAAACCATTACCAACTAAATTTCCATTGAATCAAATTACCAGAAACTAACTGCCAAACAGTGACCCTGTCTGAGGGTCTGGGGCAGTTTGCCCTCTTTGTCATGTCAACTTGTAGTTGTACTTTTCTACATACAGTAGAGCTGGACAATATATCGATATTATATCAATATCATGATATGAAACTAGATATTGTCTTAAATTTTTGATATCTTGATATGGCATAAGTGTTGTCTTTTCATGGTTTTAAAGGCTGCATTACAGTAAAGAGACGTACTTTTCTGAACTTACCAGACTGATCTAGCTGTTCTATTATTTTTCTTTACCCAATTAGTCATTATATCCACATTACTCCTGATAGTTTATCAGAAATCTCATTGTGTAAATATTTGTGAAAGCACCGATGGTCATCCCTACAATACTAATGTGGTATTTGATTTTGTCTTGTGCTTGCAGTAACTGCATTGCAATACTTTGTTTGTTTGTTTGTTTTTCAGCTGAAACTTTGAACCGTGTGTGTAACAGCTGCTCACCTGCCACCGTCCATAGGACAACATGAAGAGACAGCCGGGTATGGCGGTGCCGGTCATGGCGTGTGTGGAGGGCATGCTGTACTCGGAGTTGTAGAAGACCTCCACCTTCACCACAGGTGGGGAAGCCGGCCGGGACCAGCGGACCATATCCTTGGTGGACTGACCCACGAACAGGTTCCAGGCCCAGACGATGATGAGCCTCCTGCTGACCAGGGCGTCGATGTTCCAGTAGAGAAACGGGAAGAAGACGATGAAGAACATCTCGTTGCCCAGCTCGGTACCAAACGTGAACAGGTAGAACAGAAACTTGTTGTGAATCAAGAACTCTTGACCCACATCTCCGGTCAGGGAGTTTCTCCGGAGGGGTTTTGCTCTTGGGGTGTCTGCGTCTGCACCTTCAGGCCCGGCTCCGGCGGTAACGTCCCCCTGCATCCCATTAACCCGCGATACGCTCGCATCCCCGGCGGCGGCCCCGTTCCCCAGACTAACGCCGTGTCCCCCCTGCTGCGCCCTCCTCCTCACCCCGGGAAGGTCCGGGTCCAGCTGCCCGCTGTCCGGCTTGGTCGCTTTGTCAGGGAAGGTCCCCTTAACGCCGCAGATCCTCTGAAACCTCGCTACATGGCAGGGCTCCTGCAGATAACTGCACATCTGCACGAACGACTTCACCAAGTCGTTCGCCATGACTTCAAATAACGGTTTTAGTTTAAAAACACTCACAACACTGTTTCCGTCGCAAAAATGGAGTTCATGTTCTTCAAGCGAGATAAAGCAGAAGAAGTGAAGCTTCTCCTTAAACGAAAAGAGAATAACACAGATTTAGCTAGCAGGACGGCCTGGTCTCCGCATTTAAAACACCGACCTTGTACACCGGCGTGAAAGATTTGGACAGCAGCATCCAAAGTCCGCTACAGTTAACCATTACTTCATGGTATATCCCAATTTATGCAGTCACCAACTAACTGCGTCAGGCCGTTATTCGTCTCATTCTTCTTCTTCAGTTCCTGTATTTCCTGTACTGTTCCCTCGGTATTCAATGTAATCAAGTACCGCCACCTGCTGGACAGACGGTGAATTACAGCAACTGATAATTGCTGCACAGGTTTTGGTTCAAGTAGAGGATGAGCAGTGGTGTTTAAGTAAAGCAAGTAAGTGAAGTAAAAATTTAAAGATCACCCTTCCAGACACGTTTAAGACAGTAAAATACTCTGCATTAAACAATAATGTGTGTGTGATATGGTAATTCCCACATAAAATATAATTACTATGTTAAAATCCTTAAAATGGCATCGACTCCTTCTCCCCTGTTAAAAATTCTGAATCTATGAACATGCAAATATTTTTTCATTTAAAAGTTTAACTGCTGGATGTCCTTGTTCACTGTGATAATTAAAATAATAATAATAACTTTATTTGTATAGCACCTTTCATACAAAAAAATGCAGCTCAAAGTGCTTTACAACCAAATTACAAGTGCTTCACATCAAAAAAGACTTAAAATGAACATAAAAAACATGTAAATGTACATTAGATGGAAAGTAAAACTCATTTGATAATATTAATGAGAGATAAAATAAAGTGAAAATGCAATAGACAGAATGCGTACTTCAGTGGTGGTAATTTGAGACTTTAGTGAAAACTCAGAAAGTAGTTCACCATGTGTAACACAACTTTCCACTTTTAGCAGATGAATGTGAAAACAGCCTTCTAGTGTCAAACTCTGCACATAAATCATTCTGCACAGTGAAGCTCAAACATTCAACTGTTGGAACAAGAAGAAAAACACATTTTTGACCGGAGGGGGACTTTAAGTAGGCCAAAATAAGTAAAGTAGCACTACAACAGGTAAAAGTAAAAACAAACGACAAGAACACAATTTGAAAATACATCATTAGAAGTGAAAGTTTTGGATTCAGATTATTAAATCGTACAGAAGTATTATCAGCAAAATACTAGATTATCAAAAGTAAAAGTACTCATCATGCTGAATGGCAACTTTCAGAGTGTTATTGAATTATTATGAACATGTAAGCAGTATATTAATGTTGTAGAGATCTGGAGCAAATATACTTTTTTTAAGTATTTAATGTTAATCTGTCACAATGCATCATATTTTATAAACTGATCATGTGTTTTGTATATAAATCTGAATCCATAAAATAACTATTAGATATTCAAGTAAAGTATGAATCCCTCAAAACTATACTTAACTGTACAATACTTGAATAAAAAATATTTGGGCACTTTACCTCATCGATATTTGATCGACATCTATTTGAAATATTGTGAATACTTTATCTCTTTATACGCTGAGGATAGTATTGATCTGCAGAATACAGTTATCATTTAAAAACTCAAAATATCGTAGATTGAAACTACAGCTATAAACACTTTTTGTATATTTACTAAACTAATTACAAACATCTTTAAAGTAGGCTACATCTTCCAAAAATATGAAAAGGTAGTACATCTCAGATTTCCTAGTCAAGGAGGACAAAATACTAACATTTCACACGTTTATTTGGCTCACATCAGACATTTGTGATGTGATTTCTTTCTGCTGCTATTGTTCTGATGATCCCTCCGGATTTTATCACTGCCTGTTATATATTGATTATTCTCCGTATGGGGCTTTTTGTTAGCACTTCTTATTTTTTTGTGAAAGTACAGTGTTGGAAGAAGTATTCAGATCCTTTCCTTCAGTAAAAGTACCAAATACTCAATTACAAGTAAAAGTCCTGCATGAAAAATCCTACTTAAGTAAAAGTAGAAATGATAAATTTGAATAAAATGGTCTTCAAAATGTCTGATGCGAGCCAAATAAACAAGTGAGATGTTGGTATTTTGTCCTCCTTGACCAGGAAATTTGAGATCTTTTAACTTTTCATATTTTTGGAACATGCTCACTGCATCTGAGAATCCCGTTTTTGAAGCACAACATTCTTCTCCAATTTATCTTTAAAAACATTTTTGCCACATTGGATATAATTATTAGTTTTGGATAGCGGAGAAACAACAGGACACGTATAAGCCTGAATAATGCTTATAAATAAATCTCCATTCATATCCTATCATAAACTGAATAACAGGAGTGTCAAATAAATGCAGGCAGCTCCATGAAGCCAGAGACAATAATACCGGAAACATAGAGGGCTTTACTTCAGGGTAAAACTAACCAGTTTAATGTCTTTTGAGTGTTATGTAACATTTATAACAGCTACATCAGTGAAAAAAGATTCTCATTAAAGCAAGCAAAGATTATCTCAAGCTGTCTGTTACATGTATTGTGTGACTAAGCCGATCCTGTTAAAAACACTAAACTTAGACTTCTTGTGTAAGCCGAATTGGCTGAAGATGTAATATATGCTGTGAAAGCTGCAGTTAGTTAAAATATGTACAATTCGCTTCATATTTCACATTAAATGGTCTTCAGTTTAAACACTCAGAAGGGAACAATATGCCACATTTCACCACAAGTCTTTTATTTGTGAAACCGTAATCCGGATGTAAGCCTTATTATTCTGCTCAACTTGACACGAGTGGTCCATTCACTCCTGTCTGGCAGACCGTCGAGGGGGGTAGACAGCATCAGCGCGAGCTCCGAGCAGCACTGAATCTCTGTCAGGAACCCTCCATAATGCATGGGGGCAAGAGAGGACTGGTGGCTCCGCAAAACACTTTTTTGGAAAATATTGTCCGGCGTTCCAGCGGTGAGTTTTTCTTTAAAAAAGGGGAAACAAGAATGAATGGATGTTGATTTGGCATGTCAGTCAAGTAACCCAGCAGGGCTTGGATGCTTAAACCTGCAGTGTTATTTCTATGTCTTTTAATGGGAGGCTGCATCAAATAACTCTATTAATCTATATATACTTTATGTATATAACTATTTTATCAAAAGTGCTTAAAATGGAGCCTCCCTAGAGAATTTCCCAATAGATTGTTTAAAAATTTAATTAATAATAATAAATTAACATAAATAATGAGACGGCTAATGTGAAAAAAAATGCATTTTCATTCTGACATAGATGAGGTTTGCACTGATGATCCACCTACTATAAGAGAGACCTTTCAGTTGACTTTCAGGGATGTATAATGTTGTTTGTGTTAATGGTTGCTCTACTGCACTTAATGGTATTTTATCTCCTGTAGTGCCAACATCACATACATCACAGTGTATTGTTTGACTGTAATATCTTTTCAGGGAGGAATTCTGTTATTAAAAATGGGTGAAAAGTGTCTCGTGTAAGTGAGATTTGAGTGTGTGTGAAATTACAAATGCCGTGCATGTCAAAGAAAATTGCAGTAGACAAGACAAGGCAAGTGTATTTATACAGCACATTTCAACAACAACGTGATTCAAAGTGCTTTACATAAAAACATTAAAAGCATTAAGATAAAGTGCAAAAAAAAACACATTATAAAAGGACATTTCAATACAATTAAATGTAGTTATTAAAGAGTTAAGCTAAATTAGAATAAGACAGATAAAATACAACAATAAAAGTTATAGTGCAGTGTAAGAAATTAATAATTATTTGATTTAATAAAAGGCAGCAGGAGAGTGGCAGCAGACCTGCAGTTTTCTGGGAGTTTGTTTCAGATATGTGGGTATAAAAACTGAAAGCTGCTCCTCCATGTTTAGTTTTGACTCTAGGGACAGAAAGCAGACCTGTCCCAGATGACCTGAGAGGTCTGGATAACGTAGCAGAGGATCAGAAATGTATTTTGACCATAAACCATTCCGTACTTTATAAACCAACAGCAGTATTTTAAAATCAATTCTTTGACAGACAGGAAGCCAGTGTAAAGATCTGAGAACTGGAGTGATGTGATCCACTGTCTTGGTCTTAGTGAGGACTCGAGCAGCAGCGTTCTGAATCAGCTGCAGCTGTCTGATCAATTTCTTAGTTAGACCTGTAAAGACACTGTTACAATAGTCGAGTCTGCTGAAGATAAATGCATGGACAAGTTTTTCTAAATCCTGCTGAGACATAAATCCTTTAATCCTTGATGTATTCTTAAGGTGATAGTGGGCTGACTTTAGTAGAAACAAAAACAAACATGGATCAAGCATTTGTAAAGATATTGTTCACTTCAATAATATATTTTTGTTATAACAATCTGAGTCATTATTATGTGAATTTTTCCAGACTCAACCAAAGCTTGCAGAGTAGATGCACAAACTCATCCAACAATCAAGCATCTAAGTTGAAGACAAACATGCAAATGCTCTAAGTTTGACAGCTTTGATCGCGAATGTGCAGCGTAATTTGGAGAAATTTTCCTTTGACTTTGTCCCTCATGACTGCAGCTCCTCCAGACTGCTGTACAGCTGCAGAACTTTGCAGCTCCTCATCAATTTTTAATTAACATCAAGGTTGGAACATAAACATTTTATCAACTATTTCTGCCCACTGACTTGTCTAATTACTCCTGTTTACTGCTGTTTTAAATATGAATGTTTTTTTCTTTTTGTTCCAGTTATATACATTTATTATAGGGATATCAATAGCAGCAGCAGCATTTGTTTTATACTGGTTTAAATAATTGCAAGAAGTAAAGATATACATATATACTGAAGATTTGGGTAAGTTCTGACACTAGTCAGCATGATTTATAGGAGGCTGTTAATGGAAAACAGCAACAAAATATCAGATTTAACTTAACATTTGCATAATGCTTCAATGGCACTGCAGCAAAAAAAAATCAGTCCGGTTTCAATGTCTTTGCAGTTATATAACACCAACTGCGACGATAATGAGGATGCTTCCACTTTCACAGACAAAACTCCCAAAGGTTGATCAACAGGTGCGTTATTCCTCTGGGTTGCAGGTTTGTTGCTGGTGGTGACAGATTTTTTTTTTCACACCATTTTATCTCAGAAACCAGTTTCCTGTTGGGAAATGCACAGATTGTGGAGTGGCCGGTTGTATACAGCAACGATGGATTCTGCAAGCTGTCTGGCTACCACAGAGCTGAGGTCATGCACAGGAGCAGCACGTGCAAGTAAGATGGTTTTTGTTGTATAATGGCCTGAATGTGAAGGTAGAGTGGGTGGTTTATATTTTAAGACACAGATGTTTTGCATCAGGAAACCTCAAGTAATTCTCAGTATCTGTATTCTCTCATGGTCACTTCTGTTGTTATTTCTAGAAAATGTGAGCAACATTCATTTAGAAAAATTAGAAGTATGTAGAACTGTTCAAAAGAAAGATGAAAGTCTGCCCACTGTAGCTCCCTTTTTCCTTTAGAGGCAGTTTAATGGGACATGCACTAGTGATGTTTCGAGCTACATGCTCTTCTTCAGACTGAAAAAGGGAGCTACAGTGTGTGGACTTTCATCTTTCTTTTGAATATTGTTTCTTTGGTCCAGCACCTGTTTAAAGTTTTTGGATGTGCACTTCTACTGTGCTTTTTGAAGTCTGCAGAATTGCTCAGTCCACTTCAGTTATGTCTGTCTTTAATCATCTATCTTTGTTTCTCCATGACCATCCAACAATTACAAACTCCCATTCACTTTCTTTCTTTCTCCTGATGAAGTTTCATGTACGGTGAGCTGACCGATAAGAAGACAATAGACAAAATCAGACAAACGTTTGACAACTATGAGTCCAATTTCTACGAGGTGCTGCTCTATGCAAAGAGTAGTAAGTGTCGTTATTAAGCCCTATGTTTTTACAAAATACATTCTCCAATGCATGATTAACAGTGACATAGTTAGTCATCTTTATTTATCACTCATTTCCTCTTTGGTTAGAACATCGTCTATTTGTGCTCTCTCACAACTTTCATGTTGACTATTTCCTGCAGGAACACCAATATGGCTTTACATGCAGGTCGCCCCGATCAGGAATGAGAATGACAAGGTGGTGCTTTTCCTCTGTACCTTCAGAGATATTACACTTTTCAAACAACCGATTGAAGATGAAGCAACTAGAGGTGAGAGAGTTCATACTCTGGACCAAGTGCTTTCAACTTGAATGTGATCAGTATTTCACCGTAGTCATGATTCTCAATGAATTTCCAAATAGCATCTGCATGTGCATGAATGGATGAAACTGTTGTATTCTTTTATGTCTGGCAGTTTTATTTCTAATTTACTGAACGGTATGCGGTCCTACATTGATATCAGATTCATGATTCTTGTGTGAATGTCTTTATTGAGGTGCAGCCCTTGTTCTCGCAGCTCAGTTTTACTTGATAAAAGCATGATGGTTGCAGTGTAGCCGATACATGAGCAGCTGTGACTTAACATACGTTTGTTTCCTGGTATGTAACATACAGACATCCAGGTGTTGTGTGTGCGGGTCAGTGAACACTGGTCTCTGTGGGTCTATACAGTGTCATTTCCCTGGGGATTAAGTGTGCCACTGAGACTTTTTACATCCATAAAGCAGAAACGCAGGACACTCAGACCACATGAGGATTATAACTGTATGAAAATACTGCTGCTTTGCACACACAAGCATTTTCCAGCTGACAGAGTGACACTGTAGGTGACAAAATGTGACTGGTTTTACTGCAAAAATTGAAAAACCGTCTTGTTCAGAATCTAATTGCCATGTGCACAGATTTTTATCTTTGAGTTGTTGAATCATTTTGTATTGTTACTTATATAGAGAGGAACATACTTCAGTGTTTACTGTACACAGAATTTATTAAGTTATCTAATACAGTACAAATAATGAAAATAATAAGTAAACAAAGTCTGGATTTATTGGAAAGTCTGCCACAGTGATGCAGTCATGTACAATCTTATCAAACTGGATCAAACGGATGGTAGTTTGTCAATGCAATTGTGTCAAAGCCTCCCATCAGCACCCGCCTGCCTCCTTCCTCCATTAGTAATAAATAAATAAAAATAAATACACTCTGACTGTTTTTAATATCAGTAATATGGTAATTTTCTTTATTTTCATGAAGTAAATTAATTTTGAGCTGAATGCTGCCTTTGCAATATTGGTTAAATCATTGGAGAATTTGTAATGCCATGTTGTGGTGTATGCCTTAATAAAAATGATCTGTCTTTTCGTTTGTGGTCAGGATGGACAAAATTTGCCAGGCTGACGCGGGCACTGACCAACAATCGCAACCTGGTGCAACAGTTAGCGCCGCTGAGCAAGACTGAGGTCACCCATAAGCCCTCCAGACTGGTTGAGGTGAGCAGCTTCCAGGTTTAAAAGAAGTGGTTTTCAGATGCTCTGTATTCACATAAAAATAGCTCAAGTTCAACCAAGAAGAACATAAGACAGTCGATCTGGAGTTTAAAAAGAGAATAATAGTTTTTCCAACCAAGCTTTACCATCTTGTGAAGAACTAATCCACCCTAAAATCCAGTAGGATGGTGAGAAAAACAGCTACAGAAACAGTTAAATGTACATTTTTTGTAATTTGTTTGTATTTTATATTAAATTTTCACTTTATTATTACAAACCCAAGCAAAAAAGAGTTGTTTTTAGGGGCATTGATCTGATCAGAGACATGCCCCAGTGTTCTCAAACTGGCTAGGGAAATATAGGACATAATAACTGTACTAGAAGTGGAAAAGGCAGGTTGAGAGAATATCATGATAACAAAAACATCTATTTCAGCACTTTTTCAGTTTGCCAGTGACTTCAGGAAAACACTGTAGATCAACGAGTGATGAAACTGTAGATACTAATCCAAAGATAAGATACAGAAATGATTTCATGACATTTCAACTGACATCCTCAGTCATTAACTGGAAGAATCACTGCTCACATTTTACATAAGATTCTGTTCTCATGATGTTTATTCCTGTTAATTGTCAATGAAAAGGCTCTCCAGCTGGGATCAGACATCCTCCCTCAGTACAAGCAAGAAGCCCCTAAGACCCCTCCACACATCATCCTCCACTACTGTACCTTCAAGACCACATGGGACTGGGTCATCCTCATCCTCACCTTCTACACCGCCATCATGGTGCCCTATAACGTCTCATTTAAGACCAAGCAAAACAATTTGGCATGGTTGGTGCTGGACAGCATCGTGGACGTCATCTTTTTGATTGACATCGTGCTCAACTTCCACACTACCTTCGTGGGTCCTGCTGGAGAGGTCATTTCAGATGCGAAGCTGATACGAATGAATTACGTGAAAACGTGGTTTGTCATTGATCTGCTGTCCTGTCTGCCCTATGACATCATTAACGCCTTTGAAAATGTGGATGAGGTAAGTGAGTTTCAAGACTGTTGCTTAAATTTTCGGACAAGTCTTTTAATTTATCATTGATTTATTGCTAAAATGGCACAGGAATTGATACTTCACACTGCATGTAAATACTAAAACATTTCTGCTTGACTGTTTCTATGAAGGATGTCATCACATCTGCCTCTCCAGCGAGTCATGTCCGTGACGCCTCCCATTTCCATAGGAATAGCACAAGGATGGAGGACTCTGTGCTACCAGTAAGAAAAGTCATGTTTTTCTTTTAAAGCTGTTTTAAGCAATATTTTTATATTAACAGGGAATCTAATTATTAAGTGTACCTGAAAGGAACGTAGTGAGACACCCGCAGAGAGTTATTCCAGCACCAAACAGCAGACAGACAAAATTACTGACTACCAGCTGAACATAGTGGAGCATTTAGCTGCCAAAGAGCCAAATATTTCCCTCAAGAGTTGGTGGAGACCAAATTAGAGTTTTAAAAAAAGCAGGAGTGTTGGATTTATATTATCAGGTGGACACAAACTCTAAATGAAATGCCAATGTTGCTCCATATCTGCTGGATGTCTGAATAAGCAAGTGTTTGCTGATAGGTTCCATATATATCAACATAAAAGGTGATGATAAGTCAGTGTTGTGTTTTCTTTCTTGTTTCTGCTGCTAGTTAATGCATTAAATCAGCTGCAACTTCTGAGAAATGTGACACAAACAGCCCCTTATATGATTGCTGCTAGATTCAAATAAGACAACCCAGATTTTTATATTGCTAACTTCTGCAAAACTGTCACTGCTGTATGGGGCCTTTAAATAAAACAAGAACCTCATGACCTGCTCTTTCAGGTCAGACAGAGGTAATCTGACTAGTGTTTTAATTTTTTATAAAGAGTTGAAAAATGACTTTGTGTAGCCAAGTTTATGGAACAATCTCAGTCATACTCACTGAATCCATAAAGGAAAACCTTTTGAATAATCAATGCAGTTGGGCTGCAACTAATGGTCATTTTCAATACTTTATAATCTGTTGATTATTTTCTTGATTAATCATTTATTCCATAATCTCCCAAACCCAAGTTGACATATTTGAATAGCTTGTCTTGTCCAGCAGACAGCCCAAAACCCAAAGATACTCATAAAGGACAAAGAAAGCTAGCAAATATTTCACATTTTTAAAAGTTGATCTTTTGACATTTTTGTTGCTTATATTATTAATCGATTTTTAAAGCAGTTGCAGATTAATCTTTGACTAATTGTTTCACCTCTCCACTACAGTATGTCTTGCTCACCTCCTCCACCTGTCTTTGCTCTGTAGGGTCTCAGCAGCCTCTTCAGCTCCCTAAAAGTCATCCGCCTGCTCCGTTTAGGCCGAGTGGCCCGGAAATTGGACCACTACCTGGAGTACGGGGCAGCCGTCCTGGTTCTGCTGGTGTGTGTCTTCGGCCTCGTGGCCCACTGGCTGGCCTGCATCTGGTACAGCATCGGGGACTATGAGGTCATCGACGAGACCACAAATACCATCAAGACAGACAGTTGGCTCTACCAGTTGGCCCTGAGTATTGGTACTCCTTACCGCTACAACACCAGTGGTACCGGCCAGTGGGAGGGCGGCCCAAACAAAGACACGCTGTACATTTCCTCTCTTTACTTCACCATGACGAGTCTCACCACCATCGGGTTTGGCAACATTGCTCCGACCACAGATGGTGAAAAGATTTTCTCCGTTGCTATGATGATGGTGGGCTGTAAGTTACTTTCCACCATTTTATATTAAATACTCCAAAGGTTTAATAAGATCTACAAAAAGTATTTCAAGATTTCCTTACATCAAAAATATTCAGCTTTTTATTTTCTCCAGCTGAAGTGAAACAAATCTATTGGGTCTGATATTACACAACAAATATTATCATTACCTTTCTTGATATGATTGATGGTCAATGGACACAATAATCTAATACAGATACACACAAGCTATCTTTATCGCAGACACAGACACATACAAACATCTTGTAATAAGCACAAGGCCTCCAGTCTTTCCTATGTTCTCCTGAGCCTGTGAGCGATCAAACCTAAATTTATCAGCTGGCAGAGGACAGTTTGTCAAGTGAAATTCAAGTGAAATTATTTTCAAGACAGCTTAAGTCAAACCGACCACTGTTTTTCTTCCTTGGTGAACATGCAGAACAAGCTTGACAGTGCAAACCCATTGGATTAGAGGACAAAGGCACATCAGCTCCACTGTTGTTTCAGCGGCATATGAAGACATTATGTAGGGTCCAAAACATTGATTCATGAAATTAACAAAGAAAAGTTTGCATCAGAAGTACCACAATAGATGTCCCTTTTCCCTGAGTGACACTAATTTCTAGTGGCATATGTCACTTACTATATAAATAGCATGTCACTCATGTTCGTCTGACAGATACTGACAGATACTGCTTCCCACACATTTGGATACTGGTATCTTTGTGGCTAGTGGCATTAATTTTAAACCATGGATGTATTATAGGAACCGGACACCGGACTCAAGGATGGCGATCATTCACTTGAATGAAAATTGCTCGCCTGGCACATAGGCCCAGAAAGATTTCTAGCTTCCACGTTTGCGTCTGCATTGTGCGGTCCACTGAATACGCACATTAGTGTTCAACTTTACACTGTGAGGTCACAAACTTTAAAATTGCTTTTCAAGGCTGTGGGAAAGTTTTACAACTATAAAACCTTCATGGATTAAAAATTCATAAAAGAATGAGTCATAACTGTGCTTGTTTGCAGTTTAAGGTGTCCTGTCAACAGTTTTGTAGACGTCTCTTATAATATTGGTGTATGGGGAAAAATCTTTGAGGTCCAAGGCGAGTTTTTTGCTGCATTACTTTAAGTGTCCACTGGGGAAACTTGGCAGCAAGGCTGAGTGGTTGCACTGTATCCATGTCTCTAAATACATCCATGATTTAAACCACTAGCATGTTACACATTTAACACTGTAGTCAATTAAACTAAGCAATTACCAACTTCATACAAAATAATTCAATATACACATATGATAGAATTTAACTGTTTATTGGTTTTGTCACTCAAGCTTTGTCTGAGCTATACAGTATGTTATATATAATATATAATAGCTTTTCCAGCTAGCTAGCTGCCACAGACTGACAGTATAGCAGTGACAGCTAACTGCTATTATCTGCCAGTAAAGTGAGATAAACCACCAGTTTCAAACAGCAGCTGCAGGTGGACGGTGGAGCAGTAACATGTCATTGATAAGTGGAATACTTCAGTTGTGTACTAATAGCCATCACTCCAAAAGAAGCCGACTGTACACCAAATGAGGCATGTTTTCACTTTATTCACGCATTAATTCATTCATGCCAGTAGAGCCTTGCAGGAGCCGAAACAATCTGGATGCATTTACTTGCATGCTAGACATGATAATGTGCTCCGTAGCCCTGCTGGCTCTCTAACAGCTGCATATGGTGTAATTGTTGTACAGGTCCAGGAAGATCTTCACAGATATGAAGTCAAATTTAAATTTAGTATGATCAACAAATAGCTTACAGATATGTGTTCAGTGTAGCAGAGATCAACATTGTTGTATGTTAATTTAGATCATTTTACTTTGACTTGATGTTGCTTATGTGCATTTTTATAATAATCAATAAAATACACAAACACACAAAGCAGCATATACAAATGAATGTAGGCGATATACATTTTTGATTGTGTTAAATTAAAAACACAACTACAATAAAGCAGAGTAATTCAGCACTTTGAGCTGCAGATACTGTATGAAAGCTGAAGTAACAGTATGTTTCCATTGGTACAGACAAGAGAAATTTGAGGCTCAGCATGTTTTCTGTGCTTTTCTCTCCTTCTTGCATGGCCTTTGTTGCAGCATGCAGGAAACTGCCAGGGCAGCAGGGACAGTCCCTCCCTCATTTTAGATTTACATTATACAAGGAAGTATCAGGTTTAGATTATAAAGTAGGGCTGAGGTAGAATCCATGTACTGTATCTCCCAGTCTTTCAACCTAAATGTAGATTTTCCTTCTCATCAGCAACTCTGCACATAAATTTGTGCTATTATGATACAAATGTGCCTGATTTAGCCAAATAGTTAATGTAGATTTTTTTTTTCATTCTTAAATCTCAGAGAGAATTTTTTTATACATACATATTTCTTTACTCTTGACAGTAGATATTAGGTAACCTAGAGATAACATTTTGTACTCTTGACTCTGGTCATGTACAGTACTAATTCACATTTAGCTGCAGTCACGGTGCTCGAGTTTAGGACTCGGCTTTGTCGATAATAAAAAGTGACATCTTCAGCGCCCATCACAGCCTGCTCTATGAGGCTCGGACTGGAGGTTGGTCATCACTACCCGCTAACAAAAGAGCATTGCTTTTATGTTCATTCATAAAGCTCCTTGTCATTTTTATTATGCTTTAAATACTAGAACTAAAGGATCAAATTTCTTTGTATTTCATAATTTACTTTATTGCTCATTGCCCTGATACTTTCTCCAAAACATTAGGGACATATAGCTGTTTTAATGGAGACAACTGAACAAGGTGAATCCAGGTAAAAGCTAGTAACCCTTATTGAATCTCCTTTCAAACGTAGGACTGCAGTGGGTTTTTTTTACATTCAGACCATGACGTAAAACTGTAAATTAGATTAAGCTTGTTATGTCGATTCTTGTGTAACTTGAACTTAGCAGTGATGCAGTTTTGTGGACCTCAGTGTGTTGTGTAACACTACTACGTCTTATAACCACTGTATACCCTGCCTTAATAGTTCTTTAAGATCATATTTCTAACTTAACATTAATATGAACATTAAACACACTATTGCAAATATTTCATTCACAAAAATGAGTTCATCCACTTCAAAGATGAATGCTTTTATAATGTGAAGTTATTGTATCTAAACCAATAGGTCGCATCCACCTCATTTGAATTATTTTGAACCTCTTCACAGAAATAGAAATTGCTATTTTTATACTGCTGCCTGTATTATTTCCATCACCCACTTCAGTTACAGTAATAGCTTCACCTTTAGTGTCACTGCTTCCACTGTCAGCCTTTGCTTACAATTCCTCCGTCACGACTCGCCTTCGTGTCCTAACCTTTGGCCCACTCCTCTAAAACAGCATGTAAAGTGATGCAATAAAAACTGCGAGGAAAACACAAACTGACTGCCGTGCTACAACATTTGTACTTCCGAAAGTAAACACCCATTACTCTGGTGGTGTTTCGATCACGAAGATCACTCAGTCACACTGAGGCGTCGGATTCAATTACGGCCAATAAATCTCCTGCTACAGATATACTAATTATGTGAGAGGAGAGAGGAGAGGAAGGAAGGGAGAGTTTGCCTGAAGGCTCCAGTGTAGTAAACGGACAATGAGCCATCACGTTAGATATGTATCCTAACCTCTGCGATCCTGCCGTGGCGACTGGAGACGACTCTTTCCCCTTGAGTGGGTAAAACCTCACGATAAGAGATCCTGACTGACTCTTTGAGGTCACTGCAGCGCTGCAGCACAGGACCCTCCGAGGAAATGTGCATTAGCTATGAATTATATTATACAGGCTCAATCCACCACTCGCTGTGTGCGTACGTGTGTTCACTTTTTAATGTTAACCATATTGTCAACCATACTGAATTATACCGCATATTATAGAATACATGTACAGTAGAGATGCACTGATAGTGATACTATATATCGGATATCAGTCTGATAGTGACTCAAATAGCTGGATCTGGTATTGGATACCATTATTTTAATAAATAACAACTCAGTAAATGTATATCTATGTATTTATTTGTTACATTTTGTTTTACAAAGTTAGGAAACAATGTTTAAGTCAAGTCTGATGTTGCCTCACACATAAAAGAATGATCCCAGTCTCTTCCACACATGAAGCATACAGCTTATTAATTAACAATGGTATCGGATCAGTACTCGATAACGACTGATACCCAAAGCCCAAATATCAGTATCGGTACTGAAAAAGCCAGATCAGTGCATCTCTGATGTACAGTGAAGTAAGTTACCCAACAAAATCCCATTATTTGCACTGAAATGTGCAGCTGCTTTTGTAAAATGAAAGCCATCGGTGAAATATTGTTTACTTTATTATTCTCTTCCTGCATTTCATCACATGAACGCCAACTTCTCACACATTTCCAAGATTTTTTCTCCCCTTTTAGAATAAAACAGAATTTTTTGTACCGTAACATTCCATTAAATTACCCATTAATGACGATGCAAATAAGGTACTAACAGGATTTTAAAGAGGTAATTAATGGATACATTTAAGTCTTGCAATATATAACAGTATGTATTGACATATATCCTTTGTTTTATACTTAAAAAGTGCCTTCATTTTTCAATTAAGGTGAATGTTCTGGGATGGTTTTATGTGTTTTGTTCCATTTAAAAAGGATTTTTACTCCTTAATAAACCCTCAAACTGTCCATATAATCCATTAAAACACCTCAATATGTTACAATCCTTTCCATTAATTATTGCCATGTAAAAAAAAGCTACAACGTAAGTGGTACATGTAATGTTATTTGTTCAATTTTAAGGGTATTTTACCAAATGTGAGGTGTAAATACCTGAATACTGTTTGAAATGAATCCCATAAATATTGTTTATTTTCCTAAAAGCGCTTCATGTAAACTAAAATTCTAATAATCCCGAATGATTTGCTAGAATAAAACATGTCACGTGATGCCATCTGATGTTGAATAAATCAGCAACCTGCATGTTTGTAAGGCAGCCTGCGTGACTTTGCTCTATGTGTTTTGTTTCAGCGCTGCTCTATGCCACCATCTTTGGAAATGTCACCACCATCTTCCAGCAGATGTACACCAACACAAACCGCTACCATGAGATGCTCAACAACGTGCGCGACTTCCTCAAGCTTTATCAGGTTCCCAAAGGTCTGAGTGAGAGAGTCATGGACTTCATTGTCTCCACCTGGGCCATGTCTAAGGGCATCGACACAGATAAGGTATTATTATTATTACAGTATTAGTAGTAGTTTATAATGTCCAAGTCTTGGTAACAAGCTCTAAAATGATAATGATCCGGATGTATATATCTGATAATACATTAGGAGCAATGCACTTAATATATCCTCAGTAATTTATTAAGGGAAATTGCATATAGTTTATTGTTGTTATATAATTTTGATATATACAGTTATATACAGAGGTTTGTAGTGCACATATGTGCTTCATGTGTAAAAGTCCAAAGTTGAACTGATTGAGGACTGACAGCGGTGTCGCTGACTGTTAAAAAGGAAGAATGCTATCATTTTTAACACTATCATAAAAATATATGGGCATTGCTGACAGGCGATTTGAACAAGAACGAGCCTCAAAGGTCACAACAGAAGACGGAGTACACTCGTTGACTCTCAAGGGTTCATTGAAACTTTGCTTTAGGGGTATTTTAGTGGTATTTTTATAAATGCCTGCCTGTGTGGTTGGAAATAAATGGAGAAACTCTTTCTTTTGAATATCAAGAGTTCTGCAGTAAAGTGTATTTGTTGCGTAGTTAAAGCATTGCACTTTCATAAAGTTGAGAAACTCACAAGAGACAGATTTATAAAACTAAAAAAACTAAAAGACAAATGGTCAAAATTAAAGCAGCAGAAGTCGAGACATCCTGACTTTAATCCCTAGTATGAATAAAGCTCCAAAACCTGGATCCTACAATTCCCATAATGCAACTCAGTAGCATCTTTTGTTCAACCTTCCCTGTTAACTGTAAATGCCCATGTATGTCAAACTTCTTCCCCAAGTTTGTAGTGCACACTTTCTGTTATAAATTTGTCTCAATCATCAGGGTCATTTTAAGACATTATACACGTTTCCACAGAGTTTTACTATTTATGACAAGAAAACTGTGTAAAATTGGTGGAGTACCCCTTTAATGCCGTAAACCTGCACAGTTTTTTAATGACACTCTCACCATCTCTCTCAGGTTCTCTCAATTTGTCCCAAAGACATGCGAGCAGACATCTGCGTCCACCTGAACAGACAGGTGTTCAACGACCACCCGGCGTTTCGTCTGGCCAGTGACGGCTGCTTGCGCTCTCTAGCTGTGGAGTTTCAGACCACACACTGTGCACCTGGAGACTTAATCTTCCATATCGGCGAGAGCGTCGACACCCTCTGCTTTGTAGTCTCTGGTTCACTTGAAGTCATCCAGGATGATGAGGTCATTGCAATACTAGGTAATCCGACGCAATACTATGAAATAGACTGTGCCAAGTTTTATCAAGGCACATGTTGGTGCAGATAAAACTGGAGCAAAGGTTGTGATTAGTCAAATCAAGTAGATATCTTTCAACGTTACAGTCTTTTTAGTGCCAAAGTCCCTCTTTTTCTTACTGTACTTCCACTGCAGCTCAACAGGGAAACACAAAGAGGGAAGTTGATGCTAAAAAGACTGTAAATGTGACAGATATCCACTTGATATGACTAACTCAGACTGCTGAAGGCTCATATAAGCTTCTGATAAACTTTTAAATGCATTTTTGCACAAAATGACTGTGTGACACACTGTGGATTTTGGCCTCCATCACTTACATTGAAAGCAGATTTGAAGGAGATATTTAATAGCCAGTATGAACAGGAGGAATGATTACAGTGAGGAAAACCTATTTTCGTGTTTATATGGACACCTAAATGTTGTTTTAAGACAAAATTGTGAACCTCTCCTTTAACTGTATCATGATGACCACTTTTATTCCTGTTATTTGTCTTTTTCACAGAAAGACTTTTGTACAGTTTGCTGTTTTTCCACACATTCTGAGCTCCCATTAAAAAGGAAATTGTACTTTTATCTGTGATGTTTAGGTCAAAGACACTTAGATCAATGTCTTGCACCGTGCAGGTAAAGGTGACGTGTTTGGAGACGTGTTCTGGAAAGAGACCACGCTGGCCCGTGCTTGTGCAAATGTCCGCGCCCTGACTTACTGCGATCTGCATGTCATCAGGAGAGAAGCTCTGATGAGGGTGCTGGACTTTTACACAGCATTCGCCAACTCATTTTCCCGCAACCTCATCCTCACCTGCAATCTACGAAAACGGGTAAAAATCACTCTTAAAATTACACTTGTTGGTTTTTTTCTGTCTCTCATTTTCATGTCTGATCTCAGTGAAACAGGTTTAAACAAGGCAACTAAACAGTGTAGTTATTTA
The DNA here is from genome assembly GCF_963924715.1 of Thunnus thynnus. Taxonomy (NCBI): domain Eukaryota; kingdom Metazoa; phylum Chordata; class Actinopteri; order Scombriformes; family Scombridae; genus Thunnus; species Thunnus thynnus. The sequence continues at coordinate 16,294,607 of NC_089534.1, forward strand.
TTGTTATTTATTAATACTCATGCTGTGCAGTCAGACTTTGTTCAAACGCAGAACTTAAAGTTTCCAAAAAAAACATGTTTTAGGTTGAGTTTGGAAATATGCATAAAATGATGCGTTAGACATCTAGAATATTTTGTTTTGATGAACTGTAACAACCTTAAAGCTACTTAAGGCAAAACAAGAGGGAACAACTGAATGTTAAAGGTTTTTAAAAAAAGCCTTATCTCAGTTATATCAGTGTTCTTCACTCATAAATCGTTACATATAATGTGAAAATTGCATAAAATAATTACACATGCACATTGTTTCCAAACTTTCAGCAGCTTATTTGCTAACATTTCAGCGGGCAATTAAAAATAATTATCCAAACAAGGACTAATTAATATTTGATAGAGCTTCTCCAGGCAATATAATATAAATCCCATTAAGGCACTGAGATTTATTGCTTTACAGCCTTGAGACTAAGTTTCTTATATGTCTCTGTAATGTTATCCTATGGGATCATTGTTACATAAATAAATAAATCTTAATGGATATTCCCTTTAAAGTCACTCTGGTACGTGAGGCTTGTTGAGGTTTTTGTTCTGTAGTGGCTTATGTGAAATAATTCAGATGTAGATTTTGAACATTACACATGATCAAATATGCACGTTCATGAAGCATGTATAAACAAACTTACATTTACTTAATATGATTTGTTTATCAAGTTAAAAACACAGAATCCTACTAACACAGTGTTTACCAAAGGATGCTGATTCATAATAATGTTTTACTACATCTCTGACTTTTCTAGGTTGTTGCACTGCTCCTTTTGAAGAGGTCTTATGTAATCATATATACTGAATTCACACAACATCAGTGAAGCAGCGCTATATCGGAACAGTTTCAAAGCAAATTGTGTCTACGCGATGAAAGATTTATGGCTTTCACTTAAAATGTATTCAATGAAAATAAAGCCATCTATTATTAATATGAGCAGCATTTAGAAACCCTTCATGCCTGCATCTCCACCCCCTTAACTGTGAAGCAGGTTCGACACACTGATTATAGATTGCTGCAACATAGATTGTTATATTAGATTTTATGTTTATCTTTATGTTTCGCCTATAAATCTACAAATAAATACATTTTCATAGGAGAATCTTTTGCTTTCATACAGCCGAGTTTTGATGATTTACTTTCTGGTTTCAGTGTGTGTTTGCTTTGTGCAGCTTTATGATTACATGCATTTCCTCTTGACCATAAAAGTGCCCTAGAGCTTGAGGTGATGTCCGAGAACAAGGTAAGACAAGATATAAGATAAGATAAGAAGTTAATCAGTTAGAGATAAGTAAAGCCTTGAAAAAACTTTGCCTTAAACTTAAATCTCCAGTGGTTTCTAAAGACTCGTAACATACGGGATTTAATCATCACAAGGAATGTCAGAAGATCTGAAGCAATGCTTTGGAGTTGTGAGAAAAAACACTGTTGCTATGAAAGTTCATCATAAATTTGGGTTGCATATGCTTTAATATGTGATATTTTGGTGAACATTTGGACACTTAGAGCTGCTCACACTGCAGGTTATTGGATTGATAGATACTGCCAGAATGTCTTCAACAACATAGAATAACAATGTTTGCAACAACCAAGTGAAACATCAAAGTATCAACTCTTTCCCTCCTTTGTCTTCTGAGGGGATTCAGAAACCTTTAGGGCCTAGATATCGCTCCGTTATTGCATTATCGCTCCGTTAACAGTTTCCCTTGTGCATTGCTGCTCTCAAGTCTTTAATATTTCAACATACATAGCAGCTCCAGATGGCTATCCATGCTTTAAAGCTGCATTATATATTTACATTGTTTCATCGAAGTGGAGCACAATGTGCAGTAAGTCTCCTATGTAATTTAAAAGTTGCTTTAGTGAGTATGCCCCACATCGCTGTCCTCATGCACAGATCATCCCTCTTGCAGATAGTCTTCAGAAAGATTGCTGACATGAAGAGGGAGCAGGAGCGCCAGAGGAACGAGGTGACTCTCTCCATTCCTGAAGACCACCCGGTTCGCAAGCTGTTCCAGAGGTTCAGGCAGCAGAGAGACGGTCAAACACCAGAAGAATCTTACTTCGATCATAGCTTTGTGCAGGTGGAACCGCAGCACCACCAACGCACGGACTCAAACTCTTACACGCAATGTCAGACTCTATCTCCTCAGCAGCAGGAGTACAGCTCCACAGTGCAGAATAATGCACCCTGTACAGGAGGGGGAGGTGCAGCCAGTGAATGTAGCATGGCCGTCCCTCTGCAGGACTCACAAGTTTTTATCCATACTGAAAAGTCAGAGCAAAGCTGTGCACAAGAGGTCGAGGAGTCTAGATTAAGGCCTTGTGCAGAGAATCAGATGTGTCAGAGGGTCAACAGCCCTGTGCAGAGGAGTGGTGCAGGTGGAGAGGGAGCTGGAGGTGGCGCCACCAGCCGGGGAGGCGCTCGAGGCTGGGCAAAGTTTAGAAAAGGCACCTCTGTTGCACCACCGCCTCCTGCTGTTGAGCAGGAAAAGCAGCCACAGAAGCCGGAGGACTGGCCTAAAGGATCACAGTCCTCAGAACAATTAGCAGCTGCTAACAAGAACCAGGACTCAGAGGAAAGCGGAGAGACGGGGAGCACAGAGGGCAGCAAGAGTGCAGGAGAAGCAGGTGACGAAACAAGCGCCCTGCACAAAACAGACTCCTGCGACAGTGGAATTACAAAGAGCGATCTGCGTATCGACCGAGCCGGAGATTCAAGAAGTTCCTTTGAGCGAAGCCCGATGGAAAAAAGCCCAATGGAGAGAAATCCATTCGAGCACAGTCTCGGGGTTGACAGCGAGGTCTCCCTCAAACACACTTTTGTGCAGCCAGTGTCGGAACAAGCTCTCCTTCAAGCGACGCTGCATGAAGCCAAACTGGAGCTGAAGGCGGACATTCAGATACTGAGTGGCCGACTGTCGGTCCTCGAGTCTCATGTGAGCGAGATCCTCAGGTTGCTGTCTTTAAAAAGAAGACTCTCGCTGCCGCCGACTTCGTCCCCAAAGGCAAGAGTCAGGAGTCAAGACTCTGCTTCGAGGCCTGTCACACCAAAAACAGATGATGGACCCTTTTGAATCCACTAAATAGAAAAAAACAGTTTGCATGTCCTGCTGGCATGCCAAAGAAATGTCTTGCATTAAAGGTGCAGTGTGTAGAATTTAGTGGCATCTAGTGGAACGAAATGGAATATAATATTAATAAGTATGTTTTAATTAGCTTATAATCACCTGAAAATAAGAGTTGTTGTGTTTCCATTATCTTAGAATGAGCCGTTTATATCTACAGAGGGAGCGGATCCTCCTCCACGCAGCCACCGTAGGTTTTCCTACACGTTTGGAAGGGGTGGGTGATGGGAGGGGTCTTCAGTTTGTTGCAATCTCCAGTTTGACCATTAGAGGCCACTAAATCCTTCACACTGGTCCTTTAAAAACTTGGCTGCATGTAGAAATCCCTTTCATAGTAGCACCACAAAAACCCAGGGATTTTTCTAATAGTCTTCAACTTTTGAGGCACTTTTACATTTGAGAATACCAAGAAGGAACAGGAACTGTTACTGAACTAATTATTATAAGGAAATTTTACAAACATCATAAAACAACGTAGAGCCACGTATCTCATGTGTGATGAAGGCTTTTGATGAATCATGTTAGCCTGATGAGACTCTCAGTGAAAATACAGAAGAGCTGAGGTACATTTCTATATACTTTTTGAGTTTAAGTCTTTTTGAACAATCTTTGTCATTTCTTTGATCTTCTTTGAGTTTTACTCTGGATGTTTACAGTTTTAAGGGTAATCATGGAGGTTCACCTGCAATAACTATATTCATCCATTTATACAACTTTTGCTGCTCTCGTTTTGTCCTAAACAAAGAAGGAGCAACTCAGACTATTTTGGACACACTGGAGCTAAGTGGACTTGTTAGCAGCTGCTAATTCACTTTCTACGTACACTATTTGTATTTTAAACTATCTCTCTATATCATTTGAAACTCTATTTTTTAAGTTGTTGTCCGCCCTCACTGAAGAAATCAGTTGTCAGGTAATTAAATGTGTGCCTTACATTATGAAAGCCTCATTTAGAGTTGTTTTGATGAGGCGGCATCAACTCTTTATGCTTGTTAAACCAATGTTTTATAATGTAAATGTTAAACCTGTTGGTGTTTTTTTTTCTGTCACTGCACCTCACCATGCATTCCCTTTATGAACTGTTTAAACTGTTTGTTCCAGTACGCATGTAAAATAGGAACATGAATGCAATCATTTTAATTATTTTTATTATGTTATTTATCAGCAACTCCCTTTACTTCATCATATCAGCATCTCCCTTTAACAATATGAGACTATTTCAACCTCAACTTTTTACAACTTGACAATAATTCAATGCAGCAAACTTTCTTCTTGTATATTTGCTTCTTGCTCAGGTATATTTTGTTCTGATATTGAATTTCTGACTTTATTTCAGTACATGTAATTCTATATTTGTCTATTGTAAGTTTAAATAGATTATGTATATCAGGTTGATATCAGGATCACAATAGATTTTAAAAGATAGATTACTTCACATTGCTATGCAAATCTGAACAAACTTGCACTCTGTGATGCAAATATTTATATTTGATTATATACTTTAGTTGAAGATGATGAACAAACAGTGTAGGAACAGTTTTATTGATGATGTTGTTTCCCAATTTTTCTGTGTGGCTGCGAATCATCTCTGTATGAACTGTAAGGACGTAAGCATGTGACTGTTAGCTGATTCCATACATCAATTTTATACATATGTATAAATGACCTTGCATGCATCCAGAGAACCTGTTAACAGTGAGATGAATAATGAAAAATGATGCCTGCTAACCAACTGTTGTTCAGTTTCCTCTGTTAACACAAAAGTCAGTCTTCAGCAGGAAGATTATGGTCTTAAGACTAAAAAAAGACTTGAAAACTGCAGCTTGCAGACATGGTTTGATCTACCACCTGTATGTTTTTGTTGGTCCAGGTGAGTCACAGTAATATTTATGAACATGGAGCAGTTGTTGGGATCAGGTAAAATTGTGGAGCTGCCTCATTATCAGGGTTGGGAAGACGTCTAATGTACTGATAATTGTGTAAAAAAAAAAAGTTGCTCCTGAAACAGAAAATGTTTTTAGCTTCTAAATTCATCTTCTTTGGTCACTTTGTTTTAAGGATTATTTCTGAGGATAGAGCACAGACAAGAAACCCAGCTGGAATCAAATCAGTGATGTTGCAGTTACATGGTGGATCACTAGGACAAGCACTCCTGGCCACTTTTAAAGTTGGCACTTTTAGCAGAGATGAACAGTTGGTAAATATTGTTCACTGATTAATTTGCAGCATTTAATGGTGCAAACAGACTAACATTTCTTTGTCAGAGTCAGAGTGGACAAAGACAACAACATATGTAATCAACCAAGACCAAGTGTCCACGTCAGCCCCTTGGATGAGAGGTGAAACGTCTTCAAGTATCTACAACCGAGCCCAGTTGCCCTCGATTCAACGGTCTGTGGATAATAGATCCAAGAGCAATAAAAGGTCACATTCATTTGGGTTCCTGCTCACATTGGCATTCTGGGCAACGAAAGAGTGGACAAACTAGCCAAACAAGCAGTTAGACAATGAAACATAGACATCCATATTAAACTTCAAAGTCAAAGGGAAAGGGCATTGTGTGGCAGAAGATCAATAAAGAGTCGCAACAGCACTGGGATCAGGAGATAAGGATTAGACATTTACATTCGATTCAAAATAGAGGGTGTGGTGTCAGAAACGGGAGGAAACAGAAAAGAATAATAACTAGATTAAGAATAGGAAACAACAGTCTATATAGACAGGACGTGATGGAGGAAATGGAAAGATTAGGGTTTAAGATTAAAGATTTGAGATTAAAGAACATATTAGAGTGTGGTGTTAGTGGACAGGACAGAAGATGCTTGATCAGATACCTAAGGAGAACAGGGCTGATAGAAAAAGTGACAATCCGGGCACTGTAGGCGTTAACTGACTCCAGAAGATGGCTTAATACAATAACAGTTTGGGGATCTGATAGACTTGCTATAAAGAATATTTATATTGCTTTAATTAGATCAGTTCTAGACTATGGGTGCATTGTATTTGGATCAGCTGCTTGTACATCTTTAAAAAAGTCAGACAGAATTCAGCCTGAAGCATTGTGGTTGTGTTGTGGGGGAGTCGAGTCAACGCCTCTGTCAGTACTTCATGTGGAATTTGGGGAAATGTGTCTTCAGCTAAGAAGGAAACAATTAATGACCAATTATTGGGCAAATCTGCAGAGCCATAAGCATTTACACCCTACAAAAAGGGTTATAGACGTGCGTTAGGAAAGCAACAAAATGAAGGAGAGTTTTTTCACTGTAATTTCAGATATAGCTAAGGAATTAGAGGTCAATGATTGGGTCAGTCAAACTGTTTTAATGCCAGCTATTCCACCATGTTTACTGCCTCAACCAGTAATAGATTCCTCCACACTGGAACAAGTACATTCAAGCAGAAATGCATTCAATTCGCAGGCTACTTCATGAGAACTATGGGCATTATGTACATATGTTTACTGATGGGTCTAAAAGTCCAGAGAATAGAAAAACAAGTAGCGCATTTTATGTCCCAGAGTTGAAAGTTAAGGTGACCAAGAGAACAACTGACCATATATCAGTGTATGCAGTTGAAATGATGGCAGTTTTATTCGCTCTACAGTGGAGAGAGGAAATTAAACCTCTGTGAATACTATGTTCAGATTCAAGAGCAGCCCTGGCTAGTCTCAAGCATACCTCTTCAAGATGCAGAAAGGATATTCTCTGTGAAATTTTGCTGTCTTTATATATAAAATTACACAGTTTTTATGGGTACCAGCTCACGTAGGCGTCCAAGGGAATGAAACAGTACACCCTCTGGCCAAAAATGGATTAAAAGCAAATCAAGTAGAGTTGGCAATACTAATAAGTAAGACAGAAACCAAAGTTTTCATATGGAACAAGATATGCAATGGCGGAGGTTATGGGATCAAGATACTAGAGGAAGGCATTTACATCAGATCCAGCATGAAGGTCACCGGGGAAAAGTAGGAAAGAAGAGTGCCTGATTAGTAGGATTAGACTGGGACACACTTAATTATTTCTACAAATCATTGGGAAGCATCCAAGCGGGAAAATGTGATGTCTGCAATCAAATGGAGACTGTGGATCGTGTCATTCGTCTCTGTCCTAAATATGCAAATGAAAGACAGTTATTAAGGGACTAACGGGGACGTAAAGGGATTAAACACATGGACCTTAAAACAATCTTCGCAAATAGCTCTGGAAATTTGGTTTTATCTTCAGCTATCTACAAAAAGCAGAACTTATAACAAGTATATAAGAACAACGTAACACGACAGTTGGTGGCGATAATGTTCTGCCCGGTTGCAATTCACCATTTAAAAAAATAGAAGAAGAAGAATGTAACTTATGGCTGACAGCTGCTGTTAAACAGCAAAGAAGAAGAAGAAGAGTCCAAAGTTTGTAGAGACCTAAACTAGCAGGTAATAAAACACTTTCTCGAGTTGTACTAGCCGCTTTTGCAGCTGTTTAAAAAACAGGAGAGTTAACGAGCATGTTAAAGAGATGTCGGCTCCGTTTGTCATTAATAGTCATTGATTCATTTCATCGCAGTTATTCAAAGTAGCAGAAAAGTAGTGAATAGTGAGCCTGGAGCTACCTGACAGCCATGAAACTCACTTTTCTCTCACGGAATGGGAGGAGAAAAGGGATAAAAGGAAAGTAGCATCAGTAATATATAGTCCATATGCAACTGGAGCATTTTCCTCAGTTGTTTAAATTGACTTAAAGTTGGATTTCACTTTATTTCCTTTCTTTGAGCTTCTAAGCTTCAGTAAATAATCACAGTAAAATGTTTAACAGTGCCCATTTGGCTTCACTTGATGTTTAAAGAGACATGCAAAAACACACTTGTCTATGAATAATAGTATTTCTGTTTTGTTTTGCAACTTTTTGTATCATTTCAAATGAACTTAATGGACTCAGCTCACAGTACCTTACCTTCATGTTGCTAAAACCTTCACTTAAGATCTTTGTGATCTGCTTTCTAAAGGCAGCCTTAAGTTTGCACTGTAACAACTATAAATCAGTGAGTCTCCAAAAACATTCACCATGATGTACAAACCTGCCACTGACTTGAGCATCAGTTGCTCTAAACCCGGTTCACTCCTGCTGTGCCCGGTTGAGTTTGATAAAAACCCCTCATGTCAAGTTAGAGAACTGCAAACACATCAGACAGACACCAACACCTCAGAGCTGCTTTATAATCAGTGGAAAACTATTGTCTGCCTTTCATATCTTATTACATAATGATTAATACTTAAAAAAAAAAAAATCCGATGAAATATGGCAAATTCTCTCGAAGCCCTCTGTAGATTGATTGTAACGTTGATGCTGCTTTGGTCTCGTCCTTAACAGGCGGATAAACCTCTATCATTTTGGTGTTATTCAGGTTTGGGTATCTTTTAGAAATGTTTTTAATACTAGTGTAGATACAAAAGTTTAGGTACCAATACCAAACTGATGCATTTCTTTCTAAAAACAAACCAGTTTTTCTACAGAACTCTTCTATAAAAGAAGCCACATTTCTCAAAGGACAAATGCAGCTATTCAAGAACTTTGCCTCAATAAAACCATCTGAAATTGGCAAAAATGTTGATTTATATGGAAGCTATTGGATCAAAGAATTAGTAAATCTGACCTGACTGAACAGACATTTCTGAAGGTACCAAAAAAGTATTGAGGTTCAATATCAAGCCCTAATATTATATATTCCTTAATCTCCAAAGGTTTTACATTGAATAACCAAAATCATCTCTTTGCTGAACTGTGTATAAAATGTCTAATTTTTGTCAAACCAGTGTTTTTACTTCTCATTTTTAAATTAGCTCAAAGATGGAGATGCAGCTTCCGCCCCACGAGGGAGATGAGCTCTCTGTGGTCGACATGCACACAGGTGGAGAGCCTTTACGGATCATCGTCAGCGGATACCCAGAGGTCAAAGGTGACAGTGTGTTATCCAGGCGGCGTTACGTCCGGGAACATCTGGACCACCTCAGGAGGGTGTTGATGTTCGAGCCGCGGGGACACTATGACATGTACGGCGCCCTCATTGTGGACAGCGAGATACCCGAAGCCGATCTGGGGGTGCTCTTCATGCACAACGAGGGGTACAGCACCATGTGCGGACACGCCGTCATTGCGCTTGGACGCTTCGCCGTGGACTACAAACTGGTGAAAGAGCCGCAGTCACCAGAGACACAAGTGAACATACACTGTCCCTGTGGTCTGGTGAAGGCTTTTGTTGAGTATTCAAACGGTAAAACAGGAGGGGTGAGGTTTCTAAGTGTGCCAGCGTTCGCGTTTGCTACAGGTAGGATGCTCATCGTGATTCTTTTTGTTGCTTTCAGCTGTTGAGTTTATTCTGCAGAACTTAACTACACGACTGATATTTTTCTCTAGATTTGAAGGTGACAGTGGAAAGGTTCGGTGATGTTATAGTTGACATCAGCTATGGAGGAGCCTTCTACGCCTTCGTAGACGCACAGAGGTTTGGTCTGGATGTGACCAAGTCCAGGACTCGAGATCTGGTAGATGCAGCCACAGCAGTGACTAAAGCTGTCAAAGCTCAGGTGAGAACGTCACAGAGTTCTCAATGTAGTCACAGAAAAACTGTCCACAGCTTGAAATATGCAGCTGTTGTGGAGGTACAGTAGGTGGAGCTGATGATGTTTGTCTTTGGTCAACTTTGCCTGAATTGACAGATACGGAGGTAACGTGCTCGAACATGCAAAAGAAAAAATACAGGAATAAGATGTAAACTAAAAGGACATTTGCAATGGAAAATATTTAATTCAGGAAATCTAATAAGTACTGTACATCCTAAAAGTGAAGGTACAGTAATGTATGAAATGTATACTGTGTGTAAGATATGAGATTTATTTTATTGAAACTGAAGTGTCACAGCAAACAAAATAAAGTATGAACAGTATAGATACTGTACTGTAAGAAACTTTAAAAAACTAGAATATTATACATATTATGAGTACCCACTATGTACAAGATGATGCACTGGGGAAAAGTACTAATTAAAAAAATAACATGTATTGAAACACAAAGGTGAAATGAGAAAATTGCAATAAATAATTAAATACAAAAACTGCATCAATGTATAAAGAAAATGAATTGAATACAATCTGTTAAGCAGCCTGTCAGGCTGAAGAGGAAACATGGGATGCTTCTTTCTTTCGAGGAAAGAATTCAATTCAGGAAGATAAATGATCTCCTTTAGAGTAAGTTTGTCTCGTTAAAACACAGTGAGATGAATAAAACCACCAAACTCTGGAGATATTAAAGTGTCAAATCACCAGAAGGTGATGTTTATGTGGCGCAGTGCAAAATCTCAGGACTTTAGTTCTGTAGCTGTGAACAAAACCAAGTATGTTTCTGACCTTTTTTTTGCATTATTCTCTCCTAGGTGAAGTTGCACCATCCAACCAGTGATGATCTGGCCTTCCTCTATGGCACCATCCTCACAGACGGCAAAGATAATTATTCCTCTGAACCCACTGCCAATATGTGTGTGTTTGCAGAAGCTCAGGTATTTTACTGACTGTTGTCTGTGATTAAAAACAGTTATCTGAAGGAGGAGGGAAGCATTTGTCAGTTTCTATGGAACCATTTGTCCAAGTTCTTGCAATAGTGTCAATAATGTGCTAAATATACCTGACTGAATACATCATAACAGACCAGTTACATGGTTTAGTGTTACCTTGTTGAATATGTACTGCACAAAATCAATCACCAAGGGTGGAAATACTGAAGAAAATCAGCAAAACATACAGAGCAGACACCACATACTGCCCGGTTTATCTCATGGTTTAAGGGATGTCAAACATGTTGATAATGTTTAAACACTGTGTCGTCAGGTGGACCGAAGCCCCACCGGCTCTGGCGTTACAGCACGAGTGGCCCTTCAGTATCACAAAGGTCTCATCCAGCTGAACCAGATCAGGACGTTTCAGAGTGGAGCAACTGGATCCCAGTTCACAGGGAAAGCTGTGGAGGTATCAGCACTTTCTTTCCCCTCAGTGTCGTGGTCAAAAACGTGTCATTAACCAAAGATCAGGAACAGTTTGAGATCGTTTCACTCTGTTTGTCTCAGTCACTGCTGTGTTCAACAGTTAAGATCCTGTGAAGAGTTTGTTCTAAAGCACAGCAGAAAAACTGTATTATCAACAGCACTAAATAGATTTTTTTTAATTTACTGGATACTAATATACCATATATAAGATTTTCTTTGTACCATTCCATATATGGAAGTCACATCTACAAACACTTTCAAATGATGCTCTCTTAAATCAGATCATTAAGATTAAAACTGATGGGTTGATTGACATTGAATTAACTCTGTAGACACATAGAATATTTTTTTGATATTTAATCTAAAGGAGCTGTCAGAGTGAAATTATAGTAATTTCTATTTTAGGGAGAAATTTCCCTTCATGATTTGATATAAATTAATATGATTCTTGCATATTTTTCAATCCATGGACTCTCCGCTGTGTGTTTTATAGATGTGAACCCAGTTCATACGAAATGAATCTGATTTCAGTGAGCTGAGTGATTCACAACCACAAATGACCCACAAACCAGAATACACAATTCAACTCTCAACTTCCAATTCTCCAATTCTTGAGCCAAATCCACCTCATCTATTTTGAAATAAATGTTTCAATAAAACATCTCATTTGTGTGCTCTGAGGACACTTCTGTTCACTGAGGATTGTTTTTGTGTCTTTGTTCAGGAGACTAAGTGTGGAGACTTCAAGGCTGTGGTGGTGGAAGTCGCTGGCAGAGCTTTTTACACTGGAGTTTCACGCTTTGTGCAGGAGCCAGAGGATAAACTGACACACGGGTTTCTGCTGAAGTGAGACTCAGTGACAGCTTTTGTTTTTTAAACATGGTTATACACGATCAAAGTTATAAAATGCTTTTTTTAACTTAACAAGACTAAGAGTCTTCAGTCATGGGAACAAACATGCTGACAGTGACAATGCTGACGTGCTGATTTAGCAGATATAATGTTTACTGTGTTCATCATCTTAGTGTAACGTGTTAGCTTATATTTGCTTATCAGCACTAATTGCAGAGCCAGATGAGAATGTCATGTCATTCATTTGGTCATAAATCATAAAAGTATTTGACAAAAGAATAATGTACCAGATGGTGGCACTAGAGGACATTCATCCTCTCTGCCAGTGACTGTCTAGAACATTTCATGACAAAATATCATATATATATATATATATAAGATATTTCTGTCTTGACCTACTGACATTTACATCTATAGATGCTAAAAGAAACTCAAAATTCATGCCAAGTGAAAATCTTTGAGTTCTCCAAGAAGAGAAATGCATATATGATCATTTTGGATGGAATTAATCACTGTTCAAGAGGACTTACCTGATCTAAAAAAACATTATTTTAGGTATCACATGTTGCATAAATGACTATAAAAAGCCAAAAATTCAAAACAATGACACAAATTCAGGCTAACAAAAATATTCTGTATACTGTATTGTGACATTTGACTTTGAAATTGTTATAATCAATAAATAATAAGTTACTTAATTATGTACCAGTGTATGCGTGTCTTAAGAAAGTTACTCACTAGGTTAACTTTTATTGAAAATTTCAAATAGATTTGCCGCCACACTCACATTTGAGGATTTGCTGGTGTTCAGCTGTCGTCTCGTCCTGTGTATAGGTGATACAACCGTGAGGTCATATGAACATTTTCTGTGTATTTGTGCATGTGTTGTGGCTCTCTCTCTGGTGATCCTGCTATGTTGCCTGTGTGTGTGTGTATGTGTGTGACGGGCTGCAAGTAAGCTCAGCTTATTGTCTGATTGACTGGTTGTGTAGGCTCCAAATGAAATGTTGAATATAGATTTGCCAAATTGATATAATAGCTCAGGTTTGGTACGGGTGGGCAGTATTTTTGTTTAACCCTTTTTACTCCTGTTATTAAGTTAGGAGTTATGTTAGTCACGTATCTTTTTGTTTGATTAGGTAATGTTAGGTCGCTCAGCTTTAGTTCCCTTTCGTTTATTGTTTTGCTGGTAACCCATCCTGAGGCTAAAAGATTTTAAAATAAACCTTTAAAAGGCTACAAATCCTCTGTTGCTGGTGGATCTTGGGTGGTGAGAAGAGGGGAGTCTCATCTGTTATGTTGGGTCAGGGTTTCCTCTAGGCCGGCTCATAACAAGGTTTTGGTTGACTGAGACCACACAGGAGACCTCGCCATTAGCACTTACTGACCACTAGGTGGCGCTATGACTGTACTTTCTATCAAGGTCCATGAAGTTTAAGCCCATAATCTTTTTTCTTTACTTCTTCTTACTCCTGGTGGTAATAAATGTCTTTTACCCAATAAAATAAGCTGAGAACTCATGTTCATTCAAGTGCATCTGCTGATTAACTAAATACAACAAAACAAAATGTTTTCTCCCATTTATTATCCTCAGGTCATCATACAATGGAAGGCAATATTTAAATTATAAAAGTCCAATGGAGGTACAGTATCAGACATTGGATGGATTTACACAGCTGAAGGGGAAAATTAAAATCAAAGGCGTCTCTTCCACATTTGATGTTTTCTACAAGAATGAAAATATCACATGTGGATCACAAAGAGTTAAAATCTGAGTTTTTGTTTGTTTTTTTTCTTTGCAGTGTAAATCCAGCCAGCGTACAGGAAACATATTTCATCTATTCAGTAAAAACTTAAAGCAGGGCACTCCCATCAGAAGGGAAACAAGTGTATTGCATTGATTGGGTATGGTTTTAATGGCATTTAGCATAGTAATTATGACTTTATATGTGCATGTGTAACAAGCACGCAACCTTATATATAGATATATGTAATCTATGACATGAGTGTCCATACTTGTTGAGAAATTGCAGATTAGGCCCAGGCCTGGAGAGTACCCACTCAACAATTAAAATCAACAGAGTTAAGGCCAGCTCTTAACAGGAAAATAAAACATACAGTGATCAGATATATAAATGCTGCACGTCAATAATGTTGAATAGAAAAAAAAAATGCTTCTTAGCCGTGTCGCTTGCAGTTAAAACCACTTTTGTCTCAGTCCTGCAAGAGAACAGCAGCGTAAAGATCAAGTTCAGATTCAGTCTTTCTCCAAAAATTATCACTTGGACAATTCAGGCATGTGAAAGCAGCCCCTCTCAATCTACGAAATCAGTCCGTACAAAATGGCCCCTTGTGTTTTTAATGGAATCATCTTCCTGTTTGGATCGAGCATCAAGCCCGGAAAAAGTCTACTAGCTGCACATTTCACTCTGTGCATAGATTCTGACGTACAAAAACCACACAGAACGGATCCTATCGATCTGTGAGCATCTCTTACACCTGGAAGGGAACTCTCTCCAGCGGGGAAAAACGTCCTCCTGCACGATAACAAACATTTAATTTGACCAAACTGTTTCTCCAGTGGGAAATATCTGATTTGGCTGTTAACAGCTTTTGGCTTCTGCTCCGTTTAACATCAAAAACTCAAGAGGATGAAAAGTCTTAACATGTTGTGCTGTATGTGTGGCTCCGCGGTGACGGTGCAAGGCCATGGTTTATCAAGCCGAGCTGGGTGGGAATGGAGGAGGGTGCTGAGGAATGTGCATATCAGTTCGACCGAAAAAACTAATGATGAACAGGAGGCAGGGGAGGGGAAGGGAGGGGAGGGGGGGTGGCTGAACTGGAGAAACAAGGATGATGACCTCAACCACCACTCAGAAGTTGAGCTTTGTGACCGGTCGTTCTCTGCTCGAGTCTGTGGTCTGGCTGTTGATGCGCTTGCGGTTGCGTTTCATCTTGGACAAGTCCTTGTCGAAGACCTCGCCTGATCGCAGCGCCGACACCAAGTCGTCAAACTCGCCGCCGTCGTCTTCCCCGTTTGCCTTTGCTTTCCGAGCCTTTCTCTCTTTCTCCCTCTGTTCTTTGAGCTGGTGACACAGAAATAAAGACTATGTAACAGCAACCATGGTGGCCACAAATGGATATTTACAAGATGATGGCCAGTTGAACTTCCCTCCATTTCACAATATTCTCCTGAGTCAGTTGCTTTAAAGACATCAACAGTGGAGCACTGGCAGACTGCTTCTTTTTATTTAAATGTCTTTTTACATTGCCTTGTGTTCCTTTTATATTCTGTCCAGATGCCTTTTATGCTCTATGTAAAGCATTTTGAATTGCCTTGTTGTAGAAATGTGCTATACAAATAAACTTGCCTTGCCTAGAAGGTTAAGGAGTCGACCATGAACCACAATGTCCCTGGTTTGAGTCGGGCACGTGACCTTTACCCCATTTACACTTGGTATTAATGTGCATTCTCATTGTCCTCATTCTGCTCGCATTGTAAATGGATCTCAATATGTAAATTGGTGTGGCGGACTTGTCAACAAATATGGAGCCTCCCAGGTCAAGGGAGGGATCACTTTTTGGAGGGAAGACTTCCTAGCTACAGATATTACTTCTAGATGTTTGCAATGCAGCTTAAGTAGCAGGAAGAGGTGGAGTTAGGTGACCTTTTAACTTGCTGGGTGGATATTTTCTTGAGTCAGTTATACGTAGCTGAAATCCGATCACAATGTGTTCTGGTTGCATTTAAACCTTCATTAAACATAACCACATTCATACATTTTACCTTACAGGATATTTACACAGATCACACGTTAATGCCAGGTGTAAATGGGGCAATAAGGTCAGCGATAGCAACAGCAATAATTATCTAAAGTTTGCTCACTAAAGCTAGCTAGCATTAGCTAACATAAGCTGCTACTGATCATAGTGGACAACCAAAGGCCAATAAGGCTGTAACAGCTAAACGCCAGAGTTTATTAATGATCAAAGGTGGGTTTTATTGGTTATGAATTCAACTTTTAATTGTTCATAAGTCTCGCTTTAATTCTGACTTTCTACAATATTTCAAGTTATAATACTAATGGACTGCAATTAATTCAAGAACGTTGTTGACTTCTTCTGTTTCCAGAGGTAAAATAAGTCTTTTATAGTGATTCATGTTTTTTTCTGTTGAGGATCATGTTGAAACGAGGGACAACAACATACCTGAGCTTCCATTTTGGCCCTGCGCTCCTCCTCTTCCTTGCGTTTCCGCATGTTCTCGTTCTCCTGCTGAGCCTCTGAGAACGACTGCAGGAACTGGTCAAAGATGCCAAAGAACTCATCTGGTTGCATCTTGCTGGCATCCTCACCGAAAAGCTTTACTGCCCTCAGGAACTGTGGAACCAGAGAGAGAAGGGGCACACAGGATTAGATTTACAGCAGGACACAGTAGAACCGTGTTTTATCCGTCTTTGACTGTTTTACAGGGGACTCATTAGGTCTCAGCTCTTTGAAATCAGAGCAGGGTACCAGAAAGTCGGGCTTTGAAGGCCACGTTAACCCAGATTTGACCGACTACTGATTACAGCTGAGGCCGGAGACTGGAGCCAGGGTCCAAATTAAGGCAACGTGTTTGTTGGGTATTTTTCCCAGCAAGTTAAAAAGGAGAACATCCAGATGTGAGATCATGTTGAGAACATATAGCTTCAAAGATGTGCAGCTCTGTCTGTGGCACGCCAACTTTATCTAGTGGTGAAAAATATTTTCATCAGTTAAATGAAGGCTTCATTAATGTTTTTCTGCATGTGCATCCAATTGTTTGTGATGATACTGGAGGTCTTTTCCTTCCTCACATCAAGAAGTGACAATATGATGTCTGCATGTGACAAAAATGCCTAAACAACTTTTATGTAAGTTTATTTTTACCAGAAGGAAGGAGTCGTTCAAAGGGTCAGCAGTTTCTCTGGTTACCAATCATGAGTGCAGAGGACCACTCAAATATTTAACTGTGGGACACTGTAAATGATTCACAGAAACTAATGGCTGCCATGTGACAAGCTGAGCACTTGGGTCAATGTAACACACACATTGGGGGGGAAGGGAGGGGGGGAGCATGCTCAAGATAAAAAACTCTTCCTGCCTTGCACCAATAAACCTGGACAGACGCACATAAATCTAACGTCAGGGTGTCGAGCTCTCCCCTAAAAAGGTGAACATGCTCAGGTTTCTAGTTGTAACTCTTAATGGAGCCCCTTTCTAGTAAAATGGCAATCTGCAGAATCCGGGTTTGTTTCTTCTTTTTGCATTAGTGACACAATGGTGAAAACAATATCCAACCCTCTGCCTCTGTTCCTGGTTTCACTCTTGTTTTGCACACATGGTCGCGAGCAGGCTGACCAGTAAAGTGCTAGTGGCGCTGCAGCAGGAAGCTGAAACACTTCACTCCTGCTGTGAGCTTTCCTAGAAAGGTGACTGATGAGGTCAATAAGGCATGTAGAAACAGCTGCGCTCAGAGGAAATGGGATGCGAGCTTTCAGTCTCTTTATCTACATGTGTCATTGGCTCTGTCCGGTCTGCTCAGGCAGTCAGTTTTTTTTTAAAATTCTGCAGAAACACGGGGACTTACCAGTTCTTTGGCCTCAGTTAGAGAATCTTCCACGTCAGAGAAGCTGAAGCTGGCCACAGTGATGAATTGACTCACCACGGACACAAACTTGTCGCCCAGCTCCTGCGGTCGCTTCTTCTGGTATTCTAGCTCCTGAGAGTAGAGAAATTGAAAGAGAAATTAAAAAAAAAGAAGAGTCACAGTCATGCACTGAATATTGTATAAATGCATGACCAATACAAAACATTACTGCATAAATCATTGTGACTCACGCTCTCAACACTTTTCAGGCCGCTTCGCAAGTTGCCGATATCTTTCTCCAGCTCAGTCATGCTGCAATAAAAGACAGAAAGGTGAAGGATTACATGTGTTTATCAGTTGCAAGCAAGAATTTCTTCAAAGATTGGATAACTTGAATAGTTTTTAGAGACATGAAGAGGTACAACTATGCACTATTTCATCAAGAGGCAAAGATTAGATGAATGTTTAAAAAAGTAAACACCATTTATGTAGCAGAATGTTTATTTTCTTATTTCCAATCTTGTTAATCATCTTGCAACCCCTCAATTTTATCCTGGTGCCGACCCCCAGATTGGAAACCACGGCTCTGAAAGGATCCACCTACTTGACTTTGGCTGCCTCTGGGATACTCTGCAGGTCTCCCTGGAACATCAGGACTTTGGGGTATTTCTTTTCCAGGATGGTGATCAGGTAGTTCAGGAGAGTGATGTTCCTGCAAACACACAGATGAACCAGCACTCTGAGTTGAACCAACCTTCAACATAGTCAATGTGTCAAAACGTGCAATATACTGCTTTTATGATGGATGTTCAGGTATGAATACCAACGTGGAGCTTCATTGATATCACATTTCCCAGTTCCAGATGTGAAGTTTATATATTCCATGCCATTTTAGCAAAGTTTGGATGTATGAATTGATATAGTGCTCTTACTTGTCAATACTGGATTTGGTGTCAGCAATCTTGTTGAGTGAAGACACCTTGAAGCCGTAAGCATTCCCCCTCTGACCCTTGTTCATGTAGTTTCCCAAGGCCAGCACCACCTCCAACAGCTGCTTCAGGTTTCTGCTGTGTAAAACCTCCTTAGATGCCTTTGTCAGAGCTGAGACATGAAAACAAAGAAAATTTAAGTTTCTAGTGGATTCAAGGTACCTGAGTGATTTATGTTTAGACTATTAAAAACATCTGCCTTAGCAGCTGGCACATTTTTTCTTCAGCAAATATCAAAAAGTATAAAAACAGAAAACATAAGGATTTTAGAGGCCATTATGAATGGCTGCACAGATGTTTTTAAAGAAATAGTTTCCTTAAGTTAAAATAGATGTTTTTTTTATTGTCACTTTCATTAAATAATGTATTGAAGTTCATGTCACAGATGTATGAGACTTTTCCCACCTTCAACTTTGGGTTTGATCTCAGCTATCCTCTCTGCAAACTTCTTTTTGAAGTATAAAGACTGCAGCCTCTGCTGGTAGTGGTTTATTCTGGACGGGGAATGGAAAATGCATGTCAGAGAAGAACGAAAATAGACAAAAATATTAAATTATAAACCGGGAAATCCACAAATGTAGACAAATGCCACAAACAAGGACATTGTGCTTGAGCAAAATAAAGCAAACCGCCTGTGTGCTCACTAAATGGTACGTACAGTACAAAGTTTTAGTTGTGGTAATGAAGCTTATTTTTGGGAGAGTTTTTTTTATTTCAGCTTATAAACCATTGACTCTGCAGCTAATGAATATCACAGTGACATCTGTCCTCCAGTCATTCTGTATTCTGAGTACATATTTTAGCAAAAATTACCAAAAAATGTCAAACTGCAGTCAATTATTTAAAAACTGCTGGATTTCTATTTCCATTACGCTTAAGTTTTTGTTCTTAGCTTTATTGGTCTTACTGTGTTTCAGCACTGATGCAGTTAGCGGCCGAGTTGTGACATGTTTCCTTTTTATCCTACACGGTTTTGTTTACAGAACTGCAACACAAATGCTGTTTTTACATTACTGACTCTATTTATCCACCAACACAATTTAGAAATAGTGATTCACAGAGACCCATTGTTCCCTGCTAAGTAGAAACCCACAAGTCATTTCATTTATCAGCTCTGACGAAGAAGAAACAATGGCCATTGTTTGTTACAGGCCTGAGTGCTGCGCTGTCATATCCGAGATTAGTAGCTGTTCAGTAGTGAATTACAAAGAAAACACTACATGATTAAAGTACCTGCTCATCTCATAGAGGAAGCGGTCAGGTTTGGCCATTCGGTCAAGCTCATGTTTGTGCTCCTCCAGGAGATCCACGTCACTCTTCTCTGGGACAAACTTCAGCAACTGATGGAGGAGAAATATTCAGTCAGTCAGCTGCATTTGTTATTGTTAACTGGTGGGTGAATATGGCTGAGTCTCAGAGAAAATGCTACTGCATCTGATTGTCTCTCAACACTGCAAAGAAATCAAGAACTTGACGTGAGAATGGAGTTTTCTTAATAATACTGTTAATAATGTTAAAGTCTCCCTCCACTCAAAAATATGTTTTTCTTCTTGTTCCTTCAGTTGGATGTTTGAGCTTCACTGTATATGCAGAGTTTGACAACAAGGTTGTTTTCACTTCGTCTACTGGGGGAAAGTTCCCGAGCTCACTAAAAATAAGATTTTAAGGGGTCGGCCTACAAGCGTGATTTGTGACATCACAAATAGTTTGGAAGCCATCAGTATGCAACTTACACAAGAGAGATGTGGAAACTTGAAGCCTCTAGTGCACAAACACTGAGAAAACTATATCATTTCATCATTATTGTTCCAAGCAGAGTATTTTTTAATATGTCTTAATACGTGTCTGGAGGGGATCTTTAATATTTGCTAAATATATTGTTAGTGAAAGTTGTTGCACACATGGTGATGTATTTTTCTTGGCACAGTTTAGCTGTGATCGCTCTGAAAACATAACTAGGTGCTGAATGGTGCTGCTGACATGCATCACTTTGCTCTGCAGCTATTTTTAGTGAACAATGAAATACATATCCCCTTCATCTTCCTTCTGTTAAAGTTTCCAGTAAGCAGTGACTGGAAAAAATGGGAATTTCAGTCTATGTTATTATAAAACCCAACAAAACATATAAAAAAATATACACATACATGAATACACACATACGTTTTGCTCTTCATGCAGTCTGTAGAATTTAGTGACTTGGCAGAAATGGAATATAATATTCATAAGTATGTTTTAATTCGTGTATAATCGCCTGAAAATAAGAATTGTTGGGTTTTCTTAGGATGAGCCTTTTATATCTTCGCAGGGAGCAAGTCCTCTTACAAGGAGCCCACCATGTTGCACCGCCATGTTTCTACAGTAGCCCAGAATGGACAAACCAAACACTGGCTCTAGAGAGGGCCCTTCACATTTTTTGCAAGTTTCGCAGCCACCGTAGCTTCTCCTTCACACTTGGAAGGGGAGAGGAGGTTCTCAGTTGGTTGCAATCTGCAACCTCACCGCTAGATGTCACTAAATCCAACACACTGGTCCTTTAAGTTGCAACTTTTCTACATGTTCCCAAAATCAAAGTCAAAAACGATTGAATTCAGCACCTTTTCCTCCCAAATATATGTATTTTTTTACCTTACAAAATATAATACACCCTGAATCCAGTGAGTGTAAGAAGGGAAGTCAGCTTTCTTCCAATTAAGCAATAACAAA
The DNA here is from genome assembly GCF_963924715.1 of Thunnus thynnus. Lineage (NCBI taxonomy): Eukaryota > Metazoa > Chordata > Actinopteri > Scombriformes > Scombridae > Thunnus > Thunnus thynnus. Next base: position 16,315,954 of record NC_089534.1, read on the forward strand.
CATCTTGTGATAAAGATCCTACAACTAAATAAAAGCACTTTTCAAAGAGAGAAACAACTGAGCTTGTAGGAAACCTGAAGACGTACCTGTTCCAGCATATCTTTGGGAAGGTCCTCTTGTTCGTCCATGGTTAGAATGGCTCTCTTCATTTCCTCATTTGAAAGCTTCAGTCTGCAGCACACAACAGATAAGTCCGTCATAACTTGTCTTGTATCGATAGTATACAAGTATTTTCACACTGAATATGCTGTAACAAACGTACCGCGAGAGAAGGATGTTGCAGTTTTGTGCTCGGCGGCCGTCGATAACAGACAGCTCTTTGACTTTTTTGGAGCTCAGCGTGTCGTCCTCGGCCTCTTTCTGTGAGAGGCGGCATGGTAAAGAGGTTAGAGCGCAACAGGTGATTTTAAGACATTTATTTTAGTTACAGGTGGTCACCTACAAACACACAACAATGAGGACCGACTGACACGTGCCCTGACATCCCAAGCAAGAGCTGATTATACAGTACAAAGGCTCAGATCACAGTCACACAGGGGGGTCGTCACATGAAGTGAACAAGACAAGTGGAAAAGTCTCAAAGGTTGTTTTATATTATGTTGGACACAAATGAACTAAGAACACGCATCTGAAAGTACAAAAGGACATCGAGTGTAACATTCACAACGAGGGAAAAAGTTTGCAGACTGTACTGTAAGTGCACTCACCTGTTTGCTGTTATTGATCATAAAGAAGTCCTAAAATGCAGGCAAGAAGCAGGGAAGATGTAAGCATTCATTAGAATAAGTAAAGCAGTGTGATTGCAGCCCATAAAACAAACAGTGAATGAATCAAAGCTCAGTAAGCACTCAGACATCAATGGATCCATCAGTAATGAAGTGAGCAGCAGTGAGACATGAGTGGTTGTTGAGTGGCGCCGTTGTGTGCGTGCTTGTTGATCATTGCGTGCTTATAGATCACATGCTGTGTACATAAGAAACTGGTCTGTTGGGTGTGTCTACTTTTAAATTTGTCACGTTTGTCTTTTAGAAGGTTATCAGGATGACAGAGTACAAATAATCACCACAGATTTTTTAAAACTGTGGATGTGACGTAAGAGAAAAACATCGATTTACTAATTTTGTACCCTTTTCAAGTATTGTCATGTGTGTAGCGTGCGCTAAAGGTTGTGTTTCAGTACTGATAACAATTACTTGAGACTGAACTAGACATCTTGAACTTTTTTTGTCTACGGTGTAAAAAGACATGCTCTTTCAAGTTCTGTATGACTAATAAATGGAAGATACTACTGATTAGGATTTTCTAGAACTAAACTAATTGCAAACCAAAGCCACAAGAAGGAAATAGCTAATTCTCAGCAGCTCACTCATGCATTTTCAATCACATATGGCAAAATGATCAAAACCACAACAAAAAAAAAGATGCATTCCATTCAAACGTGAGAAAAATCAAGCACAAATGTTTTGCTTCAAATAAAATCAACCCCAAAATCTAACCAGTAATTTCTCTGTTCTTTTTTTTTCTTATTTCAGGAAAATTTTTACATTTTTGTTAAAAAAAGATCTGACCTCTCCCTTCCCCTTTCTCTAACTGTGCTTGAGAAATCAAAAGTTGCAAAACGGGAGAAATTTTTAGAAAATCTGAGCAAAAGCCAAATCTAAATCAAAAAAATGCAAACCAGCTGACCCCTTAGTCACCCACCCCAACAAATCTACCCCCCAACCCTCCCCAGCACTAGAAAGCAACAGTTGGTGAGATGAAGAGATGAGCAGTAACAGACGCAGTACCTGCTGCCTCTGATAGGCTGAGAAGGTCTTTTCTATGTCCTCCAGATCCAGGATTTTGAAAACTTTGGCATCATCCACCTCCATCCAAACGGTACCCTCCAGTTTATTCTGAGCAGAGGAGAATAAGATATTTTATATCTCAACTCTCAGAATATAAATTCAAGTTTCTAAACTTCTTGAACTTCTTCTTCATGTTTTTGTGTCTCAGTTGTTCTCACCTCAGCTAACTTGGACCAGTTGAAGGATTTGAGTGGATTGGCTGGCTGAGGAACGGTCTTCTTCTTCAGAGACGGTCCCAGGGGTGCTCCTGGCGGTGGAGGGATTCCTCCGACTGGTGGGCGTCCAGGAGGAGGCGGTGGCCCACCCGGAGGAGGAGGCGGGGGCGGAGGAGGAGGCATCATGCCCCCAGGAGGCGGCGGGGGAGGCGGGCACATACCTGCAAATGCTGGCATGGGTGGAGGAGGAACAGGGCCGCCGGGAGGACCAGGGGCGAGGGGTGGACCGCCTGGAACAACAGCAGCCTGTCTCTGTGGGGAGCAAATATAACACCAGTGAGGTTTAAAATCTTTTACAGCTTAGCAACACAGGACAGTGGTTTCCAAGGCGACACAGTAAATGTAAAAGACAACGTACAGTGCTGAGTTCGTGCAGTCGGGCGGTGAGCTCGGCCACTTGCTGTTTGACATTCTTGTGCTCGGTGCTTTCCTTCTCCAGCTTCTCTTTCATCTTGTTGAGCGTCTGCATCATGTCTTCTTTCTCCTGCGTCTTGGCGTCACATTCACGCTCCTTCTTCTCGAACTTCTGCTGCAACTCGTGGTGCTCTGGGGCGGGAAGTCCAAATCAGTGAGCTTGCTGCAGTATATTCATCACGTGTGACTTCCAATTCCTTAATTACACTATAAGCATTTTATAATCATACACACCTTTTCTCATTTTCTCTGCCTGCTCTTTCCACTGTTTGACCTCATTCTCATTAACCAGCCTGCAGAGAAGAAGACACACATAATTAGCTCCATACTGAAAAGCAACCATTGTTTTTTCTGGTCTTAAAAGAGGAAAACTATTTTTGAGCCAACATTGTTGAGCACGTCTTTCGATTTCTCAGCACTGTTCTACATTGTTCAATCTGTTCCATGCGCTCATTCATGTGTCAGTTTGTTCGGGTCAGATTCGAGCACTTACATCCGGACAACGTTCTTCACGTTAAAATTCTCCAGTGGTGTGACGTCGGGGTCATGACCTTTGTCATTCTGCAAGACCATCTGCTGGACAATGCGGTCCAGCAGCAGCCAGTACTGCACTGTGTTACCACTTCTCTTGTCTGGAGAGAGAGAGAGAGAAAAGATATTGATTAGCATCTCCATTAATATCTCAGAACTGCTGACAAAAGTTGGATCCAAAGCGGTTGCTATGATGAAACAACCCACTACAATGGAAATGATGGGTCAAGGCATTTTCTAAAATTACACTGATGAGCCCAAGAGAGGAACTATAATTAACGGTTACAAGGTGACACATGCATTTGTCACACATTGGTGAGAGCACATCTGTCATGGTGGACAACATGTTTACTCCTGCCTCGCTATCTCGCCTGAAAACCTTGAAAACACACACAAGCCTCCTGATACTGGTGTGTCTGGATGTTTGAAAATGTTAAAAGCATCATATCATAACATTATTTTCATTCCCTTTTCTATCATCACAGGCTGACGAGTTTATTAAGTCTTGTGTACAACCACATGACCGGTAGTTGCAGCTCAAGTGTTAATTCCACTCCTTATAAAAAAAAGTGAGGATATGAAGCATCCAAGCATCATTAAAGAAAATGGCTAATGCAGCAGCTGTTTGGTGGCTCTTTGTCAAGTCAGTTGTTGTGGGAAAGCTGGCTGACAGTAATCAGGATGCAAATTGCGCAGAAAAATGGTGACAAGAATAAACAAAAGCCAACAACAGTCCCTGACTCTGAATCTTACCCAAGTGCAGTGTGCAGTTTGGCTGGGAATGTGCTTATCCAAAATCTGCAGTGGCTAATCTGCACAAAGTCAATATACTTATCTTTTTGGCCAGAAACCAAAAGCTACAGTGTTTATTTTGTGGGAGTAACACAACTACTGTGTTTGGAGCCTCATTAGATTTCAGTATTTTTTTTTAAATTTTCCAGCACCTTTTAATCACATTTTACAACATAGAAGATTTTTAACTGTATCTCTGTGAGGATTAATAGTTGTCAAACCATGTTTCAGAGTTTGCGGTCCAGTAAAGAATAATTCAAAGTAACACTTACGTGGCATGAGGAGACAGTGATGCAGGACAGACATAAAGTGCGGGTATGCATCAGTGTGGTTCATCTTCTTGCGGATGAGATCAAAAACTTGGGTGGCACTTTTGGTGTCTATGTGTACCTGCAGCAGAAGAGTAAAATATCAGACCCATCAGTACCTCCAGGTACTACACAAAAAATGCAAGAGGAAGGGGGTGTTTTTTTGTTGTTTTTTTGTTTGCTTACCGACTCGAAACGTTTTGACAAAGCCAGCTCATCCTCGTTCCGCAGCATCTCAAAGTAGTCTAAATGCCTGATAGTGTGAGAGGGAAAGACTGGATTAGAGAGGCAGCCTGAAAATGTGGAACACTGCACTTCTTTACTTAAAATTAAAAAGTAATGATGAAATACACATTCGAATACATTCTCTTTAGGACGGTACACTGTCTGTTGTTTTGTTATATGATCTGATAGTCAAGTAGAGTCAATTTGTAAATATCAAGTATCCGGTATCACAAATCACAAATTTGGGGTTTTACAATCTATACACAATACAACATCGACAAGATTCCAACAAGGAAAAACTCCCCCCAAAAACCCTTTTATATATTTATATAATTCACATGAAACGTAAAAAGGGGGAAAGACTGTAATATCCCAGATACAGTATTTGGTGAGTGTGTTTTCTAATAACCAGGTCTTTCTGTGCATGACTTTGAGGTTTTATGGATTTGAAAGTTCCAAGTATGTTCTCTGGCACCAAATCTATCCCAGACTGTGTACAATGCCTCATTTCTTTGATTTAATGTTTCAACCTCTGATCAACAAACTCCTATTGGCACCACTCTGGCACAGTAAAAGTAATTCAAAGTGGAAATTACGCTTTGCGACAGTTTTCTGGTTCCGTCTCACCTGTCTAATGTGGAGTTTTCATGAGAACGTAGCTTATCGATCACAGGTTGGATCCCCAGCATGAGAAACTCATATCGGAGGTGGATACGGAATTCCAAACTTGTCTAAATTTAAAAAGAAGAAAAATCACAATAAAAAAATGACATCACGTGAAATTACGACCTTCTAGTGTCTATATATAGTATATACATATATATATATAAAAAATGGAGGTCACCTCTCCAGCGCCTTGACTCAGCACTGCGTTTATAAAGGACATGATGGCTGTTTTCAGGTTGACCTCGTCTCTGTATCGCCCCGTACTCCGGTCCAGATCATTTATAAGTGTCTGTGAGGGGAACAAGTCATTACAGGTGTTAAATATCTTTTCAATTTTGCTTTGAAATTGCATTATCAATCACCGTGTCTTGCTCCCACTCACCTGAAAGCGAGTCCTCTCACAGGCGAAGCGTTGGTAGTGCAGCATGGCCTGCAGTATTTTTTTGTGCCCTCCAGGCACGAGACAGACGGCTCCCATGATCTCCAGAACTGCCACTTTAGTCTTGATGTTTTCTGTGGCCAAGCTCTGGGCAATGATGTTGATGCTCTCGGAGTGAGAGAGGACATGGGCGCGGCCCTGCGAGTTGTTCATCAGAGCCTTGATGCAGCCGATCAGCGACGTGTGGATCTGCGACTCTGTGGTCTCGTAGTCCATGTTCTTCAGGAAATTCAGGATGCACGTCAGGCCGTCCAGGTCGATGAAGCGAGTGACAAACCTAACAGAAGAGCAGGCGAAGGGAAATCATCTTAGTTTAGTGACAACTTTAACTTTTAACGTGAAATATGATTATAATGCACAAATGTCCTAATGTGATGCAAAATAAAAGACATTTAGTTTTCAAGTGTAGTGAAAAGCTTTGAAATGTTTCCTTTAATGTAAATTCACATCAATGAAAAATCTTTAACCAATGCTGCAGTGACCTTTACGGGTCTTCAGTTCTTAAAGGACTCATTTACATATTGTTGTAAAGGAGCTGAAAAGAGTGACAGACAAGGTGAGAGGAGGGTAAATGAGAGGAGATGTGACGACAATAAAGGATGTAAAGGACAGGGAGGAGAAAGGAGGATATTTTCAGCTCTGTCCACCTCATAGGCTGCGTCCTCAGAGCCGTCTTCAAGCTCTCTATGGTTTTGTTTCTCTCCTCCTCGTCTTCCTTCTCCAGAGCAAGAAGGGTTTTTCTCTGTCCAACAAAAGATTAAACATCATAAAGATCTGAGTCATACAAGCAAAATAAAGCAAATTTTCATGTTACAAGGAAATGAAAAATTAATTTCCAGAAAGCACGCCACTGGATTTAACTATAAAGCAAAAAAAGCTGCTCTTTGGTTTTATTATGAGAGGATCATGTGATAATATGATTACCAAATTGCAAAATGCCAAAATATGAGGCTTGTGGTTCAATTGAACGTGACAGAACGTGACAACCAGCATGTGTGCTGCATGATATTATTATATCATTTAAAGACATTGTTGTGTTATGTTGCTATTGGAAAAGAAGAAACACAATTAAAAATATTTTATTTAAAAAAATATCTTATTTGCTGTGGTGGCTTATTTTTTTTTAATATTTAGTTGCATTTAGTTGAAAGTCAAGTCAGAGAGTTTCATTTTTATAGCCCAAAATCACAGATTTGTTTGGCTTTATAATATAAAACCGTAAACCCTCAATTTGGATGAGGAGAAACTCTTGAACGAGGAAAAAAGAGGGAGAAACCTCAGGAAGGGATCCCACTTCCAGGAATATTTTATAGCCATTTTTTATTTTCTAAAAAATTACTTACAGCTGCCATTGAATTGAGCTGATCAATGTAGTACTCTGGCCAACTAGTTGCACTTTTGTTCTCTTCTTGTTCCTGAAAAACAGAGAATGACAGAGTGTTAATGATGATGTACAGTGACGCAGAGGTGAAAATGAGCATAAGATGAGTTAATTAGAAAAAAAGATTTGTTCACATAATGACTGGCTCATGAATAACCGGGAGTGACCTGATTTGGATTTGAAATTGTTACATGAGAAGTTGATGCTTGAAGGAAATATTTCAGAAAGTCATATGAGAGGACAAGTTGTTATTTTGTTCATGTCACATGTCTGAAGACATCAAAGTGTAACTACAAAGCAGACGGGGGAACTTCATACCATGGTTTTTTCACTTTATTAGCTTTGAAAGACATGAAACATACAAAAACACACACACACACACACAACAGAAGGTCCAGCGCATAAATAGCCAAAAGCCAAAAGTAGAGCAAGAGCTCAAAGTAGGACGACACAGATATGGAGCCCATTTTACCCTCCGGCACTTAAGTTTCAGTGACAAGTCGTTATTCCACTGCGGAAAAGAGAGCACAGCTGCTTGAGAAAGTCTTGAGATTAGCAAATGAACGTTAAAACTGTGGATTGAGGACATGCTTTGACTTATGCTGAGATTAATCTCCTGACAGGCACTTTTGTATTACAAGTAAAGAAAAATAACTGCAAGACATTTCTTAGATTTAATTTTCTAACTCCAGGGAAACACGGAGGAGAAAATGACTTGACCCTGAACTTGGCATGTACATAAAAGGCCCCCTGGCTTTCGTTTTAACTCTTGCTCCATTAAGCACAAGCGAGCTGTGACCATCAGAAACTAATTGGGCGTCAGTTAATAAAGCGGCCTGCAGAGACTTGGCTGCTCTGACAGAAAACTGCAGGCTTTGGCTGGTCCGCGAGGGATCGTGCAGCGACAGGAAGGTCGGATCCTGCCAACTTGACCCGCCGGGTGCTGGAAGAAGTTCAGTCCATTAGTGGAACAGACGCAGAGGTGGGACCACTTCCTTTTGCATCTTAAGGAGTTCATCTTTCAAGTCGGAACTCAGCGCTCTTCAAACACTGACATGTCTGCAGTTTACTTAGGGTCATGATGAGAGAGGAGAGTGGGGAGTCTATTTCAAGGAATTTATTTTTTCCATGATTGAGAAAATGGAGATCAAAGACGCATTAGGAAATAGAGACACAGGGGTGCAGGAATCAATCTTCGATATTCAAGGGTAATGGGACAGTTACAGCTCTGTCCTCTCAGAAGTTAAAGGCTTCTTTTTTTTTGTGATGATATTTGAAACCTAATTGCAAAAATCTCTACTAACAACCAGATCAGTAAATCTGTCTCTTGGCAAATGTAGAAGAGAGCTGACAAGAAGAAGATTGATTCTCTGCAGCATGATTTCATCAGCTTAGGTGCCCGGCCAAACCAAACAGCTAAAGCTTTGCTGCTTTGACTGACTTATCTCCTCCCGGCCTAGCCCGACTTCTGAAGGACGCGTTTGCCAAAAGTCGACTGGCAAAAAAAAGAGTTTCCTCATTATAGTACCCTGATAATGACCCTACCTTCCTCCTTATCATCCCCCCCCCCCGTCTCACATACAAAAGCTGCACCTGTGGAAGTGAGGCCTTCCTGTTTGCTTTGGACAACTGAGCACTTCCTTTCCCTCTTTTCTCCACACACCCAGCCTTCCTCTCTGAGCTCAGATGCTCAGTCTGTATCTGTCTGGGCCGGGGCCAGAACTCGCTGCCGAGTCAGCAGTCTTTGTGTCTCTCCTCCCTTCTGCAGGTCGATGCTGCACATTAAGATTTGGCTCGACTAAATCCTCCTCCGCCCTCGCACCGACGCTGAAACATGTCTGCACGATCTCTTTGTTTTGGGGTTTCTTTCAAAACACCTTATGAGGCTACTTAAGGCCTCGAGACTATTCATAATGAGGCCACTAATTGGGACACAGCAGAAACAGAAACACACACCAAGCTGTTTCCATCATCTTCTCGCCATCATTCGCCTTGTTGCTGCTGGCGAGTGGATGCTGTGTTCAGCCAAAGTAAGCCGTACAGTAAGTGCATCAATACTTAACAGAGTGTTTTTGGCTGAAATGAGAAATTCAGAAATATGATAACCTGAGAGGCCACGTCACAAGCCAACATCATGGTGGTCTCTTATCAAATTCAACAACTCAAGAGTAACAAATGTTTAATTTCTACATAAATCAAGCTGAGCGTCTTTGAAGTGGACAATTTTAGACTAAAGCCTCATATAAAAGTTTACTAGTCATGATGAGTGCTGCACCTTCAAAAACATTTGTATACCGTCGTCTTCGACCCTGGAGGAGCTTTGTAAAATGAGAAAATAACCCTGATGATGTCATAATGATGTCATGAGGGTGAGGTTGGGCCTGGAGAAAGCAAATTTATACATTTAGGAACCCTGTCTTACAAACTGGGGACATAGTTTGAAAGACATGGATATTTAAAGAAAGACTCTTTCAAGTTGCATTATGGGAAACGTAGGATCTAGTGTTTTTTAGAGCTTGACCCATACGAGGGAGTAAAAGTCGTGACATCTTAGCATCTGCTGTTTAAATTCTGACCATTGTTTTTTAAGTCTGTCTGTTGTGAGTCCTCGAACGTTATGGAAGTGTAATACTGATCGCTGGAGTACCACTTTAAGTTCAGTGTGTAGTAAAGAGTATTTCACACAAAATGACACAGAATTTTATTGTGTTTGCTCTGGTGGTTTGACATATGTGAGGACATAAATCACTTAGTCAACAAGTCTCAGAACATTATATCAAATGTCTGTCAAGTCCAGAGATTGTCATCAATGACAAGAAGAGGAGACATTTTTAATGTGTATTTAAACTTTCTGTACCCACTTTGAACAAAAAGGGACAAACAAGGATGAAAAGCACAGCACATCCCATTTAAAGTTTGAGTATTTCAAACTACATAAAAAAAAAAAACACTCTTTTTAATTGATTAGCGTAAGGTCACCCTGTGCAATACTCAGGTTAAAATCAGTTTAATCTGCTGTACACTGACATGCCAACTATCCCCACATCAGACTAAATCCCAATACACCTTGACTTTGCTGCCGGATTTAGGAAAAGATTAATAAATCCGCATGCCCCGTCTGCATATTAGTCAGGGCAGGATATCCTACACACTCATACTTACGGCCTTGAGAAACATTACAATAAAAAAATGTGAGGGCACATTCAGAGGTAGCTGGGAAGCTCAACTCCAGTTGATCTAAACTGGAACAGACGTCTGTGTTTTCCTGCATGCCGAAGGTGAAATAATACACAGGGAGAGGTGGAAAAGCTGACAATGCTTTTATCATGAAGACAAGACTTAATGTAACATGACACTGTCACACAGTGGTAGTGTTTTATGGCTACATGTATGTTTTAATGAGATCAGTGTACTATCTAAAAGGAGAAACTACATGATTAAAAAAAATCCTCCCATTAAGGAATGTGCCAAGTTTTTCTGTGTTTCAATCAATGAAGACAACACAATGAGGAAAAAATCAGATAGAAAATGAGGTCATTGGAGTCACTTATAACCAGATACTTCTATTAAATTCTATGTTCTTTCAATATATATTAGTACTTTATCATTCCTGACACTGCTTTCCGGGTTAGTGGATTATCTAATGGAACAGGCTTGATTTAGCCTTCATTTTACTCCCTCTACGCATCACTGTTTTGATATGCACCATGTGTAACACCCTCTTAAGTGAGTTAGGTATTCATGGTGAAGCTTTGATCAGCCAAGAGAGACTTATTACTGTATGTAGTGATTGGGCAGGTGACTGTGACTGAAGAGATACATAACAGACTGAGACACAAATGTAATAAAAAGTACCCTTGATGGTACAGCAGAGGTATATTTCCTGACGTAATGAGTCAGGTATTTATGTGTATTATATTTTTAATTGTCAATCACATGCCTACGATTACATTTTTAACAGTTTATACAGTTTTGTGAGCATGATGACTGTTTACGTTTTACTAACATTGACAAAGGTTGATGGACTGTGTAAACACCACGACTTTTTAGTTCTATCTATCCCTATCCCTTTTTAGTTCAATTGATTGTAGGTAGGCTGGTAGGTAGGTACGTATGTAGGTACGCAGGTAGGGAGGTAGGTAGGTAGGAAGGTAGGTAGAGAGGTAGGTAGGTACATATGTAGGTACATAGGTAGGTAGGTAGGTAGGTAGGGAGGTAGGTAGGAAGGTAGGTAGAGAGGTAGGTAGGTAAGTAGGCAGGTAGGTAGGTACGCAGGGAGGGAAGTAGGTAGGTAGGTATGTAGGTACATAGGTGGGTAGGTAGGTACTTTATTAATCTCCAGGGGGACATTTCTTTGTTACAGCAGTAATAGTAATAACACAGAATAAAATAACACAACAGGAATAATAATTAGGATAATAAAGTAAGGGTAGGGATAAGAACAATTATAAAAATTAACAATAAACTCTACAGGATTGAAATATAAAAATGTGGGTATATACAAATGCTATTTAAGAGCTGGGTGTGCAAAAAAGTTGCAGTTAGTAAATACTTGTGTCTGGCAATAACAAAAGTCACAGGACTGGGATTGGCCCCTGCATAACACTCAACTCTATTATTTGCAGCTTGGGCACCATTTAAGGTTTTGCTCCACCTCTATTACAGCATAAAGAATAATTACTGTAGGTTACACCCTGTGCACCGGTTTTGCTGAAAATCTGACCTCATTTTTTGGGAAAAACATTGACTTTATTTTGTTACAAAAACCAATGGATATTACTTGCTGAAAAAAAGGCATAAAACAGTAGTATTTCCTAAATTTAAATGTGTGTGTTTTCATCTCATTTGTATACACTTGACATGACACAGATGAAGAAAAATAATCATCTTCATTCCACACATTTGTAGACAACATACTCATGCTAGGGCATGTTGTAAGCACAGGGACACTGACGCAAGTTTGTGTGGTCTATGTTTTAGAAAACACACAGCTTCAGGTATCAAAAAAAATCAAAGAAGGGAGAGATTACACAAACTTGGCAGCTGAGATATTTGCAGATATTATTCAGCAAAGGCAGCCAGTTGTGAGTAAGCTTGTGGAGTCTGATACGGAGTTCGACACTTTGTAGCTGACAGACAGGAAAGTCTTTTACCTTCTTTTTGCTGCAGTAGATTTGCCATTTCTTCTCTGCAGGCAGGGCGAACATGGCTTCCCTGTGTTTCTCTGTGAGGTCAAGCTCATCCTGCAGGGTGGAAAAAAAAAATTGCAGAAAAGATGTTAAGAAATGTTATGAAGGGAGGGTCTCAAGAGAAGAGGACAAACTCTAAATATTATGTCTTCACAGTGCTTTATTGATGACTGCATGGACAAGATAGTATTCACTGCAGATGATCTACGCTGTATATTTAGAAATATCTACATAAATCAATTTTGTTTTTCCCCAAAACAAAATCATGTGCCAGGAGTAGATGCACCAGAGCTCCTTTGCAGTTCAGGATCGGTTTGTGCTAAATCTCTTCAAGATCAGTGGGACGTTACCGGGTGCTCTCATCATAAATTTAATGACTTGTGAATCAAAAAAATCAGATGTCCTCCAGGCTTTAGACGTGTGAGTAATGGGAAAAAAAAGATAAGGCGTGGTCTGTGTGCTCGACATGTGGTAACAAACATCTGGAAACAACATGCGTCAAATCTAGAACAGATATTTCACAGAGGCACATAAAGGGTGCTGCTGGGAAGTGTTTGACTAAATACCAGAGAGAATTTGGACATTTTGAGTATCTACATGCAATTAAAACTCATCAGAAAGTTTTCTTTTGAGCCTCCGGTGGTCCATCTTGTAATTAATCATATCAAAGAGTTTCTGACCTCTTACATATTTCTGTTTTAGTCCAATCTTAAACAACTGAACCTAAATGAGCTTCATGGGAACAATGGTGAGATTCATGAGAAGACCTTGAGGCAATTTACTTCACGCAGACAATACAGTAGAAAGAACGCAGGTTTATTCTGTTTTAGCTGCTACTCAAAAAACGGAGTTAAGTTCATGAGGATTACCCAACAGATTGATTGTTAAATATTTTATGGCCATTATTCATCCAGGGAATTTTCTATGGGGATGTTCTTTGCTAAAGCCATCAAGCCTGTGAATCAATATGTGCAATGATCAAATGTCCTAATGTCCTAAAATGGTTGTGTGGACTATTGATTGATCCCCTGAATTACTAATAAACACTGAATGGGGTAAAAGCAACTAAGTCAACTGTATGTTTCATTGATTCTTTAGCTCATATAGCATCAGCATGTTTTATGCTACAATGCTTGTTATAGTTTTTTTGGCTGCAGCTCTCTGAAGAAGCTTCACTTTGACTTGCAGGTTCAGGAGAACCTGTTCAAGTAAACCTCAAGTTCAAAGGTCAGGTTTAATTCGTCGTAACGGAGCAGATGGCCACTACTTTTTTCCAAAACATGAGTCTTTTTTTCCGAGAAAACTGGTCCCGATTATGCACGCACATGAGCCTCATCCTGGGTGAAAAGAAAAAGCACGTGGCTGTTTTCCTTTCGGTAAACAGAGCAACTGAAAGCCTCCTTGTCGTCACACTCAACTTACTCAATTATGTCTTCATAAAGGGTGGTAGACGAAAACACGCAATTAGCAGATGGAGGAGGCCGAGACATTAAGAGTTCCTGAATGAAATCTATTGATGTGCAAAAATGTCATGCTTAGATTACTGTGGCAACCACGGGAGAGGAAAATGGGACAGTGGAGAGGGGAGAGCACGACAAATTAGAAGTGACAATAAGACAGAGAAAGAATAGCAGTCTGGCCCCGTTACTCACAAGTTAGTGTAAAGTGGGAGGAAGTGACAGTTCTTTTGTCTTAAAATGTCACAGACATGGTAAACACTGAGGTCAGATTATAATTTAAAAACACCTTGTGTGAGGTTAATAAGATGTCAAAATGTCTAGATGTTGAGCATATAATATATAAGCACTAATATTTGAATTCTCTCGTACATTCAGGAAAAAGATGATCAGCTCCTAAATGTAAATGTTAGATGAAAGGCTTTTTAGATTTTTTTGGGTTTTAAAATGTTCCTGGATAATTATATGAACTAAACAAAGACTTCCGCACTATAATACGCACTGTGAGAAAAGAGAGACATTTTAGGCTGGTCAATAGAAGAATGCTAATCGACTGATTATAAGTTATGACCAAAAAATGAAATTATTTTAAACATACTTATTTTCAATCGACTGTACACAACTACATAAAATTGTTGTGATTGTAATTATGTGCATATTTTTGCTTTTGAACTATTATCTTTTCCATCAGATCTACTTTACTTTTGCTAAGTTCACAGGCAGGTGAATGTGAAAAACATAAAACTGTTTCCCAAAGGAAACTGGTGTTATTATTATATTATTTTTTGAATGGTCAAAAAAATCTCATAGAAAAAAAGATCAAAACCAGCAATAAGTTAGCCCGTCTCTAAATACTTTCCTATCCAGTATGAGGCACAGACCATTGTTCTTGCTGAAGATAGAAATCTTTTTAAATTCATTTTTTTCATTTTTTAAAAAGGCTAAGTGATTTCCTTAAACAGTTGGGCACTGTAGTTTTTAGCAAATGTTACTCGCTATTTTCAGTGGCGGATTAATACACATTTGGTGCTCTAGTGAGTATTTACAGCAGCAGGATGGTTGGATGAACTCAAAATAAACTACAGTGGCTGAGTTCATCATAAAGAAGGAGCATGCCCAGTGCAACAGAGTGGTTCATTCATGTGTTTCTAATAGTTTTTGGACAACAACGGAGGTCTACAGCACAGAGGAATCAGCTACGTCAGACTTTGGCAACGAAGAGAAGACTTGTTATTAAAAATAAATTCATTGTTGGTTTTGGTGTTTTGATGGGATTTATTTTTCTATTTCAATAAGAAAAGACTAGTCTGAATTTCCTTAACAAGAAAAAGCAGCATAATCCCTTACCACCAACTCGGAGAACATGCCATCGAGCTCATCGTATCCTGGCATCGGCAGTGCTGGCTCCATGGCCTGCAGGGCAAAGTCCTCCCGCAGCCTGTAGGTGATCTCCGGGTGATCGCTGCTGTTAAAACAGCAGAAGATGAAGGAGAGGCCACCACGGCTGCCGCCGCCGCGCTTGCGAGGGGCCATGGCTGTCGGATGGGTCCGGCTGGTCGGGTAGGGAGGGTGGGAGGCTCCTTAAGGGCCTCTTTACAGCCTCCTCCACCTCAGAGTTTGGCCTCCGTCAGAGAGTACTGTGGAAGGAAAAGGTTCACCGTAAGTCTGAAGTCAAGATTTCACCCTTTCACACTGACACTGGTACTTGAGACACAATAAACACAACCTTCAATTCATGTACCAACCCCCTGAACCAATTCTGCTAAAATACAAGCACATTTCCTGCTTTACACTCAGATTTCAGTTCTAAGCCACACTTTTTTCAAAACACTACACACAATTCTCTACATTTGGAACAATCTTCATGAAAAAAATCTCGTGTTCACATGGAACACACTGCCAAACAAAATGCTAAACTTAAATTTCGTACTATCCACTCAAATGGGCAGACACATGTTGCACCATTGTTCATGTAGCAATCAGACCTTTAGCAATAAAGGGGCCACAAGTAAGCTCTTCTGTTTTGGAGCAATGGATGCCAACATAGCAAGAGGAGCGAGAGTGAGAGGAGGAGGAGGAGGAGGACAGGGAGGATGAGGAAAGGAGGACGAGAGAGAGCAAGACCAAGGACACCCATAATATCTGATTAGATTCGGGCCACTGTGGTTGACTGTGTGGTCAACCATGGTCTAACAATGAGGGAGGCTGGGCAGAGAAAACAACCAAACTTAAGCAGATTCAAAGTAGCATCCGTTATCCGGACTTTCCGAAATTCTAATCTCATTATAGTATTGCAGTACTGCATATGAATACGGTACTCAATGATTACTGTTGTACAGTATTGCTGTAAACAGAAAGTTTGTTTCATGTATGTATGAGATTGAGAATTGTATTCTAACTACACAGTATTTACAGCATTTTACTTTATTTGTATCCTTTGCAGAACTGCAAGAAAACTACCACAAAGCGGTAATGAACATCTTCTGTCTCCTGAACAGGAGACCCAAATTGTCAATATGGTTCTAGAGACACCATAACACTAAAGCAAATACAAGTAAAATCATAGAAAACAATGACACATTCCAAAAATACTGACAGAGTGAATTTATCAACATTGTATTGTGTCATACGCCGAAACCAGATGAAGATGAAACAGGTCTACGTGGTGCCGTTTGAAAGGAACACAGAAAGAATTTTGCTATGACTATATAAGTCCCATAATTGATGCACTATATCAGCACTGTAAAGACATATTACAGTATTGTAATCCCAGTGTTTTGCACTTCGCAATATTGATTACTCTAGGTCTATTCCTGATATCGTCATGTTGCCTGTTTCAGAGAGTTCTTGATCGAGATGCAGCCTTAGTGGAGCATGAACTGATCTTCACCGACGAGGTTGGTTTCAACCTCGCGGAGGGACAAGGAAGGGGAAGGAATGTCATCGGCCACTGTGTCGAAATCCCTGGCCAGCGAGGAGGGAACATCACTATGTGTCCAGCCATTAACCACCACTGCGTCATCCATCACCGTGCCACCCTTGGCCCCTACAACACTGCCTGTCTCATCACATTCCTGGACACACTACACAACACTCTCATTCCACCAGACCAGATGGATGGCCCAGAGCAGCCCAGGTATGCTCTCATCTGGGACGACTAAGTTTCCACCAGGCTTCTCTAGTCCGCAACTGGTTTATTGACCACCCACGCTTTTCAGTAATTTATCTCCCGCCATATTCTCCATTTCTCAATCCGATTGAAGAGTTTTTTTCTGCCCGGAGGTGGAAAGTCTACAACCGCAATCCTCATACTGGTGTACCTCTTCTGCAAGCTATGGAAGATGCATGTGCAGATATACTGTAGCTGTAGAAGCTTTTCAGGGCTGGATTTGCTATGCTAGGCGACACTTCCCCCGTTGCTTGGCCAAGGAGAACATTGCCTGTAGCCGGATGCAGCCTTTTTTTTTTTTTTACTGTATACAGTATATTTTTCTATTATTTGTTCTGTATGTAAAACAATTTACAGATTAGGGTTGGGTGATGTCTACAGAATTGGCACATGACGATGTCCACAGTGAAATATTGCAATGGATGTTGATATTGTCGGGGTGAGGGTTCATCTGCGGATTACATTAATAAATTACTGTTGCTTTTATTGCACCTTCAGCAATGTATCGAGTGTTGTTCTCACCTTGAGAACTTCACGCGGTTCACTGTCTCTCCTCTGCGTTGCTCAGGGGAGCAACACAAACAGGGAGCACTCAGCCACGCCCGCAGTGAAACAGAGGAGAAGAGAGAAACTCAGGGCGACCATAAATGACGGCAAAATGCAGAAGACGCTTACACTGAGCCAAAATGAAACACATAAATTCGGTAAATAACATAAACAAACACGGTCTCTACCGTGTTTAACTGTCATTTATGGTCACGCTGAGTTTCTCTCCTCTCCTCTGTTTCACCGTGGGCGAGGCGGAGCGCTCCGGGTTTGTATGCTCCCCTGAGCGGAGCAGAGGAGAGACAGTGAACCAGGTCGAGTTGACAACAACTAACTACACTCGTCAAGTGCAATGAAAGCTTTGTGAGTAAAAAGCCAATAACAGTAATTTAATCCATGCAAAAGATGGACAGATCACAAGGCGGGGGGGTTAAATCACAATGTTACGATGGTAGAGGCTAAGTGGCGGCGATGGATGATGTGTTTGTTGGGATTTATACAGTGTTTTGGGGAAAAAGTAAAAACATATTTTGTTAGTATTACAGTATATTTGCGTGTTTTACATTTGCATAAAAAATTATACAAAAATATTTTACAACAGACAACTGTACATACTTAGTAAGTGTTACACTGAAAATGCAAAAGGCATGAGTCTCCTGATAAATCATTCATAACAGTGTTTCTCATTCATAGTGTTTTTCATTGAGTACATCAGTGGTCAGTTGGTTCTTAGAAATATCTTTTCATATGATGGTGTGTGTGTCATTTGAACACAAAATACCATTTTGAGAGGATTATTTGGAATGCACAGTTTCATTTTGCAAGAGATTCGTGGAGTTTTTGCCTTTTGTGTGTGTGTGTGTGTGTGTGCTTTTGGATTCGTGTGTAGAGTCCTGAGAACATGAGGTATGCTTTCAGAAAACGTGTGTAAGCAATTGAGAAAAACTAAACAGGAATTCACAAAAAATGTTTTTGTTTTCTCAGAGATACAGCAGATGAACAACAGATTCATGCCTTTAAAATTAAAATTTAATCACAGTAAGGTCCATAGATACTGATGTTTCTTAGATGAAATCCAAAGGCCCACTCAAACCCTCCGGAGACAAACCGGCTCAGTCACGTCATCATTAGTAGAACTGTTACTTATAAGCAGCCGTGAGACACATAATCTATCAGGCCTGTGAGTTTTCCACACTTACAACCTCACCCTCAGCCCCATGGTAATGGTTAATGATGCAGGCTCATCATTTCTGAGGGGAAAGTACAATGGAGCATATCTGTGGGGGCAAGCACTGAAAGATTTAATTATATCGTTTACACAATAAGGTCCCTTTGAGACTGCGTTGTTTGAAATGGAGACCATAATTTGCCTGGATTAGTGTATTCAGACCTTGTCATCTCCCCTTCCTTCCTATTCGGCATCAGTTTCCCTCTAAAGACCTAATGAGTAATGATTAGAGGGGTGTGTTTACAATGGCCGTGGTGAGTGCGAGGTGCGTGAGGGCTTTTTGTTGTTTTGGAGATCAGCTTGGTCACCGTGGGTAAAAAAAACAGGACTTCCTGTAAACCTTCAGACTAGTCGTCGAAAAGTATAACCCAGCCTGCATGTTGTTCGAATGACAGGCAAGGGAATTTCAACTAATTAGTGGAGCACAATGCTTCAATCAGCCTTATTATCCCCACCACTATACTTTCACTTCCAAGTTTACTAGATTGGTAATCAAGATTATAGATTTGATCTGATCTGGCAACTGCAATTTTACCCGTTATGTGGGAAATGTAAGTAATCCCACTCATCTTCTGTTGGGCTACTTCCCCAACTGCCCTGCCTCTATATTGTGGATAAAAATACATAGAGATCAGCTGTCATAAATGAACAGCATTGCTGAAGAGGGTTGAGCACATTACAGAAAGTTTTGTACCGCCAGGTGAAGATCTAGTGAGGTCCAGATGCTTGAGGGTATTTTAATTTTACAGCCCATTTTGTCTAATGTGAGCTGGTATCAGATTAAACTTTATGTAGTGTTTGATTCTCTGGTTACAGCTATTCAAACATTAGCAGGGACAATTTGTTGCTAAAGCTGCAACATTATGGAATAGATTTTTAAAAAATGATAATAAAAGGGTAAAACTTTGACACAAGACAGAGCTTGAATCTCACCAAAATATCAAAAAAGGTTTGATAAGTAAAATACTATTAATTCATGCAAGCACACAAGAACTAACACGCTGTGAGAGAGAAGACAGCTGCAGTGTGTGTGCTCTCAGACCTGCTGGCTCTACTCCAAGCAGGAATAATGGAATAAAGTGCACAAGACCTTATTTGCCGTCTGGGAAATAAAGACGCGGTGTCCAGATACCCACAAGGACGCTGTCTTCAGCATGTCACAAAAACAGCTCTACAGTCTCCCTCCCCGCTGTGCCAAGTGGTTTGACGCCAAGTATCATAACCACAGAGGCAGCGCCGACCTGCAGGAATTTCTGGACGTCTTTTCTTGGTGACCGGCAGCCCGCTGAACATAACCGCAATTACTTGACCTTTCCCAGTGATTTCCTATAAGTCAGATGCTTCGCCCAGACAGAATGCATCATATGCGATGGGATGAATCTCTAAATTTAACCCGGTCAGGTCACGTCCTTAGCTGTAATCAAAGATTGTGGGTCACTATGCTTAACACTATGTGGGTTGAGGCGACAGACGGCTAAAGTTGTCTCTTCTTAAGGGGAAAGAGAGGATGTTTCCTACGGCAATTTTGTCCACGTAGAGTGAAATTATAAAAAGACAGTTTTGAGGTCTACCTAAATAAAGCCTGATGCCATCACCGTCCCATTTTAGTCACTTTTGGCTCATCTGTTTCCTCTGTCCGGCAGCTGTAATTTTCAATTTTAGAGCAGTCTCTGGACTTTTACTAGTCCGGCAGGAAATCTAAAAATCAATCATTAAATGTTCACATTTCAGCGTAAAAGTTTTTTTTTTTAATCTTTGTTTTATATGCCTCATTTAATATGATGAAACAAAAGAAGCAAATCCCAAAAAAGGAATACAATCAAAACACTTTAAAGCACATAGATACCATTTAACAATTTAATTTTTTGTCCCAAGGTAAACTGTGTGGATAATAAATTGTTGCAATGACCATTTAATCAGACACACTTAACGTTAGTGTGAATTACTTCTTCACTCTCCAACAAACTTGTATTCGCTGTTCAAACTGTCAAACAATACTAAAAATGGCCTAATATGTTCCATTACAAGAATAATCCCTCTTTTCTAAATAACGACTCAAAATGTACCTTTATATACAAAGTACAGTGAATGAAAAAGGCTTACAGTGTACCACATAGACAAGGTGCCTTAAGCCAAAAGGCCACATGTGGGATAAAGTACACAGCAGCTCACTCTTACTAACACAATGAATAGTGTATTTATTTTGACACATCCTTGACTTTTCCAAATAGACTACCAGAGGCCTCGGCAGCAGCTGCTTGGCGTCACACTCACCGTCTATTCTAGCATGAAAGGAGGAAGCGTTTCAAAGCCCTCTTTGACCATATTAGTCCACAAAACTGCCCATCTTTTCCATTAGCTAAAGCGAGCTGTAAACTTTGTGTAAACTCTAAAGCCAGAGTAGGACATCGTTGGTCCCCGTCCAGCTACAGGAACCAGTGGATGTGCCACAGCTTGGCAATGTGGGGAGGGTACGAAGACGACGAGGGAGAAAGAGAAACGGAGGTTTTAACATGCAGGCTCTGTGTTTGCGCTGTAATTGTTAACCTGTGAGACCTGACTGCTCTGACATTAGCCCCCAGAGATTGTCTGTCAGACGGTCAAGGTTCCCAACATAACAGGGGCCTGTTTGAACAAGAGGACATTCCTCTCATAGCCAGGTGAGCCCTGTGACCCTGAACAACACCTTCCGCTGTCACCTGCTCCAACTGAGAGCTTCAATCACAATGTACAACCTAACCAGCCGAGCTGATCCATAGTGGTCCGAGGAGTGAATGTTAGCAGAATTGATGGTTACTTCCAGGAATTAGCTTTGTTCTCGGCATGTTTGACATGTTAACAGTCTGCAAAATGATGATAATGCCATGTAACAGCTGTACTTTCCATATATCTATTCCATATCAACAAGAATGGTGTTTATACTGACATAAATAGACTCTTGGCCTGCATTGGAGAAACATCATGCCTCTTGTAGGCCGCTGCTTACAGTACAACACAGATTCTTTTCATGCTCCTTCATTCATACACATCCAATAATTAAACCCGCCCACCCATATTCAAACAAACACTTCTCTCTTTGTCTGCAGGAGATTTCTATCCTCGGATAGCCTTGTTGTTTTTTTTGACCATGTGGTTTGGCGGGTGACCTGGCGCGAGTCCAAACTGTAAAAAGAATCCCAGTGTTTGTAAAGTGAGTCTGAACCCGAGCGCTGTGCCTGCTGAAGATCTCTCCGCTAAACCTGCTGAACTGTCACGTCCGCTGGAGAAAAGGCAGAAGTTGAGAGGAGCATCTTAAGCTAAACACGGAGAAGACGCTCACGTTACTAAACATGTGCGAAGAGGAACAGAGAACAGAGAGCATGGATTCAAAAGTTGACCCGACACTTTTCATCCAGCTGTCTCCATGTAGCTTCGCCAAAGCCTCTTTTCCTTTTCCTCTCCTTTGATTTTGATATATTTCACGCATCTCTTCAAACTCTTCTTGTGTGGACAGCGATCGAGCTGCAACGATGAGCGAAAGCAGCAAAGAAAAGTGTCAAACAACTGATGTTTCCAGGTTCTCAAATGTGAGAATTTTCTGGTTTTCTTGGTTTTATATTATAGTTAATTGATTTTTGGAGGGTTTTTGACTTATTATTGGACAAGAGATTTAATGACATCATCTCGTGCTCTAGCAAAATTGTGATGGGTGTTTTTCACCATTTCCTGAGGATTTATAGACCACAATTAAGCAATTAATCGTTTAATCCAAAAAACAATCAGCAGATTCATCAATAATGGAAAAAAAATCAATAACTGCAGCCCTTGACAGCGAACTGTTTAGTTGGAAAATGTGGATTAGATTTCCCTGGTGCTACTTAGGGCACTTATACAAAAGCCAATCAAACTGTGCCATTTCCTTGCCACAGTACTCCTAATAATAAGTGGTCATGAAATTGGAGGTGTTCGATCCAAGGACTTAGAAACGGATAATAAGGGCAAATTGAAGTACTAAATACTGCCAGACATGAAGGAAATTGTGCAGTAAAAAGTACTCATTTAAACATTTTTTTCCCTACCTAAACCAAATCCCCCCCCAAAAAAACCATTCAACTAAGTAATTATGTAGCCTGTTATAAAATAATTGCTGTCATAAATAGGTAGTTTTGTGTATAATTTTTAAACGCTAACAGGTCAACTTGAAGCTGACGCTAATAAGCCAATGTGTTCTGTTGAGACAAGAATTCAACCTTGGAGAGAGAACACAGTGGACAGTAGTGTATTGAAAACATATGTGTGAAATACCTTCTTCTGCACCAGCTGTTATCTCTCAGCAGTTTCTGGCTCCGAGATGTACTTTTAATTTCTGCTATCTACAGCTACTACGACTGTCTAATTCATCAGCAGCGTTAATGCTGTTTGAGATGAGATGCAGCTGAGCAGCTTCCCTGCAGAATGTCTCTTATTATAAAAAAAACAGTTCTACAGCCAAAGGGAAAAAATGAGAATATTATGGCAGTAATGGCAATCAATTCAAGAAACCCATGTTAGGCAGCAGGGTTGCTTCACTCTGAGTTAAGATATGCAAAGTCAACAGTGCAGTCTGCTTGTTTACTCTCTTTTAGGCTCAAGCACTATAATTACCAATAATCTACCTTTCTGAAATGTCCTTGAGGAAGACACTGACCCCTCCCCCCCCTGCTCCAGGGAGATTGTTCTGTCTGGCCCTGACCTTTGACCTCTGTGTGAAGAGCAATAATGAAAATGACATTTCTCACAAAAAATGGAATCAATAAAGTACAATTGTACTATTATTAAGCCATTTCTTGAACCTAAGAGAGTCCAGTTCACATTCATTCATGCTTCTAATCATCCTGACACTTCAACAGCCACATAAAACACAAAATTATTTCATGTGTTGTTTTGGGTTTACCTGTGATGACAACAAATATATTCTTGCTTTTAAATGCGTGCTGGGTTGTACAGAATATGGCTGCAGCTGTGTTATGGGTGGACCAGAAAGGCATTTGGCGCACAGAAGTTTAATCTTCTTTTCTGATTTAGGATTTGGGATGGATCAGACTTGCGATTTGATGATCATCTCATCACGGTATTTCCAATGCGAAGCAACTCGAAAATGGAGGTGGAGCCATTTTATGCTACTCTACTACGCAGCATTATTGTGTTTCTCACACTGACAAACAACTAGAGAACCGTCTAGTATAAATGTGTACGTCGAGACAAAGTTCACACTGGGTTGCACTATCAGCAACAAGCCACACTTATTTTCAACACAAGAGGCTCATGGACTTTTTGGAAACCCCCAAGATTGTTGTGCACCGCACTTGGCAATTTATTCTGGATCAATTTGGACAGCTGCAAACAAAAGGCTGTGGAGTCACACAGCGAAGGCTGGTTGGTAGTCCTTTCATGAAAATACACAGCCTGAGCCTGGAGCTGCCCAGCTGAAAATCAATCAGCAACACAGTGTTTGGACACTGAGCGCTTGCTTAACCTGCGAAACTCAAAACAGTTTGACTTGACAGCAGCAGCGTTGGGTTTCAACCACAAAACGCTCAATAATAAACAACAATCAAAAGTAATGAAAAAAGTCTATTTCTCAATGCAGCTGTAGTAAAGTATTGCTAAACTTTTCCCATGGAAGAAAAACCCCAAATCATGTTTCTGGTCAAAGCGAAGACCAATCACTACAAACTAAAGTTTTATTGATAACTAATGTTATTTCTGAACATAGGAAGTAATTTGGTGATTATTCTCATATTAAAAGTGGTATTTTGCCGATTTAGCAACAGTAAAAACAGCAGAGGTGCCTGATTGTCTTGCACAGCTGGAGAGCACAGCACTCGCTTCGCCAATTACTTAATGGCGCCCTGAGTACACAATGAGTAAACACACGCAGACTTGGACACACATCAGAAAATAACTGGGCCATGATAGAAACGCTGACTGGCAGGTTAAGAGGAGATTAAAATCAATCACTTCCCGGCGACAACCAGTCAGACGACAGAGAGCCGTCAAAACTGTTGTTAGAAAGTATTACAGTAGCAGGTCTGCTCTGCTCTGACGCGTGTGTGTGATCATGTGCCTTTACCTTACAAGGTAGTGCGTCGAGATATGACAGAGGAGTTGCTTCTGGAGCGTTAATGTCGTGTAGTTGAGGGAGCGGTGCTGAAGTGACTCTCAGATTACAGGATTAACATACAGAGACGCAGAGACAAAGGAAGCATTTCTTTCACCAGCAGAAAACATTTTAGTGTTACTGTAGTGACTCTGGGCTGTGTTCTGCAGATGCTGAGATGTAATAGGATGCTTTTTTGTGTGGGAGTTTTCCATTTGTCGTGACATGTGTTGATATACTGTATGTGTTCGTTCGTAACAACGGGGCTGTTTGTTTCTACATGATCCTGGTTAAACCAATGATATTAGAAAAAGTATGTCAGGGCTGTGCAATTAAACTAACAGTGAATAAGCTGAAAATATCTAAAAGAAGAACTACTTCAACTTAATCAATTCAGAATTATGTAGTTTATAGTCAGTATAGTGGTTAATTGTTTAGTTAATCGACAGAACATTAAAATCAACAACTATGTTATAGTCGTCAAAAGTCGTTTATCAAGCCAAAAGCAAAACAATTTGGTTCCAGCTTCTCAAATGCAAGGCTTTGCTGCTTTTCCCTGTTTTGCATCATGTTAAACTGAACATCTCTGGGTTTTGTACATGTTGGTTGAACTAAACAAGCAGTCTGAAGACAACTTCTTCAGCTCTGAGAGACAGTGACGGGCACTTTTTTTGCTATTTTCTGACATTTTATGGACAACTAATTTAATTTATTATTTTAAAAAAAATACTCAACAAATAGCCACAGGCCTAAATGGTAATATTCAGCATACAGTTCGATAGCACCAGACGCTAAAAGCTATTACTGTTGTGTACACAGAGCACACAGACGCTACAGTATCTGCTGTAACTGAAAGCAGGGATCTCTATTCGCCTTGTTGCATGAAAGTAATCTAATAGTTTCCTGCGTCATTCTTCATTACAAACACTCGTGCTCTTCACACGTTTCGTCTGGAGATGTTATCGGTTCAAAACCAGCCTGTGCATCTCTACCCACACCTGTTTAATAATCTCAAAAAGAATCATTAAACAGGAAATGAAGAAAGATAAACGCTGTGTTCAAAGCAACTTGACCAGCTTACTGTATTCATTCTTCACACTCTGACTGAATGCTCATTCGAGCGACAGATGATAATCTGAACTGTTGAAATGTTTTGTCTATGAGGAGGCCACGGCGTTATTTCAGGGACGAGGGGTTTTGAAAACCCAGTGCTGATAGACAGATGTTGTCAGTAAAGTTGTTTGGTTGCTATGGAAAGACTCAATCATTGGTGGATTTAAATCTGTGGTACCTTCTAACCTTTTACAAGTTTTTTTTTTCCTCTAAGAGATGCCACAATGACCTCAAAGCCTGGAGATGGTTCGTTTAATGGCATTTACCATATGTCTGCTTTAACTCTGACACTTTAATGTGTAACAGTAGCGTGTTTTGCACAGAACTATAAACGATACCTCTGATGATGATCCACAGGATACTTCCAGGACGCTTTGACCAAACATCATGATCCTTTAATTGCCTATGGTCACAGATCAGACAGCAGATTTTTTTTGTAAAAGATAAGACTGAATGTTATCTTCAAAAAAAAAAAAAAAGCGCCTTTGTGGTGGAATTCCACTTTAATTCTTACATTAATGAAAAATGGCACAAAGCAAAAATGTGCATTTAGGATTTGGGGAGTGTGCGGCTGAAATGTAGGGAGGACAGAGATTAAAAAGCAGGTTAAAAGGCGGCTGCTCTTTCCACAGGCAAGGTTGTCAAACTTGTTCTGCAGACAGACTCTCCAACCCCCCACCCATAACATGTTAGCATTCTTCCTCAGGTCAAACCTTCAAGTGGAGGTTAGACTCGGGGCAAAGAAAGAAACTACTCAAACACACGACAATATCCTTGCCAGGGTTTCAGCTTCGTCATCCGGGTTCGGTTCATTGGCTTCGCTCCAAAAAAAATGCTAAAAAAAGAACAGTTTAGTTTAAAAATAGCACATCTTGAAAAAATGCTGCTTCTTAATTGTGAAAAAAACAAAATAGGGAGTGTTTTAACATATAGCATGGATGTTGACTTTAATGGTTTGTATTAGTCATGTAGGTTCAAGTTTTGAGCTATAAATTACGAGGCTGTTTTTCTTGGCTATATTCATTTGCAATTCTGATTTGTATCCAAAGTGCTTAAGAAGTAGTGAACTGTATTGTCTTGGATCTGATGAACCAAAGCATATTGAGTGAGCGGATAATGGGAAAAATGCTGTGTGCTGTCATTAAGACTGGAGAATGAAGAAACATCAATTTATAATGAGAGAAGGGTCTTTACCGGATTACCAGTCAGACTGCTGCACTTACATCCATCACTTTATAACCAGGAAAGCATACTTTAGTTATAAGAAGGATACAGTGCCGCTGAGAGTGTTTGTATATGTAATAAAGACTCAACCGGAGCAGCGATTGCCGACAAGGGGTGCGTGTACTTTTGCATTTGCCAGCTGTTTCGTGGAAAGACTGTGGAGCAGTGGAATAGAAATTATGATTTGACTTTGAAAAAAAAAATACATATACATATTGAGTCAGCTGTAACACCTGAACGCCACATGTTGCGACCCAGAGTGCGTAAAAACGAGTTAGCCGAAACCCTTAGCTAAAAGTAATGGACAAATGTTTGGAAGGCCCAGCTGGTAGTAGTGAGTTCAACTGTATTAAAACATTACATTAACATTTTTACAATGTTCTTAAAAAGGCCTGTGGTGGTATATTTGACTAAAAAAAAAGGTTGGGAACTGAACCACTGAACTAGGGGATCAATTTTCTTGACTATCAACAGGAAGAGAAAAGAATTAGTATCATCTACGTTACATCGGTGCATCTAACAACATTAAAGATTCAACTATTAGAAGATCAGCATCAGTGTAAATCAGTGTTGAATGACAGAAAACTGGAAGAAGAAAAACCAGCAAAGAAATAAACCTTTAGCTCACTTATGACCTGTGGACTTTGAGCAACTGAAAATGTCATAAAGCACCAATAGCAGCCATCAAGATCTCCCTCTGTGTGTCAGAAGGAACAGTAAACATCATCATGTGTACTCCAGCTGGGCCCAGCGCAATATTAGTCACAAATGTATCTCTGAGCAGTAAAACAGACTCGGATGGGGTGTTGGAGAGCTTTGTAATCTCTTCTAGGATACCATGAGCTGCAGCCTCAAAAAAAAAAAAAAAATCCCTACCTCTTCCTCAGTTGCTATGGCAACCAGAGCGGTGGGTGACTGGTGCAAACTGGGTGGGTGATTTAATGTAAGCCCCTTTCCACCGCACATTACCCTCCTTTTTAATCTGCTCGGGATGTTTATAGGGGGGAAAATAGGATTGTCTCTCTAATTCAGTGGACAAAAAAACAAATAACAAAACCATTAAGGATTACAGGCTGCAATCTAGCCTGCCGTCACTCAGCAGCATCGTTAAATCCGGCTGAATTACAAAGACTAGCTTTTAGTCCTTTGTAGTACTACAATCTGTATAGTATTGACATGCGATGTATATACATGAGCTGTGGAGAGGAGGTGAGAGGGAGTGGAACCTGAGAAGGATGGGCAGTGGCAGGAAGTGAGCTGGGAGACCCCTTCTCTGCTCAAGGTGACTTTCCTTTTCATTGACCTGATTATCTGCACTCCCCCCCCCTTCTCATCATGGAAAAAAGTATGCCATCCTCTCTCACTCGCACTCACTTGACACTGATAACGGGCTGCGTTCGCCAAAACCACAGAGAGAGGAGCTGGTGGGAGGTAGCAGCCTGTGTGAACACATATTTCTACCACCACCTCACCCGATCAACAGACCAGCCTTGTCATTATGGGGCATTCCCCGCATACAGAGGACAACTCTCTCACCGTGAAATCAGCCCCCCCAGGGGTGTGTGTGTGTGGGGGGGGGCACGGTTGGAGCACCCTCTCATCCTCCCCCCTCCTTTACCCTCCCCCGGTTACTACGGCAACACCGTTTTCCGCACCAACACCTCCTAATTAGACAGACATGACACAATCACCTACGTCGTGTTGAGTGGAATCTAGTCTGTATTGTGGGGAGTGATGAAGCAGACCAGCAACCCCAACTCCTCTCATGCACACACACACACACACACACACACACACACACACACACACATACACAACGCAAACTGATAGCCTCAGACTATCTGCCGGTCACATGCAGCCCACACACACACACACACACACACACACATTCCAATCAGTAGATAGCCGGCTTCAGCCTTTCCCCTTGCACTCATTTGATTACAGGGAAGAATAGTGAGATTCATTCTTACCCTGTCCAGGAGTGAGCTCGCCTCTGTTCTGCTCTGAGCATTCCCTTTATATCCTCAACTCACTGCAGTATCCAGATTTCTGCACTGTCGACAGAAAAAAAAAAAAAAAAAAAGACGTTGCTTTTATACACGCATTTCCTTCGCAAGGTGTGTAATCCACGCAGGTTTAAAGTCGACAGCTCGGGGTTGCAGTGGCTAATAAGCACCTTGAATCACAGAGGCTGTCAAAATCATCCGTGAGGAAAATCCCAGCAGAGGCAGCATTTAGATGGAGTTTTTTTTTTTTCTGTGATGGCAGGGGGAGAGGTGGGGTGTAAACAAGGGATAAACTCGCTATACACCATGAGCTGCTGTTCTGAGATCTTGCAAACAGCCAGCTGGCCGGCGAGAACTTGCGCTCGGCGTATCCACTCCCTGCCTAGCCTCCGTCTCTCTGTCTTTCTCTGCAGAATGCCGTGGGGGCAGAGGGGACAGGCACAGATGTTACTGGCTCCAGGCCACACCCCTTTTCAACACTCCCAGTCCTAATAGGATGCAGCCGAGCTGTGGCCACCGCCCAGCTCACCCCCCCCCCCCCCCCCCACACACACACACACACCCCCTCCCCCCCCTCTGGCTTCGGACAACTTGTTTAGGGTTTGTTTGGAGAGGGCTTGTTTGGAGAGCTGCAGGAGGAAAATAAAGCCAAGGTGTCAAACGTGTGCGGTGTGAATGTGAGTGTGGGAGGTAGACAGAGAGATGGGAGGCAGCGAAAGTGTGACAGAGGTACTTAGCGAATGAAGTAATATGTTAAAGTCAGAAAGAATAGATCCAATCATCTATCTTAATCTCTTCCAGTAAGCAATAAAACACTTTGAAACGCAACCAACTGCAGGATTCATCCAAACAACTCACAAAATATCCAGAGGTTTTTAATCTAAACAATCCCAGACACTCCCGTAAGATTTACAGCGAGAACATCACCCCTGCAGCTCAGCTAATTACTGACTCACTACATCCAACATCCATAAACATTCCTACACTTTGACACAGTGATATTTGTTTTGACCGAACAAACACAGACGTAATACAAACGACGAGAGGAATTCGATTTCCTATACAGGATGCTCATCAGATAAGTATCTCACTTGAGGCAGACGCACACAATGCAACAGTAATTTGACCTTCACTGTAATATTTCACATGAGAGAGCCAGTAATTTAATAACTCAGGTCAGGTTCTCCATTCATGTGTTTTAACTGAAGTCACATAAGGTTATTGTCTGTCAGAAAACTCTTAAGCAACTACTGCTCAAACTGTGATTCATTTAGGCGTCGAGAGAGCTCCACTATCTTTTCTCTCTTAATTAAATTTAAAAAAAGTAGCAAAAAAAAATGGCGGATTTTATCCCAGCACCTAAATACATTGTTTTGAATAGTCTCTTTTCTTCCAGACATGAATAATGTACAACAGGAAACATCTCAGGATACTTATGAACAAGTGTTTCTGACTTCTGATAAAAATGCTGATATGTCACCATGAGCTTACTCCCATGAAACAAAGTGTTGCTGTTGGAACACATTAATAATTGATATATATGGGAGGACTGGTTTTTCAGTCAGATGTTACTGATACAGCTCTGTGGAAAAAGGTCATGAACACAATAAAATCAACAGCTGTACAATCAGATGAATGTTAGTTTAGTCGAGACTGTGTGTGTGTGTGTGTGTGTGAGGGATGGTGATTCACCTCTCCATCCCTGTTCACGTAGGAGGAGAGAGAATCAGACATGATGTCAAAAGAGAACAGAAGTGGTCTACGTGATTCAGGTCCTTCAGGTTTCCGTACAGGTGTTGACAAAATAAGCGCCGTCTGTCAGTCATTCATTCCCTGTTCTTCACAAGTGAGTCATGCTTTACCGGTTTCACGCCAACAAGACATCATAAAGCTTATGTATACGACTCTTGTTTTGTGCAATCCGCTTCATCGCAAGGTGTGGTGGCGACACCAGAGAGTATTATATGGCCTCTAACTGAGACTGTAATTGAGAATGGGGATTTACTCTCTACTCGCCCAGGAAAATTCTGAACTCAGACGTTTCTCTGCCAAAAGGAATTCACAAATCAAACCTAAAATACAAACTTTTTCCTTAACAGCTGTGAGCGAGCACCACAAACCACCCAGTTTCCTTAACATGAGTAGCTATGCTGTTTGGAGGTCAGTAACGTCACTTTACATGATTTTTTTTTTTGGGTTATTAAAAGTTCAAAGCCATTCAACAGCTGCTTCTTTCAGCCACTCAAGAGATGCCACCGTGTAAAATGTTGCCTGCAGCTTTAAAATTTCTGGGCCGCTTCCAAGTCACATGTTATGGCTAGCTGATATAACTCTTCATCTTCTGATTGCAACCTTCTGCTCAGATTCTGTGTTTCCATATTTGAGGCTGAGGCTGTTGATTCAAGAGAAACTGGGCTCATGTGAAACAGTTTATCTCTACAGAACTGGTGTTACAGACATCAGTGACGGGCCGCGCCGGTGCAGTCATGAATGGATAACAACTGGAAGCTGTACAGTCCTGTGTAGTTTCCTCTGAAAAGAATGTCATGCAGCTGGAATAACAGACAGGTCCCGTTCCCATGGAGGGCTTCTGTTCTGCTGGGATCATCCATGTCAATAAAAGCAAGGACTAATGATTTGGTGACCTTGGGGGCACCAGGTACCAATGTGTGGGACACATTGGGTATGGTGACACTTTTCATAGACCGCCTTGATGTTTCGTCCCTCTTCTTTATCATTAGGACATAAGTGTGTGCCAATCAAAGTCTCTCTATAATTGGTAAGAAGACAGAGGTTCTGTTTTATGTGTCTACTGTAATGTGATAAAAAACACAAGCTAAAGCCAGAGAACTTCATGAAATAAACATTTTGTTTTTCTGACCTCCCTGTTTTTGGCAACCTGGACACACAAATTATACATCCAGTTTATAAGTTACGGGTGATGAAAATGGACTTGGATTGCACTCTGGATAAAATACTGATCACCAACACACAATCTTTAGGACTGTTTTTCCATTTCACACTCACTAATATTTTCTTCAAGCGAGCTGCAGGCTGTCACATATGCATACTGACCTCTTAAGTCCAGGCAATGAGGCTTTTGCATCTTCAGATTTGAAGGTAAGAATTAGTTAAACTGCAAAATATATTCTACGACACCACTCTAACAGAAGTTGAACCCTAAAGAAAACTGTTTGTGTGAACTTTTTCTCTCTTTCCTGAACTTTTCTGTTAATTATTAAGCCTTCGATCGCAGCCAAAACTCAACTTTGCCCATTTCTCTCTGGTTTTCAAGAGCCAATAATACATTTTTGTCACGTCTTGACCTTACAAGCTGCCTAGTGGTACTTGCGGGTCATAGGCTGGAAACTGCTGAAACTTGAAAATGAGTGTGTGATACATCAACGGGGAAGCATGTAAATCTGATTGGCTGCAGATTGTAGATGACCCTGAGAAGTTCAACTGTGATTACAAGCTTGTTGACCGAGTTTCTCTGGTTATATAGTGAATAAAAAGGACTTTGGTGATGTGTTAATTGTTTTGCTAACAGTGTGACAAACGGGGTCAAAAGCCACACATACAGAAACTGACACGAATGGGTTGGAAATAAATTGATGCAGAGCGGCCTGAAGTTAAGAAAAGCATCTCAGTGTGATGAGTTTGTGAAAACAGAAAGAAAGTCGTGCTGCACACTGAAAACAACCGTATTCTCGGCTGAATCATGACTGACAGCCCAAAAATACAAAACATAGTGGCTCAGACCGCTGCGAAGGAATGTGCGAAGGGGGTAACATTATATTATGGCTCGTATCATGTGGTGGAAGGTTACAGGCCTACACCGTACATATGTTTCATTCAGGGTGGGGCTATATCTATAAATTCCAACTGGCGGCCCTTCCCTTGTAGGAGACCCTAACTATCACAAATTAAATACCAGGATAAAAAGGGTCCTACTGGTCTCTACCCACCCTCTGGAAAGCTTGTAATTACCGCGTGGAATAGAAAGGTCCATCCCAGAAGAGGCACAAGACGTTCTGCATCCCATAATCTCTCTAGAACCCAACTGAGCAATTGTAAACATGAAAAGGAAGTCCACTTTTGAGTTTGTAAAAGCAGGAAAGTTCATTATTTGACAAAGAAATCTTAACTCAAGGTCCACTTATTAGCTTTTCCCAGAGAGCATGATACATCTCATGGTCTTTCTCAGCAGATGGGAGTTAGAAAAAAGTAGAAAAAGCCAGTAAGTGGGCCTTTGAGCTAAGATTTTTTTTTAATCCAATGTCTGAACTTCTGCAACTTTTGAGAACATACTTGTTACTTTTTAGCTGTTTCTTTGCTCAGTTATCTAATTAAAACAAGATTAATCCCACATTAAGAGTGAATACGTACTCAAACCAATCTGTATTTAATCAGTTAGAACATCTCAAGTGTAATGATAGATTTTATGTACAAAGAAATCACTACACAAAGTAGGGCGCTCTCTAAACTGTTCATATCTATCGTCTTTTTTGACTGTCAAATTGTAAACCGGCCTCTTCATTCACATGAAAACCATGAAAATTTAGAGCTGCAAAGATAAAAGATCTTCCCGGAAGAGGTGGAAAGCACTCCTGTAGAAATATTATGTAGCGAATGGCAGCAGCTGCAGCGAACGTGCTTGTAACAGATTGACAGAATTTGAGGGTTGAAAGGCTGCAGCTTAACTTGTTGATCCCTCCAGATGTAGGCCAAGCTCGCTGCACTGAAATTCAGCGGTTAAGGTTTTTTTCAGCAGAGAGATAAGGAGGAAATGACGGCATAATACACTCAGTGTTATAGCAGAGGTAGCGCAAAAACAAACAAACAAATCAAATAGAGTAATGTTAATCCAACATAATCCAATCAGTATGCAGTCTGTTCTGAGGGTGAAGACAGTTTAAAAAGCACAGCACGCTTATTAACTAATGTCACACACGGATGCTCGGACAATTAGTTCAGTAGACTAAATCCATGTGAAAAGGTCTGAGGTCCTGGCCTCGACACATATATCAGACAAGCTTACGGCCAGCCGGACACATGACTGACTGACTGACATAGAGGCAAAGTCTACGCATACAGAAGCCGGCATACAGAAGAAGGCCATCTTGCATGACTGGATGACTGAGTTACAAGCTGCTTATCTCAAAGTGTGTCATAATCTCAGCGGAGAGGAACAATCTGAGACCAGACGAGCGGAAACAAAATATGAAAACGATCAAAATCAGTTGAGAAACTCAAACCAAGAGTTTGGATGCACAATAATAGTAAAAAAAAAAACAAACAACTTAAACACAAATGGCAGAAAAGGATGTTTGGGGATGTTAACAAGGACACCTGCTGCTTTAACGGGATCAACCTGACAGCGTCTGTCTTGCGGCGTCCCAGCTATCAGCTCAAGGCAAGCTGCTGCAACGCAAAAAACACTGTTTAGGGTGATAGTGCACTTCAACATAGAGGCTGTGCTGCATGTGCTTGTGTTACAACCTCATTTGGACCTTTTGTTGATTAATTTAGTAAAAAAAATCAGTCATAGTATCACTGCAATCTTGTTGAAGAAAGACTGATAAGCTAGATTGCAAAACAGCCCCAAACAACACTTTATTTTAGGGGTTAGAGCACTGAGAAATGAACCAGTTGTCCTATTAGATCACCTCCAAATCATAACACGGGTAAAAGTATAACAAGTTACATAACAGTGAGACAAGAAAGAAAGATGGAGGACAATGGTTGTCACTGAAAGCTGTAACACAATCATGCCTGAGAAACATTTAGCTGTTGACGCAGCTGGTTTTGTCTGACTGCAAGGCTGTTTTGATGGCTTCTCTACAGTAATGTTATCACACAGATATGTTATACTGTGGGAACCTGCTTGTCGCGGCAGCAGCAGCAGCAGCTTAAAAGCCTGCCTGAGGAAACCAGGACATCTTCTGCTCCTTGGAGCCGGCTACTCTGACAGCGCTTCAGATAAACAGGGAACATTTTCAACTTGCCAATATGAGAAAACCAGGCTGTGATTCATCATTTTTTTTTTTATAGGCCCCATGAAATCATCGCGTGTCCCTGTGTTATTTGTTCATTTATCTCTTGTTACATGCCAAATATATGTCAAAAAAATCAGTATCAAGAGTATTTTTACATCAAATTCCCGGTCTTTTCTCCTCCTGTAAAACGGTTTCAAATGTTTGATGACTCATCTTGCACTCGGGGGCGTTTGCAAAAGTTCATCCAAATGAGACTTTGGGCGAGTAGCTAGCCACACCGGTCATATAAAACCGCATTTTCACCGTTTGTGGGTCGTCAGAGCTAACAGAGCAAAATGGAGAGAGATAGGAAGGGATGTGTTTTTGGATGTCAGTGGGTTTTCATTTCTAGAAAAAATGTGTCTTGGGTGTAATTCATTCATCTCTCCCTTGTCCTCCTCATGATCTAACAAAAGGTTTGGGTGTGTGTGTTTCCAAAAGTTCTCAGTAGCTCTGTTTCTCTCTGCAGCTCCATATCGCACTAAACTCTAAGCACCGCCCGCTTTTTTAGCGGTCCAATCAAACGGGAAGAATTTGATTTAAATCCATCTTGTAACTTTATACCGCTCACTCAAATATTCCGTTTCAGTGGGAAATACGTCACAGTAAAAAAAGCTAAAGACGCTCCAACTTCTGTTTAATGGGGCCTTTAAATTATCACAAATTCAATAAGAATGTGCATGACTGACATTAGCAGCTCTAATGATGCCAACTGAGTTAACGGAAATGACATTACCATTGTAAAAATACCAAAGACATCTCAGCCTATGAGGTATGTATATGACAGAGAGAACCAGACAAACCAAAGCGTGCATTCATTTCCATATATTATGTAAAGGATTATCTCCAATCAAGCTTTGCAAAGCAAGTTAACCCCATCCATGATCACGCCCAAAGAATGAAACTTTACTCAACTCTTAATCCTTACCTCAGTGCTACTTTTAATTGATAGAGTTGCATTAATTCATGAAAAAAAAAAAAAAGACAAGATATAGCCTTAACATATTTCTCTATCCTTGCTCTTTTGCTCGGCAACTTGTCAGAACTTGAGCGTGCTTTCTGGAGGGCGGGGGCGGCATTTTCAGAGCAGGATAAAGCATGCCGTGCTCTGACACAGCCTGCTGCTGAATCTGATATCTGTCTGCTGTTTCAAGACCCGTTATACACGCTTCGGTTTGTAACTGAGGAAGAAAACATGTTGGCATCTGACCCGTTCCTTCGAAGAAATTAATCAAACAGGATGCACGGCATATTCTCCAAATCGACACGTAGTTCCTAAAACGGCACGCTGAGTATTTTCTATTAGAAAACTGTGATATGCGACGCCGTTAAGTTGGAGTTGCAGGAACACCAACGTCAAAACAAACCTTCATATTTTGGTGTTAAAGCCCCATATCAGATGACGAAGTCTACACCTAGGACTCCTTTTCAATCTTTTGAGATGAATCGTCTTTGTAAATGTTCCCTGATAAGACGCTGCATGGGGGGAAATGTTCTACGCTCTAGTATTAAAATAGCTGAAATGCGTGACGAATCCGTACAGGCGAGCGTGATAAGCTTTACTTTGATATGTTGAACACGTGTCAGCTTTCAGTGATTGAGCTGTTTTTACCATAACTACAAGTAGCAGCCTGAACTGATGAGTGCACAAAATTTGCTGTCAGACAAAAAACATGGTATCCAACCGGTTGGAACGTCTCCTGCAACATTATTAAATGAATAAAAAACGATGTAGAAGGTTCACAGACCTACCGAAACTGCAAACTCATACACAATTCTAATTTCCAGAGTCTCTGCTTTGGGAATTAACATTAATAATGTGACCTAGACAAAGGGATGGAGGCGTGCAAGGATTGAAACATGAATCCCACTTGGCCCATAAAGCCCTCTCCCACCCTCCTAAACCAGCATCTCCGTTATGGGATCCCCCCTCCTCCTCCTCCTCCTCCACACTGACACACACACACACACACACACACACACACACACACACACACACAGGACAGGACCCACATGCTCCCTTTGTTCGAATCGCAGTAAGACTACACTCTTTCCACATCTTGTGGCTGAGGCACACAAGTGATTAATTTTGATGCTCATTATCATGATAATCTGAGGTTTGCCTCAATAATCTCATTCTGGCAAGAGAACAGTCACTTTGTAACTTAGTTAACTACAAATGAACACCACTTTTGAGCAGAAAAAAAAGAAATCGAGGCTATTAATTAAAGGTTTTACAAGCTGAAAAAAAACATAAGCGATTAAAAAGACTTATTTACGTCAGAAACCAACCCGAGCAAGTATAAATATAGCCTCTGTCATGTGATATACTGTAACAGCCTGAGACAATTACGGTACCACAAATAACAGGCGCTCAACCAGAAAAGGCTGTTTCCCAAAACTGAGATGTTTATTAGAGTGTCAATATTCATAGAGCACTAATAACTGTACTAAACTTGAGGCAGTTAGAGGACTTAATATTTCAAGCTTTGGATAAATATGTTTAGTTTACAGCTCACTGCTCTGTTCTCTGTTAATCTGTAATCTTCAAATAAAGACATACATTATCATAACCACACATTCAAATGTAATATTTTGTTAATTGCAGTGTATTAAATTAACAAATTGTAGACATATCATTCAGATTGTAAAGTTTTTACCTCTTCATACAGGCTTTGTAATCACGGCAGGTATTAGAAGAAGTAGCACAGCTTGTACCGCGCTCTCGCCGGTGCAACTGCAACAAGTTCAGATTGGCCTAAAATATAATTTCATAGGTCACCCAGTTCTAGTTATAGAAGCATAACACTGCAGATCAAGGCTTGTTTCTCTGGAGGGAACCTGCTCTGTGGAGATAAGTCTGTGCGGCAACATCAGTGAGTCGGCTGGACTTTGAAAAAGCTCAACACACCTTAGTGATTACATGTAC
This sequence comes from Thunnus thynnus, assembly GCF_963924715.1. Taxonomy (NCBI): domain Eukaryota; kingdom Metazoa; phylum Chordata; class Actinopteri; order Scombriformes; family Scombridae; genus Thunnus; species Thunnus thynnus. Next base: position 16,353,789 of record NC_089534.1, read on the forward strand.
GCTAGTTTCAGTGATGTGCTGATTTTTCGCGAGCGTGTGAAGATTTACAGGGTTTATATTAAACTCTATTTCTATCTGACTATTTTGGCAGTGACATTAGGCTCTTACTGCAAAATATCATAGTCCCATTTATCTGGGCGTGAAACGACAGCAACCTGAAGGTGACAGAGCACAACATCTGCAATGAGTTTGAGTATTTCACATTGTTTTTTGTTTAGTTCACATCTTTTAGTGGCTGTGATGCTTTTTTTTTACTGCTATTTAAATTTGGGGAAAGGGTGAATGACTTTCCATGAAGGATCCATTACTCACCAGAAAGCCTGAGAGCTGTCAGCTTAAAGCCCGTTAATTAAAAATCTGCCACCACTGAGTGGCTGAGCTGGAAACAGGGTGCACTGCCCTTTCACCTCCGAACAAACAGGAAGGTCAAGAGTCATTTGGTCTTGGGAGTGGACAAGCAAGCGTGCAATCACTGGCTGAGTATCTAAACTCATCTGCCAACATGGAGGATTTAGTGTATGTTTTGTGTTTTAAGTGAAAAGGTGCCGGTAGGGAAACAAGACCTATAACATATGAAAAAACATCTGTTTTCTGCTATGCTTAAAAAAAAAAACAGATCAAATGGCAGATTATTAAAAAGACGCTATCAGTACCAAGTTGTTTTAAAAGAACATGGCTGTAAAATGAGTTGATGCAATATATTAGGGCTTTTCATTGCTGATTAATCTGTCGAGTATTGTTTTCAATTAATTGATTAGTCGTTCAATCAATAAAATGTCAGAAAATTGTGAAAAATGTCAGTCAGTTTCCAAAATTCAAAGACGTCCTCAAATATCTCGTTTTATAACAGCCCAAAGATAAGTTTACTATCGTTGAAGACTAAAAAAAACAGAAAACATTCATTCATATTATATTGTATTCATTTGAGATGCTAGAACCAGAGAATTTTGACTTTTCTTTTCTTTAAAAAGTGATCAAATGTGATTAATCAATTATCAAAGTAGAAGGCAATTAATTTTCTGTTGATCACCTAATCAACTTATCAGCTAATCGTTTCAGCTCTACAATACACTGTATTTGTTCTGGTGCAACTTGATATCTGTTCTTACATTCTTAGATACAAGATACAAAGTTTAGAAAAGAAATATTACCTCATCAAGATCCATGATCCAGAGTTTCCCTCAGTAAATTGTCTCATCTCATAAGTTTGTAGATGATAACGGGTTTTTTTTCTGTGAAATAGCACCTCTGCTCTTCTTACCTTAAGACTTATGTTTTATTTCACAAAAACTATATCAAGTTTTTATGATGCAAGGCAGCCTGCCTCTGCTACCAAACATCCTTTGATATAAAGGCTAAATCAAACTCAAGGAGAGGAGATGAGGAGGTGAGTCTTTGGTTTATTTACTCAACCTTTAGAAACTAAAATTGCAACAATCTGAGGTTTTCCATCTTATACACAAATCAATAATCCTCAAAATGTGAGGTTGGGTCTTGGGTGTGGCCAACAATGGCCGCCTAACCCCAGCTGTCCCAACAGCGGGGACAAGTGCAAAGCCGGGCCAGACTGGGGGCAGGGTGTGGCATGGCAGGGGTGCCATGGTGACGGACCAGGCCTCGGCAGAGAAGGGATGCTAAATGAAGCCATTGTCTGGCCCAAGTGAAGCACACCGCACAAAGAATGGCACATTCAAACATGCATACAGGCCTATTGTTGTGGCGGGCCAGCGGAGCGCTGCAGGTCCACAGTTTATCCCACAGGATCCAACGCACATCATACAGTGACAGACCATCTAGACCCCTGAAGAAATGATACTGACATGGAGGAACTTGTCTCCAAACCAATACAGGGATTTTAGAGCTAAATCCATCAATGTAAACATCACTAGATTAGTATAACTGACAATGACACCTCTAGTTCTGATTCATTTGATGCTGGAAGTGACGCAATCACATGTTCATATGGAACTAAAGCAAACATTTTTAGAGAGCTCACTCTACTCTTGTCTTTTACTACTGTGTGTGAGGTAGAGGTTAAAAAAATGAGTCAGTCCACGGGAACATAATCAGCAACTCGTTTGACAATCAATTAATAGTTAAAAGTCATTTTTCAAGCAACAAAGCCAAACATACTCTGGACTTAATTGTGAGGTATTTTCATTGTTTTCTGACATTTTGTAAACCAAATGATTTATCAAGAGAATAATTATAAGGGGATAAGGGATGGTAATAAAATCCTCTATCACTACATATGTAATTATATTGCAATATTGATATAGTAACATATCTGTAAAACCTATTGAGAAACTGTTTATGGATTAAATAACAGACAATCATAGATCTCTCTGTATATATCATCATATCACCCAACACCCAACAGCATGGTGACGATTTAAACCCAGTCTTCTGGTATGCATACCAACTAGATTTGCAACCCTCTCACACTATCAGCATTCTTAACTCACTGTGCCAATTCATACATACATATTTCTAGTAAGCATACGTCCACTAAATGCTTAACCAAAGCAATGACACACATTCTCCAATATATTTCAAATGGTTAAACAGTTTTCCACAGAACATTATTTACAGTAGTAGCATCTCTTATAGACCTGAATACAGCCCTAGATGCTAAAAACAAAGCTGCTATAAACACTTGAGATCTTATAAAGGGATGTCAGTCGTCGCAGGGCCGCGCGTCAACACCTGCCTCTGTACATTAATGCCACCACAACATCTAGAGACCGTGCTGACATATGGTGGTCTCAGGGGCTCAGCTGTGTTACAGCCACTCCTAAATGACATCCGGCATTGAAAAAATAATTAGAGTGTACCTCCCCCCCCTCTGTTGTTGGTGCTGTCGTTTACTCTTCCACTGTGTAGTCCTTAATGTGAGCCAACCACAGAGGCTGGTCTCCCCCCCCCCCCTGCTGTATTGCCAGTCCTGTGAAACTCAACACTCAGTTCATTAACCCAGTTACCCAAGAGTGCTTCAGAAGTGCTTGTGTGTGCTGACGGACAGAGGGGCAGGTATAATTCACTGCCACCGTTTATGGCCTGCTACCTTTTGATGATGACGCTCGGAGTTGCCACTTTTCTGGTATCATTTCATCGGGATTGCTGATCTATTATCTCATCCATCATCAAATACTTGCCAGTGCTCTCAGAGCTTAAGCAGCCTAGCTGTGTTTTGCCATGTGGCTAGTTATATTTTATTGTATTCACTTTTTAGGGGGGCATCATTACAGCTCATTCTGCGAGAGCTGTGAATGACTGTTGTCCTGGTGGACTAGAGATTGAGATGCACCATGTGGTCGCAACGCCTCCAGGTTGAAGCCAGCTGGGGACTTTTGTTGCATGTCATCATCTCTCACCATGTTTTCTTTTACTCCCTACTACAACTCGTATCAATAAAAGCAAAAATGCCCAAAATATCATTAAAAATAGTTGAGAATGGCTGCCAAAAGCAAAAGCAAAGCATCTTATATCCAGACAGATACAAGTGACACTTGTGTGCTCCGGTTTTCCACCAGTGCAAACTGCAACTGAATCACAATGCTGCGGTCAATTTCACCAGGGACAGTATTTGTCAGATTCCATTTTCCTACAGCAGCACAAAAATTTGTGTAGCTGTGTGACAACAAGGAGATGACGTGAAATATCAACAAACAACCGGTGCCAACAAAAACATGTTGGTAGTTGCTGTAGCCAAAGGCTGTGCTTGTGCAGAGGAAGCAATGACAGAGTGTGTCACTTGCTGTACTCATGATCGCTAAAGGTGACTAGCAACAGGCCATTGTTCGTTTGTTGTGGATTGCTGAGGTGCGTGCAATGCCTATCATGCTTGCTTATCTGTCAGGCAAGAATACATGATTGTGGCTTTAGACTAACAGCCAAGTAAACACACTCACTTCCACAGGTGGGCTGTTGTGAAGATTCACAATTGAGAACTTAATGCACGGTGTTTACATGCAGGCACTGTGGGACAGCCAGTCTAAACAGGAGGACACAGAAGTCTTTGTCAGTGTGAAGAGCATAAAATGAGTTACGGTTCAATCACATTACTGTATATAGACAACAACGCACACACCAATATCAATATATCTGTGATAAATCAACACTTGACAGCAACCTGCATATATGTCAGCTGGGTGTGAATGGAAAAGCTTGCAGCACAAACCACTTTGTGCACTTATAACAAACTAATTATCTCCTCAATGTGCGCCTATTCAGAAAAAGAGGACACGCAATTCATATGTCAGGGCCTGTCGATGCTGTTCTGTAAGCAGCCAACTCCCTGTTTGAGCATTAACACTGTGGACAAAATAACAGCATGGTACATCACGTAAGGCTTCTCTTGTGTTTACAATGAAAACAAGTCTGTAGATCACACCACAGTAAGCCCTCTCACAAGGCGGCAGCCCATTACAAGCACATACAGGCCCCTCAATGATTTAGAGTATTTTAATTCTCGGGAATGCAAGCCTTTTCTGATAACCGCCTGACTGAGCGTAAGCCTACCACTAGAATGATTATACTGTGATAATCTGTGTTGTGCTCTCTGACTGACCTGTAACTTCATGGCTTTAAGAAGTGAGTCATTCCACTTCTCAGCAAAGAGAAACAAGTGAATATTAACTCAGAACAGGTGAAGTATCATATGTCTGAAAGCTGCAGAGATCCTTTTATCAAGGATAGGCGACTGTAGGGCTCTTTATGAGCAATTGTACAGTTGTATGGTACTAGGACATGTAAAGAGGTACTCACATGAATATCTATATGAATACAACTAAAACATTTGTTTTAAGTGAAGTGCAAATGTGTTACTATCCCAGTATATTTTACAGCTAATATAACAAGTCAATCCACACCAAAATCTGCAAGTGCAAGTCGATCAAGCAGTACAGCCAAGTGTTCAACCAGATATATCAGCCAGGTCAGCTGTTGCAAGAAATTGCAGAACCAAAATGCCAAAGATAAGTTGGAAATAATTAAGAAACAGTGTCTCCGTTACATAATTTGTCCACTCCAGACCAGTGCCAAGCTCATTTTTCAACTGTAACATGTCCTGCTCAGTACATCTCTTGCTTTCAGTTCTTTAAAAAAACAATTTTAAAAGATCTTTATGCAAAAATGATTTTTTTAAACTCTCATATATTGATATAGGTAACCACAAAAACCAGTCTATACTATAGGTTCTAGGACAAGCAATTAGCTTTCTCTGCCTCCCATCCCAACATTATATTATACTGGATCAACACTACTAGATACAACAAATACAGTAGATATGACCTGGTACTGCTTTACATAACTCCCAAAGAGCTTACACACATTTCACATCTAGATTAATTAAAATAATGACTTTTCAATCTTTTCTCACTCTGCTGGGGGACCACTAGGATCCTCTCAGGGACCCCTAGAGGTCCGCGTTCGGACCCCAAAAGTGGTTTCTCGTTTGCACCAGTATGGCTCTAGCTAGTATGGAGGCGTTGAAAAGTGCAGTTGCGTGTGTGGACAGGTCAGCTTCCCAACTGGCAAACACTTTGCAAAATAGATGCAAATGTCACCCGACTCCTGTCTGTTGACTCTTGTCTGCAACCAGGTTTCGGTCACTGGGGTTAAAGCTCTATGAGCTCAACAAAAGACCCAAGAACAGCTCGGGGGCCGCGGTTAATGATGGCTGTTGTATTGACCGGCCACACCGGTACAGAGGTCACCACCAACACCGCAACCAAACGGCCCCGGTGTGGCTAATCACGCGAGTAATGTCTCAACCGTTATGGCTACACTATTGTCCAAACGACAACGGTCTTACCTCGTCACGTTGAACATTGTTCTTGGTAACAGGGTCCACAAGTTCACCAGGTAGGCGAGAAAAAAAAGTGAAGCAACAAAAAGAAACACACAGTCCAGACGGCAGGGAGATGATTCAACCGACTGGTTGGTCCGGGCTGCCCGTGATGTCATCGAGCTACTCGAACACTTGATGCGCATGCGCCATCCTTTGTTAATCCGATGTTATATGGTGGTCGTGTAGGATGTAAATAATCCTCCTCCCAGAAACCTTTGAAATAGCAGCGTTATATTTAAAGTTCGTGTGACCAAAAGTGACTCTACATGCTTTCAAGTTGTAATCCTTCGAGTTGAGTTGGTTTATATTTATCTTCATGTTCTTGTAGTGTTGCAAAATGCTTTATACCCTAATCGCCGAGTATAGCATGGAAGCTTTATATTCTAAAATAGTACATACAGGATAGTCCTCTTTCTTAAATAGCAAAACAGGAACAGAATAACGTTTTGTACTAAACGTGATGTACAGACAGGTAATATGGAGTGGACGATAGCTTTAAAAGATTTAAGTATCATGGGTGCAAGTTTTGATCAAATAATAATCAAATAATAGTTAAACATATAAATCTGTATAAAAACAAAATTACAAGTAATAAAAACAGTGTCATAGGCTGCCCACTAATATGCCATAAGCCTAAAAAAGTGTATTTTCTGCAGAGGCAAAGGATTGTTCACAGACAGGTCAGTTTAGTCTGTGATAACCAGAAACATTTTAGTGCCAAGACCCTGTTTTTGCCATTATAAATTAATGTGGGAGATATTATTTTTATCCTAAGAGCCCCGGGTCAATAAATGTAATAATGTGTGTATAAATAAAGATATACAACATCTCCATCTAGTGACTATACAGGTATAAGCATTCAGTTTATGATATAAAGATTGTGCACCATGGAGCTTTCTCTGCAAAAACAAGAACACTGGAAATATGTTGAGGACAGCTATAGCCTAAGTACATAATCAACATGTAAATATGACATTTCAATATAAGTAAATGTAAACACTGTGGGCACTGTATATACTGCAAAACATGCATGTTTTGAAGATTTTGAAGGCCTAATGAAAAAAATTTCCAGCCCCTCAAACAGATATATAAACAGACACACAGCTTCACATGTCACAAGAATTTTATTTAGAATATAGCCCTCTGGACCTTCACATCTCTGGAACTCTAGAAAATCCAAGTTGATGTTTTAACTTGTTCTGAACATAACCAAACTGGTATTTTAATAGAAAAACACTCGATTCTGAATGAACTTAAGAACATGCTACAATAAACACGTCCGTTCAAGCAGTGCTGTTAATTCATTCTTAAAACTCCTCACCCTCCTCCTCTCCTTCACCCTCAACAGAGTCCATTCCAACCTCCTCATAGTCCTTCTCCAGAGCTGCCATGTCCTCTCTGGCCTCAGAGAACTCCCCCTCCTCCATACCCTCACCTACATACCAGTGAACAAAGGCACGCTTGGCATACATCAGATCAAACTTGTGGTCAAGTCGAGCCCAGGCCTCTGCAATAGCTGTGGTGTTGCTCAGCATGCACACAGCCCTCTGGACCTTGGCCAGGTCTCCACCAGGAACTACAGTGGGCGGCTGGTAGTTGATGCCAACCTTAAAACCAGTAGGGCACCAGTCCACAAACTGGATGGTGCGCTTGGTTTTAATGGTGGCAATGGCAGCATTGACATCTTTGGGCACCACATCACCACGGTACAAAAGGCAGCAGGCCATGTATTTCCCATGACGAGGATCACATTTCACCATCTGATTAGATGGCTCAAAGCAGGCGTTGGTAATTTCTGCCACTGTTAACTGCTCATGATAAGCCTTTTCAGCAGAGATGACGGGTGCGTAGGTGGCCAGAGGGAAGTGGATACGGGGATATGGCACCAGGTTGGTCTGGAACTCAGCAAGATCAACGTTAAGGGCACCATCGAAACGAAGGGAAGCAGTGATGGAGGACACAATCTGACTCATCAGCCTGTTCAGGTTGGTGTAGGTGGGACGCTCGATATCCAGGTTCCTACGACAGATATCGTAGATAGCCTCGTTATCCACCATGAAGGCACAGTCAGAGTGCTCCAGGGTGGTGTGGGTGGTCAGGATGGCGTTGTAGGGCTCCACCACAGCAGTGGACACCTGAGGAGCTGGGTAGATGGAGAACTCCAGCTTGGACTTCTTGCCATAGTCTACAGACAGACGCTCCATCAGCAGGGAGGTAAAACCAGAGCCGGTACCACCTCCAAAGCTGTGGAAGACCAGGAAGCCCTGAAGGCCAGTGCACTGGTCAGCCTGAGGACAGAGGAACAGACATTGATCCAATATAAGAAACACAGAAATGTTATTTAGATGACTGAAACGTATAGTGGGAATTAGAGCAGGGACCAATTGATTTATCAGTAATTAGAACATAGAAATACAATGTGACTTGACCTGATGTTTGACCTGACCCATGCCTCAATCAAATAATTTGACATTACACTTAGATCTATGTATTCATGATTACTTGAGTGTTACTGTGAACTTAAACATGGTACTTGTTGTGGCCAAATCTTATTATAACTGATAACATTATCAGGCTTTTCTTCTATATTTGAAATGATAAATGGTGTTGGCAGATTTTAGCAGCTATATCAAACAGACGCTTATTCTGTGAGCTGGTGAAAATACAAAATAAAGCTTTGCTGTTGTTTGGTGACATTCAACTTCCTGCTTGTCAGTGTCTACAACATTATATTCTGTCAAAGAGAATTCAAGTAATGAACACCACTCTGATAGCTTGATATTTCTATTTGCTGCTCAGTAGCCCCAGGGCTACAAGTTAGTTTCCCAATACAATGGAGGAGAATGGGATTTATGGGTCATGCTCACATCATTTGAAAAATATATCTGAAAGTTCATTTAGTATTTATGGATAATGATTTTGTGCCCTCTGGTGGTGCAAAGATAAACTGCACAATATAAGTCTGAGATGATACAGAGCATATACAATATGTGCTGTTGTCACTTCCTTGATATATCAGTTCTTTGGAAATAATTGTTGTCCTAGGCTTTCAGTCTTATTAGGAAGAAACTCCTTCTGCTCTGAATTTACCCACCAGTTTGCGGATCCTGTCCAGCACCAGGTCAATGATCTCTTTTCCAATGGTGTAGTGTCCACGGGCATAGTTGTTAGCAGCATCCTCCTTGCCAGTGATCAACTGCTCAGGGTGAAAGAGCTGGCGGTAGGTCCCAGTTCGCACCTCATCTGAAGAGACAGTTTCACTCTGAAATTATTCAAGGGTTTGACTAACCAAAATCAAGCAGTAACTATGGTATTTAATCAAGAGTTTACCAATGACAGTGGGCTCCAGGTCCACAAAAACAGCTCTGGGGACATGCTTTCCAGCTCCAGTCTCACTGAAGAAGGTGTTGAAAGAATCATCTCCTCCTCCAATGGTCTTGTCGCTGGGCATCTGTCCATCAGGCTGGATGCCATGTTCCAAGCAGTAAAGCTCCCAGCAGGCGTTGCCAATCTGGACACCAGCCTGACCCACATGCACTGAGATACACTCACGCTGGAGAAAAACAGGCCATTTATAACTTTTGGCTAGTACATGCTAATCAGATGCTCAGATTACTGATCACATATTGAAAAACAGTGAAGGAGGTACTGTAAGGTGAAATCCAATGGTGGATCTTTTGTTAAGAACATTCTGATTATGATCAAATAACCTGATAAATATGGCACATTGATTCATTTACGCTCCAAGTAAACAGAGGGGGACTTCAGACAACATGACAGACCGCAAATAAGGACTTCAAGGGGATAGTGAAAATCACTTGACCTCAACGGCCACATGTGGTTCTTCTTTGTGGTTTTTGAGAGACAGTACATGTGTTTATTTTTTCCCCCTCAATGCTACAAAAATGTAGGAGAGGCAGTCAAGTCAATTTGTATAGCCCAATATCACAAATCACAAATTTGCCTTGGGGGGCTTTACAATTGGTACAGCAGTACAACATCCTTTATCCCTAGACACGAATCATGAAAAACTTCCCAAACCGCAGGAAGAACAACAGAGGAGGGATTCCTGTCCCAGGACGGACAGACATGCAACAGATGGTATGTGTAAAGAATAGACCAAGAAAGCAAAATTACAGAAATACAGCATGGACAAAAAAGATGACAAATAACAGACGGATTGATAACATCCGTGTTTGCTAAACTAACATTTAGGTTTGCAGTAGATTTAATTGCTTTTTTAAAAACTCGGATTTTAAAACGTCTTTGAGTGAATGCTTTGGGTCTGCTCAAGACATTAGTGAAACACACTGTAAAGTACCTCCAGCTGTTTCAACTAAAGATGTGACAACAGAACCGGTTCTAATGTTAATCCCGCTGCTGAGAATCCTCACGTTATTTGAGTTCCGCCATGTTGTCTAAATTTACAACCAGTATCACTGGCAGCCATAGCTAACACTGAATTAAAGGGGAATTCCGGTATTTTTCAACCTGGACCCTTTTTTCCCCACATCTTCTTGGGTCTAAGTGATAAATAGGGACAAGATTTTTGGAATTCGCCAATTTTGAGCAAGAGCGCTTCAGCCGGCAACTTCTAAAAATGTCTGTCCCCATAAGTCATTTAACTTAGACCTAAAAAGATGGAAAAATATGGTCCAAGTTGATAAATACCGGAATTTCCATTTAAGGCTGTGTCTTTCCTTTAAACACCAAAAACAAGACCAAGCTAGCTTAATTAACCAAACATGAAACTTGATTTTCTGCTCTATGCCGCAACACTTGACTTTTCTTTCAGATAACTCAGCAGTTGAAGCCGAAATCTGACAGTTTAACTCCTGCCAATTCAGTAAAATTGATAGCTAGGTTAACGTTAATGTGGGCATAAGTTACATATATTTTTGTTAGTTAGACCTGGTTCAATCAGTACATAAGATAGCCCCATATTCATACTTAGCTACCATGTTTCTTTAGGCAATGTGGTATGAAGATAGTGACGTTGGCATGACAACCACAGAACTGCTTCTAACTATTGACTATATATATTAAATTATTATTATTTATATACAGTCAATAGTTCTAACGTTACTCCCGCCGTTGGGCATCCGACCGTTATTTGAGTTCCGCCATTTTGTCAGCCTTTACAGCCAGTATCACTGACAGCTACAACACCGAAAAACCAAAAACACCTTACGCTTCATTCACAATTTTTTTTCTTTTACCAAACATGAAATTGCTCTATGCCTTGACGCTTGCATTTTCTTTCAGCTAATATAGCATTATGTTAACCCAGCTTTAATCTTGAAGCCAAATTTTTTGGCAAACAAAATCGGGCCAATTCACTTAATTGATAGCTAATTAAAAATTAATGTGGACTATTGTAATTCGTTAAATCTGGGTAAATCAATACAATTTACAATTCAATAACTATATAAGACAACTTCACATACTCACCATATTTCTCAAGACTTTGTGAAGATAATGAAGACGTTACGTTACTTGCTAGCAAATCGGTGTAAGGCTAGTTGCTGCAACCTCCCGTTAGCCTTAACAACGGTTCACACCAGCCGGAGGTTTTTATACTCGGGTCCTCTGGAAAGGCGCCGATGAATCTGATTGGATGGCAGTCACAAGAGCTCTTTTCCTATTGGCTAAATTAAAACAGTCTCTGAATCAAATTCAAATTTTCAAATTCTATCAATCTTAACAGTTGTCTGTTGCTATCGCAACCCTTCTTCTCATCCTTCAATACAACCAGAGGTCATCATACAATTACATGTGGCTGACCGTTTTATTTTCATTTCAATCACATCAGCAAATACTGTTTCAAGCAGGTTTATCCCTCTTCTTGCTGTTAAGACACTGAAAAACATTAGTCATGCCACAGCTTCTGTTTTATTGTTCACATTTACAAAATTGAATGTGTGAGTACAGCATTTATACAGGAAGCCTACTTGTCCATACAGCAAACAGACATATAACACATCTCCTCACACTATGTACAGGTTTAAGCCATGATAAAGCCCAGGCCACTTGCACACTTGGCATAGTACTCAGTCACTCACGGTTCAGCACAAGCTGATGGACTGTAGATGTTCAATAATGTGATAGATAACACATGTACAGTACTGTACACGTACTGTATTGCTGTTACTGGGATGGTGTATACCACAGAGAGGGCAGCTAAAGGGGGACAACTGGGCAAATTCAGGATTGTCTGAAGCGAATCTAAACCTTTCCATTTTCAGACACAATAACTGCCTCATTTATCAATAATGTGACTGATACAGCTCTGATTTTGGACTGCATCTTTGTTTGATTTGTTGCTGAAAATGAAAATGTTGGTTGAGCGCAAAACTAGGAATATGATCAGTAGTATGTCAGCAGCACCAATGTTGGTCCTGAGATAAAGTGTTTCAAGTGGAGTTTGTCAAAGCCATAGTAAAATAACTGCCATATTTGCTAATTTGAGAGCTAGGAGAGAGAAAAAAATAGTTTGTGATTCTGCGAATAAGCAAGTTATTAGAAGATGAGTGTCTAATTGGGTAAACAAACTTTGTAAGATGGTTTGGCAGATGATTTCCAGTGCCTACATTCAAATATTTGCAAGTTCTCCATTTTAGGTAGAGAGATCCTGCTCACACAAATTCAAATGCAAACAGATCTTAGAAATAAGATCTAACTTTGTTTAAAGCCTGGACTAATTTAAAACATGATACATACTGTAAATGTCTTGAGCAAATTTAATCAAACTAGCTAAATTGGCCCCTAAGACACCATCAACAACATATCTCTGTTTTTATAGGACTGTGGAAACAATAATATCTAATTTTTACTTGCAAATTCACCTCAAGTAAGATCTTTCATGTTTGCATCTTTGTACGCACAGATGTTGTACAGACACAGCTTCTCAATTTGGCAACCATTTTTGTTAAAACAAAATACCTGCTTGTTACCCAAACTGCAGCATGTGAATTGTTCATTTCAGGCATAATCAGATTACAAAAATATAAACTCGACATAAATTGCATTGCCCATTCAAACAGTTTCAACAGATCTTAATATCTCATGTTATAGAAAAAAATGGATTATTGTCCGAAGTCTTACTTAAAATTGGTAGGCGCTTTAAGTTTATTAATCTTCGTAACACACAACAACAACACTCCTGCATCCAGATTTAGCATTTTGAACAGAATGACACTGAATAAACAAAGTCTTGCAATGGTGTTCATGAAATACAATTTACAACAAACTGTGAATTTGTGAGTCAATCGATATTCATCTTTTCTTTAATACATTTGCTTTGTTCTGACTGGGCTGTGTAGTGAATACTGAGGATTTACAACATTTTCTGCTCCACAAGAATATCTAGAAGAACTTAAAAATCAACTGCCTGGAGCTGTTAATCATTACCAATAGCAGCAAATCAATTGATTATCTCACTCAACAATTCTGCAAGGTCTTACAGAGTAATAGAATTTAAATAGTTGGATCTATATTCATCTTTGGTGGATAGAGTACAGTAAAATCAAACACAAAAATCTCACTAGAGCATGTTTTTCTGCCTTAGGGTTTTTTTGTGCGAGGGGCTCAAATTGGCAATTAAAAAGAAAAAACATTTTTTGATATTTTCCAGTTACTTTATAGTGTCATGTAAACCAGTACCACCATTAAGGGATGGAAATGGTTGAAGAGGTGTGCAAAAAATACTGAGACAAGGTTAGTGTTTTATTCTTCAAGTTGATGTCTGTTACAGAGCTGACACTGAATTGGGGTAAAAATCAAGTTGGGGCAATGACAGCAACAGGTTGAAAGGTGGGTGGGGGGGGGGTCAGGATGGAGTGGTTTAAGAGATTTTCACATTTGGAGTGCTTGTGTTTCGCTGTGTGTGCGTCTATGTATGTGTGTAAATAAAGAGTGTCAAGAGTTTGGTGCCCACTGCTTCAGAAAAAAAAAAAAAACGGATTTTGTGAGAAGCACAAGGCCAGGAGAGATTATGGCCATGGGGAGAAGATAGAGCACCAGGCTCCTTTGTTCTCTTGGGTTTGTCACTAGTCCAGCTGTTGGCCAGAGGTCAGCGGAGTGGGACACTATGCCAAGGAGCGCTGACGAGGCTTGATCCTAGGATAGAGCTGCAAAGAGATTCAAACAGAAAGAAGAGAGACTTTTAATATGAATGATTTCACTTCAATTTGTTAGCATTTACCTGTCATTGACACCTTTAACAGCTACACAATAAACCAGATTCATTGACTTTCCGATATTATCAACCTTTTGCCAACCAGAATTTACTCGTATTGCAATTATTACTTGATAATTTGTCAGAATCTACAGTGTTTCATCTGTCATTTTAATGCAGCTGTGGTGCTTTGGACAATAATTCTAGTTTTGTCTCATATATGTTGCTGGTTGGGTCTTGTTATGTTTAAAGTTGAGGTTCTGATGTTAAAAATTCTTTTAATTATTATATAATCATTACTTTTAAAGCATCTGGACTACATTTAGTTTAATTATAGATAACCTTAAGACTAAATTACTATGTTTATAGATATGTTTGCAGTGATGGTAATTTCCTTGTTGTGGTGGTGCAACACTGCTAAATGAATAGAGGATCTAAATAAATTTAACACAATTTTAAGTTATTTTGCCAATTACTTCCTCAATTAATTGTTTTCTCTGTAAAATTTTAAAAAGTTCAGAGAAATGCTCATCAAAATTTCTCAGAGCAGAAGAAAAAATATTCATATGACTAGATTTGACCTAACAGTCCTAATATTGTTGGTCCAAATACAAATGATTAAGTACTAAAAGGATGGTCATAGTGACCTCTTCAAATGTGTTGTTTTGTCTGACCGACAGTCCAAGGATAGATACCTTGAGATGTTTCATTTACAATGATATAAAACAGAAAAAAGCAGGAAATGCAAAGCAAATGTTTGGCATTTTTTCTTGGAAGGACAAAACACTTAGCTGATAATCAAATATAGTTGGTAAAAATAGTTAATTTTCTGCTGTACTGTCATACATCAGGCTAAACAAATCAGAACATGGGAAAATAAATGTTACGCACTGATGGATTAAAAAAGAATCCATATTACATTTATAGTCAACAACATAAATGTTGTCTTGTCTTACAAATGACAACTTCTTAAGTTTTGTTATTTCCCTACAGGAAAACTGATTACAACTAATGGAAATTGGACAAATTTTATATTTTGTTGTTACCCCCAGCAGGTTGCGGGGTACGTAGCCCTCGTTGTCCTCAAGCCGTGCCCACCACCACTCTGTTTCATTGTCATCCTGTCGTCGTAGAATGGTGATGGCGTCCCCCTCGCTGAAGGACAGCTCGTCCGCATTCTGAGCTTCGTAATCCCACAGAACGTACACTGTCCCCTTGTTCATTACACCCAACTTCTCCTGAACACCTGCACAAAAAAGGCCAAAACAGACTGTCAGGACAGAGTGTATCATAAGAATCGTTATTTTCACTTTTTGCAATAACCATTCAGGGTTGGATTGTTATTTTCGTTTTGAAGTGAATGAGTCCCTGTAGCAGAGTAGTGTCCTGACAGTGTTGATAATTACCGTATAGGAACTGGGAGCACTGGATGTAGCCCTCTTCCATCTCCTCACATTTATCGGCAGCCGTCTCCACATCACTAATGGTGCTGGCAAAGATGGCTGCCCCCGACTCGACCAGCAACTTGCAGAGATGAACACTGTTGCAGGAGGCGGCGCAGTGGAGTGGAGTCCTGTTCGAGCAAAGACAAGCAGGAAAACACAGAGACATGAACACAGTGATCAAAATAATCAAACAACCTTGGTGTTGGAGAACTTGGGACTCACCATCCGTCACTGTCTGCAGCGTTGACGTTCACACCAAAATCCAGCAGGAACTTGACTATGTGGTGATGTCCTGCACACACGGCGTTGTGAAGGGGTGTGATGCCCTCATCATTGGGAGTGCTGGGATTCTCCACCTGGAAAAGAGAATGATGAATATATATCCAAAATGCAAATATGCACTAAATTAAACTAGACGTACACAGGAGCAACGTACCTCATAGATGATCCTCTGGACAAGGTCAAACTCTCCCTCCAATGAGGCATCCAGCAGGAGAGCCAGAGGGTTGAACTTCACTCTGAAGCCGTGGCCGGTGCGCTCAGAGTCGGGCTTCTTCAGGTTTGTGCGCTTCTCCTGTAATGATGAAGAGAAGAAACAAGACTTTATTCATTGAAAATACTTCAGATGTAACTCTACAAATGTAATAATAGTAAGTTTGTGTGTCTCACCAGGGGTTGTGAAAGCACCGTGCCGCTCTCCTCTGGAGTGCTGACCTCGGGTACAGGGCTGGGCAGCAAAGCCTCAGAGCTTCCTACATTGTTGTTATTGTCGTCCTCCTCCTCCTCCTCAGGTCCCTCTGCTTCGGCCGGGTCCACAAGTCCTTCTGGTGGTGAGGGCAACGGCTGGTTGTCATTAGCGTCAGTAGGTGGAGGTGGAACCTCAGATTCCAGCTCATCTGCCCCGGGCGGTGGTGGTAGCAGCGTCTCAGACGGAAGGTTGCCATTGTCTGTATCAGCCACAGAGTCACCTCCCAGATAACCGGGAGGATTGGCTGGCTGATAAAATGGTGTTCCATTACCGGCACCGTTACCACCTCCTGATCCACCGACTCCGTTTCCCTCTATGCCTCCTGCAAGAGTGTTGAATCTCTGGTAGAGCAGTTTCTGGATGTTGGGCCCGCTGGGGCCCTCTGGCTCGGTGATGGAGCTGCGCTTCTTTAGGGGTCTCGGAGCGTTGGCCAGCTTTTTACGGAGCACCTCAAGGTCGGCATCACTTTGGTAGCGCAGCGGGGAGTGTACCATGGGTGTTAGCTTAGTGGGGCTGAGTGGTCGTGGAATGTTCTCCACACTGGGAGGAGGCGCTGAGGGCTCCAGGTGCTGGAAGCCCTCGTGATCATCCATTTCACCATCAAACATGTCCTCGCCACCAGGTGGGCCTTGGAGCAATGGGAAGGCCCCTCCAGCCTGGATGAAAGGCAGGGGCGAGGGAGGTGTCGAGCTGGGCGGGAGAACAGGCTTCCCGTATACTAGAGATGGCACAAGAAAGTTTGTGGAGTTAAATGTGAAGACATGAAAAAAAAACATCCACAGTGAGATTAACACTGTAAGCAATCATTATTTTCTTTACTGATTATTCTATCAATAATTTTAAGAATAAAATGAATTGATTGTCAGTTAGATGGTCAGTGAAAATTGCTTGAATTTTCCAGACCTCAATATGACTTCAAATTCATTGTTCTGTAAACCCAAAGGTAATCAAGTTACAATGAATCAAGGAAAAGTAGGAAAAGATCCTCATATGTTAGAAGCTGCAACCAGATAATGTTTACCTGATACATGATCTAAAAAGAATAATCAAACATCTAAATTATTCTGTTTCTGCCACATGAACAATTTTTGCACTTAAGACTATGAACTATCTGACTAATGGATACTTTCAAATAACTAAAGTATATTTACCAGAGTGTGCTTGTTTGCTCAGTTGTATATATTTTTTAAATTTATCTACTTATCGTCTTGTATTTGACTTTATTTGTATTTCTTTTGTTTATTATATGTAACTATGTCCATACACCTCTTTGAGGAGTTCTTGTTGAATAGAAAAAAGTCTCAAAGTCTAAAAGATAAATCAACTAATTGTTTCAGCAATAACTGTCATAATTTGGAAAATACTGTCTGCTGTAACTTCATAAAAAGCTCATGGGCCACATAACCATTTTATCAATTTTTATCTAAGAAGGCAAAATGGGATCTACTAAGTGGCAGCAATACTGAAAGAGACATTTTTTCACATTAAAGAACATAATCCAGTGATTCTTCCAACAATCAAATTATCCCATCATGAAATCAGTCTTTTTCTGCTCAGCTCTTACCTGCTTTGAGAGCAGGCTTGAGTGGCTGACTCTTTGGTGCCGCCTGCTGGAGGTACATGTGATAGATGGAGCTGGAGTTCATGGTAGCTGGGCCCTTACGGGGCGACTGAGGCCGTGATCCTCTGTCTGGAATGAAGGGGCGTACTGCCACGGCTGGAGGGGGATCGAGCCGCTCGCTCAGCCCAGGAGGGAAGAGCGGTGCATTTGGCTGGAAGGTGGGGCTCGGCGGCACTGAGATACGCTGCTGGATCTGCTGGGAGGATGAGCCTGTGGAGGGGGGGACGCGGGGCCAGGCGGGAGCTGGCGGGTTCGGGAGCGGGCGAGGAGGTGGTGCGTCCTTGCGGCGGTCCAAGGAGCTGGCTGAGGTTGCGGAGGTGAGGTGAGAGCCGTAGGGAGGCGGCTGTGGCTTGGGTATGGCAGGGGAGGCCATTTTGGAGTCTAGCACCTATGAAGAAGCATAAAAAACACATTATTTTCTTTTTTTGATGACACCAGGAGGTTAACAGCTACAAACAATGAACATCCTTGTGTGCATTAAAGGGGATTTGAAGAAAAAACACTAACCTTTTCTGCACTTGGAGCAACAGGGGAGGGAGGGCTCTTGCCCTGGGTGTCAGTCCCTGAGTCTCTTCTCTCAGGAGGCTTTAGAGATGTGCTGGTCTTGCCTACAGTAGGCCAACCAGTATCATTAGCTACAACACAAACATGACACAGTAAGTGTGTTGCAGAGGAAAAAAATAGTATGAACTGAGTCAGTCTCTTTTACAACTCAGGGTAGTGACAAAGCATGTCCACCAGATCCAGGTCAAAATGGTAATATTTTTATATTTTTAATAACTGAAGTGTTACTGATTCATCGCATCAAGTGAAACAATTGGAACTGGAGTATGCATAATGTTTTATACACACACTGCACAAACATTTTTACCATTTTGACCTAGGATTGGTGTTAAACGGAGGGTTCAGGATTTTGAAAAGCGTATCCTATTAACCAGAAACCATTATGAGACATTCAAACACCCTCATCGCATCTAAAAAAAAAAGACATCACAAATTCCTGCAAAAAGCTCTGTATCTCCAACATTAACATTTAAAATATTCATGTCAGTTGATGGTCGGGTCAATTTTTACATCTTTTTAAAAATTCTGTGTTCAAGGTCTGCACGATCTTAAACATGAGCTCATGAAATTACTATTCATACATTCAAAGAGCAATGTGTGTGTTTCTTTGCTCTTGTACAAAGACTGGATTTTGCAGGTTGTTAATTTATCAAAAATACCACAAACTAAACGTTTCAAGAGGGGCTATTGATCAATAGGACAAAAATCCTGAGCCTTCACTTCACAGCAATGATGGGAATGAATGTATCTGCATTAGTATTTTACTACTGTGCTTCTATTTAGTCATGTAGTGTTTTAATTTAGTTACTTTTGGTAATTAAATTGGGAGCTAGCAGACAATTCAGGGATGGGCAGCAAGAAACTAATGTAATACAACTAGTGTCTAAGCTGTTAATTTTCAAGACTTAACTGATTTCTTACAAAAAAACCTATGAAGAATATGTGCTTGATTGAAAAATGCTTCATTAGACAGTAAGGATAGGGTGAAAAGAAAGAGGATGGAAAAAGAAAGGTGACAAAACAACAGTAACAGGTGTCGTACAATACAACAGAAATCAATTTGAATAATATGACTGACTTGTCATAAACCCAAAGGTCTCTGTGGCAAATAATACCTATGTTTTGATGTTAATTAGCCAACATACATGGTTCACTGAATGATTTCTTGTGAAGTTCTAGCTTTAGATTTAATTTACAGAAATGATAAATTAGCAGAGACAATTCAACAGACACTAACCAGAGTCTATAAGGAATCAGACTGATCTGGGTCTTCACAGATTATTAGGAGTAACAGCTGCTAAGTGAATCCAATGATACTTTAACATGAACAAGTTTAATTCCTTGTCATGTAAAGTGCTTGGTCACTGTGAGAAAATGGCGTGAAGGTTATAGTTTGGTAGACGGGGGATGTTACAAAATAAGCACTAAGCCCAAATACTTTGGACTGCTTTGCATGAGTAAATTTAAGAGGCACTCGACTATTTGAACCTTCTCAGAAGTACACGAACGCACACGGGATCAGCAGCGCTTCGTCAGTGACACTTTCCTCATACGAGGCACGATGTAAATTGTGATAAAGGGTGTAAAATTTCTGCAGATGGCAGCAAAGTGTTTCAAGATGGCAGCGCACTGACTTTGACGTCATTAGCCAATCCACAGAGGAAACACTTTAAATGAAATGTCAACATGTACTCATGCCAGATTATGAAAAAACTGGCTCAGTACTGTACTGGCAGGGGAGCTTAATGACGCCAAACGAGGCTGCCTCTGCCAGTCAGCGATTGTTCGAGTTAAGCAGGCACAGATGCTCATCTCCTCCTCAGATTCCACAGCTGTGCATGTAAGCTTCATTTTGTCTGAGACTAGAGGAGAAAATCAGTCCCATTACTTATAAAGATTATCAGTTTTGTAGTGTATGAAAACATCCATAGGTGATTAGAGTGTAATGACTGGTGTGATTAGGCCGAACCCATTCTTTGGAATCTGAAATTCCCAGCCAATTTAAGAAACAAGCATTTTTTTTTTAAAGATTTAAATAAGATTATAGGACTCTGATAAGACACGGCTGCAGTTTGGAGTAAAATGCAGAGCATGCTGAGGACCCTGTGCTTTAATTGAGAGAGAAGGTTCAGAAGGTGCCATCCCTCTGCTTATGCAGCACTGTGCACTCACGGGACGTGCCGTCAGAGCCAGAGGAGGCTCCAGGGCCCGGGTGTGATTCTGGAAGGGACGGGGGTACCGGGTCCACAACGATGTCTAAATCAGACACCTTCCAAGGGCCGGGAGGCTTTCGCACACCGTCTGCCCCAGGAAACGTTGACCCCACCCCACACCCAGTGAAAACAGAGACATTACAAAGACACATGAGAGGAGAGAAATAGGGAGGTAATCACAGTATACACGACACAGGAAGAGAGTGAGGTTAGAGAGGAAGGAAAAATGAAACCACGGAAATCAAGTCCAGGCGGAGAGTTTACTGAGAAGTCAGGTATGAAGGAGACAGTTTAACAGTAGGGCCCACGATTTAATTCACAAGCTGTTCATGCAAGATGTGTTAAATGTGTAGTGGTGTAAGACTCCATGTCTTCAAGATACTCTGTGACTGAAACAAGCAACAACCTCCACATCTACTTTTCTACTAACTGTTCATGTTCTTGCTGTCTTAATGAGAGAATAAACACATAAAAGAGAGAAAATGACTACATTTCTTTTAAATTAAAGCTAATCATATTCACTTCTACACTAATGCTTCACCTTTTGTAGCATTTTGAGAACAAAAACACACTGTAGATCGTTTTTTTTTTTTTTTGACCAACCTGACTTGGCGCGGCCGAGGTTGGCCTGGTTATTTACACCCAGAGTCTGAGGCTTCAGAGGGTCAGGTGGTATGTTGTAGCCCCCTTCCTGTCGGCCCGGCACAGGGACTTGGATGTACGGCCCGACAGCAGCAACACGGCCCAGAGTCCCGGGAGCTGGCTGTGGGGAGGGAGGCCCGTTTGCTCTGTTTAGCTATAAAGAGGAGAGAGTCAGAATCGTTTTTAATGTTAAAAGTGTTGAAAGAGAAATCAACATGAACAGGGATATAAAGGAGTACTGATTTCAATAGTATTTCAAAGAGGTTCACAGCAGCTGAACTTGTGTGTGTTGAGCGTTCCTAGTCTTACAGGAAGGTTCTCTTTTTGACGTGCCTCAGCTTTTTTCTTGTAGAGGCGTTCCCGCAGCTCGCTGATGCGCTTGTCCATGAGTGTCACTTCCATGTTGCGCTTGTTCAGAAGCTCCTTCTGTTGCTGCAGCTTGCTGTTTTGCTCGTGGTTCAACTTGTTCCGGATCTGAGGATGATAAATGTGGTGTAAAGCAGAAAACAGATTCACTAGCGCTCAGGAGTGATGAAAAACAGTGAAAACTATAATAGCATCCGTCAGGCATCGCTTGTATTTGCACTGTGCTGTACCTGAAGCTCCTGGTAGAGTTTGCGGAGTTCTAAGGCTGCGGCGCCAGTCACTTGGCCACCCAGGGATGTCTGTATGCCGTTGAGCTTTCCCCTCCGCAGGTCCTCCAGCTGCAGACTAAGCTGCTCCACCCTCAGCATGGCCGTCTGTAACTCTGCCTGCTTCTCTTGGAACAGGCCGCTAACCTGCTCAATCTCTGCCGCTGTGTGTGAAAAACCAATCAGCTCATTCATAATCTCACTGTTCGGTGAACTCAAATGAAAGATAAACAGTGTAATAATGGAAGAATCTTGTACATATTGTGCGTATACATACACAGGTTGCCATTGATGACCTTGCTGTAGTCCACTTGGCCCCTCATTGCCCGAATCTTCTTGAGCTTCGCCTCTTGGCTCTCCACGCGTTCCTTCAGCCTCTGCAGCTTCTCGCTCTCTGAAACGGTTTGCTGTTGACGCCGCTCCTGCTGCTTCAGGTAACGCAAACGTTGCTCCTTCAGAGAGAGAGAGACATTTCATGGGTAAAGAAGTGCACTATGACTTCTAACTTTAGTAACAGCGCAAAGAGTCTCAACAACGCTGCTTCTGCAAGTTTGAAAAGAAAGGACAAATACTGCTAAAAATTGTGTGAAAATGGCGGAATTGGTGATGAATTATTTGGTGATCAGTAAGTAGACCCTCAGCTGCTCTATTCTGTTCTTCCTCAGTCAGAACCATAGATGAATATAAAACCACCAGGACACCACACCACAGATTTCACAGCTACAGATATCTATGTGACACATAAACCGAAAAGTAGGCTAAATCTTTCTACTGTACGCGCTTAATGAAATGCTACGCTGTCTCAAGACTGTCTGAAGGCTGATAAAAGGGTCAGATGACTTCATATCTCTACCCAACTGAGAACTGCTCCAGTTTAGGTCCTAAAATAGGAGATGACAGGCGCAGGTTTCCAAATGACTGCGGGGCTTCGAGTGGGCCTACTTTTCAGACACCACAACAAAGCCAATAAATAGTCTTTCTATCTGCGGGTCTACAGTGGGCTTCTTCTTGCCTGACCGATCAGCGCTGCGGTCAGACTGTGTTAATGTACTGAAAAGTCACAGAGAGTGACGAGGTAGACTGGTTATGTGGAGATTTGTTGCCAAGTGCTCATGTTCCTTCCGTTACAAGAGGAAATCTTGACATTACAAATTCTCAAAGTGTTGGTGGACTAAAAAAACAACATAAAAACAGTCTTTAATGATTACTGATAAGAGGGAGTCGATTAAGAAGGACCTAACTGGTTAGCGAGAGGTAGCAACCTTAGCCTTTAACATGCTAAATAATTAACAGGCTTGAGTAAACCTGTGAGTGACTGAAGTATGAATTCTGACAGACCAGACAATCCTGGCACCATGACTCAGAGACCCCATCTCATTTGTTACGTAACTGTTTGCCTGTGTTTCAGGTCACGGTGGGACTCTTTGGATCAACGGTAGTCTCTCTCAGAAAGAAAGCCTCAAGACTGTGGCCTGAACATACTTGACCTGTAATGTCAGAGCAAGTTCACACAGCTCATGGAAATACATTCGATTATAGGAAATATTATTTAAAGCTGCATGAGATGGAACTTTAACAGAGAGTGTCCCATCCCTTTTAAATATGATGGTGCAGATTTGGTCTGTTTGCCTAAAATAAAATTCTGATGTGAAGGATACTGTAATGAACTGGATGTTTACAGAAAAAAATTAAACTATCCTCTTGACTGCAGCAGCCAAGTGTTCAGTCCAGACACAAACGGACGTCAATCAAATCCAGTAAGAAGACAAAATTTAGCTTTTATGGAATATACCTTTTACTGACACAATTTCTTCATCGTTTTGTTTTTAATTTGACATTTAAAAACAATCTAAGCTGTAGACAGTATTGTAGCTTGTTGTGAACTTCCTGTGTAGAGTTACCTGTGTATCCCAGTGACAACCTACAATAGTGAAGTATTCCAGGAACGTCAGATTACTACAGCATGTTATTTGATAAGTGAGAAGCATATTTTTTCCACGTCCCCGGCTGTGGACTTTTGATGCAGGTCATCCCTCCCTCTCTCTCTCTCTCTCTCTCTTTGTCTCCCCACAAAACGATTTTGAAAAAACAAAAATGAAAGAAACATAATTCAATGGAAACAGGATGCTACCTTTGCAACAAGCATCTGCTGCTGAGCCTCGATTTGCTGCTGCTGCCGTGTGGCCATCTCCTGCAGCTCTGAAAGCGTGAGCTCCACACGCTGATTCCCGACCTACACACACACACCCACACACACACACACACACAAAGGAGAACAGGTCAGTACATTAACATTTCTAAAACTCTGAGCAGGGTGGCCTGGCTGTTGTCTTGTTAGAAGCCTTATTGTCTTCAAAGACCTGACTTGCTCAATGGGAGCTGTACCGTGATAGTTTCGAGGGATACACAAATCTGCTTCTGGTGAAGACAACTTTTAGTTGCTCTGAGTAAAAACTAAAAGTTGAATAGTTACTTTTTATTTTTTCCATCAGTGGTGCCTAATGCCTCGAGAAGTCATCCATGGGCGCCCTTGCAATGTCATGTATCCATGTATGTCATGGATGTTACCGATATACACATGTGAATTATGTTTTAAAAGTACTTTTAAAAAAAATAAGAGAGGATATATGTGGCATAAAAAGTTACATAAGATAAAAACATTACGTAAAGAAAAAAAAAAAACACAAAAACAAAGTACAAAGAAACATGTTACTCTAACAGCCACTGCAGAGATGATTTTAAAAGATGCCAGAGGGTCAAACAGCAAGACACTTAACAGACAGCAGTGAGAGTCGGGCACTCCTTCCTCTACAGCAAGACCCTGAATATCATTATGATGGGACGTTAATTGTGACGTGAGCAGGGGATTCAAGTTTTCACATCGCATCACATCTCATTTTTAGTAAGTAGAGCTGCAACGGTTGTTTTAATTATTGGGTCAATCTGCTGATTATTCTCTATTAATTGATTAATTGTTTGGTCAATATAATGCCAAAAAATACTTTAAAAAAAATTCCTATTACAATTTCATAAAGCCCAAGATGATGTCACCAAATTGCTTGTTTTGTCCAACTAACAGTCGAAAACCTAAAGATATTCAGTTCACTATCACAAAAGAGAAAGAGAAGCAGCAAATCCTCACAACTGATAATGTTTGGCATTTTTATCTCAAAAAATGACTTACACAATCAATCGATTACCAAAATAGACGCAAATTTATCTCTTATTAAAACCCCACGCAACCAAAAACTTTAAAGTTAAGGTTCATACAAATATAGACCAAGCTGAGACCACGACAGCCCGAAGCAACCGTTAACTGTTAGCTATTTTCACACAGGCTAAGTACAAGTAACAGTAAAATTGGCTGTGCTGAAAATGCAGCCATGCTGGCATTTCTGTGAAGCTGTACTTTCACACAACGGAGCTTTGAACTAAATGCTAACATGCTCACACATACAACGCTAGCATCGATATTTTGAAGATATCTCTACCATGCCCAAAAGCTTAGTTTAGTTTGTTAGCATGCTAACATATGCTAATTAGCACAAAACAGTACAGCTGGGTCTGTTTGAATGTTGCTCATTTGGAAGATATTTATTTAGTCACAAATCAAAGTACTGGACAAACTGTAATTTTGACCTTTTTACAACTCAGACTAAAAAATGGTTCATCTCCAGAAACCGTTTTACTGAATTTTCCTTCTTGAGCCAGATATTAGCAACCATGTGTTATACAAGAGCTCACAGAAGAAAGAAGTCTCTCACATTCAGCTCTGTCTTTCCCCCCCCAAACTGTTTTTATACACATTTCTGACTTTCTTAAAAGCAGTTTCTACAGTCAACACACTGGCAGACTATTCTTCAATAAAACAGCATACTGAATGAGCGGTGAATACAGTCCTCTGAACTACAAGCGGCATTGAAATGCTGAAGTACTGCTAAGACTTTGCCTTTAGGAAGTGTTTTCAAAGAGGGAGGAGAGACGAGACGATGCGGGAAATGTCATTGTCTTTGAGAAATGAAGAATATCTGTGTGGATAGAGCACTCTTTAAATCTGAAGAGAATAACAAGAGGAATAAAAATAATATATAAGTTTAAATATATGTTATGTTCATTGTATGTTCATAATTTTAATGATATTGATCCTAAACATGCACATAAAAAGCTGAAAACATAAAAAAGTCCAGGTTAAATAAACATGACACGCAAAAAGGAAAGAATACCGTATGCATTTCTCTTCCTCGATTCAAAAAGGAAGACATTTTTGCAACTCATCTTGTCCGAATTAAACATTTCAGGAAATGATTGTGAAGTAAGTCAACAGAAGCGCACATCATCTCATCTCCAGCAGGGATATTGCCCATCTTCAGCTTGTGTTTCCCTACCTGGCATTTGTTAAGGCATTTGGATACGAGGATGTCTACAAAGACTCGGGAAGGGGGTCGGGGGGTAGGGGCGGATGAGGTGACTCAACCGAGGCTGAGATGAGGGAAGCGGGGGAGGCCACTAGCACACACAGCTCCACGCTCAAATGCACTCAGGCAACGCCGCATCAGTGACAATTCACCCGAGGGAGAAACCGACACACACACACACGCACACACGCACACACCCTAAGACAGTGATGAAGAGGGAGTTGGAGAAACACCCTACTGAGCAGCAGACCACGAAGGGAGAGAGAGAGAGCAGCCACAGCCTCACTCATGGCGGATGTATTCTTATTACAGTACTACTACTATCACCCTCTACATTATGCATAGATTTGAACATATCTGATAAATTGGCTAAAATGATCAGCAGGATAATGTTTAAAGAGCCTGTTTATTTATAACGATTATTCATGCCAGGACACGTTATGGACACATTAAATATTTTCAATTCCAACGGGCAGGTTAAACTAAATGTTTGAACACTGTCAATATGATGTCATCATTAATTGCAGAAGCTAAAATCGTGCTATAAAAAAATGAGATGAAAATGCGTAGCGATCATCGACACGTTCCCCCCGGGGCACTCTTTACTGCTCTTTACGAAGCAGTGTCCCTCTCGGAGGAAGATCAGCTCTGCTTGGTGGAGAGAAAGCCCCCGGGGTTTGGGCAGCAGCCCATGGAAAAGCCAAAGCAATGATCCTCTTAGGGGCCGTTATATCATCCAGCAGCCTGACTAATATAATCCTCTAAATCAGATATTAGGAAGAAACTCAGACACAAATGAGCCTCGGCACATAGCCAGCCACGCAGCTGATCACGTTTTCCCTCTTTAAACGAACAATTTGCGACGATACTATAGTCTTTGGTTGTTGCTCGTCGTGGCGTGATGTGGCTTAAAACAAAGAAGAGTCGATTAATAACTGAATTTCTAGATCCATAAACATATATATATATATATATATATATATATATTCCTTAAACACAAACAGAGTAAAGAACAGGTGTGGATTTTGAGGAGGAATGGCTTCTGGGTGCTCTTGTGCAACGCTGCTACAATCTTTTTTTTTTTTTTTTAAACAAAAAAAAAAAAATCCCTCCATCTCCTGCTGCGCTGGATGCTTCCCTCCGCCCTTAAGGTTGAATTAGTTTTGATTCCTTGACCGCAACACTTTCCTATTGTGAAATCTGGGACAGATGGTGGGAGAGAGACAGAGAGAGAGAGGATGCCACGCCAGAGGCTGCTCTTATCAGACTCATTCACATCTCCAAACACACACACACACACACACACACATCCTAAAGCTAGAGAAGAACGAACACAGCAACGGGTACACAGCAATACTGCCAGTATTTCCCCCTTACTGCCAATATTACTGCTCCATTTCCAGACACACTGGTGGGGAAATACTGTCAGTGTGTCTGGAAATGGAGCCGTCCTGTAACACTCTTACTGTCCAACACTGGCTTCAATCTCAAATCTGCACGTAACCACAGATAGCGAACTTTTACCTCACATCAGTAGATTACAGTCTGAGCTTGTCTTGAAATCATCAGGGCTAACGTGAAGAATGACTTCCCTTGTTTGTATAAACATCAAACAGCTTTCCTTCTAACCCTGATTCATCTGCTGACTTACAACAGGGCTGTATTGCGAGCACGTTTCTATTTTAACATCATCTAGATAACGCTAATTAAGTCTCACCCCATTCTCGTTGTGCTTCTCTCCAGTGTTTCCACTTCTACGACTCGTCTGCTCCTGAGACTGCTGACTCCCTGCAAAAAAAAAAAAAAAAAAAAAAAAAACAGAAGAGAGACAGTCACCATCACAAACACCGGCAGGAAGGAGACACACGCGCTGCAATTTACACAAGTGCGGGCAGACAAGCGCAGTGCAGATTCAGAGGCAGCAACCATTGTCAGGTATAGTTTGAAAATTCACTGACATAATTGAACATGACAGAATGGATTTAAGAACTGGGACAGGCACTGCTGACTAAAGCCACCTGACTCAAAGGTTGTTTTTTTTTAAAGAAAGGCTTGATGGAAAGACTTTAACTTTAGATTTAAAACTTCACACTTCTGTTACATCTTTAAAACAAAAAAAAAAAAACAGGATATCCTGGTGGTACCTTCACTTCAAAAATACACTTTCTTGCTCCAAATTGATCTCACCTGAATCACAGTCAGTGAGTTTCTTAAAGATCTACCACCTGTTAGCTTTGTGTGTACTTCCCCTTTATATATACAGTACTGTGCAAAAGTTTTAGGCACCCTAGATGTTTAGATTCTTATCCATTATGCAATACCATCAGGGAGGTGTCTGATCGGTCCCAAAATTTATTCATGACATGACAGTGACCACCAGCATACAGCTAGAGTCATAAAGAACAGATGGTTTGGCCCCCACAGAGCCCTGATCTCAACATCATGAAGTCACTCTGGGATTACATGAAGAAGCACCTGAGACGGCCTAAATAATAAATCCACAGAAGAACATTCTTTCTCCAGGATGGTTACAACAACCTACCTGCAAGTTACCATAAAAAACTGTATTAAAGTGTTCATTTAGGTTTCTGCTGTTCACTCAACTTTGTCAGAAGTTAATTGATAAATTAAAACAATTTACAGCAATATTTTTGAAAGCATTCTCACTTTACTTTTAGCGCCTAAAACTTTTGAACAGTACTGCATATATATGAACCCATCTACACTGACATTTAAACATTGGAATAAATGTGTCTCAGTGAGTCTCTGATCTTGTGCTTGAGCTGGTTTCAGTGATCAATTTTAAGCACTGACACATTTTACACCTGGTGTTTTATGTGGCTATGTTCCAAATACAATAGCACAACATTAATATTAACGCCGTGTGTGTGTGTGTGAATATAGAGAGATGATTTATTCCTTCGGCATGCCCCATCAAGCTTCAATTAAACTTCATCCTACAGAGGCTGTGAAACTGTTTGTGCAGTTATATCCTGGCTCAAAGAAAACACACGTGGCTTGTGGTTTCAAGATTTATCTAAACATACGACAGCTGAAACTAAAGTGGCCGTAAATAACATCAGTGGTATGTGAGGTGAAAGTAAAAGGGAGAAAGACTGACTTGACACCAGCATCTATAGCTGAGCAGCCAGACAGTATAGGTGTCAGGAAATCCCTGACACCCCTCGACTCCATCCCCCTTGGGAGGGAGGGGGGGGGGGGGGGGGGGGGGTGGACACTGAGAGAGGTGACGCTCTGACGACACTCACCTTGATCGCTGCTCTCAGTTGGCGAATCTTCGTGCCGGAGGAAGAACTTGACCTCTTGTTTCCGTGGCCCCCATTTCTGCAGATGTTCATACATCATGTGCTCGAAGGGGATCGCTCGTTCTGCAGAGACAGTCGAGTCACGAAAACAAGAGGACTGACATGTTAGACTCATTTGTCAGTATGTCAGAGGAAAAATAAAAACTTGCGATAACATTAAGGAAAAAAAACATCCTTAAATAACAGATCTGAGCCACTTCTTGCTGTCATGTTTCTGTGTCAACAGCGTGTGTCTTGGATTAGCTTTCCGAAATGAAAATAAGCCATTAGATCTTTAGGAAAACTGTGATAACCACGGGCTGAATAGTTTTCGTATTTCAAGAGGACGGCACTCTGTGGACAAAAAGAGAACAAGAGACAAAGAGACTGAGACAAAGACAGAGAGGTTTTAGGAGGTTCGGGGGGGGTGGGGGGGGGTGGGGGGGGCAGACGGCTGCATTGTCAGCCACTAGCCGAACACGATTGCATAACGCGGGTTAATAAAGCCCTCGGCTGGGATGTTGTTTTCAACAGGGGAGTGGCCCCTCAGCAAAAATGCTGATAACACCGGGTGTGTCAGCACGAGGACGGTGATGGGAGCAAATCGTTTCGACCATGTTGAATCTGTTGTGACAGTGCTGTGGACTGTACCAGCATGTAACCCCTTTTTCCGTCATACAAATTTGTACTTGAAGTGAATTATTATAACCTGGTGGGAATAGGAACATGTATTTCTTTCTTTCTATGAAACTTGCTTTCACTTGTGGACTATCCATGACTGATTTCTTTCTGCTCAGGTAGTCATGCACGGCCCTGCTCAACACCTGAACGTACTTTGACAGAGCGCTTGTTTTCAGATGAACGTTTTCTTACTTCACCTTCACGGATTAATACATTAACTGCTTCTTTCCTCTTTAACAAGGCATGTTCCCCACCAGAAAACCAGCACTCACAATTCTGAGACTCGTGGGCGTATCGTGCACTGCGACAAATAAACAGTCTCTTATACTCGATAACAGGCGGCTCTCAACTTAGACGCCCGTCTTACCGTTGCCTCTCCAGACCTCAGCCAGGTGGCAGCCGCTCTCGCCGGGCTCTTTGCAGAACTCGACGACGTCGCGGCACGTCGTCTCAGGAGTGATGGGCACCTCGGTCACAGCCTGTTCCCCATCGCTGAGGTACACCGTCAGTATCATCTGAGGAGTAGAGGAATAATAACAGTCAAGGGCGGTGGGGGGGGAGGCTGACACGCGAAAGAGCAGATTTAATGATTCTGTTGGAAAAATGAGTTGTTGTGACAGGAAGACTGAAATAAACAATACAAAAAAACATGAAAAAAGTGGCAGATCACACTGATAGAAATTAAGACTTGCAGATAGTATTACAAGACATGAGAAAGTGTAATTTGTCTGACGGTGTAATTTGAGGGTGAAGCTTAACCCACTCTGGCGTTGTACAAAGCCCAGTGTGCTGACGCCACATTTCGCTGTCCACCGGCCTCGACTGTTAGTCTGAGCTGCTGGTGGACTCATGCCTGTGCCTGCCACAGTGCTGTTAACTATGATTAGGCCCTACTTTAGCGTTAAACACACACACAGCTTGGACTGAGAGTTAAAGACATAGCAGTACATGCCCCCACACGCTTCTGTCTGTACTCACATAGAAGCAGTAAAAGCAGAGATCACAAGCTGCTTTCTCAGCTCTTAACAAACAACATTCAAGACATGTTGAATCTGTGGGTGTCTGAGGGTTTTTCCTAACATCTATCCAAAATATCGACCTTTCTAAATGTGTGCTGGGCTAAATGTTGTAGATGCAGCATCTTCAAACTAAAGCTCACCAGCGAGGTAAAGTTCAGAGGGCTTCAAGTGCTCCTTTATACCCTCAACTATCAGACTGCACAGTAAGAGGCTGACAAGGCAAAATCCCTGCATATGTATATGGGATCTTTGGACTAATCTATAAAAGGTACTGTCAGCATGTCTTCAGCTTGAAAACTAGGGATGAAATAATTGGCCAATTTATCAATGAGCCGCCTGACAGAATAATGTGATTGTGATAATCAAGTAATCATTTAGGTGCGATAGATTATTAAATGCAACAAATACCTTTTCTGTTACATCATTGTAAACTGATTACTTTGGGTTTTCTGCTGTTGTTTAGTTAAAATAAGCTCTTTTTAAAACATAACTTTGGGTCTAGAGAACTCATAACTTGGGTATTAGTCATTAAAAGACAAATATCTCCAGACATGTTGTAAGAGAAAACAATCTGCTTGGAATAACAATATGTGTCTATATTTTTTTTCCACAAAAAAAGTCCAATTACCTCATTGAAAAATCCAGAGTCAATGAATATGCAAATATTTTTCATTTCAAAAGGTTAACTGTTGGACACAAGATGTCTCCTCCTTCACTGTAAAGTTCATTGTCAGTGTTTGTGCTCTGAAAGCTTCAAGTTTCCACATCACACTTGTATTTTGCATACTGGACCACAATTAACCTCAAAACTGCTGTGATGTCACAAGTCCTGCTTGTGGGCTCGTACGCCCCTTAAACTCTGATTTTCACTGAACTCAGAGAAACTTTCTTCAGCAGATGAAAGTGAAAACAGCCTTGTAGTGTCAAACTCTGCACATACATCAACCAAATGAAGTAAGAATAAGTGAAACACATTTTTGAGTGGAGGGGGACTTTAAGTCTTGGCTTTATATCGGCTTAATAATAAAACAGTTGAAAAAAAATTGTAGCACTAATGTATTTATGTTCATCCCAATCTGATTATGAGTGCATTAAAGTGTCTTACACAATGTCATTTACTATAACGTATGTGCCTGTGGTCCATTGGCACTTGTGTTGTTTGTGCATCTTAAAGGACCAGTGTGTAAGATTTAGTGGCATCTAGCAGTGAGGCTGCAGATTGCAACTAACTGAATACAACTTCCCTCACCCTCCCCTCCCAAGCGTGTAGGAGAACCTCCGGTGGCTGTGAAACTCGTGAAAAACGCAAAAGGCCCTCTCTAGAGCCAGTGTTTGGTTTGTCCGCTCTGGGCTACTGTAGAAACATGGCGGTGCAACATGGCGGGCTCCGTGGAAGAGGACCCACCGCCTATGTAGATATAAAGGGCTCATTCCAAGATAACAAAAACACAACAGCTCTTATACACTAATTAAAACATACTTATGAAGATTATTTTCCATTTCTGCCAAGTCTGTTCCGCTAGATGCCACTAAATTCTACACACTGCACCTTTAATCCTGACATTACCTGGAACTGGGAGATCATTTATTGTAATATGAACAACCCCTGTTGGGTATTTGTCATGTTTCACTGTTTTACAACACTGAAGCAAAGAGGATGTAATTCAGTTTTTGACACTAAGACAGACAGTTCCTTTAATCTCCAAGTAAAACACACACACACACACAAACCCAAATCCTCATGCATATTCAGTGTTACCTCTAAAGGAGGAAAGCTGGAAGAAGACACACACACACACACAAAAGAAAATCCTAAAATCCAGATGTTCCAAGCAGATAAAAACATATCTAAGAAGATTCAGTCTTTGCAAAGTACCGACTCACTGGGTTAAATACTTCTGCAAGGCATAAAAAAGAAAAAAAAAAAAAACTACTGATAATCCATTTTGACTTTCGGTTGTAAAATGTGAAAACGCAGAAAAACATTTTCAAAATTAGATGACTCGATTCTGGGTAAACAACTTTCTGGATCCTATGATGAGATTAATCAAAATTTTGGTTGAATAAAGGCCAACATGCAGGATGAGAGGTGCAGTGGAGCTCTCTACACTCTGACCTTTTCCTTTTGGCAAAAAAAGAAAGGTTATGTTCTTATCATCATGTTGAACTCAGATATTCAATATAATAGATGTGACGATGTTTCCTATCCGTCTTGTTAAGGCCAGCAGAGTTAATTAAGCCTTTACTTCTTTGCTCGCGTCATTCCTGTTTGGAGAAGTGAGAACATGCCAAAAAGGATTGAAATATTACGGCATATCTACAGGATATCTTTTTCCCTCCGCAGTGGCTGGCAGATTTTTATTGTTTTTTGTGGCACAAAGCACTCTAGGAGGTTGAGGTGTGTCTTCCTGTTTCATTTGACAAGCCTCACTTTTTTTGTGTCACAAAATAAAAACAGGACTGTTAAGAGGTCAAAGAATAAAGAGTGGAGAGAACCAAAATGGAAAAGATACGTATAACAAAAGCCAGGAGTGTTTGAGGGATGTTTAAAATGTGGGGAAAATGTTTGAAAAGAGGGCGAGTTAGACGTAAGTTCAGCTGGATGTCAGTAAACAGAGTTGAAGAAGCAAATCTGGATTCCTTATGTTTTTGTATCCTGCTTTTTTTTCAACCTGCTCAACATTTGACTGTTGTTCTACATGCTTTAAAGGCTGCATGAACATCCATTACAGAGACAACTTATAGCTGAACAAACTTTAATAGAGCTGCAGCGATTAGTTGATTAATCGGTCGATTGACAGCAGAAAGAAAGAACAAGACATCTGAAGTAATCGACTTGGGCTGTGGGAAATTATTACGGACATTTTTCATTATTTCCTGATATTTCACAGACAAAATGATTAATCAAGGAAATATTTAGAAGATTAATTGATGATGAAAATAATCGTTAGTTGCAGCCCTGAACAATAGAAGTTGTAGAACGCAATGATAATGAACAATCTAAATAATCAAGAAAGATAAGGACCAACAGCTACACCGCTTTGTTTACATATCGCTCACAATGTCAAACTATAGTCACTAAAAAACTGCAACAATGAAACAACACCTGAAAACTGAACCCCACCATACAGTCTGACACATATTAAATCTATCAGCTCAAATAGTTCACATATGCACAGTTTAGTAGACACTTAGATGCAAATTGCACTGAAGGTCCACCAGTGTTATAACTGAACTTGTGTCCCCAGGGTGCATTTGTAGTGCTTCAATAACTGCCACCGAGCTATAGATCATGACTCCAGGAGTTTCCTGAAGACAAAGTGACTCATCGTTTTAATGATGCAACTGTGTGATTCATTGACATTTTCTGCGGCAGCCTCAACTGAAACAATATGATTATTTGTGCTTGGGAGCCTCTGAGACTTTACTCAGCTGATTATGTGCCCGACTACAATTCAGACACTCACAGATTTCATCATCCATCTATAAATTCGTGCTGCTGTTTTTTTTTCTGGTCCAATGCAGAGATGCACTAGTAATGAATGTCATCTTTGTGACCTGATAAACAAGAGCATTAACGCAAGAAAAAAAATTAAAAAAAAAAAAAATGGGGGAAGAATCTGAAAAAACATTGCAGTAAGTATGCTGGAGACTAGTTATAGCCACATTTTACTGACAGATAATTACTTTGCTAATCCCCAAGGGATACTGGAGTGCAACAAGCTGCATAATAAGATACAACATAGTGCAGGAATAAAAAATAGTGGATACAAAACAGCCCAGTATGCTCGGCAACAACATCAGTTTGAACACTGATAAGGCTGGTGCCATTATTTGAATTTGCTCCAGTGGAAATCACTCTGTTTGACAGTAGAGCTCAATTAAAGGAAAACATGTTAGAAAATGTAAATAAAGTTGAATATTTAGCCCATCATAAGCTGAAATTTTACAATTTAGTAACCTATCATTGCCTACAGTATACTAAATTTCCTCCAGAGCATGTCAAAACAAACCTTCACAAGCTTTTCTTGAATAATCTGGACACAGAGATTACTAAATTTCAAGGCTCAATCAATCAAATTTGGTTAAACTGACCGCAGAGGGCCAACACAGAATACTGTCAAATATATCTTGACATCAACACACATTAAAAAAAATCATGTGTGACGGCAAAGCAAACAGAAACCCCAGCAGTCCAGCTGACTGACCGCTAGAGAAATACCAACCGCCCTCACTAAGTTGCGTCTGCCCATGTTCTTGGCTCTTTTGACCGCCCTCCGTTTCTTCCTGATCTCCTTCTTTGGTGGCCGGTGGTGCTCCTTCGCCCAAATGGGGTTCTCCTTGGACAGGCTAACAAGGCCACGTAACACTATAGTCACAAACCTCTTCATCATAGCACTCCTGCTTTTGCAGGCGTGAGACTGAATCGTTACGCCATCCCGAGCAGACCTCTGAAACCGACAGCGGTGCGTGCGTTAGAAAAAGTGCTGCAGAGGAGACTTGGGAGGAAAAAACACTTGCTGTGTGTGTGTGTAATTCGGGGAGGGAGGGGAAGGGAGAGAGAGCTAGAGAGAAACAAACAGAGAGAGAGAGAGAGAGAGGGAGAGAGAGAGGGAGTCACAAGGGTGGTGGGTGTGAGTGGAGGAGGGTGTCTTTCTATTGGTAAAGTGTCCCTGGGTTGTGCTGGCGGCTGAAACACCAGCGACTCCCTGCTAATGAGAGTAGTTTGGCCCACAGCTGCGACTGGCAGGCAGATCAGGCCGCTATTATGTAGAGTCAAGAAAGTGGATGTGGAAAAGTGTAACATGGCCAGAGACATACAGTGTCGCTCTCGTCTGATGCATGATGCTACAGCGGGTACATCTGGTGATGGAGCATTCATCATTTTACTTCTAAGAGGAAAAGGGATGCTTGGCTGGCCTGATGCCTAGCAGGATGACTCAAACAGTCATTTCTTCTCACCAATCTAGTCACTCATTTACTCACAAAGAGGTATCCACAAAGAAGAAAAAAGAAGAGCTAGGAGGACACTGCTTCCCGAAAGCACAAAGTCTCACTAAAAGAAGAGAAAAGTGCACCTGACAACTTCCTGTAGCTGCTGTAAATATGTCCCAAAGTTGACATATTTAAATTGATTGTTTTGTACAAAACCCAAAGACAGAAGCAAAACAAACCGATAAATATTCACATTTAAGATGCCACAACCAGTGACATTTTGGTATTTCTGCTTTTTAAAATGACTTAAAAATCAATGAAGTTAATTAATCAATCACTGACGTAGTTGCCAATAATTTGTATTTATCAACTAGTCATTTCAGCTCTAATAAATAAAACCTTTTGCAAACATAATATGACAAAAATGCATATAAACAGTAGGGCTGCAACTAACCGTTCTATATTTTCATTATCGATTAATCTGTCGATTATTTTCTCAGTTAATCGATGTTGTTTGGTCCAGAAAATGTCAGAAAATGGTGAAAAATGTCAATCAATGTTTTCCACAGCCCAAGGTGACATCTTCAAATGTCTTTTGTCCACAACAGTCTGAAATCCAAAAGATATTCAGTTTACTGTCATAGAAGACTAAAGAAACCAGAAAATATTCACATTTGAGAAGCTGGAATCAGAGAATTTGGACTTTTTTTTCCTTAAAAAATGACTCAAAACGATGAATCCATCATCAAAATAGTTGCCAACTAATCGATTAATCATTACAGCTCTAATGAACAGTAAAATAATTAAAACCAATACAAGCTCAAACATGTGCAGCTTCTGGGTAAACAATCCGATGACTCGTGATTCTCATGATTTCGTTTCGTCTGTTCAGAGACAAACACGGAAATGGCTCGAGACCAACAACCCGTACAGCAGCTAAATCCAAGGCTGCCGCTCACTGGGACACGACAAGGTTGTCTTTGACATTCTTGAACTAATTTAATGCAGCTCAAATATGCCAAACACTGCCCATCTGGGTAAAATGGCACTGAACCATACAGAGGAAAGATGGGGAAATGGCGTGACAAATGATGTGGAACAAACTGAAAAGTCTGACCAGCCTGGGTTTTCCGAAAGCTGAATAAAGACCGCTGAAATATCTGTTTTATGAGCGGAATAACCCAAATTATAACTACACTTGCTTTGCTATTACAGACTAACATATTCTTATTTCTTACTAACAGAAAAAAATACTATGTCTACATATGTTCCTTTGACTGAAAGCTGTCTAAAGCACATTAGAGGAAGGCATTAAAAAAGTCTAATTAATAATGTATACTTCAACCAACAAAAGAAGGATATCTAGCAGGCTTGAACAGGTGGGAGTTGTTAAATAAATCAATAACTGACTCTTGAGTTTTAGAAAAGGGGCTCAACAGTAACAGTCACATCCAAAAAAATCCCTGACATCTTCCTTTTTAACGACAGTGTGCTTTATGCTATAACAGCGTGCTATTTTCAACCAGCACGCTTCCAAAAATGGGAAACCAACAATAAGATGCAATGTTTACTTTTCCTGTAAGTCACGTTCTGCCCAGCTCCACTGTGTGAGATTAATGCCACTTGACAATCTACTCAGCTCAAAAGTTCCCCTTAACAACAGAGCATTAGTCGACGCAGCCACACAGACCTAGATCTGCCAAGGTCTCATTGGCTGCTGGAGTCACGCGAGAACCCAGAGCAGGGGCTGCTCTCTGCTCGACTGGCTCTTTGACTCTGATAGCCTCGTTGGTGCCACGGGGTACAAACGTCCACCGAGGCCACCGTCGCAGTCAATCCCGTGAACACCGCGGCCGCAGCAAATATGCTGTTACCGTGTGCTCCTGGAAACTTACAAGCCACTCGTGAAGACGTGCTTATGAAGCAGTTTGCAGGACTGAAAAAAGGTACAAGTTAACGTGATTCTGGAGAGATAACCGGCCAAGAGTGAATCATCTCTGTTTATGATGACACCTAACTGAACCTTCTGTAAACTTATCTTTGCGTCTGAGTTACATGTCCCCCTCCCTGAAGGCCAAAGGGGACTATTATCACTTTCCACACAATTGCATTATGGGCACTAAAGATAACAAAAGAGGTCCCAACAAAGAGCTGCTGGAATAGGGTTACCATTCAGGTATTCTATTCTTTGCAATGTCCTGCATCTTGAACAATAACACCAACAACAGAATGAAAATAGTTATTTAGCCTGCGGTACCTACAGCAATAATCATTATTTAGTTTCACACAAATTTATTATTTTATGACAACTCTACAGGGAGGACAGAAGGTGCGAAGCTGATCTGTCCCATTTTAGTTGCTCAATACTGCATATTTGCTACTGTAACATCTTAAACCTGTGAAAAAAAACACTTTATTCCATGTGTTAAAAGCATTTCAACTTCAAAGCCTCTTTCATCAAGTTATGACTAGTACTGTTTACATTTCACCTTCCTTACATTTTTGTCATTGTAACCATCATGTCCTGCAGCTATGAACTCAGGTCGCACAGATACTGTACAAGTAAAGCTTTTCATTTCTTGAGGGCAACAATATGCAGTCGTACAGATCTTCTGTATAGATAAGATGTGTGGAAAACTATGTGTTTAAGTGTGGATTTAAAGGGAGGTGCAGTTTACTCATTATTCGATAGTCAGTCCAATAAATAAGTGAAGAAACTGACCTTTAAACATGGGAGGGTGAATTTACCATCTACATTAACTCAACCTGGATGATCAAAGTGATGACATCTGTTTGAGATATGAGAACAAGGGGTGTGTTTGGGTGCACTTACCGGCATCATATTGGCAGCTCTGGCAGGTCAAAACTAGAGGTGCATCGGCAAGCTGGCTCTCGGCTCTCCCGATAATCTTCAATGGCAGAGTCAACAGAGACCCACCTTGCTAGTGATGGGCTCTGGTTACTCTAATGTGACAACCAACTGGGCCTCAGTCCTCTCTCTCTCTGTGAACCACAAACAGAGAAATTCTTTAAGAGTGTGGTAAAAATTGAACACTATGAAGGTAGCTGACGAATGCTCGCCAAAAATAACATGCACTGTTATCAGCCGCAAACTGGTGTTAATTTAAATGGCCCAGGCGTGGCTCTGAGCTGCTGCTGCTGCTGCTACAAACAAGCCGATGGTTAGCCAGCCAGTGCTCGCAAAGCAACGCTGAAACGAGTCAAAACACATGAAATGCAACGACTTGCTATTACTAAGCAATGACATACTAATTACACTCACCAATGTCAGAGGCAACTCATTGTTTCATGGACTAAATCTCAGCTACGCTACTGTTAAAGGCACGCAGCTGACCGAAGCAGCTGTCAGCCAGCCAGCCAGCTAGCGTCCTCTCGGTGAGGTGTTAGCCGTGTTAGCTGCTTTCAGAGGCGGCTAAAGGGCGATCTCTCCGCTCTCGTCGGTCCTTTCTTTAGCTTGCATCGGTTGTACATGAGCACAAGCTGTCGATGGTAGCGTGTCTCACGGAAACGAAAGGGAATAAGTGTCCATCCAGATTGACTAGCTCGTTTTTTTACGGACGCAGTGAATCATCGTTGGCTAGCTAGCCCAGGCTGGAAAATACAAATATCTGGAATCCAGTTGTTGACGGCGGGAGGGGCGGGGTTACACCGCGGGAGGGGCGGGGTTACACCAACAGCAGCGAGAGTGTCACGTTAACGTAGAATGTGAAGAATCCAACATCCCCGCCTGCTGTTACTATGTTAGGACACCGGCTCATCAACCTGCACCTGGAGAGTACATTGTTGTTTCTGATGCACCCCCACAGGTAATATCTTCAGTTTTTAAAGAAATTAACATCATTAACTCCAAGCACATTTTTATTGGAGATATTGATATTCAGAATAAACCATGTAGTCACAGACCTCCTGCAACAAAATTCTTTTGGTCTTCAGTCATGGGTGATTTACAGTGGAAAAAAGCTTGTTGTATTACAGTGTTTTACATTGAATTTACCCTCAAAAAGAGGTTTTGGAAAGATTTAGGCTAAATATAGACTATGCATGTGTTTTCTGTAATTCAGATAGATGACAATATTTGTTTTTTTTCACTGTGCTCATTCAAATTTATTTTGGTTAGATATGCAACACTTTATAAATAAGAAAATGGGTACTAATGTGCAGATTGATGTATTTGATGTTAGTTTTTGTGTTCAGTGGGATGGATTACCTGTATAATTCAGCTTCTGATCATTCTCAGTAAATTCCACATCCAGATCTAAATGGTCTGGCTCCAAACCTGCTTCCATTGGTTTATTGTTGAACTCAAGCAATATAGCACCTTAATTGAGGATGTGAAGAAATTTTTTTAAAAAGCTCAGAAGATTTTCAATATGACAATTGTTGTTGTACTTCTTTGTTGTAAATAAAGGAAGTTTTGGGTGAAAACAGTTAATCAACTTCTGGTACAATTTTATTCTTCTTCAGTTGGCACAATCAGTCCAAAATTATAATTTCTATTACAGTTTTTCTCAGTTGCTTTGCCCCAATTCTCAAATGAAAATGAATATTAATAAGAGCATGTGAAAACCTCCCCATCGCTGGTCACTTGTTCACAACAGATTTGAATTTCTCATTCTTTTAAACAAATTGCAAATGTTTCAGCACATTTAGCACAACGAATAAGTACAATTGTCTACAACTTGCACAATTACGAAATGCAAATGTCTTGCTGATCAAAAGTGGTTATGTTGCTTCTCAGTTTAATAGTTTTACTCTCCAAAACATGTAGGAATTCTTTCAATGTGTAAGTCATCACATGCACAATAGTCCAATCCACTGTCAAGATCTCTCAGGAATATATTCCATAACTAGCATTGATATGGAAGTTTTGTAACACCTGCTAAAGTTTCTCGCATCTTACATCAATCAATCGCACATCCTGTCAAGTTAGATGATAGGTGCTATTCATGAGTATGGATACTGTCAAACATATTTATAGAGTTTAACCGCAAAAGACTCATTACAATTTATGAACATGGGGGAGCCCGGCCATGTAAACAATGAACAGAGGCAACTTCCTGCTCATGGAAGAGGAAGAGGAGTAAGGATGCATGGTGGTGTTGTGGGGGGAAGACAGCAAAACAGAAGAGGAGGAAGAGTACAAAGACAAGTGCAACCGAATAACCCGTCTACAGTGTCTTCAATTATCCAAACATTCTGCAGGGAAAACAGTTATGTACTCACTCAATACTGTAATTATTCATGTTACAATATT
This sequence comes from Thunnus thynnus, assembly GCF_963924715.1. Classification (NCBI taxonomy): domain Eukaryota; kingdom Metazoa; phylum Chordata; class Actinopteri; order Scombriformes; family Scombridae; genus Thunnus; species Thunnus thynnus. The sequence goes on from NC_089534.1 coordinate 16,395,311, forward strand.
CCAGTTACAGCAATACAATAACTAAAAGTCAATGAAACTCATACTGTAGGAAATACATGAGACACACAGTACAGGACGGTACAAATACAGTAATATGATCTATTTCTGAATTCCAGTGTGTCAGACTAGATGACTACCTTGTGCTGGTGGCAGCAGAGCAGTTTTTACACCTCAGCAATAGCAAGAGATCTGCAGTATGGTGACAACAAGTAATGCTATTAGATTGAGAGAGATCCAGAGAGCAATTTTAGATGACAATGCTTTTCAAAATATCAACTCTGTCAGCATCTCTACAATAGACAGAGTGTTGAAGAGAAATCAGATGACCATGAAATAACTACAAGGTACCATTTGAGAGAAACTGAGTGAAGGAGCTGCATTACCAGTATGTACAGGTAAAGCAGTGGTGTGCACTACACAGTAGTATATTAGACAGTGTTATGGGTTTTCCTTCATCATGGCCTGTATATACTAATTGAAGTTGCAGAGAAGAATGTAACTGTAACTGTATGATTCTACAGTAAAACTGATTTGATATTTTGTGTATTGTATTATAGAGAATAATGGAACTGGAGGGAAGTGAAATCCTTCACACCCCTGTGTTTGTGGATGAGGATGGTTTCAATTTGGTGAAAGGCAGGAGACGTGGCCAAAACATTCAAGGCCACCGTGCCACGGTGGGGCAATATAACGACATGTGCTATAATATCTGAGAATAGTGTAAGTACACATATTCCCATTAATGGCCCATACAAGACCCAGCATTTCCTGACGTTCTTGGACACCCTCTACAGAGATCTTATCCCTGAGAATGAGAGAGGTTTGATAAGACATGACTTTGTGTGAGATAATGTCTTCAAATGTCATCAGGGAATGGTTTGTTGTCCACCAACAGTGCTGATGGACTTCATTCCTCCATATTCTCCATTCCTGAATCCAAACTGAGGAATTCTTCTCTGCATGGAGGTGGAAAGTATATGATCATTGTCCTCAAGATCAGATGTCTCTGCTTGCTGCAGTGGATGCTGCTTGTGATGACATCACAGCAGAGGATTGCAGGGGATGGTTGCATCACAAGGGAAAATATCAGGTGTGGCCAGACAGACAGGTGCGACAGGACGTCCAGTGAGGTGGATGGAGTCTTTAGTGTAGCACAATAGCTTTACTGTGTTACTATACTATACTATATAGTATTTTTGGTTTCCACAGCACATGATTTTTTTTGTACTGATGCATTTTTTGTACTTTGCTGTGTAAGTTTCCATTTATTGTGTTGTACTCTGTTGTAAGATCTTTACAGTTACTGTAAATACAAATAAGCTACATGGAAATGTGAGTGCCTTTTTGCTGTACAAAGTGTAATGTAAAACCTTGTAGTGTTGAAATCAGTGTCTGAATAGTATTCAGCTTTCAGCCCGCTAAAGGAAAATTACATTCAACTACAGTAAGGATTCAGTGTCAATGAAAAAGTGGGACAAGACTGAAACTTGGATGTAAGAAACACTTCCAGGGTCCACTGCCATACTGACAAAACATCTAAACATTTGACCACCACTGTTTACACATTGTCAAAGGAACTTTTAATTTTGGTGGCATTAGCTTATTTACTGACACAATAACCTTGTTTTGAAGCATGAGTTAAATATTTTGGGTGAGTTATGACCTTTTGCAGGTGAACTATGGTGTTGTGCTTTACCATATAAGCTGTAAATGTACCTGGAGCTTTGAGAATGTTAAAACTGTCTCAAGAAATGAGCTAAACCAGTTGAGAAAAACTGTAAGAGTAATAAGTAAATATCTATCGTTTGTAACTACAACTTAAGAAGAGGGCTAGGTATGCCCTGCTGATCTTGAGACCCTCTTGAAGGGGGTCACCTGTGCCAAAAATACATTCAGACTTCTTAGTTTTTTCAGTTGTGTGCTTATATGAAAGATATTCCAAAATTAATTTAATTTGTGTTTAATCAATGTACCAAACAGAAAACTTGAGGCCAGGTAGTGGGGCCCTGTAGCAAGTTAGTTAGATAGATAGATAGATATATAGATAGATATGAATTAAATACATTTTTACTTCTCTTACTCTGTCTGAGGATGCAGACGTGCCAACAACAAAGTTGCTTTGTTGGATAGATTTAAATTAAACTAAGATGGAAAGCACTTGTCTGAGAAGTGATGTTATTTGGCATGAATGCTGAATGACAGCTTCTTCCAGACTCTGACATGTTGTTGATGACAGATGTTATATATACCCTCTTCATCATTTTACAAATCTGTGATGACACAAGGTTTGAAAACTTTTTCTTTTTCAATCTCCTGTACTGTCACCACCATCACACAATGACAACAGAAAAATACATTCATTTTTAGTGGCTATATATATATATATGTGTGTGTGTGTGTGTGTGTGTATGTATATGTGTATATGTGTATATGTGAGTTTGACACATGAAGACCATTTTCAAATTCATCTGCTGAAAGTGTAAAGTTTCTCTGTGTGCACCGAAAATATCAGTTTGACACGTCTACCTATGAGCGTGATTTGTGACATCACTCTATAGTGAAGTAGGAGACATCTCGAGTCGAAAAGTGATACTTTTGAAATAAAAATATTTGCATATTTATAATTTCTGGAATTTTTAATGAAGAAGAAGGTGTACATGTTTTTTTTAAGGATTTTAATGAGATTAACTTTTTTTTGTGAAAAACGTATCATACATCTTAAAACATGTCTGGAGGGGATCTTTAAAGTTTTGTGGTTGGACAGACAGCTTTATAGTGCCACATTAAATAAAAATGACACCCACCCAGATGATAGCCAAGAGTAGCTGGCAGTGTCAAGACGTATTATTGCCCTTGAAACAGCTCATCTTTTCAGGAGTATAATAGAATCTGTGGATAATTTAAAAATGACAAATTTTGTCTGTTGCATTGATAAAACCTTTTTGTGCATCTGTAAACAATAGGGACCAGTGATCATCATCTATCGTAATTCCAAGATCTCTCTCCCATTTCTCTTCGACCAAGTTAGTGTTAGCTTTATTATTTGCCATTAAGAGTTCATAATTCATTGAAATATGTAACCCTAACCCATTAATTCTTTGAGTTGGCAGTGATTCCAGTTGAGAAAGCTTTGGTTTTTCCAAGGACCCACCCAGTTGTGATTCTATAAAATGTCGCAATTGTAAATATCTATAAAAATGTGTAACTGGTATTTGATAGGAGTCTTTCAATTGCTGAAATGACATTTGTGTGTCACCATCATACAGGTCATCAATCTGAATTACATTTTTCTGGGCCCTTACTTTAAAACCCTGGTCTTTCTGGACAAATTCTTAAGAAGAGTTGGACATTATAGGAGTGAGTGGAGATAAAGAAGTGTCTTGTCATAAATAATGATTGATTCTGTCCTAAATTTTAATTGATGACTCTATTCATGACTGGGTTATATGAGTATTTCTTTACAGTTTTATTATTAAAACAATATAGGATATGCGATAAGTCTTCTTTATTTAGGATATGACTTTCTTTAGGGGATTTTATCTCCTCCAAACCAGTAAAATAATGGTCTTAATTGGGCTACTCAGTAGTATAATCGTAAATCCTCTCTGTGCTGGTAAACACAGAGTTGATCTTTTAATTCTTGAGACTTTGTTACTCCAAATAAACTTCCTTGCTACGAAGGACTATGGAATATCAGTTGGTGTTGTTTGAAATAGGTTTATAAGTCTAGAGAGTATGTTTATTTTGATTTTTGTTTACTCTGCATGCCAGCACCAGCGTCTTCATTATCAACATCACTGTCCGAGAAGCTGTAGTAACTGTCAGTGTCGCTAAACGAGAACTCTTCCAATTCTCTCATGAGTCTCTCGCTGCTACTCTCTTCTTCGTCATCTTCCACCCCGGACCTCTCACTGGATGGTCCAGGAAGTGGGTCCTTCTCCACATTCTGGTTTATGTCCATGTTAACCTCAGCAAGGGTGGAAGCGTCCTCAACACGATGACCATTTTGACCATTATTTTGTCTCAGAGGGATGCCCATGTCCTCCAGTCGGATAAGTCTAACAACTGGCTGCCAGTGAGGTCCGAAGACACTGTGCACCCTGTCTCCTCTCTCATCAAGCCTCAGGAGAAACGACACTACAAGAGTTGTTCAGACAATTATGTCACCATTAGGCTATGTCATTACTGTCATTCATGACAGTAAACAGAAAATCTGTTTCCACTGTCTTTCTTTACGACTTTGTAAAGATGTTATTGATCTTGTTAAACTGTACATCACAGACGTCCATGTGAAATTATGAAATAAATTCTTACCCTGATGTGTACCATTGTGGCGTCTTTGTCTTTGCTCCATCACCTCTTGTATCTACATCAGACAGACATTACTTGTGTTAAATCCACATTATAGTGGTCTCCATTACCTCTAAATTTAGCCAGATGAACAGCACAAAATGATAAGATTTACAGTTAAAATAAAGCAATGTTTATCATCTTTGGTACACGAATGCATGAATATCATGTCTATATGAACTACATTAACTGAAATCTCTCTGAACTAAGATTAGGCTGCTATATTTAAATGCAGTTGTTGAAGGAATTTAAGTCCACTGGATTCAAATGCTTTCAATGCACTTGAAAGAAAACTGATTTTTGGACATTTACTACAATGTTTTTTTAAACTCAGTATAGTCCCAGAAAAACGTCCTCTTTCTATTTCAGTCATATGGATGACTTGAATAGGTTTTGTCTGAGCTGGTATTTTTCTAACTTCATAGTAGCTAAATAGTAGATATAAATTTAAGGAAATGCTGACTATTTGCCTCAGAACCTCACACTTTTCAACATCTAGGAGAAAGTAAGACTAATTATCAAAACGTGCAAAACAAATCAAAAGTGTTTTAATAGGTTCACCAGCAGAGTTTTTGAATACTGTAGATTATTCAGAAATGATACTATTATACACCTTTAGATTTACCTTGTTTGAATGTCACTGATCTTGTGAAACTGCAAATACTAATATTTCTGAACAACTGTCTCAGAGGAAATTGTGCAGCAGCTCTTGTGTGACTGTGGTATCTGGTTTAGCTCGTAGTAACTGAACAGAAACTGAGAGTTTAGTGAGAACAGCAGAACCTTTTAATTGTGATGTCATAGTGGAAGTTTGTGAGCATTTTTTCCACATGAACTGCACTGACAGAGAAAAGACTATGTCCTATCAGATGGTGATATTACAAAACACTGCAACAGAAAATAAATATGGACTAATTTTGAAAAAAAGTCCCTAAACACACCAGCCCCTACAAAAGGAGGGTAATAGACAGATATAAACATTGCAGGATTTATGCAACAAACCAGAACAGGATGGTAGAGGAAAAAGCTGTTAGGAAATGTCATCATGTTTAGGTTTTCTTATGTTTCCTGCTTTATAATTTTTAAATGAGTAAGAAAAGTGATCCAGCGATTCTTGGTGAGGAGCTACATGTTGTGAGTCACCTTATGTAGCCTCTACTCTGCCCCTCCATCAAACCTGCTCCTGTAAGAGACGCAAGTTACACCAGTGACATCAAGTGACTGAAACTGAAATTGCTTAACTAAATTGTTTTCAAGTCTGTCTTGAAAGAAACAGTCAGGTGCCCATATGAACACTGAAAGAGGTTTTTCCTCGCTGTAATTATTCCTCCTGTTCATACTGGCTATTAAAAGGATCCCCTTCAAATGCGCTTTCAATGTAAGTGATGGAGGGTAAAATCCAGTGTGTCCACACAGCCATTTTGCGCAAAAATGTATTTAAAAGTTGATCTGAAGCTAATATGAGGCTTTGGCAGTCTAAGTTAGTCATATCAAGTGGATATCTGCCACATTTACAGTCTTTTTAACATCAAATACCATGTTTGTGTTTCTTCAGACAGTGTTTCCCTGTTGAGCTGCAATGGAAGTATAGTAACAAAAGGAGGGCACAAAACAGACTGTAACGTTGAAAGATATCTACTTGATTTGACTAATCACAACCTTTGCTCCAGTTTTATCTGCGCCAACATGTGCCTTGATAAAACTTGGCACAGTCTATTTCATAGTATTGCGTCGGATTACATTGGGATGGCTGAAGCTTCATATTAGCTTCAGATAAACTTTTAAATACATTTTTGCACAGAAGGAGGCTTGTGGATTTTGGCCCCCATCACTAACATTTTAAGTGCATTATGAAGGGATCTTCTAATGGTCAGTATGAACAGGAGGAATGATTATGGCAAAAAATATATATATTTCAGTGTTCATTTGGGCACCTGACTGTTGTTTTAAGACAGACTTGAAAAATTGTGAACCCATTCTTTAAGGCTTTTAAAATCAAATCAGTAATAACTGGAGTTTAACTTAGTTGGATGCATGCCTGATATTCAGAACAGAAATACACATCTTAAAACAGATATAATCAATGTTCTGACTATATGTAATGTAAAAACTATCACTTGTGGTAATGAACCCACAGAGAATTATCACCTGACTACAAAGTTTCCCTCAGCCCTACTGAGTATTTCAGTCTTTCAGCTCATTGTTTTTGTTGTCCAGCTGCATTTTTCCTGCTTCGGTTCACAGGCAGCTTTTTTCAGCAAAAAGCTCTAAAAACCTAAAAAGGACAAATTTAGCTACTAGCTGGTGAACATATTGGAGCATTTAGCAGCTTAAGAGCCAACTATTGCCCTCAGGAATTGTTGGAAATCTCCAGCTGGCCAGAAACATGCATCCAAATGAATGTTTCTAATATTTCTGCTGGATGTGTAAACAGGCAACTGCACACAACAAGTTGGCCACATCAACTTGACCTGCCCCTGCAGATCAAAATAAATCTGGTACAAAATGCTGTCTTTGTATATGATTACTGACAAATAAATGTAATAAACTAAACATTATTAAGTGTTAATATGTCAAGTTTTGTGTTCCCAGCTTGTTTCTGCCGCCCCCAAGTGGCCAAAAAGCAGTTATTGCACATTTAAGTCTATTAACAGGACTAAAATAATGAAATAGAAAACATGTAAATCTTCAGCAGTAATAAAGTACATAATTAAGTTAAAGAGACCCTTGTATCATTGTTTGCTGTATTCAGGTCCATTAGGGCCTCCAGTACATAATATAATGTTTGGGTTTTTGTGCTCTCATAATGAATTCTGTGTTTTTCCTTCGAACAGTGTTGTTCAGACATTTGTGTGGGTGCTGGAAGAGAAATAAAGACTTACATTAGGACCCATTGTCCACTGTGATTATTAAAGTAAGCAGAAATACTGAAGCATAACTTAGGAATTCATCAGAGATGATTATTTTGAGTTTATGAAGATCATTTATTCATATTATATACATGTATTAATATTAAAATACAGACTGTGCCTCTGTGTGTCAGATACAGTAGGTTAATTGATCCATGTCACACACACAAACAAAGAAGTACACATACAAACAAAAATGGTCCCTGTGTGTAAACAGGTTTGTGAGATTTGTGCATGATTGTGCAAATTGTTCTTCCTGATAAATACTGGCTATAACAGAGTAAAAATGTACATCTATATGGCTTCTTTTATGTGGTTTTCAAACTATGAAGGCATGTGTTATCAATTTTCAAGGCAGTCATCAAGGTTTATATTTCAATAGAAAATAATTCTCTCCTCATTGGTGGTCCAATGACACATTATGACAGTTGATAGGACTTCATGCATGTTTAAATAATTTCAAGTAGTTCTTGAAAGGTTGTACTTTTACAGCTTCCACCAAAAGATGACGTTCCCCCAGTTTTCTCCACAGCCGCGTCTGTCAACTTCCAGGTAATAAGAGAAACAGGTGATTTTTGGACTGAATTAAAATTGCACTGAGTGAGGTGGATAAACAGCTAAGAAGCACCTTCAGACACTTTGAATATCTTCATGTGACTTTGTTGTGTGTCCTCAACTGAGAAAGTACTTTGTCCACCTGAAACATAACAAGGAGCTCGTTCAGTATTCACAATGGGGACGGTAATGTAAAAGTGCTACGAAATGAATTTTATACAAAAGCGACCATATCATACTGCATCACTCACTGTGATGAACCAGCAAGACTGCGGCCCGTAGCGAAGCTGCGACCTCAAGTTCATCTTGCTAGCTGGAGCCAGAGCATGGAGGTGAAGGTGGGGAACAGATGAGAATGGGGGCAGATGAAACCCCATCCTGCACAGATTCAAACAGCAGTTCACAGACAATGAAGGACTATTGAAGAACAAGAGCATTACAACTCCAAAAATGACCCATTAAAGACCTGTGAAGCCAAAAAATCACAGAAAATTATTTTTAAGATGATGCTATCTACCTCATTTGAAATGGCCTGAGTCTGATCTCATGACAGTAAAGTGATTTACCTGACGTCATCGAGGTCACTGACTTTATTCTTCTCCAGTATACTCCTTCCCATTTCTTCCATCTGCTCCACTGTCAACAAACAAATCACATCAATATGGTCCAGTTATTTAGTGTAAAACCTAAAAAAAAATCAAGAGTAGACTCTAAAATTACCAAAGGATAGTTTATTATTCATCTCATTCTTTCAAGTCCATAAAAGAGAGGTAAACCTTTGCTTTCAGGTTTTTAAAAGGTTTAAAATTGTTCTCAATTATCTCAAGGAGAGCAACATACATCTGTTCAATGATACTGAGTTATTATAAAATAATAAGTGGATGGTCCCATTCACTGCTCCTGTTATCTGAGAGAAGAAGAGTTCAAGTTATTTCTGTTTACTGGGACACTTTACTCAGAACATTTTGCATGCAATGTTGAAATCAGAGAGAATCTCTGATGGTACTGCAATATGTATAATTACCTCTCAAGAGACAGAGTGGTTTAATGGCGCCATTATCACACCAATTTACACGGCAATTTATAATAACATAAAATGGGAGAAGATGCCCCTTGGGGCAAGAAAATTTAGCCAAAGCAAATGCCTTTGATGAGATAGTATGCATTATGCTAATTACAAAGTCTGTAGATACCTCAAATCAAAATTACTCGTAGGGGCATCTTACCCCTTTAGCTGTTTTATATTTGAGATTAGATAGATAGATATTATATAAGAACTACATTTAGCTGATACTCTACCACCATATTACCCCACAAACTGTGTTGGTTTATGCATAGTGATACTGTGCATACTGAAATAATGTAATGTAATAACTTCTGAGAATGGGCGACATTTTCCTTTAATCAATAAAAGACTGCTGACTCATCTCCCTCCAGGTTACCACCAACACTCATGACTCACAAACATGAGATCCAAGCACTCAGGCACACTGTGAAATGTTTAAGGTTTAAGTTTGGGAGTCCCTCACCTAGAGATATGTTGTGGCCCTGGAGAGATTTGCAGTTGTCAATGTGCGTCCTGGGAATAACAAGGTAATGATGTGTGGCTCCAGGCTTCACGTCACGAAAACAAACCAGCTCATCATCCTGTATGGACACAGACAGACAAGTAGGGTGAAAGGCAGGGATTTACAGTGAACAGTGAGGACTGAGTCTCTACTTACACTCAGCAGGATTTCTGTGCCAGTCTGATTGTTTGCTATCTGACAGAAAAGACAATCTCCGCTCCCAGAAGCGTCCTGAGTCCCCATAGGTGTTTTTAAAGGAGTGCCTATTATAGACACGAGCTCATTATTATATATACGATTGTGTTGTGTCACGACAACACTGTCGGGGCGTGTCTGCTGTCAGGAGTGAAGGATAACCAGCCGGTGACAGAGCTCATCGAGCCGCTTTACTGCTGCATTCACTGTATCCTCGTAACTTCCAACTCCGAGTTTTACAGTTCTAAACACAGACATCGAATCAAAGGACGGGTTAACAATTTTTCAAGTTCTTTCTTAAAACAACAGTCAGGCGCCCAAATGAACATTGAAATAGGTTTTTCTTACAATAATCATTCTTCCTGTTCATACTGACCATTAGAAGATCCTTTCATAATGCACTTACAATGTAAGTGATGGGGGACAAAATCCACAAGCCTCCCTCAGTGCAAAAATGTATGTAAAAGTTTATCTGAAGCTAATATGAAGCTTCAGACATCCCAATTAGTCAAATCAAGTAGATATCTTTCAACTATACAGTCTTTAGTGCTATAGTCCCTCTTTTTGTTACTTAACTTCCACTGCAGCTCAACAGGGAAACACTGTCTGAGGAAAGAGTGAGGGAAAGAGGGGATTTGATGCTAAAGAGACTGTAAATATGGCAGATATCCACTTGATATGATTAACGCAGACTGCTGAAGCCTAATTTAAGCTTCAGATCAACTTTTAAATGCAGTTTTGCACAAAATGACTGTGGACGCACTTACATTGAAAGAGCATTTGAAGGGGATCTTTAAATAGCCAGTATGAACAAGAGGAATGATTACAGCAAGGAAAACCTCTGTCATTGTTCATATGGACACTTAACTGTTGTCATAAGACAAACTTGAAAAAAAAAATCTTTCTATCTTTTAATAACCCCATTATGTCAAGCCTAATAGACTACTGTTGACCAATACAGAGGTTAATGATTGCTGTGATGTGAATATATATTGTAACCATGCATTTTATTACCTTTGGACAAAGCCAGGCTAGCTGTTTCTCCCAGTTTCAAGTCTTTGTGCTAAGCTAATTGCTAACTGGCTGCTGGCTTTAACTTTATGAATAGGCAAACAGAAAACTGGTACAAATGTTGAGTTATTGATTTAAACTCACATTTAATGATACAATTAATAATAAACGTAACTTTCTTGATTCTGTTAAAGCACCCAATAGAACCCTACAATCCCAAAATATCCTCCCCAATGAATTTTGTTTTGTAATATGCAGCACTAAAGACCAACAGAAACTGACATGTGGGCCTTAATATGATTATTGTAACCTAATCTTGAACTCTTAGATGGATCCTTTGTCAAAATCTTGTTTTAATACCTTTATAGTTTTAGTATATTAATATATGTGTACATATTCTTCAATAAATGTGTCTGTCAGTGTGGGAACATATTTAGTTTTGGATTTGGGGTGGATAATGGGGGCCAACAACTTATTTTTGCCCACTAGTTGGTTAACCAGCCCTACCCAACTCACAGATGTTTTAAATTTCAGCACTAACCTGTGTTGAAGTGGAAGTTCATATGCTTTTGATCAGACATAATACCAAAGCACAAAGAGTTGTGTTTGTGGCTTTTGGTTTATTTCAGAAACTGAGTGGAAAAAAACATCACCTAGTGCAGTGGAAGAGTTAAGAAAATGTGTATCAGGCCTGTAAATTATATAGCTGTTTTGTTTTAGCCACTTTCTAGGATGTCTGCCGTTGAAACTTGTTTTGTAGCAATATACAGAAAATCTCTTCAATCTATGCACTAAAATACACAAAACTCTGCAGAGAAATCCTGTATTCTATTTTAAAGACATCCCGACAAACCATTAAACACACCACCATGATGTATAATAGATTCATTTCATTATTCTCTTACGTCACTGACCATAAAAGTATAAATCATTTCACACTTTGTCCACATTCATACTCACAAACGCCTGTAATATACAGTATATTATTTATAAATGCTTACTGTATACAAATAAATACAAACTGCTTGAACATGTATACAACACAACCACGCTAGATGACATTAGCAATTTCCAGACACATTTTCTCCTCTTTCTAGATGTCAGTTTATAATATCGTCATTGCTTTAGTGTTTCCAGTTCAAAGACTCTTGTGAGACATTTGTTGCTCCTTTGCAAATTATCCAAAGTCCAGATTGGGAGCTGCTGGCTCACGGACACCACCAACAGCTTCCTAAAAAGGACTTGGTTAGGGGACTAATACTTTTTAGTTGTTTCTGTAGATGATCTTCCTGCAAAGACAAAACATTTACATAAACTTAAGATAGCATGTGATGTGCATGGCAGAGAGATGCAGGCTAGGACATAGAAAGATCAAAGGAAGACGCACAATTAAGTCACTTTATCTACATTTACATGATGTTTAGCCAGTTGGCAACAACAGAAATAGAAGAATAACTCTGAATTTCTAGATCACCAGAAAGAATGTCAAAGCCTTTGCAAGGATAATACTATAGTAACTTTAATATTATTTGTATAAGATAATAAAGGAAATAAGGAAAATTAACAAAATAAGTAAACTGGCAGCAGGAATTTCTATTCCTCAACACTCACGTTGACAAAACTGCTGGTGCCTGGAATGAATTTATACTTCATGATCGGCGAGATTTGGCTGGCGGGGGCGAGCACATGGAGGTGGAGGTGATTTACTGAAATATAGGGAGGTAGGTGGAACCCCAGCCTGCGGAGGAAAACACAAGCCAAAGTGCAGTTTTAGAAATTCGAGGAGGAAGGAAACACTTCAGCAAATAACCTTTGATTACTGATAAAGGGAGTGTGTTCCTCTACAATTTCAAGCTCTGCTTATTAGTTTTGTGCTTAAAGGGGCATCACACATTTTAAATAATCACACTTTTTGCATTTCTGAAAGATCCCCCCCCCCCCCGACATGTTTAAAGACATAAAAACACTGCTTTGAACAATAGTCTAATTTCTCAAGTATCCACGGGAAGTAACAATGAGCACATTTGTGAACTGAGGGGGACTTTAAACTTTTGTGAGTTGTTTATTTAAGGTCAAGACAAACACATACAGACACTTCCTGTCTCTACCTTATGTCGTTCATATCAGTGATCCCTTGTTCAAGCAGCACAGCTTTCCCCATTTCAGCCATCCTTTCAACTGTGGAATACATGACTCTGTTATTTCCCAACGCTTTAATATAAAGAAATTAAATCTGTGCACTTACACAGTCAGCAAGAAGTACGTATGAGAAAATGTAGTAGTGGCAGAAGTATTGTTGTAGTAGTGTCCCAGTGTAAATAGAGGTAAAAGCAGTTGTAATAATATTAGCAGTAGTAAAAACTTTAAGTATAAGTCAGTAGTGCAAGAAGCAGCAACATAGCAGTAATAGTAGTGGTGGTAAGAGTTGTAGTACTTGTAGTGTTACAACAAGAAGTAATATAACAGAAGAAGTAGTAGTGGTGGTAGTAATATTTGCAGTAGTCGTGGTAGCTGGTACTGATCTCTGTTTGTCTGACTAACCGAGGCCGATGTGTCCCCTGTGCAGTGAGAGGCAGCTGAGTATGTGCTCTGTGGGAACAACCAGGTAGTGGTGAGGGGCAGCGGGGCAAATGTCTCGGAAACACACCAGCTCATTATTCTGTAGGAGGGGACAGAAATATCAGAAGAGAAGAGACAGAACTGGTTAAAAACACACCCTAACTCTAACCCTAACCCTAACCACTGACCCAAAAATCTGCTTTTTACCAATTAGGGACACAGCTGTTGTCCCCAGTTGGACAAGCTGTCCCCATTTAACTGGTCTTTAGTCTGAAATTTGTCCCCGAACGTGGCCTATGACAGACACACATACACAAGTTCACTTCACTGATTACCATGCTGACAGATTGACAGTCTTAATTTATGAGTTTTTATTTAAATGCTGTTATAATAGACATCATTCATTATGAGTTTATTGTTTAAAATTACATTTGTTCTGTTTTTACGATAGACTGTAAAAATATGGACCGTGACATCACCCGTTGGTTTCTGAAGAAGCTCAAAGTGAGCTACAGCACCGCTGTCTTAACTGCTGGCTAATCCAAAATGGGCAAAGAGGTGGAGCTGAGGTGGGCCAAATGAAGCCTGGTTGCTGAAACAAACCACCTACCGGATAGCAACCTGTCACTCAAAGCGGCCACATTCTTAATTATGCATAACTTTAAGCCTTTATAAAATTTAAACAGGTGAATTATATAAAAATTCACCCCCATACAGTTGTCATGAAAGGGGAACTAAGCTATAAAGACCACTTTTTGTACCAGGCTATAAACGTGTTCATTTCTGCTGTAAAGTTGGGCATTTTAACATGGGGGTCCATGGAGCCAGCCTCAAGTGGCCATTTGAGGCACTGCAGTTTTTGGCACTTCCTCATTGGTTTCATTTTTCAGACCAAAAGGTTGTTGCTTGTCCTTGTTTTGTTTTGTTTTTTACCACGCTGACATTGAGCTGTCCACTGTTAAACTCTCCCCATAATCACAACGACGGAGTGATTAAGTTACTGATTTACTGATTTTCTTGATAGGCTACCTTAAACCCACATCGTAATACAGCACATTTTAGTAACTTTACCTTTGTTTATCTTACCTTTTTAATTACTTCTGTTCCTTTGTCTTGGCCGCTCGCAATTAAACAGAAAATACACGTATTAACCGTTTTACTCGATTTGTTTCTTTTCATGTTTGCGATATTGTCTTGGATATTTTAACTCAGCTGTTTATTCCTCATCTCGCTGCCGGTATCTGTCAGTGCTCCTCCCTCCTATAGCACCTCCTCCGTTGTCGGGAAAAGCATCTGTACAGCAATATAAAAGTGCTCCATTACAAGTAAAAGTCCTGCATGAAAAATCCCACTTAAGTAAAAGTACATAGGTATTAGCAGCAAAGTGTCGTTAAAGCATTGCAGTAAAAGTAGTGGTTTGGTGCCTCAGACTGATATATTATTATATATGAGGTCATCAGATTATTAATAGCCTCCTGAAGCATCAGTGTTAGAGCATCATGTTACTGTTGTAGCTGCTGGAGTTGGCTAGTTTAGTCCAGTGGTTCCCAACCTAGGGGTCGGGCCCCATCCAAAGAGTCAGTTTTTGGACTTTTTCTCTAATCTTTGATTTTTTGGTGAAATACTGGATCATTTGAACATGTATTGAATTGAAACCATGTGAAAAGTTAAGAGGGAAAAATCATTATTTGGTGGAGCTGTTAACAACTCATAGACATCTGAAAAGTGACCCTGACTACACGCTGCTTTTTGTAAGACATCAAAAGCCAAAAAGATTGTTAAAGATGATAACAGTGGTTTCCAATGTGTTGTATTTTAAAAGCTTGTTATATTATCCACTGTGTCAAATCTAAAGCTCTTCGATAAATGTGGTGGACTACAAAGTACAATATTTCCCTCTGAAATGTAGTAGAAGTAAAAAGTAGCATCAAATGGAAATACTCAACAGTACCTGAGTAAAAGTACTTAGTTACTTTCCACCACTGGTAGCGGAGATAACCGCAATAACGTCGGGTGCAGGTAACGGGAAATACATTAACAGGGAAACAGACACAACACTTCCCGTATGTTTATATTTAACATTTATTCAGGTTTAAATGTGGTTGCGATAACAACACAATAAATAGATCCTTAGTGATATCACAGAACACAGCAGTTTTGGATTCACAAGAAATAATACTTAGGGAGCATTCACAGTTACAACACTGAATAGCTAAAAGACAACAAAGCTCATTTTCACATGAAGCGATAACTGGCATTAGTGAATAGTATGGCAGGTATCATAACAATGGTGTCAAACGTTTGCAGAATTTCATATTCATGCGCTACAAGCCTGTATCAGATACACAGGATATATATATATATATATATATATATATATGAACATTTCTTTTTCTGTGTTAGTAGATCTGAACTTTTAGTTAGTGGCATATCAGAGTGCAATAAGACCAACAATTTATCCCTTTTTCCACCCATTTTAAGTGAAGCAGAGGCTGACCTGTGGTTGGACAGGCAGCTTCCCTCTTTGTAGTGGTGATGTAAACAATCAGTAACAATTTAAATTTTTATAAATGCTTCATTACATGGGGCCACAATACAGCATGGACTGTTAATTCTGTAGTGCAAAGTGACATCTTGTTATATTATCTACTGGCTATAATTCTGAACGACAATGACATCAAACGAAAAACAAAAAAAAACAACAACAACAACAAAAAAAAAGATAAAATGAGTCAGCGTAAGAAATGAATCCAATACTGACAACAGTTTCTTCAGTCACTTCTAGTGCTTGTTTGGATGCGTCAGCCTCTCGACGTACAACATTTCTATAAAAGTACAACCATTTAAAAAAAAACTGAACCTTCTTTGTAAAAACAGAATGTAAAAATTAAATGTAAAAATAAAAAAAAATCTAAAATATTATATAAAATATGATCACAACAAATATAAACATATTTGGTCATTGCAAACTTTCTGCTTGCGTGTTTCCTGGCTTGTTTTGGATTGTACGGGGACGTGGAATGAAAACATGATGAGGAAATGCAGTTGAACATGATCATTCATTTAGTCTATAACTCAACATAAAAGAGAACAAGATGGCCTCCAAAGGAAGTGCGACACTTGTAAACATTTACGTTTCCCCGCGATTAAAACTTAATTTAATGGTGGAGGATTAAGTTTGGAAAATCTCAAACTTACTACTTTTAAATCCTCTCTGGCAACTACCTTCAAGTTTCAAGGTCATTTTGTGATAAAAAAGGATATTCTTCTGTACGGTTACCAGTACATGATCCTGTACATTCCCAAACATACAAATTACATCAACCTTTACTTCCGCACAAATAAACCGACAGCATTGCGAGACACGTTATTCTTTCATACACACTTAAAACCGGCGCTCTTTTGTGGGATTAACTCAACAGTAACATCAGTAGACTTGACTTCTTTAAGCCCTCACAGCCACGAGGTCAAGAAGCAGCCTTCCTCTTCCTCCCTCTCTCCTCATAAGCTTATGGTGGTAAGGCAGTCTGCATGCTGGGAAAGCTGGAGGTGTTGTTGGGTGTCTAAGGCAGCCAATGAACTGAGAGCAACAAGACATTTTCCTCACACTTCCACCTTTTGTAGGGATGACGAACCAGACACAAACTGGCCAAACCTACCTGCAGGTCGAACCCTTATTGTGACAGGTTCAGACCCGTCAACACAGCAGTCAACAATCACACCCTCCAGATGTTGAGTAACACCTCTGTATTACTTTTCAGTTCTGTTGGCAGTCAAAATAAAAAAACTCGACAGGCTGCTTTCTGTCTTCTCTCACAGAACATTTAGTGTAATTTCGGGTAGCTACGTTTGCCTCCAAGTGGTGCATAATAGACTCGGGGGTGGTGTCTGGAGGTTTGGGATTGTGGAGCAGAGAGTGATTATAGAGAAGTAGCTGAAGCCGGCGAGGCTACTCAAAGATCCAGACCTCCAGACTGTGGATGCTGAAGTCCTGCTGGGCGGAGAGCGGCTGGTTGTTGAAGGTGGCGCATTTGGTGGTGGTGCCTCGATATAGCTCGGCGTCCAGCCACAGACCCAGCTGACCACTGCAGAGGAGAGGGCAGAGTGTCAGAAAGAACAGACAAGGTTGGACGAGAAAGTGTGCAGTACTTGATGGGAAACCCCTACTCATCAAAAGTTTTAAGATGAATGAAATAACTCTGAACCTGGTCACAAAAACCACAATTAACAAGCTGATAAATCTACTCACCCTCCTCCGCCCATTTGCAGAGAGTCAGTATTGCCTTTCACAAAGTAAGAGTTCTCCCCTGTCCAACGGTACACCTGAAAATAGACAGCAAACAACGTCTGGATTTTCCATTTGTAGAATAAAGTTGAATATTTGCACGTCTCAGTACATTCTGTGGGATCATAGTGACTTTTAAACACTGAGCTCTAAAAACCAACAAAGCACTAACCTTGATCTCAGGACAGAAGCTATAGAGGAATGTCTCTCCGGTGCCGTAGCAGTGTTCGCTCACTCTGAAGGGATGAGTTGAGAACGCCCCAAATATCTGTGAAAAGAGTCAGGTTCAATTTTAGGATGACATTCCCTTGAAATCAATAATCATGAACAAGCTTGGATGTTACCTGTATGGTTGTTTCAACAAGTAGTTGAAACCTCAATGACAGTTTTTATGTTTACAGGATTGTTCAAATTATTCTGATAACATGAGTTTTACTTTCTTACTATGTCTTGTGTTGTGACTTGGTTGGGGTGAAGGATGTACCTGAGTAATGCTGCTCATAATTGACACATACTATTATTTAAAGGACCAGTGTGTAAGATTTAGTGGCATCTAGCGGAAAGGACTTGGCTGAAATGCAACATAATATTCATGAGTATGTTTTAATTAGTGTATAATTACTTGAAAATAAAAATTGTTGTTGTTGTTGTTTTCGTTATCTTAGAATGAGCCCTTTATATCTAAATAGGGAGCGGGTCCTCTTCTACGGAGCCCGCCATGTTGCACTGCCATGTTTCTACAGTAGCCCAGAATGGACAAACCAAACACTGACTCCAGAGAGGGCTTTTTACGTTTTTTTGGGAGTTTCGTGGCAACTGTAGGTTCTCCTACACACTTGGAAGGGTGAGGGTGAGTGGAGGGGTATTCATTTGGTTGCAATCTGCAATTTCACCACTAGATGCCACTATATCCTACACACTGGTCCTTTAAAACCTGGACAGTGTTCAAAATAAATAATTAGCTAATAAATCAAGGATCCAGGACCCACAGTGACAGACATGTTGGACTCTATTGTTCACTTCCTGTTTTTAAAAAAGGGAGATTTATCAGAGATTTGAATTTAATTTGAACACCACAACTATATAACTTGAGAGACACTGCTCAATTTAATTTCTATTACATCTGACTATTACCTTTCAGGATGTAGGGAAATGTATTTGTTTATGAAAATGATAAAACTCTGAAGTTTCAACTCATATTCCAGAAGATTAATATGTTCTGGAGAGTTGTTGGTAGAGTTATTTTCATACCATTAATAACTGCTACTTTGCACTTCTAACAACACTGTAATAAGATCCACACATAGTGAGCGACAAACAGCAATTGCTGTTAAAACATGTTATCAACACATTAACCTCAGGACAAACTACAAAGCATCATGTACCCACATTACATGAACTTAAATAGTCATGAAACACAGCAAAGTTCATCAACATAATTTTCTCACTGCCTATTTCAACAATAAAAATACATTCTGTTGAGTAAAAATTCCTTTTTGTATGTTAGTGCTCTTCTTTGTTATGTTTGTAGTATCTTATGAGCCCATGTGGGCACCTTTTGATCCATGACACTTACAAATAAATACTGTACAATACCAGTATGTTTTTGTAACATTAAAATCAACTATTGCAGTCATTCAGTTTTTAAAAGCTAAAAATGAAGCTAGAATATAAAAAGAGGTGGCATAGCCTACTTTGTGCTGAGCCCATAAATGCCATCTATTGATGATCAGTGGAAATTACATTTGACTGCTATTCTACTGTATCATCAGCCAGTGAGCCTGTGGTACATACAGTACTTTCATTTGAACAGTATCTACCTGGTTATCCATGTCTTTGATGACCAGCAGCACAGGGCTGTCCACGTCTGCCAGGTTCCTGTATAGCGTCTTGAGGCTGGTGCCATGTTTCACAGTGCTGTAGACCAGTCTCCACGGGTAACCCTGCACACGGGCCGGCAGGCGACAGGCGAGCTGGAGAACAGACAGGTAATCAGATTAAGAAGCATTTGGCATAAGTCTTCTTCAGAATTTAGCATTTCTTTGACTTTAAGTTAGCTGTTTTATATGATTAAAGACATACTCCTTGTAAGCATGTTCAAAATTCACCTTCTCAATGTGCGTGTCCTGCATCAGATCACTGGCATCACTGAGTGCAGGCAGTGCATCTACAGACAAGTCTCCGTCACAGCTGCCAAAACTCTGCCTACGCTTCGCCTCATCAATGGTGATGATCTAGAAGCAAAACAAGTACATAAGAAAATTAAGATAATAGATACATCAGAGACCTAATTGTCTGTGCAAAATAGGTCATCAGTCATAAATTAAGCTCATTGGACAATGTCAAAGGTCTCTTATTGTTGCTGTTTATGACTGCATTAGAAATGTAAACAGTGTTTATTCTCCTGAGCTCACCTCCCAGCTGCAAGATGCCGGGTCACTGAAGAAGTTGTCGATCATGTCCAGTTCATCTTTTTCCACCACAACGAAGCCCTGCTCTCTCGCTTCCTTTCCATACACATCTGGAGACCACTGGACAAAAAACGCATACAGATGGTCCACCCTGGAACACACACACACACAGTATGTTAGAGAGGTTAAAAGCACAAAGACCAGACAACCAGGAGACCCATGGACTTCCTTTTTTGAAACAGCTTATTTGTGATTATTTTTGCATGTAACCATCATAAAAATGCTGTGTGTGTGTTCAAGTTTGGCGATGGCAATATATGAGCTAGCCATCATCTCACCTCTCCTGTGGCACAGCAAACCAGTATTCTGGCTGCTTTCCCCGAGCCCCAAATGAGTGGGCAGGACTTGTGGGCATCCCCGTGGCAAAGGACTTCCTCATTGGCTTTCCCACTTTGAAGCAGAGGAACATGGGCGGATTTTTACTTTTCTCCTCTGATGAGAAAAGCAGGTCTATACAGAGTGGAGAAAAACAGAGAGAGAGTTTGGTTAATTTAATTCTGTATTCCTTCATTATAGCCTCCAACAGTGGCCACCAATCACAAATTTCCTTTCTGATGATGGCTTGTGCTTTGCTGTTAACGACAGTGTATTTTCTCTGAAATCTTCAAATCCTTAGAGGTTTTAAAATGTCAACAGTGATCTGGGAGGGAAAAGACTGAGACTTAAAGGGGAAATGTAACAAAATCAGGGAGATATTCAACATGTAAAATGGCCAAAAAATGTGACAATCTATCCATGGATATGAAGTAGTTTAAAATAAATGAAGTATTCCAACCTTCAATTGGAGCCTGCATCCTTTCCAGCAGCCATGACTTCACCTCTGCCTCATAGCTTTTCTTCCGTCTCTCCTCCTCACTGAGTTCGTCCCCCTCTGCTGGTCTATCTGGGCTTTGCTTCTTAGGACTGGAGTTCCCACGAACCTCCGAAACCTCCTTCAGAATCAGCTTCTTGTTTTGGTCCACTGGCGCGCAGATTATTTTATCATCTACACCATTTAGCAGCTCTTGGGTCCCTTTAGATTTGATATCTTTGGTTTCAGTTACCTCTTGGCTTGTGGGTTTATCATGCAAGTCGCCTTGTTTTTCAGTCTCTGAGGATGATTGGATTGACTCTCCGTCCTCTATGGAGCTGTTCTGAGCTACGCCCTCATCCTCTTCATCATCCAGCTTCCCTTTAGTTTGACAAAGCACTGACTTGTCCTGGAAGTCTCCCCGGACTGAGCAGCTTGGTCCTAAGAGGTCCTGTTGGTCCCTGCTGACGATGCTGGGTGTTTTTGAGGATGTTCCCTCTGGCTCTTCAGTGCTCCCATTGACTGTCGGCTCCAACTCGGTGAATCCTTCATCAGACGGAGACTTCTCGGTCTGCTCGCACTCTGTGCTCCCTGAGATTAGGAAGATAAAACAGCTTTTTGTTTAAGGTCAGCACAGAAGATTTAATTTTCATTACTTTTTTCATTAATTTTTTTAATTAATTAACTGATTTGGTCTGTATGATGTCAAAACATTGTAAAAAAATGCCCAGCGCCATTTCCCAAAGTCCCAGCTGATATTGTCAAATTGCTTGTTTTGTTCAACCAACAGCCCAAAACAAAGAGTTAGTCCGTTTACTATGATAGAAGACTGAGAAAACTTGTAAATATTAATATTTGAGAAGCTGGAACCAGTGAATTTTTGGCATATTTGCCAAAAAAAAAATCACTTCAACAATTAATGCATTATCAGATTACTTGCTGATTATCAACTAATCGTTTCAGCTCTATTTTATAATCAGTTGTCAGTCTATTGATGTGGATAATTACACTGGAATGTGAAAAAAAAACTTTTAACACACTTAAGACAAATGTGGTTGAACAAGAGTCAAAGATAGAAGCATAAAAAAAAAATTCAACCATTTACCAGACACGTAAAAACCCTAAACCCATCCAAAACAGTTGGTTGTTTCAGCTGGTTGTGGATAGATAAAAGTTAGACATAACACAGATTTGCCATCATTTGGGAAATCATCATCCAGGTTAAGAAGTGAATCATTTTGAAGCTTGGACTTTATACAGTATGCGTCACTACACATGTCACTATTTGATGTTTTACCGGTTTCAGAGAGAGCTGATTCAATTTCGTCCAAGACGATGGGTCGCTTCGGATCCAGAGCTTCGTAGCGGCTGAAGGGGTTTAGGTCTCGTTCTGACGGCAGCTGCTCCCACTCGCCGGGCCTGTATACAGGACATAGATCCTGGGGTAGGTCTCTGTGGGGTCACGAGGCCCCACACATATCGCAAATGAGGATGAAAATGAGAAGGGGGGGGGAAAAAAGGAAAAAAAAAAGAAAAAGGTCCAAAATAAATGATAAATGTACAGAATGATACACAACTTAAAAAACACAATAACAAATGTGTCAAACAACAAAGTAATTTAACATAGAAAGAACAATGAGGAACAAATCAAAAAACTTCAAATTAAAAATAACTCAGAAATGACATTTGAGAGGGTTTTCTTTTTACTCTGTTATTCATAAAGTTAGGGAAGTGGAAAACAGACAAATGTGAAGAGTTCCTGAAATCGAAATGGCTCGTTATAAGCACTTTATTGTTTATAAGACATGAACATGATACCGAGAAACTGGAAGGAGGAACAAGAAAAGAGGAATAAGAGCTGAGGAGTGGGAGCACAGTTTCAAAAGAGAGAAATGAGGACAGTCAGAAGTTTTATGAGTTCTTACGACGGCAGGGCGTCCTTGAGCTTCATGCGCGACACGTCGTCATACAGCGCTACAGAGACCACCTCCTCCATGGGGCAGATCAGGCCGTACTCCTCGCAGCCGTGCTCGATGACCAGGGGGTCTGACTTGTGGGGGTCAAACATGATGTTGTTGGGGGTGACGATCAGAACGCCTCCGACCACTCCCTGTAAGATTAAAATAACAGACAGAGAGGAAGAAGTGATGAGAGGGGAAACACAGACGCAGCGTCTGGGTCAAAACAAAAACTAAACAAAAGAGGTGCCTGTTAGATACAAACAGGTCATTATTTCTATTACTGAGTCATTTACAGAATGTTAATATTTTATTTATTCAGGAACTAAAATAAATCATTTTCCTTTCTCAGATTAAACAGTGGAAACAACATGTATTCCATTTACATGCAACAGAAAAGCAAAAAGTCATATTGAATGAATGAATGATTAATAAATTGTTGTCATTGATTCATTTGTTTCAGTCGACCAATTCATTAATCATTTCAGCATTCATTTCAACTATTCCAGACATATACCATATTTTAAGGCTTCTCACCATTCCATCGGTGAAGTATTTGCAGCTCATCTTGATGAATTTAACTGTTGCCGGGCTCTCGTCCTCTGAATTCGGGGAGAGCTCACGTCGGATCGACCTCGCTGACCTGCAGTTAGGAATACCATCCTAAAGGACGACACAGAGACAGATCAGAAAACTGAATATTGTGTGTCTTTAGTGTAGCTTATTGTAAATGTATATCATCAGTGTGTAACCTTTACTAATAGCCACTATTTAAAAAGACTGATGAATTAAATCACTTTCCACAAAATATTCAGTCTACATTGTTACATACATGTTAAAAATGTAATATGTGGCTACTTCCTATAATTAGCATGTACATTGATGTGCACACCCACCCACACACACACACACACATATGTGTCAGTGTGTGAAAGTATAGCATATATATGGATAAACATATATGTGTGTGAATGTATTTAATGTACATAAATGTGAGCAGTATCCAGCCTGTTTGTCATATTTCCCCCTTTTTAGGGACCGAGTCCAAAAAGGCAGAGGACTACTGTAAAACAATAGGGTCCTCGTCCTTTGGCCCAAAACTTGCATGATTTTGATGACACAGGTGTGAGCAAGACTGACATGTCTCACCCTGCAGAAAATTCTCATCCTGTCAATCAATCTTTCAAAATAAAAGCACACCACACTTGTAATAAATATCCCTCATTTTTAAAAAGCAAAATGATCTGATCCCGACGGGCCAGAGTGCAAGGTCCTGACCAACGCTGCTTGCAGCTTTAATTTCTATCTGTTTTGGATTTAATGTATTCCCCCTCTTTCTGTTTTTTTGTTTGTTAGCTTGTTTATTTTGTAGATAATGTTAAAAATTGCTCACTCATACAGTGGATTCAATTTGTAATCCAGCAAGGAGGGGAGCAGAATTTAAATTATAAGGGAGGAATAAATAATGTGTTGGCATCAGAGCTACTGCCTCACTTAAACATAATTGCCTCACAGTCAGACAAGTTTTGAAGAGATAATGGCAGCAGATGAGTGGCAGTGTGTGTGTGTGTGTGTGTGTGTGTCTCAACAGTGTTCATTTCAGACTTTACTTACATGCGATGCCTCCTCAGATAAACCATTCGTGAAGGCGGGATCAGAGGAACTGGGAGACTTTAAGTCTGTTTCTGACTGGCTCACATCAGGCACAAACAGCTTCTGTAATAGCGACGGAAAGCCAACATCTTAGAGGAATAATGATGAGAGTGAAACAGCATAATGCGGCTCTGACGGCACTCTCACCTGACCGGGGTAGACGCTGCGAGAGAAGAGCTTGTTCAGCTGGACCAGTTTGTTTGGGGTGATGTTGAACTTGAGTGCGATGCTGTTGAGGGAATCATTAGGTCCCACCTGTAGCAAAACAGAGCAACTCCAGGCTGTAAAATGTGTCCTTAAAGACATTTTTAACGCAGATACCTCAAAATACTACATGACTCAACCACCACCTCTCTGCTAATTAGTCAGCAGCTATTTAGAGGTGTTATCACTGAAGTGTTACTCACAATGAACTCCACTGTCCCTGGCGGCCTCTTCTTCTCCCTCTTTGCCTCTTTACAGCCACCATCTGAGAGAGAAACAGTAAATTAGAAAACGACACCATCCCATCCGGGTGGTACATGGAAATACTGTTTCACACAGTTGAATTGTATTAACACAATGATTCAGACATCAAATGTGTACATCTTATCAAGCAACAGAGAGGAACTTCTAAATATCCTGCAGTTAATTGCCCTGTGATTCAGCACCAGTGGTTGTTTGGCCCCTATTATTATCTAAACTTAAAAACACTCTCCCACACATATTGAAACAGTTATAATAAAACACAGACACGCAATCTGACCCTTGTAGTAGACAAGGTCTGCAGTCAGCATTTTCTTCTTGCCAAAAACACAGAAGCTATTAGCGCACCACTCCCTAACTGCCTCATTACACCGCAGCCTCCTCCATGGAAACAGAGAGCATGACAAAGCATTAGACAGCCAGACTCCAGCTCCGTCCGCACTTTACTCTACTCTGCATCAAAGACGAGACCACTGTCACTTTTATGAACATCGGAGCTGATTCAGTGAACTTGTACGTGGCTGTGAATGGTAATTTACTCTGATGCATTGCAGGCTACTGTCTTTTTAGTAAACACAATGCAGAGAGTTATGTCTTGTTTGACTGGTTACAACACAACATAATTACAAGGGAAAGACAGTGATGTCTTTATTTGAATCATCATTATTACACTGCACAACACGATATTTTATATGATGAGCAACAGGCAACAATAGTGTGGTCTTATTAAAACACAGAGTTTACACAGCTGGCTGACCCACTGCACGCACTGTGTGACAACAGTTAATTATCTGTCAATATGCTGTATTTGGTGATGATGATGATGATGCATGATATAATGAACAAAACACATAATGTAGGATACGCCAAAGACAACATGCAGAACACCAAATTAAAAAAACTGCACATCACCAACAGTTGCTTATATTATGACCATGCCAGTAAGAGAAACCATTTTTGCAGACTGGATTAGATTTAATGGGGCCATAAATACAGTTAGACAATTGTCTCAGTGGCTTGTAATTTAACAAAATAAAAAACATTAATGTTTTGTGCCCTGATTCAGTCTAGATGCACAAGAAAATAACTTTAATCCAAGTGGCAACCTCCGGGGCTGAAAAATGAAGCCAACGGGGAAGTGCCAAAATCTGCAGTTCAGTACCCCAACTTTACAGCAGAAATAAACATGTTTACAGCCTGGTTAAAAAAACAGCTTTGGTCTCTATAGCTAATTTCCCCTTTTCATGACATTTGTACAGGGGTGAATTTTTATATATCTCACTCGTTTAAGTTTTATTAAGGCTTAAAGTTACACATAATTAAGGGAAGTCACAGGTGGGTGCGTCACAGGCCAGATTCACAGATTATAGGCATAGCAGTCCCTATTTCTTTGCGTTTTCAGTTCACGAAAGTTCATTGTAACTTTTTGGTCGCATAAAATAGTCAGCGTTCAGCATTCGGTTGTACTAAACGGCTCTCTAAGGAGTCGGCTGGTCAGTTTTTACAGTAAGTACATTTTGTCTTAATTTTTTAATGGTTTTCGCTAGAGAAAATTAGCATTAGCATTATCAGAGTTAACCATAAACTGTAAATGCACCATGCTAACCATGCTAGCAGCTAGCAGTTAGTGTTGGGGTCAGCTCCACCCTCTCATCCAAATATGGTCACTTCTGGCTCCAAAAATCCAAGATGGCGACAGTCAAAATGCCAAACTTGAGGGTTCAAAATGGGAGTTCACAAACCAATGGGTGACATCATGGTGGCTACGGCCGTTTTTTTGGGTTTTTTTTTTTTTACAGTCTATACTTTATCAGAGGTGTGGCTGACCCTGCTGCTGGGTATGATGCTCTGCTTTTTTAATTTCATTTGTCAGTCACTAGTAATCTCGTTATTCAGAATGCACACGCTGAGATCATCTAGTTAACGATATAATTCGGTCATTAAGATTATTATTGGCTTCTAACAACACATTTCTCGTGTTTTCAAGAGAAATCTACCTTTAAGAGTGAAATTAAAGCCAAAAATGTTGTTATCCTGAATACACTTTGATAGAATATTTAGGCTGAAATTGAAAGCATCATAGTATTTTCCATTGTGATTTAACACCAGCCCACATAAGTTTTGTGCATACAGCAGCAAGAATGTCATCATCAACTGTAAAACAGTACAGGATAGAGGTTATGCAACTTCCTGTTTAACTGCTGAGGTTGCTTCACCAGAAATGGATCCAAAGAAAGAAGACCCATTAGTTGTATATCAGTCAGAGGAGAAAAGTTTAACTGCAACTATTTTGATAATTGATGAGTCATTGCCAAATATTTGATGGTTTGCCACTTTTCTTTGTATTACATTATCAACTGTTGGTTGAACAAAAATTGGTATTTTAAGAAATCACTTTGGGACATTATGATGTTTTTTTTTAATATAAATCAAGAAAATAAGGTTTTTAGTTGCAGTAATATGTTACTTATGCAATTTTAACATATCTGAAGCTAATTAGAGGTTTCAGGCTAGAGTTCCAACATCTCAGAGTCCACCAGTATTTTTCCAAATGGTTTTTTAATGCAACAAAAGAAACCGTTATATATCTTACCTGAGTCTGCAGGTGTCTTTGCTGTTATTCTCTGGAGGTCCGTCTTCTTGTTGGGGTCGGTGTCATTGACATTTGGGATGTCTGGACAGGAGATGATTGCCGGGTTCTGCTCATTCACATTCTTCTCTGATTGGCTCTGCTTGAGCTGTCTCCGCCTCTTCAGCCTGATGAGTTGTCAGAGGACATTTATATTTGTCAACACTCGCTCATTAAGACGGGTAAAGTAAGCACAGGCCTGTAGATCGCCATTTGATCCATTTTGTACTAAGTGACAACTCTCCCAGCGTTGGGATCAATAGAGTATATATGAGCATACAGGCACATGTATACAATTAAACTGTGTTAATGCTTCAGTTATGACGTTTTATGGTAAAGTATTAATTTTTAATTGAATATAATGTAAATTTTTACTAAAGACGCTTCAGAATTTGCATTTGATTGTAAAAGAAATGATAAAGACAGTGTCACCAATTCACATGTATTTCTCAATCCACTGACTCTGCACACAAACACCAGATAGCACGTGCTTGTTTATCGTCTAACACACTGCAGCTGTGACCTTCTGTCCAGGTGCTCCAAGTTAGCACATTGAGCTTGAACTTTTTTCTCCCTTTTCTTTGCTGTGTCAGCAGTAGGTTTCCCTCCTCCCTGTCCTCCCCCTCTTGTTTAATAATTGATAGGTAAGACAATGATGTAATGGTGTATCCAGACCCGGTTGGGGTTCATTAAGGGGGCGGGACGTTGCAGCAAACTGAGCTGAGGTGCCACAGTGCAGTGGACCCACAGGTTAGTGGTGCACTTTAGCATAATGCGTGCTCTATGGGGGAAACACTGAAACCTTAAGTGTGGATGTGAGTATGTTAAGGAAAGGCCAAATTGATTTGTCAAACAAACGCTTTGACTGATAGGGGTAGCGTTGCCCTGCACAACCTAGAATACAGAAAAAACTTAAGAAGAAGTGTCTTAAGTGTTCAAGTGCCTTAATGGAAAAAGGCAAGAGTGGGTCAATAACGCTGCAGACAGATAGAGCTCAGGCCTCTCCCTCAGCCTCAGGTCACTCTCCCACTTCAACTGATGCAGTGCACATCTGTTAGTGAGCTCAGGAATCTGCAGACACATTCTCAACAACACCGTCTGTTTCACTCTGGGGCATTTCTCGGAGTTTCCCGATCATTTTCTCCGCTTCATCGTAACTCATTTCCCCTTCATTTCTTTCCTTCTAACCTTCAGTGTGTAAACAGTGGATCCTTTCATGACAGAGTTACAGAAAGAGAGAAGTAACAAGGGGGAATAAAAATGCTGAACTGGTCTTCCCCTAAAAGATTCGGCTTTATTGTGCCATCGACAAAACAGTGCTGACAACAGTGTGTGCGCTTGAGAAAAAAAAAAGATAAGATCATTATTGGATGCACCACCAAGGTGATTTTAGTGTGGTATTTATTACTGTCAACTAGGTCTGGAACTGAAGATTATTTTCCTTAGCAGTGAATCTGCAGATTATTTTCTCAATTAATGGATTTATCTATATAATGTCAGAAAACAGTGAAAAACAACTATTAGAATCTCACAGAGCCAAAGGTGACGTCTTCAGATGTCTTGTTTTGGCCGACCAACAGTTAAAAACCCAAAGATTATCAGTTTATGCTGACGTACGATAGAGAAAAGCATTAAATCATTACATTAGAGAAGTTGCAATTTTACTTAAAAGCAAAATGACCAAAAGGAGTATTTGATTATCAAAATGGTTTTAGAGTAATTTTTTTGTCGATCAACTAAATCGACTAATGGCTGCAGCTCCACTGTCAGCGGTTTTCATGTTTAATTGTGTTTGATAACTGGATGACAGTGAGTATAATTACACTTTTTTGACATTGTCAAGAGAAAAACAAGAGAAAAACTGAAAACAAGCCTAAACAAACTGATCTAAAGTAAAGACACAAAATGTCTGATTACATAATATTCACTACCTTCGACACAGTAGACACTTTTGGCAGCAGTAACCCTGCCTGTCTGTGGCTCAGTCTGTATCTGATCACTACAACCTCTTCCCTGTTAAATCTTGTAAATCTGCTGCAGAGTACTATCTCAACAGCATGATGCCACCTCCAGCAGGCTTTATGGTGGGGATGGTGTCTTTCAAAAATTCTGGTCTCATCAGACCAGAGATCATTTTCCCACTTTGTTTCAGAGTCTCCTCCGTGTCTTCTAGCAAACACCAGTCGGGATGTCGTGAGTTTTTTTAACAGCCATAAAACTGTGAACGGTAAATCACCAAGGCAACAGTAGCTTCATGTGCAGTGTTTTTCTGTCTCTGCCATGGAGCCCTGCAGCTCCTTAAGAGTTGCCATACACCTGTTAATGGCTTCTCGCACTATTACCCTTCTCCCATAAGTGTTTGTGCACAATGAGCTAATTTATAGCTGTGCCATATTCTTTGCAATCTCTATGCCTGACTGCACTGTATTTACTGTAATTATAATGTCTAGGGACTTTTAAGCAAATCATCTTCAATTTATTATGCGACTTCTAAAAACAACTGGCTGCATCAGTGATTGTTTAAGTGTGTCAAAGTAACAGGAGTGAATACTTTCATACATTTGTCTTTAATTTGTGATTAATTTATTGGGGAGATTTGTTTATACTTTGACATAAAAAGTATTTTCTGTTGATCAGTTGATTACATTTATTGTGATTCATTGTTATAAAAAAAAATAAAAACATGAAAATATCGATGGCGGAGTAATACTTTTATTGGCACTACATGTGTGCGCTTCGCAGTGACCTTTGCTTTATTTGTCAGGAAGCGAGGCAGCATGTGGTGCAAGTAGCAGGAGAGCTACATGTTGCAGCAATAGCTGTGTTGGGAGATAAGGACAATTTTCCTTCCTGACATGTTCACTGTCTGTCCATACAGCTGTCAGTCTTTGGTAGAGGTCTGTATGTGCCCTCTTTATTCATCTCGCACCTTTCCACTGTTATTTAGCTGCTCACTCCCACAGGATTGCACACTACCTTTGCAGGAAAACAGTCCCCAACTCAGCTCAACGCCTGCATCCCACTAAACCTAATGTACTGCCTACCTTATAATTAGAGAGTGACTGAAATGCAATGCAATTACCAAGTCATTCCTTTCCCCAATGTAATATTTCTAACATAAGTCGATCACGTCAACAAAAAACAAGACAAATTGAAGCTTTGCGCTGGGCTGTTAAGCATAGCCTGAACAAGTAAGCTGAGACGTGCCCATTAGGCTTCACTGCGTTATCGCACAACATCCATCACAAGGCCATACTCGACAGATTTAATATTAGCAGCACTCAGGAGGTGACTAAGTGATCATCCATGAATCAACACATTTATCTGGTTATTGGTTGGGTTCATTCAACTGCGATTACCGTGTACCTAGGCAGCCTGATCACCACAAAAGCAATTGGTTGCCTATTTTAAATGATAAAATCTGAAATGATATGTTTGTGCCTGGTGCTATTAGGACTCAGTGCTACATGTATAAACACTTTATAGATAAAATAACCAGACTGGATTGTCTGCTTTTGGCTAATCCACTGCATTAAATGCCAAATGAATAAGAGGTACTTAATCACATTGATGCATGAATCATACACTTTTTTTTTAGTAAAACACCCCTGATCACTGATATGCAACATTGCCCACTGTGAGCAAGATTCAGAGAAATTAACCCATGCTTCAATTTCCAAGAAATTAGATTACTAAGTTAGATAACAGTCTTTTCTCAGGTCCCCCCACCCGAAAAGCTTCAGCTCATTCAAAATGTTGCTGCTGAAGTCCTGACGAAGACCAACAAAACCGAACACATCACACCAGGTCTCAGGTCTCGGCACTAGCTTCCAGTGTGTCAGAGAATATAGTTAAAAGTATGGCTGCTTGTCTATAAATCTGTCCATGTCTTAAATACATCTCTGATTGTCTGTTATCATATAAAGCCTCTCACGTCATCAGGTAAAGGGCTGCTAACTGTTCCCAGAGTGCAAACTAAACATGGAG
Organism: Thunnus thynnus; assembly: GCF_963924715.1. Taxonomy (NCBI): domain Eukaryota; kingdom Metazoa; phylum Chordata; class Actinopteri; order Scombriformes; family Scombridae; genus Thunnus; species Thunnus thynnus. Next base: position 16,426,696 of record NC_089534.1, read on the forward strand.
AATGTGACGCATTTAGCTACTGTGCAAAACAGACCTGCTTGTCCTTGCTCTGACTTTGACCACCTTTAAATCCATGTTAGAAACCTTTATGTTCTTCACTATCTTTGACGGTAATACTCACAAATCTATACCTATTGTGTATTTATGTTCCTGTTCCTAACTTTTTACATTGTATTTTTATTTGCATTTTAACATTTTGTGCTGTTTGTTTTTCTTCAGGTTTTGGAAGCCTTATGTAAAGCATTTTGATTTGCCTTTATGTTTAAAATATGCTATACAAATAAACTTGCCCTGCCTATCATATGCTATTATTCAGAACACTTCTCTCAAGTGTTGTTTAGGCTTTTTAGACACATCCAAGCCAGACTACACACTAGTATACACACCTTAATCATGCTTATCCACTTTCATTATTCACTCAAATCAACACCTGCCAGCAGTCATCAATAAGTCACTCATAACACACTTGGTGTGTGTAGACGTCAGAGAGTGAGGGGGCAGCTCTTTGTTCGTGACCTGCAGATTTTTAGTTAGTGTAAGCACCGTAGCTGTGACAAGCCTCTTTCCACACATTTCAAGCTATCATGTTTCACGATCCAATTTTAAAGTCAACATAATACCGGTCACACATGACCCATATTGTATGAGGCTGTGTCAGAGGGCTGCAGTGCAGAGAAAGGTGACTTAACAGTATGAGTCCATGATTTAAAAAAAAAAAGGTCGGAAAGAATAATTAGTTAATGCACCTTGACGGCAGATTGTCAAAGCACAAAAATGAGCATTCGCTATAATGGAAAAGCACTTTTAACAAGCAATGCACTGAGTAGACCTTCCTCATAAAAAAAAAATTGTTTGGACGTGATCCTTGTGCTGAGAGATATGAGAAGAAATACACATTAAAATAGCCAAAACACTCCTTCCAATAGATAAATATATCTAAAAATATCTGTTGGAAAATCACCTGTTAAACTGACTAGCTCGTGCTAATCATTCACTGAACTGAATGGTAATGGGAAGTGTGCTAATTGAAGCTGTCAGACCAGTTTCTATATTCAAAAAATCATTCAGGAGAAACCAGACACTGTAATTGCTCTGTAATATCAATTCAGGCCAAAAAGTGGGTATCATGGCTCACAATATTAAAAAAAAAAAAAAATGCTATGACAGGATTAGAGTGCAGCTGATAAATCATCTTTGTCAGTATAATATCTAGCAGCTGGGAGTTGCTCGACATCTTCTTGGATCCATATTCTGCATGTGTTTTCATTTAATTTACTGGACATTTTCAGTTTTCTTAAGGACTTTTTCTTATCTGAAATCAGTCTATAATAGAGGGTATCATATGTTGTACGGATTAGAATTTCCTCTGAGGCAATTATGTGATTTAGAGCTTTAATAATAAATCAATCTGACAAGCTCTACATGGTCTATGAAAGCACATAAAGGATGGTCATCAGCTAACAAAATGCTGATTAAAAACAAAGCGATTTGTCGGAGTTCAATATCAGTTCTAAGCATAGAAAAAAATACGAAAATCAAAAGTCATGGTCCCTTACCTGGCAAAATATCCCGGCTTCCTGTCTCTCTTTTCCATCAGGCCAGGGTCCTAGATCTGCATGCAGTCAAGCACACCCATACAAACCATCCACACACAAACACACACCCTCACTCAGTGTGTCTAAACCAGCAGACACAACTTTGTGAAGATCAGGTCTCACGCTGCGCTCTCACACTTCTTCCTTGTCCTGCAGAGGAAAAAGAGGGAAGGGATTAGCTGGTTCACGGTGTGGTGCCTCACTCAACAACACTCACTAGGACTGCAGAAGCCCAGTGACTGATGGTGAAGCCTCATCAGCCTAAGTGGAGGGCAATGAAAGCATCCTATAATATAACCATGTGAGGCCACTCAGCTGACAATGGCTGACCAACAGGATGGAAAATGCACCATTCTGCTGCAGAGGAAAGACACATCTGCTCATAATTAATGCTGCTCTAGTAAATATGTGTTAATTATGTAATGATGCTCTATAAAAACAGTGCAGTCTAACGTTAGTAACATCATATAGGGAAAACATCTGATGTAAACACTCAGACCATCATGGCTACACTACCAGCTAGCTGTAACATCCCTGGATTAAGGGAAACGAAACAATCAATTACACGCATGTCGCACACCCTGAAGAACAGAAATTAGGGAGCCGTGGTTAATCCACATGTGGAGTGAAGGTGTTACATAACAGGTAAATGGCTCACCAGCACACAGGAAAGCCTCAAATAAGGCAACGTTACCCCCACCTAGCTACATTCTTCAGTTTTCAGCAGCTTGCTCTGTGGGAACTCCTCCATAAATCGGAGCACAACACAGCTTTCAGCCTCTCGGTGAGGTGCAGCGGTAGAGCCGACAGATATAATGTTAAACTCGCCTTGTGCTACCGTCAGGTCGAAGCAAACACAGGGACCAAGGTCCAGTCTCCCAGCTGACGCTAACGATGCTAGCTAGCCACTTTGTTTACAAGACAATAGCAACCTGGTGGATATGGTAAGGAAATCTCATTAGCGCCTTCTTTTAAAATAAGCTATTTCAGCTGCCTGCAGTCGGGCCTGACGCCAACGCCAAACGCTAATGTGCAACGACGCATTTCTACGCTAAATCTGACATAAAAACAGGTAGCTTAGATAAATTTTGGCCACATAACGTTACCTTGCGTGCATCCTCAGCCAGCTACTGTTAACATGAAAATGAAGCCTCCCTTTACTACGCCCTCTGGTGTCATGTGCACTGTAAAAACACAAATGAGCTCACCACTAGCTTACCTATGAGATAAACATGTAGCCACATTACGCAAGCTTACGTTAGCTTGGTTTGAGATTTGATTGTTGGTCGACATGATGCCGCATAGTGTAGTAACTAATAATACAAATACAAGTAAATGCAGCAACACTTCTGTAATATATTATAAAAGACCTTGACACTCACACTATCTTCAGCCTTCCCTGGTGGTCTAGTGGTTAGGATTCGGCGCTCTCACCGCCGCGGCCCGGGTTCGATTCCCGGTCAGGGAACTACCTTTTTCCCTCCCTCTCACTGTAACCCATCCACTTGCCCTGGCGCAGTTAACCTGACCGAACAACAGACAGGTTAAATATTAATACGCCGACAGCGACCTCACCTCAAGTGCCCGCCGTGTGACAACCAACCATATGGCACCTCGCAGGTAGATTACTATGAACGTTTTCGCTTTCGTTTCTACAATGTTCCTCGTGTTTCACCTTGTTCCTCTTCGTTCAACATTGTTTTAATTTACAGTTGCGGCCTAAAGGTTTGCTATTCTTGTAGGGGAAATGTGGTATATTATGTCTGTCTTGGAATTATAATTATTTCTGCAGCTGTTTTTTTTTCTGTACAGGATGTACACATCACATATTTTCAGTGGGTTATGGTCAGGTCTTTGGGAAGGCCATTTCAAAATCATAATTTTAGCTTGATGTTGCCACCCTATAATAGCTACTTTTGATATTTGTTTAGGGTCACTGTCCTGTTGAACCACACAGAGATTGGACTTTGTAGCCGATGGTTTGATGTTGTCCTGAAGGATTCTGAGGTAATCTTTCTTCTTCATACTCCACTTTTCTGCAGTGAACCAGTTACACTGGCAGCAAAAACACCCAGAGCATGAAATGCCTGACAGAAGGCACAGTGTTCTAAGGGCTGAATGCTTCATCTTTTCCAAACCCACTTATTCTTATTGTGGCCAAATAACTCCATCTTTGTTACATCTGACCTCAAAACTCTCCTCCAGAAGTCTTCAAGGCACCAACAAGTTACAGACTGTAGTAAACCATAAGCACTGATAGGATGTAAGGGGCAATCAAAGTTAAATGACATTTTAGAACTTTCTATCCCCTAAATTGGCATTGTAGCTGCTGTGTGTATATTTATGACCCATCACATTTTGTCATATTTTCAGAGGACTGACAAAAAAATTGTAAAAGAAACAAAACTCACTTGTTTTGTGACAAAGAAGATAATTTCTCAATCATTCTGTCACAGAGAAAGAGAAATAATTGAAATGACCATTACATAAGTGTCCCTCACTCTTCATTTGACCACATTTGTACAATATGTCTGGTAAAAATTAAACTTTTTCATGTTGTCAAATATCAAATAAGCTTTATTTTCATGAATGTTGATGCCATATTATTGTTCAGGCTAAATTACATATTATTAAACTCATTACATTTTCATTTAAACAACCCCAATAAATTAATAAATGGATAATCACAAGAAGACAAAATAGGTACAATCTTTTAGTACATACAGTTAATTAAGCAGAAAATTATATAACAAAACAGGAGTCTAATGTGTTTTCTCTTGTTGTGGCGTGCAGATACATTTTGGGAGTCATGCTGATTTGCTGATATCCCAACATGTAGGTAAGTTTCCCTTGTTTGTCTTATAGGGGATTTCTGGAAACATGATAGCACCATTGTTCTCCGACATCAGTATAATTATGCATTTAGGAAGGAAGAGAAGCTCATTGACTTGTAGCTTTGTTTGCTACACTAAGAAAGGTTTTGTCAGCCATAGCCTGTTGCTGCTAATGGTGCAAAGACATAGAATACTGTGCAGTACCAGTCAAAAGTTTCTAACCACCTTCCCAATCTCTTGAATGAGAAAGTGTGTCCAAACTTTTGACTTCTACTGTATAAGAAATACATGTTTCATGACTTTGCAACCTCCTGAGCCCCTCAGGAGCTCCTTCTGTGTCACTAGGTGGCGACATTTCACAACAAATTGTAAAACTAATAGGTTTGCAAATTGTGGAAGAGGGTATATTGTATTAGATATACAGAACAGTCCATACATAAAGGATACTGCACATTAAAACAGTGTCCATCATGAGAATTACGTAATATCTTTATGTTTTTTTTTAAATTTCCTTTACAAGTTAAAGAAAAGCACCAACAAACGACAGTCAAAACTGTCTCTCTGATGAGTCCTTGTCACTGCAGCATTTCACACTGAGTAAAGGTTAATGAGGGAAAGACTATTAAGTGTCTTTAACATTTATATTGTAGCATTTCTCCAGTTTATAACATTTATAACAGTTTGTAACATCGGCTTGGATGTTATTGAATGTAAAAAATGTAATGCAGTAACTGTTTTCTAGGCCTATTTGAACTGAAGCTGTTTGAGATAGTAGCGCAATGAGGCAGAGATAATGGTGTTTGTGGAACTTGGGTCTCTTGGAGAGCCCCTCTAAGGTGGGGAAAGACAGAGACGCCGGCAGCGGGCCCTCTGATTGGGCAACGCAGAAGTTAACCAGTTCCTGGCTGGCTATGTATCTTGGCATTTATTTTGACAGGCGCTATCATTGTGAGAGAGGAGATAAGTTGTCTTAGGGATCGCCATGGCGCCGGTGTGTCCCTCCTCCGGCCTGTTCAGACTCTCATCAAGCGCTCCACGCCCCCCCCCCCCCCCCCCTCCTCCTCCTCCTCCCCGCCCTGTTTGGAGCAAAGGATTGTGGGGGGACTGTTTGGTTGGGAGTGGGGTTTGTGTTGGCAGGGACCCCGTGGCTCTGGGTATCATCGTCCCCCTTCATGACCATCAAAATATCCATGTGACTCAGCAGCAGGACAGCCATGACCTCCTCTCGAATGTCACCATCCACTGTTTTCTACCGGTTTTGAATGAAAGTTTTTCCTTTATTTTCTGCTTTTCCATTTTGGAAGCACAAATATTTCTTATAATGCATAAACAGAGAAAAGAAAATCATGTTTTGTTGGCCCGAAAAGCACAGTTTGACTGAATTTCAAGCACTCAAAAAAGTCATGGATGAGCTCTACTAACCTTTTGACTCTTTTCTATGTAATGTTTTCAAGATGTGGCTCTCAGCGCTATAATAATAGTCTAAGTCCATCAAACCTATAGTGTCTCTGGTCTCCCTGTCATATAAGATCTGTGTGGAGCTAGTCTTATTTCAGACTCTGATATTAGAGTTTTTATGGCACTGTCCCGTCAGGGCCCACAAACAGCTTGGTAGCATTAGATTGTCTGTTTCTTGTGTTAATATTACTGCTACAGTGGTATTCAGTTTGAGTTCAAAGTTATACACACACACAGAAACACACACAGGAATTTATGTTGCAGACGCTGAGCAGAAGAGCAGAAGAACAAAAGAAAAGATGACGCGCATTTTCAGGACTTTGTGTGTCTCTGAGAATGAATATGTGCCAACCACTAGTAAAACATTCAGTACATAATTAATAATAAATTGCTTTTTATGATTACATTTCAACTTTGAGGTTTGAGCGAGAGATTAAACAGACAGAGCATCAATAACAGCAGCTCAAATTTCTCATTTGGTTCATTGCCTTGTTTTGTTAAGTCAGTGCAAATAAAGCTGATATCTCGCATATATCTTTTTAAACTGTTGTACTCACAAAGATCTGACCCAGGACAGGCCTTGAAGAGATTTAAAATCATTTCGCTCAGACGTCATGCACTTCTGGCTTAGACTACAACCGCTGATAACGTCAAGTACACTGTGGCAGCAAGAAGCTGCAAAACCTAAACACTGAAAACAGATATGTCACACAAATAATAATTGATTGGAAATATGAGGCTCGTAATTCATTCTAATGATCCAAACCTGCTAAAGATATGGAGACTATATTTGAGAAAAATCACCCATAAGACAGTTGTTTTATCTCTTTGTTTACAAGAAGCCATAACAATGCTGACAGATGTTGTGCAACAAACCAATTAGGACAAGGAATCTTTGAGAGAGTATTGATATTAATAGAGCTAATGACAGCGACTGCTTAAATAAATTCACATCAGGATTGAGAGCAACACTTATAACCTGCAACAGCTATCAGCTCTGACAGATTTACAAGCTTTTGCATCAAAGGCACAGAATAGGTAGAAAGGTCGATTTTCGTTCAGAAGGTCACTGAAACAAAAAACGATGAATCTCTCATAAATGTTTTGTTACCTTTTCCATATGTGAAATGATTTAACTTATTTTCTGATCTTTATGTTTGGCTTGTTCCACCTTTATGTTTCATTGATATTGGTTGATTTTCAATTGTTGTTTTGTTTTTTTATTGTTGCTGTTTGGTGTCATTTTGTGTAAGCTAATGGAGACCCAAATTAAGCGTAAGGAAGAAATGTTAGAGCTGAAGATAAGCAGATACATAAGTAAGATTAAATCAGTAAAGGCTAAATGAATTAATGAATTATAACTCAAAATGGACTAATGTGGATTTACTGCAAATGCCTGGCAGGGCGCAGTGACCTCAACACATTTATACATGACACATACATACATGCTCAGTTGCTAAGTGTTTATTAAGTGGAGATTTACACACTTGATAAAAATGAGTGACACCACACAAACTATTAATTATGTAGAGATTAGTTGTTACTAAATATTTACTCCCACTAGCTGAACTTAACTGACTTAACTGAGCCAGCTGACAAAGCTAACGTTAGCTTGCTAATATATTTCCCATTAAACATGGAGAGTAAAACGGGTAAAGGGATATGTTCGACACATCTGACGTGATAAAATGCTGTTTAATTACAATATTTTTTTAATTCATCAAAACAATACAATATACATCAACTTAGAAAAAAGTTATGCCAAAAAAGTTACAAGATCAAGTCACATCTTTGCTAACGTTAGGTTAGCATAATCATTTCTTCATTCTAAACTGCATCAATATTACTAACTCTGAAACACATATTAAACATATATTGTGTATGCACCTATGAATAAATAAATAAATATAGATAAAATACAGCCATGTCTACATTTACAAAGGCAGTAAAGTTTAATATATCACCTTAAAGCTGTCATTTTGGAAGCTACAGCTTGAGTGACTTCATATTTAATTACAGTACATAGTTTATTGCTTTTGACAGTGCTACAAATGTTTGCTATCACCTGATTTACACATTACTAAAGTCTTAACTAGCTAACACATCCCTTAAACCTGCATTAACTGATTTTTTTGGCTGCTTGGGGGTAGCAAAAACAAGCTGCGAGCACAACACAGACAAATCATAACCTTTCAAGTTGATATGTTAAACTTGTTAGCAAACATTTGCTTATTTAAACATCCAGCAGTTACGGAGCAACATTATCATTCATTTGGAGTTGTGTTTCTGTCTACCTTGTGAATACAAGTCCAATATTCACTCTCCATTAGCTCTGTTTTTGCTCTCTATCAACTCCCGAGGGAAATATCTGGCTCTTTAGCTGTGAAATGCTCCAGTACAGCACGTACCAGTCAAAAGCTTCGGTTTCCAGTCCTTTAAGGTAATGGGAAGGTGTGTCCAAACTTCTGACTGGTGCTTTATGGTCACCAGCTAGCTGCTAACTGTCTCTGTTTGCTGTCTGGTGCTGAGCAGGGGGTGTACAGTGAGTATTTAGAGCATTTTCTTTTAAAACAGCTGTCTGCTGCAGCCAAAAATGACGCTATGCGAGCGGTAAGAGTGAATCAGTACAGTAAAATTGCAGCTGGGCAGATAAACAATGAGGAAAGCTGGGTGTCGGGTGATAATTTTCTGTAGGTTCATTGCTACGAGTGATGCCTCTGGGTGATGGCCACAATGTCATTTGATAAATTGTTATTATAAAAAATATCAATTATAGCTGCTCTAAGTTTTATTGCCACAACCCATTTTAGTGCATCACGTTTGAAACTATGCAGAGCTGCTAGAAGGACCTCACACACAAACTTGAAAATTGATTTATAAATAGATGGTGCAATCTAATCCTGGTCAGAGTGGTCTGTGGTTGGCTGAAGGAGCAGGAATTTTGTACAGTTTTTTTTATTTTAAACTTGTTTGTTATGTATCACATGCTGCAAAGATGTGTATTGAATTATATAGTCCAAGGGCAGTAGTACTATGTGCTTGCAAGATGAAGATTTGTGCCACTCCCTTGGTGGTCTAGGAGAGTCCAGACTGACTGAAAGACCACCTTCTAGGTTACCATGAGGTTAATGACCCCCGGCACTCACACTCACACACACACACACACACAGGCCCGTTTACAGAGATAGACAGGGGAATGAAAGTGATGGAGACACGGCTTGAAACAGCTCTATACTGTATACCATCCTGTGCCACTACACCCACTGTCAATCTGCCAAGCCAGCAGAGGCACTGCAGCACATGACCTTTGACCCAGGAACTGAACAGCAGGCAAAAGGTTATCAGTCAGGGTTTTAGTTCTTAAACCTAAATGCTCAAGACAGTGCAGGAGCCACACCTCGAGGAAGGAGCAGACGGCGCTGGAAACCTGAAGGCAAAGATGGATATAAGCAGAATATCACACTCTCAAAAACACACACACACTCCCTCTCTCATCTCATCAGCGTTTTTGATCACATGACCGTGGTAGGGGAGCAAACAGTGCATGGTTGTTTACCCTGCTTATCAGTGGTGTTGTAACAAGTAGAGGAACACACAGGCTGACCTCAACAGACGCACACACACACACACATGCACACACACATGCTAAGAAACCTCACTTCAGGCAAATGCAAAAAGGTTCTTAAAAATCTAAAAGTAGAGAGATGTGTTCCCAAACAATTTTCTGGCTTTTGATAACCTCACTTGACATAGTGTAGTTCACGCTAGCAGAGGTCTATATCCTAACACTTAGGGAGACCATGACAATGAGTAGAGATGAACTATTATCTACCATTACTAATAAATCTCTCAGGGAGCTCCTTAACTCTCCTCTGATCTCATCTGCCATAAAAAGAGGCTTGCCGTTGTACAGTAACGATCACTTTTCAGAAGAAAAAGTCCAGTCTCTGCACTACCCATAGATACAACTATGAGCCCCAGCAAACACTGGCCAATAAATAACAGCTATAAATTCCTATATGAATTATGACTGTGCCTTCCCATTTATCATTGCGAGATAAGTCAACTTTTCTTGTACTGTAAAGGTAGTATTCCTTTGAGAGGCAAAAGATATAAGGGCCATGTTAAAGGTAACTTGAGTGTGTGCTTACTGTGTCTGGAGTGTCTACATGTGTACGCCTTTTGATGTGTGTGTCCTTGTGTGTATGTGTCTGCGTGCGCTCATACATACACTCCCACTCTCACACTCAGACTCTGGTTAGTCCAAGCCAGCGCCACATCAGTCCATCATCACAGATATGGCTCGTGGTTAGATAGCAGGTCTGGCGGCGCACAAGACATTTTGTCCACTCTGTCATGTTTACTTATAATGATAAGCTTTGATGGATTCCCCGTAAGCTATAGACGCCACGGCGCACACACACACACACACGCGCGCTCACCAGTTCACACATGCACGCTTGTGCACACACTTAACACACATGCACATATAAAAAAATTGTAAAAAGTAGTTAAACTTATGTGGAGAAAAGCAATGTTTGACAAAGTGCAGTGCAGGCGCCAATACAAATTCCAAATATCAGAAAAATAGGCAAATTAAAACTACACTTGAGTATTCATCTTTAACAGCAAACATACACACAGACAAATCAAACTTTCCAAGAAGCTAAAAGTTAGAAGTTATATTTAGAAGACTGTTCGAGGTTTTGTGGACATGAGAGAACAAGCCATCAAGTGAAAGGGAGTAGATGTGTTAAGACATGGATCCCTTGAGTCGTTTTAAAAATTAATTTGTACACAAAGCAGGTCCATTTTACAGTAAAAGCTCAAATGTTTCCACTCTAAAGATCAAAACAGCTTGCGGTTGAAAATCTCTCGGCCTCACTAGTGTTAAACTTAAAGAAAAAAAGCCACTGCATATTCCCCAGTTGGTTCAGTCTGAATCAAAAGCTGTCTTTGTCAGGCTTGATTTTACATTGGTTGGCCTGGTCAGTGTTTCCACTGGGTCGGTTTACTTTAGCCTGGCATTCGGCCAGACCACTGACTGGGCCCACCACAACTCCTCTGGACCAATTAAAAAGACTAATGAGGCTCGCTCTTATCATGTCACTCAGAGGGCAGAGAGCGGGGCACAGAGACAGACAGCATGGCAGACTACCAAGTGAGGATACGCTGGTGGATGATGTTCATGGACTGCCGAGGTGGTGTGGACAAAAAAATGCTGTCTGCTGTGGAGACCGATGACTTGATAATTACATGCAAAATACCCCCCAACATCGCTCTTTGTTTTTAATTGGTTAATCCTCTGCACTGCATGTAATATACTGAATAGCACATATATTTCTAAGCTCAAACACGTCTTCTGATATGCACATGCAGTAGGTTATGCACATATAGAAAAACGTGTATCTGTAACATCACCTATAGGTTTCTAAAGGGATGTTTTGCAGCAGTTTACCGTTCAGTTATTTTATATCTTTTATTTATCTTTAGTGAAGAAGAATCCAAATTTTGGGAATTTGGGAGCCAAGGTGGACCTGTGGCTGTATGATGAAAAACCTGTCAATTAAGCAAACATGCCCAAACAAACCTATTATTAAGTGTAATATTTACTATAATATCCCCTTAATGCAACAACATTGCATAAGTTGATTAAGAAATCTTACCACAAGGTCAATTTAGTAGCTGATCTGGAGTTTTTCAATGGATGAGAAGTCATTAAAGTTCTCAGAAAAATTAAAAAACAGAAACAACTTAGGAAGCTCCATGTGCTGGGGGAGATTGTGTGATATGACTGAAAGCTCCAGAACAGATACTAAATGGACCTTGTGGTGAGACTATTTTGTCAACAACTGTTTTCATGGTCAAGAATAAACTTTAAATCTAAAATATTTTTTTAAATTACCAGCAAGAAACACAACAGAATAAGTGAAATTGGTTTATGTATTTTTGAATTGAAATTGGATTTTTTTTTTTTACACATTTGAAATCATTTTGGCTCCAGCACATAAAACAACAAGTTGAATTTCTTTTTCTTTAGACACATGCATTGATTAATATTCAGTTTGGGTATTTTCTACTGGATACAATCAAAAAAATATTACAAAATTCTAGTTGTTTATTTATTTTGAATCCATTGGACATTCACAGTCCAACCTGCAAACTGCTGCCAAAGAATTACTGTGTCAGTATGAAGTTGCATCTTATTCCTTTTCCCATGAATCAAAATATTTTAAGATTGCACTCAAGTTCACCTTTTGTTTTCTTCCCCTTTCTCACCCACTCACCTCCACTCCCACTCTCTCACTTATTCTATAGTTATTTACACCCAAGGACACTGCAGCCACTGGTGAAATTTAGGGAGTGTGCGTCTGACAAAGAGAGTGAGAGAAAATGACAGCGAGAGTTGGAGGAGAACTCAGAAACAACGGCCTCCTTCTTCTGCTGTTTCTTACTCTATGTCTCAACCCCCTCCTCTCGCTCTGTCAAGGCCACTCTTTTCTTCCTCCTACTTGCTCGGCGGAGAAGAGGTCAGAGTGAGAAAGAGCAACAGACAAAGACACACACACACACGTACACACACACACACACAAAAGCACAAATCTCAGACTGACCGACCGCAAACGTTACAAATCTTCTTCGCCTTATCGAGGACAACACACTGATAAGTGTGTCTCCACTCCCCATCCGACAGATCCATCTCCGAAAACATCAGAGACACACGTAGGAAGATGTGGAAATATACGTGTGTGTAACTGGCAGATTGATGGTTCGATTCACTCCCGTTACTGTAAATGAGTCAAACCAGACCTAAATAGCTGAGGAGAGTTTGAGCCGGGAGGTTTCGGTGCATTTACTGATGTTGAGGGATGATAATTAACAAGGTTTAGATGACATGAGTTGTGTGTGTGTGTGTCAGTGAGTGTGTGTTTGTACGTTTCTGGGGAGTGCTGCACCTGCAACTAATGATGTGAAACTCGCCAACTTCATCTGCTGCAGCCCTCCATGCTGCGCTCACTCCCCACAAATCAAACTTGCACCTGGTGACCCAATCCCAACACACATACACACACTCACACACACCTTTTACACATTTTCTGGCATTGCATTGACAATTGCCATCCCACCACCTGAGGCTAAGTGCCTCCTTAACCTAGTCTGAGGCGATTAATTCCCTGATTTTTTTTCCCCCCGGTGAATTTATGTCTCGTGGACTAACACCAACTCTGACATCACAATCTGTCAACTACAACTGTCTTTTTATGAAGATACATGGGGTGAGTGTCACAAAAAAGTAACCTCAGCTTTATCATCAACCTAAATAACAGTTCCCTTATCAGGATAATAACTGATATACAGTTTTATCAGGCGTCTTGGGGTATTGTTTTTCTAAAAGTAAGATTGAAAACATGTTAAGTGATTCCCTGAACTTGTGCACTTTATGTTTGTTGAGTGGAAGTCATTTACTGGTGAAATATTGTGACAAAAATGATGGGAATTACAGTAATGTTGCTACCTTGGGACAAGTGAGGGAAAAAAAAACTATTTTTATAGAAGTTGATGAGAAGATCCTTCCATTGAGATGTTCGCCAGTTGGGAATTTTGATAAGAAACAGCTCATTAACTGCAGAATTTATATCCGCTGTGGATGAGAGCCTTGAGTTTACATTATAGAGGCTTGTAGAGACCACAGAGTCTTTAAAAGTGAAAAATAGTTACAAAATCTGCATCTTTAGAGATGTCGAAAGATGTATAAGAACATTTGCCCCCAAAAGGTTTATTAGTCAATCAGTGTGTGTCATACAATTATGAATTGAATTGTACATCCTCACCTCTGTGTGTGTTTTTGTGTGTGTGTGTGTGTGTGTGTGCATGTGCGTGCGTGTGCTCGTGGTGGACGTGCAGGGCCACCGGGTCGAGGTGGGCTGGGTCCGCGGTTCCCACAGCCTGTGCGGAGGCAGCCTCTGCCACGCTATCAGCCTCCGTCTCCGGCCCCCCAGCACCAGCGGGCCCCCCTGACGTCAGCCCTGTCCTGATAACGGGGTCCGCTGTAGGCTGTAGAGGAGAAGGGGAAGAGGGGTGGGGGTGGTGGTGGGGGGGGGGGCTGCAGATGGAGGGATGAGGTGGAAGGAGAGCGGCCAGCAGGGAGGGAGGAGAGGGAGGGATTGGGGTTACACTAACAGAGCCAGCGGTGGATAAGACCCTCAGACAGATAAGACAGAGCAGAGTGTGGAGCCTCTTTTGTTTTCCACTGCTCCTCCTGTCTGGTGGCATCTCCCTTCTCCTCCTCCTCCTCCTCCTCTCTGACATTCCCTCTCTTGTCTTTCTACTTTCAATTTAACCATTCTCCGCCACCCCTCCTCTCTCTCTCTCTCTCTTTGTCCAAACAGAAATATTCCCGCTGTTATCGGTCATGTGCGCTACGACATCCCCTGGATTGAGGCACCTTTTCTCCTCTCGCTTCCTCATTGTGTTTTTGTTTTTCCTCTTACAGCGTATAGAAAAAGGGATGAGACAGCCTTTGACGGACAGCAGGAGCAGAGTTTTGACACTGAGGAAAAGTTCAGCCGCTCTCTTTCTCTCTTCATCACATGCAGCATCTTCTTACACTCTTCAACCCTCTCTGCTTAAACTCTGCGTGACCTCCGCGTAGACACCAGAATCCATTGTTTTGATGATGTCACCTCACCTTTACCTAACCTAAATCTTACCTCCAACTTGCCCCTCCACATGCAAACAAACAGCTTTCCCTCGGCCTGCCGCATCACACTGCAACTAAGCCCCATGTATTAGTCTATTAAACACTGGCTTTGCATTTGTGTGTGTGTGTGTGTGTGTGTGTGTATGTATGTGTGTGTGTTACCTATTTGCTCTTCAGGCCTTCGCTTGCAAGCGGACTTTGGCCACTGCTTATCACAGGGAGAGGTCCTGGGATCCCTGAGTCTTGGCTGCTAAAAATACACTCGCAATAGCTCACATACACACACAAATATGCACACACACACACACTCTCGGTATCATGGAGCACCTCATTATGAGTGTATGAGTGTCAGTCAGATATAAGGCCAGTATGACTGCTCAGGGGTGGATTCAAACGAGTCACTCACAGCTAACTGCATTAGGATTATTCTCAATTTTATAGCTTGTGTTTGAGTAAGCAACACCCAGTAGTGGAATTTCAAATATTAGCATATAAGCGTCAAAGAAATATTCAAACGTTTGTGCGAGCGAGTTGTTTAAGTAGCTTTCCAAACAGTGGATACCCTCGGAACAAAAGGGGTTTTGATAATTTGATTCTTATCGTCTGTAATTGAGTGTCGTTGCGATGTGTTTGCGCTGCTCTTCAAACAGTGCGAACCCAGAGTCCAATTCAGCACTTGAGCCCGTCACATATGAGAAACTGCAACTGAGGAGTTAATAATTTATTCAAAAACACACTCCTGGTTAATGATGTGTGTGTGTGTGTGTGTGTGTGTGTGTGTGTGTGTGTGTCAGAAAGAGAGAGAAATGATGATGATGTGTGCTTCTGAGGCCGAGGTGTCTTGCTGGGAGATTTTGTGTCTCCCCCGGTGTGACTCTGTGACCTTACCTGGTCAAACACACTTAATCCACAAGCATAACATAAAGACCTTAGAATAACACACACACACACACACACACACACACACACACACACACACATTTACAAGTGCCTGATCTCACAAGAAAGTCATAATTTATTTATCGGAAAATAAATGCTGTATTTGAGAAACTTTGTGCCCTTTTTCTTTACATTAAAGTAAATTGAACCAAAATGACTTAATAATTCACCTGAAGAAAATATTTTATAATACCAACCCTTAATAGAATAGTTTGACATCTCGCACATTTCACTGTGTCCATCCAGCCGGGGCTAGCTGGTGGCAAAAAACTAGTTCCCTGAACTCCCCATAAAACCACAACTTGATGGTTTTAGATTTTGGGACATTTTTACGTGTTTGTGTACAGATTTAACAAATGAGATAATGTAATTGAGTTAATAAGTTGAGCTTTAGAGATGTTGGTAGGTGTATTTTTTATTTTTGGGCAGTGCAAAGTGAGCTGTTTTCCTGTTTCCAGTCTTCAATGCCAAATTAAATTATCATCTAAGTCTGTATTTCTCCAAATGTCAAATTATTCCTTTAACTCTCCCAAAACCTGAGCTAAATCTGAACTAAATATGTGTGGTGGCAGGTTCACCGTTATTTGACGTAACAGAACTGGGACTTTTTGACTATTTGACATGAAAATGTTGATGTTTTTGCAGGACATAGGCTATAAAGTATAAACTGGAGTTACTGTAATTACTATGATAATATAAACAAACACACAGCCTATCAAATTACTGTAATTGATGAAGAAAGTGTTGAGCTTTTAACATGACAATGAGAGCAACATAAACACTGGTAGAGGTGTAACTAATGAAATCATAAGTGCAAAGTTTTACTTGAAGTTTTTTAAAAACATTCAGTGAAGTTAGAGACTTACAAAAGTCTTTAAAGGTTGATCAATGATCAATTATCAAACCAGAAAAGTGAATGAAGTAACAAAAAGCACAAAAAAAAAAGTCAAGTGATCACACAAAGGTCATTATGAGCCCATCTGACACACAATGAGTTCATATTGATTAGCACTGTTTCATCACTATCATTATCAATATCACATGAGTGGATCAATGATGATCAATCTGATCAGATAAAACAAGAAAAACAGGTGAGCTCAGCAGGAACAGATGCAGAGAGGATGAAAGGCCTTTTGTAAAAAAGAAGAATACTTTCTGCTTACTTTGCAAAACAGCATGCCAATGAGGAATACCAAGCAGTACGACTGAGTGACGTGTGTTTGTGTATGTGTGTGTGTGTGTGTGTGTGTGTGTGTGTCCCATATCGACAGGGTACTCTGCCTCCTGCGCTTTCCTGCCTCACCATTTGAAGTCTTCTTCCTGGAGCCATGAGTCTCAGTGTGTGTGTGTGTGCGCTTGTGTGTGGAAGGAAGAAGGGCCAAAGTAAGTCCCCGACCCCCAAATGATTGAGTCTCTGCCCCAGCCAAGACGGGGACAGTTTTCCTGGTGCCTGGTTCAGACACACACACACACACACACACACGCACACACACACGCACACAGTCTGCCGCTGTCTGCCACATACCAGCATCTCTATCTTGTCCCTCACCCAACACCTTCTCATTCATACACACTGACAGCACAAACACACAAAGAGAGCGCACACGGTTGCAAAGAATCGTGGCTTTTATATGTGTATTCACACACACACACACACACACACACACACACAGTTTGTGGGCTCTGGCCTCTGTCACTGTCAGTGATACAGCCTGGCATGTACAAACACACAAATCAAAACACACACTGTGCTGTACTGTACAATTACAGAAAAGAGGGTGAACTTTGCTTGAATGTTTGGTATTTCTGTAGTTTTCTCACCCTATATTTAGTCAGATTAGACGGCAGGGTGAGAATTAGAAGAATGAGACCAAAGTTTGTTTTTTTATGCTGAATACTGAAAAACTAACTGATTATCTTGCTCATTATCTTGTTCTCGTACAACATGCGAAGGGAACATAAAATATCTGCAAGCAAACAAGATGTAATGCAGATGAACTTCTATACGTTGAGTGGAACCATAAAAGCATGAATCACCTCTGACTTTGCTGCTTCCTTATGCGGTCGCAGGATAACAGACCCACGCCCTAATATTATTAGCCAGCAATTGGTGGTTGTATTATCAGCCTGCAGTTACACATTGATGACAGTTCCCCATTTCTATTGAGGGAATATTGCTCTATTTGCCTTGACTTTAACAAGAGAGGGTGGAGGACATAGAATCAATACCGTACAGCCTACCAAGTGTAACAGAAATAAAGACTCAGCTGCAGATATAGAAAAATAGATAGATAGATAGATAGATAGATAGATAGATAGATAGATAGATAGATAGACAGGTGTAATTAACTCCATTGATGGTAGTTGCATTCATGTGCATGAAATACCTTTTAATCTCCAATAACTGACCATTAAAAGATCCCTTCATAATGCACTTGATGGGGTACAAAATCCACAGTCCTCCTTCTGTGCAAAAATATATTTAAAAGTTTATTTGAAGATAATATGAAGCTTCAGTTGTCCAAATTAGTCAAATCACATCATTATCTTTCAAAGTTATTATCCACTGCAGCTGAACAGGAAAACAGTATCTGTCAAGACACAGAGGATTTTTTTTTTTTTTTTTTTTTTTTACTAAAAAGACTAACTGTGGAAGATATCAACTTTATTTTTCTAACTCAGACAGCCTAAGCCTCATATTATCTTCAGATAAACATTTAAATACTTTTTTGCTCAAAAGGAGGACTGTGGATTTTATCCCCCATCATTAACATTGTAAGTGCTTTATGAAGGCATCTGCTAATGGTCAGTATGAACAGGAGGAATGATTACAGCAAGAAAAACATGCTGCAGTGTTCATTTGGGCTCCTGGCTGTTTTAAGAAAGACTTGAAAAATTGTGAACCAGCCCTTTACTGTCATTAGTTTCACCTGTGTGTGTGTGTATACTGTATCAGCCAGGAGAAAAGTCTAGTTAGTGTCAAAGTATAAAATTCATTAATAAGCCTTTTTTCACAGAAGGCATTTTGACATGAAACAGTAGGAAACAAACAGGTATAAATAATAAAACTAATAATGGCTGAATTCCATTTAGCAGCTCCAGTTTCAGAGTCCTGGTATCACTGGCTCACTGTCACACTGTCATGACTTACTGAGACACTTGTGTACATCAGAGCCATCGTTAATGTTAATTCTGTCTTGTTTGCATTGATTTGCATCACAACAAACTGGTCAATTTGAAAACTGAATGAATAGTCTGTCATTATCAGGCTGTTGTAGCCTACATGCATAAAAAAATGTCTTTTTATGGATAAAAAGTTCAACGAGTTCCATCTGTCAGGCTACTGTACATTAAGCACACACACACACACACACACACACACACACACACACACACACACACACACACACACAGACACACACACACACACACACACACACTGGGGATTGGCAGCCTGTGCAGAGTCACATAATTCAGTGAGAGGCTGTCAGTGGGAAGTGGCTGCACAATGAAATGGCCTGGTGTGTTTACGTTGACTGGTGTCGATGACAGGTATAAATCTGTCCTCATGAGGACAACAACCGCCGGAGACTTCCGACTCAAGCGTCCAGCACTATTCTTCATATTTGTCATACGAAGGGGCGGGAAAACAGCTTAATGTTGCTTAGAAGACATGAAACCCTCTAAGTTCAACTTAATATGGAGGTCAAGACGTCATGTAATAGGAAACGGAGACAAATCGATGGCCTGTGGGACCCTGAAGGCCACACGTAGGCTGATATTTATTTGTAGCTTTAATGTTCCTCTAATATGCCTGAAAAGACGTATTTATATATTCTTCCAATCACAGACTTGATTGGTTAAATGATTAGTTGTCACTTACTTGCACTGATTAATGAGATTGTGCAAGCTTAATTGATATGACATCATTATAATCAGCACAACACGTTTATAAACTTGATTTCTTATCAGAATAATCGAAATTTTGTTCATAAACCAAATTTTAAGCCTGTAAAGCTCCATCTTCACATCAAACACCGCTATGACGTTTTTCAGTGTTTTTTTTTTTTTTTTTTTAAGTTTTATGATTTTAATTCAGTTACAACAACATATATCAACTATTAAAACCACATATTAACATAAAAATAAACATATAATATGAATATGATTTTTCTGTAGCTATATTATAAGTTTAAACACCACTGGAAATAAACTTAAGTTACGACCAAGCCCAGACAGCCCACATGATCAGGCCTACAGTGATTCTGTCGATAAGATCGGGCGATCTTATAAATTATGAATTTATAAAATATAATTTACCTTCCACCAATCAGTATTTAGGGACAATTGAGAAGCTTTTTTTGATGCGTGACTGAGGAAAAAGAAGTTGATCAGCTTTTTATCTCATCTGATAATGTTAGATTAACGAAAAGTGGTCACGAGCTGGATTAATATGAATGAAACTGACAAAGACGTAAAACCTAAACAAAATTCTGTCATTTTGATGTTTTACTATTATTGCATTTACACTGCATGAATTACGTTTTGTACGCATTTATATGTGTGGTAGAAATGTATTTATTAAATTCAGTGTCTGTCAAACGCAAACATACAAACAGAATATTTGAACGTTTTTATTTAAGTAGCCTAGAGATTCATAGGTTTTTTTCCGATTAAAATGACTTTTTGAATGTATTTACAGAAACAAAACAGACAGAAATTGCGTTTTATCTGATTTATGGCAGCCTGGACCTAATGGGTAAAAAAACCCAGAAAATATTTGAAGTCACTATCCAATAAATGAAATAATAGATAGAGAAATAGAAATAAATTAATAAAATAAAACTATAGCAATTAACTAAAGTCAGTGAACACATTTTTTTGGCTTAGAGAGAGAGAGAGAGAGAGAGAGAGAGAGAGAGAGAGAGAGAGAGAGAGAGAGAGAGAGAGAGAGAGAGAGAGATGATAACAGCTGGGATCTTGATCACAAGGTATAGTCTCTCACTCCTCCTCCTCTCTCTCATGTCTCCTCTCTCGGGTTTATTCTTAATTTTATGAATGTTTCGGTTGCTTTGTTTGACTGAAGAGCAGCTTTGATTTCTGTGAGGACAGCAGAGCTTTAAGGATTTATTAAACCACGCATTTTTTTGCGTTAATATTCAGCAATCCTGTGCGTAAGTGCATCCACATTATCGTTATTCCTTCTATCAACACGGATGTGCAGCTTCACGGAGAGGATATGTACCAGGGTATAATGACAACCAACCACGGACCCCCCTCTTATGAGGCCGGATTTCTCCACAACGCCTCGTCGGGCACCTCACCGGTTTATGTGCCAACTACCCGGGTCGTCACCCCCATGATCCCGGCGCTGCCTTACCTCCAAGCGCCCGGTGCGTCGCAACAGAGCAGCCCCGTGTCGAGCCACTCTGCCTGGGCGCAGCCGGGCGCCGAGTCGGTGCCCTCGTACAACCACTCCCCGGTGTCTCCGCGCTTCACCTTCTCCACCAGCCCACCTCTATCCTCCGGGGTGGCCGCGGCCAGGGAGACGGCAGCCTCTTACACCAGTCCGCTAAACATCTCTGCAAACGGGAGGGAGCACTACGGCGCCCGGGGCCTCAGCGGGTCGTACCACAGCCCCTACCCGGCTTACATGAGCCCGAACGTGGGCGGAACGTGGTCGACTTCTCCCTTTGACAGCCCGGTCCTACACGGTCTCCAAACTGGCGCTCCCCCGTGCACAACACGGCACCCAAACATCGGTGAGCAAGAGAAAAATCAAATTGGGCTACAGTATATATTTTCTAATCTTAGCATTAAGATATTTTTTTTATTGCATGCTCTAAAAATAAATATTTGTCATATTTGACAACTTCAAAGTCACCTCTTATAAAGAAAGATGCAGATGTGCTTCATAAATAATAGGATGTTTTGACAAGGATTCATGAGGATAAAGTCTAGTTAATGACCATAAAAATACACACAACTACAGGTTTCAGGGCCCCAATGAAAAATTGTGACATTTTTGCTGAACTAACTATATCTTGAAAAAAAAGACAACTGGATAATTTTGAGTCCTGCTGAACAGATGTTGACATGCAAATCTTAATCCCTCGTTACTGAAATGCTGTTTGTAAATAATTAAAAAAAAATGCTGTGCTGCTAAATTGGGCTGCATATTGCAAAAAATAAACTCGCAGTGTAAACAATATTAATCAACAGGAGATAAGTGTCACCAATCGAAAATGTATGACGCAACATTTTTAAAAAAATAACATGAATAAATACAATAAATGATTTATTTTTCACACAGATAAATCCCTAATAAGGAAGATAAATCCTGCAATAAAACGAATCAAAAAGCGCTCAAAAATTATGAGGAAAGTCTAAACTTTGGGATTATTAATTTATCAAATTTCTGCTGAACGAAATTTAACGTCAAACTGAAATGAAACAGGACGAGCGGCGTTTTTTCCTTTTATTTCTTTTAGATTTATCCCATTTTATTTAAACTACAACACAGAGCCTCATTAACACTAATGACCTTTCTGCCACGTGAGATAAATCAATGAATTTGCATAAACACAGTGAGTCACTGACAAACGGATTAAAGCCTGATTGTTACGTTTACTTTATTTCTTTCGATATGTTTATTTCTATTTCACCACTGTCTTTTCACGAAAGTTATGATATAAAATGCACCTTTTTTACACACACTTTTGCTGCATTATAATTACAATTATACATTGCAATTATCACACGTTTTCGGTATATTTCATTTGCTATTATTCCATTTGTCTCGAAAGTGACATTTTACACGTAAACGCAACACAAAGTCACTCAATGAAATTCATGACTAAAGTTAGAATTCATATATTAAAAAAAAGACACTTGTCCTGTATCACACATTTCTATTTCAGGAGGCTTTTTTATGACGAACCAACAAGTCAGACAACCACCAAACATATAATTGAGTTAGCCTGTAAAAAACATGTTTTATATCTATATATATATCTATATATATATCTACATATCTATATATCTATATATCTATATATCTATCTATATATATAATCAAGCACAAATAGAGGGATGGAAATTAATATTTAACTGAACCTGAATTGATAACACAGTTTATGGGGATTATGGTTAATGAGTTGTGTTAAACTGTGGCCTCACGGGTCAGATTATATTTGATTTGCAGTGTGTATGGAGGGGAATCTCACTAACCTTTATTTTATTGAAAGAAGTGAATCACTTTTTCAATTTTAGAGTCACATTTCTTGATTACACATGTTGTTGTGAGCAGCTGCTGTGACCTGCAGGTGAAGCTATAGACTCTTGACAGGTGGCTGTGCTGGATGTGAATTTCGGTCTATAGCTGCAGGTTGCAGCTGTACTCTGGACGATATATATGGATCACAGATATTTCACAACACACTGATTTCGCTTAGGCTGTCAGTTTTCAGATGGCTGCAACCTGCAGTCTTGTGTTTGTTTTACTTGTGTTTCATTATAACTCGCAGCTACATTTCATCTTTATAGTCCAGTGTATTTGATTATATTCCCAATTCAGTATCATGTGATTTATAATCTAATCTGACAGGTTGTATTATTCTGAAACATGATTTATCGTTAGTATGTTGTTGTTGGTTTTTTTAAAAATCAAATTAACAGTTGATTAACAGCTTATTACTTCCCCATTTTTAAACATCAAGCAGTGCTAATTAACAAGCATGTGACCTAGATAATGTGTGTGCTGATTCTCTAAACAGCCGTCTCTAAACAAGGCCCTTCACCCCTCCAACCGTTAGATGAAGAACGAGGAAAAGATCAGCTAGTGTAAGAGATAAGAGCATTGATCATTGATCAGATCTGACCTCTTCATCTGATCACAGTGACACTCAACTCACTAAATCTGTGAGCTTGTGCACCAACTGCTTTTGTTTACAGATTGAAGAAAATGCTTTTATGTTTCAGCAACAGGCCTCGTCTCTTTGTCTGAGAATCACATCAAATTAAATTAAATCTCAGTTGTTCTGTTGGTGAATGAGAGGAGGGAAACTTCATAATCTGTTAATTAAATGATTCTGTTGATGATTATCAAACAAAAATATGCTCAGTAATGTTATATAATTTTTACTGAGTAGCTTAAATAGTTTTAAACATCTTTAAAGATCATTTTTACTATTAAACAAACAAATATTGAGTTTTATACATGTCTTATTTTTTCCAGAGAGAAATCAAAATTACTTTGGGCTTAAAAAACAGCTTATAAATATATTCACAAGAGTAAAAAACAAACCTAAACAAACGTGTATCACTGAGCTTTACTTTAGTTTATCTTATCAGCCATGATCTAATAATTCTTTCTTAAATGTAATCCAACTCAAATTGGAAAATTATTTTATGTAAACAGAAAAACCATTCTTCCTTTTTTAATAATTTCATCTTTATAGTTTCTAAACAAATATAGCTGCATTATCACACTTGATATTAACCTATAAGAAATTAAAGTTAAACATATTCTCCTCTCATGAAAGGAACAATTTATAGAACTTATTTATAGAATATAATAGTTGAAACCTTGTCTCATATAAATTGTTTATATGCTAATTTTCAACATCAAATGTGGTTTAAAAAAATGTAGTAACACCTGGTTTTTGTCAACATAATGAGGAACGTTTTAATAAAATGTCTACAGTAGGTAACTGCAATGTAACATTTTGTAAGTGTACTGTAGGTGTTGCATGTAAAATGTCAATATCTGAAGTAAATACAGCCATCGTTAATGTAACGGAGGCTTCACAGATTTAGTTACAGTTGAGAAAATGAACTTTGTCATTTTTAAGTGTTGTCACTATATTCCCTCATTAACTCTAACACTGTTACCATTGAAAAACATTATTTAAACACTTTTAAAACCTGTACAGAAAGACAAGTCCTCACATATGCCTATATCGCTGAGCTTTTTTTTTTTTTTTTTTTTTTCCATTTTCACCTTTGCCCTCCTAAAGCGTTGGTGCGGGTGTTTTTGAACCGTATTCAGATAAAGACACACGGTGACATTTATACAACAGGAAAAAATAAACCTCCATTTAGATAGACGCAGATACGGCAGCGTTTCTTTTGTGTATTGTCTCGTGTTGGTGCGTTGTGTTGGCTACAGTTGCTGCCCGACTCAAGGCTAGCTCGCCCTGCTGTGTCTGTTTTACTCTCAGCCTTGGAGGAGGCCTGCATAGGTATCGCTGCCATTCCAGCTACACTCTGCAGCGAGGGGGGGGGGGGACACACATGGAGGCCAGATTCATATCTGTAGAAGAGTAATTATAGACAGTAAAGTTATAAACACAACATGGTGTGACTTATAACTCAGCATACCCTGAATTTGCAAGCAGCTAGTTCAACCTGTGCTGCTGGTATCACAGATAAATGTAGAAAAAAAGCTGTTGCTTCTACACCACAGATTGATGTCCTGTGAATGTCCAAGTGGTTCTTGGGAGATACTCTGTTATGTGCCAGGTGAGAATGAAGATTACACTCATCAGATGTCATGCAATCTGAAAGAGAAAGACAGATGTGATAGACACAGAGTCTCTATTTGAAAATGATGGAGCTCAATTCCGTCTCTATTTCCAGCCGACTCTTTATCTCCTAGAGGAGCTGTGAGATAAGGAGGGATTCCAGGCTGCTGTTGTGTGGGCCGCTTACAGACCGCATCCTGCACCTCCTGCTGGTGTGGAAATGCCACTACATTTGATAATCTGTCAGGGTTTGACAGTACAGGAAACTGTTTATCGGAGAGGATGGAAAGAATTTTTGTGGCATACGTCCAGCTGGAAGTTGAGCTCTTTAAGAATCACAGAAATGTTCTTGGTTTGGGCCTGTGACATGAATTGGACCTCCTTTGCTTTTTTTGTGTGTCCTTAGTGAGGATCTGAAGGAATAGCAAAAGATAAAACACAGTTACAGTTTTTACATGACAGCAACAAAATGCCAATCAAGCTTGAGGAAAAAAAAACACATTAGAAAAGTAACAGGATGTTTGGCTTCTGACTTATTTCTCTCTTTGTCATCCTCAATCAGATCTCTTTGATGACTTTGCTGAGGGGCGAGAGTGCGTGAACTGTGGGGCGATGTCGACCCCTCTTTGGAGGCGGGATGGTACGGGCCACTACCTGTGTAATGCCTGCGGACTGTACCACAAGATGAACGGCATCAACAGACCTCTTATCAAACCCCAAAGACGACTGGTGGGTGACACTAGAGCACTTTTTACTGTACTTCTATGAACGATAACTTGAAAAGGATATTTCCTTCCTCTCTTCTTCTCCTCTTTCAATGATAAATCTGACATGTTTTATATGCTGCAGTCTGCCTCGAGGAGGGTGGGCCTGTCCTGCACCAACTGTCATACCACCACCACCACCCTGTGGCGACGAAATGCGGAGGGGGAGCCGGTCTGCAATGCCTGTGGCCTTTACATGAAACTCCACGGGGTAAGAGAGAAAAAGAGGGGAGAGAAAAGAGTACATCTTTGATCCTTCAGAATGCTTGTATATGATTTTACTTGAGTTTAAAGCTGAGCTGAAATATTTGAATCAATCTGACATCAAGCCATGCAAATAAAAATACACCTGGAGAGTCCAAATTAATAAATATCAATAAAGAAATCACACATGAAGTTTTTCACATTCTGGTAGACATTCAGAAATAATGTAACTTTGAGACTGAAGCTTAAAGGAAATAAAAATGTGTTGTGTTTTTTAAAATAACATTTTTAGAAATGTATGAAAACATGTACAGAAGGCCTTAAGGCAGGAGACTTAATATCTATTTTTTGTACCGTATCCTGAATCTTGATCTCACCTCATTAGCATTTTGCGTCTCCAGCCTTTACGAGTGTTTCACATATCCTACTTAAATCTGTTGTTTGACCAATTCCATTGTTTCGATGTCTTGACAGGTCCCACGACCCCTGGCTATGAAGAAAGAGGGGATCCAGACTCGCAAACGCAAACCCAAGAACCTCAACAAGTCCCAAACTGGTCAGCTTCCAAACCACATTTGCTCATGTTTTTGTATATATGTAGATATTGATATCACTTTACATAAGCAGAGGCATGGCTAAGACTTTTTTTGTGTAGCAGTCACCATAACTTAGATTGTAAACAAAAATAGTTTATGAGCAATTTATGTACGCTACACATGCACACATGTAAATAGATTTTCTGTGATGTTGCAATTATGTAGATAATCACCTTCACACCCCCCCAAAAACTCTACACACACATAAATGAACACAAACACACAAATACCTACTTGCGTATATACTCACATACATACACCCACACAGTAAGAGTCAAAGAACTCAAGCACAATTTATATTTAGTTATTATCTGTAGTTAAGTCCCCCTCCACTCCAGAAAAATGTTTTTCTTATTGTTACATCACTCGGATGACCTTCACAGTGCAGAATGATGCATGTGTCAAGTTTGAAATTAGGAGAGCGCCTTTCACATTTACGTGCCGAAGACGAAAAACTTTCTCCATGCTCACCCTAAATCTGAGTAGCTAAGACTTCTGCTCCCATGTATAAGGATTCAAGGATTCAAGGATAATTTATTGGAGTATAGAAATACAAGGCATTTGCCAACTTTCAAAACATGCAAAGACATTTATATTAAGTAAAAAAAAAAAAACAAATATCATATAACATAGAAAATAGAGGTGACTTCAGGCACTCCTCCATCATTTTTCAGTCCAAGCTTAAAGCAGTGTGATAATGTCAGCTCTGTGCACCGCAGGGACTCCAGGCAGTGAGGGGACTCCAGTAACGCCAAGCAGCACTCCCCGCGCCCCCACCACCACAGACGAGCCTCGCCAGATAAAGACAGAGCCGGAGACTCACAGCTTGTACACACACCACAGCGCGCACACACAGGTAGGACACCTGGATAGAGACAATCCTTTTTTATGTGGATGCCCAAATATGAGTGCATTTTTATTGTGTCTTGCCTTTAAGTTATTTCACTTCCTTTAAAGGACTTTATCTCTCAGACGTCCATGTGAGAGAACGATGAAAGTATGAGGAGCACAGAACACATTTAATCACAAAAATATTCCTGTATTCCTTTCTCACCATTTCCTTCTGCGCCTGTCCAGATCTCAGCCCTGCCGGCCTACATGGCAGTTCAAGGAGGGGCCATTCCTCTCAAGATGTCTCCTGGGGGCCACAGTGGGTCTTCTAGCTCCAAAGCTGAACCCTGGAACAACCTAATCCTGGCTTAGAAGAACTGCGGACCCAGCATCTCAAATCCGACCTATCTGAAGTATATCGTATAAGCTCTCCTGAGAGACTCCTACAGTGCCTTCAGTGCAACGCTCTGGGACAGAAATGTAGACGCCGCAACAGAAATGGAGATCTTCAACAGTGCTGAGATACTGCGTGTAGAATCAGAGCAATGGGGGACTGAATGGAGAATCATTAAAGAGCAGTACTGTGATAAAATCCATCCATCCATCCAAGAACTGTTGATATGAAAAACAGGTAAATAAAGGGAACTTTTTTGTCACTTTCACCTGTTCTATCATGTCAATGCAGGGCTGTTAACATAAAACAGTGACAAATAACAGTAATGGCCAGACTTTATTTCCCTGAGTTTATTTCTATTTCAATATATTTGTCTTTTCTTCATTTTAATGATTTGCATATCATTATTGACAAATTGCCAAAGACAGAAAAAAAGGACAGAGATAATGTTAAAAAAAATCATAACAGGAAACCTTTATGTCAAAGGTAGCACCATGGAGATGTTGGAGCAAATATACTTAAAGGGTCAGTTCACACACACACACACACACACACACACACACACACACACACACACACACACACACACACACACACACACACACACACACAGAAGTCAGCAGAAATTGACACAGCCCAAACCGTCTGTATGGTGAGATATCATTGGAGCTGAATAAGAACTTTCTTTGTGATTTGGGTGAACTGACCCTTTAAATTTACAAAATTGATTGCCAATCACTGACTTTAGTCAGGCATCGTCATTTATTTTGATACCCATGAGGGTAAAGTACAAGTGCATCTAACTCTACAAACTCAGAGAAACTTGCTCAAGACATCCATCACTCCTCAACTCAGGTGCTATGGCCTCCAGTAAAAAACAATAGCAACCACTCCCTGGTGGCCTGTTGTTTCCGGTACAGTTCTCACTGTGTGTGTGTGTGTGTGTGTCTTTGTCCTTTTCACTTAAAGTATAAGAAGCAAATGTCAATATTGACATGTATTTGACAGAAAAAAAACATGATTAACTACGTGTGCAGCAAAAGTTTCACATGATGAATGTGAGTGGATGAACTGGCACACAGCTCCCTCTGCTGACACAAGTGTAGACTTGCATCCACAAGAAGGGTTGACTTTCTCTGGCATCTTCAAAAATCCTGCAAGTATTTATTATTACAGGCACAAACCCAGACAACATTATCAACTGAATATCATGTATTAGCTGAAAGTTGTTTATGAAGGAGTTCTGTATGATGACTGTACAGTATTTTAGCAATACTTAATGCTTTAATTTGCTTGTGACAAGCATGGGGGCAACGTGTAAAATTGGGATACCTTCACATGTAATTATCAACATAACAAATATATGAACATATATGTAAAAAAAAAAACTCCACTCCAGTATAATTGTGTAATACACCATTTGTGATATATTGTAAGTAAACACAGAGGACACAGTGAGAGGTGGATGCACGTACGTGGACTTTCTCGGTGAAGCCGGTCCTCTGTGTGCACCTGTAGCTCTACTGAGCAAACCAATAAAGACGAAGCATTGTGACATAATGCAAATATGTATGATGAAATGGTTTGTGGATTGTTGTCATTTGTTCCATCTCAATTTGTGAAATATTTTTTCTTAAAGGGGACATATTTTGCTTTTGTGATTTTCTGTTATTTATATACTGTTATGATGACGGATATCTATGTTAAACATGGTCAAAGATCACAAACTTGAGGTTAATGTAAGTAGAAATGATCCCTGCAAGTCATAAGCCAGGCTTCAGCCTGCTTTGAATATTTAGGATGCAAGGTTTTCTACCTTGCCAACAAACTGACGTCAGCTTGTCGTGCATGCCTATAAACGGCTATCCGTTCCGTAGTCTTTGTTGCTAAGGTTGTTGCTAAGGTTTTTCTACGTGTTGTTTGCTTTGTCCACTTTCATATTTCAGATCAGATTCCAGCTCAAACATGTACAGTATTTGAGAAGGTGTGAAGTAGTGAAATCCTACTGCTATGGTTTGTTTCATGGTTTGTTGATGTAGCCTTCGCAGCCGGTGGATGTCTGCTGAGGGGCGGCTTCTGAGAGCTGGCTGATCAGAACAGAGTGGGCTCATTGCAGCGTTGCCAGATGGGAAATGTTAAAGTTTCATACCAGAGGCTTATAATTATCGTATTTTGAGGAAAATTATCGTACCTGCTGCACAACCAAGAGAACAAATAGATGTAAATGTGTAATTTTTTAGAAAACACGTATTTATTGAGATGAATGACTTTTTGTCACTGCCAACAAATCTAGCCACATTGTTTAAAAAAAAATTTAAAAATTGCTGGCGTAGTTATATGATACGTGGAATGGGTTAGTGATTGGTCTGATCAGGCTGGAAAGACATCGTGAGAAGAGATGCATAAACACAGACACACATACATATTTTACTAAAAATAAATTAAAATAAGATAGCCTAAACTGATTACAACAACTAATACTAAGTGTCACAAAATGATCAAATTATCATACATTATGGGACTTTGGGCATTATTACATACAAAATGATAATCATCATACATCTTTTAACGCTGGCTCATCGGGAGGGGGGCTTAAAGAGACAGGAGCTAAAACAGCTTGTTTCAGACAGAGACTGAACTGAGTGGCTGCATAAAGGACCAGTACGAGTTAAATAAGGAGCTGTTTTAGCTGTAAATCATGCAAAGATATTCTAGTAGATCCCCAGAATATAACTATAGACCTAGAAATTTGCATGATCTGTCCGCTTTAAACTAACTTCCTCTTTCCAAAGTCAATGAAAGACTTGTTGAGCTTTTGAATCTTCCTCTGAGAACTGTATTCTTCCAATTTGCAAAAATTCTCTTGTGAACTTTACAATATCTTTGATAAAAAGCTGCACAGTACATCGATTGAAGTCCTCAGTCAGCTTCTCCCTGATGAACTCGGCGTATTTATCCTGTACCATCTCCCTCCAGCACTGCTGAAATGTGAGTCTCATTTGATCCCGAATGGCATCACATACTTGTGAGCTAAAAGTGTAATGAAGTGCAAATGCCCGTCCTTTTTCTAAATAATCCCTGAAACTTCCACTTTTTTCTGAAAGCAGAACTTCAGCTGCGTCAATCATGGTGTTCCTCTCCTGTGTCAGGACTCTTTTCTCGTCTTCTGGTTTGCATTCATGAATACCGTTCATACTTTTAAAGTAATTCTTCCAGTCCTGCCCCTGCACAGAGGTTATCAAGGGAAAACTCAAGTTCCCAGACTTCAGGAGGTGTTGAACAGCAGAATACAGATTCTCACATAAAGCATTAAGATCAGAGCTCTTTTCAGCTGCTTTAATGTAGCTGTAGTGGTCCTGAGTCTGATCTATACAATCCACTTGTCTGTAGTTGATATCCCGGAAGAGTTTTTCTTTGGTTCCTTTGAAGCCCCAGCATCTCACATAACCAACATGAGTCTTCACTCCATACACACTCCACCACTCCTGAGCCTTCTGCACCAGGTTCAGCATGCACGGCTCAGTGTTTCTAGCCAAACACGGGCTGTTCATGGTGAAAACATACACCTTCCAGTCTTCTGAGACAGCCTCTGAATCCAGAAGTTCCTGGGTTTGTTTGATGATGCTGTCCTCACTGTGTTTTCTGTTGTTGTAGTTTGGATAATAAGGTCCATACATGACAATCTCCTCCTCTTTCTCAATAACTGCCCACGAATGTTGCTTATCTTCAGCATTGCATTCCTCAGAGATGTCACGATGGAACTCCAAAAATTTATTGTTGATTGATTCATTGAGGAAAATGTCACAGGTGGCTTGTTTGAGCTTGAGACGCTCTAATACTTTTTTCCCAGAGTTTTGTGTATCAGCCCAGGATGATATCTGCTCAAAGAAGCTCTTAGCATCAGTCAGTTGTTCGGTTCCTCCATTTTCATGGGATTCACGCGTGCAGGGGTGACCGTGGTTTGCCCTGTATCAAAAAGAAAAGCACACTTTGAAGCCCCTGAAAACCTGGTTTCAAATGTTTCTAAATCCTGATTGGTGTAAATTCAGACTTGTGACTTGTGACATCCCTTTTTTCCAACTGAGCCCCGCCCACTTCAAACCAGCCAAAATGTCTCATACCGTACATAAATATACACACGAAATTAAAATTTGTTGATAATACTTAGCACAAAGTGTGTACAAAGCCCAAAGATCTCTTTTATTTGCCATTTTAAACACTTTTTTCAAAAATACTTTTAAAAACTTTTTTCCATGCTTTTTCCATTCCAAGGTCAATGATCATGACCATAAAACTCATAATTATAAATCTGTATCATCAATAAGTAAGTAAACTTTATCTGCATAGCACCTTTCATAGATACAAAATCACAAAGTGCTTTAAATTAATAAAAAATATACTATTAAAGGCAATATTAAAAAGTCACATTGGCAACAAGCAGTGCAGAGCTGACAAGTTAAAATCACAGCAACAACAAACAAATGACACAAAAAAGACAGAGACACATAAACAAGAACAAAAGTTCCAAGACACAGACGAGGAAACAAGCCAACAACAACAAAAAAAACAACCAAAAAAAACAACCAAAAAAAAAGAGCAATAAATAAAGTGGAGCCACAATTCAGAGAGGCTAATCAAAAGCTTAAAAACGTTTTCAGCTGCTTCATGAACATGTCACAGGAGTCTAGCGATCGCAGCCATAAGGGGAGAGCATTCCATAACTTGGGTGCGCACAATCACCTCGGGTTTTATAACAGGTTTGAGGAACAGCCAGTAATTTTTGTTTGGTGATCATAAATTAATTTTCCTGACTTGTGTAATGCAATTCATGCTTTCATCAGAAAACATATTTCTATACAAGTCTGGTTGCAAAGAACACATCTTCAAAAAACATTTGCAGATTGATTTGAGCCCACTGACTGACAAACGTGTGAGAATTAAATATTTAAATAATCTAAAGTGGTGTAAAATGGTATGTAAAACGCTCTATAAACATATTTCTAGGGTTGAAATATATATACTCTTGAACAGCTGGCATTACACATATGAGAAGTATGGAGTTTTTGTAGGGAAAACAATACAGAACATTTGTGAAACATAACGATATATGAAGCATATCATACTAAACATACTGTAACTCTCACATTTACTGAGCTGATTTTTTCCAAGAAGCTGTATAATGTCAGTATTGTTATGCATGAAGAGGAACTGAACTTTTGATACCTGAAATACCTTCTCTGACCTAAAAAACCCCAGCACATAAATAAACCTGTCATCTTCCTGCTACGACACATTGTTTAATGAAACACTTTCACTTCCAACATGAACATATAATTCAGTTAGTACTTACTTCAGTCTGGCGTGTTGTGTGGCTTTGTTTGACTTGTCGCTCTGATATGTGTCCAGCTGAGTCACCAAACATTTCTTTGCGTACGGCGGTGGCCCCTTTTCATATCCATCAAACAGAGGCCGTTTACGGCTCAACCTGACTGAAAACAAAGACAGAGTAGTTTGTGTCCAGTGGCTGTTAATTTCAACTAGTTTAGGGCTCAGATGATATCTATGGCCATCACAATGATATAGTGTCCCTAAGATCAGGGGACGACACCTGTTAATGGTTTGGCTCCAAGTTAAAATGATTTTAAAAGCCTGTGTAATGCCTTCATCTATCTCTACAAAGAAAAATGTCAAAGAAAACAACGTTAAACACATATTTTGAGACAAGGAAACATTCCTCAGCCTCTCGTTCAGGGTTTTCTCAAAGTAAAAACAAACTTTACTCACATGATTCCATCCAGACTCCTCAGCCCTGGTAGTTCAGAAATAGTCAAATTAAAAATTGTCCTCCCGCTTTCTCTTGGTAGTTGTAGCTCAGTGATCCCTGATTATAAGAGAAACGGCTGTGACAAACAAAGAGTCGGACTGCTGGACTCTCAAGGTGTTTACTCAGATAACTCCTTGAGAGTTTGTGACTGTCAAACTGTGTGTGTGTTTGTATGTGTGTATGTATATGTGTGTGTGTGTGTGTGTGTGTGTGTGTGTGTGTGTGTGTTTCATCAAATGTTTTATGGCGTCCTCAGCACCCCTTTTTTCCAGTTTGGCAAATCACAGAAGGACGCGGAGGAGATAGATGAAAGACCACATTCTCCTGAGGTGCATGACCGTATATTTTACCTCATTAAGAGAACAAAGAGAAGAAGACAAATTAATTGAGGTAGTTCTTGTTTAATTTATGAGTCATATTATTCCCTGGATGACTTACTGTGCTGAAGTTTGGCAGTTTTGCAGTTCATAGCTGTGTTCCCTTGAGCAAAACCTATTAATTACAATAATATTACAATTTGCACAATCTGACCTGGGTTAACATCCAGTGTTTCACATGGTAGAACAACCTTCTATGATCCGTAATGACGTGTATGTTTGTAATACTGTGACACTGTGAAGGAGAATTCATGATAAAGTAAGAAAAATATTAGCTATTAGCTGTTTATTGTCCTATAGCTTATTTTATTAAGTCTTATCATTCATGTATCTCATCATGAAGTATGAGTGCCGTAATCATCAGTAAAAATACAACAGTTTATATAAGTCACCTTTGTAAAGCTGTTTGAACTAAACCGATCTGATCTTAAACAAGATTACATCTGTTGGCGTATTAAAAAAAACATGATCAACTCATCAAAACAGCCACTCTGGAGGTGATGACATCCATCTCATTTGTGTTTTCTTGTGGTTTTTGAGAGGTGGTTGGAGGTAAACATGCAGAAACAAGTGAACAAACATGAGGAGACTGTTGCTATAAACAGAAGGACGCAGAGTAACACGTTAGACAGGATCTGGGTGTTTCTGACACAGCAGCTTATCTGTGCATTAGGTCATGGTTGTTTGGGAACTGAAATATTACAGTGTTTCACCAAAGAATCAACATCAAGGGGGGGGGGGGGGGGGACATTTTTAATAATTACCATGCAATTAAAATGCAAAATCCAAAATCTGTGTGACATTTTGTTTATGTGCATCAGTGTGAAAGAAAAAGAGAAAGAGAGACTTGGGAGTCTGCTGTTATGGCCAATTATAATACACTTTAACCTGGCTAGAATATTTTTATTTTATCTCTTTAAATTTCCTCACAATTGGTAATTAATGTGCTTTTTTCACACTGATTACACTTTCTGCCTCCTGTTGATGACTGTGGATTCAATGCACTAATAGACTTTTAGGCTTTTATATAGACCTTTTCACTTGTGCACCAAGTTATATTAATGTTGGCTCTTTTGTATTAAAATGTTCCAGTGAGTCATGCCAGTAAGCACCAATCCACCTAACCAGTGCGTTGGAGCTGCAACACCTACATGGAACGCAGCCATTGATAAAAAAGTGTTATCACTTACACCTGATTTCTGATTTTCTGATCCTGAAAAAGATCTATGTGTACTATAGTAATCTGAATGCATAGGCCTTTTTCAGAGAAGACTTTTTGACATGTCATATCATGACTAACCTGCAGCTACCACGGCTTGAGGCTGAGGCACAATGCAGAAATACTTCAAAGTGCAATGCCACTGAAAGTTTCATTGTCCTGGGATTGTGCTGTAGATCTTGGCTCGTCACTTGTTAAAGGATAAGTTCACATTCTTTCAAGTCTGCTTTAAAACAATGGTCAGGTGCCCACATGAGCATTGAAACAGGTTTTTCTCGCTGTAATAGTTTCCTGTTGAGCTGCAGTGGAAGGAATGTAACAAAAAAAGGGAATTCAACACTAAAAAGACTTTAACTGAAAGATATTGACTTGATTTGACTAATTTGGACGACTGAAGCTTCACGTTAGCTTCAAGTAAACTTTTAAATACACTTTTGCACGGAAGGAAGACTTGTAGATTTTGTCCCCATCACTTTCACTGAAAGTGCATTATGAAGGGATCTCTTAATGGCCAACATGAACAGGAGGAATTTCAATGTTCATTTGAACACTTGACTTGAAACCACCTGACTCAAGACTTGAAAAATTGTGAACTTGTCCTTTAATGTTACTAGTGACAAGTGTGTTTATACTAACAAGTCAAAATGTCTGATGTGAAAAAGACTATTAGAAAGGTCTTTTTCTGATCTATGCGTATGTTTAGTTTTTTTCTTCCTTAGTCTGTTATGAAACTAGTCTTTGAATATCAATTTTATCAACTTGTTAACTTGACCCCATACATTCAGACCAGATGAGTCAATAGTTTGGTTACAGATTTGAATATGTGCAGCCAGATATTAATCAGGGAGCTTAATTTAGTTTTTTTTGTTGTTTAAAATGCACTCTTTCATCTTTTTTTGCATATGTGTTTGCCTGCATACAGTCATGACATTGTTGTACATTTCCATAATATTCAAAACCATATTATAACTTGAATGTTTTTTATTAATGTCTGCAGGCCTTTGTTTATGAGAGAAAGACAAAGATAGGGAGAGAGAGAAATAATGGTAGTTGCTTGGATACTGCAGATCTTCGGTGTCCTCTACTGACGGGATACTTGGCAAAAAAGCAGCTTAGCTCAAACTCAGCAGGCTTTACTCTACAATATGTATCAGTTAAGGCACCTACTGTGGTGTCAGTTTAACTCATAAAATATATTTCAAACAGGCAAATAATATAATTTTGCATTCAATTTTTCATTGCAAATTCCTTGTCTCCTCATTTTATTTCTGACTATTTTTGTCTCAATACAGTTAGTACCTTTTGTTTTTTGTTTTTTTGTGCATAATTTTTTTGGAGATGCTCATAATGCATTGGAGTCTTTTTTTTTTTTTTTAAAGTAACTTATCTATAGTATGCATCTGTTCTACTTCTGATGTTGACACTTAAACTTACGTGCAGGGATCAATAAATTTGCTATTATCTTCTAATTTAGAAATTGACAGTGCTATTCATATGCCACATAGGATTGGATATAGAATAATAACAGCTGTAACCTGTGTAGCTTTAAAAAGTTACAATATGCTTCACAGTCAGTCCAAAAAGCATAAAAGGCTAAATATATGACTTAGAAAAATGACTTAAAATACTTTTCCAAGTTAATTAAAAGCAGACAAGACATATTTTTCGTAATTGTGCCCATTGGAAGCCGCCAACAGGTATCATTGTTATAGCATTACATAATTTCATTCAGCAGGTATGGTTTCCCTCTCGGATAAACAAAGAACCAATCAGAAGCCGCTCTGCGCTGACAGTCCGCTGAGGCGGGGCATCACACCAGACGCTCTGGCCGCTCATTGGACGCTCACCGCTAAGCCCATGACTCGCCAGCCAATCAGAGGCGTCAGTCGATCTGACGAGGCTGATGATTGAAAGCAATATTCTCTTTACGGTGCTGTTGCTGCTGCTGCATCTCGGCGACGCATCGCGTGGATGGGGGACATCTCTGAAGGTTTACAGAACAACAGCTGAGCACCTTGAAGAAACATGGACATCCTGAAGTCACTGGGCCACCCGGAGGAGATATTCAACCTGTTTAAGTTTAAAATGGGAGGATGCAGAGCCGTCATGCCAAAATTGGATTATGTGAGTAACGTTACACGCAGAAACATTTCCTGTCCGAGAACATATACCGAGAATTAAACTTGTCAACATTAACGTTGATGACATGGTTGCATTTGTGTATTTGCCGCATGGATCGAGTAGCACATAATGTTCCGCATTTGACAGCATCAGCAGACCAGCTTCACTCGGAAAACCCTCATAGGCCAATTAACAAGTAGCTTAGTATACACAACGCGCACCGTGATGGATTGACCTAAATGGTCCTGCGTTTAGCTCCTTAATGAGCCGATGGAAACAGAGTCAGCTAATTGGACTGTCAAATTATCTGCGCTCACTCATGTGTCGCCGGCTCGGATACGCGGTCAGTGGTGACCATTGACTTGGGATTTAGGTTACATAATGAGCTTGTAGGGTTCAGCAGCGGGGAGAGATGCTGTGCGCATGTTTGACGGCTTATCCCACTGTTTTAACACCAATGTGACCCGGAGACAGACGTAGCCTGCAGCAGGGTTTGGGCAGCGAGTCCTGCACAGGCTTTTATTTTGACTGTCAGCATTGGCCAGCAATTAGCCTATATAATCCATACATCTCACTTTTAATACAAGAGTATGTCATTGTTTGGTAATCATGACAGTGTTGGATAGGCCTATATATAAATGCTGCAAAAATGTCTAAAAGATGAGGCAGTTCTCCACAAGTAGACGACTTCTTGTAACACATCTGTTGCTTAGGTGTTATGTAGGCCTACATTATCGCTTTAGATTAGTGTCACAGTGACAGACTACCACAGTGTCAAATGCAAACCAGGCAGCTTTGCAGAGGTGCATCTTAATACTTATCATGGATGTACTGGTTGTAGCTGTTGAACAAGTGTTTAACACCTTTTTCTGAGACAATTTTGTGACCCGATCATGAATATTGGCTGAATTACAGTGTTGGGAAGGTTACTTTTGAAATGTAATAGGTGACAGATAACTAATGTAATAAGTGATGCAACTGTTTTAATAACTTCATCAAGGTATTGTAACTAATTATATCTGATTACTTTTTGATTACTTTTCAAACAAATCTGTTAAACTGGGCAATAAAGCTGAAAAGTGCTAAAAACATCATCATTATTTAAACCAGGCACTGTAAACCTCACAACAGTACTCAACACTGATTACTGTCAAACTTTTATTGAAAGTTCTTCAATATAACTTAAATTAAGTTGAGAATGGTTTGATTTTAAAGCACAACCACCAAAACAAATCACTAATGTCGATCACAAACAACAAACTGACTGCAGTAAAGGAAAAATGTAAACAAGTCCACATTCAGATCAACTCTATGCTGAGTGTTGACTGAACTATCAGCAGGGCTCGGTACTCCTGAATGACTCCTTTTCATACTTCTTTTATTTACAGAAAATTCTGAGGTCATATACAGATTTTAAAATAAACAAAAATCTTTGCATAGCTTCTAAAATATTGATTTTAATAAAAAGAAAAGTACAAGAGAAGATACAAAGCAACAGAATGAATGTTATATTCTACATATAAGCATAAAAATAATATATTAAGATGTGACCCGTAATCATCAACATTTTGATTAATAAGTGTAATTTAATGGCATCTTTTTTTCTCAGTAACTGTAACAGATTACAATTTAACTGTAATTTAATTACCTAAGGCTGTTACACATAGGTAATTCTACTCCCCAGCACTGCTAAACTGTCATGCATAAGTAGTCAAGCTCCTGGTTCAAACATGATTTTTCTCTCCAGCAATTCAAATAGATCAATAATGAAGCAAAAACAAAATGGCTACTCAGTCTGATTATCAAGCTAATGCAAACAATTGTGCCCTCATCACATAAAGTGTTTTGTTTGCTGCTACCAAAATTGCCATTGTTTGAGCTGTTTGGTGAATTCCACATTTCCATCAATTAGGAACCTGTTAATATTTAGATTTTGATAGCAGTATTTGAGCCCCATACTTGTTAATATTTGGTCAACAGCTCATCAGTATTTTTCCTTTGTTGACCCTCTATAGCACAGCAGAGATCAGCAGTCAGATTCAACCAGTTTTCTCATCATTGTTCAAATTAATTACAGAATATAACTGACAGATGAATCTGTTTCTTTTAGGACTGTATCCAACAGCAAATGTCATTTTTCCTATTAGTAAGTGAAGACCAACAGAATTAGAGCAACTTATATTTACATAAATTTGGCAAAAATTATGTTTCTTATGTGTTACACTACCAGCTACAGATGTAATAGTAGATTTACTATCTGCTGATAGTTGATTTGTGAAAAATAATTTGATGTAAACTAGGAAAGTGAACAGTTGAGCTTTCTTCAGGGGCCAAATGTTTTTACTGCAGGGCCAGATTTGTCCCAAGGGTCGCTATTTGCCCACCACTGCTCTAATCACAGCTCATGTCAGGTCACAGAATTTGCTGTAACACTTGTAGACTTCTCCACCTCTACATCCAGCTGTCCGTCTCACTGTCTCCCACCAGGTGTCAGCAGAATACACTGATTATGGGTCGTAGCAAACTTCCCCAAACATCTTGATTTGCTTCTCCTTTTTTACACGTTGATATGATTTGTTGCTCTATATTAACACCAGTCTTAAGATTAAACAGATGATAGTATTTTTTAATGCAATCAGCCGGAAACCCAAAACGCATAAGTCCCTCAATCATGATGACGCCACATTATTTTTATACATGTTTTCCCTTGTGTAATCATCATGAGGCAAGTTTTAGCGAATGACATTTGCAGATCTATACACAGGTTCATGTGTTTCCCTTTTTAAGACCCTCTGACTTCGCTTTGGTGCATGAATGAACTTTATAACAAGTTTTTATGTGAGCACGTTTAACTTGCATGCAGCCAAATTTCCCTGCAACACGCATATTATGAAACGCAGTGTAGTCACAGCAGCGTTGTTTTGGGTGGAGGTGGGAGTGTCCTCGCATGGTGTTGTGTCATAATAACAGCAGATCTACAAACACTCTGCACACGGCGCGCTCACCTACACTGTCTGCACGCGCTGTTTGTAGATCAGCGGCGCGCTTCATTGAGCTCGAGCTCTCCTCAACGTCCTCCCCAAGTGTTTTTCACCTCGCTCGACCCCTCGGCTCGCTTGTCCTCTACATGGCCTGTGTGTTTGCAGCCTCTTCTGCACCAGCTGTGGCGTCCAAATGGACCGCGTCTCTTTATAGCCGCAGGGTCTCTGGTGCTGTGGGGCGTTTTTCGTATGGCCGGAGCTTGCTGCAAGTGTCCAGTCTCTCTGTCAGTGTTCAAGCGCTCTCTCTCGGTGGCTCCGCGGGGCTCGGGGTCCGCTGCTCGGTCCCTCCTGCCCGGTTGGAGGCTGGGGGAGCGGGGCCTGCAGGAGGCCGCCCGACCCTCCAGCGCTCTTAGACCCGCAGGCTCCTACCGACACACGGCCTTCTTCTGTCTCTCCTGCCAGGAGTCCATGACCGAGAGCCTGCGGACCTGCTATCTGTACCTGAACCAAACCAGCCGGAGTTTTGCAGCTGTGATTCAAGCGCTGGACGGAGAGTTAAGGTGAGTAAAGCTGCAGCCTGGATGTTAGTTTGTGTGGCTCCAGGTGAGGGGTGTGTCTGCAAGCATGTTGCTTTCAGAAAGTGCACAACTCAGGGGCGTTGGCTGGAGTGGCACTTCCCTCCCTGAAGCACTTCTCTGTGGAGGAAGAAGCTATTTAATGTGGTAAATACAAACACATGGACATGCACATTTAAACCAGTGGTTCTCAAGGTGGGGTCCGGGGACCCCCAGGGGTCCTTGAGTGGGTACCAGGGGGTCCCCAGCAAAAAAGGGGAATAATTTATTTTCACAATAACTCCATCCATAAGTTACATAATGACAGAAGGTATGACTAATTTCGTTTCGTAAAAGGTTGGGAAATATGCTGTATAAATAAACTTGCTTTCCCTTTTTTGGTCATGAGTTTCGTACTTTCTGTAATAAAACGTCTAAAAACAAAAATTTTATCAGATGGGGGACCCTGCCAGAAAATCTTATCAGATGGGGCACTGTGGTCTAATTTGTGGCAGTTTAGGGGTCCTTGACATGAAAAAATTACAGTCAGCAGCATTGATAGACCAGTGGTTCCCAACCTGGGGGTTGTGACCCCCACAAGGGGTCGCTGGATTAATCAAAGGGGTCTCGAGATGACAGGACAGGAAAGGATACAGAAAAAAATCATAATTTGGACAAAAAGCTAAACTGAATATCTTTGGGTTTTGGACTGTTAGTCAGGCAAAACCAGACATTTGAAGATGTAACCTTGGACTGTGGGCCTATAACGGATGTTTTTCATTATTTTCTGACATTTTATGAACAAAACACTTCACTAATGAATCAAGACAATAATCTGTAACTTAACTGTTAGACAGTGTGTGATGAGGGGAGGGGTCTGGACTAGACTAGCCTGCATTTGTCTCATAATTGCACACATGATGTAATGTCAGATGGAGATATTTCCTGTGGAGTTGCAGGAAAGTTTGACAGCAGACTGACTTGCAGCTGCTATGCATGGCTTTTAAAAATAGAAGGCATGTGTTTGTGTGTCAGGCTCTCAGAATGAATGAACTATACAGAATTTTGTGCCAAAACACATTAGGAATTGATACCTTATCAATCCAACCACAGCCAACTTCCTTAGCACACCAAAATGCATTGCAGTCCAAGGCTGATCCAAGTCTTTTTAAGGACTGAGTGAAAACAATTCAAACTCACATCAGTGTACATTTTCACTGCATTAGTTTACTTATTGTATTGGAGGACTCTAATCTCTGTTGATTTCCAAGGAAAGAAGTTCTTCTAAGTGTCTAGATAAAGTTTAAGGACAGCATATAGTAAAACATGGCAACTAACCATGATTTCCATTATTGATTAATCTATCTATTCGTCTTTTGCTTAATTGACTAATCATTTACTCAAAAAAATAAACTCACGATATAAAAAGAGTAAAGCAGAAAATCTTTTCATTGGAAAAACTGCAACTATCAAATATTTAGCATTTTTACTTAAAAATGATAAACAGTGAATCAGTCAAACTTGTTGCAGATTAGTGCTCTGTTCATCTACTATTGATTAATTGACCAATACTTTGAGCTCTAATGTCACTCACTAATAATAACCGGTACTGTGTAGAAACAGATGATAAAATAATTGTGTTTGGGACTGAGGAATTCAGAGGAAACTGCTAAGATAGCAGACAGGAGAGACTGCTGCTGCTGTCTGTCCAATTTAAGACCACTGTTCAGGTCAGAACTGTCAGCAGAGAAATGACAGCTGTTTGTAAACACAAATATGTAGTCAGTGTGTGTACTTTATATATCCCTGGTCAAAGGGAATCCTCTAAATATAGGTTAACCCGACCTGCCGAGCTCTCCTTGACACACATGCTGTTTTTGCCACTTCGTAAATCAATGACAAGGCAACTTCTCAGTCAGCTTTCACACACTCAGATAAAAGATATCTGAGTCATATTTGAATACTCTCATCTCTTCTCTCCTGTCTCTGTGATCCAGACATGCAGTCTGTATTTTCTACCTGGTGCTGCGGGCGCTGGACACAGTTGAGGACGACATGAGCATCCCTCTGGACAAGAAGGTGCCCATGCTGAATGATTTCCACACCTACCTGTACCAGGACGAGTGGTGCTTCAGTGAGAGCCAGGAGAAAGATCGGCAGGTTCTGGAGGATTTCCCCACGGTCAGTAGATAAGCAGTTATACACAGTCAAATACTATATTCATTTTCAAACAATTCGCAAAGCAGAATAAAACCTTTGTCACTCAGAAAAAAAGGCTGTGATAAGTCAGTCACTATAATCTGTGTGTGTCTAATTCAGATATCACTGGAGTTCAGAAACCTCGCTCAAGAATACAGAGACGTTATCTCAGATATCTGCCACCATATGGGAGTAGGAATGGCCGAATTCCTGGAGAAGAAAGTGGGATCCATGAAGGAGTGGGACCAGGTGAATGTTAGCTTTTTTGTTACGGTTATGTTAGGATAACATAACAAACTTACTTGAATCTGTACCACAAACAGGTTTATGCAGCCTACACTGGCTGAGACTTAAGACATAAATAAGTAAACTGGTCAATTAGAGCAGAGATCCAAAAGAAAATCTAAGTGCTGCTGTTTTGTCCGTTAAGTCTTTGACTTTGTGGAAAACTGTCTGAAATTCAAAGAGAATAGGAATGTAAAGTGAGTTTGATAGCCAGAAATAGCAGCAATTAGCAAGCAACCATTTGCCAAAATGCACTGATCAACAGTCTTGTCAACAGATGATTGTTTCATCTTCATTCTGCTAAAATAATATAATTTTAATCATACTGGTAGCTTAACTTTCACTTTAACACAGCACAATGTGAAGCTTCATTTAAGAGTAACACACAGATATTAAATGAACATTTAATTCTGTAAAACTGTACACTAACTGTAAGCTTTCCCAAGTGTTTTTATGTCATAGTATGACTGTGAAAGCTCATCCCATGTTGTCTTTATTTTCATCGGTGCAGTATTGCCACTATGTGGCAGGGCTGGTCGGCATCGGACTGTCGCGCCTCTTCTCTGCATCCCAGCTTGAGGACCCCGAG
The DNA here is from genome assembly GCF_963924715.1 of Thunnus thynnus. NCBI lineage: Eukaryota > Metazoa > Chordata > Actinopteri > Scombriformes > Scombridae > Thunnus > Thunnus thynnus. Next base: position 16,470,685 of record NC_089534.1, read on the forward strand.
GTGGGGCGTGACACTGAGCTGGCCAACTCCATGGGGCTGTTCCTCCAGAAGACCAACATCATCCGAGACTATCTGGAGGACACACAGGAGGGACGTGCCTTCTGGCCACAAGAGGTAGGAACATGTTCTGGTATGACTGAGTTTGTTTTATCCGCGTGTCTGACCTGAGCCCACAAGTATGAAGTATGATAGTTAAGAAAATACTCCTGACAACTGTGTCAAATGTCAGTCTTACATAGATTGTGTATTAAGAAAAAGAACATTTCCAACGTGTTTTTTTTTTTTTGTTTAAGTAAATTGAGTTTTTGCTTATAATTGTCATTGTTGGCTACATTATGAGTTTATCCACATTTTTTCCACATGTGATGTTGTGTGTAAATGTCTCTTTTCGGTCCCTGTGCAGGCGTGGAGCCAGTTTGCAGGTCGCCTGGAGGACTTGGCACAGCCGGAGAAGTTGGAGTCGGCTCTGGCGTGTCTTAACCTGCTGGTTACTGATGCTCTGCGCCACGTCCCAGATGTCATCGCTTACCTGTCCCGCCTGCGCAACCAGAGCGTCTTCAATTTCTGTGCCATTCCGCAGGTATAAACACAGATTTTAGTGTCCTGTTTTATGCTCTGCCTGTTACCTGTAGGTTAGTTTTGAAGGAGAGCTGTTTCTGAGTTTAAAAAAATTCTGTTCATATTATAAAAATTCTCCAAGACAGGCTTTAATTTAATATCGATCAATCTATTCAATTTTTAGATTAATAATTTTAACTTTTAGAAAATGTCTGAAATGAAAAAAAAGTGGATTACAATTTCCCAGAGCCCATGATGACTTTTTCAAATAGTTTGTTTTGTCAGACCAACAGTCTAAAACTTGATATAAAGTGATATAAAGCAGACAACACAGGGAATCTTTACACATTAGTCAATATAACCAGCAAATGTTTGGCATTTTTGCTTAAAAAATTACTCAGCAATTAACTGGTTATCAATAATTAATTTCTTTCATTGCTGCCACTTCACCATATTATTTCTCTGTTGATCAGGTGATGGCAATAGCAACACTATCGACGTGCTACAACAACCCCATGGTGTTCCAGGGAGTCGTAAAAATCCGAAAGGGACAGGCTGTAACACTCATGATGGAAGCCACCAACATGAGAGCTGTGCAGACCATCATCACCCAGTATAGCCAGGAGGTAAGTGTGTGTTTTTGTGTTTGCTATCTTACTCTCATCATATTGGTGCACTTTAACACAATCAGCCTTGTTTTATCTCCCTGCAGATTCTACAGAAAGTCTCCCTCACTGACCCGTCACGGGACAAGACCCTGCACATCCTGGCACTAATCCGAGAGAAGTCCGCCCTGTCACAGTCCAGCCTCCCCTCCAGGACCCACCACCTGTCGCCCATGTACCTGTCTGCTGCCATGCTGCTCGCCGCTCTCAGTTGGCAGTACCTCAGCACCACTGCAGCACAGGCGCAGGGAACTAGCGACATGCAGGGACAGTGAACCCCTGAACCCCGTCAGCCTCATCTTTCCTGGGGCCCACAGACTAAGAAAGCCCCTTGGCTTCTCTGGATGTCCGGTTCTCCTCTGACTGGAGGAATCTGAAGCACTTCTTCCCCCATTCGCCCTCTTTATTATGGCCGTCACAGGACTATGGACATATTAACTCTAGACTATGGAGGGTCACTGGTAGCAGGCTGGTTATATTATAGTTCATTTGACAGTGATTTGTCTCGGTCCATCCTGCAACTGGATAAATTATTCACACACAGTTTTGTGTGGTTATATTCACCAGCATAAATGATACATTGAAACAATTCAGGGCGTTTTGTTGTTTGATGTTTATGTCGATAAAGTTTTTCTTTCTTTTTTGATTGATTTGTTTTAAACATTTTGTTTGAATTGAGTGAAATTATTCATTATATTTGAATATTTCAGGGCAGAAATTAATAGATTAATTTTCTTGTGGGCTAAAATGTTTAAATGCAAAAAACACAAAACTGCCCAATTTAGGATTTTTGGGGAACACAGTCACGAAACTTCATTAAGCTTTTGTTTTACATTATGTTTCAATTCCTAGTTTTCATATTTTTTCATGTCAAGTCAAAGCTAGCTTAATATTCCACTTGTCATATTTCTATAGGAGAAACACTGTTACAACAGTGCACTTTACAGCATTTGCACTGTATATCATTATAAATAATATGGACAGCCAACACTCACTGTTGCGCTTTGTATCAACACTCTTCTGTCTTTGTTGCTTCTGTTTCAACTCTATATACTTTGAAAAAATAGAAAAACAAAGAAAGGTGCAATTCCAGGGTAGTTTTATTTGACATGGACTGTTTAAGTTAATAAGGGAGAGCAAATATATTGAACAAATGCAATTTCTGATACATTTGATGTCAGAGAAATGAATATTGAGACTGCTAGCTAAGTGTCCTTAACACAGCTTTGGTGAGTAGAAAGGCTAGCGCAGAGTAACCTTGAACAGAACCAAAGGAGAGCTTCAAACATTGCTATGTAATGTGACATTTTGATTTGTACATATTTGAAGTAAGGAAATAAACAATCTGAAAGTTGATTGTGCAGCCATGTTCTGGTTTACCGTCTGTAACTTTAAATGGGATTAAACTTGGAGCATCTGTGGAGGATTTTATGGATTCCAAACTGTAAAACTATCTTTGTCTATTTTACAGCACAGGTTCAATGTTCATATAATGTGCTGTGCTTTGTTCTTTTGGTTACTTTTATTTGTTTACATGAACAAAGTCATACATGAACAAAATTATAAAAGAGAATTATTCATAAAGTCACAGGTAAAAATCTTCCAGTTACCGTTGCTACATGTTGCCAGGTCATACTGTACTTTTAAGAGCACCTGTCAACCTTTTAAAGACATTTAGTTAGTCACATGAGATAAATACTGACGATGCATTTGTTAAACAGACACGTGATTTCATCACTTCTGGCTTGTAAAAAAGGACGGAAAGAAGTGAGAGGACTGGTGCGTTGTTTAGTGTGAGTAGTAGAGAAGTAGAAACGTCAACTGAAGCGACAACAACACAGGTAAACCAGAATCTGCTAGTTTGTTTTTCCCCTTTATTCAATAGCTATCAATTTAAATCATCTCTTTCCAGGCACTTTGTTTTAATACGATCTTTCTGTTTTAGTTTTTCATTAATAATATGATAGTTAATTTTAAAGTAGTCTTGATGGAAGTAACTTATTAAACACACAAATGTCAACATCAGCTGAAGCTCTGATTTTATTCCTGATGGTTTTATAAATAATAGGATACATCTCTTACTGTCTGGGATCCTCCCCGACTGAAAAATGTGGCTGTAATTAGACAACTTCAATTGTTATCACAAATAACAGTAGGCTATATAAAATTTAAAAAGTCAGTGTTGGAGGATGTGGCACTTAACTGCATGTTTCTGAAGCAACAACATAAATACATACAATAAATAAGAAACATTACCTGCTGAATACATTACACCCTTTAATTGCTTTGTGCTTGTGTATCAGGCAGGTGCAGCTCTGTCTTTAAATTCTGTAATTTTAATTAGTTTAATATAAATGTATTTGTGATCCCACTGTGCTTATTTTAAACTATATTTGTTTAATTCAGATGAGGAAATGTGGGCTAAAATCATTTCAAAATTTTGAGAAGAATCGACAAGATGTTGTGAGCTAAACTGTGTGATTACAGCAGCAATGTTGAGGCGAATTTTCAACATTAGCAGCCATCTTCCTTTGTGGAGTGATGGACATGCTGCAGTCAGGGTGATCACTTTATAGATATCTCACTGACTGTAGTCTGTTGTGCAGGATGCATTCACTGGCCCTCCTCTGTGTAATTGTGACGGTCTCCGTCACTTGGGCTCGGCCTCACCTGCCTCCTCTCTCCTCAGAGATGGTAAACTTTATAAACAAGGCCAACACCACCTGGACGGTGAGACCATCTTAATCACTTTATGTAGTTTTCATGGTGTTAACTACATTTATGCTAACAATCTCTGCAGCAAGAGACACCTTCCCAATCTGTGACTCTAACTCCCCTACTTTTGCTCCAGGCCGGGCAGAACTTTCCTAACGTTGATGTAAGATATGTGAAAGGACTGTGTGGCACAATACTGAATGGACCCAAGCTGCCAGAGGTGTAAGTTTAAATCATATTGCACTACACACCAGGTATGAGGTGTGTATTTATGTCTGTTTATGTGCAGCCTCTCACATGCCCAATCAGGTGACAATCAGCAGGTTATCTGCATTGCTCAGTGACCGTACTCTCTTACTCAGGCTTCATGATGTTGAAGGCATAAAGCTTCCAGACAGCTTCGACCCACGCCTGCAGTGGCCCAACTGTCCCACAATCCAACAGATCAGAGACCAGGGCTCCTGTGGGTCCTGCTGGGTAAGAGTCACAATATAGAGTAGTTTGTATGAGTTTAAGGGAACACAAAGATAAATTAAATGAATTTTAGAACCACCATGTTCTCCAACCAGTGTTTCCTCTTTGACTTCCCACAGGCCTTCGGGGCAGCTGAGGCAATATCTGACAGATTATGTATCCACAATGGTGGCAAGAGCTCTTTGGAGATCTCAGCTGAAGATCTACTGTCCTGTTGTGATGAATGTGGCATGGGGTGAGTCTCAGTGTTAACTTGGTTAGTATGTGTGTGTGTATTAATGTCACATTTAGCTGGTAAAGAGCGGATACTCCACCAATTTGACACATGGACTTGTCCTGAGAAAGAAGTGGGCATTTATGAGGCAGGGAGGCTAATAAATAACACTTGTGGTGTTAATTATGTATGTGAATGTGGTTGCAGCTGTTTTGGTGGTTTTCCCTCTACTGCTTGGGAATTCTGGGCAAAGAAAGGACTCGTGACTGGAGGCCTGTATGGCTCCAACATAGGTAAGTTCATCACAAGTGTGAGTTGGATTCAGTTTTTGCTGTTTTTTGGGGAGTAAAATTGTTTATGGTGACTGTGTGTGCAGGTTGCAGGCCCTACACCATCGCTCCCTGTGAACATCACGTGAACGGAACTCGTCCTCCGTGTCAAGGCGAACAGGACACTCCTAAGTGTGTGGAGCAGTGCATTGATGGATACTCTCCATCCTATCAGAAGGATAAACACTTTGGTACTTGGAGTTCTTCCCCACAGCAGCTTTTGTGTCATGTCTTGTCTTGTTTCTATGATGTTTTTTGTGTCTCTCTCTTCAGGTAGACGCACGTATTCCGTCCCATCCCAGCAGGAGCAGATCATGACAGAGCTGTACAAGAATGGGCCCGTGGAGGCAGCTTTCTCTGTCTATGCGGATTTTCTGCTGTATAAGACTGGTGAGGCTCTTATACTTTATACTGTATGTACACAAACTTTAGTTTCCAGAAAACTCCTTTGAAATACTTCCCACATTCAAAGCTGTTTCATTTAATTTCAGAATGAAAAACCAAATTCTGATTCTCCTACAACAGTGGTTCCCAACTTTTTTTGCTTGAGACCCCTTGAAATGAAACAATATGTGGCCCCTCGTCACAGGTTAGGGCCTAAGTGTGAACATGAGTCGTTCAACCAAAGAGTGATTGTTCCATCTCAGATCATTTCGTTTAAAGGATTTGTGAAGTGCTGAAGAGATAAATGTATTCAGTATTTCACAAGAAAAAAGAAAGTAGAGAACAGTAAATTATAAAAAAAATTTAATTAAGAAAAGTAAGTTTTGACAAATAGACATTTTCTTAACTATGCCATTGTCAATGTTGGTCAGTCGGTTCACCACTTTGGTCCATGAATTGTCAGGAAATTTTGTGCACACATTCATGCCCCCCTAAGGATAAATTGTAATCACGTTGGTGACCTGCTGACTTTTCCTCTGGCGCCATCATCTGGTCCAAATTTCAATATATCCAGTAGTACAGTACAAATACCTGCACAACTACGGGCATTCCCATCAGCCTCAGATATACATTGTGTTTTGTGCTAATTAGTAAATGTTAGCATGCTAACATGCTAAAGTAAGACATTGAACATGGTAAACATCATAACATCTCTTTGATATCAGCATGTTAGCATTGCCATTGTGAGTATGTTAGCATGCCAACATTAACATTTACCTCAAAGCTAAAGCTGTGCCTAAATACAGCCTCACAGAGTCAGGCATTTCTATTTGAATAGCCCAGTATCACAAATCACAAATTTGCCTCAAGGAGCTTTACAATATTTGCAGCAATGCGATATCCTCTATCCTTAGACCCTTGATTCAGATAAGGGAAAACTCCACAAAAACAAAACTTTAGCTGGGAAAAAACTGAAGAAACCACAGGAAGAGCAACACAGAGGGGATCCCCAGACATGCAATGTGTTGCTTGTTGTGTGTACAGATTAGACAAAGAAAGTTAAATTACAGAAATACAGAATGGAAAAATAGGATGACAAAATTAGAGACACATTGGTAACATATATCAAGAATCTGATCAGGAGGATGTCAAGCAACTTCCAGGTGCCACCAAACAGATAGAGAACCTGGATAATGCGACCTCCATCACCATGAAGACCTTGAAAGAGGACATACTCATACACACAGGGGACAACTTTTGTTTTCTCTCTTCAATTGTCTTGAATGCTGGAGCTACTTCAATGCACCACCAATCTAACAGCTCAGTTTATGCTTTCGAAAATCTGTAGGTTAAAATTTGAAAAAGCAAAACTGTTGTCCATTAAGGTTTTGAGCTGCGTACTTTATGTTGCTACAGGTGTGTACCAGCATGTGACAGGGGAAATGCTGGGTGGTCATGCCATCAAAATCCTGGGCTGGGGGGAGGAGAACGGGACGCCTTACTGGCTGGCTGCAAACTCCTGGAACAGTGACTGGGGAGATAAAGGTACCACATTAACAGGGATTAACACTGGACAACGTCATGTTTCTTGATCAAAAATGAGAATGATATGGCAAAGAAAAGTTGGTCTCAAATCATGTTCTCCTGTGTTCCAATTTAAGGTTTCTTCAAGATCAAGCGTGGAAATGATGAATGTGGTATTGAGTCAGAGGTGGTTGCAGGAATCCCACTCAACTAGATAAAATGAGTCGTGGCCTCAGACAATCGTCATGTCAAGTCAATCAAGATACATTTAAAATGAAGATTGCATTTTGTGGCAGAATTGGCTTGAGATTTCAGGTAATCATCAAAGAATAAATTGCACAACATGGTGAAACAAACTGTGTTTGCGTCATTATTGTTTTTAATATACTGCTATGTTCATCTCCAGGTTTTTTTTTTTTTTTCAATCAATACCTTTTTTCCAGCTACAGTTATCAATAATGAACTTGTTCATTTCAAAGAGGAAAGATAAGATACTGAGCAGCCATTTATCTACTTAATCTTTTGAATCATTGCAGAGTGAATTGAGTATTACTTCAGTTCAATTTGATTTAATTCACAAGGCAAGTTAAAAGACAGTAATAAAAGCAAGTCAATGATGACTAAAAAGATACAAATCTGACTTTTTGAGTGAGACTCCATGTGAAACTTCAGTTTACATACTTTATGTGTCATGTGGACCTATTTGGTATCTGACCTGTGTTTTAACATGGCAGATGAAGTTAATTATAGTGTAAAGAATTTGCACATGTATGTATAGTACAGAGCCAGAAGAGGCACTGAGGTGACACTTCTGAGAGGCTGCATGGTGCTTCATACCAGAGATTTAAAAGAGGGAAAGAGCTCTCGCTCTGCCTCCATTTACAGGTACAACAGTGTTGACAGTATTTTCCTATGAAAATATTTGAGATCTGTTGGTCTGGCATAATGGAGAGTTGAATGAAGAGTCTCTTCTTTGTTGTTCTCAAGATTTGACAGACACAGTACTTTAGTTTAGAATTGGTTTATATCACTGATCTTACAACACTAAGTCACATGCAATAATATGTAGATTTACGAAAAAAGAATCACTGGGGACAATAATGCAAAAATAAGTGAATGCAATGGCTTTTATAGAAAATCCCAATCCCATGGCCTAATAGCACATTTCATTAAAAATGAACAAGCCCCAGACAAAACAGCTTCACAGTCCACAGAGGAAATGACTTATTAAGAACTAGACCCTGACTGATACATTGGCCGGATCGATATAATTGGCCGATTTTAGCTTAATGCACATAAATGTTGTATTGACATATTAGTAGGCAAGAATTCGCAATACAGAAATGCTAATATAGAAACAGAGTCTGCACATTGTCCACCAGAGGCAATATATTTCAACTGTAAAATGCCCTGCATAGTACACATCTCAGTCAAAATTCTTTATAATAATTGGGGATCCTTAAGAAACATATTTATGTGCTCATGTTAAAAAAACAATATCAGTTGATATATCTGATTTTTAAATCTCTTAAAAATATCTATATTGGTATTAGCCTCAAAACCCATTATTTGGTTTAGGACTAATACTAATACCAGAAAGAGCCTGCTCCATACATGCAGGCATGGTTTGAAAAGATAAGACTACTGAGGGAAATGCAACGCCCCTCCACTTGTACGTTCTTATACATAGTTTAAACCCTCAGAAAAGCTTTCAGCATGTAGCCTATAGTATCCTTACTGACAGCCTAAATGAAGTGATGAGCTAGTGAATAAAAAGAGAGAAACATAGGACTGCAACTAACAATTATTTTCATTATTATTTAATCTTCCGATTATTTTCTCAATTAGTCAATTAATGGTTGTTCTATAAAACATCAATAATATAGAGATAAATGGACATTACAAATTCTCATTGCAATTGTTTTGCCGTATCAACAGTACAGAACCAAAAAAGTTGTCAGAAAAGTAGCAAATCATCACATTTGAGAAGCTGGACCCACACTTTTTGGGCATTTTCTACATGAAAAATGATTTACAGTAAGGACTGTGGAAATAAAGACAACAATAAATGTGTCAAATGGTACATGCAGCGGAGGTTTGTCTCATTTTATTAGACAGGATTCATAGTCTGTGGTCTACCCTGCTAAGCAGAAGGTGGCAGTAATGCACCTAATAAACTGCAGCAGAGTCTGTCTGTTATTGTGAGGGTGGAGCATAGACTGTATTTGGACCATGGACAGTGTCATGCGGCCGACTTTGACATTGCGGCTCCTCTTCAAGCACAATGTAAGGCAGTTAAACGAAAATAATAGTGAGGGGCATGTTCTTTATGACCTACGTTGCTTGCCGTAGCGGGGAAATTGAGGAGAGGGTCAAAAAGAAGAGTAGAAGAAGAGTTTTGAGGGGACTTTAGTGTATTAACAGTCGCATTAACTGGGAAGAGTGATACATAAATGTCCTTAAAAGCCTCCAGTGGTATTCTGTACAGCAGTTTAACAGAAGAGAAGTGAACAGCAGCTAAGGACAGTATTATTATCATTAACTCAAGTGATACCCTTAACAAATACGGTGTAACAGCACGATCTGCGGTTTCGATCTGACAACCAGGAAGTCCCGCAGCTCCTGTCTCGGAGGAGAAACGCTGGTGGATACCTGCTGTTTATCACCGTCTGTCCGAGCCGGTGGGACGACCGGGGGTATCGGAGCGTCTGTAGATCTCATCCGTAACGTTATACGGTGGTGATGAAGGCAGGTTTCCGCCGGGGATTAATTACAAGTCTCTCTGTTAGTTGTGTGTTCCGTTGTGTCGGTTAGTCGTTGTCATCACGTCAGGTTACCAGGTTAGCTCTGTGTTACTGTAGCGACAGAGATCGTTGCCATGCTGTTGTCACATTTGGAGCTATGGAGAACATGTTGGGAGTGTGTTTCCAGACCTTACACAGTGCTCCTCTGCTCCCTCACGGCCGCACTGTACTATCTGTGGGGCCGCATGAGCCAGGTTAGTCTCTGCGGTCAAGGTTGTACTGAACGACCTCACCATCCGCTCTATTCTGTTTTATTTCATTTTTCTTATTTAGTTATTTTTTCTTTATCTTACACTATTAAGCTTCATTTTATTTTAGTACATTTTTCTTATTCCTCACCCTCACTTTTTTTGGGTGGTTGCACTGTCTTCAAAAATGAGAACATTTTACATGAGCCACCTTTATTTTACACACTGGCAGAATCCTAATATGAGCTTTCTCATAGTAATGTATCATTTGTATGGCAGTGTACTTTATCCTCTAATTAAGTCCACTTTATTCAGATGCAACTTATTCAACATTATTATTAATGAGTATTTGGTAACACTTAATTATAACAACCTTTATTTATCATTTATAAGCAGAAAATGAACATGCTATAATGTAGACATAAGCAGACATTTTTTATTTATTTATACATTTATTTGTCAACAACTATAACCCATCATGCAAAGCATTCATAACAGGTGTATAAAGTGATAATGAATGCTTGATAAGGTCATGCGAAATAAAATAAATGCATTGTGTATGTAATCTAATGTCATTTTATTACAGTTATATACAGTATTATCTAGTATTTAGGTTATTCAGCTGTTTATACAAAAGTTATGGATCCTTCAAAGGAGTTGTTATTGTTGACAAATATATTCAGAAATACTTAATATATGCTTACAACTACATTACAGTGTGTTTAAATTTACTGCTTAAAAATGCTCAGTAGGGGGGATTAAAATAAAGTGTTACCAGTTATTGTCATTACTGATTTATCTGCTGATTCATTTTTTCAACCAATCTATTATTCAGTCTATAAAATATTAAAAAGGTGAAAATGCCCATCACAGTTTCCCAAAACTCCAGGTGTTCAACAGTCTCAAAACCCAAAGATATTTAATTTACAATGATATAAAACAGAAAAAAGTTGCAGTTTCTCACATTTGAGAAGCTGGAACCAGCAAAATGTTTGACGCTGTAGCTTTATAAATGACCTGAAATGATTATTGTGTATGTGTCGATTAATCAATTAATTAACTAATTCTTTCAGCACATATCACAGCACATATTCAGTGTATGGTAAGAATAATACCACGTTGTATGTTTTGTATATGTCATAGTTTGCATGTCAGTAGTTGTTTAGCAGACTGTTGTGTTTGTTACATCACACATGCTTTTGAAACTCCATACGGCTCCCCTCACCCCTCTTGTTTTGAATGCATGTTTGCATGTTTTGTTTTGTCTGTCGCAGGTATTCATTTAACAGTGCCTGTGTTTCCAAACCTCTTTTCCTCTCAGACACCAGCCCTGGTTTGTAGCGAGGCTTTCAGCGTGTTCCTCCACAAGCACTGTCCTGTGGTGGCTGAGACCTTCAGTCCCACTCCGTGGTGCTGGGGAGGCCGGCTTCAAACCCTGGTCTGTGCCCTCATCAAGTCCAGACCTCCCGTCACTTATCGCAAGTAGGAAGAACCTTCTATTATGTTCCTCTTGCTGGCTGACACAGTCATCTCTTTATCTCTTTTTTAAGTAAAGTAACATCTACATGATTGTCGTTGCTTCATCTCACAGTGAGCTCATACGTACGGTCGACGGTGGTCAGATTTCTCTGGACTGGGTGGACAATCAGGCCAGTACGGCCTACCCAGAATCCTCTACTCGCCCCACAGTGCTGATCCTCCCTGGCCTGACGGGGAACAGTCAGCAGACCTATGTGCTCCATGCTATTACCCAGGCCAGCCGCCACGGCTACAGGTCAGTAGCACACCAGGGTCATGCAGGGTCAGTTAAAGTAAGCAGGAAACTTTTATTTTAATGCACTGAATTTGATTTTTACTTAATTCACTTCATACTCTCTGTCCTGATGGGCGCGACAAGTTGAATTTATTTCAAATTTCAGCCAATTCATTCATTTAAGCGAATCAATCTATCACTGTAGAATGTTTTCTTACTTTTACTTTGATTTTATACTTGAGAAGATCAGTAGCTCAGTTGTTGCTGGAGCTGTTTTCATACGCTTGTTCTCTTCTAGATGCGTGGTCTTCAACAACAGGGGGTTTGGAGGGGAAGAGTTGCTTGTAAGTACAATGATTACTCAATGAATTACGTTCCTGTCGTGTAAGACTGAAATTTCCTTTTTCCTTTGTTCATTTCAACATACTGAAGTAGGTATACATCTTTGAACTTGTTTGTGTGCTGCAGACTCAAATTTGGTTTAGTCTGTGAATGTGTGTGATTTATAGTAGTGATGCTCTCCTAATAAGAAAGGAGTTGATCAGGTTGACCCATTTCTGCCAATACAGAAAGAAAAGTCTCTCATTTTCACATGGGGGATTTAATTTTGCCCAAAATCTGCCTCTCGCCGTGTGCATTTAAACTGTGCAGAATAAAAAATATAGATTTGGAGAGTGATGTTAGTTTAAAAAGGCTGCCACTGCCGCTAATTCCAAAGATTATTAAAGGATGAGCCTAAGGCTGTATTTTTTCAAAATTGACATGAATAAATCTTAACAAATACCTGATATACAGTAGTTGTTTCTCTGCACAGTAGACTTCCATTGATGTCCAAAAACTATTAAAAACACATAAATGAGCCACAGGGTTCCTCCGGGTGACATGTTTCTTTATGAACAACATGGGCACTGTAGTTTATTTTGAGTCAGTCCTACATACACCTTCCTGCTGCTGTAAATACTCACTAGAACACTAAATGTGTAAGTAATCAAAAAACTGCAGTGCTCTGCTGTTTTAGATAATTATTTTGGGAAATTACTGAGTCTAAAAAATTATAATAACTATACCGTATACGTGACAGCCCAAACGGGGTGGGGAAGTCATAAAGTATTGAGAGATGGACTAAGGCATTGTTGACTTGCTGACTGTAAGAAAAAGCTCAGCCTTCTCCTCTTAAAACAAAAGCTGGCACTGCAACACTGCATGTAACGCTCCTCTGCCCTCCTGCCTGCTTCAGACACCTGTCACCTACTGCGCAGCCAGTACCTCAGATCTTGAGCGTGTGGTGCACCATGTCAAAGGACTCTACCCACACGCCCCTTTGCTTGGTGCTGGTGTGTCTATGGGAGGGTGAGTTGGTGTTTGGCTCGCGTTTCTCTGAGAAATGGATCAAATTTGTCTTAGCTTGGTTTCCTTTTTCTCACTTTCCTTTGATTACCTTATCAATAATTTGTTTTTATCGTTGTCGTCTTTTCCTGTTTGGTCCTTTTCATGCACCATATGCAGCATGTTACTATTAAACTACTTGGCCCGTAAGCGCACAGAATCAGGGATGGTGGCGGGTTTTACCATCTCCGTCCCCTGGGATGCGCTGAAGTCCACCGTCTCCATGGAGGAACCGCTCAACTGGCTGCTCTTCAACAAATACCTCACAAGCGGACTGTGTCGTGCTGTCAGCAGGTCAGATAAGTGGTTCTGAATTTAGCTTTACAAATCGGCCTTGTGTATTCCAGCTTTTAAAAATCTCTTTCTCACAGGCATAGGAAGATTCTGGAGAAAGTAGTGGATGTTGATTATGTGCTGAAGGTATGGCCCCGTTCTTTACTTTTACATCTCTGTCATAGTTTCTAATTTCCCCGTATGTTTGCTTGTCTTCCTCTCATCTCATTTCATCTCTCTCTTTCTAGTCGCGTAATATCCGGGAGTTTGACGAACGCTTCACCTCTTTGCTGTTTGGTTATAAATCTTGTACGGACTACTACCGCGATGCCAGCCCAGGCAAAAAACTCCCCAACACAGCGGTACCCATCTTGTGTCTCAATGCCGCTGACGACCCTTTCTCCCCGCAGAACGGTGAGTGGACGACGGGAGAAGATGGGGATAGTGTTAGGCTAACATGTTTCAGTGTAACGTTTATGACTAGATGCATCAGATCCAAACATGTCTGGCTGGATTTATGCGTCAACACCTAAAGGAATTGTTCAACATTTTGGGAAATTGGCTTTTGAGTGAAGAGTTAGATGAGAACATGTGGGGTGTGAAGAATTAATTGTTTGGCTATATTTATGTTTCCTTATAAATGAGAATGAACAGACACGCAGACTAGGTTTTGAGATTGTATCTCAGACCATGTCTACATTAAATCGACTAAATTCATAAACGCATCTTTTTCTCTCTGTTCACCTCCTGAGTATGTAAATATGAAAACACTGGCTTGGCGTTGTAGTGTGTGCAGGGAAAACTGAGCTGTGGGTCTGAAATCCACACTGAGGAGTTTTACACTTGACATTTGATCCAGGTATGACTGGATGCAAATGGTTGCATTGAAAAGACAGGTGTAACCACGGCTTTAGGCTTATCTGGTAGTCTCATTTTTATATTCCTAATTTTAGCTGTTGCGGTAGTAATGTTTATTGTTTTCTTCTATGTTGCGGCGTATGTTCTTCAAGATGTCTTCTATCTAATGTTTTGGCTTTGGATTGTCTTGACTGTTTACAATGTGTTTCCTGCCCTCACAGCATTCCCCTTGACCATAGTCCAGGGCCTGCCTAACGTCGCTCTTTTGTTGACGGCCCACGGCGGCCACATAGCCTTCCTGCAGGGTTTGTTTCCACGTGGCGAGAGCTACATGGAGCGCCTGTTCAGCCAGTTCGTCCATGCAGTCTTTGAACACCCGAAGGACATCAAGAAAGCTTGTGGCATCAAGGAGGAACAGACGAGCTGATCATCTCGCGCCCTGTCCGTACTGTAAACCCAACTGAATAACAGACTTCTTGCTAAGAGGAATTGAGGAATGAATTCATGTTACAGCCGTAGAACAACAAATCACAAACAAAACCATCGCTAAGCTTTGCATGGCATGACGTTATCCTATCACAGAAATGTTCGGGTCGCCTGCTTGCTTGCACAGAGAATGACCAACTGTATTGTACAATCACATGACCTCACCGCAGCTCTGTTTATCTACCTCGTCATCTCGTCTCAGGTTCTCTTTCAATGAGCAATCACGGAAGGTTCGAAAAAGTCGATAACTGCGAAATCAAGCTGTGGAGCCGTATGTCAAGTATTTTAAAACATCTGGATCTAACTGACAAGCTGATGTGTAATATTGTATCTACATAATATAATAAGAAGATGTATAGTTTTAAAATGATTTGTCAGAAAAGTTTGAATTGCTTTTAATCATATTGTGTTTTCAACACCGTTCTCCAATCAGTGCCGTCCCAACTGCACAGGACCCCTCCTATGTGTTGAAAACAAACAAAGCAAAATCATTCCTTGTAAGGAAAATGCTATTTAAAACTATTTAATATTAATTTAATATATAAAAAATAATAATATTGTCTGATTGATGTTAGAGTTTCTTTAGGCTTGTGATGCTTTGGTTTTGCAAGAGTTGTTTTCCTTGAAGTGTAAGACGCCTTAAAGGATTATGTTTTAGCCCTGCATGTGTACTTAACACACAATTTCTCAATGAATACCATGCACTGAAGTAATCTGTTCAACTGTTCGAGCTGTCACTCTCAACATGGTTACACCCGAGTTGCAGAATATACACTAATATACTCTGAAGAGATGACTTGTATATGAACTGAGTTTACATCAGTTGGAATTTTAAGATTTTTAAGGTTACCACTTGATTTTTTTTGTTTCGAAGCAAAAAAGGGAATCAATTAAATGTAAAAAAAAAGGATATTATATTTATAGCAGTATGCTTGATTGTAATGCAAATATGTGTGCTGGCAGGTAAATAAGCTACTATCATGTAAAATGCAATAAAGCTCAGTGTGGTACTTGAGGAATTTTGACCTGCTGTGGGTAATTTTAATCGGGTACTTCTGAATTTGTGTTTGTTGTTATTTAGCTTTCTGTTTTGTTTGTCATTGATGCACATTGTTGATTAGATGAAGCCTAATCGAAAGAGAATGATGATAAATGTCTGATATGAAGTTTTGTAGTTATTTTAGGACATTTGTCCAGTATTGAATCACTGATTGTTTTTTACAAGGACCAGGTCAGTATATGTATCAGTCATGTGTACTGAATGTCTTCAACCCAGCCAAGAATATGCAGAAGGTTTTATTATGTGTGTGCATCACTGATAGTGCACTGGCAATACACACACACACACACACACGCACACCGCTTGATTGTGCCAATACCAAGGTGTTATTTATTCATGATTGTTTTTAGCAATAGCTGCACTTGTTGAAACTCAGCTTTCAGCTGTGATCCAAAAATATAACCGTTTTAAGAAATGGTGCTATTTTTTGGCTTTTAGGTAATAAGCATGAAGTGTTTATAGAAAGGAAATCACCTATTTGCTCATCAACTCTGCAGATGTGCATGCCTTTAATTGCTGTGTATTTTTTAATGGACATTTTTTATTTTCACTTCTGTACAAGCTGTAATCACAATCACAGTATGTAATATCAGTTAAGGCTTTTCATTTAAAGACCTTTTGGGCATTATGGACTGTCTATTTGATTGTAAGTTTCTGAATTGCACTTGAATTAAAGAACAATGATACAGATTTTTATTTCAGCTGGTTATTTTGTATCTTGAATGTACACTGGGGATTGTAAATTCATGGAATCCCTAATGATAAACTTCTTGTCATGTGTAGATGCGATCAATGCGATAGGAACATTAATTGGGTTTGTTTTGTTTTATACACTATATCATCATGTCAATCCTAACGGAAAACTGTCATAACACATGCACTGCCTGTCACAGAGTCCCCCCTGTTTCCGCAGCCGAAATCCCTTTCCTGAGCCCTTTCATTGCAGAGTGGTGGGTCATTAATGTCGTTGATTAACCAGACCAGAGTATCAATAATTAACTGTGAACAATAAAGGCCCACGCCCTCTGTCACAATGCTAACCCTTCAGCCTCATTTAGATTCATTTAATGACGCTGCAACCTGGAAAACATCGAGTGGCATTTACCCTGTGGAAAAATAGAGACCTAATGAAGTAGGCACTTTCCAGCTCTGCTAGATATAATCTGTGAGTTGTTCTGGTTGCCCTCAGCTTTGATAATTCCCCTCAACTCTAGCTTTTAAGTGTGTGAATGTGACTCTCAGAGGAAACTTGGCCCTCACTATGATCCGGCAAGAGATTGTGTTCAAAAACGGAACCTTTTTTTCTTTGTAGTTTACAAAAATATCTCGGTAGAAGAAGGTGGAAGAAAGCATTTGAGAAAATATTTAAATAATTTCTTTGTTGCTTTTATTCTTCTCATTTTCTCTTCATATCACTTTCCCTTTTTTTGTCATCTTTTACAATGACTTTACTTAGGCCTCCACTTTATTTCCTCAGGTAAATGTTTTCTATGTCAACAGGAAATTATATATCATTGCTAAATGTCACAGAAATCACTGTCTTTCATTGTAAAAACCAGCAATACACACATTATTTGTTACAGAAAACAAGTACACCATCATAATCCTAAATAAAATGCCATTAAAAGCTGTGCATTATGTCAGCTGAGCATGATTTTTACACCTCAACTTCAGCTTTCTCTCCAGTCTATCCTCTTCCTCCTCCTCCTTCTATTCTGTATTCCTCTATCTGGTGTGATGGGAGGAGCCTCAGGTTATGGTTAATGATTCAACACCAGAGCTGCTGAGATTGACAGATAGAGAAAGAGAAGGAAAGATTGAGAGAGAGAGAGAGAGAGAGAGAGGAAGAGAGACAGAGAGAGACAGAGAGAGAAGTAAAAATAGTAAAAGCTGAGAGCAGACATGGCGATGTGAGCTGTGAAAGTGTGAGCGGGTGGGTGCAGAGGAAGAAGAAGAAGAAGAAGAAGAAGAAGTAATGCTAGAGAGACTGAAGACTGCATGTTTTTATATGATCAGGTGTGTCCAGTCTGTAGTCAGTCTGGGGTCAAGCAGGTTGCAGAAATTGTACACACAGCGTATACTTCTCTACAGCTGAAAGTGGATATTGTAAGCAATTCAGGGTGATTATTTGGCTCCTATGATCCATGCGGCCTTTATAGGCTGGACACACACTCATCTTCTCTCCTGATCCACACAGAGTCCGCAGGTGAGTGTGACTCTTACATGTCATAGTGTCT
This sequence comes from Thunnus thynnus, assembly GCF_963924715.1. NCBI lineage: Eukaryota > Metazoa > Chordata > Actinopteri > Scombriformes > Scombridae > Thunnus > Thunnus thynnus. The sequence goes on from NC_089534.1 coordinate 16,488,593, forward strand.
TTCTGAAAGTTGTAAGTCATGACAGCTGTATTTCTAAGTCTGCGCTCCAGACCCCAAATTTGTCATGTGTCTCGGTGTGTTTAAAGTACAGATTCTTTGCTTTAAAGGCTTATAAACCTTATAAGTAAAAACATGATTTTACCAGTGCTAAAAATCTTATTATGCAACGAGAGAGCACAGACAGATGTTTTCCTGTGCAGATTTGTATCTTTTATGAGAATTCAACTGTAGTTACACATGGCCATGCATTAGTTATGAGGCAGTATGGAGTATACAGTATGCTGGCTGTATCAGTATAATGGTGATCAGTCTGGCATCATGTTCCCACTGTGCAGATGAAAGTCAGACACGAATAGTTTGTCTCTTTTTTTGTTAAGATTGTGAGCAAAAATCAACTTCAGGTAACATCTGTCTAACATAACAGTCATTAAGAGGCTACATAAAGAGAGGGTTATGGCTTTTCTACCATTTTATCTGATGGAAAAAAAAGGAAAATCTGAAAATAAACAAACCATACAGCCAATACACAGCCAGCACTACTACATTCGGGATTCCTGTTTCAATCCCAGACGCCCCAGGCTGAAGGCGCAGAGTTAAACTAAGAGTTGTTTTCCTTTCATTAAATGTTGACCAGCAGCCACTAAAGGTTATCATGCCACTTGTCTTGCTTTATAGCTGCAAGTTCCAAGAAAGCCTACAAATTGTGTTTGTGCACTGCTCTCTGTGTTTGAATTTGAAAGGTTAATAAAACACCCTCAAGGCAACATGTAGTAACATATTTTTTGTTGCCATTACGCTCCCTGTGAAATTTTAATGACCGTCAAAGCTTTGTCTTTCCTGTGACACAGGCCCTATTAACTCTTAGCACTGCAGCTTTGTATTATGCGCTGAAGGTTATCATCTCAGTCCTTTGATTATAAATCATCGGTGCAATGGAAAATATCATATCCAATTTAGGTGACAGGGAATAATCTAAAGGTGTTTTTGAAGCTTCTTATCCCACTCCTTGTCAGTATCACCTTCTGTCCACCCCTGCATCAAAGACACGGTCCTCTTTAACAGTGGAACAGGAGCCATTTTATATTTCTCCCTGTTACAGTTTGATGGCTTATTGCGCCGTGATTTTATGATTCGCTTTAACATCATGTCTAATCTCAGAGCTGTCCAATGTTCAGGGTGAGGGAGTGGTGGTGGCTAGGGTCACGTGATGGACACGGCGATCGTAGGCAAACAGCTTGTCCGACTGTGACTTCACAGGAATGGATGTGTGTGTTTAGTGAATTGATGGGTTAACCAGTGGCCTTGTATTTGTATTGACTGTAATGTTTGGCCAATCAAAAGGAACATCTTTCCTTTAACAGCAAAATGAAAATTGTTATCAGGGCTTTTGTCAACAGATCACCTGGATAAAGAGATATTAACTTTTATTGGATGCTCAATTCCCAACAGTCAAACACTTAATTATAGAGCAGCAATTGTAAATGTTGCGCATTATTCTACATGCAGAGATAACAAAACCATATACATAATATCTCAGCCTGCAAAAAGGCAACCATTGATGAAGTCTTTTTTTTATATGATTTTGACAGATTTTCTGTCATTGTCAGTCTTGGGAACAGTAATAGATCTTTAGGAAAAGCTGGCAGGGTGTGACAGCGTTCAGAAAGCACCTTGTTGATTGTCCATCATTAGTCTGCATTATTCAGCGGGGCTGTGTGCAGGCAATGGACGCAGTTCAGTGCCTTGTGAAAAAGATTGTGACGCTGTAACATTAAAGAAACAGTCTGCATAGTTACATACAGTTTGAATATGATATCTGGGGTTTTGTGTGCAGATGCATAGTTGTGCTGCAGTGTATCTGTCTCTCTTCTTCTTCATTTCTCCCATAAATCTTTATTTTACTGTATTTTTTCTATTATAGGCATGGAGAAGCAACTAGAGGACCTGAGGCAGCAGCTAGATAAGCAATGTCTGATTAACCAGGAGCTGCAGAGGCAAAACAAAGAGTTGGGTGTGTACAGCAATATTTTTTTTTTTAAATCACATTAATGCATGTTCCTGCTGCAGTTTTGTGACATTTTCATCCATCTGCCATGAAGGAGAGAAATTAGAGGAAGTGCAACACAAAATTAAGATGTTCTTGGTGGTGTTTTGCTCACTAAACATATTTATCTGGATTCATCCTCACAGAGCAACGACTGCAGGAGAAAGAAAAACTTTTACAGGAGCTGCAGGGTGATTCTCCTGATCATGGTAAGAGGCCATCGTGGGCACCAAGGGCATAGACACCTGATAGAGGGGATATTTGATATAACATTCAGCTGAAACATGGCAGCCATTTAGCTAAACCATCATTTGTGTTCCCCCTGTTTGTCTGTTTCAGATTTTCCCTCCCAGAGCGGTAATGAACCGGAGGTCAGGACAAGTCGCGCGGCTGTCATCGCTCCTGAACCAATCCCTGAGACCCTGGAAATTACAAGCACCAGGGTCAAGAAAACTGTCAGGTTAGTAATCAGTGCTGACAAGATAACAATCCCATTTCAGTACATTTTATTAGATTAAAAAAAGGTAAAACAGGATTTGGGCTTTCTCATTGCGTTTTTTCTGGTCTAACTGACTCTTAATAACATGCCAAATACCTTTACATATTGCATGGAAGCCCCCCAAGAATTAAACTGACCTTAAATCACCTTCTGTTACCAGTGAGACGAGTCTAATCGTCAAAGCCATCCAGAAGAATGACTTCCTGAGCCGCCTCGACGAAGAGCAAACAGCCATGATGGTGGATCTCTTAGTGACGTCTGACTTCAGCCCCGGAGATGAAGTCATTAAAGAGGGCTTTGAAGGAGACAGCATGTACATAGTGGCAGGTGGGGACACACCCGAGTGTATGTTAATGTGTGTCTTTCTGTGTGCATGTGCTTCAGTTTCTTTGCATTTCAAACTGAGAGATGTTCTAAGGCTTTCTATTTTGATATGAAAAACAAATTGGAATAGAAATATGTAACAAAAATCTTTATTTTCTCTGTTTGTCCCTCTTTCAAGCTGGTGAGCTCTGTGTCACCCAGGCAGGCCGGAACCTCCGAACCCTAACCAGAGGTGATGTGTTTGGGGAGTTGGCCATCCTGTACAACTGCAAACGGACAGCAACAGTCAAAGGTCAGCCCCTGTAATGATGCCTCTTGTTGCTATGTGCAGATGTTATGATAGGATTCTTTATCTTCATGCAAGAGGATTTTGAACACCATGTTAAAGTGTGATTAATGAGGTGCCGTGGGGACCTCAGCCTAGCATATAGCTGTCAGCGATGGTTGAAAGCAACATCCTACTCCAACAGAGGGAAACATAAAGGGTCCAGGGATGTTCTATCCCTTGTAAATCTACTGCTGTAGCTTCAGCTACCTGTCAGTAGAGTCATGAGGAGGCCTGGCACCTAATAACAAAGAGCCAAAGCAGACCTGAGATCAGCAGAGGCCCAGCCTCTCTAAGATTTTAGAAGGAAACAGATGTTGAGTGCACTGAATGCAATGTGGATATAGAAAAGGGTCTAAAAAGTGTACCCTTTTCTACACTTTATTAAAAAAAAACAAAAAAAACCTCAATTCAATTATAAATAGAATTTCTGCTCAGGGCCCCAGTAGGTCAGGGGTAACTGGATGTGAGAGGTTTTCACTGGTGTCAATAACATTCTTGTATAGTCTTTACTAATGAAAGTACCAGACTTTACAGGCTTAACTTAAGCTTTTACCACTTTTGCTCATGTTGCAGCAAAGACACTGGTGCGTCTGTGGTGTATGGAGCGACAGACTTACAGGACCATCATAGCTAACAAGTCCAAGAAGAAACGGGAGCAGCTCATGGGCTTCTTGAAGACGTAAGTTTACAGCCTGAGTGACAGAACAGATCTCTTCAGCTAGTTGATTTTAATATCTTGGTTTGGTTGTTAACTTTCATGTCGCCCTGCCATAGCAGTGTTGGCACTTATAACACCTCATATTTCTAACTCTGCTGCTATATTTTCATGCTGTCACAGCTCTCGTACTCTGAAGGACCTGAATTATGTCCAGTTGTCCAAAATCATTGACTCCATGGAGGAGGTCAGTACTTACATGTCCCATTGTGAATGTCGAGTGTTACAAATCACTATCATTTGATACAAATCATTAATAAAATGAATACACATTGAATAAACTCAAACATGAATGGCTATCATGTTTTTTAAGTTCCTAAAATGTTGACATTTTGAATCTCAGCATCCAGGATCAAACTATAATTTAAGTATAAACAAATGATACCTGATCTTTATATTCTTGCCTCTTTTCTTCTTGTTTTTTCCAGGTGAAGTACCAGGACAAAGATGTTATAGTTCGAGAAGGATCAGAGGGAAACACATTCTACATCATCCTCAAAGGAGAGGTAATATTGTACCTACTGTGTGCACAAACTCATATTTAAATTTAATACCAGCCTGTGTATGAGTATATATATATATATATATATAGTATATACATTTATATGCACTCATTCTCTTTTTCTCCTTCTCATGTGTGTTCTACCCCATCAGGTCCTGGTGACAAAGAACGTGAATGGGCAACAGAAGCAGATTCGTAGGATGGGAAAAGGGGAACATTTCGGGGAACAGGCCCTCATACGGTAACCATGGCAACGCCACACATGCCTGAGGACATTTGCGAGAGCCTTGTGCAACATCCACTGCTCTGTGCACTGTCCCCGGCTGCTGTCATCTTTGACAGTCCGGTTGTGCAACCTACTGATTATCTTTAAATGTGCAATCAGTAAAGAAAATTAAATCACTCTGCCGTCGCACTGAGCAGAATCTCGAAAATGTACATAGATTACACACACGGAGAAACCTCTTATTATTATTATTTGGGTAGAAATAGCAAAACTTGCTTTCTTATATTTGTCAACTCTTACAAATTAATCTTCTGTAGTAAAGTTGTAGCTGGTCATTGTGTGTGTCTGAAGTACTGAACAAAAACAAAAAAGAAAAACAAGTATAATTATATAAAAACATTGGTTTGATATTGGCTTTTTATTACAAATCAAATTTCATCCACATAGTGTTGTTTGCCTCTGAATTGTTGGATATAAGTCAGCTTTATTTTATTAGCAAGTTTTTTGGTTTCTGAATTGTGCAGCTTACAAATCAACAAATTAATTAATATGCAATATTTCTCACCTCTTTGGGAGAAGTTACTTTTCTGTATCAACATATAACTATGTGCTGGAAAAGCATATATATCAACAAATCAGCTGCCATGATCATAAAGATGTGCCAATCTGTTGCAGCAAAGCAAAACATACTGTAAAGCAGGTAAAGCTGTGACTGACTTCAGGTGCTAATGCAAAGTTTCCTCTCAATTTAAAAAATACTTTTCCATGCCAAGGTTTTGACAAATATACATATTGACAGTAATGACATCTTGTTTTCCTGGGCTGACATGTGCAATGTTTTCCCTCTTGCAGCGAGGTCTTGAGAACTGCCACCTGCACTGCCGATGGCCCTGTTACCTGCTTCGCCATTGACAAGGAGTAAGTTTGACGCGACATTGAATTCTGAGTGTAAATGAATGTGATAGTCCTGTTTGGTCAGACTCTGCAGTGACGGCTGCTGGTCCTGCAGAGAAATATGCTTGAATTACTGCAATGTATCTGTTCTCTGTCAGTGTCACTTTGTTTGCATTGTGTTTGCTTTCTGTTGTGTATTTACCATTTGCTGATTGACAGAGAGATTGATTAAAATGCCTTTTTTTCTTCAGGGTATTTGAGGAGACAATTCCCATAGAGCATCTGGAGCTTTTTGACGAGTACGTACTGTAAAATATTTCATAATCATCGCTCTTTTCCACCATCTTGTGAGTGTAGAGTGTAGTCTAAATGTAATTGTAATAGACTCTCCTGCTCATTTTTTGACTCTCATTTTGTTTTTACAACCAGCTCTAAAGTGCTGCAGGAGGCAAAGGCTCCAGAGGCTCCAAAGATGAGGTGAGCAGCTGTGAAAGATGAAACATAAGAATAAGAATCACACAAATTAGTTTTAGGATCTCAGATGAAATAAGTCTCATTAGGCTGGAATTTCTGTGTCTCTCTTTGTCCCAGCTCCACTCTGAGGTTTAAGGACCTGGTCCCTGCACTGTACCAGGAAGGTCGTTTTCAAGGAGACCCTGTCACCCTTGGAGTTGGAGGGTTTGGCCGTGTTGAGCTGGTGAGTGTGTTTGTTTTGGCATTGACCCAGTAAAGATAATTACTGACTTCAAATCTTTTACAAAATGTTTTATCTGTGTGTGATGTTTCCTTTAGAACATTTAGCTCTGATAGCTTAGTAGTGATCAATATTTCTTTTTTGCTATTCTAAGATGACCACATTGAACCATGGGAAATATTATGCCATGAAGCGAGTCAGCAAGAAGCACATTGTTATGAAGAGGCAGGAGGAGCACATGCTGTTTGAGAAGAAGATCCTTAAATCCATCCAGTGTGACTTCATCGTCAGGTATCTGCCATCAAAGTTGCTGACTGTAATTGTTTAATTACACTGTGTAAAGAACAGAGAGCTTGAAAATGTGTGTTTTTTACTCTCTCTTTCTCCTCTTTCTTCAGGCTTTATGGAGCCTTCAAAGACACACGATACATCTACATGGTCATGGAGTTCTGTATTGGTGGGGAGGTCTGGACCAAACTCAAAGAAGTGTGAGAAAACACAGCCAAAAAAAAAAAAAAAAGAGTTTTTCATTCACTAATGTAGATATTTATCTTGTTTAAACAAGGTGTTGGGTTGGACCATTACACAAGATCAGGAGTGTCATGAGTCAACAGTTTTTATGGGGGCACAATTTCACAACACAGATGATACTGATAATAGCAAAGGACAACAAGCTAACACTAAAGTTAATTACCTGTTGGGTTATAGTTAAAACCACTGATGCTGAAGTCACTTTAAATAGGGACATTCTGAAGCTTTAAGTAATTTACAAATTCATTCAGGTCATACTGTGATGTGTGGGATAGAGATGCGGAATTATTCAAGTTTCTGTGGTGGATTTATTTTGGTTTAATTTTTTATTCATTCTTATTGGTACATCTTGAGTTCACCACTTGAAACTTGAAGTTGCACCTATCGTTCTCTTGCTGCCTCTATCCGACACAGAGAAATATACTATAGCCGACGCTGTTACCCAAAGCAATCTATAGTTGCAACCATAAAACAAACTTCAATTGCCAAGAGTTGTTACTCGCCTGATAGAAGAAAAGAACAATAGAAAGTGTCAGAAGGTAACAAAAGTTTTGAAAGCAAGCAAGTGGAAGAAGGAGAGAGCAGTAGTTTATCTTCTTATGTCTTATGTGCTTGTTTTGTCAGAGGGCGTTTTGATGAGCCGATTGCTACGTTCTGCACTGCCTGTGTGGTGGAGGCCTACGCCTACCTGCATAAGAAGAACATCATGTACAGAGACCTGAAGCCTGAGAACCTGATGATGGATGTGAGGGGCTACGTCAAACTGGTGAGTCATTTGTATGTATGTGTGTTGAGCATGTGTTTCTGTTTTTTTTGTTTTTTGTTTTTGGCTTTTTCACTAAGGGATTTCCATACCAAGAGGCTACACCTACAGATGCTCCTTCTATGCAAATGATAATGTCTATGATTTGAATATTCCTCCCTTTGTGTGTGTGTCTCCATGCAGGTGGACTTTGGCTTTGCTAAAGAGATGTTGCGTGGTGAGAAAACCTATTCATTTGTCGGTACTCCTGAGTACATGGCCCCTGAGATCATCAAGAACCAGGGACATGACTTTGCAGTCGACTTTTGGTCCCTTGGCATCCTGATCTTTGAGCTACTGGCAGGAAGGTATTATACTCACACTAATAAAATAAGTTGTTGACTATAAAAGACATAATCTTTCACTTTCCCTGTCTGTTTGGAGGAAAAGACACATGCTACTGTCTTATAGAGTTCATATATCATGAGTTTGTATTAATATATGATCAAAATTGGTAAATTCTGCAGCAAAAGGAGGATTTTAGGTGATAACAGACAAATACATGAGCGAGTCAAGCCTCCATGTTAACCAGTAGGTGGCAGCAGGGAAATATGACTGACATCTGCAGAAGTGAAACACAGCCTTGTCTCTTTTTTCATAATTCAGTTTCAGCACTCATAGGTTCAGATAATCAAAAAGCAACTGATTGATTGGTTTTTGTAGCCATTTTTGAAGATTAAAGCTCTCTCTTTTCATCTTGTCAGCCCTCCATTTTCAAGTTCAGAGCCAGGGAAGATTTATCCCAAGATTTTGGATGGGGTGTTCAAGTATCCTCCTTACATGAGTGAAGCAGCCAAGTCCATCATTAGTAAGCTGTGCAGGTGAGAGGAATATATTCACTGTTGCATTATGATTCAATTTTTCAACACTGATAACGTGCATTCAAATTTATTTGACTGAATAACTTATTCATAAAATAAAACTGGATCATACAATATGCATGTGAAACTTATACAGAGGATTGGGCTGAGTTATCTCAGTGTAGAGCATGAATTATAGAAGATATGTGCCAATCATTACACTGTATTGTGATGCGTGCTGTTATTTTAAAAATGTTTTTTGAATACAAATCTCTTGAAAAGTTGAAGCTCATGAATGAAATGGAAATGTCCTCTGGCTGTGTGTTTTTGTTTGCAGACCTCGGCCAGGTCAGAGGTTAGGTAACACCAAGAATGGAATCAAAGATGTCCGGCATCATAGGTAACCATGGCAACATGTCACTAAGAAGTGATCTTCTCACCCAAGATATGGGTGAGAAGGCCTAAGGAGCCTTTCACTTTAGGATTAATAATTTCAGTAATTTCCCACTCTCTCTATTTTTGACCTGTAATCTCCCTCATCTTTTCACAGGTGGTTCAGCAATATGAACTGGCACAAGCTGCGTATGGGTCAGGTCGACCCTCCCACAGTCCGGCTCATACGCAAGGTAAGTCAAACCACCAGCCAAGCATTTCGTTCTTGTGTGGTTTAAGGATTTCTGAACCAAAGTTCACTTGGAGAAAGTTTTTTGTGGTGTAATTTTAAGCCTTATTGATTTTCAGGACTACGTAAAACCGTCTAACTATTGTTAATTAGTTATGGTTTAACAGGATTGTACGTATCAACTTCTTCCATAGTTCTTTAATCAACATTAAGTTATCTTTCCTCCTCCAGGGCCCCTGCTACATCAACTTTGATCGTTTCCCTCATGACCAGACTAAGGCAGATGAGGAATTCTCTGGTTGGGACCGTGACTTCTAACTTCTTAGGTTTAAGGATCAAAGGCCACAGGAGTTGCCAACGTCACCGAAATATGGATCCAAACCAGAATCATTCTAGTGAGCTAGAATTGGCTTTCTCAAAGCTTTGCTTAACCTCACTTTGATCCAAAACAACAGAGTTACAGCCATTGGATCCTGAGAAATAATATGCTGTTTAGAACCATGATAGGGAGGTGAATACACACCTTTGGTTTGCTGCATTTAGACATTAAATTGGTGAAAATAAGTCTTCAAATGTCCAATTTGTTTGATCTCTTCATTGAAACAAGACTAAAAGTCTACAGCCATGCTAGCGGCTCTGTGATCGTAGCAGTGCTTTGAGCTCAAAGCTAACATCAGCATGCTACCATGCTCACAATGATTATGTTAGCATGTTGATGTGTAGTGGTTATAATGTTTACCATCTCAGTTTAGTGTTTAGTGCTAATTAGCAAAACACAAAGTACAGCGGAGTCTGATACAATATTTATTAGTTTTGCAAACTGAAATATTGGAATAATTAAAATTTCAACCTGATGATGGTGCTAAAGGAAAAGTCAGAGGATCCCCAAAGTCCTTGCAATTAATGCTGATTGGGACATAAATGTCTGAACTAAATGTCATGGCAATGCATCAAGTAGTAGAACTTATTGTTGAAATATATCAATAGAAAATAAAAGTTTAAACATCATGATGGCATTAGAGGATAATCAAAGTATGTAGGATTCATCCTGAGGAGGACATGAATGTTTGTGCAAAGATTCATGGCAATCCATCCAAAAGTTTCACTCTGAAACAAAAATGTCAATTGCTGGTGGCGCTCAAGGAAAAGTCAAAGGATCATTTGAATTTTTCCTCTTGGGAACTTGAATATGTGGAGCAAATTTCATGACAATCAATCCATTAGTTGTTGAGATATTTCCCTCTGAACTACAAATGTTAACCTCATTGTGCTGCTAGAGGAAAAGTCAAAGGATCACCAAAGTCATTTGAATTTTTCCTCTTGGGAACTTGAATGTGTGTACCAAATTTCATGGCAATCGGACGGAAGTGGTAGGCCGTCAGACCGCTAGCATGGCTAAAAACAAAACCCATTTCAAAGCAATTTGATTTGATGAAATTACAGTAGGACGGCACGGCACCACCTTTTTCCTCTGTTCCTCTGTTTCTGTACAGCGTCAACAATTGAGGTGGTATGGCGTTGATCCAAAAATATGTGGAGGTGTTCAAACAAGATGTCAGGACATTCTGTTTCCAAAGTCAGTGCAGGGAGATTTGGTGCCTGATGAGGAAGTGTTAATAACATCATCACTTTAACACTCTGCACTGAATGAAACACCCGTCCAAATGCTTGGTAGCTGAGAATAAAGGCTTGAATTATATGCTACAATCTGTACAAGCCTGAAAGAAAAAAAAAATCCATACTATCTATCTGTATTGTACAAGTTTATTTTTTGTTTGGATCTGTTGGTTTTACAGATAAACCTGCTTAACTTCTTACAGCAACGCACTGTTAAATGCTTGAATATTGTTAAAGTGTGATTTTTTTTATTATAAACTATCACAAACAGCCTCTCTTGAGCCGTTTTTCCTGTTTTTGAATATCTGCCTCCTTTTTATGTGCAGATTATTTTCATGCACCTTGATTTTTATTGAAAAATTATAAAGGAACATCCTGATGAATTTCTATATAACTATATTTAGTAATTAAAAATGCTCTCACACAGTATGCTTGAGTTTGCTGTTTTGTTTACTTCCACATCAATTGTAAAACAATCAAACCCCAGGTGTGAAAGGGTTTTAAAGCTTGTGCAGATTTTTTTTTGCTGTTGTGGTAAAATTACACACATTTATCCTACAGTAAGCAATGAAAGTATTTGGAGTTTAGATGTGAGATAGTGAGCAATACATAAGGGGGGGAAATATTGTGCTTATAAAGATGTTATCGGAGAGAAAAATGGCTTGGGACAGTGTGAAGGGTTTAATCTGATGAACTTGACATTGGTTGCAGCTGAATTGTTACGCTCTGGAGGGGTACAGCTGTCTGTCATAGCAGCAGGTTTTAAGGCAGAAGGAAGGAGTCCTCCTGTTCCTTCCTGTTAATGCCTGTGACTTGCCTGCTGAGACCAGTTTTCCACATCAGATCAAAAAACAACACATGAAAGCAGTCATACCTTCCACTGGGGAAAGATACACTACCAGATGTTTCCCTCCTGCAGAAAAATACAAGATACCTTCAAGTCTAAAATTTAATACACAGCTAAGTCTTCTCACATACAGCAATGACAACAGTGACGCAGAGGATATACAGTATGGTACATGGTGAACTCTGGTTTCCTGTTCCCCTGCACAGCGCATGAAGATTTGTTTGCTGATAACCTTGTCTTACCTGCAGTGCATGGGACAGCAAAGAAACAGAGTAAACAGGATTAAAGCAAGTAAACTCTGTATTTTTCTTGTCAACAAATCCAATGAAAACACCAAAACCAACAGTGTGTTAATCTGTCTCTCTGAACTTTCTGACTTCCTGACCTTGTCTGCAGCTCTTAGCACTAAGGCCATTTGTACCAAATGAAGATGTAAATCTTTAAAAACAGGTCCTGAACACTAATTTCCCAATATAGTTGGGCACTGTATATTTTAGGAAATGGTACTAAAACAAGAGTAACTAGTACCTTTGTTGGGGATTATTTTCAGCTGCGAATTATTACACATTTGGTGCTTTTGGGAGCATTTGCAGCAGCAGAATGTTATATGTCGGATTGAATCAAAATAAAGGACAGTGTCCATGTTCATGGTAATGAGGGAAAATGTCACACAGGTCAACTGTGTGGCTCATTTATGCACTTTTAATAGTTTTTGGACAACAATTGAGGTCAATGGCACAGAGGAATAAGCTATTGTTTACCAGGCTTTGGCTACACAGGCAACACCTGTCAGCTGAATCATTAATTGTGTGTTTTGGTCTTTTCATGGAATTTGTTGGCAATAAGAACAGATTGCATATCGCCAACCTTAGTTGGCTAGCGTGCTAATGTTAACAGCCCACAAAGTTGTAAATTAAAAACAGTTACAAAACAAGAAAATAAACAAACAATATTTCCTGAATGAGAGGTCAATCCCTCCCCTCTCTCAAACTGGCTGGACATTGAAGAACCCTGCGATTTCCCCTCCGTGTGAAGTGAAGGAGGTGAGTCAATTTGTGAATATGGCTTGCCTTGTTCCACATAGACATGAATGGGAAGCGAATTTCAGTCTGACTGCACCATGACAGGAAGAGGTTACTGAAAAAAGCATTAATAATAATAATAATAATTTGCAGTTTTGATTTGCATTTAACATTCTTCTAAGACACTAGAGATTGTCATCAATGAAAGATAAGGCAGTAAAGGACAGTGTTGTCAAGATGTAAATACAACATTATCTGCCTATGAAACAACGTATGAATGGGCACTGAAAGTATGAATTAAACCTGCACCAGTGGAGATATCACACAGAACTGCAATGTCTTACATTGTATGTCTTACATATTACATCATAGAGTATCATATCATACCACCACTATCAATGTATCTCCAGACAGAATGTGAGTGTTAACCTGACAGGATCAAACAAACATTTGTACAGAGCAACAGTTCAGTCAGGGGTTAGATGCTGTCTGATGCTGATTTCTCTCTATCTTCAGGACTTTATGGGAAATTTCTGCTGCACTCAGTGTGAGAGGATTGACTTCCGTCTGACGTTTAGACCACAATGGAAAGCAGATAATCTGTGCCACAGCAGGGCTTTATTCTCTCTTTCTGACTAAGTTTTATCTACTGAGCAGTCTTGAGTTAATTAGACTGTTTACACCTGTGTTGATTAATCATTGGTTGCACCTGTTGTGTTCAGTCTACTTAAGCTCCTCTGTTTGCTCTCTGCTTTGCTTGGTCATTTATGTTTAAGTGGTCTGAGTGGGTTTCTGTTTCTGTGTACCATAGTCCTGATCAATGATTAGCTAGCCTGCTGGCTTTCAGTGATTTCATTGCCCAATTTCTGTCTTTTGTCTGAGATTTGTGAGAGAAAACCATGAGCAAACCTCTTCAGGAGTCACATTCTCCTTTCTTTCTCTGGGTACATCAAAATTCCCTTAATTGATCCTTCCTTGCACATTGCTTGACCAAGGTAATTATAAAAGAAGGAAGGGTCATCACTGTGTAGTGCGTGAATGCACATAAGTGTTAGCGTAGTGTCCAATGAGCAGACCACTCCTTCATCTCCCCCCTCTCATATTCACAGGTTATCAATCTGGGTGATGGAGGCACCGGTATTTTGGTGTGTTATTATTTTATTATTATTTTATGACATTTAATTTGATTTGTAGACCTGTGTTAATTCATAATTTATTTGCATGCAAGTTACATTAAAGGACCAGTATGTAAGATTTAGTGGCATCTAATGGTGAGGTTGCAACCAACCGAATACCCTTGTCCCTCCTTCCAAGTTTGTAGGAGAACCTACGGTGACTGTGAAACTCACGAAAAATGTGACAGGCCCTCTCTAGAGCCAGTGTTTGGTTTGTCCATTCTGGGCTACTGTAGAAAGATAGAAACATGGCAGTGCAACATGACGGGCTCCATGGAAGAGGACTTGTTATACTAGATTTATAACAGACTGGAGCTTCTTATGCATATGTGATTGAGGTTAGTAACAGACTAACATTAGTAAGTTAGTTAAACTGTAATAATACCCTAACTAAATTAACTCTGAGCCTGTTAATATAATCTACAGTTTTTGATATGGCGACCAGGTGGACAGCAGGGCACCAGACAAATGGGATTACAACCCAGGTGTTGATTTTATCACAGCAGAGACTGATTCATTCATTATTACCATTGTTTTATGTTTTTCTTAAAGTTTCTGATAGCCATGGAATATATAACTTTGTTGTTTTATAGCTAAGGGTTAGTTTGTAGCCTACCAATGCACAGTTAATAATCAGATGAGGTTTGTAAACATTCCATTTGAATATGTGATATTCCCATAGCATTAACTATTAGTAGCCCTGTCAGTCATTTTGAATCAGCTTCCAGATTGAAATAAAAGGAAGAGAGAAGGAATGAAGAAAATGTGAGTGAGATTTGGAAAGAATAGTGTCGGAAAGAATTTGTTGTGTTTGAGTACAGAAAGTGTAGCTTAGTGTTATTGAAAAGATAAAAAAACCCCTCCTCTGTCCGACTCTCACCTGTATTTCCACTGTTGTCTTCCTGCAACAACTCACCTATTGTGAGATTTCAGAGCGAGACTTTTCCTTGAGAGAGACTTCTGGCCCAGTCTTCTGAGACTTCCCAATATCCCCCCTAAGGCCTAAGCACTGAACTCTCATGGACTAAATTGACGTCAGAGGCTGCAAGGGCTTGAAATGGTATATAATCTTTTTTTTCACGCTTCCGGGCTTCCCCTGGTAATCCCATATTTAACATCACAGTGCTATGAACTGTGGGTAATTTCCTCAGGCAAAGTCTGCAGAAATGCAGACTTACAGAAAGTGTGCATAAAGGGCTCAAAAGGTCTGCGAGAGAGCCCTCATGCACTTGACGAGGTTACGGGAGTCTGTGAGTGTGGACATTGGGCTTGGGCCTTCTGTTTCAGGTTAGACACTTGCCAGAATAATAACAAACAGACCGGAAGAGGCGAAATGTAAACAAAAAGGTCTATCTCTGTAGGGACCCTTGCCATAATGTTGTCAGACACTTATAATAACAGAGCCTGCCAGTGGCAAAAACAAGCACTTTCAGTGGGCATACATTGATGGGGCGCAATTGCGCCACAGGATTACATCAAGGGCGCCAGAAGTGGGGGTCCAAGGGGCCATACCCCTGCCCCCTTACCCTCCTCCAACATTCTTTTTAAGTCGCAAATCACTGTATCACTGCAAATGCCCCTATACTGCAACACTTACAGTAGAAGGATGTTTCAATCATTCCCGTCCAATCTAAGACATTAGGTAAAATAAAGAGGACATTGTCATAGAAATCAAATGCATACAGTGTACATTGCAAACAATAAAATCATTTCAATGCTGTGGTTTACGTTAAGTTTGTTTGAGCCAACTTAGCTAGCTGAACTAACCTCAGCTATCAATATTGCAAATAGTCTACATGCTTTTGCAAACATGTCAAAAGAACCAGTGCATAAGAAAGTAAAATACAGTCAAACAAAACTGAACTTCAACATTAATAATGTTACATCCCTTATGTCCACAACTCTGTTTGAGCCTGGTCCTTCAACCCTAGAACCAGCGCAGCCAGAAGAACCTCAACCAATCAACCAAATGTGGAGATAATGGCTTTGTAAAGTCCAGAATTAATAACTGTAAAAAGGGCCCAAGCCGCCTAGACACCAAGGAAAAGTCTCAATTTCACAAAGAGTGTGTTCAAAAAAAGTGCTCTGACCTCAAACACCAGTCAATATTCAGCTTGTCAAACAAGAGCACATTGAAAAGAAGCAATGGAATGATGGAGCAACTGCGATCCCCCTTGCCCCAAGTTTAGTTAGAGTCTCTGGTCTATCTACTGCTACACACACACACACACACACACACACACACACACACACACACACACACGCACACACACACACACACACACACACACTTTTGGGGCCCCACACCTCTGAAGTGAAACCGAGGCCCCTGGATTACATTGCACCCTGTTTCACGGTTGCCGGCTGAAGTGCTCTTGCTCAATACTAAACCAATTTCAAAAAGTGTTGTCCCCATTTATCACTTAGACACATGATGGGAAAACAGGGTCCAGGTTGAAAATACTGAAATTTCCCTTTGTAAGAAATTGTCTGTATTTTTGATAGATCTGTCAGGAACACTTTCATTAATCGTTTACAGAAGGAAGAACTGAGACCTATTTCCAACCTATTTCAAAGATATGGAGCAGAAAATTGCAGCAGCAGCAAGTTCCCCAAACATTTCAAGGGTACTGAAATACCCCTTGCATCTTTGCTCTGCTGTTAAATCACAAATGTGTCTAATGGACTAGAAATCTGTTCAAACCTGAACTTGGGAAGTCAACTTTAAGACCTTGGGCAAAGACTTCTTGCTGCACAGCCTCTCAGAGATGCTTCACCCTATTAGGATTTTGAGGTCAAATGATGAAATACTCCTATCTCCTATCACGTTGTAAGACTATACAATAACCCGTATGTGCAATGTCCAAAATCACAAAGCTAAATGATGAAAGTACATAAATTTTTCTTCTTTTTTAGGATTGTGGCAATACTTTACCTTGTTTCATACATTTAGGATAATCCATGTATTTTAGAGCATATCAGCTATACATACACTAAAAATAGCATTGAAGGTATGTTAAAAGCTGTCATGTGATTGGGTTGCTGTCATTACTGTTCATCAAGGACATCTTTTCTAACTATATCTATTCATGCTCCACAGGGAGTATTGAAGCAGTAAAGGTCAGGATGTCATTCATCCTCTCAGCATGAGAGGATATCCTATTTGCAACACCCTGGAAACGACAGGAAAATGCTGCTAGAATCAGGGAAAGGTCAAAGTTTAAATCACCCCCCTCAGGATTAGTCTTTGTTGTCAAGTTAGCTTTTAGATTTGGTTTTGTGCTTATCCAAATTAAAAGGTCAATCAAAATAAGGGGTTGTAACCCTTTTTAATGCAATTCCAATTTTTTTTTAGCTCAGAGGAGAGCTGAATATGAACTTGCAACTTCAAATGATTGGGTTTACTGTTTGGATTGCAACTGTTTCTGTACAGTAAACTTAGTTAATTTAAGCTGAATTAATTTGATTTAAGCTCTAAAAACCATTTCCCCAGTACTTGGTTAATTTTAAAGGAAAAAGACATTTTGGGAAACATAAAGTTAAAATGGAGAAGATTTTGTTTACCTTTGCACAGAGTCAGTTTAGTTTACTTCCCCTGCTAATTTTTGCTAAACTAAGCTAAAACTGGCTACTGGCTCAAGCTATTTACTGCACAGGCATGACATGGTTTTGAATTTCTCATCTAACTATTGGCAAGAAAGTGAATATGTGTATTTCCCAAAATGTCCCATTGCTCTTTGACTATGACGCTAGAGACACGTGGTGATTAGCTTAGCTTAGTTTAGCTTAGCATAAAGACTAATAAAAACAGGGGCTTTCCAAAGCTCTAAAACTCACCTACCAAACACATCTCGGCCACTGATTAACACATACAGTATCATGTTTCTGCATCTGTATTTATGGCTTAGATCATGACAAGACAGGCAATGGAGTACACAGATTGACTTTCATAGAATTTCGAATGTCCTACCTTTTCATGAATCGGCAGCACCTCTAGTCCTATTCAGCTGAGGTTGTCAATAGTAGCTGAGTGCCACATGTTAACAACACATGGTGCCTCACAATAGAGTCACTTGAATTGTATTTCCAAAGCTGATATTCTCTAATCTATCCAACAGTATGTTTTTGTGCTCACAGCAGCAAGGCTCAGTACTCCTTTAAGGGGACCTATTAAGCTTTTCCTTATTTTCAGTCATATATATATTTACAATGTCAGATGTTCATATTAAAGGTGGCCAAAGTGTCAAATAACGAAGTAAACATATGTAGAAGTAGTCCCTGTGAGAAAAAAGCACCGGCTTCAGACTGCTCTGAACGCTCAGTTTCCAACATTTTTTCCTAGTTTCAGCCTGAGCTGACTTTGGCTTGTGATGGATTTCTTTATATGGTCATCTGCTCCATGCACAGTGCACAATTTCACTGCTCTGCTTCGCTAACGTTATGGCATTTTTCCTTTGTTTTCGGGGTAGTCATACCGAGTCATGACTCAAGTCAAGGTGGCATGCTGTGAGTGATTTTTCCATTACACAGCAGGGCAAAAATAAAATAAACCTCCTGTTGGAGGTGTGCTGGATGTCTGCAGCTTTTCATCAGACATCATCATCACTGTGGCTGTTTCTGCTTGTACTATTCCTCTCTGCATTTTTTCTAACTGATCTGCTGAACCAAGAGCTCCAAATATCTCCATATCTTGTTGTGTCGATTGATTCTTAGCACTGCTAACGAAGCTCTGCTAATTTGGTGAGGAGCATGTTTCATTTCCTGTAAATTCTTCACAATAAAAGTCTCCAGTTATTTAGTCATTTGTTGGGTTTGCATTGGCGGTAACTTAACACGACTCTGATACGGCTGCCTCTCAGCAGGCTTCTGGGAGGCTGGCCAATCAGAACAGAGCGGGGCCTTAAAGAGACAGGAGCTAAGACTGCTTGTTTCAGACAGAGGCTGAACTGAGGGGCTGCATGAAGGGCTAGTATAAGATAAATAAGGAGTTTTTTGAGCTGTGAATTATGCAATGCTACTCTGGCAGAGTCCCAGAATAAAAATATGGAGCTGGAAATGAGCACAATAGGTCCCCTTTAATAGGTGCAAAGAAACTGAATCCAAAGTGCAAAATATAAAAAAGGAAAGAAAAGGGAAAAGACATTATGAGGCCAATTATAAGATGAATAATACTGTAAAATTAGACAGACTGCAAAGAACCTGTCACATGAAGTCATTCCACACACAGACACAGACACATACACACTAACGCTACCCACCCACACACAGCTTCAGCTCTCTCTTTCTCTCTCTCAAGGTGTGAGGTAACTGCCGCTCTCACCATGTACCTCTCCAGCCAGAGACAGTGATGGTTGGTGGCTGAGTCACCGTTTTGTCTCTGATGTCACTTCAGACAGAATCACTAATGAACCAACCAATCTCCAACCAGGCTGTCTCTGTGGTCATCTGTCTGTAGGATACAAAATACTCCCTCTTTGCATCTAAGTATATCTCAAGCAGCAGTTGCTCTGAGTGACTGCATGGGTTCACTAATATAGTTACAGGCAATATAGTCTACTCCTTACTGTATTTTCATAATGCTTCCCTCTAAAATATACAGGTTTTTATATCCTCAAACGCAATTCCTGTACATTGACTTTACTGAATTTACTAAATAAAATGAGTCTGTAGATTTTGCATGTTAAGCAGCTGAAAATCATCACTCAAGCCAACAAAGGGCTCAGATTGGTTGTTTTCCATGTCTGCACAAAGCCAGTCCACAGTCAACTCACAGCAGTGAATCATACTGGCTCCCATTTGAAGAGTGCAGAGTCGTGGGTCATGTCCTCTCGGTGTAATGCAGCATCTGAGGATGTGCTTATGGTTGTGTCTGTCTGTTGACAGGGCAGAGGCTAGAAAGTGACGCACCATGTCACTCTCTATCTTTAGAGCCATTAAGTAACCTGTCAGCTCACATTAAGGAAAACCGTCACAGACCCTGATCAGAGTGGGTTTTATCTTTATATTGCATGATGCGTTTGTGTATTTTGATGACATGGACTGTTGGAAAGTTGTCCTATTGCATTTAACAGTACAGTACAAAGAGGAATCCTCAAAACAGGACTTATAAAGATACAGGTGTCAATGCAGCAATTGATGAGTAGCAGCTCTCTCGGTCCGTGCTGTGCTTGTGAGCCAAGAAGAACATGTTGTAACTTGTGACTCAGTTGGCCAGTCGTGAGCATTATCAGGCAGTGTCTTTCACTGTGTTTATGCGATTATAACATCATTGTGTCCTTCATTATTGAGCAGCACAGAACAGTCTTTTGCAGGTTGATTATCTGGAACAAATGTACAATTCTTTATGAAAAATAAGGCTCTTATGGGAAAATTCACCATGGAACATTACATAAGGCATTGTGGTGTATGAATGCAATATACTATGATACAAAACAGGAATCATATATAATATATTGGTATTTTATGTAATTTTTTTTTAGGAATAATTCTTTAAAGATAAGGCTGGTGATCATGTGTATTGTCCTAATGCCTACAAACCTCAGGAAAGACCAAAACCAGCAATACAGCATTAACAAGTATTCTATGTAGCCAAAACCTGATGCAAGTTATTCCCCTATGCCACAGACCTCCACTGTTGTCCAAAAACATATTGAAAAACATATTGATGTTCTTTTATTACAGTGAGCATGGGCACTGTAGTTTTATATCTCTGTGATGCTCACTAGTGCACCAAATGTGTATTAATCTGCCTCTTAAAATAGTCCCCAGTATATGCATTATTTCCTCTTGTTGGAACAACATTTGCTAAAATTTACAGTGCCCAGCTGTTTAAGGAAATTACTGAGCCTTTTTTGAAGATGAAACTATATATTTGTGAGCTGTTTTTAAATATATACGTCTACAGTAGGAACCAATGAGAGTGCAACAAACAGGATAGGGAAGGCAAAGTATTGAATCGGACTAACACTTCGTTGGTTTTGGTCTTTTCATTGGCTTTCTTGGCAATAATAAAAAAAACTGAACCAGAAGAAAACATTGACCCTTGTATTTTTGCATATAAAATGTTTTATTCTAAACCTTCTGAAAAGTTTGTAATGCTTTGAGGGGTAATACCCACATTTACATATTAACATATTGGAAACACATGGTTGCCATTCTGTAATTAAAGCAAAGCCTTGGATTATAGACACATATGATCTATAAACACTTAAAGTAGCATGCAACACCTGTTGAAATCATGTTGATTTATTAAAAATGTGGACGTGTGTACATGACCTCTCACATGTATACTGGCATTTTTTTACAGATGGGTTTTTATTATAAATTTTGAAATAACAGAATAAACAGTTAATTTTGTTTGTCTTGGCATAATGTGTCTCATTAAAAAAAATTCTCATGCACAAATTTTAGGCAAATGGCCAAATCCAAACCCAAATTGTGGCTTATGACAAATGAATTGATTCCACTGCTGCACATTTTTATTTTTTATTTTCTGAAACCACATGATAACACTGCTATCTTTCATTATGACCATTATGACTATGATTGGTAAATAATCATCTTTTTATAGCATTGTTTCAGCATTGTTTCATTAAATTTGTTTTCACAGCATACCCACTGAGCTAATTGAGCTCTTTTGCATACAATGTTAAATCATGAATGTGCTTAATGAGGCTCATCTCTGCCATCATGAATGGATAGATACATTCAACATGCTTGAGCTGGGATTTTGAAGCGAACCACAGACTTAATTAAAAACTGTCACCCTGGGAAAAGAAGAGGATGCCATGTGAAAATGCTTGTGTGGGTGGAAATGAAGTAGGTTCTTTCATACCGCCATGCACACACAGGCATTCACACATTCATTCATACACGCACACACATACTGTAAACACAATCATGTATCCTCGAGCCTGTCCTCCCAAGAAAAGTGACACAATAGGTCAATAGTCGCCAAAAACGACCTCTAATTACATTTGAGTGACAGATGCGATGCCATCTAGCGGCCATAGTAATTGTAAAATCACCTGCAGAAATGGTGGAGTTTGGATGACATCAATATAATTTGACAAATTTCCATATTCAGACGTGGCAGTTTGGGTGGCTGGTTTGCTAACTTGCAAAAAATAGATTTACTGGATTCAGCTGCAGGAAACTGCTGTTTGCTTTGTTTCCAACTACGAGTGTCACGTTGCCAACCGTGAGTTGGAACAGTTTTTTAAAAAACTGTTTACTGTTGTCAGTAAACGACAGAGACAAAGGTTGCCTAACTTTAAGGAAGTAGTAATTTTAAACCACATCATACTTCAAGTGATCATTTTAACCCAAACCAAACTCTAACTGTATGGTTTTTGTGCCTAAACCTAGCCAGACCTTAACCACAACGTTGTCACACCATAAATTATAATTATATTTTTAAAGTGATTGTAACAGTTTTGGAAAGCACAGACAAATGATGTTGTCCTGCCAATTACTGCTGATAGAGGCGTCTGATTAGAAAACGCTCCTGTGGGTCGTTTTGGAGTGCATGATCAAACGTCATATTTGGTTGTTTAATTTGGAGGACCTAATTATTGGTATCCTCACACGTGGCTTTACACAGCCTGACATATTATGTAACGCTCCATTGACAGCACTCCTCGACATTATTCAGCATTGACAGCTCGCCTTGCAGTGGCTGTCAATCACATGGCCAACTGGGAAAAAGTAATAGAATGACTTTTGGGGGCTTCGCTTTGAGCAGCTGCACTAAGACTGGGATTGCTCTCCCCCAGGCAGCACAGCGTTAATGTACTAGCTGTCTGTTCCAGTGTATTGCAAGTCAGTATGAGACACAGCATATTGATCATTTTGGAAACCAAACCTTGTTCGAGAGCATGTCCTTATTTTTTTTAATCTTTTCTTCAGTTTCTCCTCTTTGACTTGATTACACATGACAGCCGATGACCTTACAGTACAGTCAGTCAGGCTCTGCACAAATCCGTGCTCATGCTTAAGGCAATAGACCAGAAGTTACAGCCTTTCAAGAAAACCAGAAGATTCGGACCTGTCCTGGCTTGGGTTGCACCAGATATTCGTAAATCCATTACACCAGCTACTAGCTAATTTTGCACCAGTGACTTACTGAACCGAGTTGCCCCATTAAAATGTAATGTTTTGGCTGTATGGTAGTATGGTAGTAGTATGGAAATTATTCAGGAGAACCTCTGTAGCACTGCCCAATCAAAAGCAATCATCTTTGTAAACAGGAAGTCACTGTAGCATCATGAGCTGTAGCATAGTTTCCAAAAATTTGTTTTAGGAGGCTGAATGATTTATTAAACTTAAGCTCCAATTCTTTGTACATTTAGACATTACTTTCTAAAATTTATATATGCATACTGAGTCAAATATTTGTTATTTTACTCTAATTCAGCTCAGAAAGAGTGGGAAATATCCAATTATGCTGACCTAGCAAACGTTATTTGGTCATACAGTCAACTGAAATTTGAGGTTTGTTATTTTTGAGAAGCAAGTCATTTAAAATCTCAGTAGGTGTCGTTATAAGATAGCCAAGAGTGGGATTCACTCTAAACAGATGATATATTACCAAAGTGTTGTCAGTTAACTAATCTCTATGTAATCCCTAGTTTGTGTGCAATCATTTTAATTTACTGATGTGCAAATCTCTACTTAGTGGGGTTAGGGTATATGTATAAAGAAATAAATTTGAATTTATGAAGAGCTGGTGCAACTGGCTCCTGTCATTTAGTTAAGGAATTAAATCATACAGAATGTTGATGTGCTCTGAAATGTACTGTAACAAAAAAACAAAACAAAACCCAAATGAAGTCAGTTTTTGACACAAGACATGCTCTTCTCCACCAGCTAACTCATAATTTACAGATATTTGGTATAGAGGACAAGTAGACTTAGTTTGCCACATGACATACTGTCTTGTAAGACACAGTGAATTTTAAATGTGTTTTGTAATGCTACAAACTGTAAATAGCACTATAAAATGAATGAGAATAAAAGCACTGAAAGAAAACCATAACACACAGAATCTAAACTATCCAAATGGGAGACACTACACTGCATAATGGCAACAACAACAATCCATTCTTGCAGAAATAGAATGAATAAAATAGGACCCTCGATGTGAAATCAACATCTATATTCTCATTATAAACTGTGCCAGTATGACCTACTTGCCATTTTCATCACCTTAAATCAACACCAAACCAGTTTCAGAGAAGCATTTATCTGAATCAATTCTATTTCTATGTGATGGACCTTTTATGCTCTCAGCGCCTCTAAAATCTTGATAATTTAGTCACTGCAGTGATACACAAATAGAGGTTTCTGATAGTGTACATTCAGTATTGGCAAGACATAACGGATCTCATCTGAGGAAATATTCCTCGACACCCTAAATCGCACAAAGCACTGAGGTCAAGATACTCTTCACAGCCCCAGAGCTTTAATGGCTACAGTACCATACATGCAAGGGTTTATTTCCAATTGGGAAAAAAGATGTTGATGCACCAAACTCTGTATCTATATTACAGCTTCATGAAAAAAACATCAGAGTGGGTTGCATTTCTAGGAGCCTGCAGGGTAGGATTTTGAAATAACAGAAAGCTCTCCTGATCCTTTGATCAGATTCTGTGTGAGACTGAAGACCTCTGCGATTTCTGTCAGAAAAGCAGGATCTTTACTTTGGTATAGGGGAGTGAGGTTTGATCAGTGAGCCTGGCACTGTTTGGTTAATGTTGGTGTCTCAACACATTGAGACTGGTAGTAAATACCTAAAACACACTGGCAGACAGGACATTTTCCAGGTGACATTTTCCTAATTGTTAATATTATTTATCTTTTGTGCAGGAAAAAGTCTCCACTCACTTTTCTGTAGATATGGATTCCCATTAAAATGAGTTAAGTAAAATGTCAATATCGTCTTCTTCCATTTATATCTCCTTCATACTGTGTTTTCCAAGATGCCTCCCCAAATATACTGTATGTTGTTACTACTGTGCTCATATATAACAAGTATGAGTGGACAAAGTGTTGCTCAGTCTTTCATGCATCATCATCTCACATGTGGTTTTCAGTAAGGCACAAGTGGATTATTCTTTAGGGTGAAAAGCTGAATGTCAGTTATCAAGGAACAAAAAATGCCAACATTCATCACTTTAGTGAGGACAGGCTGACCAGTGAATACAAGGCAAATCAATTCATAATGTAAGAAGTGTAAACTTAAAGAAAAAAGCCACATTCCTTTGAAATACTTCAGCACAGACACACTGTCTTGTTGAGAACCAGTGTTCATTGTTGATGTTGGACTGTTTTTAGCAGAGAGGATCCTCTTTATCTGATGCAGATTTCAGGGCCTCTGGAAAATCAACTGGAGATAAGCACAGATACATCTATTGCTTTCTAAGTTTGATGAATGCATTTATTTCTGTGTTCAATGCATATTGTGTTCATAGGTTTGTATGTGAGTATATGAGTATAGAGGCTGTTCAGTATGTTGCTACCTCAATATGGGCTTTCATTTCCTTCCTGCTCATGAGCGACATTTGTTAAACTCATGCGTCTGATACAATCAATTGTTCCAGTCGGGAGCATGCTTCTGATTCGTCCCAATCACTAGCGCAGCTGTCGACCATGCTGGCACGGAAATGATGAAAGGAAGTTGGACTCTGTCATTGAATGAGAGAAACTTGCAAACTAGCACACCATATGTTTTTGTGTGTGTTTGTGTGTGTGTGTGTGTGTGTGTGTGTGTGTGTGTTAAACACGCACAAGAAAGTGAGTATGATGAGCATGATGATTGATCTGTGTCTAAGACACTCTCAAGGTTCCCAATCAATGATTGGAGCGCAATCCACTTAATGAATGCGCATGGGTAAGTCATCACAGATGCACTGTCGATATGCACAAGTGTGTGTGTGCATTTATGTGTTTTTAAGCTCTGTCCTCCACCATGTGTTTCACTCAGTTTCCTCATTTGAGATTTTCGATAATGGCAATCTCCCGTCGGTCGGCATAGTCTGGGCTGAGACCATTTAAGTAGAGGCTGCCGTTCCTGGCCAGGGCCCCCGAGACAGGACTGAGGGAGAGTGTCAAGTTGGGGTAAGCCTCTCTGTCCTCGCACAGGTTGACCGACAGCGTTCTCTTGCCAGGAGTCATTTCCTGGTTGATGGCCGTGTTAATGCCCAGCTCAGATGACAGTTTGCGCTTGATGGATGCAGCACGCTGGAACTTGTCATAGATGTCAACGCTGAGCCGCCGCCGGGTCTCTTTGAACTCTGCTGACACGTTTGCTGTCCACTCGGCTGCGTGAGCCCGAAACTCCCCAACCTGCAGAGAGAGAGAGAGAGAGTGAAGATTGATGCCTGCAGGTGATCAAACACAATCATCCACGTGTTGACACATTTGCACCTGTAGTTTGAATGGTTTAGCTTCAGTACATTTCAACAAATCATTATAAATCAGTGTCTTCTCAGAAATGAAAAAGGAATATTTTGGAAAATGGCATGGTGATTGTTAATCTTCAGGAGGCTTTTTAGTAACAATTGTCTGTAACACTTTCTTCTTCCTAATTCCTTTTAAAAATGTATTACATGACAACATTTGGACCACAAGTATGTTTATATACAGGTGTGATTTACCTGAGGAAGTCCATCTGTGGTCGAAACATTGTGATGTCCTTGTAGAATAAAAGATTTGAGTGTCCTGGTTTTCTTTTTTTTGTGCCTTTTAAATTATAAACACACTTTAAAAAATAATGAGCTATCATACATGCACAATAGCTATGTGAATTTCTTTTAAATGTATTCATTGATCTCAGACAGTATAGGTTAATAGAAGAGACCACCTAAATGTGAACAGTTGACCGATAAGTAATTGAGTTCATTCTTGTGAACATAACTGCCATGATCATTAATCTGTTCAGACTACTGTTTAACAGCTCTTGCCTCCAGCTTTCTTTCAGGTCTTGGCTGCTCTCCAATTAGTGAAGCTCATGAAAGGACCTCATAATTTTTCATCTATTATTTGAAATAAATATTCATCCATCATAGAGGCCAAATGCAGATGTGGGGATTAAAAAAACAAAGTCAAATAGAAACATACTGATTATCTGCCATTTAGCACCTGAGTCAGAGTTAATCAGGAACAACTATTTAAGGAAGTGTTCAGTATGTAGATTTACAAGTATCTGCAAACTAATGATTTAACATTACATTGGTTCATTAACATAATATCTAGCAGTCTGTCCTCAAGTAACTTATTATTATCAACAATATAGTCCATGATTTAGTTTTTCAGAAAACTACATGTTAGCTATTCCCTTCCTGTTTTAACCATTTTTACTTAATTCATTAAATCAACATGTGCTGTCATAAGTAGCTTGACTATTACATGGGTATAAAAACTGGGATTTATAAGTAGGTTTTTGTTGTGATTGTGATATACACAGTTGGAAGACAGCTGTTGCTGATGAGGGAATACAGATGTGACAAAGTGCAGACATGTTTGCACCTCACCCGACCATCACTTCTCCGTTGAGATTTTTTCTAAAAAACTTGACTGCATTACCCTCAAGCAATAAACAAGAAATGTTGTTTGCATGTGGGCAGTGCATAACCAAATGGCTCAGGTTTCTGGAGACTATATACTGTACCTGGTCTGCACTGTGTTTTTGATTATGGTCCTTGGGAGAGGAGCGAACACATTATTGATCTCATCTTTATAATGTTTATTGCAGGCCTCTCCAAGCTGCTTATTTATTCATTTAGTATGCTCCAAGGTGTGCTTGTTTAAAGCAGACTTCAGAATGCCTAAGTCAAAATTTATGGCATGTGTCTTTTTGTGTGCGCACATCTCACACACACTAGAGCACATACACACACTTGAGTACGTGCTTCCTCCTCCTTCTTCTCACTTTCTCTGCCTGCTCGTGTCCCCCCCGAACGCCAGCCTCCCACCGAACCTTCTCTTTCAATAATGTAATTCTCCGTAGAGCTCACAGCCTCCATGGCTGTACTCCTAATTATGCGTCTGGAAGGATTCCCACTGCAGACTACAATACAGTTCTACCCTCTTTCGAGTTATATGGAATATATAAGATGAGCGTATGACTGGTTTATGCATGAGAGTGCCTGCGTTTGCTTATGTGTGTGCATGTGTTGATAAGTGGTTCTCTCCTTCCATTTTACATGTAAATAATGAACCTGCCAGAAGAGCAAGGTATCTTATTACTCAGCCGCAGCCACTGGAAACACACCAAATATTTAATCCAACTCTTGTATCTGGTGTTATTTACTCCACAGGGCACAACCAAGATGGAGATACATCACTTCAGATTTATGGCTCGAGCAGTGAACGGGAAAACACTGTGAGGTATTACCCTTTCACTGTGAGGGGAGATGGATGTGGTGACATCTGTGAACTAACTGTAAATACCTGTCCGCCCACAGAATTTTATCTATAGCTTGTTAGAGATGTGAAGAGTTCAACATAAAACAGCTGTAACATTTGCATATGCAGGTAGTTGCACTATTTAAATATAAAAAAGGAATGTGTTAACCCTGCAGCTAAAGTTGAGAATACATTTTTATTTCCTGTAATTGCAAGATGTTGGCAGGCTGTAGTGCTCCACTTTAAAGTCCTCACTATCCTCAAAACGATTAATTGTTGGATCATCCAAGAGCTTCTGAAACCTTTCCAATGTCAGAATTAGTCTTGATCTTCTCTCTGAAAGTCCCTTTTTTCACTCTTCACACAACTAATCACATCCACACTACAAAGACGCAGAAGATACTGAATAATTGGAGAGTCTTCAGGGGGGCTACAACAGCTACTATTTGTGGTCAAAATCTACTTCTCTTTTATCTTTAGCATTGTTGTAGCTGGGTTGGTGCCAACCACAAGCTTAGTTCACCCATGTGTGAGACTTAATGAGTCCCTTAAGAGTTTCTGTTATTATTATCTTATCCATCAACTGTGACAAGTTTTGTGACTCCTGGGGCTGACAGAGATTGCTTCTTGAGAAGCTGTTCAGTAATTTAGCAATCAAACACTCGCCATTTAGTGGGTTGAACACAGCTAATTTGTGTATAAAGGCAACTCACTGATTGTCAGGTTGGTTGGGAGCTATCATTTCGGAGTGAAATGACTTCGGTCTTGGGGAAAAATTTCAGTCTGTTCTTTTTTTTTAATGGACAGCTGGGTCTGGACCAATAAATAAACAAGTGCACCAGCAGTAACTGAACATGAAGCTACACTCAGCCAATCATTGACTTCTTAAATCTTCACCACTTTTCTGTGAAAAATCTGTGAACCTCCAAAGTGACCTCTACTGTGTCATTCTCGCAGCACAGCTCCACGTACCTCCTCCTTAGTTTTCTTTGAGATAACCCGGAACCAGTCTCCGATCATGCTGAGAACAGCAGCAAAGTACGCCAGGCCTACCAGGATCCAGAACCACACCACCGGCTTGTAGTAGTTCAGATACTCTGAACTACTTGGACTCTCTGACCAACCTGCAGAACAAAAGCAGCACTGAGTGGGTTATACAACTCTGTTACATCATCCTGGGTTACATGTGTTACTTACAAAACTGTATCATTCTGCGAGGAAGAACAAAAAGAAGTAGCATTGATTTAAATTAAGTTTAAGAGGGCCTGATTCAGTCTGTGATAAGATAAACAGGTCTTTAACTGTCAGACGTATATAACTTCATGAGCTCTGGTCTCCAATCGAGAGGGTAGTCATGTCTTTCTGTCGTAGCATTACCTTTAATTGCACATGTGCTTTTAATTCAGTTCTGAGACCATTTGGAAGAATACTTAGAATATAAAGAGAGAGAGAGAGTAAGAATAAAATAGTCTTTTGCACAATGTCACATACGCACTATTATCTTTTCCTGTAAAATCACTTGTTTGATCTTGGTGCTCTTATAATCATGAGTAAAGCATAATATTTATAAAGCAATCTTGACTTTGCTCTCTACCTTTGCTTTGAGTATCTGGACAATGCCTGATCAGTAAGAAAAACACAAACACATGTGTAAGTAGCTTTTATTGTCTTTATTGTTTGTCTCTTCCATGCAGGAAATACAGTCAGTGTTTGGTTCGTGACTTTGATTTGTTTTTCTTTGGAACATGAATATCAACTGCAGGATGTTGCTATTAATATACGGTATTATTGTGTGTTATATTAATAGTATAAAAGGGAAATAAAAAAAAAACATTCATACAGGAGATAAATCTTGTTCTAAATGTTAGATTTTGTGTAGATAGATTTATCTCTATATTAGCAGGCTTTAGATAGATTTAGCTATAACGGACATTATAGAGTCAGGTCGCTGACTTGATGACCCTTCTCTTACTGTGCTACTGCTATAGTATGTTTGGGTATTTACCATTATCATGTAATTGTTCATACAATAGTTTCACTACAAGTCAACACAACACAAAATGTTATTTAGATGTAAGGGACTCAGGTATAGATTTAGATATATAAATATACATCTATAACCTGCCTGATCTACAGCCCAAATGAGCACATGTTATGAACAGCAGTGACACAGGAGTGACATAATCTAGTCTGGCTCTGCCTTATCTCAATGATATAAATCCTATCAATATGCAAACATTATCTTCAGTACATTTAAATAACGTCTGAACACCTATCGATGTCATGGGATGAGGCAGTACAGCCAGTCTGCTCACTGTGCAGTTAGATAACCACCCATTACAGCACCAGTTTAACTAACAGCAGTCCAGGCTATTTGGTTTACTTCAACCACTGGGGTTAGCACAGGTGGTGTAATCTAATCTATAATCATTAGGGCTGCTCAGGGAAATTTAATCTAGCAGCTAAGTGTTTGTGATTTTTCCCATCTGCCTCTCTCTTGTTGTGTGTCACGCAGGTCATATCAAGCTAAAACCACCTGCTTACACACAGACACACACACACACACACACACACACACACACACACACACACACAGGCACGCACACACACACACTCTCTCACTCTCTTTCTCTCTCTCTCACATACAGTAACAAGTGCACAAACACACACATATACAGTGCACACTCAGTACACACAAATGAGGTATATACAGAGTAATGTGTTATGTATTACTTAATGTGTTATTAAGATTTCTGAGTAAAGAATTCACAGTCTGTTTGAATGTTTTGACAGTTATGAGTGTGTAGATTTGTTTGTTTAACAGATTTAAAACTAAACATGATGCAGGGATTCAAATGCATTAGAAAAAGAATACATGTATCAAAATGTGAAGCACAGATAGATAGCTGACCGATGGGAGATTTACCGCTACGGTGTACATCTATTGAATTAGACTGACTGAGGAATAACTCAAATACAGATGCACTGATTCTAAACTAGCTGTCACTCATAAAAACAAAAAAACAGCCCATAAATACAAAAGAAAACCAAGTGACCTTTTTCACCGGCGACAAAGTCTCCGAAGCCAATGGTGGAGAGGGTGATGACGACAAAGTAGATGGACTCCAACGTGCTCCAGCCCTCGATGTGCTTGAAGATGACGGCTGGCAGGGCCACGAAGATAAGACACCCAAACAGGATGAAGAGCAGCGTGGAGATGACACGGATCTTCGTCTGGCTGACTTTCCACTTCTGTAGGGAGCAAATAAGTGTTGACAGAAAAAAGAGATGAATTCCAGCGACAGTAAATAAACTTTTTAATTAGGTGGAGTGAGAGGGAAACACTCAGGACAGGGGAACTGAGGGGTGCTGAATGCAAACAATATGCCTGAATTTAAATAGGGTTGATGGTTTTGTGTTATTATGCAGTGCAATTAGTTCCACAAAAAGCTCTTTCATCCACTCTTTTATCTATGTATTTCCTAGTTAAAATGTTAATTGGCCAACATGAGCATTTTTTTCCAAATTAGTCCACAGACATAAGATTTCTTATAGCACACAACCCTTCTTACGTAAAATCACCATTGTGAAGGAAATGAACACTTGAGAGCATGCTGCCATTTACCCCTCTCCCTAATTCCCCACAAGCTTTTATTTATTTATTCATTGCTTACTTCACATTTTGATGAGTCACTTCCTTCGACCTCTCTCCAGGAACACAGTTGCTGTTTTTCTAACATCTCAAACGTCAGGCAGCCGAGCTCATGTGACATAACCTTTCACTGGCACGCCTACTCGAGGTGGGTGGAGGGGGGGTGTGAGGTGTCACGTGACTTGACATGCCTCACATGTGCTACGATGTCAATGACTTAATTTGTCACATGCATTCATAGTAGCACATATCATAATTGATTCATTACAGTTACAGGCTGCGCTCTTAACTGTAACTAGAGAGATTTTAATTTGAACTGATCCCTGCAGCTCCTTTTTTGCATCACTGTTACAGTACATTAGCGTATTTCCTGTATGCTGCTGTTGTCTGTGCTGCATTTCCACTTGAGGTGACTCTTTTCAGCTGGTTCCATCTATAGCGTGCCCTTTTCCCTTCCAGTTATGTAAGCCTGATGCTAAGTGTCTCTAAGTGGAAGCATAAAGAGCAGGCGCACCTCAGATCATTGCATCTGTGATGTCTAACATCCTTAATTTGCAAAGCTATGCAGTGGAGTACTGTTTAAAACAATGAGCCTTACAGGACTTACAGCCTTAATGTAAAGGGGCCGGTGAATCTGAGGTGGTTTCTCCAGCATCTTCACTGTACAGCAGCCACCTCAGCAGCTGTTACAGTTCATCTGTTTCCATAGTTTGAACCAGCTGCCAACCTCTCTGCTCCTCCCCAGGGAGGGACGTCACAGAGCTATGAGCAATGAACCACAATCATAATTTACTTATTGCTGCCAAGTAACTGTTTTTTTTCTGGGAATCTGTTCACTGAAACATTGCTATTGTTAGTGCTTTTACACTGAGAATGTCTTAATGGACTATTATCCTCCTGTTTACTGGAATTGTGAACAACATTTCCATTGCATGAGAACCTTTTGGGATGGCAATGATTGTTCCAGGTATTAGTGTTACCAGGGAAACGGAGTTATGGTTTGTGAAAAATGTTAGATTTTGATGGAAAAGCACATAAAAATATAAATTAATGGTCTTAATTTTTTTCTTTGGTTAGTGACCACGGTATAAGTAGGATAATGCCCTTCATGGTGTCCATTTTCAGGAATTAATGGATGACGGAGAGGCCATTAACTCCTGATTATGGACACCTTGAGGGGCATTATTCCTTACTTATCAGACTTACTGTGTGTAACAGGAGGTTTTAACCCAAACTACATTCGTGGCTGTGCACCTTGAAAACACAATTGCATGCAGCCACCCAAGAACATCCAACAATTAGAAAATAAACTTATGTAACAATGAAATGATCTTGAGATTCTCTGTCATTGAAACATGTCTCAGCTCTGAGTGTGTCAAGATGAAGGTGTCTCTCTTCACAACCCCCTACGCTAGAAATGATCCACAACATAAATGTAACATAATTGGGAAAACATATTAGAGGTATATACAGTACCAATCAAAATTTGGACACACCTTACCATTCACTTGAATGAGAAAGTGTGATCGTACTGAACATGTATTTTTAGGCGACATGTATTTGTTCTGGACCCTGCTGTCTCATATGTTGTAACATGTGCTTACATTTCGCTCCTATTGTCCAGCTTTGTGACCACTGATGGAAGCCTGTCTCCTCTTTGCAGCCCACTGACTCTGAGTCTGATTAAAGGCTTGCCTGATACCTTGGCCTGCTGCTTTCCAGACACACATGGCCTGGATTGCTAAATTGCTGGTTGCTCTGCTCTACCACCATACAGTCTCTCCAGCCTTGGCTCTGGCTATGTTGGTCACCTGGGGCTACATCATCAGGGATGTAAAGACAGCTGAAACATACTGTTTCCTTTGAGCTACAGTCAACAAAATCCCCACCTTACTGGGGAGGCACTTGTGTGCATCTAAGACTGTGATACTTGGCAGTCCAAATGACACCACTGGCTAGCAGTCTGCACTGTTAAAACGTGATTTAACTCACAACTCTGTCCTCACACTGGAGCGGAGAGTAAGCTGTCAGTGTGCTCACATGGACTATTTCTTAGAGAGAATTTGCCCTTTTCTGTAAACACCTGACCAATGCAAGTCAGGTTCACTCGACAGGTGCTGGCAGATGTCAAAGGCAACTCATCTCTTATTTTGAACCTGTTCACAGTCATAAAGAAAAAGGATATGTTACTGCTACCATGAGTGCTTTTTTGTTCATCATAAAACCTAATAATTTTGTATTCTTACATCTTTGAATACCATGATGTGTTATTGAAACTCAGGTGCTGATTTTAATGGCTATGCTGCAGATTACACCAATTAACACTTTTCAACAGATCTCTGTGTTCTACTTACTCTACTCCTCAGGACTACAGCCTATTGAATGTGTATTTTTCTTAAACCTGTAACAGAAAATAAACAGATTTTCATTTTGCCACTAGCTAGGATCTTATATTTAATATTGGTCACAATTTCTATTCATTTATTGTTTTAACAACTCTTATTGTTTTTTAAAATATAATTTTCAGATTTTTACTCACTTGTTTTTTTTAATACGTCCACTCAGATCTTTTCCTAAGTCTATTTTTTAATGTTTTGTGAAGCACATTGTATTATATCCATCTGAATGATAAACTCACTATTATCCCTCCAGATAGAGTCACCAATTAGCTGCACAATCCATTTGATAAATTATGCATTTCAAAAAAAGCAGAGGTGGTTCTGGTAAAGGGCCAAAAACAAACATCAGATACTAATTTTTACACTGTGAAAATAAAATCTACCAGTTTGGTGCATTTAACCTGCTGTGAGTGTGTAAACTCATTTACAGTCAATGGGCCTCATTCACTCATATGTGTGTAGAAAATGTTTGTGCGCAGACAAAATTACCGTCACACTGCAGACTACTACGACCCCATTTCTCTACATAAGGAAAGCTCTGTTGGAGCGGTGCAGCAGTGGAGAGAACTGTCACTCATTGCAAAGAGGACCATGATGGTAAAAATGTAGAAAAACTTTACTGTTAGTGAAATGCAAACAATAGTTTCAGAAGTAGAAGCCAGAAAAGGCGGATTTGGTAGGTAAACGTGTCATTGGCACAACCGAATGGAGCCCAATTGTAAATCCTGTATACAGCCTGCATACCTGTTGCACCACTACCACGTAGTACATCTGTAACAAAATAAAAAGTAGGTAAATGTGTAGATCTGTGAAACTGATCTAAATAAATCTCTACTGCTGCGCCAGGTGTGCGTCGTATTTTGACTCTGTCCACAACAGGCCGTGATGTACTAAAAGCAGAACGTCACTCCCTGTGCCACTACTGAACTGTCAGGCTGTGCGGAAACTGAACAGACTGCTGGTTAACC
Organism: Thunnus thynnus; assembly: GCF_963924715.1. NCBI lineage: Eukaryota > Metazoa > Chordata > Actinopteri > Scombriformes > Scombridae > Thunnus > Thunnus thynnus. The sequence goes on from NC_089534.1 coordinate 16,523,660, forward strand.
AGCTGCATATATCACGGCCAGATTTGACGGGGAAATGAATCACTGTCACATTCCAATATGGAAATTCTGATATAAACGCTACTGTCGTCTAAAAGTGGAAACAGGACCATTTTCATCCATTAATAATTTCATTACATTTATGATGATGATTTATGGATTACAATGTCTTAGCTATTCATTTTATAATTATTAAATAAATTGTGTATTATTATATTACATTACTATTATTATTATTATTATTCACACTTTTAAATGTTGCATATTCAGGCCCAATCATTTTTAAAATATTTGTGGTTCTAATATACTATTTACATTGAATAAATATTGACTGTATCATATTTTGAGACCTGGGATGTTTATGATTTGTGCGTATGCATGATCTAAGGCAGTTCTAAATTTGTTCCCAGAGTAATAACAAATTCAGGTAAGAAAATATTGATGATCCTGGATTTGTGCTTAAAACGTTCCTATGCACGGTTCAAACACAGATGTGCATACTCGCTGTTTGTGAATGAGGCCCATTGTTCCTGTCAGATATCATCCTCATTGATCTGTGCATTGAGCCGCTGTTTGACTGCTTTGGTTTTTCAAGGCAGCCATTTGAGTTTCCAGGAGAAACTTAATGACTACCCATAAACCAGACCCATTTATATTCTCTGTGTCTAACATGATTAATGGTGCCTCCTTACTGCTCTTGCAAACTGTAACAGTTGTGATGGGTAGCCTGTGCATTTATGAACAGAAGGCTGAACAAGCCTATGTGTGACTTGCACTGCGGTAAAGGTATGCCTACCATCATTATTTCAGAGTGACGTTTCGATCTATGTGTGCTGCTAGCTTATTTCACTGCCATAAACAAATAAACTAACTAATAAAATAATATTCATTTGAAAACAGCTGTAATTTTCAGATCTGAGCTTTCAGTACTAAAACAAACTACATTTTAGATTGGTGTCAAGGAGTCTGTTGACATGGCAACTCAAAAACTGCATCCACTTCTTCCACGCAGGCTGGAGAGGAGGCAAAAACACATCTTGTACTTGTGAATATAAATCTTCTACTGTAGTATTTAAGGTTGTTTACATATTGTAGTGCTTTATAAGAACAGCTCTGCAATTTCATTTTTATAGCTGCTGGATAATTAAGTCGCCAAGTGTGACTATGTCATCTACAAAACAGCTCATTGCACAAAAGTGCAAATGATTCACAGACAATTCACAAACATCCTCGTGTGAATAAAACAAACTCACCACAATCATCTTCTCTACTTTGGCGATGCCCTTCCCAAAAATGGTCCCCAGCTGGTCCCCGACACCAGCCAATAAGAATCCAAACAGAGGAATCCCCAGCAGAGCGTATATGATGCAGAAGATCCGCCCACCTTCTGTATGAGGAGAGATGTTCCCAAATCCTGACAGAGAGGAGACACAGACAATATCTATTAGTTCAGGAAGCCATAAATTAGTTGGGACATAATAAGGAAGTTACTTACTGTCAATGTATATTAACTTTTATTTGTTGTACATACTGTAGCTAATAAATGCACATCATATCTGCATTAAAGCTGGAAGAAGATGCAAAATGAGTTTGAACTGAACTTGATAGACAAGAAAACTTCTCACAAAGCTTGAGTGTGCTACAAGCATCACTGCAGACAGGTGATGCTTTGAGATTTGAGGAGTTGCAGCTGTGAGAAATAGAAGTGAGAATAGGCACTGACTCACAAGTAGAGTTTATAATTCACACCCTCTGTCCTGAAGCAACTCTCACATAAATGAAAAATGAGAAAAATTAAATGAATGGTAGAAAAAAAAACACAGTTGAAGTGAGTTGTACATCTCCGTATGTGCGTGCAAACACACAGAAACACGCACACAGATGTGAGTCTTTCACCGGTTCACCGCCTTTCATCTTCTCTCCAAACCCATCATCACACGCAGCTAGAAAAGCTGATGGGGCTTGCACAGTAGGAGTCCGTATTTGTTGCTTTTAAGATAACTTAAACCTGAATCCATGCATTCAACAATATATGAGTTTCATTATTTGACATTTCATGAAAGGGGTCTGTGTAATGAACTACAGCCACTTTTCTTTATTAATGCAGTCATCTGTCTCAGGATAGGAGCTGCAGGGTGTCTTCTAATTACTTTCAAGCCTCACTTGGGAGTAGGTTGACACTTAATGTGAGAAAAATTGTCAATCAGGCTTCGTTAATTTCATGATTAGTTCAAAGGGGGACAGGATGCTAGATTGGTTTTTAACACCTCTGGGTGCCCCTGCAGAACATAAGAGAAACAGCAGCTCTCTAATTTGAAGCTGCACTTGCTTCTTCTTCTTCTTTTTTTTTTTACTGAATTAAACAGATTCATTCTTGTTTATATTCTCAGCTCATATTCATATCATAATGTCAGACATGAAAAGCAAGTAAAGATCAGGATTACTCAGAGGGTATTAGTGTCATGTGCTGGGATAAAACAGTGGTAGTGTTTAGGAAATTTTGTCACCTTGTTGTAATTAGTCACATTTGATAAGTGGTAAATTCAGTTTAAAGAGACCTTGGATTCAAACTGCATATAAATAATACTGCAAAAAATATTTTTATAAACATATGTAAACTTGCTTAAACAGACCCACACTTGAGAGCTGTCATCACTCAAAAGAATATGTGGGTTTATATATAAGTATTAAAAAAGTGTATTCTATTATATATATATGCTTTTTCTATGAAGTTTCAAGTTTCAGCTTTAAAACACATTCTGTCCTTCACTTTTCCAAGACACTTAAGGTTAAACACCAGTCAAATACCAACAAGTCATTCAGTTAAGTTCCACACCTGACTGCAGCATTGCTTGCATGAATAATGCATTCGTTTTTCCACTTTATTTCCACTTTATGAGTCACTGCAATCACCTCACTGCAGTCACCTCATTCATGACATTACTGAATGGTACCACGCCAGGTTACACAATGATCACATGAAGTAACATGTCAGGCTTTGTGCTGCAGTATCTCTCTTGAAGGAATTAATCGTTACAGCTGACAATAAAAGTTTAATGACTTTCTTCTAAACTCATTGTGATGCTGGGAGAGAGAGCAAGTGAGCAACTTCATTAAATTTTATTAAAGATAAAGTCTTGGTTTGTTTCTTTTCATTTATTTTTTTCAATTTTTTGGATCATTTAATAGCAGAACTGCAATGAAATCCAGTCATAATGGGTTTAGGTAGTGGTAATGGTAGGTGGTAGGGGACACATTATCTCATTTTTATTATTATGGTATTCACGTGTAGATAATAATTCAGCACTTTTACCCGAGTACATTTTGAATGCTGGACTTTCCCTTCGAGCAGAATATTTTTAATATTATTACATAAATGATCTGAATGCCACCACTGAGAGAAAGTCAGATTTCCACAGTATATTCCCACCAAAACTAAACAGACACGTATACATTTTTGTTATAAAGGAAAAGGGCCCCTGTGCTCTGATGGAAACAGCGCCGAGTCCAAAGGTACCCAGGTTGTCAAAAAGAATAATAATAATTTTCTTTAAGACACATAGCATGATTCACTGGAGGTTTGCTTTGATCTATATGCTATAAGAAATGTGATTTTCAGCAGGAACATAACAGTTGGAGAGACTTGACTGAAGGGGAAATAATACATCTCATCTACTCCCATGAGAGGAAAGGAAAGAGGTGGGAGAGGCAACAAGGATAAGAGTTGTTTCACTACATTTTCTGGATACAGTACGAACAGTAGATGAAAACAAGTGCAGAAAAGATGCTTTGCCTCAAAACTGCAAATCTAATTAAATGATGAACAAATCAATCTGTGGATCCAAATTCCTTCTCCACCCCTAGCTGAATCAAGTAAAGCCAGGAGAATACAAATAAACTGTAATGTCTTTCATGCCTGTGGTATCGTTTTCTGTTCTGGACATTACTGTAATACTGTTAATAATAACCTTGATAGGTTGGCTACTGACACAATATGTTTCTCTGAAATTATTTCTTTGCATAGCAGCATAGTTACAGATGTATTGTACCAAATAGGCAAAATTATGATGATTTCTGACAGAATAGCAATTATGTGCTGGTTACACTCACAAGCACCGAAGGTAATACGGTAAACACAAAACACCATCCGGGAGTGAATTTCTGCAAAACAATCAAAGCAATAAAAACTGATATGAGCTGAAAAAAGACCCCTTTTTTTCATTTCCGTGCACCTTCACCTTGCAATCTCTTTCTAGATGTTTGAATTTTCCAAAAAGCAAACGAGACAAATCTGTGTACTCAAAACAAAATTAAATCCATCGAGCTTTCCTTTTCTCTGCCTCAGCAATCAATCATGGCTCATTTGCCGAGATAAACACTTGTGTATCTTCGAGTCAAACTTCAGTAAACTCTCCTTTTATAAAAAGCAATCTCGACTTTACTGCACTTTGCTGGAGTGAAAAACATCAACATACTATATCTCAGGTGAGTAAAGGGAAAACCTACAGCGCAGCTTTTATTCTCTCTCTACACACGGTCACCTTTAATCTGATACAAAAGTGCACATATTTTCCAACCAGAGGGCAAAGTAAAGTCATTTCAAAGATGTAACATTTTATGTTGTTAGGAGGAATGAGTTCTAACCAGATCCTAGAGATGTGAAATGGAGCCCAAAACAGACAAGCTGATATTTTAAGGTCTGCTTGGATGAGCCAGATAAGATCAATGTCTGTATGTGTGCTGTTGCTGTGGTAATAAGAGCTACAGGCACAAGCCTGGTGCAATGCAGGAAATTTTAGAAAAGGGGCTGGAGCAGATTTTGGGTTAGTGCAATTTCATGACAAAATGTTTAACATCCTACACATTATGGCCATTAATCTAGAAAAGCTCACTTATTTTAAAAAAAAAGCCAAATAAAGTTATTAAAACTTAAATTCTTATTACATTTTCTGCCGGAGAATGAGCTCTGACAGGATACTAGAGTGAAATGGAGTCCAGCAGCCCACTGAATAGATGCACTGATCTGTCAACGTCCACCAGATGAGCTGTCAGACTAGCTGTGCGTGTGTGTGTGTGTGAGAGCTGCTCCTTTTTTTCTGATTAGTAAGCTCTTACAGCTGGAGGTGACAGAGAGAGAGACTGATGGTGTAAAAAATGATGGAAGAGGAAGCACGTCAGAGTCTCAGGCTGTGTGAATGTGCTACAGCCTGAGACAGATGACAGCTCCTTGATGATACAGCAGTAACTAAGTGATCAGACAATAGCAAATGAGCATGAGCCCTTAAAAACCATACTCCTCTTATTTCTTATCAGACCTCTTTGCAGTTCCTGGTTTTTAAAGAAAAACACATCATAGTGCTACAAAATCTCTGAAGCAGAAAAACACCAGGGCAGATAAAATTATTCCAAGCAGTGCAGCAACATTAACTCTCTCTCTCTCTCTCTCTCTCTCTCTCTCTCTCTCTCTCTCTCTCTCTCTCTCTCTCTCTCTCTCTCTCTCTAAATATATATATGTATATGTATATATATGTGTATATATATATATATATATATATGTATGTGTGTGTGTGTGTGTGTGTATATATATCATCTGAGATAATCCCCAACACATGCACTAACTGATATATCACAACATGCCATTATTATTTTGTTAGTTGCAGACTTGATTTCTGTTGTTGTGAATTAATAGGAGATTAAGTGTATTGGTGTATTGCAGAGGATAGTACCTGACCTAGGAGACACTGCAAAAGTTGTGAGGCACAAACTTATTTTAACATAGACACAGATTACACAACTCTTATGGACCAATGCAGATCCAAGAGTTCAAACAAATGCATATTAAACCACCTGTTTAAGCCCTATTAAGCAATGGTCTTGGCTTCCTGGTTTCCCTGAGCCAGTATGTCTTTGGTTCTGAGTTTTGATGGGTACTTTGACCCTGATATACAATACCAGTCAAAAGTTTGGACACACTTTCTCTTTCAAGTGAATGGGAAGATGTGTCCAAACTTTTGACTGGTACTGTACCTGCATGTAGGTCTGGTTATTTTGTAAGTCATGAATCTAATTTCTGCTGTTGTGAATTGATAGCAAAAATTTTTTGTTTTGTTGCTGATGAATATAACACACTCTGTTCACTTGAAAAGTGGGAGCAAGTATAAGTGCAAGTGCAAGCTTGCGGGCAAAACAAATTTTTGCAGCTATGATAACCAGTTGTACTAGTGCAATCCTGGTGCAATGAAGCACAATCTGGAAAAGGTGCTGATGGAGGATTTGGTTTAGCAAGTGTAATTTTGCTGTGCCAGTGCAATTTCATGCCAAAATGGTCATCAAAATTGCATTTTGTCTCTGCTGGCTTTGTGCATGCAGAAACATGGTAAATGGATTGTGCTTATAAAGCATTTTTCTGCATTCAAGCAAAAATGTTTTGTTATTTTAAGTGTCTTGAAAATGTCTTCACATTTTGTATTTTGTAGTGTGACATCTTGATGTCAGAGGCCTCAACAAAAAGAAAGGAATGCTGACTGAATTGCTAAAGAATAAAAAACTACTCTTCTTACCGATGGTGGTGATGACAGTTCCAGCAAAGAAAAAGGAGGAACTGAAGTCCCAGAGGCTCGTCTGATTGGATGTATTTCCTGATGGGTTCACACCTGCTCGGACTGCTGAAACCACTTGCTAGAGCAGAAAGTGAAAAAAAAAAAGTTAATAATGCACTCTCTCAAATGGAGTCTGAGGAACATGGGAAAATTAGCAGTGTGCATCAACTTTCTTAGGGAATAGATGACAGCTGAGGTAAACATCCAACCAAAACCAATTAAGAGCTGTGAAAAACAATGAGCATCTGTCACCTCCGTGAAATAAGAAATACATGAGAACGGTTGGGATTTTAAATTCCTGTACTCTTCACAGAGGAGCAAAACCTCTCATGATTTTAATCATATGGGCTAAATGTTGTGTTGGGCAAGTTGGTTAAGAAATGTAATCAGTTACTCATTGCATATTGAAAAACTAATTAGGTTACATTGCTTTACTAATTATTCAACTCCAAAAGTAATTGGTCACATTACTCTTTATTACTTTCATAGCCGAGCCCCATAACAAGTGCCTTTAAACTATTTCAAAGCTTCCACACCGTCACCTAAAATACTGTGTAATTAATATGTGTAGAAATAGAAAACAAGACTTTATTAGTTGCAGTTACAGTTATAACAAAGCAGAGCACTGACCTATGAGGCTCTGTTTTTCATAGTATGAAAAACCAGAGATATGAATTTTTCCTGATAACAAAATACTCTCTTTTTGACCGACCCCTGTGTAAACAGCTGGGTCTGCATTGCACCGATTAGTCTTGCCCAAGTGACCAGTTGACTGAACAGAAAGTGCGACTGCGCGTGTGTGTCTGTTGGGGGAGAGGCATTAGGTGTGACACGAGTCTAACAGTCTCAGCCAAGTGTGTGACAAGCCTTTTAGACACCAGCCGGCTGCACAGGAAACAGAACAGCAACGTGTCTTTGTACTCATGGCTTTACTCTTATGACAGGAGACAAGAGGGGAGTGAAGCCAGCAGCTGGGGGGAAATAAATCTCTGTGCAACACACACATAACATAACAGGCAGAAGGAGCTGTGAGGCTCAGAGCCACACATTGAAAGATGTAGATCTATGCTATGGATATAATGGGTGTGTACTTTAACATCTAATACATGCTTATTCACTAATGGACTGGTCTCCTGACTGAATTGACTGATCAATAAACTGTTTGATTTCTCTACATGCTGCAGTGGTGCACATGGGGCTCTTACAGAAGAGATACTAAACCCTGACATGCTGTTCATATTCTGACACTTCACAGTATTCCCTTATAGTCTCTATACCACATTTCTGAACCACAAATCTATTTTTATTCATATAAACGTCATCAGTCATCAATAAATGGGTGATTAAGCTTTCAGAGAGCAGAGAGGTTGTATTCTTTTTATGAAGAAAAAACTTTCATAATCACACTATATTATGGTCCTATGTTACCTAAAACAGGAGAACGTAACCACTATTGTGATTTCAATTAATGGGAAGATTTTTGAGTGGTGAATTTAGAATTTTTGAATAAATAAGGATCCAATTTCACCCAAAGCATCCTCTATGTACAAAAATGTACATCAGCTGCACCAAAAAATTTAAATATTTTTGTGTATTCTGTGTTTTTCTTTGCTCTCAAACATAAAATTGGTCAAAATTGACCTGAACAGTTAAAAGGGTTAAAGAGTTTTAAGGGTGCCAACTTTTTCAGACCGCTGTCTGAAATCCCATTTTTTAAAAAAATGACAAAGCATTTAGGGTGGTAACGTTAAATCTGCCCCCGTTATCACTGTTTATGTGCTGTGCTAGAATGGGAAACTTGACAAGCATAGCAACCATAACTATGGTGCGCGGGGTTTAGCAAACAGTCATTTCCTCTATGAATGCTGGATTGACCTGACTGACCAGGTTTTTTTTAAAACTGACTCTGGCTAACACAGAACAGTTCACTGCAGTAAAACAAAAAGTTTCTTGGCCCAAGGGGCTTCTCAAGATACAGAATCATTACTGAGACAAATGAAAGAGAAAAGCTTTGAGACCTCAGGGGCACAGTCGGTACTGCTACACAGAGCTGATGCTAATAAATTGCACAGAAATACTTCACTGGGCTAAAGCTTTTATTCCCTTATGTGTATGTAAGGCTTCTTTTCCAATTGAGAGCAATAGAAATGATTAAAAAACTATATTACATTCTTGTGTTACACCTTTAATGAATATGAGGACTTGTATAAGTGGGGAAGCAGCTCTTTTTGAGGATCTCCATTATTTGTATTAAATATCAATAAACCTCCAGGAACAGAGCTGTAATGCTAAACTAATGATGTACTACCCACAGTCCTCCTGAACTAGCACTGTCAGCTTTTTCTGAGTCTACACACGCACACAGTTTAAGGTCACTGCAATGTCAGGATGTTGTCTGCTACAATTCATCATCCTTAAAGAAACTGAGAAAGCTTTCATTAACCCACGCCTGTTGTGTTTGATAAGGCAGTAAAGACTGAGTGTATGAACGCTTTAATGGATGAATGTTCGGAAATGTAGGGAACAGCCGTTAATATTACGACACAATGTTGACATGACATGATAGGTCAGAAGGTGGAGTGAAGGTCGGCTGATGGTGTTGAATGTTGTTGTAATATAGCTATAATTTTTACAAGGAATTGTGTGTCACTTATCCACTCAAGCTGACATACAGAATTCACATTGTATTATTTTGCACCTCACAGTTTGTCAATGTTCAGATCCACTGCAGTAAGTTGTGTGTACTTTGTGTAGTGAGGTTGAATGTAAGCGTGTGGAGGTTGGGGTGGTGGAAGGACGTGTCGCAAATCTTAACTTTCATGTACAAGACTGGAGTTTGCCTCTAGTCACAGTCCTTTCTATTAACTGTAACAATGATCTTTCCCTCATCATAACCAAGTATTTTACTTGCCTAACCCTCACCATTGTTTTGGTTTTATGGTTCGCAAATTTATTGTTTTGGTTCAGTCCCACAGCTCTCATCAACCTTGTTTCTAGCAAAAATTGGCACGGCTATTTACTGAAGAAATCAATCATTTGACACAAATTCTGTGGTTGGAACTGCGTCCATAGCAACGTAAACCCTGTAGCCTTCTCCAGATTAGCCTACTTAGCGTTATTATTCACGTTAAACTGAACATTTCCATTGATGGTGAAGTGAGGCAATGTGAATGGGACTTCTTTGGGAATATTGATGCTGACGTTTTTGTCATTCATCTCTACGGAAACACAAACAAAGTTAGCGACTAGCTGGTGAACAGAGAAGCATTTAGCAGAAGACAGATCTTTTTTCAAGAGTTGGTTGGGACCAAAACAGAGCTAAAAGCAGAGAGAATATTGAACTTAAACTCACAAAGTGACCAGGCACATGACTCATGGATGTAAAAATGGTCAATTGTTTGCTAAATTGTTTGCTTTACAATAGCTTTATAATGTGACAGGCTAAATTTTAACATTTTGTTTACAGTTGCACCTCTCCCAAGTGGCGAAAAAAGGAGAATCAATGAATGCTGTTTTAAATCAAACTTTTGTGGCCAGTATATCCATTAGCTTAACAGTCTACCCACAATGAATCAAGCAGAAAGATAAAACTGATTAGATTATACACATGCAAAGAATACAAATGTACAAACATAATGTACAAAGGTGAACCCATGAATAGTTCAGTGCCTTATCTGTTGTTGTTGTTTTTTACAACAGATAAAACACAAATTACAACAAAGGAGAGGGTTCAAAGATAAAATCCTGAAACCCATATATCCACTGTGCCTCTAAAAACATTATTTAGCAAACCACACAATCAGGCAGGCTTGGCTCAGTCAGCCCCTTTGTTTCACGGCCAAAGCGGCTATATTAATTCACTGTTTTGGCACTCTGTTGTATGCAAACTAACCATGGCCATGGGAAATGATAAGACAAGATAAAGTGGAGACCACACTGGCAGTGTCCGAGCTGAGCCAAACAGCTGAGACAGATTGAATGGTCTGAGCTTTTTGACGTCTCTCACTTTTTTAATTGCTCCCTTTGAGAGCACATCTCTCCCCGATCCCCTGCTGACTGGCTTTTGATCAGTGGGAGCCTATAAAGGTGTGTGTGTGTTTGTGTGCGTGTTTGTGTGTTTGTATACATAATTAATTACTGTAAAAGTGAATGGGGGGGGGGGGGGGGTACACCTGTGTTTGAGCTGTGTATCAATAAATCATCGTTGCCTAAAGGGCTGCCAAACTCACTGAGGTAACTATCTGATAGATGATTGGCAGAGCTGTCGTCTGTTGCCTGGTAAAAGACAGTGAGCAAGATTTTACTTCTGTATACAGAAACTGGCTCACAATAGACGAATTGCACAGTTTTCTGGAGTTGGTTAATTCATTAATTCAGCACCTTTTACAGCTTTTCTCTGATGTCCATCACTAAAACACACAAAACTAAACTGTAAACTGTTCATGTCTGCATCCAAAGCATAATGAGCACAGATTGACTCAGTGCAAAGGTCCCTGATGTACAGAGTCGAGTACTACTCCCTGAAAACAAACATTCAATTGGCTGATAAGACATTTTATAGGACAGGGGTGTAACTTAATCTCAATTAACTTTTTTCTTTAATAAGAAAGAAGCTTCTTGGCCATCCGACAAGCACTTCTATTGAAGTATACTGGCAGCTTTAGGCTAATACTAAATGGCGTATCATACTTTTGTTCATCAATTTTACATCAAGTGATGTCCTAATTTTGAAAAATAAAGAATAAATATAAGACTCAACTGTTGCTTTCAATATTTCGAATGTCACCAACCTAATTGATCTCTATCAATGTTTGTTCCACTGTCAAAAGCAGCAGCAACAATCACAGTGTCTGCTTCAAAATGCCAATTTAGTGTTGCCAAGAGTAAAGACAAATGATAATCATAATGAAAATTAGGAGAACGATGGCCAACATTAACACATGTTGAACAACATGACATACTTGAAAAATCATTTGTTTTTCTTTTTTCTTTTTTTTTTGTCAGAGGAAGGCAGCTTCAGTGTTGTTATCACAGTACACATTGAAGTTAAAATTTGGATTCCTGCTGCTTCCTTTTGTTCAGGGACTCAAATTCATTAACTACACCCTTGAGACGTTATCTATCAGTATTTAATCTCAGGACAGAAGGTATCATCACCATCTTTGAACACTGACTCTACATCTCAAATAACCGTCATCTGTTATCAGACCCTCTTATATAAAATGATCTCATTTACATGGATGGGCACTGCTCATTAGACTGAACTCAATAATAAATCCTTGTCAGCTTGGGTTGATTTTATATAATCAAAGGCTTCGTGTAAATTTCATTGAATACCAACATAGTGAAGAAAATGTCCTGGTAAAAGTGCTTTCAATAAAAAAAAGGTATCAAATCACAATTCATGAGTGTTTCAATAAGTCAAAATGTTCTTGTAGTGTCTATCTTCATTTTCAAATCAAATACTGCGGTAAACCAAAGTCATTCATACTATATTTCACATTCAGCCCAACCAACAACTAAATATTGCACTTCTATCCTCCTTTGCTGTCTCAAGCCACTGTAACTGTAATATAAAGCCCACACGACTGACAAGTTGGTAAAAGATTTATAAATGATATCAGATACTTCACACATGGTTAGTATGATTTAAACATGGTTTGAAATATCCAATTAAACCTGCAATATTTACATTTTGTTCATAAAGGTGAACATGCATGAGCTCCACTAACAAGTTCCAGTACTGTGAAATGTGTCATACATACAGAACTGCAACCCAGAGACACAAGTGAGAAAAAAGACTAAAAGTTTGTAACCTAAAATACAGCCCAAATGCTAATGTCAGTATGCTAATATAATCACAGTGGCAAAGCTAGTATGTTGATCTTTAGCAGGTACCATCTTAGCTAGCACTAAACATGAAGTACAGCTAAGTCAATGTTTTACAGGTATTTGGCCATAAACAAAGTAGTGTAAAAGTAAGTTTGATGATGATGTGAGACAAAAAGTCCAGATTCATCCTCTGGAGACCATGAATGTCTGCAGACAATTTCATGACAGTGCATCCAGTCATTATCTGGACCAAACTGGTGACTGACATTGCCCTCCCTATAGCCATGCCGCTGGGATGGCTAAAAATAATTCATACGGCATCTCATCATGTCAGGAAAGTTTACTCATTACAACCAGAAGGCATGTATCATTAACCCTTACATAATGTTCATATTCTGACCCTCCATAGTATGGACCTGGTCATTTTTGAACCGGCTTCAAACAAATGAAACTGCAAAAAACAGTACTTTTTCATTCCTTTTCTATTGTTCAGAAGTTGCATCTCCCTCTCTTTTGTCCCATGGTGATAACTGACTGTGGGACGGCAGACTGTTCAGGGCAAAGTTTGGACTACTGTGCTGCTGCGGCTGCTGTGGCTGGCGTGTGGGGAAGGTGGCATCACCTTTGCATGAGAGAAGTCAGAAGGATCTTTCCTTCAGTTTCTCTGTTGTCCTCATCTTCTAATACTTTATCTTCAACTCACTGTCTCCTTTTTCATCTTGGATTAATGGATCCACCAAATCACTCCTTCCACTCCACTAAATCAGTGAAATAGGGGCTCAGGTACTTTTTATAGTCCTATGAAAGCTGCCCTCCACTATAGGGAGGACTATGTTGGGCAACCACTATGTTGGTTGCCTGGTAATAGATGGGTTTGATTTGTTACTGTGTATAGGCTTGTTTGCAGATGCAGATGCTCATCTGGGTGGGAACACTGGCAAGTGTAGCAATATGGTGGGAACATGGACAGTTCTCGTGACAGTGTCAAGGTCCACCTTGAGCTCTGTCCCCACTGTCCCAATGACAGAAATACACAGAGATGGCAATGATTTGACCCCCTCCAGTGACTTTAAAATCCCCTGGAACACCCTCTATGTACAAATATTTATACCGGCTGTACAAAAAAAAATAATTTTGAAATATTTCCATTTTTGTATATTCTAGGCCACTTTAGGAAAAGTCATATAATTTCAAGCTTAAAGAATGTCATTTATGGTGTTTTTGCTGCTTTCAAATGTCAAAATGGATCAAATTGACCCAAACAGTAGTAAGGGTTAAAACAACATGGCTTGCTCATTTTTCTCATCATGACACAATATCTTTACTGTAAATGTGGTTAAAATGGTTCAACTGGAGAGAATTTTCTGTCAGACATGATAAAATCTCACCTCTATTCTCACTATTGAAAGTTTCATGTTATGCTATATTGCCAAACATCAATTTCATTGTGTGTTTTTAGGTCTAAAATTATTTTAAGGATGCAGTCACTCTGCTTATTTCATAGGTTCATTTAAACTAAACTACTGGCAGCACTAACTGTAGTCTTAAACTTAAGGTTTTTCTTGTTATCATGGGAACAACATTTTGTTATGACGAGATCTTTCTCATCTTGTTTATGACAACTATATGACACTTCTTTCCATTATTACGAGATGCTTTGTGGTAATAACAAGATACCTTGTTATAAAGACCGGCACTGCAATGATGCACATACAGTAGGGAAGCTACAAAAAAAGTCTTATATCACTGTTTATCAAAAAACGAGAACACAGAGATTGTTGATTTACAGGTAAATTAAGATGTGGAAGTAGAAAAACAGATAAAGAAACTGCAAAATTGCAAACAAACTTCATTAATGCTGCTTCATTAATCAAATGGTTTCCAGCTGTTGTTGCAGAGTATGAAGATATATTTAGAGTCAGTCACTAAGCCCTCTGACCATATAGATTACAAACAAGTGTTCGACTTACATACTCTATAAAAACAAAGCATTATTATATTTTGTTATACATTTAATTTCCTACGTGTGTATTTAGTGAGCTAGGAGGAAGTTTGGAAGGATTTTGGTGCTATATGACAAAATCAGGGAAATGATTCAGGGGCCAAAATTAGCAGTGGTAGACAAATCGGTTTCCCCTGGGATCGAAAGACCTTTCAGTTCTGGCACATTAGAGGAGTAATCTTCATCCACAAGTCCAATTGCCAGCCTGATTCCCCAAGAGGAAATGCTTTTCATCAACCCTGTCAAGTTTGGTTGGTGGTTGTGAGATCCACTAATCCATAAGGGAAGAGGCATAAAGTCACAACAGACAGACACAATATTGATATACTGCAGTTTTAATGTGACATTTGTCTTCTTATGATCTAGTTTGTGCTTTAATTTATCGCTTAAATTCAGTGTGAGATTTCCAGGCTTAATCTGTGGTAACATCTTTCAATTTGTATTGCTGGATTACCAAATAAGCCGACCATGCACAGGCCAAGGGTCCAGAGGGGTCAGGGGGCCCCTAAACCAGAGCATCTGTCTTGTTGAACTCTGATCTCATATTTATTTGTAATTCTTTTATACATTACAACTTAACAGTGCATATCTTGGCGACAGTAATTCTACATTTAAAGTCAAGAAATTTAAATATTTGACATCTGAGTAGCACCTCTTTAAAGCAGCTATAAATCATTACTTTTATAATAACAATGTGTAATGTCAGAGTGATGAACCTACAGAGAATTATCACTCTGATGCTCCACTCTGCTTTACAGAGCTTTATAGTGAGTTTCAGCTCATCTGACTGCAACTTTACTGTTTTGGTTCACTCTCACAAATCTCATAGTATCATTTTCAGCCACAGCAGGCAGCTGTTTTCAGAGAAAATGCTCTAAACACCTGCTGTACACTACCTGCCCAACAGCAAACAGCAAACAGACACAGTTAGCAACTTCAGGTTCAGGTTCAGGTGAAGTTTTCAACCAACAGCAGGACTTAACAGTTATGCAAAATGTGAAATGAAAGAGAAAATGCACAGAGGGGAGGTGGCGTGCTGCCATGTAGAAGGGGGGGGGACTTTTGTGTCTCTGTGCTCAGGGCCTCAATGTCTCATAATCCGTTTCCAGTAAAATCTAACACCCAATATGGAAATCTCTTAAAAAAAGCCTTCAGGGACTACAGACTAAATGTGTATAAACAAACTGGTTTTTCAGTTGCTTAACAGACTGAATTAAATACCCATGGGTTACAGCTTCTCTGTGTTTACTTACAGTTATTGTGTCCATAGCAAGAAACAATCCTCAAGGCCCAGTGTTAGACAATGTAAAGCAATACATGTAACCTCAGCATGGAATATTTAAATCACAGTCATAAAAAATCTGCACACACTCACACAAGCACACCATGTGGAATATTTGAATAAAATTTGTCAGTCATCAGGTCCTGTGGGAGAGAAATCATTTGAATATAATTATTAGTATGGTGCTTCCACCCACCTTGACCAGATCTTCAAGCTCAGAAGAGTTTACGCAGGCATGCATGGCCAAAAATTCCAGTTTTTCTGCAAGGATGGCCAGTTTCTGGGAACTCTCATGAGGCTGCTCCAGCGCTTTGAACACAGTCGCCCCAATGATAAGGTAAAGCACCACCAAGAAAAAGATGGCTGACACTGTTTTCCACCTCATGACAGTAGTCCGGGTGTCACACTCATCCTCTGGAGAATTCAGCACCACTGGTTTGGCCGAGAACGACAGGCGAGGTTTGGAGTTGTGGGCGGCAGACCTCGGGTCCAGAAGGTCAGGTGCGGCCACTGCAGGGATGGAACTGATTAATCTGGATCTGTCTATCTATCTATCTATCTATCTATCTATCTATCTATCTATCTATCTATCTGTCTATCTATCTATCTATAACCAAGTTGTGCAGTATGATATTTAAAGTGAAGAAACTTGCTGCTCAGCAGATTTGAGGGTCTTTTTTTTTTTTTATTATCAATTGCTATTATGATTCTTTATTGTCAATAAATTATTGTTATTAGTCTGATACAAATTGTTCCAGAACAGATTTATATCTGAACACTATTGAAAAATATTCTTCATACTAGCACTTATTATGTCCTCACCTTTAAAATGCAAATGAATTGCAGGTTTTCAGTCATTTACTTCAGAAATACTTGACACGGGGAACTTAATGTACCTGTTCTGTGTCATTACTGTGCAGCCAGCTTCTCTAATAATACTCTTTTATTTCTTCCAAAGAGAAGGCAGTAAAACAGCGCCACTGTACAACCTTTAATGATCTACTGCTGCAGATAGAACAGTTTTCATTCACAGAGCTTTCACAGCACTGTCTTATATGGTTGGTCTGCAACATTCTTCATGCCACCTCTAATTCTCCAACACCAACGTTTACAGTGAAATTGAAACTTAGATTTCCATGTCATGTGTATGTCCTCTTCTGATGTGGATTTAATAAGGATAATTGTTATCTTTTGACCCATTAAGGATCCAACTCAGTAAGGTTTTTTTTATACAATTGTAACGACAATGGAGCAGGCTACAGATATTTCTCCCCTACAGCTCTGTAACTAAAATACTTTAATGTTTTTTGTTGCTTTTGGCTTCCACAGTACAAAATAAAAACAACGACTTGAATGGAGGCTCATTAAAAATTAAACACTCGCTGTCACAATCCCGTTTTCCAAACAGCTTGCTACAGCAGCAATTGCATAACCACCCTGTGAGGTTCAGATAGCCTGAACATATCTTTTACAGTAAACAACTTATGGAGAAGCTCTTTAAACAGTGAGCTGCACCCATGTGAAATAACCCCATGAAAACAGATCATTAATTCCTCGTAGGTTTGATTACTATAATGCTGGTAGTATTACATAAATGTGATGAGCGTTTTCTTCATTTCTGTCGGGTTAAATGGGTTGTCCGAATGAAAATAAAGCCCCATTTGCATGCAAAATATAGATATATATATATTATAATAAAATCTACAATTAAAGTATACTAAAGAGATAAGTTCACATATAAATAATATAATGATACCAATAGGTAAAAAAGAGATGCCATACATTACTAAGCTATCACTAGAAACTCACAATTAAATAGAGCAGGAACATAATTCATATTTATGTTAATTTTTTCTTTACAGCATCACTCATAGGAGCACATTGACAGCAGGTTCATACAAGTCACTCAGAATATTTATAATATTTTTTATCAGTGCAATGTTGAATTTCAACTGGTTGTTTATGCACTTACTTCTCTATCATCTCTTCTCTCTTTGTTTCCTCATCGACGGATCTCTTCTCCAAGAAAGTACAAATCAGTCTTTCTTATAAGAGTCGCTTTTTGCCTCCGGTGCTCCCACCGAGGGATGTGGCAGCTCTCCACATGGTTTCAGCGAGTTACGCTGCCCTCTGCTTTACAATCTCCCGGAGAAAATACATCCAGGACATCGCGTTCCCACCAACAGATGCGCTAAGATCGAGCGTAAAAGGAACAAGAGGAACAAATCGCTTCCATGAAATCCATCCAGGTGTTTGGAGACATTGTGCCCTGTGTGGTGCCTTTATGGAGGGACGCAGAGATCTGTATTGTTCGGGTCAGGGGAGGTACTTCACCAGCCTGGATGCGCTGCGCTCCTTCTGCTCTGGTGTGGACAGTGTGCGCTCTTGCTGGGAAAGAGAGAGAATGAAGCTGCTTGATGTTCACACGTTTCACACATTGCGAAATTTCACATAAAAATGGATGGACTTAATATTTAAGGTGAAACTGTCTCAGTTGAAATGTGGGTTGTGCAAACGAGGACTGAAGCTCAGAATCAAGGTGTCTAATTTGTATAGTATGGTTATACATTATAAAAGACCACTTTTCTTCCTATAGAATCATCCAACAGCACATTTCAGCTGCACAATCACACCAGAAACCTGCAATCTATGTCAACTACTGCCTTCCTCTGAGCAGCCATGTAGAGGTGAAGTGCCTTGCTCAAGAGCATACAGACAGATGCTGAAAGGTGCAGAACACACATAAAAAACAAAAACTAAAATTGGCATATGTTTGTAACATACATCTACATCACCTGGGGTTGTCCACTACTGCCTAATACTTTTTGTTCCCTTTCTTTCTCAGGGGCCGCTTGAGAGAGAAAAGGGAGTGTTTTCCTCCAGTGATTTAAACTGGTGAAGTCCCAGTCACAGCCCACATCCAGGCAACAGTCGTCTTATCAGTTAGTACAAGCAGACTTCAGGAGCTGCATGACCTCAGGGACAGCTGTCAGGAGTGAGTGCGTTAATTAAATTCATGTGAATTAGTGAAGCAGTGTTTATGGTTTATGTCCCTGCTGTGTCTGATTATTCACATTGGCATGCAGGTGTGACCACGACCCGAACGAAGAAAACAAGGCTGACATGGATTTTTCTGTAATTTGATTGTTAGTTGAGGTTCATCTCCTTTTTCTGTGCTCATGAGAGTGTGTGTTTGTGAGTGTGTGTGTGTGTGTGTGATATTGATCGCATTTGCATGATTGAATTGAGAGACTTCCGCAGCTGTGCTGTTTGTCTTTGGTGCTCTGACACACACGCACACATGCGCACACACACACTGAAAGACAGTGTCAATGAAGCTGTGAGGGAGTTGGCTAAAAAACATTCTTCATCTAAGTGCAAAATGAAAGATAATAGTAAGAATAACTTATTAGCCCCACTTCTGCTGATGTTTCAGTCTCACAGCAGCTGAGTTCGTTGAGGAGAGAATGCCTCCTATGCAAAAGAAAGAAGAAATGTTTCAGGAAAAACTGAAAAAAAAGTGCAGTATGCAGTATGAAGGTAATGAAACCATAAATAGATTTCACACATGCACTGTGCTCCAGCACTCAGAGAGCTTTCAATGAGTTGTGTCCAGATTTCAATAACCATTTGCTCCTTCTTTGTTCCCATTCTCTTCTTTTTCTGTCCTTCTCTTCATGTCTCCTTGAAATTGCTTTGAATCAGTGAAACACCCGATCTGCACTTACATGCTCAGAGAATATCTGAGTCTTACATATTAAGAAGAAATGTTTTCATTTTCCATCCTCCGAGTCCTCGATAGATGTGTACAGTACAGTAAAGGTTTGTTTGATGACTGGACAACCTGTTCCAGCTTAAAATATAATAATGTTTGGGGCTTTTGTTGCTTTCCATGTGATGCAATAGTTACATTAACAATGCTAAATTATTTCTGTGGTTACCTGTTTCAAAATTCTCTTTATTGTTTTTATAGACACCTTGTAAACACAAGGGGGTTTTTGTTGCATCTTCAGTGCTGATCTTTTACATCTGATTCATAATTTGGCTTCTGTTTCACATCCAATAATATTACAATGCATTCAATAAATCCAGTAGGTAGCCTTTAAATGTGCGATACAAATTTTAATTTCATCCAGAGAGCTAAAGACGTTTTATAAATGGTTTGAGTATGGATTTACTGATGTTCCTATGGTTACTGTTTTCGCTATAATTGCAGCAATGGGTGCTATTGCTACACATATTTTAATGCAAGGCTTTTTTGCTGTCATAGTATAACCTGTATGTGAGATTATAATAACATATACATACATATTTCTTGTTAATTGAATGTCTCCGGCAGAAGTATCTAATAAAAAGGATGTAAGACAGGGAATCCCTCTGGAGGCAGTTATTTTGCAGCAATAACCAGTTTGCTGTAGATTACCCCTCAGAGGGCAGTGTGTTATGAGTGCAGTGGGCCACGGTGCCAATGGACAGATGGAGAGTGAGTGAAAAATGGAAATGCCTCTGAGCAGCAGATAATCATGCTCAACCAGGCACAGGCTTTGAGGTTGTACCACTCATTTTACACTGTGGTCAACAAGTGTTCATTGAAATTGAATTTTCTTCCTGCCTGTCCTCCACAAGGTCAGAGGTCAAGTCAAACCAGGCAAGAGCAGGATTCATGTTCATTTCAGCAGTGTGGATGCATTTAATGTGGCCTCTGTTGCTGAGATATACTTCAGAGAAAGGGCAGATTTATGCTGTCATGTTTTGCCAGCAGAACTACAACACTTCAGCCCTGCTGGTGCTATGAGACACTGACACTCGTAAATCTTTTGTCACAGTGGCTTTGCTTTAGGGCTGCGTCTTCAGTGAGCTCCTTTCATCTGTTTTTGTCACTCTTCGCAGTGGAGTTTTTTTTTAACTGTCTGAAAACAGAGTAGTGGAGAACAATCCAAAAAAAACCTCTCCATTTCTTGCTCTTCAGATTCTATCAAAGTCTTGATGGAGTTTTCATTCAGACAAAACAATTATATTTCACATCAAGGTCGAATGAGGAAAAATCCCATTTGAAAGCTTTTAGCACTATTTGAGAATCTATTACTACCCAACTCACATACAGTATATAATGACTTTATCTCTAAATTGCCTGCCAGCTCATATTTGTTTGCTATCTGTTATTACAATCTGTGGTGAAATTACGCTGAAAGGAGCTGGGTGTAATTGCAATCATAACCATAGGTTAAATGACTTGAATTTCCATTGACTTTGAAAACGTCTTATCTGTGGATGCAATGTAGCTGTGCAAAATTAAATTAGAGTTACTTAACACAGCCACTCTAAAGAAATGAAGGATGAAGCAGCGGTCTGGCTGAGCCTGTCTCAGTACTCTGATGCAGTTACAGTGATGTTGTTGTTAGCTTTATGTGACGTAAACTCGCTATCACACAGATCCATGTGGGTATTTTTGGACAGAAAACAGTCTGATGAATGCATTCGACTCCTTCTTATCTCATTAATAGTCTCCTCATGAAGTATAACATCATGATTTTGCATCTCTTGTCCTAATTTGCTGACTGTTTACCTCCAACAGGACAGCACCTGTAGAGGGAATCTATGGCTTCTGTTACATGACAGTAATCTTATTATCGATGACATTGCTGCATTAATGGACCCTATTACCATAGTAATCTCTCCCCATGTCACAGCAAAATGCCAGACACAGGTGCAATAAGCCATTTCAGTGTTCACCTGTGACCTAGTTGACACAAGGGGCTTACAAAGTGGCTTCTCACAGATAGTTGATGTCAATTTGAATTTAAATTCTGACCTTTGTGGAGTTGACTAAGAATACATTAATGTCAAAGATCCTTCAGTGTAAATGTTTTGCATGATATTACTGTGGATAATTTGTGGTATACAACATTCAGTGGATATTTTTTCCCAAGTGGGTAGCAATACAAAGTACAAAATGCAGTATATACTGTATCTTATAAACAGATGGCTGGAAGTCAATTAAGGAATGCTATTATTCTCAGTCCAACCCCCTCATGTTTACAGATGCAGGCCATGCAGGAAACATTTGTGGTCAAAGTCTGATAGCAACAGCCTTGGAAAAGTAAGGAAATGGATGATCAGCAAGATCAGCGAATGCTGAGAGTTTAATGAGTTTACAACGACTACACATATATTTTATACTGTTTCCTGTAAGCCTGAATTGTAAAGACGATTTAAAGGGTTGAACAAATAAATTACATCTCAACCCCAAATCCTGCTCAGTCTACCTGTAATGTTTCTGCTGAGGTTGCAGTTTCCTCATCCTACAGAGAATTATCAGCTGTACTACCAGCAGCAAACCCCTTTGATGAATATATAATGACTGCCTTTAGATGACTTTATCATCTGTCATTTAATTAACACATACAGTGTGACAGTGTTGTACAGTTCTACACAGATATAGACTCTGAATGTGAAAATTAAAAAGATTCCTGTGGGGAAAGACTAACCCACTAAATTTAAAGTTAGTGAGTGAGGCCATAGATATAAAAAGTCTCTCTAAAACAGCTAATAATAAAGAGAATTATTCAACTTTTATTAGGCAAAGCTTTAATCAGAAAGAAAACCTTCATCCTTCAGGATCCCATGAATCTATCAGCCCAGTTAATTGCAGTCTTTTTCTGACTGTGATTTCTGTTTTTATATAGATCAGTGACTCTGATTGGGATGAGGGGTGAGAACAGATAATCCATAGTTTCATACACAGTTAGCACTCATGTGGAAACTCAGTTTCTCTGACTGATGTTGGTCTCAAGCTTCTCCCTTATTAAACTGCGTTTAACACAGCATTGCACGTTCAGTGTCAGATCTGGTTGTTTCAGTCTCTAGCTTCTGAGAGACGACAGAGCTCAAATTCTATAAAAATCTATAAATTATTCTGGTTTCACATAGTAATTCATCTCCTGCTTAGTCAACCACAAAAATCAATCATCATGAACAACTGAGCGAAATAAACATGAACTCGAGAGGGTTGTGTTTGTACACACGAAACACCTGCAAATACGCACACAAGCATGCCTATCAAAGTAACACACAGAATACAAAGTCACACTGGTGCCTGCAGTGCTTTGAAGTATGAAAGCCTGGAGAGCAGTGGAAAAAGAAGTCTGCAAGCAGTTTGGGCTGCTACAATAATTACTCGACAGGCTTGAATAGCTATTCATCAGGCACTCAAGGGCACCCATTGCAGATTATAGGCTATCAAAAAAACTGAAGGAGTTGAAGCGAGTAAAGTTTACAGTAGTTTCCTCATTTCAGATTACTGAAAATTGCTGTTTGCATATCAACTCCGGACAAACGCTGACAATTTAGTGCTCAGTCCTGCGTCGCTGAGACAGTTCAAGGTGCAATGCTTTTGCTCAGTTACAACTCTGTGACACCAGGTTATGTTTCACTTAATATCTGAGCCCAGTTAGACTTGTCTGGACCTACTGGATGTAGCTGAGGTTAAATCAGTGTTTGTGTAAATGAGTTTTTGGTTCAATAACACGATGCTACAGACGTTATGGGTAGAATAACAAAGATGAATGAACAATGTAAAGATTTTTCCAACGTCAAATTTAACACTGTGTATTTTTCCACAGTATAATATTTCAAATTAACTCCCACACACAGGACTCTTGTATAACTGGTGAAAATAGTCATTTCATTGTCATCTCTTTCAGCATTGTTCCATACAATGGCAGTGAAGAGGCAAAACTAAACTTAAGGCAGAGAGCGAGGCAATGATTTCTTCACAACAATGAAACTACTTATGTTACATTTGTGTTTTGTGTCTGCCAAGGATGCTGTTTTTGTCTTTTCTTGAATCACTAAAAGTGAAACAGAGTAGGAGATTCTGGCTGAAAAAAACATAAGTGGGTTTAGATTGTATGGATGTCTTAGTTGTTGCTGTAAATAATTCTTACAGTAGATTTCTTTTGTCTGAAATGTGCTTGAAGGTTTTCCTTGGCAGTGACCCTCAGTTTTACTCTCCACTTCACTTGTTACAGCAGAATTCAGACTTTGATGTACAGTTTAAAAAAAAAAGCACATTTTCTGTCACTGTGCTCTTCACCACCCACTGAGATGTCACTGTCACCTATCCCACAATGCTCTGTCACACCACTACACCTTGGCAACGGGGGGTTAATGAAGATTAATGGGGGCTGACAAGGGTATTGCTGACTGAGCTGACACATATACTCACACACACACTTTATCACACAAGGTGGTAAAAGGAGATAACCGCCGGGTAGTGAGTCCACACAGAATTCAGTGATATGTATCTGTGAGAATGTAATTAAGTATAGCAGTAAAGCTAAAACGTTGATGTTATACTCATGGGGCCTCTGCAGTGAAACAGATAAGAAACTTCTTGCTGCCTTTCTGCTGAAAGAGGTAAGTGTTTACCACAAGAAAAGGCATAAAAGGGCCATGAATTAAAGAATCCACTTATTGTGTCTGTGCAACAAGTGTGAAGATCATCTCCGTTCATTTAATGTCAACACGGAAATACCTTTCAGATTGCAATTTTCTTTGGTGGTGTGATGTGTTTATGTTTCTAAGGCTGTCGTAAAATAACAGTCAGATGCCCAATTGAACATTGAAACAGGTTTTGCTTGCTGTAATCATTCCTCCTGTTCATACTGGCCATTAGAAGATCCCCTCCAAATGTATTTACAGTGTAAGTAATGGGAGATAAAATGCACAGTCTTTGTTTCAAGCAAAAATGTAAGTTTACTTGAAGATAATATGAAGCTTCAGTAGTCAAATTAAATGGATATCTGCCACAGTTGGAGTCTTTTTAGTGAAAAATTCCCTGTCTTGATGGACAGTGTTTTCCTGTTTAGCCTCAGTGGAAAGATCCTAACAAAAAGAGGGAATTTGGCACTAAAAAGACTTGATTTGACTAATTGGATGGCTAAAGCTTCATATTAGCTTCAAATAAACTTTTAAATACCTTTTTGCACTGAAGGAGGGCTGTGGATTTTGTCCCCTATCACTTACAGTCAAAGTGCTTTATCAAGGGATCTTCTAATGGCCAGTATGAACAGGAGGAATGATTATGGCAAGAAAAACACGTGTCGGTGTTCATTTGGGCACCTGGCTATTGTTTTAGGACAGACTTGAAAAATTGTAAACCTATCCTTTAAGAGGTGTCAGCTGGACACCGCAGTGGAAAAAAGAAACATGAGAAGATCAGCCTGACACAGAGTTCCTTTCCAGATAATAAATAAAGCAGTCAGAATAAACTACATGTTCATCACAATGCAGGAATATTAGCGCAAAAGTTTGGCTTATTTATATGAAGGATTATGGACTTCTATGCCATGGAGGCGGAAGCTATATGAGGCTGTGGCTACATACTGTAGACAATATACAGAAATTGCACTTCAGCAAGAATACACACACATTTCTGCAGATCTGTGCAGATTTGAATGTTATAGTTAACCGTATGCTGTAGAGGAAGACAGAGGAGTCAATGTACAGATCATTCAAATATCAGCAATCCGTTGTGTGGTCTTGCACACAAGGAAGCTAGTGAGTTCATTCAGTTCGTTTAGATCTATCATGGTCTTGACAAAAGGAATTTCTCCAGACTCAGCAGCACGACGACTTTCTTGTGTTGCTGGTTTTTTCATCATCCTCCTCTTTCAGCTTCTCTCTCTGACAGGATCATACAGTAGTAGATGTTCTGGTGTTCTTGACATTTTGCAACTAATCAATAGGAGATCGACAACTATGTGACCGTAACAATAATAATAATAAAAGGATAAACTAAAGGTGGCATGTATTAAATTGAATCTCTGTTAGCTGATGATAAAAAGCTGCAGGTGGTGTGGATGAAGCTATAAGAATACTGCTCTATTCATAGTGATAATAGACACCAAAGGCTGTTCTTTTCTTTTTCTTTTTTTTTTCTTTTTTTCTTTACCAATGACTCTGCTCTTTACACCCTTTTCTTCCTCCTGCAGGATCCAAGATTATTATGGGATCAGCACCGCTTCCTGTCATGAATAAAATAAGAAACTTTTCCCTTGGGGTTGTGTGTCTGACAGAAAAGTTTGCAGAGTGCACAAGCACACGTGTGCACATGCAGACACGCAGTAACAGCAACAAATAACACAAGATGTGAGCTTTCTAAAGAACTGCAGTCTGTGCTGAAATTATAGGCACTATTCATAAAACGGACAGAATTACGTCTTTCTGTAATGATTCTAATTTCACTCTTGACATTAGATTGATTCATTAATTAAGGAGATGTCTTTGGAGCAGAAAAGTGATGGGTTTAATAATTGTTTGAATATCTACAGATTGTGTTCCTTCTCAGCCACAATCTGTCACTCTTGTTCTCTGCCTGTTTGTGGATAAATGCACAATCTCACACACACACACCCACACACACACACAGTTGTGTTTCCATCACTTCAGAGGACATTACATTGACTTACATTCATTTCCTGGAGACTTATCCTAACCTTAACCATAACTACCACATGCCTAACCCCAACTTTAACATAACCCTAAACATACCTTAACTTTGATCAAGTCTACACCCTAAAATTAATGATTTACATTAAGGGGACTTGCTTTTTGTTCCCATAAGGGAGGCAGATCCCCACAACATGAGGAATACCTCGATCACACACACACACACACACATATACACTCGGGAATCTTCTCTTTGTTTTTAGTGCACTTACCTGAGTGAGCACTTGCCTCTGTCTTCACAGGCGAATGACAAACAGCGGTCAGAGACAATGACAGACCAATCAATACACGTCTAAGAGCTGAAAAGGGGAATCCATACAAGTGAATCGGGCTTTCATATTTAATCTGTGTGTGGTGTTCAGGTCTCTGGGACCAGTTTTCAGTGCTTGCTGAAAGAAAAATGATGCTGAGACTCATTAGCCTTGGCTCATTTTTTTCGTGAAGAACATGTAAAACAACACATTTTCACTGAGTGCACACTGTGCCCCCCCCCCCCTACACGTTTATATATATGTGGTGTTCGGGTCATAAAAGTGTGGAAATTATAGATGAAAATAAGTAAACATGGTAAAAATAAAAAAAGTTTTGTTGTGTACCTTCTCTCTCTCTCTCTGTGTGTGTGAGTGAGTGAGGGAGAGAGAGAGAGGTGTATGTAAAATTCCTGAACTAAGTGTTTTCATCACTCAGCCGGTAGCAAAAAAAAGGAAGTGCTGCGATGTGTGTGGACCCAAGAAGGGCAGAAAGACACAGTATACAAGAAGTATGCAAGAAATACATTTGCAACACACACACACAGTGAAACTCTGACTCTCGTGTTGTGTAGACCGGCATGAAAATGTGTTCAAAGGGGCTCACTTATCATTTCCATAAAATACTATATGTAATTTTTTTCCAAAAATGTGATTTACAAAAATCACATTTTATCACAAAAAACATATAGCATACAATAGCATTTTTATTGATAGATGTGATGTGATTGTAAATGGCAAATATTAACCATATATGCTGTCTATATTGCTTGTAATTGAGATAAAGACAACATCTGTTAAGTATTCTTACATAAATGTTATAGCTGTATTGTTTTAAAAAACCCAATAATGTCACATCCTTCACTACAGACACGACCACTGATCAGCAACAGCAACATCACCAAACCATCATAGATCTTTTTGATTTTTGTCAAAGAGGATGTTACTGCAAAGACAAATGTTCATTGAGAAATACTCGTGTTTTTAGATGTCAGGAAAACCTTTGAATACAAGTCTACTCAAGCATGTGTTGCATAACAAGCTTTTGCCCAAGGATATGATGTGGTGCACTTTGATAAGAAAGCACCCACAGAACTCCTCCCTCTTCTTCTATCACATCGACTTTGTGGTTACGCATTTCCCTTTGGAGCCGTCAACTCACAGCAGCCCAACAGCTCATTATCTGTTGGATAACACGCTCATCTTGGTGGCACATACTATACTTGGAAGGCAGCGTTTATATGCATGTGTGTGCCTTTGCCTCATCCAGATCATACAAGCCTGTGATTAGGTTTTGTTCTCCAGGAGAAACCCTAACAACACACTGCATCCTAAAAACCATATTTAATAAAATACCCAAATTGTAGACATACATGGATGACCATACTAAATATATCTGATGCTTATAGTACCTCACATTTAAATATGAAGAGTGCTTTACATTCTTGACTTGCACTGTAGCATAGACCAGACATTATTATTGCTGCTTTTTAAACATTAATTTCAACACTCATTGTGCTACACATCAACTTGATGAATCGTGTGGGTGTTTTAGATCTCACTGCTGCCTGCCATGTAGGTCACAGCAGATATATTCTGTTGCTTGCAGACACATTAAATAGGGAAATGGATCAGCAGTGTTCACAGTTCATCTTCAGGTGATTTTGTTGTGTACGTTCTACTATCTCGCCATCCGCACCAGAAAACAGGTGCCATCTGGGTGGAAATAGGGAACAGATTGTTGCAAGCCAGATGTTAATCCATGGTCTTCTGTGTACCTGCAACAATTTGTATGTTACATCAATCACGGCTGCTACAGTGACACTGTCTCTCACTGGCTCAAGCAGCTGCTCATATTAAATATTACAGGAAAACTGAAAAGTCTGGTGATATTCTATATTTTCGTATGTCAACAAATCCCAACAATGAATTGATCTCACTAACGAGTATTGTCAGTTTATTCCTCTGTACCATAGACCTCCACTGTTGTCCAAAAACTATTAAAAACACATCTACCATTAAACTGGCTTACATGTCTCAAATATACTATTTACTTCCATCTGAGTGATGTTAAGTGCCCAGCTGTTTTAAGAAATTATTTACACTTATGCAAAAAGGAAAGCATATGTTTGTGACTTAGATTTACATCTTCAGTAGGAATCAATGGGCTTGGGAAACAACAGGCAGAGGAGGGAAGTCAGAAAGTACTGAGAGACAGATTTTAGTAGTTTTATTGGATTTGTTGACAAGAAAAATCTATACAGGTATCAAGTTTAGGGTAATTCACAAAACTTTATTCATGGACACATACTGGTAAACACTCTGGTTCACCCAAAAAATCCTCTTTCTTTAAAAAAAATAAAAAAAATAAACTTCATTTAACCAGGATAACCTCATCAAGATTAAGAATCTATCTCTCAAGGCCAAGATAGGCAGAAACAACGGTGAGTAAAACAATCAACATAAAGCAAATAGCGCAAAATATGTCTAAAAATACAATGTCAGAGTGAAATGCTGCAGTTATAGATCAATTCATAATACAATCATATAAAATATTACATCCTAAAGTCAACTTAGGACTCTTAAAACAGCCCAACAGACTGTTGATTTGTGTTACAGCCCAAAGCCTCTCACATCTGGAATATAGATATTACTGGGGCTTATATTCCACTTTTTGTTGTGTTTTGTATGAACAATTTGTTCTAATCATACATTCGCTGTTAAACTGGTGTATAAAAATACATTAGTTGTACTGTTGTGGAAATTTTCTTTCAGAAAGAGGCACATGGAGACATAGAGAAAGCATTAAACATTGTTACTTGTTGAAGCAGTTGTAGACACTGTACAGTCCATCACATCATCAGTAACAATTATACAAATGTCCACACACAAACAAAACCCCAGAGGTCAGCAAGCAATCCTCAGATAGAAACAGGTTCAAGAGTTCAACTAGCCTAGGAGTAGGATTTCTTCACCAACATGTATCCCCAAAATGACAATGACATTACATCACATTCAGTTGATAACAAACATTGACTCTTTAGTTTGAAAACATTTGTAACATATATAAAAAAGATTTATCAAATGATAACCTACTATTCAATTTTCTTTCACAGTACTCACACAAAAGTAGCATCAGTATCCCTGTCTCTATTTTTCTCCTAAAAGCTCATCATTCTTTTCAAGTGGATCATTGTTTGTTAAAATCCAGCAATTAATTGCAATCTGCTCTGCTCCTGTGGCTCTGTATCTCGCCGCTCGCATCGTCTCTCAGTAATTTCTCTTTGGTCACTAAACCTCAAATGTTGCGTGCAGATAGTCTGAAAAGAGCAATAGTGAAACTGAGGTCATTGTATTTAAGTGATTTAAGAGTGGGGTGGTTTGATGTTCAAGCTTATTCAGACAAAAGAAAAAGAGATCTGCTTCTAGACTGACTTAAATGGGATTGTTTTGGACATTAGGTGTGGTGTAGAGTGTTGCAGAATACTGCATTGGCAACATCATAGTGCCTCCAACACCATGATGCTGTATTTTGCAGAAAAATCTAAGTTCTTGCCGTCTGGCAATGAAGTGAATGCACAAATAGAACTGTTAGAGGTAAAAAATCCCAGCTAAGGTGTGAAGCTAGAATTTCACAACAAACACTGAACAAAGAACACACATGACTTGTAGAATATGATTTTCTCATATGCTTTTCAATACGATGCCTCTTAAAGAGCACGAGAAGGGGAGATTAAATGTTCGAACTCTGACTGAGTGACCTGTATTTGCTCCCCGATGCTTGTGACAGTCATGATAGCAAAATGAAAGCAATATCAGCAGTTTGTGTTGCTGGGCAACTGAATTGAAAACCCCCATCTTGCGCTCATACAACACATACACACTCATAATAGTTACTTACTGTAGAGGACTCACCACAGTGCACCTGGTATGCACTTTTCAAAAGCTATTTCCTCCTCTTTGACTCACGGTAATACCCACAGTATCTACTTGAGAAAAGGACTGAATATTGGCCCCAAGCCTTTTTCAGTGTCATATGGTGAGGACACAATAACCCTTTCACATTTTGATAAGGTAGCTGAGAAAGAGGAGTTAGTAGTGCACAAAATTTTTAGATTCAATAGTCACTGAATGAAAATGGGTATGATGGGTTCAAGGTGCTGAGATCCAAACTTTACTCAACCTAAAGCATTTTTATTTTTTTTCCTGTGCCGAGAAGAATAACACAACATGTACTGAAAACATCGTCATCCTGAAGCTACAGTTTCTTTCTGACTGCTGTAGTTCAAAGAATGAAAAATACATGTTTTTCTGACGAGCACTGCATGCAGCGAGGATGAGCCGCTCGCTCCCACAATCTCTACTAACTGCTGAGAGACACAAGTGCTCTGGGCTGTTTATGCTTTTCAAGTGTAACTGTCAACCCGAGGAGCAGCCTGCAACAAAATGGCTATCCAACAGATGTTTCAGGACCAGTATAACTTGGTAATTCTCAGAAGTGTTTCCTCTTCATACCTCAAGTCTTGCGTGATGAGGTGTTGGACATGACATTTTCCCACAGCAAGAGTCAGATGTTGTTTACAGCTCTGCAACTAATGTAGCTAGTTGCCTAAGTCAATTTCCAGGAGCGAATGTGTTATGAACTGTAATTGTGAATGTTTTTGCATCAGACACCGAAGGCATCTCAAGCTCCATTAGCTGAGACAGGGTGTAATGTGAGATTGAAGAGCAACAAGGTGCAGCACTCTAAGTGAGCTACAAGGCTCCTGACTCGCTTGTAAATTAGACATTATTTTAATGAATCTATACACCTGCTGTTATCTATCAACGCTCACTGAATACAAATCAGAAAGTTATGTCAAATTCATTGTGCTTGTGTGAGTTTGTCATTATTTTCTAATTCATTTTTAATAGACCTTTTTTTTTTTTTTAGATATACAGTAGTTACATGTGATGTTGCTATAACTATGTAACTATGCAAAAATGCAATATGTGATTTTATTGTGTCATCTGTTCACACAATTAGTACAATGTCAGTGATGTCAGTCGGTGTAGGTGCGTTTAATTGTAGAAATTTGATGCATGCCAAGAATAACATTTTACCTTATAAAAAATGTTTGCTTTTTAAATAAATTAAATGAGGGAGGATGGATTCAGCTGTAGGTCACCTTTCACCTTGATTCTCTTTCTACACGCATCATCTCATGTAAAATTCAAACTCCGTACCATTTATAAGATGAAATCTTATATGGGGTTTGGTAATCCAGATCCCTGGCCTTATAGATTCCCTGGTGATGTGCACAAATTTTTGACTCAGAGACCTTGAATACCCTGGATTGTCCAATGCAAAAAATCAAATTAATCTATAATTCATACATGTATGCAACATCTCTCTCGTGATTATTTGTGGAGCATGAAAACACTGGAAAATGAAAACAGTGAGAGAAAAATCACATCTTTCTACTATTTCATTGGAGCAAATTGTCAGCCACTGATGCACCACAAAGAACAGGAGTGCTTTTGGTAGCAGGATACTGGTGTTCAGCAGTTTTTAAATTAGACAAACTGATTCATGTTTAAAGTATGAAATGTATCAGCTGAAAAGAGGGTATTGAAAACTGGGATTAAACACATATCCTGTAGTACACGTGCACACACACTTCATATGAAACAACATGCTGAGGCAGCACTAAAAAATGCAACATCTCACAAAGCGTGTTTCACAATCGTCTCCCTGTACGCACACTGTTCTCGCTACAGCCAGTGTGAAAAAGAGGAAGTATTTCACAATGACAGTAAAAACAAAGATATGTTTTATCACGTTTAAAAAGCTGCCTTAACCTGCTATCCCTCATTAAAATGACGTTCAGGGCGCTTGTAATTCTTTTATCTTTTATTTGGCCGTCTGTCATGCTGGCAAACACATGAAAGCAGGTTTGAGTCTGCAGAGAGATGAGTGACTTGTGCTGATTGAGGCTCCTGTATTTGTTACCACGAATGACCCCTGAATTTGGAGAAATCAAATTACCCTTCTCATCTGGCTGAAATACAATCCTTGATTTAATTCAAGAATGCAATTTTCATTATCTTTGTCTCATGCCTGTAAGCAGCAGCACAGGTCTTGGGCTCTCAGACAAGGAGGGACACTCACAGTCTTATAAAATTTGGGGAAAGTGAAATGAGCATGAAGTGAAATTGAAACTGACTGACAGCTCGAATTATGTGAATCCTTGCCTCCTCAGTGACCTTTGACCTTCTCTCCCATCCTGATTGCAGACTAGACATCCAATGCTGCTGCTGTTGCGGGAAATTAAACATTTTCCTGCTTGAATGTGAAAAAAATAAAGTGACAATACCACAAAGTGGATATTTTTGGCAACTATATAATCGTCTGGGACACATGTAACCCCCAAGTAATTTCATATACATGATTTGTCTCCCTTAAAAGGTATTTTTCTCTACAGATATTTTGACTGGTCATAGTGGGAAATGCACAGCTGTTACTAATAACATTAACAATGGCTCTGTTCTACTCAAGTGTCCCAGGAAGCTGTGACAGTGTGACAGTGAGCCAGCATGCATAATACCAGGACCCTGAAACTGAAGCAGCTAAATTCAGCCATCATAATTTTATTATCCCCATCTGTGCTTTTCCTGTGACGTTGTCAAAATGTTCTGTGGAAAAAGGCCTATTAACTTTATCAAGTGTTCATCATCATCATCCATTTTCCCCCACCAAGAACAAATAGAGAGAACCCATCATGCCCCAAATGAATTAACAGCCTTGATAGGAACCACTCATCAGCCTGGTAATTTAATCTGTTCAGTTGCACTTGCTGAAATGTATTACAAATACCTAGTTAACATTTTCTAATGTTAACTTGCAGCTAAGGTTAGCACTGTTAATGGCTGATGCTAAAGGGGATGTTTCATGCATATTTACAGGTTCATATTTTTATTCCGGGGCTCTACTGGAATATCTTTGCACAATGATACAGTTAAAAAAAAAATGATTTAACTTATACTGGCTCGTTATGCAGCCCCTCAGTTCAGCTTCTGTCTGAAACAGGCTGTTTTAGCTCCTGATGAGCTTGTTCTCAACTCAAAATGGTTTATGGGCATGTGTGACAAGCTGACATCATCTCGTTTTGGAAGTTTGACCATGTGTAACATGGACCTCCAACATCATAATATACAGTAAATGACAGAAAATCACAAAAAGTGTAATATATCCCCTTTAATCTTAATAATCTGGCAGTCATGATCCTGTAAATGGTGTTTATGCTAACTAGTTAACAGAAAACCTAGCGTCAGTTGTGACCACAGCATTTCTGCATTTCTGCAATATCAGCAGAATGGGAAGAACAAGAAAACTTCCCGTTATTCCCACGTGGGACTGCTCATACATTATTCCAAGATGGTTAACCCACTGCTAGGAGGGTTACACCAGATAAATAGCCTTAATAAGCTATTTTGCTGTGCTTTGAGTGTTTTGTGCCATCTGGTTTTGAGTTGGTTGTATCCAATTAAATGAGTGAAGCAGGATGCGAAACCAGATCTCAAATCATAGTGGTTTTCTCTCCTTTTAAACAACACTTAAATACTTTCTAGCAGTAATCGATCTTTGACTTCATATATGATTTATACATGGAAGACAGCAGAAATTGTTGAATAAAAAAATACCTTGAGGAACTTTAATTGCATAGCAACCCACTGCCGGATAACAGAGCAAAAAATTGCGTTTTGTGGTTTGTGGAGGGAATGCTGAATGCATTTCAGGTCAGGTTGTTAAATTAGATTGGTTACATATAGAGTATAGCAGCAGTGTATTATATCCAATTAAAAACACACTGCTTACTAAAGTTGCAGTGGCTAGAGCAGTTCCCAGTAGATGTCTCCCCCCAAAGCTGAAATGAATGTCACGACGTTGAACGTGCTGGTCTGTGCAGTTAACAGAAATCGAGCTATTAAAAGCTTCATTAAGATCAAGTGATCTTAACCTCTCCCTCTTCCTCTCTATTGTTTATCATGTAAATTATCTGCAGGTCTGTCTCTCCACCTCTCTTCCCACCTATTTAAAAGTAAGAGATAGTGTATTGTGGAAAACTCTGCAAGAATAAACCATTTTAGTTTATCTATGGAAATTACTTTCCAAATTGTTGTAGTACACCCGATTATTCAGAATGTGTAAAATATTGTTAGCTATCATTTTATTTAGTTGAGAATAATGTTGCCATTACTTTTGGAGACTCTTTATTGCGTCTGTAAAATGGGTCACTGTGATTTTTTATTAAGCCACACGCAGATGTGTTTCCATATAAATGAATTATTTAGGGACTGAAGCCTTTACCTACAGATGGGTGAGAGTTTTAATGAAAAACCTGCATAAATGAGTGGAGAAACATAAGTAATCCACATGCCTCCACAGAGGGCACGAGAGGTCACTGAATGATTTGATGAGTATGAACATGATGTGAATTATATGCTGTGCACCAAATCTTAGCCCAGTGGAAGGGAATATCATTTTTCTTTTTTCTTCACACATATTCTTCTTCTTGTATCTCAGTAAAAACAGTGAGATAAAGTGCATGAGGAGGAAAGTGTGTCATTGGGCTGATTAGAGTTAACTCATCATTTCACGCACATTCAGAAGCTTAAATTACATATAGTAAGTGTATGTAATTGTACTAAGTGTAACAAGTGTATTACACTTCTCACCTTATATGCTCAAATTCTGAGAAAATAATAGTACATGTTCCTCAACAAGCTCTCTTGACAAGGTGCCAATTTTTCCCCAGTCTGGAATTGGACCACAGCAGAAGATATTCAACCTGATGAATAAAAAGTGAAAATAATTACCACTGGGTAGACTGAGCAAGCGTGACTAGACGTAAAGGTTCTCTATACAGACTGAGCTCTGACTTTAGGATTAAATGAAAACAATTTGGAGTTAATGTCATCGAGTAAGACAGAATTAATATCAGACTTTAAACTCATGGATTCGAGAGAACTTGATGACTCAATTCAAGACCTTTGAAATGACAGATTAGCATAATTTGGCAGTGGATGTGCTGAGTAAAAAATAAGTGATCCTAGCTGAGCATTCATAAGAACATCTGTGACGGAGTTTTTTTTTCCTATTAAAGCTGCTCTAATCCACGTTTTTATGTTAGCAATCGCTCAGATTAATATGTGTAATGTGAAACTGTTGTCTCTCCGAGACAAACCCACAGAGAATTATCAACTGACTCAACTCCACAGAGCTTTACAACATCCGTCATTCATTGTTTTGGTTTACAGGTTTACAGCTTTGGTTTCACTCTCACCGCTCTCATCTGCACTGTTTGTGATAAGCCCTACCTGACCAGCACCAAACAGTAGACAGAAAAGATTTGCAACTAGCTGGTGAACATACAGTAGTTGAGATATTCCTCTCAGAAGTTGGTGGAAACCAAAAAAGGTAAAAGAAGAGTAAATGTTGGACTCACATTTGTCACATGGACACAAACATGTTGCTCCATGTGTGCTGGATGTGCAACTGTTTGCTAGTTCAGTATAAAAACCTTTTAAGGTGATGCTATGTTAATGTTGTGTTTACAGCTGGCTCTGCTGCCCCCTCATAGCTAAAAAAATCTATTCATGTAGGTTTAAATCTTGAGTTTACTGCAAAGCACTATATAAATAACCTATGTGATTTATAGTAGTGGTAGTATTGAATTTGCATTCTTTAAGTGGACCCGAACCACTACGCCACACAAAGTCTTTAAAGTATTCTCCCTTTATTTCATTTTAACATCACTTCTTAACCTTTTCATGAATGTTAATATTATTCATTAATTACCTGACCTTTGTTGTACAGGATAAAGCTTTTATCTGATAACCAGAGCGAGGATGATCTCATGTTTTATATTAACTTTAAAAGAATGCAATTTACATTAGCTGATGTATGAGCGATGAGTCAGAGATTCCCAGCTTTTAAGTGGGGTAATTAGTTTCTGATTGCTAGAAACGGGGATACCCAGTGAACACTCTTTAATATTCTTTACAGGCAGAGGCAGCAGAATACTTTAATTACATATTGCCAGGCTGCAGAATGGTCCAACACGCTTGTTATTATACAAATGCAAACGATAAAGAAAGCATACCACAAACAATGTGGGCAGAGAGAGCTATAAGTTAAAAGTACAGAGTGGGTGGATGGAGTTATGCTTTGACCTGCAGTCTGAGTGATTATGGAAATTCATCACTCACTGTCAGTCATAAAAGCAGAAGGCAACAGAAGCTGGTTTCTGTCCCTCATCTGCAGCCTGATGCAAATATCCATTGTTAGTCTCTCAGTTTTTTTGTTATCCCTCTATTTATTTTTCAACTTTTCATCTGAGCAAGTAGAGAGTCTTTCCCCTCCATAGATGACCATGCAGTGTTGTTGCCATGGTTACCAGGTCATGTCAGGCAAAATGTAATTTGTGGCTCAATATTGCATTTACAAACTCATGGCATATGCTGCTGACTGAAATATTTGCCAGCCTGTCTGTTAGTTTATTGTCAGCCTGTGCGGTAATTAACCACTGTCTTGTTGTTTGGTGATAGTTGTTTTATTGTCTGTTTGCACTGTATCTTATTGCTGGCCATAGCTTTTTATTTAGAGCAAATCAAATTTGGATCTTAATTATAATATGAAAGATTGAACAGAACTAAACTCAATTGGCCTGGTCTGTTGGCTGATCATATGATGTTACTTTTGCAGCCCACAGCAAAGATTAATCAAAATGGAGAAACCCAAACAGAGATCCCATTCAAGTTATTTCTGAAAGTACTGCATCATACATACATAAGTACAGTTGTATAAAATGCCCATTGTTTGCTCTGTATGTCAGGAAGCACTACAGAAATCTTAAGTAATATGGAGTGTTTTAGGAACATTTCAGGACATTTATATGCAGAAAGGTAACACTTTTTTACTTAACACACTTTTTTACTTAGAGGACCAATGTGTAGGATTTAGTGGCATCTAGTGGTGAGGTTGCAGATTGCAACAAAAAACACGAAAGGCCCTCTCTAGAGCCAGTGTTTGGTTTGTCCATTCTGGGCTACTGTAGAAACATGGCGGTGCAACATGGCGGGCTATGTAGATATAAAGGGCTCATTCTAAGGTAACAAAAACACAATGATTCTTATTTTCAGGTGATTATACACTAATTAAAACATACTTATGATGTTATATTCCATTTCTGCCAAGTCCGTTCTGCTAGATGCCACTAAATTCTACACACTAATAACATAACATCTTTATGCCCTTTAAAAATGTATTAATTTAAATAATGTAGAGACTGCTCATGATAAATAAATACTGTTTGTGCATGTCAACTCAGATAATATTATTGGAGGACTGAGAACAACGGACACAACATACAACTTTGGACAAACTGGTATGTATTGCTGGTGCAATGATGCATGTTGTTACTTGCTTATCTTGCTTATATATGTTAATTTGGGAAGCTATGTGTAGTACAGACAAATAACTTTTCTTGACAAATAACAGAAAACAGCAACAGAAAGACAGAACGATTAATGAAGGAGCAGAAGAAGAGCATAAATGGAAAATATCTACAGTTTGCAGTGAATGTCCACAGTAATGTGTTGAGTTATGGTTTCTGCAGTGACAAACACGTTTGCTGGAATTATATACAAAATCTGTACCTTTTGTAAAGTTTTTTGTGTTGTGTTGCCTTTTGCTTTTAAATTGCTGTCAAGTTTTAAGTCAGTATATATCCACATTTTTGATGTGTTCAGGACCACTCAAGGCCAAATTGGCCAATAAGCCTAAAATATATAGTTCAGCTACTTCTTCTAAAACAGTGTCCAATTAAAGTTTCTCCTAAAGTTATCTGAACTTCTGTGAACTTGTGAAGATATACTGATCTCTTTTCCAGATATTTAAAATGGCCAGATATAAACTTGACACTGAGGTGTTGGGTAACAAGTTAGAATATAATATTGACTCACTGTTTTCTCACTGCATTGGTATCTGACTTGTGTCAACAAGACAAGCATCTACAGTTGCATACACATATGCAACCTTTCATACACACTGCGTCCCTGCTTTTCAAAGGGAAAAGATGGCAAAACGCAGTAACTGCTCCTTAACAGTTACACACAGTTTGACAGTTACACTTAAGAAGAAGTGAATGCATTGTAAGTCCCAGGTATATTTTCAGTAATTATGACAATATCATTACTTTTCAAGGCTTTTAGGTGGGGGTGTCTGGGTTTTGTAGTTAAAAACACAGATTCAGAAACTAAGGGCTCAACCCCATAGTGTTTCTTTCTTGGCCACTACGACAAAGAACACAAATGGAAAGCCAGATCATGTACTTGTTGCTGCACTAGCAACTCGCACGTGCAGGTTAGGACATAAGTGATGCAATGTTGGCAGAACAGTACAAACTGGAAAACCTCTCATTATTTCGTCTTGGGAGTGTTCATGAATTATTCTAAGATGGTTACCTCCGCTGACAGCCTTGTAGTCATGTAATTTTAATAGCCTAAATTAGCTACTTTTGAAGTGTTAAGTTTGGTTCATTACAGCAAGTGGAACCATACTGACAGCTGAACTGATTTTGGTCTGAACAATATGACATGAACACAGCATTGGTGGATATTGTGTGAACCCACGTAAGTGCTATGTGCTTTGTGTAGTAGTATGCTTTATATTAAACACTTTAAAACCTGTTAGATGAACGCCCAAATGCACACTGGTCAATCTGAATCCCTTTTAAGCCACAAAATCTGACATCTGGGAGATACAAGGTTTTTACCTTTCCACAGTGTTGTGTTAATTACCAGGATTTTCAGTGGTTTCCTCAGATAATTCACTGCAACTGAAACAGCTGCTCAAATTCAGTGTGGAAAACATTGAAGTGTGATTAAGCACATTCAGTGTGTGATTCAGCATTTTCATTCACAATACAAACAATTACTTGACACTAGATTACATAAAACTCCTCAAGTATGAGTCATCGTCATGGGCCGGCTGAAGAATATAACAAAAAGTGGACAAAGCAACCTAGTGCAGTTAATTGATTTCACTCAAGAAGCCAAATAGCAACACAAAACAAAATCAGTGAGTTCAGTGTGACATCAGAAGGAGAGCAGAGCACATAGAGCACATGATGACAGACCAGGTAGTCCTCTTTAAGACTTCAATTAAAACCTTTAAATACAATGAAGGACTTAATTTCATGTTTAAAATGCAGTATTGGACAGACAATTACATCTATTCTCAGGGTTTACCATTGCAGCTGTCTGTGAACAAGTCAGCACTTCCACGCCCTTCATCTCACCTCTCTTGCTCCACCATCAGCATCTCTTTATGTGCTTTGCTGTGATGGAGGCAGCCTTATCTTCTCTCTATAATCAGAAGAAGCACTAGCAGGAGGAAGAACAGTCAGTATGGGTAATGCAACTGATGGAAAACTACGGTCCCATTTTACGTCATCAGCAGGGAGAGAGGAGGGACATACAGAGGAGAGGAGAGACTCCACATTCATAAAATATTCATTCAGCATTTCATTCTGCTGGAGAGTAGCCACCTGCTGTGAATGTGGATTTTACCCTATATGCTACCGTAATACTTTACAACACAGTATGCACAATTGAGGAATGAGTGAGGAATGAATCAGTAACAACCTGAAAATTAATTGTTAACAAGTAGTTCCTCACTTAACCCTGAATTGAGCACTATATCGTAGATAACGGTGCATTACTAGACAGAGAGATACTTTATAATGAACCCTTGGGTAATGGTTTGTTCATAAGTATCTGTGAATTGATATACTGACCACTTTCTTCATGATTTGTTCCTAATTAACTCTGAAGCAGACACTGAGCAGCACAGAACTAGTAATGGCTCATTCATTACTGATTAATTAAACATAAGTTACTCTATTTGTGCTCCTCAAGTAAAGTGGTAATCCCTCATTTCTTCATGAGTCCATTACATCATTACTTACTCTTTTCGTGCTCAAGTACAGTAAAATAAAGCATCATCCTATAAAACCAGGAGCTACTGAGTTCTTACTGGGGAATTTATATTTAGTCGCGTGATAACAAACCAGAGACAGCAGGATTGTCAACAAGTTTTTTAATCATCATAAGACCACATACAGTTTAGCCAGCAGGGAAGATACAAAGCATCTGCTGATGTCTATGGGTTGAACGCTTTGGGCAGTCATTGACTGCAAAGGATCCACAACATCTTAAATACAATGTTTATCGCACAGTTCCTTCTATATTGATGCAAACCTACTCAAATTAAAGCTAAAAGAGAGACTTGGCACTTTAATGTTATATCAATTTCAAACTGAATGTACTGAAGCACAGAGCCTAAAGAACCAAAAAATGTGTACCATGTCACATACTATACAGTTACATCAGATGTTAATCAGCTATCTTGTAAGAATATGATGTATTCATGTGATAACATCACATGCATTTCTTATTTATAGTTGGTTAAGAACATTCAAAAAAGCTTACATTCATATCAGTGATACCATTGGGAGCTGCAGGCTGGTGTCCTCACTGAGCTTGGCTTTGGTTTCGGTTCATTTAGGTTAACAAATGGACAGACACTGAAATAAACCAAATACTTCAGGGATGAGGGTTATCATTCATTTTCCATCATGGTCTCAATCTGCAGCACTCCACTCTCATGCATTTCTAGTTAACTTGAGTGCTTGTGGATGACACTGAAAAGCAAAAGCATTTCACAGCAACAGGTCACTTATGTGCTGTGAGTCACCAGTTACAACCTTAAGGAGCCTGAGGTCTAACATAACCTTTACAATTATTAAATCAACATTATTATGTCTTTGTTATCCAGGTCAAACTGTATAAAGTGTGTGTAAACTGTGTTTCTAAGTCACTTGTAGCAGATGTTGTGGGTTTTTGTGTGCGTAGTGTTGCTCTTTTCTTGTCATTAGATCTTTGAGGATCCCCATGTTACAGCTGGCCAGAGGGCATATAGACACAAGGGCATCAGCTGGGGACAAAAACAGCAATCATTTCATTCAGTTAGTTGCCTTCATCAAATTTTGGATGTTAAAAATAGCCAGAGTTAAAAAATAGTCAATTTCTAAGAATCAGAAATTAAAGTGTGGTTGTACTCATACTGTAGCTGTATTGCTTTTCCATTTGCTTCTTTGAGCTGCCTTCTACTATTGTGTTGTGTTATATCTCGTCCTCTCTTGCTTTTGATTTACACCTCATCCAGTGGACTTCCAAGAAAGAACAAAACAACTTACTGGGGGTATTTTTTTGTAGCAGAGGCAACTACTGAACAAAACAAGATACATCAGCCTCAAAAGTCATATATTTTTAATGTTTTATTGCATGAGAGAACAAAATGCAATGCTGCACAGACACAACATTATGAACATCTGGAATACAAGTGAAAAAACATCTGGAGGACTGCTCCTATCTTGTAAAACTCAAGCTTTCTGATTCCCTGAGCACATTAGGATTAAAGGGTTTTTAGTGAATACATGTACAAAAATTAGCTTTCATGAGGAAAAATGGATTAAAGTTTAATTGTTCCAGAAGTCCACACTACTCCCCGTTCTTAATAAATTTCCATCTTCATTTGCTATGTAGAACTTATTTTCAAAACGCAATCTACTAGACACAATGAAATTCTCTCATTTGTATGCTTAACAAGTCACAGGGAAAATGTCTTAATCTTCTGTAATAGATTATAACAATAATTAACAAGGATCAGACACTTAATATAGTCATTGTCTCCATTGAAATCAATTTGTCTTATCAGGAATTTGGGGGGTGGGGGTGGGGGGGGTTTGTTGTTTCTTTTCTCCTCACAGAGAATTTCAAATGGACTTTTCAAAGTAGCCACAAAAATATTGACTTCATTGCTAACGATAACACTCCATCAACCTTGAGGACCAATTTATTATTTAAGGGTATTATTATTTAATTGTATTTGATTCTCCCGTTACATGCTGAATGGATTGGCTTTGACTGGTATCTCTCTCTTATAAATAGATTATTTCCATTCAGTATTCATCAACGGATTATGTCTGCACAGAATTTCACCCAAGTTTTTCTGCAATCAGTGCTCTCAATCACTCTGAGGGCCTGAAACATGATCTCTACACTATAATAAGGCATGTTTTAGCAAAAGTGTTTTTGATACTGTAAGGGTGAGTGTAATCATAGATATGATGACATAAAGCCAGCGTAATGCACAATTGGACAAGCCTGCTTTTCTCAGTTTCATGGTCCCACTCATGCTTTGGTACATCTCTATCTTGTGCAGCACACACACAAAGATACACACACGCGCACACACACACACACTCCTCTTGATCTGTCAGTTCAGGGGAAGCATTTCTGTACGTGTGAAATGTGTTTCTGTCCTGTCAAGCAGAGGTCGAGCCTGGTGAGTACTCAGGAGATAAAAACAGCACACTGGAGAGATGAGTGGAAGGAAGGTTGAAGCAGGATGGAGCCCTGCTGGGTTTGTGAGGTATCTGTCTGCATGACGTATAACACAACAGATGAACTTTAACCCTGAGATGTCTGGCTGACACACAACTGTAAGGTTTTGCATTGAAAT
Source organism: Thunnus thynnus (assembly GCF_963924715.1). Taxonomy (NCBI): domain Eukaryota; kingdom Metazoa; phylum Chordata; class Actinopteri; order Scombriformes; family Scombridae; genus Thunnus; species Thunnus thynnus. Next base: position 16,566,762 of record NC_089534.1, read on the forward strand.
GTGCACTTGAAAGGCAGTTTTTTCATTTTGAAACTCAAATGTTCAAAGCTGCTCTTCAATATGTTTTATGTACAGTATATATGTGTGAGTAGGTGCTCATGGTAACAAACCCAAAAAGAATTAAAACCTGTATCTAAAGTTCCCCTCAGCTTAATGGAATGTAGCATCTTTAAGCTAATTGTTTTGCTGCCTGGAACTTTACTGATTGGATTCACTCTCATCAGTGTCATTTTCTGTAGATGAATGCACCTTTTATCAGCAAAAAGCTCTGATAAACTCACTGTCTGCTACCTGTCTAGCACCAAACAACAGAAAGACTAAGTCAGCAACTAGCTGGTGAACATAGTGGAGCATTTAGCTGCTAAAGAGCCAAATATCTTCCTCAGGAGTTGGTGGAGACCAAACCAGAGTTAAAAGTGAATATTGGATTTACATTCATCACACAAACATGACTCCAAATAAATACTAATTTTGCTTTGTATCTGCTGGAGGTGGAAATAAGAATCTGTTTGCTAGCAAGTTTGCCCATAAGGTGATAATATGTCAATGTTGTGTTTACAGCTGGTTTCCACTGCAGCCAAAGTGGCCAAATGAATTTGCAGAATGGCTGACACAATTCTTAAGAATGTGACCCACAAAACAGGTTGATGATGGAAGTTATCATGAATAATCACAGGAATATGGCAGGAAACAGGACCTATATTGTATTATATCATTTTGACATTTTGACCAATGTACATGTCCATTCTGATCAAGCTACCTGTTTGAAACTAATTAGAAGACATAAGTTATCCACACTGCAGTGTGGAAGAGTAGGTTAAGTCCACCCTTAGGCAAAGTAATGTGACAGAGGAAGTGATATGTTTGATGACTCGCAAATGAGATCAGGTGATTTTTCTGAAGTGAGCTGTAATCAGTGCCTGCTGCAGAGGAAGGAAAAGCCCTCAGGTGTATCTAATAAATTGCTCAAAGAGGCACTGGAGGATAATATAATGTTGAAAAGAATTCCCTGTTACATTTAATTTATCTCTATTATCTGTAAAATTGAAATGACATCTCTACATAGGTGAAGACAGATGTTGCATTTAAGGTCGGTTAGAAAAATGGCAGATTAGGATTTGTAGCTCTAGCTCTACACACAAAAACATGGTGGTCCTTAAGTAGTTCTTCAGTGGTTCTTTGATGTGGTTGAGGTGCTATATGGCACTACTGACGTACAGAGAACCTTTTAAGCCCAGTATGGTTCTTCAGCGGTTCTTCAGTGGTTCTTTGGGGTGGTTGAGGTGCTATATAGCTCCACTGCTGTCCAAAGAACCTGTTAAGCCCTTGTATGGTTCTTTAGAGGTTCTTTAGAGGTTCTTCAGCTTAGTTTAGTTTAGTTGGGGGAAGAATAAAAAAATACATTAAAATACAGAGTATTTCCTGAGGATAACACATTATAGCAGTGGTTATCAACCTTTTAGCCCCCAAGGCCCCTCATGCCTAAGGAAATATTCCAGGGCCATCAAAGGAGACCCCCCTGCCCTTATTATTTGGTGGTGGGATTTGGTGGGATGCAACAAGACAGCTTGGATGCTGAGAACTGTCAGTTGCAGTTTAAATTCTGTGGGAGGAGGAATACAATTGGAGGATGAGATAAAGGTAAGACTGTAGTCCATGAATGAATGTAAGCTGATAGGAGGCTGGACAGTAGGAGGTGTTTAGGAAGTCAGTTGAATACTCAAGCTCTTCTCCCCAAAATTATGTCACAAACTTCAATAAAAAGGCTATCATTATATTCATATATTAACTGTACATTCCCATTTTGGAAGTTTTGAAAAATATTCTCAAAAGAGATGATGTTTTTCATTATGTTGTGGAGGACACAGTTTTTGACGAAGAAACACTTAAAGACTTCACAGATGGATTAATTTTAAACAGCATGCCTTATTTAATGGCTCTGAGACACAGTTGAGGCTATATACTGATGAATTTGAAATTGTAAATTGTTTGGGATCCAAAAAGCAAAAAGTGTCAAGTGTCAACTTTGTTGTTGAAATATTCCTCTGAAGTATCGTTCCAGTCTTCAAAATATACATGTGGCTGTACTTGTCAGAAACCGATGGCTTCAGAAGTATGGTTATGAGCCAATTTTGCATCCTCTTCTTCATGACCTTTGTGAACTTCAGTGCCATGGTGTATCAGTTGACTTTGAAGACCAATCCCATGTTCTCAAAGGCTCTGTGATTTCCATTTGTGCTGATAATTTATCAGTCCATTCTTTGGCCGGCTTCAATACTTTTTATACGTTTTAGTCGGGGACGGATCTGCCGTTACTGTCTGTGCCACCACAGTGACATTGGTAACAAAACTGACGAAAGTGAGTGTATTTACCGGACTCCTGACACACACCATATACATTTACAAGTGCCAGATGGTAGATCTTTGTATGGTGTTACTGGACGCTGCCCTTTTGATAAACAGCCTCACTTTGAGGTTACTTGCCAAAGCTTAGCCATGAAAGACTGGTAACACTGCAACAGTTTAATGACCAGCTACAACAGTTCCCCTTTGGACAAAACGATGTCACTCACAGGCCTGTTTTGCTGAAGCCATCTGCTCTCCAGCAAGGTGTCATCCCAGGAAAAGCAGTTGAAAAACTGACCCAAACACTTACTGGGGTCTCTATTTGCCATTTAGATCTATATGTTACACAGTTCTTGCACCTGTGGTCAAAACAAGTTGGCTGAGTCCACTGTCTGCTCTCATCACAGAATTTCTGAAGAGTTTTCAGAAGTTTTTCCCTGACAATTTCACTCCGAAGATTCACTTTCTGGTTCACTATCCTCGATTAATCAAACAGCATGGTCCACTGAGAGCACAATTTTATTTTTATGCCATTCTGAGGTCAGTTTTGATGGTCATCTCTCTATTGACTTTCTCTTTTCTTCTTCCCATTTTTCCTCTCTAGAGAGCCCCCTCCAATAAGCAGCGATCCCTCCAGCCAAGCACAGTCCAGTCCAGATACCTCTTTGATGATTCCAGCAGTGCTGAGGATGGCCATAGAAAGAAGAAATCCTGATCTGAAGAGTGCAAGCAAAACAAAACTACGAACCCTTTTGATCCAGACTCTTTTTGACCACCTCAGTAATAAAACAATGTAAGTTGCTACTACTTACGCCTTGCTGGCTTGATTAATTGTTGTGGCACTGCACCCAATCAATTTATAATGATTCTTCCTAGAAGTATCCACGTCACATGACCAAGATGGATCATATATAACAAAAAGTGAGTGGTTTTCAGCAATCTTATACAATTTCCTGAGATGCGTGTTTTGTCCGTCATTGAATAGAACAGCCGCATCTCAGGTAGTAAGTGCATCACATTACGTTATCATCAACTTACTTGTTATAAACTTAATTGTAGCTATGTGTGCGTTCAGTTTTTCTTGTTGTGGAACACAGTTGGCCAAAATCTCTAGTTATAAAAGATTAAGTGCTATGAACAGGTTTTTGAAGACAATATTGGCTATGACTAGACAGCAAATGCTAGACTAAACTCCAACCTACCGTGGTTTACCAGTGTTCTTCTCTGATCCCACGTCTCAAGCCTCAAATACATAAAACATTAGCCTCTACAGACTTGGTGTTTCTTGCATAAAGAAAACACTGTACTTCCTCAATCAGTTCTTTATTAAGCCATGCATTGCAGCTCTTGCATAGCAAACACCCAGAGACTTTCAACTAATGCTGCGTATTCTTCTACAGTTGAATGAAGTTACTGGAGGGTGTACAAAACAGCAATAGGGCTAACTCAATGCAAGACTATTATGAATAATACTAGTTAGAATATTTTCTAACACAATACTCACAGGTAATGTAGTACAGCCTTGTTAGACGGTTGATTACATGCATTAGACAGACACAATCTTTTTTTTTTTTTGAAAATGTGCATTTAATATAACAATGGTACACCAACAATAAATAATAATAAATAAATAAATACATTAATTCATGGTCAATAGATATAAAAAACACATAGTCATCGTAAAATTAAGTGACGCTGCACTAACAATAACAAACACACAATGAACATTAACAGTTTATCTACAACTTCCTACAACAATTTCTCCATCCACGACAATGTATCAAAAATGTATCAACAATCATCAACAATTTATTAACAGTGTTTCGCTTTGTTTGTTTGTGTGTGTAGATAACTGCATGTGAGTGACTGAGTGTGTGTGTTTTGTGTTTCCTAGTGTTTCAGGTTGTCATAAAAGCTGTGGAGGTCTTTTGGTATGACCTCCTTGAGGTCTTTGAGGTGTTTGTATTTCATCTCCTTGATCTCCTGGCTCTCTGTGTAGAGTGGTGTGACTGCAAGTGTGTCTAAGGTGCTGTGTCAGAGCTGGTGCTTTGGAAATGGAGTCCAGTTGTTGGATATTGAAGTCCATCATCCCATTGAGGTTGTACCTAATAACATACAAAAAGAAAAAGTGACAGAGTTTGAACACCACCATTTGCACAACATCATCAGTTTATATACAGTACAATGTATAATATCACATAACAGATTGAACAGCAAGTAAATGTGCAACATCATGACTTTTGACCTGGACTGGTGAGAGAGACATGGTTTTAGTTTGATAGATACCTGATGGCTCGGACATCACAGACAGGGGGTCACCGGGTTTGATCCCTGGGCGGATAGACTTGCAGAGCCTCAGTTTGGTGAAGTCTTGGAGGTGTTTATGGTCCACATATCTGACTTGATACAGGCTGGGCTTGGACCACACGCTCTCCATCAGGGCAGCGTATTCAGCTGGGACATAGATTTCCTGGTTGCAGGATGCAAACTCACTGGCAGACAGAGCTCCCTCACCTTCATGCCAGACATAGCAAGTGGCGTTGTGTGTAGACATGTCATAAATTGTGAAATTGTGGACGACGAGTTTTGTCTTGTAGTACAGAGCTGACGCTTTCATTCTCGGGCAGACGAGAAGGGCTTGCAGATCCATACAGATAACACGTTATATTAGCATCATGTTGAAGCAAAAAGTTTGTTATCTAGCAAACTAGACAACACATCTGTCATCTGTACTATACAACGTTGATGTTACATAACGTTACATCTACTGATGACAATCTTAAGTAGCAATTGATCAATGAACGATAGGCTGTAACATTAATCATATAATATTAGCTTGCTATGTAGACTCAGCAAGCTAGTGGCTAACTTACTTCATTTATCATTGCCGTTTCAACAGTGGACAGAGTTTTACCTGAGTTTTCTAATAAGTGTTAAGAGCTAAATTTGATTAACAGGTACACTGCATAGTTTTAACTGAGTTTACAACAACCTAGGGCTAACCAGTTCTTTATTAAGCCGTGCATTGCAGCTCTTGCATAGCAAACACCCAGAGACTTTCAACTAATGCTGCGTATTCTTCTACAGTTGAATGAAGTTACTGGAGGGTAGACAAAACAGCAATAGGGCTAACTCAATGCAAGACTATTATGAATAATACTAGTATATTTTCTAACACAGTACTCACAGGTAATGTAGTACAGCCTTGTTAGACGGTTGATTACATGCATTAGACAGACACAATCTTTTTTTTTTGAAAATGTGCATTTAATATAACAATAGCACACCGACAATAAATAATAATAAATAAATAAATACATTAATTCATGTTCAATAGATATAAAAAACACGTAGTCCATCATAAAATTAAGTGACGCTGCACTAACAATAATGAACATTAACAGTTTATCTACAACTTCCTACAACAATTTCTCTATCCACAACAATGTATTAAAAATATATCAACAATCATCAACAATTTATTAACAGTGTTTCGCTTTGTGTGTTTGCGTGTGTAGATAACTGCATGTGAGTGACTGAGTGTGTGTGTGTTGTGTTTCCTTGTGTTTCAGGTTGTCATAAAAGCTGTGGAGGTCTTTTGGTATGACACCCAATCTTACTCATTTTACTAATTTCTTGATTATCACCCTACACATTTTCATTTTATCAAGTTTTCGCAAAAATCGGATGCCCTTTTCATTTTACCCATTTTTCGAGTAGCACTCCCCCCTTACTTACTTTACCCATTTTTCGATTAACACCCAACCTTACTAATTTTACTTACATCTCAGTTAACACCAACCCCATATCGATGGCCGAAGAGCAAAATCTCCTATCTGAAATATGCACTTTTTTGAGAAAACTAAAAAAACTTTTTTTCTTCATTAAGGATACTCAGTACATAATTTATTATTTGTTAACAATACCGACTAGGTCCTAGTGTCTTGCAAAGTGCAAATAGGAGGTTTTTTCCTCACTCTTACTGGATCATCTTGCAGATAGGGGCTTTTGCACTCGGTGCAAGTTCAAAGAGGTTCTACAAAATGATGCTCTAAATTAAGTTAATAATTAAAATTAAATTAAAAATAAATTTAAGTTTGTTTTCAGGTAAAAAGATGGGCCAGTGTAGTAAATGTAATAGTTACTACATTGTAGTATACTAGGGTCAGAATTCAGCTCGGTCTGGTGCTGATGCAGATAGGAGGGTTTGTGCCTCAACATGTTCCCACCAAACCTGATAGGAGGTTTTCGCCAGGTGACTTTTCTGTCACAACGAAGGGCGGGATTATCTTGCAGACAGACTGAATATGAGCAGCCTTCCTTGTTCTCATCATCCGAAGTGAAATCCACCAATCAGAAACTTCTGCAGATAGGAAGTTTTGCGCTTTGGCCAAAGATATGGTACCTCTAATGGTTCTTTGTAGCACCATTTGACAAAGGTGCTATATAGCACCAAAAAAGGTTTCCATATGATTACGAGACATAGAACCACTTTTGGGTACTATTTAGCACCATTTTTGTTGAAGCAATATAGTGCTATATGGCACCGCTAATGATTCTATGTAGCACCATTTGGCTAAAGTGCTTTATAGCACCTTTAAAGATAGGAGCTATATCGCACCAAAAACGGTTCCCCTATGATTACGAGCGAAAGAACCACTTTTAGTGGTATTCAGCACCATTTTTTTTAGTGTGTATGTGACCCACTTCAGTTTAAGGAGATGATCTCTGAAGCTGTTATCATCAAAGACAGTAACCAAGCTGTGTTATCCTGAACTACCTCTTCTGGCTGTGTCTGCCTTTTACTTTAGTAATCTGTAAATCCTGCACCTGTAGTGCATTCAGATTATAAAGTTGACATGATAAATGAGGTACATAGTGATGAATAGAACAGATTTATTCCAGTGTCTCCTCGAATTTATTGCAGCTGATAAGCTTTAAGCTAGACCTTGAAATCTATGGCTGTTTGTGTGTATGTGTGTGTGTGTGTGTGTGTGTGTGTGTGTGTGTGTGTGTGTGTGTGTGTGTGTGTGTGTGTGTACAGAAAGAGAGAGACCAAAAGAGACTGAAATCTGATGGATATGGTTGCATTATGATGAGTAACTGCTTGGTGTAATGGCATATGCTACATATACTCTAGATAAATATCCATCCAGAGAATAAGTGATGCATACTGGTTGATATTGATTGATTGACTGATTGATATTCAGAGACTCTCATTGCATTCAGAGCAGCACAAACCGATGACAGGACTTGTGATTTGTGTTGAAGGGGAGCTGTGGCTAAATTATCTTATTGGAAATCAGTAGGTTAAGTGTGCAGGTCACAGCACTGATGGGTCATTGAAGCAATTCATAACATTCATCTTGTTTTCTGTATTTGTAAATAGATATGATGCATTTTTAAATTAACGGCATTCAAGTGCTGATGCTAAAAGCAAATCTGCCCTGTAAAATATATGTCCTGTATATTCAGTACTTTTGAATTACTATGGTGTATAATTGACAAAGGCACCTTCTCTCTACATTGCTCTTAACCAAAGCTCTGAACCCTGACTGCATTATTCACATCCGTCAGTGTAGAGTAAACCAGCAGTTTATTTCTGTAATGAAACTGTCCAGAAGAGGTGTGAATCATACTGTATGACTTATTTATATTTTTATGCAGAATTCCCTTGGGTTTGACTCTTAATTTATCATTTTAGACATCAGGTATCATAGTTTGATGAGCTCTTGAATTAGTGCACCTGCAAATTGAACTTTCCATCTAGAGGACATGTGGTGCATGCAAAATTACATGAATTTTTGGTCATTTTACAGGTTTGTATTTCCTAATTATTTGCTAAGACATTTCTTGGAAAGAATGATGTATTTTGTACTAATTATAAGGAAAATAGAGACAATATCCAATCAAAATGCTTCCAATCAATTTATTCCTATTAACTGCTAATGTAACCAAAGAGTCCTTTAGTCAGTGTAAAGCAGGTCAGCTTAGAAAGTAAAAATGTGAAATATGTTTACAGTTCAACACATGGAGAATAAAGCTTCTAAAAGTAAGTGGATGATTACTTATGTGTGCCAATTACATAGTTCTTTCCAAGAACTTAATTGGGAATTATTGTGAAATTATAGACCCATAAAGTTAGTTTTTTTTTAGCTTTAAGCACCACTGAACTTTTTAAACTAGTCAACTCTTCTTTTGTGAAAGCAACATAGACCATGAATTGGAACTATGTAAAGACTGACTGCAACTAAATGAATTTTGTGGAGATACTTACACGTGCAGATTAATGAAAAATTAAAAGAAAAAACAAGATAAGAATCCTTAATAAGATGTTAGGCCACAAAGAGTGAACAGCAGGTTCAATGCTGTAGCAAGTCTCAGAAACTCAAGGCATGAAATGCATTCTGTCAGTTTCCAGATTCATCCACCTTGATGATCGCGGTGGAAAAGGATGTTTAACACTTTGCTCCACATCTCCCATGTTTGGTTAGATAGAGATCTGATGACTGCAAGAGCCATAGGATATGATTCACATCATTTTCATACTCCATTCACAACCATTCACCTCATGACCCCTCATTCCAATTACTGACAGCATATACACGTTTCTTCACTGTGCCGTTCTGTTTCCATAAAGTTAATATTCCGTTCACTGCAGTTATTGAAGTTCTACATGTTTTACATAGTGAGAAGTGTTTGTGTAACTCCTCTTTTCACTCAGAACATACAAAGCAAGCTGTGTCAGATCAAAGGAGTAACATGCTATGTGTGATTTTAGACAGTTCACGGGGTTTGTGTGATTACACTATGTAACACAATATTTCTCTCTGGGTAGTAAGTGTTATTTCCTAATTGCTTATGCCTAAAAAAGTATAGTAAATGGCAATTATTCCCTTCAAACTTTGTTTTTGTGACCTCGACAATGATATTTTGAAAATTACCTATGTATTTCCAATGGGAACGGGCGAATTTGCCCATTTTCATTCACATAAAGTCAGAAAAAACAACATATAAATCAAATTTATGCTAAAGTTATATAGAAGTGACCACAAAAGATTTAGAAGTTAGTAGTTTTTCGGATTTACAATTATACTGTAAATCACTTTCACGAATCAGCCCCTAAATATAGTCTCCCATCATCATATCCGGTGATTCATGTTGTTTTGTTTGAATTTATGTGAATGAAAATCCAGGTCCAGGTCCAGGTCACAAAACTTTAGCATAAATTTGATTTATATGTTGGTTTTTCTGACTTTATGTGAATGAAAATGTGCAAATTCGCCCGTTCCCATTGGAAATACATAGGTAATTTTCAAAATATCATTGTCAAGGTCACAAAAGCAAAGTTTTAAGGAAATAATAGCCATTTTCCATACTTTATTAGGCATAAGCAATTGGGAATTAACACTTACTACCCAGGAACAAAAAACAAGTAAAAATTTATTACACAGTGTTATTCTCTCTCTCTTTCTATCTCAACTACACACACATACACTCCCTTTGGTGTCTTTTCCAGGAACCAGATATATTCTCTTCTGAGTCTCACTAACTACAAAATCCTCATCCCTGTGGAGCGACAGCTGCTTTACCCTTAGCAACAGTTATTTCACCCCGAGTGATGGACATTTGGCCCTTAGTTACACATGATTGATCTCTAAGTACAATGTGGGCCGGTTAGCCTTTCAACAAAAGGTCTTGTATTGTTAGTCAGAGGAAGAGAGCTGGATAAATCAATTCAAACTCTATTTTTTGTATGTGAACTCTTCCACTGTGCTCCACACACACACGTCATGTTCCCAACAGAAGAAGTGAAATACCTCCTACCCTGAGCCCCTCTCCTGTCACTTCCTTCTTTAACCATCACCACCTTTCCTCCATCCTGTCAAACTGCCACATCACTCAGCCTCAGCTTTCAGCTGTCAACATGCTGAGAAAAACTACTTCTCATGACAAATGTTTACCTGATTTTTTTTGTATCATGAATAATTCATCAAGAGGATTCATTTAAAATGCAAAGTATCAAAGTAAACAGTGTTTCACTGTGTTTGTTGGTGACATGTAGTCATCTGAAAAGGTTATCAGAAGTGGTAAATAAGATAAAAATGATTAATTTACCTTTGGAGCAGCGGGCTTAAAATTTAAGTAAAATGTCTGTAAATAACAGGACTAAAACAAGACAGACAACACACAACAACATAATCTTCCTCTTACAAATGTGAAGTTGAATTCATAAGCAGTAAAAGGCACCCTTGTTCATTTCTGGCTTATTATTATAACTTATTTCTTGCTGGTACAGTTTCCTTGGTTTGGTATGACCAAGCCCCCAGGAACAGCACTAGGCTTTGAAGCCAATTTGACATAGTGGCCAAACTGTGTCATTACAATGTCACGTGACACTATTGGGCTGAAAAAGACTTTTTTCCCATAGACTTACATCGTGAAAGAGACATCTGTTATTCAGGGGATACATTTTTTTGAGCGTCACAACCCAAGCAAAATGATTCATCTCACTATCAGAATTTGATCCATTCGGTCTGATCACATTTCTAAAGTCTAGAAGAGCCACACGATTTATCCCCATTCAAGTTAACCGGAGGGCTAAACCAGAAGTTAGTGGTCTCGGCCGGCAGCAGTCTCTACTGAGCATGCTCCATGGATGCATTGGGCCCATTGAGAATACGCAGTATGTTTTCATCTGGGTAATTTCTTTACAGCAGGAAATGGCTTTTTTGGTTTCATGTGCCACTCAGCAACTTTCATATGAATAAACTGGGCCCTGCATCCGACGCTGTATCCATGGGTATGACCAGTAGTTTATGCTGGCTAATGTGAGCTAATGTTAGCATTATGTAGATGCTAGGTAAGTAAAATTAATGATTAAGTTTGCTGACTTCATGGCTCTTGTCTACATGTGCTCCTATTGTATTTTAGCATGTTACAGATAAACATGATGATGTATTTAAAGCAACAGAATCCAGATAATCTGTTGAATTGAAGGCAAATTACCGTAAATGTGGTATTATCCTATAATTGCCAGTTGTGGCCACAGTGGCTGCTTTCCAGCAAAAGTTATGTAGTTTTACTTTAAAGGATAAGTTCACAATGTTTCAAGTTTTTCTTAAAACAATAGTACTCTGTATGTACATATGAACATTGAAACAGGTTTTGCTTGCTGTAATAAGTCCTTCTGTTCATACTGGCCATTTAAAGATCCCCTGCTATGGAGGTGATGGGGGACAAAATCCACAGTCTTCTTTGTGTGCAAAAGTATACCTAAACCTTTATCTAAATATAATGTGAGGCTTCAGCAGTCTGAGTTGTTCATATTAAGTGAAGATGTTCCAAAAATGTTTGTGTTTCGCTAGACAGTGTTTACTTTTTGAACTGTGGTGGAGAGATTGAAACAAAAATAGTGAATTTCATGCTAAAATGTCCACTTGATTTGACTAACTCAGTCTACTAAGGCCACATATTGGCTTCAGATAAACTTTGGAATGTATTTTTACACAGAACAAGGACTGTGGATTTTGTCCCCCATCACTTACAATGGAGGTGCATTAGGAAGGGATCTCTTTTCGGCTGGCAACAGAATGATTATGTCAAGCAAAACTGTTTCTGTGTTGATATGGGCACCTGAGCAGTTATTGATCCTGCAGCAAATGTCTGTTGGTCTTTTTGTTTCTGCGTCTGAATTTGTTGCTGGAGAGAAAGTACACTGTCAAAAGTAAAAGCAGTCTATGAAACACTACATCCTGAAAATCAGTGAGTATACCTAAATAATGAATTAAGTGCTTTATGCTTTATGGTGAAAAGCTGTAATATGAAGTCAAATTGGTCATTATGTCTTATTCAGAAAATGACTGAAAGCCCATATTGTCCAATTAATTATTTCCATGACACTTGTGGTCCTCCACACACTAGCACTATACTTTGTATATGTAGTTTTCTATTGATGCTCAGTGAGAATTTAATTAATGATGTAAACTGCTGAAACAAGGAAGAAAGAATATAACTTTACTCATCAACCTGATAATGAATGACAAGTTAAATATTACTAAAATAACGTCATCTTTATATGCAAAATATACCTGAACTGGCTAAATTTTAGTTTATTTTCAGGTTTGAAGACCTTTCTGAATTAATTCTGCTCTTTATGTACAGCCCCCAACTATTTTCCTGCAGAAAATTCTTTCCCTTCTCTTATAATTCTGCTTGCTTATTTGTAGTTCATATAGTTACTCTGAGGCACCTCAGCAGGGAAGCTTACCATCACTAAAGTCAAGGCTATTAGGTAATTAAGTTGTTACATGGTGCCACCATGTGGCCTTACACACATGGTTTCTCTTTTCCTGCCTACAGCAGAAATACCAGCCGGCACAACAACATGGGCCAATTAAGATTTTTTTTTTTTACATTTCTGAGAGATTATATGTAAATCTCAGTTAATATGTACTAACTTTACATTGTAATTGCAAAGTTAAACGCTGCACTGTTTCTGTGTGGTGCAATGAACCCTAAACCTATTTGACAGTTCTTTTCTGCAGGGCCTCTTTAAAACGTTTGTCACTGTGACATTTGGGAACCCCAACCATCCCATTGTAAAGTGTGCCAAATGTCAGAGTATGAGTGTCAAATTTCTTACATTCTCACATATGACACACTTTTGAATGGGGTGGTTGGAGTTCCCAAATGTCAAACATTACGCTGGCAAGTCACTATGGGACTTGCCAGCCTATGTACTTCCTAATAGACACCTGCAAAAAAAGTATGCGGTTTGGCATGGAGAAATATCAGTTATTGCTGGTCAGAATCAACCCACTGGGAAAAAAAGATGCAAGCTGCAAAGACGGCCTCAGCAAGGAAAAGGCCTGCTGATTGCAGACAGGTCTTCTTTACCCAGCCGTCTACACTCTCAAGGCCCCTCCAGGAGGAGCTGATGATGAGGCAGCTCCCACTGTATATAGTTCACCTTGTTCATCACAAGGCTTTGTAAATAGTTCCATTTCATGTATGTCTTTTATTTGTTAACTTTTCTTATGTATTGTCATGAATTTCAAATAGATGAATTATTATTATGTATTGTATGTAAGTGTTGTTTGTTTTCTGCATATATTCTATGTATTTAGTGTATATAGTTAGTTAGTTTTTATAGTTTTGACTTGACATAGGAGTTCACTGGAGTCTCAAATGTCAGGATATAAGGGTAAACTTCTTAAATTCTGACATTAGGCACACTTTTGAATGGGGTGTTCGGGGGAACCAAATGTCAAACACCAAATAATGAAATTTCAATAGGCTGAAATAGGCTAAAATACAAGACTGAACTGGTTCCAGCATCCCAAATGTATGCAGAACCAGTCCCAGCCTATTAAAATGCATATATTTTATAATATGGAAATCCCGACCACCCCATTCAAAAGTGTGCCAAACACACACACACTCAGACACACAAAGCACCCATTTATAAATAGTTTATATATTTAGTGTCCAGTGTGTAGGATTTAGTGGCATCTACTGGTGAGGTTTCAGACTGCAACCAACTGGATGATTTTTTCCTCTTTCTTATGCGCACTTTTTTTACTCACCTATCTCCCTGTTTGAATGTTCAAAAGTTTAAATACATGACATACAATGCTTGAAGTGTGAAATATGTGGTATTTCTCGAGTTTAATCGGTGTTTGGCATCAAATAACATCTTACAGTCACCTGGGTTTAATTGCATGTCCCCACTCTCTCTCTCTCTCTCTCTCTCTCTCTCTCTCTCTCTCTCTCTGTCTCTCTGCTTCCATGCTCCACCCTGCTTTATTATGCTTTATTACTGTATAAAGTTTTTTCCTCTTTCTCATGTGCAGTGTCTCATTTCTCTCCTCTCTGCCCCCTCACTGCAGCGTGCGTGTCCAGTTAGGGGAAATAAATTACATTTAATGCCTTAATGCTGACATATTAAATCAAAGTATTAAATCTAGAGTTGTTTTTGAATCAACTAAATATGTTTTTCTTTGATTTTTCCTTCAGGAATGACTCTTCCAAAGAAGTCAAGTTGCTGCCCTGTGTGCTGCAAGATGTATTCTGCTATGTCAAATCACATTCACAGGTTGCACAGGGTGGCGAACGTCCAGGAGAGGAAGCTCCTCCTGAACCTTGCCACAAAGCGGGTCAACATCAAGGATGCAGCCTGTCCAGTCTTGGGCTGCTCGTACAAGAGCACGACACTGGACAGGCACATGATCAAAAGCCACCCTGAGCTGAGCAAGCCAGAGAAGGAGAACTATATGGACACGGTTAGGAAGGAGAGAACTATTTCTCTCCTGGCTGCTCTGAGGCTGACTAATCCGTCTGCCTCAATGGTCACCACAATAGCCCTGGAGGGGGATGCAGTGCACATGGGTGGGACCCCGCTGGAGGAAGAGCCCATGTGTACCGACCCTGAGTGCCGGAGGCAGCTGGAAAACCGGGTTTGGGCCAATAAAAAATTGATGCCAAAAAACAAGAGGCTGGAGAAGGAGCTTGCCATCCTGCAGGGAAGATATAAGCAACTGGCCAAAAGAAACTGCTGCCTGATAAGGGCAGCTGGAATGGTGAGCTGGCTAGCCCTAGGCCTGAGTCTTTTATTATAACACAAGCACAGAGAAAAGGACTGAGAGAATCCTGAGTTGTTTTATTGAAATGAATTTGAGACGGAGCAAGGAATATATTGACAGCATGGGTCAAAATAATTATTCTTTCTCTATTTTTGTGTTTTTTTGCCAGTCTACACTGCATGCTAGGGCAGAGGACACTGGGGCTGGAGAGGAGGTGGGTCTGAGCAAGGATGGTGCAGGTAGCCGAGATTGAAGTGGCAGCAGAGGTGGAGGGTGGGAGTGAGGAGGCAGGGTCGGGCATGCCGGCTTTGCCCAAAAAAGAAAAAAAAAACATGCACCGCCTTGTGTTCTTCCACGCCACTTTCAGGTACTTGTTCAGGTTTTTTGAGGGGACCTTGCCTTTGGTGAAGAGTATAAACTTGTTTTGTTCCTTCTCCTTGACTGCATGCTTAATTGCCAGCCATATCTGGAGCCAAGAGAACTCCAAGGCGTCCAGAAACAGTTCAGCCTCGCCAAAAGACTTGTTTGTCTTGTGGTCACTTATCTATTATGACACAGAGAGGTAGAGAAGGGAGAGATCACAGGAAGATTTGAATAATATACAATGTTTGATTAGATCCCCCCAACCAACAACTACATTGTACCAAAGCAGACATATGTGCTAACCATAAAAGCAAATACTGTCATAAAATCTTAAGTGGAAATTTAATAGAACTTTGTCCATTTGAATGGTATGTGAAGTGGCTGTCCAAATGGGAGCCCAGACCACCCCACCCAAAAGTGTGCCAATTGTCAGAATATAAGGGTCAAATTCTTATATTCTGACACTTAGAATACATGAAAACCGTGAGTCTCCCAGATTTTTTGGGGCCCTGCTAGGGCGGGAAGGACTTTGTCATTTTGGGATCGTTTTTTCACTTGAAGCTGAATGGCCAGGGTTGCCAAACGTCAGAGGGTCCCTGTTTCTAAGAAGAGGGTGTGTAACACAAAAAATGGATAAAATGAGTAAATATTCATTTTACCAAATTTGCGGGTAATACGACCACCTTATTCATTTTACCCATTTTTCGAGTATTACCCCCTCCCCTTATTCTTCAAATGAGGAATGTTAGAGTAAGAAAACTATCACATTTGTAACATTTCTTAATTAATAAATCGTTTAAATCTGAAAAAAAGAATCATTCTCTGTTGATTGATGTATGTAGAGATGCAGTTTAGTGAAGATCCTTTTTTTCTATTTTGTGTTTTAAAGACAATAAATAGTATAGTATACAGTGTAATTGCAAATAGCAGATTTGAGAAATGTTTGCAATTTATAACAGTGTATTGGATAGTATGGGGCTGTGATTGGCAATTTGATTTCTTCATAACAAGGAGACTGTGTATGTTGAAGAGTCAAAGTGGAGGGCATAAAGATGGAAAGAGCAGCTTTACCACTGTAATAGGATCAGCACCCCTCATGCTCCCACTCACTTCAGTCTTCATTACCACTAGCTTTGAGCTGGATTATTGTGCCTGTAGGTGATGCTTATTTAATGTATGTGCTGATGTATGTAGGCGTTTTGCTGACACATGTAATATATGTGCTGCATGTTCTCCAGTAATGCACTGACCACATTCCCCCTTTTCTCTGTTCTAGTTTTATAATCTGACTCTCTTAAATGAAACCGTGCCCTCTCTATTCATATATCAGAATCACTTTATTCATCCCAATATTAGTAAAATTCTCTATATCCATCAGGTACAGTTAATATATATTGTGAGAAATAGTAGTTAGTAGTAGTAGTAGTTAGTATATATTGTCATTTGACTAATAAAAACAGTTAGGACACAGCCATAATTCAATTTTAGCCTAATATCAAGAAAGAAAGAAATATTTCTATAGAATAAGAAATAACATTTACACCATGTTCTCTAATGTCTCACTTTTTCCCACAAATTTATTATCACTTCCCTATTTGCCTGCCTCCCTCCATCCCTCAGTCGTGAATCCTCTTAGAGGTGGATTATGGGACTAAGATGTCTACACCAAGAGAAAGAGAGAGAGAGTGACGGAAGGAGAGAGACAGAAGATGAGCATGAGGCACACAGAGTGAGAAAGAAAGCGATACAGGTAGAGCTACAGGGAAGGAGAAGAAAATGGAGAGAACCCCTCGGCCCGAAATGGGCCAGGAATGGGGTCAAAGATTGTCTGTGACTGGGGTAAGTACACCACATTTTCCACATGTGCTACAGGTGCATAGTAAAGTTTTGTGTCTTTGTTGGAACTTGATAATGCTATTTGCTGCAAAGAGCAAAACAACATTTTGTTTAAATTTATCTGTGCATGTATGTTATTGAATAAGAGAAATAAACTGTTCGGGAACTTGGAGACTATCACCTACTGTACTTCCTAATTAAGCTTAGTTGAAGTCTGAACCTCAGTTTGGCTGCATGAGCAGCATGACGTGTCTGAGCTTGTTTGTGTGTGTGTGTTTATTCAGTTACCTGAGGACAAACTACAGTAATGTGATGTGACTGAGGGATCGCCTTCCTCTTAATTAATCTCGCTTTTTTAAGTTCGTGTCCTATTAGTTGTACTGAGACAAAAGCAAAGAGATGCGTGTCTGTGTGTGTGTGCTTGAGAGATAGACAGAATGAAACAGGACTTTATTGTTAGACAGCACTCTATTTTATGAACATAATAGAGACATTTTCTTTGTTTTCCTGCTTGAAGGGAGAGCCAGCAGAGCCTCTCATGGTGAAGCACCTGAGTCCCACCCCCGCTCTCACTGACAAGGCAGGGACAGACTAACACAGTGGCAGCAATGTCTCTCCTGTCCTTAACCAACCCTCCCGGCTGGAGCGTGTGCTCTGCTCTCTGTATCCTCATTGTGTTGCTCCCAGAGGCCAAAGTAGACACCACTACCAATCAGCGCAATGGTGGGGGTTCCCAGTGTGGGGAGTACAGTAACCAGGTAATTACTGTAAACATTCTGGCTATACAACAAAGTGATGCTCTCTGCCTTCTGCCTTTCAACTTTCTCATTTTACTCGAGAGATGTGTCAGCTCTCTGAAAGAGCATCATAATAAAGTTTCATTCTCAAGTCCATTTATGGCACTGAAACATTTATATCACTTCAAGTGAATTTAGAAAAAAATATGAACTTCCTCAAGTGTGCAGAGACATTACACAAGAGGGGAAAAGAATAGAATTATGTTTAGGACTGCAACTAATTAATGCATAACTTACATATTTAATTAATCAAGGCATACAGTCTAGAAAATGTTAAGAATGAGGACAAATGACCATCAACCGATGTCTTTAAACTCTGTAGCTGTATAAGTATGACCAGCTGCTTTAAAACCAGAAGTATTCACATAATTATTGTGCAGTTGATAGTTGTGGGTAATATGAATACAGTCCTCCATCATGTAACATAATATATCCTCTATCATATAGTATGTAACTTTATACCACAGTAACAATATATAACTGATTGGATAAACTTCCTGGAAAATCAATTGTGAAACAGTTTATGGGTGAAAAACAAGACAGGGGTGTATTTTTTTTTTTGGCCTGAAAAATCACTATATTTCATCACAGTGATGAAAAAATGCAATATTGCAATACTGATTTGCAACTTTGCCCACAATGTCATAAATCAGGGGAAATTAAAGTGATAGCTATAGCTACAGCATAGCTATAAACTGAACAGTATGGCAAAATCCTATATTGTCTCATGATCGCCAAACCCTATTTGTAAAGGAAGAAAATCAAGCTACTGTTTGCATTTAATAAGCCCTAAGTGGAAAAAAGATTTGGTATTTTTACTTTCAGTTTAAATGATGATGATCTAAAATGAGTGATAATCAGAATTTAGGTGACTGGTCACTAATTTAGGTGAAAAATTAAGTTTTTGACCATCAACTTTTCTGTTTCTGCTGGTGTAAGGAAGGGTGGGCAGTTTTAAATGTATCTATTGCAAAACTTGATCTGGCAGATGCTGCAGTGAAGAAAATAACTGGAAAGTTGAATTTATTCATTTGCAAGAAAAAAATTCCCAGTCCCCACTGGGCTATTTGAAAGCTGTGGTTATATTTTGTCAGTCTGTTAAGCAGTCTGAGGCTGCTCTTAATCAAATCTTATCCATCAAACAGGTGATGGATGATGGGATGTGTCGACTGGTGGCAACGCTGCCTCAGCTGGACGAGCAGAGATGCCCTGATATGTTTCGCTGCACAGATGAAGTGTCCTACTGGCTGCAGGAGAACGAGGAAAGAAAACAGCAGATTGCAGCTTTGAAGGAGACCATCTCTGAGCTGCAGGAGGAGCTGAGGAACCACCGGCATCGCATCAAAGTCCTCGAGCTGCAGGTGACACTTCCATACCGACTTAGCAGACCTGGGTCAACTATCAGCAACAATCCTTTCAACTGCTTTGAGCGCTTGCTTTACACCTGTCCACCTGGATACTAACTGGATGTTGTGACAATGTGAAAGGATCCTTTTTCTTAGGAAAGACATGCAACAAAACTTTTTAGCTCATTTGGAAAGTAAGGTTATTCTGTTCCTCTATGTATACTGGGTGTGGTGTTGAATATGCCCTTTAAAATGCAGAAGTTTGGTTAAATATTAACAACCTTTTGGTTGAGAGGCAGTTCAGACTAGACATAAATAATTTACAAAATAAGCCTGAATGTGATTTGTTTTATATGTACTTATTTGTCTGAGATAAAGGAGTTCTGTATACCTTATCTTGCTGTTAAAGGTGGAAGTGTGCACTTTGTTGGAAAAATACTCTCCTATAGTGTGTTTTAGTACAGGGAACACATTGCATTTGTGGTGTTCTGCACTGTAACGTGGTGCTTGGTCATGAACTCGGCTTCCCTCCCAGCATGTCCTTGACCTTAGTCACTAACAGGATTAGCCTCCTACTCTTCCACGTGTTGCCTCATGCGTCTCAGCCAATGAGCCTATACAAACAGAGAGTCTCAGCTGTCAGCGGCCACAGGTGGATGGATGGTGGCCAAGGCTAATGTGTTGTGTGTGTGATGTACATGAGAGCACGGCAGAGGAGCGGGCTTCAGGGTTTGTGGTAATGGGAGTTAGTGTTATCCTCCCTGTCCTGGCTAGGAATAGACCACATACTGATGTGTTTGGCTTTAAGTTTTAAGAGAGGGCTCTGCCTTTTTGCCCTGGCAACACTGGCAGACGTTGCATGTTTGAGCTTTAACGTGTGCACAGAAAGAAGCTAGAAAAGTTGAGTGGTCAATTAGGCTTAGAGATTTTTTCTAAGGTAAAGTTGACAAAGAAAAAATCAAGACCTTTTGCATGATTCTTTTTGCCTATTTTCTTAAATAATGTAAGAAGAAATTGAGAGGAAATTTACAAACTTATTCAAGATACAACCTAGTTTAAATACAGGACAGAAAATGATATCAACCTTGAAAAAAAAAGGATTTTCAATTGATTGATTTTCTGGCATACATCTCAGTTACGGCCTACACAGTGTCTTATGGGTGTTTCCATGTCTGTGTTTTAATGTGCATGGTGTCAGAGTGAGGAGAGGACCCATTTGAACATCTCCTTGGAACATCGTTTTCATGAGTTGGAGGTGCACTACACTGAAGCCACGACCCTGCTGCACCTACAGGGCACTCTGATCCTAGACCTCCAGGTATGCTGCATTGTCCCATCACAATTGAATCTGTTTCACTTTGTTTCCAGGACATGCTCTTAAACAAAACTGGATGGTTCTTGATATGTTGACTGTTTGACTATCTTTAGAACCAAGTCCATAATCTGACGCTTTTGGTGGACAAAGTAAAAAGAAGTCCTGGGTGCTTGATCAACATTGTCCGTCCCAATCCTCTAATGAGTGCTCAAGAGGCCCTCCACCCAGGTACACACTCTCAAAAATGCAATCGCAAGTGTCATGATTGTCCAGCAGAGGGTGCCAACCCCCCTTGTTGATTTCCTCCCACCCAGTCCTGTCTCACTTTTTCCTCCCTCAGAGAGTCAACATATGAGGAACTGTCCCATAGACTGTGCATCCATCTACTACAATGGAGTGAGGAGATCAGGCCTCTACACAGTGGTGCCTTCGCTCGCAGGCATGCCTGTGGAGGTCTATTGTGATATGGACACAGATGGTGAGTCACATATACTATACATATATAGGAACTTTGACACATCACACAAGGATTCAAGCATTCACAAGTTTCAAGCACCTGCTCTGTAGCTGACCTGAGCAGAAGGAAACAAATACATCAGACGTTGTATATGCTTTCCTTCCAGTGTGATGCCTTCTTTTTGCCTCAGGTGGTGGCTGGACTGTGATCCAGCGGCGAGTTGACGGCTCAGTGAGCTTTGACCGCACCTGGAGGGACTACAGGGATGGCTTTGGTGACCTGCATTCAGAGTTCTGGCTGGGCAATGACCACATACATGAGCTGACCACCCAGGGAGACTACAACCTCCGCATCGACCTGGAGGACTGGAGCAACAAGCACAAATTTGCCCTCTACCAGAGCTTCAGGTCGGTGCCATGTACAAGTGACAAACACACAACACCAACTTGAATATTAGAACAAAACACACACAACCATCTGTATCTCTTGCATCATTTCTCACTGCTTCTCTGTGCGTGTGTGCAGTTTGGAAGATGAGGAGCATCAGTACCGTCTCCATGTGTCAGGCTTCAGTGGCACAGTTCAGGACTCTTTTAGCTGGTACCATGACAAGCTGGGCTTCAGTACGCCTGACAGTGGCAACATCTGTGCCGAGATCTCACACGGCGGGTGGTGGTACAACCAGTGTTTCTACGCCAACCTTAACGGTGTCTACTATAGGGTAAGGGTGCACATATTACCCATCACTTTATACTATTCAAGACATGAGTCTTTACTACTTCTTTATCCTGCAGGGAGGCCATTACACCCCTAAAGGCCGGGGGCCGCTGGGTCCTGACGGGATTGTTTGGTACTCCTGGAGAGATTCTGACTATTACTCCTTACGCAAAGTCACCATGATGATCCGCCCACGCACCTTCCGAACTCGTTTGTCCCCCTGAACCATTGTCACCATGACAATGGTTAGGACACAGGAACTGTATCATGAGCATCTCACTGGGACACCATAGTGATAGTGACGTCCAGTGATCTTTTTGTTGTCAGGAGGAAGTGAATGTATAGCTGTCAACAACAGCTTTTTTTGTAGTGAGTACACCTACAGTACAACGTAACCTCTGGAAATGGCACCTCTCCTGCTATTTTTGAACTGTGCATGTGAAAATGTGGCTGATATGCTCAATATTCCAACTATTTTCTGCGTATTTTTGGAAACACAAACTTACTGCAGAACTGCAGAGTTCCAATTGGGACATGGACATTTTTCACTCATTTGTGAGACGTTAGCTCTGGACATTTTTCATGTCTGTGTCATGGGAAGTGAGTTCTTCCTTATTTTGTACTTCTATTTTGTACCTTTAGTTTGATACTTTGACACTTCACACACTATTAGCAACTTAGCCAAAAATAAAAGGTCACATTTGTGTGATATGTTGACAGAGTGAAGGGGCTTGTGGTTTCTACCAGCCACTGAGAGGTGAGACTGCTTAATGAATGCTCTGCATATGATGTATACTAACTGCATGTACTATTTAATATTACTTCATTACCCTATTTTCATCATTTTGAATTTCAGCCCACTCTAAATTGAATTCCTTCTGTAAATTCATATTAAAATATAAAGTGTATTAATGCTGTTACTGAAGTAAGTCATGATACAAGAACACTGAACTGTATTCGATATGACCCCAAAGTGTTGTGTGAGGACTGTGTATACATACATATGTGCTGTACAATAAACACTATATATACCATGTATCACATAGGACACCATTTCATACGGAGAGAATGCACAAACTTCAACAAAAGGATATTTGTTGCAAAGTTGTTATTTACATTCTTCACACAGGGGCTCATACAAACCTTTAACTGGCAGATGTTGACCAGAGGTGAAGTCAATAGGCCAAATGATACAGAAAACAGACCACAGCATTGCAATTGGTTGACTTTTAACTCTTACACAACCGGAAAATAAAATTACCATTGTTTTACAAGATTTTTATAGATGGTATGAGTTGTTTTTATTGCAAAAGAAAATTTAAACAGTGCAATCCACATCATGATTTGATTGAAAGTAGCGCAACTAACCCTGAACACAACAGTACAAAAACTGAAAGACATTATAGTGTTTGGTCTGTCTAGTGTTTAAGTTCTCTCCGCCTAACTACTTTATGTGGGCTACACATCCAGCTGCACCTGATGCAAGCGAGAGCTGAATGTGGGGTAAAAGGGCTCTTTCACTTCCTCCACTACAAGACTGCACAAACACACTCTTTGACCCTTCGCACAGGCTGCCGACTCATTCTCATTCCTATCCATCTCTACGCAAGAATCTGCTTAAGCGAATAAGGGCTTTACTGTGAGTGAATCAGAGAGTGCGTAGTGTGCTGTACAGTCTGAACCACACAGAGAACAAGACAAGGTTTCTTTCAAACACACACGCATGGAAACAAATAAACTCTCGATGAGTACAAATCATTGTTTAATAAATCAAAACAGAATTTTTGCTCCTCTTTCTGAGTTACACGGTATTGCAAATACTTCTATACATAAAATAGTATCTCAATGACAAGAAGCACCTGATAGGTTCAATAGAATATATATATATGTATATATATATATATATATATATATATGTATCAAGTGATAAGAAAACAAAGGGTGAACAAGATTAGAGATTGATTGAAAAATGAGCGGTGAAAAGCAAAAGCAAAACTGCATACATGACATAATCCATGGCTCTTTCCCAAACACTTCTTATATAGTACAGATTCTTAAAGTTGACACCTTCATATAAAAACACCATAATCTGGTCAAAAAATGGACAAACATTCTTCAGGAGTACTGGGAGAGAGAAATTATGTTTGGAACAGACTAAACTTGATATTAAGTCGCTGACTTTTGGCTTTAACATACAATGTGTAAAATAATAAGCCCTTCTCTCCTGAAATGTAAACTGAAATGTCATGGTATGCAGGCCTGGGGGCAACTACGTTGAGCTTTTTTTTTTTTTTTCCTCAAAGGGGCAAGGCACGTGGGAAAGATAGGACAGGGGTGGGGCTTCCTGTTAGCTTTTGAGGAAGTGCAGGATGAAGGGCTAGGCACAGCCAGCAGTTGACATACAGAGGACACACACTATGCCTTTGAAAACTCATCTAAGACTTGCTTTCTTAAAAGGGATGCTCCACTGCCATTACTGACAATGTTAGGACTCTCTTGATGGTAGAAAAAATTAAAATACACTCAATATTGGCCAAGACAACGACAGTAAAGCTCTGATTCGCTGTCCATGCTGCTCAGAAATCAAACCCCCATCTGTCTTTAATGACAGAGGGGCAAATGGCTTTGTGTAGATGTGTATATCCTTTGGAATGATGTTTGAAGAATTGTGGAGTATTGCTTCAAAATAGGTAGATATAATGTGGCTACAGGCATGTTCGTGCTCATAGCTGTACAAAAATGTGTATCACATTAGAGATATCTGGGCTTTGACTCATGCAATGAGGCAATTTTGTGGATACAAACTGTTTACTTCCTGTGACACAAGCTGAGGACCTCAGACAGAGGAAGGCTTGTCTGTAAATAATGTGTTTTATTCTGCCATCACTGTTTTTTCAGCTGTCGCACATGTTCATGAGAGTTCATAAACCTCCGAGAGCAGCGGACAAAAGTAAAACTACAAGCTGGGACTGCTGGCATGAGCAGAAAGGAAGAGATGAGGTAAGAGCGAGAGAAAGAGAGAAGTGAAATTTAAATTAAAGGGAGGGAAAAGAATGCAGTATAAGCGAGAATAATTTGGATGTTGAGCTGGTTAAACTCTTCTTGTCTTGTAGTGCGAGACCGCCGGCCGTTGCTTTCACATTGTAGTGAACTGACTGTGTGCTTGTCTCAGCTTTGCAGCAATCTGTGGGTTCAGAAGAAGAAAAACTAACATAAATACAAGAGCAGAAGGTGCCATGTGATGGTTTAATATGTAAGCACTATGTAGTTTCTCCACAGGTAATAAGGCAACAAAAGGGACAGACTGTTACAGACTCCAATTTACTCTGATAGATGGTCGATAAAAATGCCTTTACCGTCTCGTAAAACTTGACTTGCTCCTCCAGGTACAACTGCATGACCCTGTTGTAGTCATAGATCCGGTTGCTATGGAAGTGGTTCATCTCAGCTGAGGCAGAAAAAAAGGGGTAAACACTTAAATCAGACAAGATGATCATGATAAACTCCACCACTTTAACGTGCCCGGGCAAGTCATGGTACCTTGCAATGCGTAAGACATGGTGCTGACTCGTTTAGCCATCGTGACTTTGTCCTGAGGGGTAATTTTACTGGTGGCCACCAACTTGTCAGCCTCCTTCACCTTGTCTATGGCTGCCTGCAAGTATTTTAAATAAGCAAACAACAACACAGGAGTCTTTAGTTATATTCTCAGACAGACAATCATTTCTCACATCTGCATCCAGATGTGACGAAGGAATTTAAATGAAAACCTGATCTTAGTAAAAAAAACTACTATTACAACTACATTTTCACTACATATTGCAGCAGAATTAGTTGCCCCTTGTAAAACTCATAGGGCTACTCCAGCAATTTAGTATTACACTTCTATAAAGTTGAGGGACTCACAAGAGACAGATGTAAAGAAAAGAAAGGTCAAAATCAAACCAACAGTGGTAGAGATATTCTCATTTTAAGTCCCTAGTGATAGTAAAGCTCTAAAAACACTGGATCCCACATTGCCCAAAATGCAACTGACATCATCAAGACTTCAGATAGTCATCAAACCCCGCCCAAACAGTACTCCTAATGATAGGTAAATAATATTGAACATTGGTATTGATAGCGCTTTCCCTCCTTTTCTCTTGGAATGAGAGCTGCTGTACCTTATGGACTCCAATGGTGTCCGGGAAGCATCCAAGCAGACCCTTATATTCATTGTTGGTCTCCATGAGGAAGTGGAGGTCTTTCCTGGGCTGGAAAGCAACACAGATAGGAAGATAAATGTAAGAAATGTAAAACAACCTGAAACTGGGACAGTAAGGATGTTGAAATTAGTCTAGTGATGACGTTAATCTAAAACAGAAATAACACATGGATCTGAAACTGATAAGACAGAACACAGGAAAAAAATATGTCACAGGAGTCACTGAAACACTAAAATAGGAAAACTCAGTGTAGTTAAAATAATAGAGATTCTCAGTAAGAGACCATGGATTCAGCTGAACATCCTGTAGACAGACACTGGACAGGGAGTCACTACAGGAATAATAGAAAAGGAAAAGATATTTGTCTGATTTATTAATTTATCCTGCAGTAAATCCGGCTATTTATATATTCACCTACATTCTTCCCTTATTGTTGAATTTATCAAGGGAAAGCTGCATGCAGCCTACATGGTTCAATGCAACAGATACACTGCCTTGTTTTAGACTTTTGGCTTCTGAGATGAATCCATGTCGAGTCAATTCCTTTCTCCAGCACTAAACTGTATTGCAGGAAATGCTAAACTAAAGCCAACAATTCTACAAAAAGTGTCTGGAGCAGCAAAGGCTTACCAGATGATTCCTCCCTCTGGATGCAGCTGGGACATTTAAAAAAAGGCCCGAATTTGATTTTTATTACACACCACCACACTGATAAAACTACACAGAACGGTCAAAAAAGATACATTCAAGTCATAGGTCAGAACAGGATTTATGAAATACTGGAAACCAGGTTTGCCCTTGGTCTCTTCCTTTCCAGATATAGTCTTCACCAGCAGGACGCTGGGTTAAAAGGGTCATAAAATAAGCCACGGCTAGGATGTAAACACTACAAGCAGGAAATGTTCATAGACACATGAAATATTGTGAATTGAGAGTGAACACAAATGGTTGATAAAGGAGCCTAAAATAAACTTTAAGACCTTTGAGACACCAGAGACCTTAAAGTCCTGCTCTAATGTCTTGTTACTGCAGGAAAACAAGAACACCCCTGACAGGATCTGTGTTTAAATTCAAGACAGTAAAGGCTGTTTGGGTAAAAATAAAACAATTTCTTAGGGTCTAAATCAATTTTCACCGGACTGGATTGTGACTGCAATACCAACAGGAAGAAGTAGTTCTGTAATTTTTGCAATAGCAGTAATATTCCATTATGTACGTACCTGCTCTGCCACCATCTGAGCAATCTCCTCATATGTCTTCCCCGCTGCTGTCATTGCATCAGTCAAGGTTGACTCACCTACAGCAGAAATGTGTTTAGAATACATCATCACTGTGTTTCTTAAGAGCGTCTGTGAGCCAGTTTGTTTCCAAACAGATTTCCACATGATGACTGCACAGGAAATTACATCCACAGCACTTCAGCTGCCACTATTACGATCATTACACATGTTGATTACGGTAATCTTTCATAAGTGTGACAACAGACAGCAATGTTAGTGAAAGAGCCTGTGAGAAGACACAAATAGCTTACATCTGGGAAAACACCTAAGGCACTAAAACAACATCTGATGTCATATTTGTATTCGTTGTTGTACCTTGGTATCCGCTGCTGGTGAACACAGAGGAGAGGTTTTGGAAGGCTTTGCCGATTCTCTGGTACTCTTTTGGCAGAGCTGGTGAGGGAAAGAGATAAACCATGAAAACACACACACACAGTGTGAATACATTTTATTAAGTTGGCAAAATATTCAACATAATGATTCATTCTTAAATATAAACAGTAATTTACAGCACAAAGTGAAGGTGTGGCCTGTGTGGGGTAAAGCATTTATTTAACTTGAGTGTAGTGTCTACGTACGGCCTGTGCATCTCTTCCAGTGCTCATTGCCCACTGTGAGGATTTCTTTCACCCCGTCATCCATGGCTTTTGTAAACCTGCTGAACTGCTCACATTTCTGTTCACTGTGGACGAGGGACACATTTTACATACAATGAATTACATAAGCATATGCAGGTAAACATACAGTAATGTACAAAGTTAACATTGATGCTTTTTGAGCTATGCTTTGCTTTTTGTAGAGGTTTAAAGAAAATTTTGATATAACTCACACTTCTACAGGATCCAAGTCCTGAGCTTCAGGCTCTATCGTGGTGAAGATCATCACTCCTACTGTCTCGTCTTTCTCTGCTTTTCTCTTTCCCATCTTCCAGTCCTACACCAGTCAATTATCAGCATCTTAGTTCTGCAGTCTTGAATAAATGGTCTATAGTACAGTATATGCAGCTGCTTGAAATCTAATCAATTAAATCTCATTATAAAGATTTTCCATGAAATAGTTGTTTAAATATTCAAGCAAAGCACTTTCAATTCTTAAGTAATACAATCTCTAAGCACACATAATTTAACATCTTGAGGGAGAACAAGTGGAGGAGGCATAGCATACCTTCTCATCCTTATAGGTGAGGAAAAGCTGGAATACTTCACTGCCGGAAATCACCGGGTGCCTGCACATCCTGCTCATCCAGCCCTGCAACCTCTCCATACGCATCTTAATAAACTCTTCCTCAAACCGTCCTAGAATGAGAGGGATATAAAAGAAAATATGTTGTCTTCAACATGTTCATATTTTCCAAACTGTAAAGTAGTGTCACATTTGTTAGTGGTTAGAGAGTGAGACACTTACCTGTTACCTGCTTGTCTGGTAAAGAGGGGATGGGGATGGCTGACCCAAATTTGTCCAAGAGCCTCTCATACAGCCAATCAAAGTGTTTGTATCTGTGATTGACTGGTCGGTTTGTGGTCTGCAAACCAACAACAATGAATTTTGTTATGACTTATGGATACTATATCTTTGTAATCTGGGATCAAACACCATATCATTGTCTTACCCAATCATGTAATACTTGTTTGATGGGGTATAACAAAACAGTACAAAATGGAATCGTTCATTTTTACTCAACAGATTCATGCAGATTCACATTCATAGTCTAATAAATGCTTATTTGGATACTTACGCTGGCAGTGATTTGGTACTCGATGTAGCTCTTGAGACCGTACATCTTTGAGCCTTTTTTGGGATCAGCCACCACACAGTCTAGCTGGGTTTCTGGGTATGACCACACCGGACCAACTTCTCCTAACTGAGAAGAAAAGAAAAAGGTTTAGAAACCTACTGTGGCTTTTATGACCTACAAACATGAACTACAGGTGGCAAAAAAGAGGAAATCATGTCAATGCTGTAAAACTTTGCAATACACGCTGAACGTATAACGTCTTTTTCAACCACAAAATGAAAGACAATTTCAATATTCTTTTAGTTTGTTGTGCTATGATACAGCATATTGTATTTACTTAAATCAGGTAGATTACATTCTACCACTTCTGATATGACAAGTTAAGACATATGATGATATATTGTATGTATATTGTTTAAATATTTAGAGATAACTTACATAAATCGTTAGCTTGTCTTTGCCCTTAGCAATCTGCTTGCATAGAAGGTAGAGCTCTGGCCCAGACTTGGAGAACCCAGGAAACCTGTTCAAAGAGAAAAAGAAGTTTAAAAAGTGATATTTAGATGTTCTTTATTCTTAATCAGACTCTTTAATTCATCCAACCATAGTCCAACACTTTTTTTGATATTGCTAGAGGCAGCTTTCTGTGGGCCTAAACAGGTTTGTGCTTGCAGACATCATTATGTTAATCACAATTACAAAATTACTACCATCATTAATAATAGATATTTCTATAATGTGATCATTTTTAGTGTTTCTGGTTTTGACAGCAAAAACTGTATGTTACGGTTGATTCCAGGAGAAATGCTTGTAAAAGTATGGCTTGGTCCAAGCAGAATTCAGAAGAATTCATTTCTGCTGCTGAATTTTTCATAAATACACTATAATCTATACTTCAAACCTGTATGTATTACTGCTTTATGGATTCTTACTTGTTGAGGGAGATTTTCATTGAAGATGCATGAGCTCCGCCTCTCTGCATGGCGCCACTTTCTCCAGATTCTGATTCATTGTAACCTCCAGTAGACTTCATGTCATCCCACTCATCATCCCACTCATCATCCTCTGCTCCTGAGGTCAGACGAAAGCATGCATGGTTGTTTTTTTTTTTTAAATCACAAACAGAAAGCACATGTTCTGTGCCCAGCAACCTACACTACATCGTGTCATGGTCTTTCCTACCACAAGAAGCAAACAACAAGAGGTGTGAGAAAAACCACCTCTGATGTGTGAAACTTCACTGAGCAGCTTCTAGCTATTATCACCTTTTATTGACTGCTGCATTATAATATCTAAAGATACAATGGAGGAATATTTAAATGTGATTCAAAGATGTCTATATAGGTTGCCTCTGTGGTTATATTTTGGTTGGATCGGAAAGAGTTATAAATGCACTTGCATTAACTTGAGGGCATGCAGCACTCACCCATAAAATATCAAAAAATGCTACTAAATGCTACTAAAAAAAAAGAAAAAGAGGCAAGATCTGTATAGCATGATTATCCCTGGAGCGTTGCACTTTCCACATGAGGTCTGACAAATGAGCACATAGATACAGTATGCAGTCTGTAAATGAACTAAGAGCATAATTCAAACTCTGTGGCGTGAAGCAGATCTTAATGTCTGAATTTGGCCCCAGGCAATCAGAGCAAATATTTCCACACTGACACGACAGGCAAGTTAGCAAATCATTATTGCATTGCTGTGTCACATCTGCTCTACAAAGCCAAAAGCCAATAACTAAATATTCAGTCAAAATTGAGTTAAGACCAGAGTCTGACTTTCTGACGTTTCTTTTACAACAAAACAATAAAAGATGTCATATAAATCTATCATTTCAGAGAAAAAATAATCAATTTTAATGACCCAAATCTTAGTAATAAAGTTTGTTATACCATATAAATGAGACAGTATTCAATTTTAACCAAGATGGAGAAACAACAGCAGCTGAACTAGTCCAGCTAAAAGATTACTAGCCTAGCTTAGCAGTACTGTAACCATGTAACCTCTTTTTCTCAACTTCATCCCTTCTTTAGTCACTGCTCTGTGTCTTTGTAGGGCAGACATGCTGTGAGACAAAACACATCATAAAACTCAGCATTAAACACACCCAATAAGTCTGAGAGATGTCAACCTTTTCACGCTGGTTTTGACTTGAGACAAATACAATAACATTTATATCTCTTAAATTCCAGAGAACAGTCACAACTTGCACTTTCTCACATCACAATATAGTTAAGATAGTGTTAATATCATGGTACAAATTGAATGCCTCACACACATGCTTTTAAGAATGTAGATCATGCCCTAAAAATATTTGCTGGAAACTCTCAATGTATTGCAAGTCCACACACAAAAATGAGGAAAAAGCTTCCACTAGGCGATGCACGGGATACCTGTGTAATCGATAAGGTAAGGGTATGGGTAGATGTCTTTGGCAAGAGAGAAACAAAGGAAAAGTTTATTAAATCTTCTCACTATTAAGTATTCCCTCTGTTCTCTTTTTACAATAACAACTGAAGAATTTAAGAAAACAGGTCAAGTAATTTGTCCTTCTGAGTCATGCGTGAGGCTAACTTTTCCAGTCTGGCAAAAACAGAATCATGACTTGATTGTCCTGTGGCGAATCTCTGCAGAGAGAGCTGCCAGACAGAGACGACTGAGCAGAACCACATCTGGCAGTTAAAGTAACCAAATCTCTTAAAACCTGTGTGAAGTAGTGTTTGCAAATAATAATTGTTAAATCAAACTTCTTGGAATTCCGGATTAGAGGAGTTTACTGTATATTATCAAGACATTTCAGTAAGTAAGTATCAGGTTAAATTGAAGGTCAGGAAACAGTTTTCTTTCCTGAGTATGAAGAATATTCCTCATCATATTATAGTACGATGCCAATGCAATCTGGTACTCTGAAGACATAGGTTTTGAAGATTATTTGCAAAGACTACTTGACCCATGTTTTACTCTAAAGTGATATACTGCTTGCTGGTGAACACAAACAATCACAAATCAATCAAGATTAAAAAACAAGGTAAAAGCATAAAACAGATCAACATGACATCTAAAACAGAAACCTTTTCCAAATGCCTGGAGAAATGGATTGTTGGGGGGAAAAAAAGCACTAAAACATTTATACAAGATGTGTACTAAAACACAGGATGTTGTGGGATGAACCTCTCCTACGATGATCCAAAACCAGCATCCCAAGAGATAGCTGAGTGAGATGTTAAAGAAATGATGTACTAATCCACAATTGTTGATCGTGAAAATGACATCAGGATATGCTGTCATGAATATACAACATTTACTCACCATATCTGTGTTGCAGTGTCTCAGTATATAAGACGGCTTTCTTTATTTGATTATTTGTTGGATTTGGCTGTAAGTCTTGGGATCCCAGAACCACATCATCCAATACAGTCAGGAAACTGAACCCACACTTGTTCACAACTATTCTCAAACTGCTAATAGGATGACTTCAAAATCGACCAAAATATCAGCGAACCAAAAGTCAACAGGAAGCTACCGGATGTTGGCACAGAATACCAGGCAGTGTCACCCAAAAGTGAGTGAATTTATGAATGACACAAAATTATAGGCAGTAATTTTAATGTACTGACACATATTATTCAAAACACAACATCTCTTCTTACCTGGGCCCTGGTAAGCCTGAGGGTGACCCTGTGATACGGAGCCCCAGGGGTCAGCGGCAGCAGTCTTCCCAGTCTGGGTGCCCTCTGGATTGGATGCCCAATTGTTAGAGGAGCCCCCCGAAGGGTCTGCGTTCCACACCGACCAGGGATCATTACCATTACTAGCCTGGAAAGAAAGACAGGGAGAAAGTGAGAAAAGAAAAATGGAGTGAAATGTCAGATCAAAGATGGAGTTGGAGAAAGAGTGAGAGAGCAGTGTGGACGGAGTTTGGAGTCTGTGAAAAGAGAATCCGACAGCAGTCTGAAAAAAACAAACAAACATGCTTTTTCAAACACATGATGCAAATCTGACCGCAAACAGGATATCGTTTAAGTCAGATAGATAAGTTTGATAATGACTGCTCTGTGCTATAAAATAAAAGCCTCTGAACACATGCAATAACTACAAATGAACTCATAATATTGCACATTTGAACAAGTGCACATGCTTATAATAATACATACTCGCAAACAACCAATTTCCAGTGCACGCATACATTTTTTATAGTGCTTGCAGGCCGAAAAAGCCACTGCATCCAAAGCTTGCAAGGCATTCATAGACCACTATAAAAGCATGTGGGCCTAGACATGCAACAGAGTGCACATGTGCCTTTCCTAGGTTGCCAATTAGCTGACATTCTGAGCACAGAACTAGTGCAGGGTCAGTAAACACACCGCATGATAAACATACAGAAAAACACATAAACCAGAGTTTCACGGAAAATTGCTGCAGAGACATTAACAAATGAGCACAGCAGC
Source organism: Thunnus thynnus (assembly GCF_963924715.1). Taxonomy (NCBI): domain Eukaryota; kingdom Metazoa; phylum Chordata; class Actinopteri; order Scombriformes; family Scombridae; genus Thunnus; species Thunnus thynnus. The sequence goes on from NC_089534.1 coordinate 16,600,194, forward strand.
TCAATAAGGAGCAACCATCCGGCGGTGTTTTCTAGATGTAGCAGCACCTTTACTGTAAGACAACAGTCATGGTAGCATTTTTAAGGATTACTTACATTCATTAGATAATTATCTTAATCATAATCATCTTGAGTAAATGCATGTGATGAGGTCTAATGATTTGTCAGTGTGATCAGTCAAATATACGTGAGATACAAGGATCATTGACTCTGATCTTTAAAAGTCTTTAAAGTTTCACAGTGGAACTGATTTATACAATCGAGGTTAAAGGTGTGGGAGTTGATTGTTGACATGATGGTGTTTATGTGTGCCCGTGTACTGTCGTGCGAGGTGAATGGAGAGGGTGAGATCATGCTTTTTGCAGGCATTGGGAGTAGGAGGGGGAATTTGCCAAAAGCAGACCAATCAAGAGAGGAGGGGACTTGGGGTAATAAATGACTGGGGGTGGGGTGGAAGGGGGGGGGGGGGTCTCAGTTTCACAGCCCCAGCCCACCACCCCCAAGTGGCTGTTACCTCATCAGGGGACGAAAGGTAGGGGGAAACTGGGGTGTCAGGGGTGTCCGGCTGGGGACTCAAGCCCCCAGCATCCACCTTGAGGGGAAGAGAAGGTGACATCATCACAAAGCACCAGCAGTGAAGGTTTACACTCAGCAGGGGATGGGTTCAAATGATGCTGGAAATAAACGTGCTTGTGTGTGTGTGTGTGTGTGTGTTTGAGAGTGAGTGAGCATGAGGGTTAATGTCTGACACATTTCCTGCCTTGACTCAACCTCTTACTGTGCACAAATTTCTACTGATCCAGCAGTACGCTCATTTTTGTGGAACTTCCTGTCTGCAAACGACAAAAGATTTCAGAGAGCTCATTTCCTCCCAATTCTATTTTACTAGAGAAACCTGCGCTATTCATAAATGACACGACCACGGTGAAATATCTCTCACAGCAGCTGCTCTCACTTCCACATCTATCTCTGGGGTTCACACATGCTGCAAGAATGTCAGTAAAACTCTTCGCTCACTTCTGCTTTTTGTTGTTTCTTAAAAATCACACCATAAGACATACTTTTGAAAATGGGAGTGTGGGATTGTGGCAGGTAGCACTTTGCACGGCACTGTTGTTGTTGTTGTGTGTACGCTTACTTCCAGACCTCTGGTTTAGAGAAGTCAGGGCTTTATGTTCATTTCATACTCTGACAACAGGACAAGAAAAAACAGCAGTATTTGATATAATACCAGTATGAATTTAATGACTCCATGCCTTTAAAAGGTGAGTCCATTACCTGGTTTTGTGCAGGCGCTGATGCGGGAGCGTAGGCATCAAAGAAGGACAGGTCCGCAGATGCAACATTTCCTACACTTGGAGTAGGTGCTGTGGTGCTTGCTGCTCCTGGGAATGATGGCGTCGGCTTACCGAACTATAAATGGAGGGATGAGGAACAGAGGGAGACACAGAAAAAAAACCCCATTACAGGAACACATCCAGATATTCCAGTGTGATCTAATGACTTTTAAAGGTACATTCTTCTGTGGTAATGTGATCGTGTCTCCTTGGCATTCCCTGGCTTTGCAAACTGGGTTTTTCACTTTCTCAGTTTATCCAAAAATGTGACAGCGCTGGCTTGTGACCTCAAAGCATGAATGCATAAATTTGAATCCATTTTACCACTTGTCAATATGAAAACACCACACCCAACCTTGCTGGTTGTTTTTGTGGTTCAACATCCTTATTGTTTTTGCAGCTCCTCTTTTTTACCAACAGAGTGCACTAATACAGAAAGTGGTTGCTTGAGAAGCTGTGTCCTGATGTTTTTCATTATATAAAAAACAAAAGATGTTATATAAGCTGCAAGTGCAATTGGTCATCACAAAGTTTTTATGATTTGGATACAGAACCAAAACAGTCTGGGGGCAGCTGGAGAGGTAACTAAGGGTCAGACAAACACATATCCACATGACGCTGATGGCGGATTTAAGAAGACAAATAATAATAACAAACTCCTTCTTCTTCACACATACACTACATTGTTAGATGTCGCAATGAGTGTTGTTTAGGGTGAGGCTTAACTTTTAATCAGACTTCTCTGACTTTTATTCTAACCAAACTCCCTCTCTGACTCTTCCTGAGTGTCTTCAGAGTGAATCATATCCCCATGATAAAGTCTGAGTTACTGGATCAAAATGAACACACACACACAAAAACACTCTAATCAGCAAAACTCTGAAGGAGGCACATCCTGTTGAGATTTTAGTTCCAGGGAAGGGACAGCACCACAGTATTAAGTAGACGAAGAGGTTGAAATGTTAACTGTTTAAAACTCTGAGGGTACATATTGGGCATAGTGACCTCAAAGCATGATAGCAGATGGCTTTGTTGCTTGAATCACTGCAAGTAATTCCATTTGAAATACAGTAAGGGGTGTGAAACGTGCATTGTCAAATCATCACCACCTCTCTTACCTCTATGTAGTCTTCTGGCACCAATCCAACCTCCCCTCTGGAGTTCTGTGCTTCGATCCAGCCACCTCCAATATGCTGAAATAAAAAGGACAACATGTCAGTATAACTGAGTGAGGTTGAAGGAGGAACTCTGAGTGTTTACATGTTCTGCAATATCTGACAACTCTAAAAGCTCTGTTTACATAAAGTGTCAGTAATTAGAATTCTCCTCTTTTTTTTCCACAATATTTCTGAATGCAGCCTGAAATTTAAAAACAAGAAAACAGGCTGTGTAATAAGAGAGCAAAAAGGTCTTCCCTGCTGTATACATGTCTTTTTTTACTTAAAGTTTGTTGATTATCTATGGAAACCAACTACTAAAGATTAATTTCAGTTTCAGTCACACTTTGGATTGAATTATTAGATTTTGTTGCGATGACACAATTCTATGAGTAATGTTTTCTTTGGTCATATTGCTTTGCTGCAACAGCAATACTCCCCATGTATGAAGTGTCTGACATGCACATGCACTCTTGCAGAAACGCTGTTTGGTGTGTATACGTAACCATGAAATCAGGTGTCAACAAAACCTAGCTGTGTTAACCACGTTTCTCTTAATGCCTCATGCCAATTAAGGACAACAGGTTTCCCACGTACATGTTGTTTAAGAATAGAGCAGAAAGCTGACAAAAACCAGGTTACCTTAAGTATCTGTAAACACACTGGATGACCCCAGGACAAATTCCTGCACAGTCAGTTTATTTAGTAGGAAAAAAGATTTTGTTCTGATACAGTAAGTCCCGACTGGCTTGAGACAGACTTTGATTCGAAAACTATGTAGGTCAGCACATAGTTAGTGACCTTTGAACTGTTGGCGACTGGCTGTGATGAGATCATGTTTGCTCCCTCTGTTTTTTTCCCTTCCTTCATCTGTATATGTTTGTGACACTTGGTTTACAGACAGACTGAGATTATGTGAGTAGAGCCTTTATAGGACTGCAGGTTTAAAAGAGACACATGAAGAGTACATTTAAATGAGAGGCTATAATAGGTGAAGCTGTAGTTAAAATTATAGTTAACCATCTTTAAAACTTGAGGCAGCTCAAAGTAACCTAACTTAACTATTAAAAAAAATTATGAAACTGTGAAAGTTCCCAGATGACATCCACCAAATTACACATTTTTCAGGATGAACACAAACAGACATCTACAACAAAATCAGACATAACAATGCCATCCAAACAAACTGAATAAATAGCCAGCATACATCAAAAGAAATCAAATAAAAGTCAAACTTGAAAAACAGCTATTAGAGGAGCATTATTATGTCTGTACCTGATTGGTGATTATGATTGTCTCGCCTTCTTTCACCGTCAACTCGTTGTTTCCAGGCTCAGCAGTGAAGTCATATAAAACCTGTGCCTGTACACAATCATGGAGAAAAAAAACACACACACAATGACACACAATGATGGACACATGCAACCCTATCAACACCACCTTCAGTAGTCTTGACACTCGTGGGGTGAAATAAGGGAAGGGTGAAACAGGCCAAACTAGTTATTCTGGACTTGTTATGCTGACTCTTAACTAGGCACAAGTATCAACAAAAAACAAGGCCAGAACCAAGATGTTAGCTGGTTCAGTTTCATACAAGAGCCTGCAGTTCTTCTCACACTGACCCACATCTACTAATCTGTCCCTCTCACTGGGGTCCCAGAGGAGCACACACACACATGCTGTACATGCAACAGTGAGAGATAATAAACTGAAAACTGTTCTAAATATGACTGCACCTGTCACAGTTCACTTCACGTCTGATTTTAGGCCTAGCAACGTATTTATTTGCATGAATTTGACTATTTATATTTACTTAGATTGGCAGTTCTTATCCAAGCTAAAAAAGGTCAGCGTGTCACCCATTATCAGGACAGTGTCAAATTCACAGTGCTCGACTAGCTTACTTGTTCATTAACCAGTGAGATGGAATGCGAGGCTATTTGCTCTTCTCCTGAACAGAGGTCTATTTTAGTGTTCCACCTCCCAGGAGTCAAGGAAGCTAGATGATGTTTTTAAAACAGGAACTACATAAGACCTCAACTCAGATATGATTTGAGTCTAATGAAAGCACTTTGTTCCGCTTTACAATCTGATTGATCGGGTGATAAAAAGAAGTTGTGACATGCTGTCTCCACAGATGCACAGATATTATTGAAAATTAAAGCCCTGTTCCACTGTTATTGTTGATTTACTTGTTTGGCCTTTATTGTGCAGAATGATGCACGTGCAGCGTTTGACACTAGAAAGTTACATTTGTGACATTCATCTGCTGAAGGCAGACAGTTTCTCTGTGTTCACCTTAAATCTGAGTCCCGCTTGTCTCCAGCAGTTGAACTTTTGAAATGAACAATATGGCCATATTCAAATATTCTGGATTTTTCAATGAGAAAAGGAGTAGATTGAACTTTTTTGTGGCAAAACCTTAACGGACACAACTTATGATTCCAATAAAGGTGATTTGTACATCTTTAAACATGTTTAAACATTGCTGTTTAACTTTAATCTGGAAACACAAATACACTATCATAATCAAAATAAGCCTCAGGCCCACCCAACTATTTCCAGTCATTACAACAGAAATACACATAGGCTGACAATACTAACAGTACTTTATTATTGTATTAATACTAAAACTAGCTGCAATACTGATCACCATACAATGAAGTCTATGAAAAAGATTTAAAGTAATTATTTTCACTCATATTCATACTGTACTGACTGAACAAAGCAATACACACACTAAAGACTACGTTTCCCAGCATTCCGCGGAGGCACAAGTGATCCGCACTGCGAAGGTAGTAAAATGTCACAAGACACTTTCTTAATGAGACACATTTTCCATGTACAGTAAACATATTCGTTTCACTTTTACAGCATACACAAGCGTTGTACGCGTCCTTTACACGCTTCCATATCGGACTATTAAAATGTTTTGACCCCCAAATAATGTGAAACTTACTGAGTCCAGAACTCACTGTAAACCTAAAGGGAGAAACTACAACTCGTCTCTCCAAGTCCATGGTCCGCAAGTTTCGCAGAAAAAAAGGACTGAGAGGGAAAACTGGAGAAGACATTACACTTGGGTTGACGTTAATGCACCGTAGAAAAGTTGTCAGACCTACCTTTACTGCCATTGTCGAAGCATTGATCAATCATTACAAACACAGGCCCTGCGGTTTTCAGGATTTCCAATCCTCAGCTGGACATTTCCTCCCGCTGCTTTCCGACTAAAAGCGAAGAAAACACGGTAATTCCTCCCGGTAGAGAGCCGCCGCACCACAGACTTTAACACATTACTAAAGACAGTTTGCCCTTTAAGAAATTCAAAAACCTGAATAACAGAGACGACAGAAACAGAGCGACTCAGTGCGACTGCAAGTTTGAACCGCGTAGAGCTGCTGACAGCACAGAGGGAGTGACCTGCACCACCGACAGAGACCGGAAAGCTAGTCTGGATCCGATACGGCCCTCCAATACATGACTGCTCATATGAAATAAGATAAAATACTACAGTTAGAAATCACCTAACTTACAGAAAAATACATGGAACAAGTAAAAAAACGTGGAAATGCGTAAAACCGAAATAATTATGACTAATAAAAACTCACTGAAACAACAACAATAACAGGTTAATAGTATACATATAATAAAATATATATAAATTCATAAACCACCGAAATACTTTTTGAAGCTATGAAACATACTTTGCAGAAATGAAAGGAAAAGACAAGTGAGCTAAATTGCCTAGTTGGCTAAACATGGTTAGTAAAACAATATTTTTTCTTTTTGAAAAAATTCTAGATCTTTCTAATTTGTTTGCTAATTTGTTTTGAACCTATTAGTTAAAAGGCTATTTAAAAAAGAAATATATACAGATAGATATATAGGCCTATATATTCTCAGAGGTTCAGACTACATTAGCCGTAGCTGATTTTTAATTTGAGTTTTTTCTAATTTGAGTCGAAACAGTGGTCAAAGTTTGGCTGTTTTATTCTAATCTCAAAGTAACTGCTGTGGTGTGTTCACTGTCAACGTTGTTGACAACTCACAGCTGGCTCAACGGCTCTAAGGGAGTGACCCTGAACTCATTTCTTATACTGAAGTTGGCCTCTGCTGGACTACATGTGCTATTACATGACATTACAAGCTATGGGTCTATCCTTCAAGATCTAGTGGTCAGGATCGCATTCTTACTGGTCTTTCCAATCATCAAATCTAAACAAAAAGACAATTTAAAAAAAAAAAAAAAACAGCCATAATAAAAGTGTTGTCTGTTTATTCTGTCCAACTCACACCTTTCCTATTTCTCTCTGCTGTATACTACAAAACTAGAAAGCAAAGTTTTCAGAAGAGAAATTAACTGTGCACCCTTTTTGCTGAAAATTGCAGGTGTTAAATACTGTTAGACAGATTAAAATGTTAATTTCTTGCATCTGAGATGTTGAATGAGTTGAATGAATGTTAAAATTAAGCAATTAAAGCAGTCAAAGTGTCAGTAGAGGTAGATGCACTGAAAGGGTTTGAAGTGTCTTTTGAAGTGTAATAGCTGAAAGCAGTTGAAATTTTACAAGCCAACTTTAAGTCCTGCAGGCAGTCGAATTGTCAGTGTGTATGTAAGCACTGAAAGTAGATGAACTGTCATTTAAAAAAGTGAGGGATGACAGCAGTTGAGATGTCAGTTGAACTGTAAAGTTGATGCTGAGGTTGAGGCACCAGAGATAGTTTCAAAGAGTCTGATAAGTATGAGAAGTATGAATGGAGACAACAGTTTAGATGTCAGTATTTGAGCTGTTGGTTTAAAGTAAAAGTTAGTTGAAGTATCAATTGAGGTGTAGAAAATGGATGTAAATGGATGTAATTAAACATTTCTGTAAGTTGAAGCCTCTTTATGCACAGTAAATAATAATAAAAAGATTAAATTCAAGAATATGAGTGATTGGAGTGCTGAAGGCAAGCACAATTAACAGAAAACCTATCAAAGGTGAAATCATGAGAATAATCTTAGTCTTGACAGGGAATACTAAAAACAAACATGACATGTAAAGTAAGCTCCTCCACTAAAATTGACAGAAATTCAACTGTGTGAGGATCTGAATACAACAATCACACTATTCACATTCCTATAAAATGAAAGATTTTGGCTGGAATCAAGTGTTTGATATATGAGGAGGTGACAAGGGGAGAGATTTTGGCCAGAGTGAATATATTGACTACTTTGACTCTGGCCAAAATGAAAGGTACAGTGCACCTTTCATTCCTGCTCCCTCCTCGTCACCTCCTCATATATCAAACACCTGAGTCCAGCAGTGGTCTCATTTGTCTGTCAATGGAAAACAGAACCTGTTGAACAGGTTGATATCAATGAGGAGGGAGCTGACAGGGGATACAGTTCACTGGACGTAGGTGAAGTGTGCAGCCCTCCTGATCACAGCTTGTTACAGAAAGAGAGTATTTATAGTATGACAAGGCTTTTTGCAGCACTGAGTAGGAAGCTGAAGATTTTGACACCTCTGTCATCAAAGACAACGATTTTTGAGGAAATTCTTGAATTTGAAATTAACATTAAATTCATCACAAAAAACAGAGTGTGACTGAGTGTGATAGCGAAACTGATATGCAGTATTTGTCAGTGGTGGAAGAAGAAAAGTACCTATGCAGCAATATAAAAATACTTCATTACAAGTAAAAGTGCTGCATGAAATATCCTACATAAGTACTTAAGTATTGGCAGTAAATTTTACTTAAAGTATTGCAGTAAAAGTAGTGGTTTGGTCCCTCTGACTTACATATTTATTATATATGACATCATTAGATTATTAATACTGAAGCATCAGTGTTAGAGCAGCATGTTACTGTTGTAGCTGCTGGAGGCGGAGCTAGTTTCAACTACTTTATAGACAGTTAGCCAGTTTAGTCCAGTGGTTCCCAACCTAGGGGTCAGGCCCCTCCAAAGGCTCACCGGATAAATCTGAGGGGTTGTGAGACAATTAATTGGAGAGGGAAGAAGAAAAAACAAAGTTCTGATAAACAAATCTGTTTTCAGTTTTATGATTTTTCTCTAATCTTTGATTTTTGTTGAAATATTGGATCATTTGAACATTTATTAAAATTAAACCATGTGAGAAGTTTAGAGGGAAAAATCACTATTTGGTGGAACTGTTAACAACTCATAGACATCTGAAATGTGACCCCGACTACACACTGCTTTTTGTAAGACATCAAAAGACAAAAAGGTTGGAAACCACTGGTTTCATCTTTAACAATGTGTCATATTATCCACTGTGTAAAATCTAAAAATGGAAATACTTGAGTAAAGAGCCTAAAAATTGTAGTTGTAGTAAATGTACATAGTTTCCACCACAGGTATTTGTTCCTCTTCTAGGACAAATGGTAAATGACTGAGCATTTCTTGCCTGTATCAGTTGAGTTCATCTAGCAGTGCAGGTGTGTCGGAGGGTGGGAGGGTGTTTGGCAACTCTGCAGACAGTCGGCTCAGTTAGAGGAACTCCAACTTCACAGAGACATCATGCTCTCTCTGCTTCCGTTCCTCTACCTGTCTCTGGTCTGGACAAATGAAGTAGGGGCATCAGATCCTGGTCTGCCCTTCATGGAGTACCTGGACAATGACCATCTGGTCTGCCTGAAGTGGGGCTTTGATAAACTGCAAGGAAACATTACATTCAAACTGGTGGTCAACACAACTGGCTGGGTGGGCTTTGGCTTGAGTCCAAATGGAGGCATGAAGGGGTCAGATATCGTCATGGGGGGACTTGGACCCAGTGGACCCTACTTCACAGTAAGCCATTACCAGATGTTAAGTGTAGGAATTTGTTTTATGTGTTCTTCCATGCTTGATTCTTTCCCCAATGTTATGGACACATTTTAAAGTCAAATTTTTCTGTGTTAAACAGCAAACATAACGAATGTTTAGCCAGTACTGGGCTCTCTACTCTCTCAAAGTGTTGTCTTTTGTCCATTAGGATCGTTATGCCACAGGGGACTCCATGCCTGTAGTGGACAAGGAGCAGAGCTACACTCTCCTGTCTCTAACTGAGAGTGACGGACAAACCATCATGACCTTTTGGAGGTCCATTCAGTCATGTGATGACCAAGACTTCCACATCACTGTAAGACATCCAGTTATTCTTTCTCCCTACCTCCCTTCCTATTATATTTGTGTAGAATGAGACGCAAGGTTGACAAGCATGCAAAGCACGTACCACACAAACACCATTTTAAGTAAAAAAAATATTGTTAAAGAGCAGTATGAGTTATAGTTACTCCAAAAATGATTTATTTGGTTTAAGAGCTTCCTCAGGTCAAATTTCATTGCAAAATTATTACTCCAAATAACTGTTGCTTGATGTGAAAGAGTGGAAATCTCCATCCTCCTCCATGGAGCTTTAACCTGCATCACAAGTTTACTCTCTTTGTGTACCTTTCTTCACTGTTGGGACTCATTATTTGTAATACTATAGTCTTTTGTATTGTTGATCTAATTCTCCTACATCTTAAATTTCATGTTTGTGTCCATGTATACTCTGTTGTGGGAATGCTTTGGTTACACTCACCTCAAGGTTCCTTTACAGTGTTTTCAAATATGGAGACAATGGAGATTTTGCTTTTCATTGAACACGTGAAATGCTATACAGTTTTAGGTTATAAAACCTGGATGTACATGTTAATGTTTGTGGTTACACACAGTGAACTGCAATGTCAGAGCATTAAACTGTCACTGTCTATTGTCTTGAATATAAAAAAGTTTCATAAGGTAAATAAAAACTTAATTTCTCCATTTTTGGGACAGAGAAACATGCTATCCCCCTTAGTGAATGCATTCTCTTTCATGTTGTCGCTTTTGTATTGTATGATATCTGCTGACTACGATTGCCATCTTTTTTACAGGCTAAACCCATTAAGCTGATATATGCCTATGGAACAACAGATGAGATTGCTTACCACAGGGCCCGCAGAGGAACCAAGGAGGTCAACCTGCTGAATTACAAGTCCAAGACAACCTTACCCAGCCTCAAGTACATCACTGCCACAGTGGAAAATGTAAGATTTTTCCTTTATTGACACATGACTACTTAATTCCCTCATTGTCCAACAGAAGAGGTGGAAAACAGTACAATTTACAATCAGTTTGAATGAACGTGTAGAAATATTACAAAACTATTCTGATACAAGTAGTCGTCCAAACAAAGACATAAACATGTGTTTCATTCACATTTATATTTATTTTTTGCAGGTCACTATCCCTCCCTTTCATACCTATTACCACTGCAAGGTCATGAAGTTTCCATACTTAAACAAAAAACATCATATATATCAGGTAATGTGATTCCATACATGAGATTTTTGACCTCACTCAAATGTTTTTGGTTGATTTGAGATTTCAAATGCCAGTCTGGACAGAATAATAGTTACAGTTAAGAAAAAAAAACAACTTTAATATGTTATCAGTAAGTGACACGCAAGGTATAGCAGACATAACCTAATATAAAACTAGTCCATTAAGTGAAAAGGTAAATATAGAAATGAACTGGAAGCACCATGATTTTCCATATTCAATCTCCCTTTCTACCTTTATTCATCATTCTTTAAACCTTCTGAACCAAACTGTACTTTTACCTCAGATTGAACCAGTGATTGACAACCCTGACATTGTTCATCACATGCTGCTCTACAGCTGCCCCTACTATGTGACACAACCCTCTGACAACCCATGTTTCATGGGCGACTTAGGGGACTACTGCTACGGGGTGGTGGCTGCCTGGGGAGTGGGAGGAGGAGTAAGTGAGAATGAAGCATCCGTTCTCTAGTTCTGGTCCATCTCTGAATACTTAGATTAATTTTGTTATGTGTCTGCAATGTATATCCATGTCAGTCATGTCATTGTTGTGTTTGTGTGAATAAATCTCCAATTTATCCCTGAAACCTCAGGCATTTGAGTTCCCAGAACATGCTGGTATTCCTACTGGAGGTGAGGGCAGTGATAAGTTCTATAGGCTGGAAATCCATTACAATAACCCAACCGAGGAAACAGGTACATACTCCTTTTTCTACTGTCTAATATATAACTTTAACTTTAACTCTGTTTCTTGAATTGTGATATTACAATATATGTCAAATTTTGGTTACAGATGAGACATTTATTCATTCTGTGAAGGATTTAAGGTATTTTTTTGCTCTGTGCACTAAATGCCACCGACACAGTTCATGTATTCAAGCAATTTAATATTGCATTTTCATAAAGTTAGGGGACAGAGGCAGAGATTTTTAGTCACTAGTATAGGTCAAGTGTAAGTAGGTCAAGCCAATAGTGTCTTCTTCATTAAAAACAAAACAAAACAAAAAAACTTGTGCTCTGGCTGCTGTCTACATAATTACAGAATATGCATTGTGTACACTAACACATACTATATTACATACAGTATAGTGCTGGTGTGTCTTAATTTCTTTATTCTGATGAATCTTTATTACATGACTATGGTACAACATACAAAACTCTTTCTCGTTTCTCTCCGTACAGGCAGGACAGACAGCTCAGGATTGAGACTACATTATACAGACCAACTCCGGCAGCATGATGTGGGCATCCTTACCACAGGGTTGGAGCCATTTGGAGATATTAAGTACAACATCCCTCCCGGAGCCACTAAATTCCACAGCTATGGTGTGTGTAATACCACTCTCTTCTCTCAGGTATGTAGTGGCTCAATGTGGATTTCAAAAGGCAGGGGTGGTTTTTAAGAGACAAGATAGAAGGAAGATTGTTTCGTTGTTTACAACTATGTTCCTGATAGTTACTGCTTTCCAACCCTAGCTCATGAATCCTGTGCCTGACCTCCAAGTGTTTGCTGTGTTGTTGCACACTCACTTGGCTGGGAGGAAGGTCAGACTTGGCCATTTCAGGTAAGAAGTCAGTCAATATCTAAACTGAAAAATTAAATACCAGAATGACATATACGTTTGAAATAAAACTTAGAAACAGCCTCTTTATGTAAAAACTCAGTAACAAATTGTTGGTAATTACTTCTTGGTCTATGTAGAAATGGAAAGCAGATAGATTTCTTAGCCTTGGACGAGAACTACAACTTTGAGATACAAGAGACTATCAGTTTGGGGAACATCAAGACCATCAAGCCGGTGAGCCTCCATAAACCTATTTTACAACAAGCATTTTGACTTGATATTGTAAAGAATGCACAGATGCAACAAATTACATTAATGATGGTTCTGTTGTATGAACAATCTATAAGAACTTCCTTAGTTGGCTTTGGAGTGGTATGTGCACAAGTGCTTGACTTAGGTACTTTTCAAGGAGGAGTAGAGGAATAAAAATACCAGATCACCTATCCTGGTATAACATGCTGCTACACTGAGGTGCGATATCCACACCTTGCCAGTGCAAGGGCTATTGCATTTGTGCCCATATATTGATATGTTAAAAGGTATTTTTTAGTAAGTTATTAGTTGTTTAAACCATTGAAAACTATACAGTATTAACAGTGTTTACACATTACTTGTCTTACACTACAGGGGGATGATATTGTCGTTGAGTGCACCTACAATACTACAGGTCGTGCAGGATACACAAAGGTGGGTAGAGTAAATACTGTATGACCTAATGTGACACACTGTGTGCTTTAAATGAAGTCAGTGCTGTCCAAATAAAATCACAGAACCAACACGAAGACTTTTGTGTTCACTTTGAGGTTACAAATTAGCAGATTATGATGATTTTATGATGAAATATGTACAAGTCAAATTTTGGTTATTGAAATGACATTTAAAACTTTTATATCTCCAAAGCTGGGAATCGCACACATTAACCTGCATCTGCATCATTTAGTGCAATTGGATTAAATAATGCTGTAATGAATATTGAATACAAAATAATACAGCATAATTTGAAGACTAATTAAGAGAATTAAATTAATATACAACACACATAATACTACAATATTAAAGCACATGCCTCTCATAAACCTCTGCTGTCTTACACTTTGTGTTGAATTCATTCCCACATATAAAAAGAACAAACAAAATCAATCTCAAGTCTGTAATGACTGCCCCGTTTAATTCTTTCTTCCTTCAGATTGGGTTAGCAACTACCGATGAGATGTGCCTGGCCTTCCTGCTCTTCTACCCTGCCATCAGTGTCACTGGATGTACTAGCCACCCAGATGTGACAAATCTGTCAATGGACAACAGTTACCAGTAAGACCTGATGCAGTCCTTCACACTTTCACTGTGTGACTCTGGCTCCAGTGCTGACTTACAATCACTTTGCAGATTACATTCATGATATGTTTCTCGATATACTCTTTTTTAAGAATTGCTGAGTATGAGAGTTTGCTGAAGACCCTGCCACAAATTCAGGGGGTCTTTGATGATAACGTGAGTATCAGTCAGAATTGTATTATTGTGTCTTTTCTTTGTTAAACCCACTCTAATAAAGAAAGAAATGTTTTTCATCATGTTTAATACAACTAAACAGTTTCTCTTAATATTTTATCACTCATAAGTGGTCAAATATTTGTAAACTGGCTCCAACTTGAATTGATTCATTAGTAATAGTTAATAATTACAAATCCATCACCATTACTGGTATTTTTAGATTAACAAATTTGACTATTTTTTACACATATGACTCAGATCTTTTTGTGGCTTTAAAATGTTCAATTTGTCTAATGCTGATGATTGTTTATAAGTTTTTTTTTCTCATTCTCTTTCTTTCATTCTGTTCCCTCTAACTTTATTTGAAGCATTTTGTTGATTATTTATATATCTTATGCTTTCAATAACACATCAAATTTATTTGTATAAGTAGTCTTTCAGCTGAAGACTTTTGCTGCTTTGAATGTGTCCACTACATTTAATTCTTTGTCCCATATAGAGCATAGAAAGTTAAAGTCTTTATTATCTTCCTATATGTGGTATTTAAGTCACTGACAACAAAGCATTTGTAGGTGCAGTATCATAAAAGAGATATTTTAATTTTTTTTTCAACTTCTCTTTTTCACAGATCACATTCTCAAGTTACCCAAATGGCACTGTCAGGGAGATGATGAAAACACCGACTGTCACTTGTCAGAATACCAACGTGTCAAGCGGAGGCACTTTCTGGATTTTGAACCCAGCAGCAGGAATCATATTTTTACTTGTCTGGATTGCACTAATGTGAAGTGACTGAAGAAGCAACAGATCCAATCCATCGTAATCTTTTAAATCTTTTAAACAACCCTATTTCTATTAAGAATAATCATGTTTACAAGACAGCGTGTGGATCGTTTCCTATGTTTTGTCTGTCTGCTCTGTTTATATCTTCTTCAGCATTTTTTTAATTAATTATCATTGATTTGATTTGACTGATTTTCTTTGCTGTCTTAATGTAAGCACAAAATTCTTTGCCATGTACACCTCGAGACAATTCATACTAAAAAGTAGTTTAATTTCACTATGTACGACGATGATAATTATAAAGGAATTCATAATTACATATTACTCATTAAGGCTATGATTAACGCTTTGACCAAATGTATGTATTAGAAAGATTATATAGCACTAATACATTTGCATTTATTGCTGTGTGTGTACTTGCACTGTAATTGTGTTCACTAGCCTATATGCACTGTATGCACTGTATGCACTGTCACACATCCACATGTTTTTATGTGTAAATTAGTTATATAATAGAGACTATTAATCACTCTTTCAATAAAGGAAATCTCCCAAACAATATATAAAACTTTATTGCCGTGTAACAGTCTAGAAAAATGTGCATTATGCACTTCTACCTGTAGTTTCATAGGCTTTCCTCGGGGTGGAGCTCTCACTTAATTTGCCTGCTTGTCATTTGGCTGTCAGGGAATGAATGTGTACAGCTAGCCGGCTGGTAGCTTTGGCAATGTTGTTATTATCAGAATGATATCGCAGCGGGACAGCGGAGAACTTGCTCGGTTTTATACTGTCACAGACCCCAAGAAGCACCAGAAAGGCTATACTGTGTACAAAGTCACCGCAAGGGTAAGGAGAGAGAGAGAGAGGATGGGGACTCTTGACAGCTAGGCTAAATGCTAGCTGTTGTTAGCCGTCTAGCTTGAGCTAAGCTAACAGTGGTAACCTCTTAGTGATTAGCTGACAGTGGTAACAGCTTTTATGAACACCACAGATGTAACTCACAGACACATTCAGATTTGCTTATGTTTTAAAATATGGGTTTCTACTCCTTGTGGGTTGTCTATAGCTGCTAACGTTACATTAGCAACATTAGCCAGAATGACTGAATCCGACCTAAACGGTGTTAACTGCTTGATAGCTAACTAGTTTACGGTAGACGAGCATTAAAGCAGGGGGATTTTTGTTCAAAACACATAACAGTAATAAGATAGCTGGTTCATATTGTCATTATTTTTAAAGGCAAGGTTAAATGCATTGAAATAAGTGATTGTCGTTGTGTGGTATCCTTAATAGAAAGTCAGTCCCACTGTTAAAGCTGGGCAGGAGAGATGTGAAAGTCTCAGCATTATTAACCTAACCTAACCCATGGCTGCTCTATATCCGTCCCCTAGTTTTGGGTGCTGCTGTATAAATTATTTTAAGATCCTAGGGAAAAAAAATTCAACTCCAGTTTTGGGCATCCGGGCTGTAATTTGTAAGCACAGCCCACCCATGCCCGTGCACAGCCTGCAGCAACTCACAGGTCATGTGCTGGTAATTGGAGAAGTTGTTTCCTGATGATACAATGGAGAGACATGTCCCTTAATTTATCTGCACTTGCATCATTGGCTTCGGCTGTGTGTGCTATGATTTTACTGATATATGGCTGAGTTTCTTTGTCTCTGCTTGCCTGCCACTCTGCTTGTTATGAATGCTGGTGATGTCTCCCTCTTACACTCAAGACTACCATCACTGGCTTTATAATGCACTCCATTGTCACACTCAGAGCTGTGTCCCTGCTCATGCTTTCAGCAGCCCCACAAGAAAGTCTTTGCAGCAAAACCAGCAGCACTCACAGCTTGGTACTGTACTTTTAGCTAGGAGCCACCGAAATGGAAGTTTGTAAAGTTCTCTTCTCCCCCTTTCACACAGATAATCTCCAGGAAGAACCCAGAGGATGTCCAAGAGGTAAGACACAAAGCCATTATTTTTATATGTGAGACTTTCAAAGACCAGTATAATGTCACGTTTCACTGTTTGCAGTTTTATTTATTTATTATATAATTTATAAGAATATATATAGTTAATATCATTTAGTATTTATTCAAGTAATTTCATCATATATTAGTTGAACTTGAGTTAGGTGCTTAGTAGTAACATGTTAGACATGTGTGGCTCAGTTCCTCGCAGATTAGAATTTATAATGCAAAGTTTAATTTAAGCGAAGATTTCAGCCTACATCAGGAGAATTATTGCAATGCTCATTTGCATGTATCTATAATTAAATGCAGTGTTTCTATTCAATGGTAGTGCACTTCCAAGCTCACTGTCTATACATCTATACACTCCAGATGCTTTAAAGTATTCCCCTTCCTTATGGTGTGACTAAAAAGACACATATATGGTACATACTATCTTTATTTAACACACACACAGAGGAATGCAGTCTAGCTTGGAACCAGCGCTAATGCAGCAGGCATGATGTCAATTACTGCATGTGAGTCTGAGAAAGACAAGAGAGGGACATACCTCCACTGCTGAACAGGGCTCCTGTTTGCGAGTGGTGCTCAGTCCAGTTTGCCTCACACCAGCCGCCCAGCCAAAACTTAAGCACACCGGACTTGAACTTCAACTTTAGGCATTTAACCTTTGCTTTACCCTACAGCGTTAAGACCTTTTTCTTTTACCAGGTTTGTGTGAGAATGTTGTGATTTTATATTTTAAGTTTTAGCTGATTCATGTTATTCTTACAACATAGAGTGGTTTAAATGATGTTTTTAAATGTTTTCAGTCTTGTTTAACATGATATAAAGATTGTCTTGTATATCTCTCCTATCCCTCTTTTTGTAGATAACAGTGTGGAAAAGATACAGTGATTTCCGGAAACTTCATCAAAACCTCTGGCAGCTGCACAGGAATGTATGTAGCCAGTCGGAGCTGTTTCCTCCCTTTGCCAAGGCCAAAGTCTTCGGTAAGAAATTTAATTTTATCAAGTCATATGTAAGAGCACATTGCAGTACAACAGGAAGATAATTTTAATCTGTGTCTTGTGTGCTGCACTTGTATACAGCTGATTTTATTGTATAATATTAAGTAATATTGGGATTTTGGTTTTGGATCTTGGAAACTACAGATTTGTTCACCTGCATTTTTCTATGTGTACTTTCACAACATGACACAGATGTGCTCTGTTTGGTGGCATTTAATGATTTTGGTGACTTTTCTCAAACATTTCCACTGGTTTATGTAAATGTTTGAAGACCAAAAGACTTTTTTTTAATATGTATGACTTGGATGTAAGCATGCAGAGCTTTCCTCTCTTATTAGATCTTTTAAAATCCTCTCAGTATGGTGATTTCCTCCAAAGTGGTGAAAGTGAAACTGTAATAGTTACAGACTTTGCTATAGGACAATAAATCCCAGAGAAGAATAGGGAAGTAGTGATTACTCTGCCCCCTTGAGGCAGCTTAGTGTTAGTGCTCAGCCAGCATGCACTACTCTATTTGATATGATCATTTGTTTAAGGGCTATATTACTGCATGTGTGCTCATGTGTATCTTTGTATCCATGTATGCATGTGTAGGTCGTTTTGATGACTCAGTGATTGAGGAAAGGCGACAGTGCTCTGAGGATCTGCTACAGTTCTCTGCTAACATCCCTGCTCTCTACAGTAGTCAGCACATCCAAGATTTCTTCAAGGTAGCCGAACACACAAACGCATAAACACAAACATAAACTGTAGACAGACTATGACTGGAAAGTTTTTTTAAATTGTTTCCCAGGGAGGCGAGGTCCACGACGGCTCAGAGCTCATTGGACCTGCCGAGCCCTTTTCTGACTTCCTGGCAGACAGTTTGTCTGACTGCAGCTCTGATGGTAGAGTTACATACAATAACTCCTCCTCAAAACCAATATTCCTCTTAATTTACTATCACTTTTAATTCAGACGTGCTCAGATATGTGTGGACATGTTTTTCAGTTCAAAGAGACATCAGCGGTGCAGAGGATTTGACCATCACATCAGAGTATGGAGGTAGAGGAGTTTGAATCAATTAGATTTCCCAAATTTTTGCTCATATATAGAGCTGCTATGACGTGTGCATGTAAGTATCTGTCTATTAACTCTGACATCCTCTACCTTCCCAGGCCCGTCCAGTGACAGCGACCTGACCTCCCTGGCTGTGGACACAGACTCTTTGGCTGAGCTGGATGATGGCATGGCCTCAGGCCGCACCTCCCCAAACCAGCCACAGGGGGGAGCCACCAACATTAGCAGCAGCTGCAGCCCTCGCTTGCCCTCCCTGCACGACCGCCGCACCCCGTCTCCCGCCCCAGCTCCTGCCTCCTCAGCCCCTAACCCAGAGGTCAGCTGGCCTGGCCGAACACCACTCTTCTCTGGCAGTCTGAGGAAAGCCAAGGAAGTGAAGTCAGATTACTTAGACAAAGCCAGCGAGCTGATCTGTTTGGCTGTAGAGAAGGAGAAGGTGCAGGACTACCAGGCAGCTTTTTCTTGCTACCGCAGTGGAGTGGACCTGCTACTGCAAGGAGTGCAAGGTCAGTTTGGTCAAGTGGTGTTCATTAGGGTGTTCACAAGGGTGTCATTTAAGACAAAGAATAAAAAATAAAAACATTTTTTTTTTTTTTTTTTTTTAGCTGACCCATGTTTTGTAAAGCCTTTACTCTGGTTATCCAAAGTTCAAAGAAAGAAGGGACAGATATTCACGTGCAGATGTATTATTGTTAAAAGCAATACAGGAGGTTTTTTTATCCATATCTTCATATGGAATTTTAATTACTTTACCATAAATGTGCAGCAGTGCCACAACTTTTGTGTAAGAAGATGACAGTTTCTGTCACTGGAGACCAGAGGTTGATGAAAAGTCTCTAGAGCAGCACTTAAATTTATGGGCAGCAGCTATTTTACTGAGTAAACTAATAAAGTGGAACCTCCCTGCCTGGTGAACACCCACTTCTTTCAAACTTCATGTCTCCATTTTATTATGTAGGGTTTCTATTAAAAAGTTAAGTAGTCTCCAAGCCCAGATTCAAACATGATGAAGCTCCCCCCAGAGCCAATGATGACATCATACAACTGTTTTCACAGAGTAATACTCTCCATAACTAGGAAACACTAGGAAACTAGGAAATCTTCCAACCTTGACCTCGAAAAGTGTGGAGAGGAAAACCTAAAAGACACCACTTTTTGGGGGGGTTTCATGAGCTTGTTACAAAAATAACCTACCATTTTGTCAGTTAATATAAATCTAGTACAGAAATGTTCAACCCAGCCCTATAAAAACTGCTTCATAAACAAAAACTGTTGATCTCACTCACCCCTTTTTCAGGTGAGCCCAGTCCCACGCGGCGAGAGGCAGTGAAGAAGAAGACTGCAGAGTATCTGATGCGTGCAGAGCAGATATCCAGTCAGTATCTGAGAAGCAACATGGGTCAAGGGTCAACGCAGACAGTGGTGAGTGGGAGGGAAATATCACTGACCCGTGTGCATCTGTGAGATTATGCCAATGTGTTTTATATGCATGCATTCACTAGTGTCCTTACGCCTCTTGAAGCAGTGTATCAGAGAGTGGTTGGGTTTATGACAGGGGGCAACATCA
This sequence comes from Thunnus thynnus, assembly GCF_963924715.1. NCBI lineage: Eukaryota > Metazoa > Chordata > Actinopteri > Scombriformes > Scombridae > Thunnus > Thunnus thynnus. The sequence continues at coordinate 16,620,470 of NC_089534.1, forward strand.
GTGTCCCCTGTATCAGGAGACAATATCAGGAGATTGCTTGACCTTACTGAAGATACAGAGGATATCTTTGCCTTTTGTTCCTGTGCACAACTTTGTTATCTAACCTACCATCTTACATTTGTTGTCTCTAATAGTTTGGATTAAATCTACTTCTTGCTCTTAACAAACTTGCTCTCAAGAATGCTGTACTTGAAATAAATCAGTCTTTGCAAGAGAGGGTCAAGGTACCTAATCAATATGACATAACTGCATACCATAAAGTTTTTTTTTTGTTATTGTTGTTTTTTCTCAAGGCGATGGGGGCACAGTGCTGCCCTTCCACTAGCAGAGGAGGCCAGCAGAATCCATCTGAGGAGCTGAGAACTTACAGAGTGTTGGGGGTCATAGATAAGGTCAGTTTGATATTGACAAGTCTTTGAACTTTCAGCCAAACTTTGTGATTTGACTTGTTCCAGCCATAATCACAATCAACAGTTTGTCCCCCAAGACAGCGAGTAAGGGACATGAAAAGACAAATAAATGGATCACAATGTTAAGATCAGTGATCAGTGTTGTATGTGTCTTTGTAATGACATCCTTGTTGCTCAGTGTGCTGCACTGCAACGATAATGTTGGAAGGAATGAAAAACTTGATCAGAATTATCTTCTTTCATATTACTGGTAATATGGAAGGAGATAATTCTTACGGTGAAAACAAAACAATAATTGTGGCCTAACAGAATTAGGCCCAATTACACTTGGGTCCTGTGATTGCAAAGATTTATTTATTTATTCATTGCCCCTCCTGAATATATGTGGATGGTATCCATCTTGAAATTTCTCCTCCTTGTGTCCTTCTTCGACCATCTCTTTTATCTGAAGCAATAAAACGTAATAGATTTACTGGATGGTATAGTAAGGGCTGAGCGTGTGTATGTTTAGCGCCAGTTATGACTACCACAAGGTCAGTTCAGGTTGCTGGTCCTCTCAACCAGCTGCCGGCGAAGCAACTTCACCACTCAGCCATGAAATGACTTGGCAAGCAGCTCAGAGAGCGGCACACAACATTGAATCAATGATGCTCATCCTGCACACACACACAAAACCCTAAGGAAAATGTTGACACAATACCAACATGTGTTGCTCTGCAGAGGTGCATGGAAAATCCACAATATGTCAGAAACAAAGTGGACAGACAACAAAAAAAAAAACAACAAGAAAAACACCATAAGTGGAAACTAAGCTATCCAGAAATGGCCCAGCTTCCCTCTCCTCTTTCTCCTGCTCCTCCTCCTCCTTTCACTTTTAATGGGGACAGAGGGGACAGATGGAGAGAGCTCCTCACCCTACTACCCCCCCCCACGCGCGCCCCTCCTCTCCACCTCCCCCCTTCCCTGATGTTTGTGTCTTAATTATATTAGCGCCCTGGCTAGCACAGCCACTCTGTTTACTCACAGCTCCATTCATATCCATTTAGCCTGCACCTGTTTGGTCCCAGCCAGGGTCACATGCAGAGAACGCACCCACAAAACATACGCATGCACCACACTATACACAAACACACATACACACACACACACACACTGGGTCACACACATACGCTCAAGCTCTCCCCTGAGACGGTGATGGAGCACAAGAGCAATGGAGATGTCAGAGAGAAAAGGAGGGCTAAAGGAGGGAGGAAATGAAAATGTTAGGAAGAAGAGAAGAGAGAGGGAGAAAGTAAAGGGAAGTGACGTGAGAGATGGAGCTCCTTTTTTTTTGTCGGAATATTGGTACAGATGGAAGGAAAGTCTGGATTTAGAGACGGCACTGGCAGCCATTACTGTGACATATTTTTCAAGTAAAACATCTGCTCCCAAATTGAAAATTTTTTTCCATGCAGAAAAGAAAGGTGTGCGTCTGAAAATATGAACATAAATTTGAATGACTAGCCCTTTGTCTTGCTGATTGCTTCTATGTCCTTTTTAAATGCATTTCTAAAGATATGTGCTTTTGATTTCTTTTTCTTTTTCTTTTTTTGCTGTTCCTTTTTTTTGCTACTTTTGATATCATAGGCTATTTGGCTAGGGCTGCAATTAAGTATTATTTTCATCATCAATTAATTGTCATTTATTCTTTGAAATAATTTGATTTAATCAAAATGAAAATGGTGATATACCAATTTTATTGCCAAATATATTACCAAAGATATTTCATTTACAGTGACGTGACTGGAAAAGCAACTATTGTCACATTGTAGAAAATTGATATAGGTGTATCTCAGTGTGGTAGTTTGTGAAAAATTAAATAAAATGAAAATGAAGGAAAAAAAATTAAGTTTACACTGCAATATTGCAGTATTACCAATTTTAAAAGTTTGCTATCTTTGCTTAATAAATGACTTTAAGAATTAAATGATTATTAAAATTTTTGTTGATTAAGTTTCTATCCTTCAACTGATCATTTCAGCTCTACTTTTGGCTGATATAGTATATGGACATCTATAAATTCCATTTGTGTTTTGTGGATGGGACTTTGGTTAACACAGCAGGGTCTGATGTGTTAATGCCAGTTTTTCCAGTATCATTTAGGGACCTACATTTATCTTGCAGTGACCCTTGAGGGGGCCCTGACCCAGTAACTGAAAAACACTGCTCTGGAGGACATAACCACTATATCATCTTAGACTGTGTATGTCTCATCATGCCTGGCAATTAATGGCACTCTTCCATCACAGGTTCTTTTGGTCATGGACAAGAGAACACAAGAGACGTTCATCCTCAAAGTAAGTGTAATATGTGTGTGTGTGTGTGTGTGTGTGTGTGTGTGGGTATGTGTGTGTAAATCCCGCATCCTCATCGTCCTAACTGTAAGTGTTAGTGTGAAATGTGCCAGAAGCCCCTGTGTGTGACCGGTGTAATTGATTCTAATGGGCCTGTCCCTGTCAGCTCCTCTGCTCTCAGGTGTGAGACGTGTGCCAGACGCCAACGCACAGCACAGGCACAGATGACTACACACAACGTGTGCACACACATACAAGCATATCTACACACGCTCGCTGCCAATGTGAACTTTACGTGCAGCACTGATAGATTTGTGTGGCTCTTTTAAAGTCACGCGCTGTATGTGGCTTGATGAATCCAGTGACTTTGGGTTGCCATGGGGCATAGCTGGCAACTCGTTAATGGGAGGTTTCTCCTTTGCCACACTCCCTTCCTCTCTTTCTTTTTTTTTTTTTTTTTTTTTTTAATACACCTTATTCTTCGTATAACCTAAATGCTCACCTTCCTCTTCCTCCTCCCATCTATGCCCTCCTCATTTGGGTTAATTCTCCTTTTCTCCTCTTGTCCTTAAATGCACTGTGTCTCACTTTAATTACTCACTGCCTCTCCTCTTCTCTTAATCCCTGCAGGGTCTGAGGAAGAGCAGTGACTGTGGAAGGGCTAAGAGGACCATCATGCCTCACTCTGTGCCCCACATGGTGCAGCTGAAGAAGTTCATTGTCTCTGAAGACACTGTGTTCCTTTTGCTGCAGTATGCTGAAGGTAAGACACACATCTCATGCTTCCCTCCTTTGTCTTTTTTACCTCCAACCGTCCTTTCCCCTCCTTCACCTGATCCCTCTTTCTCTCTTCTCCCATCCCTTTCTCTGCCCTTGTTCCAGACAGATGTTTGATAGAGATGGGTGTGTGTCACAGGTCATTATTCTGAATACCAGGTGGCGCCATGCTTTATTAGCTATGCCAACACCTGGGCCTCCTTAAATCCCACTCACACTAGGTTGTGTGTGTAGCTCGTGTGTGGGTGAATGCGTACAATGAAATGCAGCCATATTTTTTGATGCCCTGTAACCTATTCAATCTGGTGTACTCCATTACCACCATGCGCTAATATTAGTGGACAATATTGAATATCATACAGGGCTGTACGACATGATCTAATAAAGCTAATCAAATGCAAGAAAAGACACAGATTCACCACAGTTGCATCCCAGCTCTGTGATTCAGAAAACTGAGGGTTGGTCTTCATGCTTCTATAGGATGCTGTTCTTAAACATAGTAGCTGATGGGTTGAATGAGAATAGACAGGCAGACACAGAGAGGCAGTGACCTGAGTGACATTGGACAAAACAACATGTGGATGGTTTTACTTTCTAAACCATCGAGCTGCCCCGCTATCATTATCATCACTGTGAACTCCCTATCCATTCTCATCACACACAACAGATGCTGGCTTCCAATTTGCTTTCACAGCCCTGTGTGTGTGTGTACGTGTGTGTACGTGTGTGTACGTGCATGCTTGCGTGTCTGTGTGCACGCACATGTAAGAGAGAGACAAGTTAGAATGTCAACTTTACATTGGGAACCTAAAACACAAACACACACACCCAACCCCATATACCCAAATTAGTTGCAATTGTTTTTGTTTACCTTGGTTACTCATTCATAAGTGGAAACTAATGAGCATTTTCTCCAAATAGTCCCTGTAACTAAGAAGCCCCAGAAACCAAAGTCAGGAACTAAAAGTCTCTATTGTGCATTTCCTTTTGCATTGCCATATTTTGCATTTTCCTGAAGAACTGTGAAAATTAGGTAAACAGATATTAGGTAGACTGTTAGCTGTCCTTTTTTATGCGCAGTGTTTTTCATGTGCATTTGTAATTTACTGCTTTGCAACTCTGATACTTGAAGAGACCTACAGATATTGGCAAGGAGACTGAACCCACCAGAATAACGTCTGGTTATTTTTCTGCTCGAGGCTTGATTACCAACTGGGCAAAGCAACTGTGCAGCAATCTCCAGACTCTGAGGGGCCCGAGTTGTCTATGTGGCAGTACTTTGTGGTACTTTGATTAATTACAAATGAGTTTGGAAAAATGAACCACTAAAACTTGAAATGGTAAGGGCCATGAGATGGCTCCTTCACTTTTCTCCAATCTTGAGGTCCTGTCTTATAGAGGGGCCCTGTGTCAAAATCTAGATTTAACAATTTTAATATTTCAGTTGGTATTATACTAACATGTTGCATATTTTTTAAAATCTATACATATTTGTATTATATTAAATTAATCAAAAACTAACTGACATACAGTAAACAGGTTGTATTCTAGCCTAGAAATACTGGTTGGTTTATGGGGCAAAATGGGTTGGGGGGGATGTGTATGTGGGGGCTCAGTGGGGACCCACAGCTAGCATGTAACCACATTGAAACTACTTTAAGAGTGGTCTAGACGTCTACTCGTTATATAACTTTGTTTAAACATCAATAAACCATCCCTAACCCAATGTTGCTACTGCTTGCACCCAGTGATCGCCTACTGTGTGAATGAATGCTTTTCTTTGACCAGTGCTGCTACCCCCAGAGCAGTGACTTTTTTGGAGACAGAGAGTAGGACCCGAGACCCAAATATACACCATGGTTTAGTTGAAACACAGGTTGCTATGTTTCTAAAATTGTTCCTGGAAAAGATCATGTGTGTAAAAAAAAAAAAAAAAAAAAAAAAAAAAAGTAATTACCCAGACATAGCTTGGTTTTCTTTCTTATTTCGCATTCCTTCTCCTTCCTTTCCTTCTCTGTTTATCCATGTTATTGGAGACACCCTTCTTTATTTTTTCTAATGCCCTGTTCCTTCATCCTCAGGTGGAAAGCTGTGGTCTCACATTGGAAAGTATCTGCGCAATTCCAGCCCAGAGGAGAGCTTTGACATTCCTTTCATCCAAAAGAGCCACACAGCAGCTGTACACTCTCCACAACATGCTGTACCACAGCTGGGTGTAGATTCAGCCAGTTCTGGCTCAGGGCCTCTTACTGATTCTGATCCTGTCTCAGGGCTGCAGAATGAAGGGAAGGACCTCATCACGTCCCCTCATAAAAGCGTTCTCCCTCCCAAAATTATCAAACAAATTGGAGCCCAATCAGACTCTGGAGCCACCTCTGAGGAAGAGTGCACCAACAGTTATTTAACACTGTGCAATGAGTACGAACAAGAGAAAGTAGAACCAGATACACTAGAGGAGGAGGAAGAGAAGAGTGAACAAGAAATGTTGTCACTGGAAGTGCCAATTACTTCCTCACGTAGCCGCTCACTACTCAGCAACGACAGCCTCTCTTCACCTATCAGCTCTCAGGAACTTGGCTTTTTCACCGAATCGTCAGACAAAAGCGGACCCAACCATGACAATGAGCAATACCATGGCACAGAACAGGACCACGGCGACGTCTTTAGTCCATTGTCCTCGCCTGCTGTGCCTCTGTCTTTGGATCAGTCCAAGCACACACCAATGGAGTTTTTTCGTATTGACAGCAAAGACAGTGCAAGCGAGGTGACCTGCCTCGACTTGGGAGAGCAGCGCACCTCACATAAACAGGTCCCCATCTTTTCTACATCTGACCTGGGCTCAGATGTCACTGAGGATCTTCCAGAGCTGGCTCAGGAGGTCAAGAGCCACAGCTCGGAGCTTTGGGGGTTAGACTGTAGTGATAAAGGTTCCAATGAGTCAGTGCCAGTCATTTCATTTAAAGAGGCAGTAGTGGAAGATGAGGGTCAACCACCAGACCTTTTGGTCAACCTGCCTGCAATGAGCGGGACTGTAGACTCTTTACAGGAGGAATTAGAGACTTCAGGGGTGAGTGTGGGCCTGGAGGCCACAGCCTCTCCTCAAAAGTTCATCCAGCCTGATGTTTTACAGCTTCACAGCCAGCCTGAGGAAGAAGAGGAGCAGCCACTAGAGCAGGAGCTTTCATCTTTGTGCACAGCCTCTGCAACTTGTGACACTAATGTTGCATCTTCCTCTCCCTTGACCTCACTATGGGGTGACTACAGCTTGGCTTATGGACAAAAGGCCTCAGAGGAAATGGGGGTTGATCCTTCATGCCAAAATAACGATCTCTTGCTTGATGCCCCCATTCCAGTTACTGACTCAGTTACTGAGAAACTAGAGCCCAGCATAGGCATAAACACAGATGTGGTTCCAAACTCTAGTGGGAACAGTGAAGGCTCAATCCCAGCGACAAACGGCACTGAGGCCTGTGCAGTGGTTCAGAGTTTATTAGATCTTGATGGTGAATCATCAAGAATTATTAGTAATACAGGTGGCAGTGCATTTGATAAAGAAGTATCGCGGCTGTTTGCAGAGCTGGACGAGCTGTCGTTGGCTGCATCCCAAGCACGTATCCCGGAGGCGTTTGTACGGTGCTGGGCTGTAGAGATGGTGACAGCCCTGGATTCACTGCACCAAGAGGGCATCATCTGTCGAGACCTAAACCCCAACAACATCCTGCTCGACCACCAAGGTTAGACATCCATTTTCACCAAAGCCTCTTTTCTCATGTTTTCTCAGTGTTATAGACAAGGATTTCTGTAAAAGTTGATTGGACTGAGAAAATGCAAACCTCTGCTAACAGCTACTGAGCTTCTTTAAAGCTGGACCATGATTATTGGCTTGAGATCTAAATATTAAACAGTTGCACTTTACTTAGCAAGAAACCAGGAAACTTGAGGTTAATCTTCTCATTGCTAGTGAAAAAAAATTGAACTTTCAACTCCTGAAAAAAACACAAGAATGATGAATTTAGTTGCACTGAACGGAGGCTGTGGCAGAAACAATAACATACTGATTGTTAGGTTGTCTTTCGCAATTTTAACCGGAGGTATTTCAGACATAAATAGTTCAAAAAGGACTTAATGAAAACCCTATAGTTACTTGTTGACATCTACTCATATTTCTCCCACAGTAAGCATAAAATCACTTTCCTCTGAAGCTGCTGTACCATGTTTATGTCAAATTTGTTGACCAAATATCTTTTTCAAGAAGGTTAACATCCCCGCTTATTCCAGTCTTAAAGCCGGTTCCGGTCTTAGAGCAGGACTGTTTCCGTCAAACCATGATCTAATCTGTTTACCAAAATGAAGGCTCTTCCTGAAGAGAAAATGTTGTTTTACCAGGAGGTCACAGATTCCCCCTCAACTTCTTCTTTTGTGGTCCTACAATCATCTCTCTGCACCTCGTTATCAACAAGCGTCTAATTAGCTGAGTGGCTGTTTTCGTCTCCCTGGTGGTAATTATTGTTCTAAAGGGCCCATCAACGGAGTAGTGTGGTGCATCAGTCTGGCTAGCCCAGGCTAATGGCCACGGCTACCTAATGACACCATTAGTTCTAATGATAGCGTTAACGGGTAGCCGCTAAACAGGAGTAATCGCTGAGGCTGTGTGCTTGAAAAGCTCGCGGAGGGATGCAGAAAGGAACGGAGGAAGGAAGTGCTCTAAAGGTGAGCAAACAGTTTGAAAAGTAGAAAGTCAGAGTGACACTCGACTGTGTGAGTGATTAGAGGCTGAACGTTAGAAGAGTGTCTCACACTTCAACTCCGAGCTGAACACTTTCTATTTCTTTCTCCTCAGGTCATGTTCAACTTACTTACTTCTGTAGCTGGAGTGACGTGGAGGAGTCCTGTGACAAAGAGGCCTTTGCCAACATGTACTGTGCACCAGGTGAGACATACATACCTTTCCTCTATCTACTCCTGCTACACTTCCTCATTTTGTGTGTGTTTGTCAGTTAGTAGCCAGACATGAATAAACTATCCAAGTGAACATACACTACTCTTGAGAATAGAAACACATGAACACTGTGATTGATTTTTACTCATAGAATGACAAAAGTCTGCATGCACAGGTGCTCTTTCCTTTCTGTTCTTCAGTTCTGTTGCTGTTTTTAGATTAAAGGAACCATATATAAAGGACACACACAGTATAAACCATGATAGTGTTATTTTACATTTTGATTAACACATGGATTGGTTAATATCTGCAGGATAAACTGGGACTAACTGTTTTTTTCAGTGTCTTGCAGTCAGTTTTGTGAAGCTGGATCTTGTTGTTGTTCTCTAGTTGTCCTGTAGAGTGTGCTGCTGCGCAACAGTGAGCCAGTGGTATGGTAACCCTGTGTGTTGCCCCCAGCAGGCTTGTGGCAGCTCTGGCATGCTGTTTAAAAGCTGCCTAAAACAAACTGCTGCTAGACTACAACACCATGTCCCTACTTAGCACTTCTGTGTGTGGAGGGTGTGTGTGTGTGCACACATAAACACACACACACACACACATTTGACATCTATGGGTGGATACCTTTTGCAATATGCTCCTGCTTTAAGTGTATGGCTTCACACTCGGGCTGTTGGGTAGCTAATGTGTGATGTGTTTAATTACGTCTTTCTTAACTATGCAGGATTAAAAGAAAAACATTAGCTGAAAACACTAGACGCACTCTGAGACGTATACAATGACCCTCACACGCATTCACCCTCCCACGCACTTGTATTAAGCTATTCATCCTCTCTCTCTCTCAAGCCAGGAAGGTCACTTCAGATTTAAATCCTCCTTGTGTCTAGAATGTACAGTATGCCACTGTTGTAATAAATCTGAAAGCAAAAAAATGCTCTATTTAATATCCAAAGTGTGCATTTTTATTCCCTTAGCAACAGTGTGTTTAAAAGCCTACTAATGGAAATAAAAGCACATAGACATATGTTCCAGTGGCCAGCAGTAGATGACCTAAAGATACAGGAGTAAAGCTCAGCACAAGAACCTGTATGCATAATGCAGCTTAAAATCTAAGTGCTACACCGAGACATATTTCCATTTAAGTCATTGTGTAATTAATGTTCCTGTTATTATCAATATTAGCAAAGAGTGATTTTTACACAAGTGAAAATGTGGGGGTGGTAGTTTGGCAGGTACCTCGGTAAAAATATTGGAATAGGTGATCAAATATATTAATGAATAGCTGGATTTTGACAAAATATACAATTAACTTTTAGTTTATTATCCATATATTTTATGTTTTAGTCATTAGTTGCAAATCAACTGAAGTAACTTGCAACTAATGACTATTTTCATCATCAGATAATCTATAAATTTATTTTTCATGAGTCAATTCAAATGTATGTGTTCAGATTACCTTTTTTTTCTTCTTACCAAAGGCATTCAAATTACTGTGAAATGATGTGGGGGTAAAAAAAAGAAAATTGGTCAAATCATAATGTTTAAGAAGCCATGAGCATTTTTTCAACATTTGGTGTTTTCACTTGATACCAGACTTCAACATTTAATCAATGGTCAAAATTGTCTTTGAGTAATTAATTATACATTGGTTAATTCACAATTTATTTATAATGACTATAAATTTTGATGCCGTTTTTAGTACGATGACTAACATGGGAAAAATCCAAGTTGGTCACAGTGTCTGGGGGATGGGGAGTATGGTTGGAAAAAAGAAACTTTGGTGTAATCAAATGAATGCGAATGCACCAACATCCTGCTCTTGACACATTAAATGTCATGTCATCGGTACTGTTTGAATCACATGTAGTTTGTGTCCACATTCAGCTCACTCAAATCTTATTATGAACAGAACTGATTTGAGAATATTTTTACAACCAAAGATGCCCAGTAAAAAATATGAATGTCAGCTCTTCAGTGAACTGAAGTGGAATGAAAGTGACCTCAGCCCAGGTGTGAAAGGTCTTGTTAGTTAAACGAGTGTTGATCTCATGTGGATCAATGAATGAAATACATATCACTAGCCAGCAGGGGGTGTGTTATGCTGCTGTTGAGCATAAAGACCACTTCCACATCTATTGATTGTCCTACTCAAACACATGCAACTTTCTCTCTTTTTTCTCATCCGTCTTTTACGGGCCATCTTTTCGTTGTTATTGTTAAATTTGGGTATAAGCATATTACAAAGGAACGGCTGTTATCTATTTTGCTTGCTTATATTTATTCCATACCTGCAGACCCCTACAGTTGGTACATGCGTATATCTGATGTATGTGCCTGTTAACACACACAAACAGAGGTTAGTGAATGTGTGTCTCTTCTGCCCTTTTTATGTATTGCTGTTTATCCAGACAGGGTCAGCTCTAGCGATAGCTTCATTCCCGATGACAGATTTATGACTGTTTGCCAGAAAGCTAGCGGGGGGCCTGCTGTGACCGTATGTGCATGTGTGTGTGTGTATATATATGTGTGTGTGTGTGTGTGTGTGTGAGAAGGAGGGAAACATGTTTTCAAAGCGCCCACATTCACACCCAAAAAACACGGGAGTGGACTCGGAAAAATACAGTGGCAGGGTATTAATCTGTTTATTCTGCACTTCTGCTTATTTACTTTCTCGCCATTTCGTCATCACTGATAAACATCAGATGGCAAATGTTTTGTTTCCTAGTAAGAAAAAAAAAGAAGCTGCTGAGTGACAAGGTGGCGAAACCTAATTTGAGCTGAAACGGTAATTGTTTATTGTTCTGTTGAGAGGGAAGCAAGGCCAAAACCGATTGTCTTCAACATCTAAGAAAAGGGAAATTCAGTATTCTTCCCCTCTGAGTAACAAGTCAGTTACTGAGGACTCTCATGACATGCGCTTTTGTTTTCAGTTTTTTATTTTTCCCGTGTACCTGCTCGGCCACAGCGTGATCAAATGGAAGATAAAGTTTACTTCCCCTTTTGTCACTGAGCTGTCATCTCAGTATTTTGAAAAGCTTTTCAAGTAAGACATTGTACCCTGAAAGCACTTCTGCTTTATTATTTGAATATTTTCACTTTTTCCTCATGGTGAAGACGGGTAGAAGTATTTGTTCATTTAGTTATGTCAGCAGTTGGCAACACTACTGAGCCACACCAGCTCATAAGACACGCATTCACAGTCTTGGAACATCATATTGTATACCGATCCCTCCTTACTTCCTACCTGCGTATGCTTTACTTCCTCTTTCAACAATGACTGTCGGTTAAGTTTTTAGGGAAGTCTGTCTAAGAGGAGAAGAGAGAAAGTTCCTTATGGCCCCCAGGAGAGAGGAGATGGAGTGTGATTAAGATACAGAGCAGGAGGGAACTGCATTGTTTAGGGGAAAGGGAAGAAGAAGAGGCCATGAGGTGAACACGCTGTATTGTTGTACCTCTTCAGTATATTCTTTGTTTTCTTAGATTTCTCATGATACCTTTTTGAAAGTGTTCAAGAACTGAAAATGCCAGGTTGAAATTTAATAGTAATTGTGTGTTCTCAAAGATTATACAGTGCAGTGTAATAGTGGGGTTTGAATGACCCATGGCCTGTGGATGTGGTTAATTCCCCTTCCCATCCTCTTTCTCTCTATCTCCCTTTCTCCCTGCCTCGCTCTGACAGAGCGGTAAGTGTAGCCAGCTCCACTGTACTCTCCCTGCAGCTCCTTAGACATTAATCCATTGTGATGACATCGACCTTGCTCTGAGACGTGTGCGTGTATGTGTGTGTGTGCGTGTGCGTCCAGTATCTCCCCTCCGGCTCATAACTACGCAGGTATCACTAGTCCGTTCAATGACGATCTTCTCTCCTTGGCTGTCAAAACAGTAGTCCTGGGGAGCCCTGAAGACTGGCTGCTCAGTTGGCTGTGTGTGTGTGTGTGTGTTTGTACGTTTATATATATATATGTGTGTGTGTGTGTGTATACAAAACGTGCAAGTAGTATCATAGCCCGCTCTAACCTTGGCTGCAAGAGAGCCACACAGTCCCCCGGAGTTCCCGGCAGCCTCCAGGAGATGAGGGGTCTTTGTCTCTTATGCTCCCCCAGCTGAGGAGCCTGGTCTCTGGGCACACACTGCCATGACCCTGGGTCCCGGCCCTCTGGGTGACCGGGCCCCCTCCCTCTGGAGAGAGCAGAGCAGAGGGAAGCTGAGCGGCACAAGAGGCCATCTGGTACCCAGTGGAGCTAGCACACACACACACACACACACAGTTTTGACTTTAGCAGATGAGTATCTCTCTTGGTTTCTGTTTCTTACACACACACACACACACACACACACACACACACACACACACACACACACACACACACACACACACACACACAGTAGAGTCCCAACAGTCGAGCTGTCTGTCTCACCGCTTGTGTGTCTGACTGTCTTAGATCGCTGCCATGGAGTAGGCTTAAACTGGAGAGTTGTAAGTGGAAAAGTTCACATTGAGAGACTTTGGTAGTATGTACATGTGCATGCAAGCATTTGTGTGCATGCTCCAGTAGAGACTAAGCAGAAGTCCAACAAGAGAATTTCTTTAGAAGAGGAAGAAACAGTAAATGATGTCATTTGTAATTGTGTAATTATTGAGAGCCTTTAAATATTGTAGACTGTAAAGAAATAACAACAAAGGCAGACAAGTCAGTGTTGTAGGTTATTTCAAGGAGCTTAAAATAAGTGCAACACTGAAGAAAACTGAACAAAAATGTTATATAATTTACTCTCTTGTGTTTCTGCTTTATATTTCTTGGTGTGTGTGTGTGTGTGTGTGTGTATTGTATGGGTGTGTGTGTGTGTATTTGCGTTTGAGGTCAGGTCATGCAGATGGTGTGAAGTTGCAGCACAGACGGTTTCCTCAATTTAACTGCTTTTTTATTATGCAAATCACCCTTTTATGAGACTCACACTTGTTTGTGTGTGTGTGTGTGACTGTGTCCACGTTTTTGTGCTCAGTTTTGAATCACTTCAATGAAATATGAAGTAATCCGAAGATGTCATTGTGAAACAGCGTTGAAGGTTTAAAAGCAAGATGCCTGAAAGGATGTAATCATGTGAGGGGTTTGACACATTTAGCGAGTGAGATCAGTGCATGTTTTTAAATATACGTATTTGATTATTTTCTTATTTTACATCAAAAACAAATTGTTGCCTGTGATCTCCCTCAACACAAGCTATTTCTCTGCACATTAATATATTGATTAATCTTGTGTCTTCCTCTCATTTTGCACTTTTTTCAGAGGTGGGAGGCATCAGCGAGGAGACGGCTGCGTGTGATTGGTGGAGTTTGGGCGCCATCCTGTTTGAGCTTCTGACAGGCATGGTGAGTCAAAAAGTATTAAAAAAAAATGTGTCTTTGTTGCAAAGGTGTTGTGGGATGTCTGTAGGTGTCTTGGCTTTCAACTCTCTCACACTCTTTATGGTCTTGCCAGGTTGTGTGTGTGATTCTGCGCGCGTGTCTGTATGTGTTTGAGTCGGCAGAGTTGGTTGTTTCGGTGTGTTGTGTACAAAGTGTGTGTATGTGAGGTGCGTCTTGGCTGCCGTCTCGTACTCTGGTTCTCGGGGAGTGCCAGGGGTGTCGGTGTGACTTTCTCCCCCAGCCTGAGCTCCATCTGCTGGGCCAGGGGGTCAGCTCTCCCCGGGCCTCTTTGCTGGCTCCTGGAGCAGCGCTGTGCTCGGAGCACGCCGACCTCAGATCGGCGTGGAAGGTGAAGACCGGGGCAGCTCTCAAGGTGCCGCAACTCGGCTAGTCCAGGATAAGGGCTATCTGAGGGACCATCTTTCAAGACAGGCTTGGCAGGAGGGGGAGCATTTTGTTTGGAAGACAACAAATACATATTCAGCTGCTTTACGTGTCAAAGGTTTGGACACACGTTCCCATTCAGGTGAATGAGAAAGTGTCAAACTTTTGACTGCTACTATACATGCTAATTACAACTTCCCGCTGTCAAGAAGAACAAATACACACACAGTAGCACGCACGGACACCCAGGGCAGGTGCGGTGTCCCTTCAATTTTTCATTGTCTATTAAATTTGAATAAATTCTAACTGATTGCCAGTGGGCATATTTTCATATCAGCCATCAGTAGTACCCATCAATGGCCCAAACATGAGTCGAGGTGTGAGGTTGGTGTTATTATGTTGAACAATACACACCCACTTACCTGGGGAAAAAAAAACTCACACAGATGTCTCCTTTGATGATTATGTCTGGGTAGGGCCCTGGCAAGGATACACACACACACACACACACACACACACAGGCACACACAGTGTCTCTTGATCCTTGCAGGATAAGATCTTGCCTGGAGCAGTCTTGACTGCGGCTAGGAACCCAGCCAGAACTCCTGCAGCACGTATCAGGAGAGAGAGAGCGAGAGGAAACCGACCTAACCGATGGAAAAAAACACAGTTTACGCCTTTCACTTGCCGCACACGTCCTGTTCTAGCATTTTCAGATCGTCGATGTAGATGCACTGTCGTAACATACAGTGATTACTGTCATTATTGTCAATTATTTTAACAATAGTGCTATATTCTGTGGTTAGAAAAGCACTTACAGGTCTTGTGCTCCCTTTCTCTCACTTCTGAGATGATTTTAACCTTTTTTTATTTTTTTGTGAGTGCAACAATTCCTCGTTAACTGAAATGTCAGTTTGATCCGGTCAGATTTGACTTTGAAAAACAAATAAAAATGACTTAATGTTTACTGCTGCTGAACTGTCGACCCTTCCAGTAAACTTGTTCTGTAATAATGAACAAAAAAACAATATGTTTTTTCCATGTCATTCATTCTGCGACACTCGCTCTTGTCTGACACACACAGCAGTTCCAAGAAAGAGCAACACCAGTGAAATCATGTCTTTGTTATAGTTGCTGTGATCAGTGTTGTTTCAGGTGCTCGGACTCTTTGGTCTCCTCCTATTTGTCCAGTGCCGCTGCTCTCACATTGACCTAGGCTCTGCGGGTGTCAGTATATCTGTCCCCTCAGCTCTCAGACTGTCAGGTTTTCTGTGTTTGGATTGATGGTTATCTCTTCTTTCCACCCCTCCTTCCCTCTCCACAGTCTCTGCTCCAGTGCCATCCAGCAGGAATCGGTCGTCACACTGCTCTCAACATCCCCGAGTCTGTTTCAGAGGAGGCCAGATCACTGTTGGAGCAGGTGAGAGTCTAGTGTACTAGATGATGTTTTCAGCCTTTGCATGTCATTAATTTAATTCAGTGGCCCACCCAAATAGATTCACCCCACCCAAAAACTTTGTTGTATTTCTGTATTTATTCAGTCCCTTAAAAAAGTTGCATGCAGTTAAAGTGGAGATTGAAGAAAATGTTAATATGTTGTATAAACACACACATGTATTATACACTATTTATGGTTGAAATCCTTAATGACAGAGCTTGCACCATGCTAATATCTTCTAGCCAATTGCAAAGCCTCAAAACTGGTAATCTTTAGATGTGTATTAATGTGGTTAGCCTGGACTTATCTGCTTCTAATGTGGCACAAATCTGCCACGATTTAAATGTGTTTATGTTGTGACGGATTGGACATATCAATACTATAGTAACCCTAATAACTTAAAATAGTATTTGAACCGCTTGATGACAGAGTTTCAATCCACATACAGTGCTCATGCTAGTGTTATATTATGTAGATTTATTTATTCTGTAACAAAAAAAAGTAACACAGAGGAAGTTTTGTCATGCTGTAAAGTTTCTTAGTTCCCCTGCCTCTGTACTCTCTGTTTACTTTGTCTCACTGCCTGAGAAATGCTTTTACGTCAATGTGATTTTTTTTTTTTTCTTTGTCACCTGTTTAATTAAACAAATCCTTTATAATTTCTCTTGTTATTCTATGCAGTTGCTCCAGTACAACCCAATGGAGAGACTGGGGACAGGAGTAGCAGGCGCAGATGATATCAAATCCCACCCCTTTTTTGCCAGAGTGGACTGGCCCAAGTAGACGCTGCGCAGTGTGGGACTGTGGAAACCAGAGCTACATGCTGGGAAACTGGCTGTGAACTCCTGTCAAACAGAACACAAACAGATCTAAAGTAAATCCACTTCTGTGCCCAGATTTATGCATATCTGCACAGATCTCCCATTTTGTGTGTGGTCATTGGATTTTTTTTTTTTTTTAATTAAGTTTGCCAACCAGCAGTATTACTTTCCTTGTAAATTGCTCCTTTATTTATCTCATAGAGGATTTACCGTGTCAATTTCTTGGTGCAGGGAACACTTATCATGTGTGGTGCAATAATTTATACAGTAACTGCTTGTATGAGTGATGATCCACTAAAACATTGTTGCTTTACACTCCTCATACAGTAGCTAAAAGCCAAAATGACACGACTGAAATTAATAGGTGGCATTTTTGTGTGTTTTCTCCGCATTTATGAAGTATTGTATTCTACCCATTCACACTGATACAGGCTTAAGTCACCTTTGCTTAAGACCCAATGTGCAATACGCTCATTTTGTTGCCACCTGAAACACTATCATTCCTCACAGGTTGGCTGATGACTCCGCCAACAGTGCCCATTGAGATTAATGGAAGTGAGACAGGTTGAGCTTTTTATTCGATGCTAGGGTTGTGTTGCTCTGATCTAGACACAGATATGATTTCTCATTTGTAACAGCGTTGTTAATTACAGAAACAGAGATGGACACTATGCAAGGTGAACTAACAAAATATTGCGAGGCAGTAGATGGGTATTGTTGTGGAGTGAAGTATTTCGTTATATTAAGATTATGGCTTGGAATAGAGCCAGTTTAACATATAGCATTAGCATTATCTCTGGGCTCAAAAGTACATCTTTGAAACCAGCCCTTTTTATGAATTGTAGTTATTTTTCTTATGAATATCAGAGGATACTCTGCACTGAACAACACTGCATTTTGTGCTTGCAAGAATATGATTTATGTAATATATTTAATATGATGAAAAGAAAAAAATCTATAAAATAATAAATAACGTCTTGTCTTGTAAATACCCCTTTAAAGGATGTTGTGCTGAGTGGAAGGTACACCCAGGTATCAGAGCCTTGATTACGTCCAACTTGTCAATCACTTACTGCCTCATCAATCAAATCCTTTTTATTTGATTGTGTATGTTTTATATTTGAGCAACACATTCGCTAACTTGCCACACAGATGATATAAATGCTGATTGCTGATTTTATATCTATACTGACTGAATTGTATGGTGAGCATTTTCATGGTTACATTACTTGCCATTTATCACCTCTACATATATATCAAACGCATCTTAATCCATTTCTCTAACAATACACAGATAATCACTCCACTGTTGTACTCCACTGCATTGCGCTATGATACATGTTGACTGACAGAAACTGTAAATTACAAGGTCCATATTCCACCTATTAACCCTTTTTATCAGACACAAACATCACAGTGAGGGTTTTTTTTTTTCCTGTTTCTATTGAAAGTTCACTCTTCTCTGTGTGTCAGTGCACTCTGGAAAACAATAAATACACCCGGATGAGCAGTGATGTTTTATTTTGTGGATTACATGCAAGGAGCTGAGAGTGTGTCATGTTTTGTTCTAAGGCTACAGCCCCTCTGTTATCAGCAGGACTGATGATACTCCTAGAAAGCTGCTGTCACTCCCGCTGAGTGTCACCCTGACCGTAATATGAGCCGGCGCAAAGGCACGCAAACGCATACACATAGCAGAGTAAATCCTCAGCACCCTCTGATACAAATGGGTCCCTTTGGGATTCAGTTATGGTGCTACCAGCTTTCAATGCATTTGAGAATAATGATTCAGTAGTGTGTCAGTTCCAGCTTTCAACCAACTAAAAATTATATCTACTCTTAAGTTTTCCATTACGCAGCAGTGTACACCAGGTACACCCTCAACGTGTGTGTTTACTGGACAGTGTCCATAATGATCAGGCAAAGCAATGCAGAGAGACAGTTGACTTCCCTTATTTGCATCTTTGTGATAACAAAATCAACTAAGATTAGAAGTGTGTTTTTGACTTAACTTAAAATGGTGGCCAACTTAATTAGCTCACATTGACTTGCTGATTGATTTCCATGACTTGTCTTGAGCCAAGGACTTCAGGGAGAAAAGAAATGTTGTTGACTCATCAAAAGAGTTTAAACAAAAAATGTGAGTTGAACTTGGGGAGTGATGGTAATTCAAGAGGGAGAAGCAACCAAATTTCCCATGTGGATAAATAACTTCATATAACAACAAACGCTAGTGCCATGTCAGCAACAACTTTTACATGGATTAACATGAAACTTAATTTAATAGCACCACCATTAGGCCAGAATTTTAATTTGTCCAATACCTGCAAAACTGATGACATATCCATCAGCCTGAGCTGTTTTTTGTGTTTAGTAGTCTTGTTTGTAAATAGTCTATTTGAATATACTATAGAGCTGCAACAATTAGTTGATTAATTGATCAACAGAAAATGTATCTAACTATTTTGATAAGGGATTAATTGTTTTTAGTCATTTATCAAAAAAATGTATAACTTATCTGATTCCAGCTTCTTAAATGTGAATATTCTCTGGTTTCTTTAGTTTTCAATGATCTTTGTGGACTGTTGGTTGGGACATTTGAGGATGTCACTTTGGGAAACAGTAATCAACCTTTTTCACCATCCGCTGATATTTTATATACCAAATGACTAATCGATTAATCGTCAATAAATTGATAATGAAAATAATCATCAGTTGCAGCTGTAATATCCAATATAATCACTGTCTTTGTTTCGAAATATTCTCACATCTTGAAGAAAATTCCCACTCTAGGTCGAATGAACTGCACATGAACTCTTTCCTGCTATGTCTCTGTTACCTGAAATGACACATACTCGTCTACACACACACACACACACGCAGGTCAGGGGAGTTGTTAGCAGTGCCAGGGTGTATTCCCTTGTGTCATCCTCATTGCCACAGGGTCAAGAGTCTGGGCTGATTAGTGCTTGTCATAAGACCTGTCTCTCATTACACACACACTCAGGGCGGGAGGTTCACTTCAGCTCAGAGAAGAAACCTGTCAATCTTACTCAGCGTGGATGTGAGATGTGCCTTCAGTGTGTTCACAATAGCCGCAGAATCACCTCAAGCATATTTTACTGTATGTTGTACAGGAAGAATGTCTTCTTGTCTGATACGGACTTGAACAGCTTTTAATACACACCTAGAATCTGATTTCCAGTGTATAATGTGGTTCAGCACATGATGTGATGTCCTGCCCTTATAGTATCGCAAACTCTCAAAATTGTCCTCTATTTGCAGTGCTGGAAAATTGCAAAGTACTTAATCAAATACTGTACTTAAATACAAATTTGAGGTACTTTAACTTTACTTGAGTATTTCCATTTTTTGCTACTTTATAATTCTACTCCACTTTCAGAGGCAAATTTAGTACTTTTTACTTTTTTCTGGTGTGACCGAATACAAATACATTATTCTGCAAAGCACAAATAGTGTTTTTTTTGGGGAGGTTTGTTTTTTTTAACAAATATTTGTTTTATACAAATATTTTAAAAATTATTTGTTTTCGGGAAGAAAAAAAAAACTAAGTTAAATATCAGCGTGCAGGTCGGTTACATCGCTATCTCAGTCTCTCTCCTCTGCTCCATGGTTACGTGTATCAGCAGGTCTCAACGAGGGGAGTCACATCCACCTGCTACATGATGCACATTTCCTATTTTGGACATCACTCCCGGAGTTGGGGGTCTTCCCCAGAGATAAAGCTGAGCTACTGACACACATGGAGTGCTCCCAAGGGACTCTCTATAACCTGTTGTTCCCTTTCTCCTTTCCACAAAGTTACATTGTAAAAAAAATAGGCAATAAATGAAAAGTACAAAGCAATAATCACCTTTGAAGTTCTTCCCTACACATTACACGGTGTGCTGTCTTGGTGTTATGGGTGTATAAATAGGTAGTTTTAGTACAGTAGTCAACACAGTCGTCTATGAGCTGGGCGACTCTAGTTTGAGACCCGGAACCTCCTTCATAAGGTAGTTTATTCATGAACACTTATTGTAACACTTTAATTTTCTAAAATTAAAAGCATAATAAAAACAAAAACAGGATTTTAAGCCTCCACTTTTATCAAATACAAATACAAATAATTTTGCTGCCTCAACAAATACAAATACAAATACAAGTACTGGGCTCTCTGCACATCCCTACTTTTTACTCAATTACATTTATAAACTATAGTTACTAGTTATTTAACAGGTTAAGATTTCACTTTTGATAAAAAATATATGATAAGCTTATGAACAGCAACACATTGTTAAAGATTAAACCAGTGGATCCAAACCTTTATGGCTTGTGAGCACCCCAAATAGCTGTGTCTACGAGGGGCTTCTTGTCACATTTTATACATCACTTAGATGTTTGCAGGTGGTTTCATTTACTGTACATAGCAAAGTCCAAGGAGGTCAAATTCCCTAATATTTCACAACATAGCAAAGTTTATAGAAAAATCTAAAATAAAAATTACATCAACTTTGTGTAGCAGTTTTTTCTTCTTTCTGTCCCCATTAATTATCTCACAACCCTCCAGATTTATTCTGTGACCCACTGGAGGGGATCCAACCCCCAGGTTTGGAACCACTGGACTAAACTACCTAACTAAATATATAATGTAGTCAAAACTAGTTCGATTATGACCAGCTACAACAGTAAAATGCTGCTTATGTATTGATGCATCAGTATTAACCATCTAATAATGTGATTTTAATGATTTACCACTAAAGAGGGTCTTTTTCTGCACAACAAGTAGTTTGATATTTTACAGGTTGCTGAAAATAAATAATATTTTAAATGAAGGACTGTAACTTGTAATGGAGTGTCTTTACATAGTTGTAGTACTTTGACCTGACCACTTCTTCCTACACAGGGATTTGGCTCCTTACACACAAAGAACTAAGGTGCATGTGTTTTATCTGTGCGTGTGTGTCTTTGTGTGTGTACAAAGCCACCGGGAAGGATCCGTCTGGTCAGAGGCAAGATTAAGAGGACACGCCAAGGACTGCCATGATGCAATACAGGCCTCTCTCGTTCTGAGCCCTGAAAGCGTCACCCAGGCCTGCAGGCTGAATTGACCCCTGAACCCCTCCTGCAACTTCCTGGACCTCCCTCTCTGTCTCTCTTTCTCTCTCTGTGGTCTTTTCCCACCTCGCTCTCTCTTCAAATGTTCCTCCCTTCAGCCCTCGCACCCACCGCTTTCACACACAGGCACCGGCGAGCGGGCAGCAGCCAAATGGCCTGCCCTCTGCTTCATATTGCTGGTGGTCAGGTTTTGTTTTTGTCTTTGACGGTTTGACTTTCGTTCACAAAGCCCAGGAGGACTCCTATAGCCCAGGGAGGGACACACACACACACACCCATATACACACACACTTGTGCCAAGCTGAAGAGTTCCGCTCGGAGACCTCGGGCGTCTTCTCCAGCTTCTGTCAGAGCCATGATGTCATTATGAAGAGACACAATGCCTCTTCATTATCCCCCACATGCACACAAGCACACACACACACACACGCTACATGTCAACAATGTTATAAGCAGTGCATGGTGAGGTACAGGTGAACAGCACTGGTTCACCTTTAAAATGAATACTGTATTACAGTTCAAGTGGCATTTTCTTTATATCCTGAGTAGTTGTTCTTTAGGGCTGATTTTAAGGATTTCATTAGTTTAACTTTAGGAAAAATAATAATCATTCCATATGCTAATTTTAATCAATTTGTTTTCATTGATGTCCAGGCCTCCAAATCTACAAGACAATTAAATTATCAGCTGTAGCTTCAATTTATACTTTCCTTATATTTAGATTTTTAAATGAGAGATTCAAATATTTCATTTGCCCCGAAACTTTCGGGCCATTGCATCTACTTTAGATAGAATGTGATTTTGTAGTGTAACTAGCAGCTGGTATTCAGTGTCCTCTTTGGGAAGGGATCATAACCAAACAATATCAATAAACAGAAGAGGAGAAGAACCACAGACAAAACCTGCTGCTGTCCAGTTTTACAAAATCCTTATTCAGTCAAAATTGTGAGTACATATGTGTCTTTTCTGTGTTAAATTCTGTCTTAAATCTATTGATATTTGTGTGAGATAGATCAAATTATGATAATCTTAATATGGTGAATGAGAGTATTTATCAAACATTTAACACCAATATTGAGTTTAAAAATTTAATATACATCATATCTTAGCATAAATCACCAGTTACAGATAAAAATAGAGGTCTGATTAAATCTCCTTTTGCTATTACTTTAATTAACTGTTGTAATACTACATGTCAAAGTGGGGCGGTCACTCGTGCCCTGGGCTGTCTTAGTGCCTTGATCTGAACAGATAGTACAAAGCAGCTCTGTCCCTCACCTCGGCTCCTCTGCAAGACTGAATAAACCGTGTGCTCTGTAGACGTGACAAGGTAACCATGCAAGATATTTCAGTATCTGTTTCAGTTAATATGTGGAGACACAACCCCGAAATTAGCCACAAATTGGCCTTAAGGGTATAGTGATCTTACTAACAGGTCATTGACCTACAGTACTGTGTGCTGGTGCACTGCTGGTCCTTCATTCGCTGTATGGTTTAATACTGTGATGCTCTGCTTTTTCTGCCTCAAGACAATACAACAGGATCACAGAGAGGTCGCCAGATAAATTGTAAGCCACCCTAAAAATGTTGTGCTTAACATGTATGACCTTTGACCCTGAGTGTAGTACATTTTCAGTCCCTTCTATTGCATTTTGAGGTAGTCTGTGTTTTTGTCAGAAACAAAGTAGATACTCCAGTAGTATTTTAAAAATATCCTCCTCATGTCTCATTTTTATTTATAACTTATGGATTGCCAAACCTACAGAGGTGTTTCAGTGTGAAGCCTTTATCAGAGAATACAGTCAAGCTCACGTTATGCAATCAGGAGTAAAACAATTACACCTGAACACCTGAGGGAAAGAGAAGCTCCACAAGCCAAACAGCTGATTAAGATAAAAAATTAAGATAAAATATCAAAGTTAATGGAATGTATCAGTGTAAATCAATTAAGATTAAAAATTCTAATGAAATAACACAAGTAAAAACTGAAAATGATTATGAGATAAACCACATATCAACATCCAGACACTGAACCACCTGTCACACACACTAAAATATGATTTTCTCTCTTTTATCCCACAGGCAATATGACAGTACAACTGGAATTTTGGAAGGAGGACATACACTCATTTTAATCTGAATGAAGAAGAAGGTAGGACACTGTCTGCTTCAATTTAATGTCTAGCCATAGCATGTTCTATATTCTTATTTTTAATCATGGCTTTATGTTAATTTTTTGTGTGTTTTCCAAGATATTTTTTTGAGCATTTGTTATTATTCTACATGGTTGATTTGACTGATATTTGCACAACTGCTTTGTGCACTGTGAAGAGGGGTAAATTCAAGACAAGAGAACAGTCTCTGGGGATATAGTGAGAGTAAGTACAGCCTAAATGCCTGCTAACCCTGGGAGGTGTCTCAACTCCCTTCAAGTCAAATTATCCAAGGTGCCTTGCCACATAAAGCGTCCTCCGTATACCTCGACTCGAAGTGCCAGTTATTTTTCCTGCTCTGAGCGTTGTTCTACCTCACCTTCCCCGCCACATTGGATTTAGGGGTCTCTTTATATAACTCGCATGTCTGCGTGTGAGTCATGATATGAGAGGCTCAGATGGTAAAGGAGTCCCAACCGGTGCCCAAAAGACGTGTCACTAGTAATACCTCCCCCCCAGACCTGAGGTGTCTCCTTTCGTTGTGCTGTGGGCCTCTGTGATCTGTGTGGAAGGGCGGTGCACCAAGGCCCAGGCATGCCGTTAGCAGCTCACTAACATAGCATTAGCTCCACGGTCATCTCAGTGGGCCTGTGCTGTCTCAACTGTTTCCTCACGCTCGGCTACACACACCTTCTGTGGCTCCACACCGCTTGTTAGCCGCAGACCTCCTCTGTCATAAGACCGCCCTCCCCTCTCCCCTTCCCCCTGACTGTGTCTCCTCGTAGGCCTTTATTCTCTCTTTTTCCCCCTCTTTCTCTCTCTGTCTCTCCATCAGGCAGTGGATGAAGAGGCCGAGGCTCCTGTTAGCGCAACACACACACACAAGTGCAAACAGCTCAGGGGCAAAGGCATTTAACTATAATACTAAGAAAAGAAAGAGCAGGAAAAATAAGAGACAGTGCCATCAGATCACTTTCTCCGCTCCTTGTGTTTGGGGTTGTGAGGTTGCCCCAGGCAACCTGCAGGGGACTGTGATGCCTGTTAAGGAGACATTCCTGGGAATGCAGCTTTAACGCTGTGCTGGGAGCAAGAATCTAGCCGTTAATCTGTCTGTTCCTCCGAGGCGCAAGTCTTCTTGGCGATGAGATGCATTCTGTTACCACACACACACACACACACACACACACACACACACACGCACACACAAAGTTACAGTCCCAGCCAGACGACATCTCACTCACCCTCAGGGGAGACGGAGAGAGCAAAAGGGGAGGTTCAGAGGGAGGTGGTGGGGAGGCTGGGGAAAAGTGGCAGCAGATTAGGGAGGTAGATGACATCTCACACATCCTGACAGGAAATGAGGGGAGGACGAAGGGGTGTCAGGGAGGTAGAGAGGAGAAGGGTGGGGGCCATGATGCCCCGATGAGATTAGGGAATGGGGAGAAAGAGGGAATCAGGTGGGAAGGTAACTTTGATGTGCCAGAGGAGGTGAAGAAGGTGTGGGACCAAAGTAATGGATGACAGGTGAGAAAGATGTCGAGAGGAGAGGAGAGGAGAGGAGAGTTTGGGTAGCGACGAGCAGAGGCCACAGAGTTAGCTGGACTTCATAGTTGGTGATGGTTTCTAAGGTAGCGGGGGGAAAAGTGCAACGTCTAAGGGTGAGGGGTGAAGGGGGTGAGGGGTGAGGTTAGCAGGGCATAGAGCAGGGTTCTTGAGGGAGTGCGGAGGATCCTTGGAGTCCTGGCACCTTATGGCATGGCCTGCAGTCAAACAGATGCTGCAGGCCTTGCCAGCCTTGAGCAGGGGCACAGATGACACCATTTAGAAGCAAAGGAGGGACGTGCCTTGTCTTACCGAGCAGTGCAGGAGCATGTGTGTGTGTGGACCTGTCTCTCAAAGAAAAGAGAACGTGAGTTGTTTGTTTATGTTATGCTAATGCCCATCAATTGTCTTCAGTGGATTGTAGATTCTGTAGGTTTAGGCCTCGATGGTGTACCACATACTCATGTTCTTAACTGTATGTTCATTGCAACAAAAGTGGCCCACATTTGCCTTAATGATTGAACCCAAAATCATCTCATTCATTTGATGTATTTTGTCTATTTTTAGAAGATGAGGCAACAGCTAGAAAACAGTACAACCTTGTACAACTTAAAGGGGCAATCCGCCTATTTTACACATCAATATCAGTTTACTAGCCATTTTGAGAGTTGTTATTTTGACTTTGACTTTTGATTTTGACTCTGTCACCATTTTTTGGTTGCTTTTTTCATGGAGGTAGCAGCAAGAATATCCTCATTCTTAAATTGTATACTGTACCAATTTTGACCATTCTTTTTTTTTTAAAATTTGAACATTTCTGTTTTGAGTCTACTTGTGAGATACTACATTTCTAGAGTACTCCATTAACAAAAAATCTGAACATGTGTCGACAGAGTGATAACTGGTGTTTTTCATCACGTCTATCTAACGGTCATCTCTCCTCTGTTTCTCTTCACCAATCACACGTGCATGTTTAACGAAGGTAGACAGGTTACAAAAATAAAAAATAAAAATCCACTGTATCTTTACTTGAGAATCTATGCCTCTGTTTTGGAAAACTACTGACTCTAGTGGGTGGAAGCATGAAGTAAGTGGAAGAAGAGCAGCGCCAACTCGCTCCTCGCTGTCTGTTCTCTCTCCTCCATCTCTATTTTTTCAAGTGTAAGTGATAATATCCTCCCTTTTTCTACCTCTCACCGGCTTGAGTGATTTGCTAAGGCGGTGTGTTCATGTGTGTGTACGTGTACATGTGTGTGTATGTGTCTCACATTAGCCTTTTTCCATTAAAGCAATTTCGCCGCCCATTGTATTCCTGAAGAGGACCTGGGAAGTCACTAATGGTGCCTTGCGTCCACACTTGCACGCTCGCACACACCCGCTGCACATGCACACGGCAGAACATCTCTCAGCGCGTGCTATCATCACCTGTCGCCTGATTGCTGTAAAACACACACATTAGCATAGAATGAGACACATTATCACTCCTGATTATGGGACGCTAAGAGGTTTCACAGAAAAAAAAAAGACCTCGCACCTTTTCTCCACAATGCCTGCTGCTAGTGAGATAAATGCATGTTGTCTAACATCTCTGACGCTACCGAAACAGCCTGAAGACTCTGCTGATGGATTTAATGGCCTCTTGTTGTCCATGTTCATACCTGCTCAGATTTGTCATGTCAATACTAATTTTTTTTAATTCAGATGGTGCTGTGATCCGGCTGCCACCATCAAAACATGAGCTGTATGT
Organism: Thunnus thynnus; assembly: GCF_963924715.1. Classification (NCBI taxonomy): domain Eukaryota; kingdom Metazoa; phylum Chordata; class Actinopteri; order Scombriformes; family Scombridae; genus Thunnus; species Thunnus thynnus. Next base: position 16,647,539 of record NC_089534.1, read on the forward strand.
TTCCGGGTGTTTTGAAACTAGAATGAAAAGCGCCTAGCTTGTGGGGATTTCAATAGCTTATTACTTATTTTAGTGGGATCAAATCTAAGTAGGAACAGAGCAGAGAAAGACACACACACACATACACAAACAACGCATCCACCATGAGAGAGGTGACGGCACATGGTTAGCAGGTGGCCTCCTCTTCCCTGTCCTGCTGAGTACAGGAAGCGTCTGCCGTGTACAACGGAGGCAGCGGACACTTGTTTGAGTCAAAGGTCATCCCTCTCTACTCTTTGCACTGTTTTCTTAAGTCTCGGGTTCCTGATGAGGTCTCGCCACTTTTAAAAGCTCTCACTCATTTCAGGGGTGGAGGAGGAACTGTAGGAAGGAGGGAAGATGCTGTCGTTGATGAGTTTTAGCTATTTTTCTTTGTCTTTCCGGTTTTTCTTCACCAGCAGCCTGAAAGCTGGAGGAAGACCATGTCTGGATCCCTAAATAGCCTGGCAGGGTCACAAGGTGATGGGTGGAAGAGACTTTGGGCTAAGATGGGAATTCCCTTGCATGTCGGTGTAGTTCATGGTCTGTTGAGAAAACAGAAAAGGAATAGTTTTGGGGAAATACACTTTTTCGCTTTCTTCTTGAGAATTATATGAAGATCGGTACCACTGTCATACTTGTGTGTTTAATATAAAGCTACAGCCAGCAACTGGTTAGCTTAGCTTAGCATAAAGACTGGAAACAGGGGTAAACAGCTAGCCTGGCTCTGTCTAAATCAAACATAATCTGCATAACCGCACCTCTAAAGCTCAGTTTTTAACATTTTATATCTCATTTGTTTAAAAAGGAACCAAAAAATAATAAGTGGTGGTTATGTCAAATTGCTGTTTTCAGTCTCTAAGCTAAGCTAAGCTAACAGCCTGCTGGCTCCAGCTTCATATTCACACACGAGAGGGGTATTGATCGTCTCATCTAACTCATGCCAAGAAACCAAAAAATATGCAACTGTTCCTTTAAGCCTGGCAAAAGCATTACATTAGCTGCAGGGATTCCACTTTCTAGAGTAAAATCAGGAAGAATCACTACAAAAAATGTGTTGAAAGCACAAGAAGTTTGAGGTTTTTCTGTGTAAAATGAAACATTTTCAAAAGATGCAGCTAGAACAGACAGAGAACATGTTTTTTTAAAAGAGATTTTAAAAAGCAGGAGAGAAAATGAAAAAGAGTGAGTTTAGATTTCCTTGTCACTTAGTAACTTCATTTGCCCACCTGTCACCCTGCACACACACACACTCACACAGAGGTCTGTGATAATGACATAATTGTCCCGGAGCACACAGCCATGCAAATAGGGAAGATGGCTTGTGTTGCCATCCGTAGGTCTCTGCCATCTATTTCCATTATTCTAATGCACTGCAACTGATGACCTGCTCTCACACAATTAACAGTCAGTGAGTGAGAGAGAGAGAGAGAGAGAGAGACTGTGAGAGAGAGAGAGAGGGAATGTGTGGTATTTGAGAAAAGCATTTTTCTGCCCTCATTTTCCTACACTGATCTTCTGTACCAGCTGTAGCACTCTAACATATGGTAACTTTTCCTCCCCTGTTTTTGTTTGACTTTTGTCATCTCTTCATCCATCCCTGGAGTTACAGTTGGAGCTTGTTGAACTTAGTAGAAAGAAAAAAAAAACGATGGAAATATTCCCCACTTTCCTGTCCACACTCTCCAGGTCATTCTCGCTTCCATATTCTTCTCTGTGTCTCTTCATGCTGCCTTGTTTTCTGTGTGTGTGTGTATGTGAATGTGTGAGAGAGAGATCTTGGGAGAATGGGCTGTTGATTCTGGTCTGTTCCTTGGCTCCCCATCTCATGGTCTTGGCCCAGGTCTGATCCCTGTGATTGGATCGAGGGGCTTTTGTGGTGGCTGATGGGACAGATTTAAGCCAAGTGGCACACACTGAGCACGCTCCATGGCGGGCAGATGGACGGAAAGTGAAAGAGCTGTGATTTCTCATTGTGTCCCGCCGTCTTTTGGGGTGTGTGTGATACCCCCAGAGCACATCGTCCATCCAAAAGCTCTATTCTCCAATCAGTGGCCACCGCTTCCTGGGTCCAGAGACACGCCTCTCCAAGATTTCATCTCTGTATCAGACCACAACTGGGTTGTAAGCAGCTTAGAGAAGAATAATGCAGGGCAAGATTGGGCTGCTCAGTCTTTGTTTAAGGCTCTGTCACAACTGTGCAACACACTGACTTTTTTCACATTATTTCAAGAGAGCAACTGAATATTTGTGATGTTTCCACCACAAAAGTTTTCACTGAAATTTGCAACTGAACACATGTTTTTCTTGGAAGATGACTCACAGCAGATAATTCTTAAATTATAGTGTTGTTATGTATGTGAAGTCTCTGGACCAGTACTTGCAGTTGTGTCCAGCTGTTGACAATGAGCTTGTATGCTCAAGAGATTTGGGAAGTAAACAGATGCCCAAAATGTCTGTTTAAACATATTCCAAACCCGATTAAAAAGATATAAATGGGTTAAATGACTGAGGCGGTAGAAGTTCACACAGATCATATTTAACCTCCTACCTCCAGAGCCACCCCCATGTGCCCAACCCCACAGCTTAGCCTCAATGGGATTTACACCACAAGTGTGTGTAATAGTTATTTGACCCACTGGTTTCCTGTGCATACATATGCGAGTGTGTTTGGGTGAATGTGCCGATTACAGCAGATTACTTACACCCACGTAAAAACAGGAATTAGTTCCCAATAAGAACTGCTTAAAGGGCCTAAAAACGTCAAAGATAATCATTAGGCCAAGGGGAACATCACCCATTGCATCACGCAAACACCCTCTCTCACTATTACATGTTAAAAAGGAGTAAATACCCCTACCCCGCCTTCCTCCATCCCCTCCACCCCTCCCGAAACTAGCAAACTGAGCTGTCGGCGGCGGCGCTTAACTGCTCCTCTGATCTGGACATTAGTGAGGGGGCTTTGGAGTTTTATTTTAAGGGGGGGAATCATGTATAAGGCCCAAAAAGCCTGGAGTTCTGGCCAGGAAGGTTGGACAAAACGCTTTCCACCAAGCACGTCTTCTGTCTAGGACTGATTCAGGCAAACCCTTTTGTCTCCTTCTGAGAGCTGAGTGACAACAGGGAGAGAGAGAAAGAGAGAGAGAGAGAAGGGAAGAAAGAGAGACCATAGGAGATAACAGTAGTAACATGGCGTCCTCAGTAAGGGTTGAGTGATCTACTTAGAACGGCCATGGCAGGCCTGGCCAGCAGAAGCCAGATAGATGCCTGAGCAGGCTGGCGGAGGACCAGACACCCCTTTAAATCTGCTACTATGGCTAATCTCTAATCTGGAGATTTACTCTATCTGTTCCCCTCTCCCTCTGTTTCACTCTCTGTTTCTATTTCTCCACATCTATAAATGGAGCAATCTGTGAGTATTTCAAAAATGCATTTATCCCCAAAATGTGTTATTAAAGACTGTCTAATTCCCTGCACATCCCTCAGCTACTCCAGCCCCAACCCCCCTAACCAAGCCTCAACAACACACACACACACACACACACACACACACACACACACACACACACACACACACTCCCAATTTTTTGCAGATGGTCACATAATGCACAATCAGCCAAACAAGACGGCTGATTTTAGGGTGGAATGTTGGACTCCCTTTCCCTTGGAGGGCATCCTTGGTGGACATTGCTCACTAGAAGCCATTAGATGCTAGCTGCCTGCAGTGAGCCAGCAACAGTCAAAACCAATCCTGAATCTTTCCTTAACTGGACCAACTACCAGTCCAAAAACTAGGGAGGAAGAGCTTGTCTGCTTGAAACAATGTAGTTGGATCACAGAAGGACATGCTGGTTGCCTTGAGCATATTAGGCGATTACCACACACTTTGTAAAACAAAAAAGCTCTAAAAAGCATTTCTTTGCAAAGGTCTTGTGCAAATTGTTGGTCTTGTAATGAGCATCGTAGATATTTGACTGGTTTTCATGCCTCATGAGAGATGTTTCCCTTTAGTGCCAATAAAAGCACCTTTCCCCCTGAAGCGCTCAACACATGGCAGTCTTGAAACTTGCATGATGAGGACATGATGTGTCATAATAATTAGGAGGTGGACAAAAGACCACCTATTTAACATGGAAATGTATGCAGTCCCCTTCTTTTTTCTAAGAAGCCAAATTCTAGCATTTTCCTTATTTATTTTTTTTGTTCTTCAAGTCCGGATTCATTCAATTCATTTTCATGGCCCCTCCATCGAGGACGGGCGAATGTGCACTGACACTAATGTGACGCAGGTCAAGAGAGGAAGGGTCCTGCCTAATGTGCATCTTCTTCTGTGCTCTCCTCTTCGCCACCGCCAAAAAACAATGCTTCCCTCCTCCCTCGTTCCTGCTTCCCCATACTTAGGCCCTCGCAGCAATTATGCCCAATCACAGGGCCTCAATAGGAAGCAACCAGGGCTTGTTTGTGCCTCTGCGGTCATTAAGAGGGGGGCGAAGAAAGGAATTAATGACTTAATTGAGGAGGAGAGAAAAGGGGGAAATCACACAGACTCTGGGAGCGGAGGGGAGAGTATGAATGGGGCGCCTGGAACGCTCCTGGAGCAGGGGATTGTGGGATTGCTGAAGTGTGTCAAGATTTTGGTCGTCCTCCAGAGCAGATGGCGGCTTGTCGTTCGCATACCATCTATTCTCCTCTTTGTCAACCCAGAACGGCTTCTTTTGTTCCTCCCCATTGCTTTGCTGCAAAAGTTCATGGGCGGAGAGAAGAAAAAAAAATGAAAAAAAAAAACAAAAAAAACCCAACACAACAAAACTGAAACATTGGTCCAGTTTGCTCCAGATCAACAGTTTCAACGTCTCTCTCGCTCTCTCTCTCCCTCCTAAAGTTTTGACCAAATCAGAAAGGATGCTGTGTCTAAAGTGTTGGTGTGCCAGGCTTGGCACATTGCTATTCATTCCTCTCTAATGTGGCAGGGTCCCCCCACTGCCAAGCCTCCGCTCCTGCTCCACAGACTCCTGATTACTGTGGATAAACACGCAGGAGGAGATCCCCCTCCTCTCCTCCATCCACACCAACTGAGACTTGAGAGATATGCTACCTCCAGGAAATTCTGGCTCGGCTTGTTCTCGCAATTTCCCTTCCCATCCAAGATTGCAAACCGATAAAGTAATCAGGAGGAAACTGAAAAACAGCTTGCTGACTATTCAGCACTGTCCACATCTCTGAATTTCTCCTCTTTGATTGTTGCATAAAAAATGTGAAACGAGGACGGACGTAAGCCCCAGGGTCTAGAGAGCTGAAGATAGCAAGCTGAGGTGCTTTTAACAGTTTCCTTTTTTTCTTTTTTTCTTTCATCTGTCCTGATTCCTGGAAGCATTCCTTCTGTAAACAGTGACTGAAAAAAAAACAACTGAGGCTTATTTGGAAAATGGCTAGCACCTTTGCAGGGCTGAATAATTAATGTATGCTAATGCTAACAATGTATTAGTTATTCAAATGTGATCCTTTTAGACAACAGCACTGTTTACCCCCTATTACTCTCTCTGATCGCCCACTCCAAAAGGGGAGCATATAAAGAGAAGAAAGCAAAGGAAGAGAGGAGAGATGAGTGTATGTGACACTAGCAGACACCAGCCAACACAACAAAGAAACACAGTGAGATTAGCATGACAGAGAATACTAGCGCTTCACACATTAATACACAACATGAACTATAGCCATAACCCTCAGGGGCCCAATGCAATATGCATCTCCTTTACCTCCTCCTTCAATCTTTCTCTTTTCACGTCTCTCTGTCGTTTCTTTTTTACACATCTCTCTAGTCTTTTCTGTTCTTTGCTCGTCTCCTCTCCTTCTCTTTCCCACCCCTCTGCTCTTTCTCAGTAGACGTCTGAAGGGCCCTTCAACCCAGAGGAGATGGGGACTGGTCTTACCCAGGGCAGGGGCCACTGTGTGTGGGGTGGCACAGGAGGAGAGGAGAGAGCTCTCTGTCTGGAGGATGTAAGGATGGTTATGTGTCTGAATGTTGGGAGAGGAGGGCCTCCCATTGATAGATTAAGGACCAGGTTGGCTGTACTTGAGGACTATGGTTCTCTATCGCAGGAGGTGGGACTGGAGAGCCAGGTCACACATTAGCATGTGTTTTGTTTTCGGCTCGGCTGTCCCAGAGTCCGTTACTCGGTTACTCACTAACAACCCGGGGGATGTAGAGGAGGGTAAACCTACCGTCTTGTTTGCTGAGCAGTATTTACACAGCGTTTCAGGCTTATGGAAAGTATGTAAATCTTTCTAACACACAGACATACATATGAAGACATGGGATTGATTAAAATGTTGCTACCCCAAATATACCATATGGTGTCAAACTTGGTCTTTGTAAATGAGAAACTTAGATCGCCACAGTACTATATAATTAAGCTAAACCAAACTATTTTATTTGACATTCCCACAAGTGGCTCATCCAAAAATGAATAAAGATATAGAATGGCAACAAGTTAAAAAAAAAAAGTGATTTAATGTGATGGTCAAATAAAGAAAGCTTTTTAAATGTGGTACTTTTTAACAATTTCTAATAGAAAATAAACCTGACATAGTTAAATACAATGAAATAAATGCTACCAAAACTTAAATTTCATTATAAATGAAGATTGATTGTCATTAGGTCTCCTGAATCTCTTATATGGAGCCATTGGTGCTCAGTGATGCTGTACGAGAAAAACAAGATAAAATAGAGGTATTAACGGCGGAAAGACAGTCGACAATCTATCAATTATGCTTGAATGATTGACAGAAGAGTTGAGGCTTGTGTGTCTGTAATTTAGGAATTGGTTTACACCAGTGTATCATTAAAAGTTTGTTGGTACACATGGTCCAGAGTGATTTTAAATGTGCACACTTCTGAAGCACAAGAAGAAACTGATCAAACCAATTCTGTCGAAGTGAGAGTACATGGTTTATGCAAAAACTGTGTACACATGGTTTGTTTTTCTTGCCTTGTCAGACTTCCCAGATCCTAACAGTTAATTTCAACACATCCTCATAAACCTCATAATTTAACAACCACATAGCTCGATTGTACCAAGCACTCCAGATCGACCTATAGGAGCGTTTTCTAATATACCACCTCTATCTGTTACAAATTATTGTAAAAAACAATGACGTGTTATGGTGTGACAACACTGTGGTTGAGGTCTGGTTAGGTTTAGGCACAAAAACCACTTAGTTAGGGTTAGAGAAAGATCATGATTTGGGTCAAAATGATCACTTGAAATGTGGTGTGGGTTAAAGTTACTACTTCCATAAAGTCAGGCAACCTTCGTCATCATGGCAACAGTAAACACCACGACAATCTTAGTTACATCCTGACTCGCAGTTGGAAACATGACACTCACACTTGGAAACGGGAAGCGAACAGCAGCTAAGTCCACTTTTTGCCATCTATCTAGTCATCCACCCAACACCCTGCCTCTAATGATGAAAATTAGTCACTTTATATAGACGTCATCTGAACTGCGTCACTTCTCCGGGTCATAATTACTATGGCCGTTAGATAGCGTCTGTCAATCAAACGTAACTATAGGTCGTTTTTGCCGGCTGAATTTTCGACCTACTGTTGACGAACTGTTTTGAGGACGAGCAGGTTAATTTGGGTTGTGCATTCATATTCGTGCTGACAGACATGATGGCAAAAACTGCTACTAGTAACAAATTTTTCCTTTAAGGAATAACATAATTTTGAAAAACTTCTCTGTTGGTCCAGTCAGACTTAACCAACTATATCTTTCAAACTTAACCTCAACATTTGGTTCTTCACACGTTCTCTGCAATCAAAATTCAAACAACTATATAAACAGGACATGCCTTAGTGAATGGGGTTGTGCTTAGCGGTCACAATACCTTTTCAAGGGTCTTTTAAACATATTTTCATGCCAGCTTCCATCCGCGAGTCGCTTTCATTTGCAAGTCCAACGTGTTAAGACCGCCTGGAGCAAGCTCCTCAAGGTGATTCAGTCTGGAAATGTATTTGAACCTCCCTAAAGCTGCACGCACAAAAGATCAATGCATCTACAAAAATGCAAGAGCAGTTGACTTTACCCCCCCCACCCCCACATCAAAGATGGGCTTGAATTAGGTGCAATTAAGGTATTTCCACATAGGAGAGCAATGGCTTCACCATTACAAATAATCGCCTACTAACTTCACACATTGTCACTCAGCAGCAACAAGGTCAAAGATGTGACGCTGACCTTTAAAAAAAAAAAAAAAAATGTACGTGCCAATCAGGACAACAGTAAAATCTCACTAAGGGGCTGTGAAACAAAGTCGTTTAAATGCTGTAAGCTATAGACCCCCCTCCTCCATTTCCCCTTTTGATAATGATATCAGTAATAGAGTCTTTTGTTTGATAATGAGAGCTGCTATTTCTGATCGGGAATAATAATACATGGCTATTACAGTTTCATCTGTTGGGATTGAATGAATAACAATGCTTTGTGCAATATTCAGCATCACACTAAAACACACACATTCTGTATGTCTGTAATTGTGGGGTTGAAACTGAAGTGGCCGGCCACCTTGGTCAGGCAACATGGAGAGGAAAGCAAAGGTCCTTGGAGTTATTGTTACGGGTGTAACAATGAAGTCGATTTGGAGTGTTAATCATACGCTTTCGTCCAGCAATAAAGTCCTGGCTGTGTTCACCTTCTGATGAGACTGTTTTGATGCTAATTGTACAGTGGAATAATAATTAAGTTAATGACATGCAGCTCTTTGCATGTAATTTAAGAGAACATGTTTGTGGTGCTGGGAAAGATTGGCACTTGTAATGAGTGACTCAGTCCTTGCTGTTTACAAAAGTTGGTGAGGTCGAGATCACAATTCACTGTGATAATTATAGTGTAAACCTTGCAAATGGGACATTCAGGGAATCTCAAAGTTTTAGCATATACTGTATAAGAAAGATTCAATAGCAGTAGATCTACACCATTAATACAAGATAATTCTGGTTTTACATGCAAATTCCTCACAAGAGTTGACCCGCTATCTCTCTACGCTGCAACCTGTGAGAGTTAACAACTGAAACAAGAAAACTGTGCAACAAATTAAGAACTTTCTGCTGCTCCCACTGCCTGCCAGTTTTAATGACTCCAGCTGCAACTGCCAAAACACTGATTCACAATCTGACAAAACTGGATGATGACAAAAAGCACATTCTTAACTCAAAACACTGTGCCGATGCTTGAGATAGAATTTCTCTCCTTTGTGGGATGGATGATAATAGGTGAAAACAAAGAATAGGGGTGTAAAATGCTTCAGCTGAGCGTGATTACAGCTGTGGCCATCATTAGGCAGCCTCTTTAATGTAATTGATGGAGTGGATTCTCATAGCAGACCTCAATAGACTGGGCAGGGTCTCCTCGTTTATTTGGACTCATCTGCATTTGGTCTGTGTGTGTGTGTGTGTGTGTGTGTGTGTGTGTGTGTTTATGTGTGCATGCAGGCATGAGGTAGAGCCAGAGTGTGCAATAATTATGACTTCACACTCTTCAGACACTTAGAGAAAAGAGCAAAACAAAGCGCAGTAATCAGTGTGCGAACGTGTGTGTGTGCGTGTGTGTGTGTGTGTGAGATGTGTGCGTGTGTGTGGTTTGGTACGTTCTAAGTGCAATTGTGCAAATGTGGTCTCAGTGTCTACATGTGTTTGCATGCACACGCTTGTGTGAATGTGTGTGCAGCTACCGTGTACAAGTGAATCCCATAAGTATGTGTGTGTGTATGTGTGTGAGAGAGGGAGAGAGACTGTTTGCATTTGCTCAAGGATCCTGACCCTTCAGAAATGACACGTTTTCTCTATCTACCCCATCCTTTCCCCACACATTAGGTGCTTACAAAAGACAGAGCACTAATGCATCATCTAATTGGCCTAGGCTCCTGCCTCTGCCTCTCCCTCCATCACTCTATTAGCTCAGTAATTACCCATATGCCTCGGCGAGGCGGGCGTCCAGATAATGGCCGCCTCAAGGGCCCTTGAGCGCGGCAGAGAGGGGCCGCAGTCTGTCGCCGCGGGAACACAGCAAGCTCTCCAAACTATCCCAGCACCGCACTGGGAAAAACCACAATGGGGAAGGAGTTTGGCAACTTTGTCCCCCCCCCTCCCTACCACCACCACCACCACCACCACCCTCTCCCAAAAAAGAAAAAAAAAGTTAGGAGTTGAGGGAGTGGAGATGCAAATTGGGGGCTGTTCAAATTGGATGTTGTCTATTTAGCTAATGTGCATTTCTGTGTCGTGTGTGTGAATGAAGTCAGGACATACTTGTGCATTTCTTTCAAAGATAAGTAGGGATTTTTTCACATCTGTTTTAACAGATGTGAAATACTCCAGCCCAGCATCCTGGTTATGTTGTCCATATTGGAGGACAACAGGAAGGCTGTAGTGTTCGGGGTGGCAGGATATTGCGTCAGACTCTCATGCTGGAGTCAGAGTTTGGGTTCCGTCTTAGAACTGCAACAAACTTTTGCCTTTTTATCAATCGTAACCACAATCTTTCCCTAACGTTAACCCTAGCACTTTAGTTGTCTAACTCTAACCTTAGTTACCACAGCCATAATCTTTCATATCATACCATACCGTAGTTTCATGCACTGATATGGTAGAAAGTGAAAATACTGTGAAAATACTAATCTGGGGTTTTGCAGAATTGTCCACCTAAAAGGATCAGCTTTACGCCATCTCCTTAATAAGTGTGTGCACACTGTCCACAACACCTACCGTGTTCACACTCGTGTGAATCATGCTCTTAAAATGCTGCATGTGACGGTTCCTTGTTTAAGCATGTTGTTTTCTACTTGCTTCCTTGTTCTGTTGGTTTTTATAAATACGCTCGTTATCTAATTGCCAATGAAGTGACTGGGTCGGGGGTGCTTCAGAACAACAAGCTAACAAATTTGTTGTTCTGGTTTGTTAGCGTGCCTCAATTACATAATTTCGGAGCTTTGTGTTGCATGTTGCATGTGTATTTTTGCAGAGCCCAGCGTGAAAAGCATACAACAGACTTAGACATTCTTGTCTTGCATTAGGCTTGAATACTCACACATCAAATATACTTTGAATAGTTATTTGTTGCTGTAATCATTCCTCTTTGTTCAGTGCAAAAATATGAAGTTCAGTCAAATATGAGACAGTAGTCTGAGTCAGCCAAATTAGTGGGCATGTTTGACCTGTAAATTGCGTGTAGTGTAGATATATTGCTGGTGTTGTGTCCCAGCAATAAACTTACATGCGACTACCAGAACCTATGCCAAATCTCAGCAAGAAAACACTGTCACAGTGAGGTAATTTTGTACTTAACATATCACTTTGGTAGATATATCTTTGCTGTGTACAGTGTACTTGTATTAGAAAGGGATTGCTTCATCACCAGTATGGACAGGAATGATTACAGTGACCAATAACTCTCTCAGCATACAGATAGCATGTAAGTATTTTATTAGATAGACTTGGAAAAAAAAATCAAATAGGATCTATCCTTTCGACTCTCTGCCTCTCTCTCCTTCCTATCTGAATCCCTCTCAATCTTATATCCTTAGAAAATGGAAATTATCATAATTCTCCAATCTTCAATCTTTAGCCTCTTAATTGAAATCACATAATCTGTAACAGAATAGGGCTGGCTGCCCTCATCCCATCCCCAAATGACACTTCCAAAAGGAGTACAACAAAGAGCTTCTTAAATAATTCCCTGGCTCTCGGCAGCATATAATATGGATTACAGAGCGCTCTCCCTCATTCTCTCTCCACCTCCCACACTTGTTCCCTCAATCTGGGATATGGTCTCATCCCTCCATCCTACCCAAGGCAGATTTTGTGACACTCAAGCTGACCAGGCAGCATTATCTGTTTTTAAAATCAGATAAATATATAAATAAATCATGCAGCAGTAATGCTAATATATGCCCTAAGAGGGTCTAAGGCTTCAGATCTGTGGACTTAATCTGGGTTTTGGGGAGGTATCTTCCCTTGGCCGTTCAGAGATTTGCGAGATCACTGTCAGTCCTGGGCCGGCTGAATTATCTTTGCGTATTGTGTTAATCTGTTGGCATGCAGACTGTGGTGGACTAAGGTTCAAGTGGGAAGGATTAGGGGAGATCTGAGCAAAGCTGATGCAGGCAGCCTTCTCAAAAACGGCCCATGCATTCGGGCCCCTCTGTGGGTTTTTGCACACTGACCAAAGGGACCACTGAAGCATGGTCTCTCTCTCTCTCTCTTTCTCTCATACACACTCACACACAAAGATACACACAAATCGCCTTCATTCCACCCTCTCCATTCCAGATAATTCCCCTCTTAAAATCTCCCCTCAGACCAACCACTGCGAGTGCAGCACCCAAAATGCAAAAACCAGTGGCCATGCCCACTCCACAAATCCCAAAACCTTTTAGAGCTACTTGACAGAGAGAAATCCATCTGGAGAGGATATCCACCGTCCATTACTTAGAGACTAATGTCTAGTTTTAACTCGGCAGTATTTATTTACATTATAGCATCTAAATAAAGCACATTTTATGCCCCGAACTCACCCCAGTTATACCTTGTTAAGAAGTTTCTACCATACAGCCAGAACCACGGACAAGGTTTGTAACTTTGTTAATTGTTCGTTGTCAGTTCAATAACCCAGCACTTTGTGTCGGACTCTCCATGATTATCTCTGGAGAGTGATAAAATCACTTCAGGTAAATGAGTGATTGGACTGGAGGACCGCTGAAGTACAACTTAGCAGTCCTTTAGCAGCTTCTGTTTGCTAAATGGAGCCATGGAGTTGGGAGGATGAGGAGGCTGGAGGGGTCAGAGGGGTCCATATGGACCAGCAATTGGACGACTCTCGGAGGGATGAGCAACCAATCACGTTCTCTACAAATCCTTGACCCCGAGACCCGGAGATCCAGCAGGAGAGCCAGGATTTCATTTCCACCAATCACTTGGCTTCAATGAAAGCTAATTGAACAATTCTAATCTCTCAAATCGTTTTATTTGGTTTAAGTTCTCTGTGACAGGAATAACAGTGTTGGAGGTGCACTTGTCTATATGGAAATATAAGAAAAAAATCTCTTTCTGTGGATATCATTGGTGAGTCAGCCAGGAGAAATGGATTGCTTTGAGTCTTAGGAAAACCAGAGGAACAAAAGCTGACAACTCTTTTTAACTCTTGCTCCACATGACAAAAATAGTCTTATATTAATATATGCATGCATTCATAAATGATATAACTTCAGAAAACTGGGTATTGTTGCAAATGCATTCTGCACACAGATAGACTAATGAGTGCACTAACTAAGACTGAAAACAGATAAATCATTTTTGCATCTACGTAGTTTAATCAACCAAATGTCTTCGTTTGGATTCCGTCTCACAATCCTGCTTTATTAGAGGCACAATCTTCTGGGTCTTTCTGCTTGCGTTGATAAGGTTAATAGGTCTGTAATATGGTAATTGTCTACTCAGGGAGGAAGGAGACCAAAAAATTTTAATTAAGGAGCAAGTGGTTTTTTCCCTCTCCTCACTTCCTCTGTACTCCAACCCTTAAATTATCTTCCACATAGCAAGACTTCCAGAGCAGTTGTTTTGTCATGTCCCCAATTAAACAAGCAGACAGTTGGAGAAAGTCGCTGGCTAATTTCTTTTTTTTTTTTTTTTCTTACAACAACAGAACATTTGTGATCCATGAGCGAGCAATAAGGACACTAATAAAATCCGATTAGCAATGACCACAGGACTCCTTGATTGATTCTTGTCTGATATTGTTTTCCACAAATGTAATTAGGTTCAACTCTGGATACTAATGTGGCTCCTCATTTCATCACTGTGGCATCAGTTTGCTCTCTTCATATTCCTTACTAAATGTTCTATAATTACCTCTATCACCAATTATTACTGTCCTACTTTTTTAGAAATGTTCTCTAAACAAATCTCGGAAAGAAAATGCATTTGAAGGAGAAATTATCAAGGAAAACAGAGAGGAAATGTGAAACAAATACTTGTAAGTCTGGCAGACAAGTTACAGGGAAAGACAAAGACTCGATTAGCATTAATGTCAAACAATTAAAGCAGGAGTATTCATAAAGGAAAGGATCTTATTAGCTGGAGAAAAACAGAATGAGACGGACCATTTCTCGGTTGCTTAAGCCTCAGGATTACTCAACCTTTGGTGGCGGAGAGGAACAATGTGGCTTTTAAAAACCCATTTTGGAGAGAAGCGTCTGGTTGACAATTATATGCCTCTAAGCTGTTTAATAGGTGGTCGGGAGAGGTCTTTAAGATCCTCATTCAGGACTAGCGATCTGGGCCGCGGTGTTTGAGGCATTTCAGAGTGTGTGTGTGTGTGTATGTCTGTGTGGTGTGTATGGGGGGTATGAGAAGGGTTTTAGGAAGAGCCTGACATAAGAAAGAGAGAAAGGACAGAGGGAAAGAGAGAGTTTTAAGCCTGCTAAGCAGATCAGTGTCTTTGTGTGCGGTCAACAGAGGCACTTGAAACTTTTCGTGGGCCCCAGCTGTCTGGAGCTAATTCTTCCTTTTAATTTCCTTTGTACAGAGATGAGGAAAAGACCGAAGAAGAGCATTTATGAAATACTTACAAAGGTTTTTTTTTTGGCCTCTACACTTGTTGAAATATTTTGCTGCAAAAATGTTACATATCAAGGGATGAGGGGTCCATGAGACCGAGGGACCAGGCAAATCTGAGATATAGAACAAACTGATAACTAAAGTTATTCATGGGATTTCTAAAGTGATGTAAAACCTAAATTAACAGATAAAATGTTAACTGTTTCTGACCCCTTTTGACTCCTTAAAGCAGGCTGTTTGTGTTTACAGATTGATTAAAAAAAAAAAAAAAGAAACAGTCAATAATCTGTTTTCCCAAACGATTTTTAATCACCCTTTCAAATATTTGTGCCGTCGCTTGTGTGGAGTCGTGTCCTTTAGGATTTGAGATGGCCACAAACAACAGGAGGAAAAAAAAAAAGGCACAGCCAGAAAAAAGATCAACAAACAGTCGAAGCACAGAGACAGAACAGTTTGAGGATGAACGCTGCTAATCCTGACCTCGGCTAATGCTAATGCAAATGCATGTTTATCAAATATGTAATCGACATTAGTTAGAAAAACAAGGATCTGCCAGCACTCTGCTCTTTGTTCCGTGATTGTGGAAGAGGGAGATTAAGATGGGCTTTAGCGATGCTCAGATGGATGGAAGAAGAGAGGGATGGAGGGACGGCTGGATGCACTTATGCTTGCTGTCAAGAAAAGAAGTGAACCTTTGCAGTTGAATCTGCTCCTCTTTTTAATTTGTGCTCAGCAGAACTCAATCCAGTTGGTGTTCATTTTGGCACTGTCTGATTTTGATTTAGTTTCAGTCTTTTGACAAAGCTGTATAATTGTTTTAATCACATTTAATAATTTGAGTGTAATCGAGAGTGAAGTCAAATTTGTATGCATTTTTCATTTTTATGTCTTCCTCTGTCTTATCGTAGCTTAGCAGAAATATTAAAGACTATTTCTAGGCTATGAGCAATTGCTAGTCAACCAGCAGAGACTGTTAGTTACTGTTCCCAGCCCAGAAACAGTTTGCCACATATAGGTGAATTGTTGTTTTTTCACTTTGTTTTTACCTTTGGACCAAGCCAGACTAGCTGTTTCTCCTTTTCCAGTCTTTTTGCTGTGCTTAGCTAAGCTAAACGGCAACTGGCTGTAGCTTGTATCGATCTTCCCATTCAACTCTCCAGCAGAAAGTGAATAAGCGCATTTCCCCACCATGATTACAGGTGTAGGTCACATACACAATTCCTATGTCACTCGGCAGTAATACACCAAACTCACTTGTATTCACTCATTTGCTCACTAAAATACTCGTCACTGTCAAGAATTATCTTAAGCAGCTCAAATAATATTCCTTTAGCGAACATCTACGTCAATCCTCCACGCATTCCTGCTGATAGCAACATGAAAGATAGCCAACTGAAAGTAACGTTAACGATAAATCCTGAGCACATGATAATGTTATATTAGCTTATTGTGTTATAAATGTTGGCGTTTTATCCCGGCAGTTAACCCTTTCTTGTTTAATTTTCAGTTGGATTATAGATTAATTTAGTCCATAAATATATTGTTTTTCCTCCAAGAGCCGGTAATGTTAGCTTGCATTAGTAGTAGTAACAAAACATTACTAAAATGTGAGATGCTGCTTGTTAGTGAAAGTCAAACAGCTAAATCAACTTCTGAAGAAGCGACATTTTTGGGTGGCGAGGAGGTTTTTACTAATCAGGAAAAAACAATCTGTGAGTCCACAGGCCACTGAATAAGATTTTGCATTATGACAGCAATAAGTTAATTTGTCCTTCCATTCATCTCTTGTGAAAGACTGTCAATAATATTTTTATTTTTTGTTGTTTTGTTATTTTTTGTTAGTTTTCATCAACGAAATTAGCAATGTGTCCGCCATTATGCGATGCAATTACTTTCAACCGAATTTCACATTTCACATTTCACATTACACGTCACACCTTTTCCAGTGTGACGAGGGAAGTGTTCGGGGAGCGTCGTCAGTAGTGTTGCAGGGCAGTTTTTTTGTGGTTAAATGTTTACAGGATGACACAGGGGCACAGCTCTTGCCAGTTTGTGCCTCCCCTGGGCACCCGGAGAAACAGAGGTAACCTATTTTCTTTGGCAAGGTTGAGCAGTCACACGGAGACTGTGTTTGTGTTGTTTGATTGGATTGCTCCTTTAGGCTCTCTTACCTTGCTACCTCCATCTATCCTTTCTCCTCTTTCACCCCCCCCCCCCCCTTTCTCTTTTTCTTTCAGTCACCATGTCTATCTCTTCCTGTTCTCTTTTTCTCTTGTCTCCGTGTTTCCTTATTCCCTCTTGGCCTCCTCTTCCTTTTTCTCCTTCCATCCTTCTTTTTCCTCTGTCCGCTGCCACACGGGGATAAAGGAGAGGTCTTGCTGTGCTGTGTGTTTGCCTGCCTGGTTGCAGGGTTTGTTGTTAGTAAATGAGGTCATTAGAAGACACTCTGACCTAACCAAAGGCATTTGTTCTGCGTGCTGTGTTTTTTATCCTCTTTTTCTCAGTATAAATATACACCTTTGATGGAACGGCCAGATGCTGGGATCATTAACATGTCATTATATCACCCAACAAATTAGTGTGAAAAAATCCTTTCCATATTCCTTTCACCTCTCTTAACATTAGATAAAGTGAAGTCTGTGTCACAGCTTTATACAATTACCTTAAAATAACTTTAAATCTACATGTACACAGTCTAATATTGGCTCCTGCTCAATAACTTGGTCATTTTCAGATGCTATCTCCCTCCTTATCTCATCCTGTCCCAACCTCTACCCTTGATGTTTTGGTGCATCTTGCAGTAGGGTGACACCTCCAGGCGAGCCTCAGGGCCTTTGGGTCCTCTCTCTGTGGCACGCAGCCAGATCCCTGATGACACCTGTGAGTCTTGGCAGAGCTCCTGGTTTACAGTAGCTGTTAGCAGGCTTTTATGTCAAACAAAACACCAACACAATGTGTTTTCTCTCACTGTACTTCAACAATTCCCCACTCCCAAATGACTCCAGCCCACTTTCTCCTGCACTCAAAGTGGCCACAGCTCTTTCTGCAATCATATGCTACTGTAAACACTGCCAGTGAATCAGTCTTTTTCTCACCATGTCAACGGATTTTAATTATTGGTGAATGTCAAGGATGTCTGCTGGGTCCACCTCATTTCTCTCAGAGACAAACCCATTTCTTGTGTTGTGTAACATCGTCCCCCATTGTCCGAGCACACTCATAAACATACTTCATACGCAGCATCTCTGAAGTGTATTCCATTGTTCCTCAAGTGGGGAGACGAGTGTTGCTGCTCTCCAAATGGACATTGGCGCATCTCCTGAAACAATACGGTTCCCGCACACCACATCACTCGCATGCGTTTAAAAACGCCAGACCTTGACCACTTACGCCTGGAAAGAAAATTACCTGAACACAAAGCGGGAGCTCTTGTCTACACCCTAAAACACATCATAGCACTCTTGTCATAGCAAGTGGAGGGTCTATTATAAACAATTATTTTAGCCCTTCACGGACAGTTTGGTCTTTGTGATGCATTGTGTTTTGGAGCGAAGAAGTATAGGCAGTAATCAATGGAGGAGCCGTGCGGTCAAGGCTGCCGGCTGATCTAAACACATATAGTACATGCGTGGGAGGGAGGGGGGGGTGGAGGTTCTGTGAGTAAGAAATTGGTGTATGATGTATTGTATGCATGAGGGCTGATTATAAAACGGCCACAGAGAATACTCCTTCCTGATTGGCTGGCAGGAGTCCGTTGAAATCTTACAAGACAGCTCAGACATGGTTTCACAACTGTCCTACAGCTGTGTACAAGGTATGCTAAACTTCAGGTAACCATAGAAACAGTACTTTGTGCTAAATCACCAGTTAATTGACATGGCTAAAACGTTCCTAACTGTGGTTTAAGAAAGCTTAAGCAAATCTGAATAGAGCTTTTCTTTTTACGACTGATTAGCGGGTATGGTATACACATGATAATACGTGTCAGGGTGTTCTGATATAATAAATAATGGACTTGATGGAGAAAACATGGCATCCAGTTCTTATTGAGACAGAAGTTGTTCGACTTGGACGTTTCAAATTATTTTTGTATTTCAGGATACTTGGTACTTGCATTCTATCTTACTTATTATGGATACACATGCTCCCTAAATATGTGTACACAATACTCCCAGCTGTTTAGCAGTTTCTGCAGTGCTACTTCTGTTGTTGCTGTTACAGCACATGTAATGTAGCAGCTGTTTAGCGTGTACACAAGGTACTGTACATCAATGTTGCTTGAAAATGTCACAGATTTCATCATCATAGCAAAAGTAAAGCAATCAGCTTCAAGTTTTCCTCAATTAAAGAGGGGTTGATCACCTCAAGAAGTTGAGTAAATTGCCTTACATGAGCTCTTTTAATGGCACCCACTTATTTCTTGTAAAAATAATAATTTAAAGGTACCCTGTATGTGCACATGGATGACATTATGCATGTTTCTTGCACACAGTTACTCACTCCTATGCTTATTGAGTTTCATCCAAACTACATACAGTGTTTTCACATATAACTGTAAAGGTTGCTACTGTATTTGTCTATTTTGTTTACTCTAAAATAAGCATTGTCAACTTTGTAATATGTGACTGGTAAAATCCATGACAATGGAAAATAATGTACTGCTCCAGAATGATTATTGTAAAAAGGTAACAGACGTGGAGTTTGTTGTCACTTTTAAATGATGTAAACATTTGAAATCAGCATATACCTCAATTCAAATCTACAGTTTAATTGGAGGTACAAGAAATCAGATTTCACTTTACATGGTTGTTGCATTTTTACATAAATTTTAAGTCTATGTTATTATGTCTTTTTTATGTTCTCCTGTTCAGTCAGTCCAGATACGAGATGCATATCACGTAAAGGTATAAAGAAAACCATGCAAAATGGAAGGAGATCAAGCATGACTATGAGGAAGGGTGCATAAGGGTGTGATAGAAATATGGCAAAGAGAAAGAAGGACAGAGATAAGAGACAAAAAGCGAGAAAAGAGAGGTGTGAGACGCGTGGGTGGACACTGGGCATGGTGGCAATAGGCACGGGGGCTTAATGAGAGGTGAGCCAGAGGAGAAACGGAGCAAGGACAGACAGAGAGAAGGTAGCAGGGAGAGGGAGAGGTGAGAAGGAGGGAGTGAGTGATAGATGGTGCAGCGGGAGAGGGGGGAATAGAGGAAGAGAGAGAGAGAGAGAGGACGGGACTTTGGAAAACAGAAGCAGTAAACAAAAAGCCAAGAATAGAGTCCAGGTGTGAAAAGTGAAGAAACAGGTGATGGAGACAGGAATGGAGAGGACGGAATAGAGGATAGCTGGAGTTGTGCATCAGACAGCAACAGAAGGAACAGAAGGAGGAAAACCTATAGTACATTAATAATACTTTAAAAAAGGAAAAGATTGATTAAATCAGAAGTCAGAGGACATGAAATTATAGAAGTTAACACTAGAAACTAAATTCCTACATCATGTAGAAAAGTCTCTAGATTAAGGTGGATTTTTAATTTAAACAAAGAGGTACTGTAACATTGCATGTGACTAAAAAGCAATCTTTTAAAAGTCACATTTAATCCTCATCCCACCAAAACTCCTCTCGTAGTAGCTCTTCTTTAATTTCTGCCTGAAGCATTTCCTTATTACAAAAAGTCTCACCCTTGACCTCCCATTTTGATCTAAAAATGAAGCTAATTTTACTGCAGCACTGTTTTCAAGTTTTCAAGCTCCCCTAAAATGTTAAACCTAAAGACATTTGAAACAACATTTTTGGATTTTTGAATACAAGAAACTATATGCTTCAAAGAAAAACACCATAGTATCACTAAACAAAGAAACCCACTCCTCGGACACAAAGGAAAATGAGAGAGGGACAAACAGAAACTTGGCTCTGTCCCAACTTGTGAAGGAGTTTGGGACAGCACCACGTTCCCCCCCTCCACATCCCCTCCACCGCTCCCCCCCACTATAAAGGTGATGTATGGCCAGGGGACGGATGTGCCCTTGTCAGAGCCCTGTGTCTGAAAATGCTGATGGATGGAGGGATAGAGAGGAGAAGGCGAAGGAGGAGAAGGAATGCAGGTGATAGGGAGATGACAATGATGAAGCATGGGTGCGCTGCACCGCCACATCTCAGACAGCTGTTTAGCGACGGGGGCTAACACTCTAAGTTTGTGTGTGTGTGTGTGTGTGTGTGTGTGTGTGTGTGTGTGTGTGGAGGGTGTAGGGGACAGGGGACATATATGTGGAGAAAGCTGCACTGTACTTCTGCAAGATAGGTGAAAAAAACACTTGCACGTGGACATGAAGGACGTGAAAGAGAAACTTTCTTATCGTTTGACTGAACATAGTCTGTATTTTCTGTCACAATCTGTTGGTGCAGGAAAGAGGCAGCATCTCCTCTCTCTGTATCTCATGTCCTTCAAGGCCTGGCTGTAGCCTCCAGGCAAGCCTCGGGCTCCAAGGCCTCCCTCCGTGTGGCAGGATACCAGATCGGACTCAGACACACACAGCTGTGGCCCAGGGGCCTTCGCTCCTCCCGGAGAATGACACTCAAACTCCCCATAGCCAGATTTAAGTGCAACAGTAAGTGATTATGTGTGTGTATCTCTTGTATCTGTGTGTTTGTGCGTGTGACATTTAGCCCACAGCCAGCAGGTATCCAAGGGCCCTTTCAAATTAGAAACGGGGGGGATTAGCCGGTTCCCCTCCGAGCCCAGTGGGTTTCCGAGCAAGGACTCTGGGAATATCAGGAATATCTGTCACAGTGGAGCACGGCAGAACATCAGAGCAGCAGTCATAAATCACACAGCTTGTCCTGCTCATCATCCACTAGCCACAGGTTACAATGTCTGAGTTTAACTACAAATCAAGAACAGAGCAGAAAAGACCAAAAAAGAACAATCAGTTTTAAGTTCGAAATAGCTGCTCAAGTATTTATGAGCAAGGCCCTGAATCACTATCACTTTCACAAATGTTATATAACTGACCTCTGACCTCCATGCCAAAGCAGACAAAAACAGACACTTTTAAGGCTAATTACAGTATTTTGGTTTGGTGAGCCAGCAAGTTGAAGAGGATCCCCATGCAGTAAACAATACTCTACTCAGGAAGCTAACATCTGTGTTTTCTCTTAGTCTGACACAGAGAAAAGTGATGGTATGTGTAAAACTCTAATTTGTTTAGGAAGCTTTTGGAGGCTCCCACTGTTTGCTCTGATGTATGTTGTTTTGCCGGAGTCCGTGTTTCCCGAATCTCAGGTAACGGTGGTGGCGAGAGCAAGGAAGGCCACAATCATGAGAGTTAAGACCAATGTTGAAAAATGCCAGAATTTTCCTTTAAATGTTATCAATCATAAGTGCTATTTCAAGTTTTCAAGTTTTTTCATCCCATTGTTGGTGAACAAGGAATTGACAGCTGTTTGTTCTTTCTTTCTTTCTTTCTTTCTTTCTTTCTTTCTTTCTTTTATCCTTTACTGCAACAACATAACAACATATCAAAGTTTGGCATGAAATCATAATCAAAGGTCACCTCAGTAGCTTTTCCAGAGCTTTTAAACCACATGCCACAGCCTTCTTCAGCAGATGGAGTTTGCTCAGTTGTCATGGAAATAGCTCAGCTGTCATTTAGATTTTTCTTCACAAACCACTTTTCAAAGGCCAAGAATAAACGTTTACACTCCAGATATTCGTGATTTTAATACAGCATCTGATAAAGGTTTCATTTTTTTGAAATTCATGTATCAATTTGCAAACTACCACTTGAAGAAGTTTCTTAGTTTCACAAATAATTGCATTTTAAGCTAATTAAGAAAGCTTTACTTACTAGTGTGTTGATGAACTCAGATAAATGGCATTCACAAAATGCAACTGATAAGAAGGTGCTGGTGTTGATGTTTGATCGTCACATTCCTACAGGAGGGAGAACTGAAACCAAAAGAGGTGATTTAAAGAAAAATAAAGAAAAATAGTGGGAGGATGGTGTGATGCGGTTACAGAAGTCAAAATGGGGCAAGTTTAACTGAGGACTGGAAGAGATATAGTCGAGTGGTATGTGAGGTCCTGGCTTGGGACAGTGAACTGGAAGTGGTGTGTGTGTGTGTGTGTGTATGTGTGTCTGTGTGTGTGTAGAAAATGCACTTGTGACACAGAGCAGTATTGACAGGCAAGGCTGATGCCCCTGAGAAAACCTTCAGAATTCAATCTCATTGATTCCCACAGAAGAGTGGAGGACGCTGCCTCTGGTCTATACCCTGAGTCATTACACACACACATGCACGCACACACAGCGAGAGAGACGCACGCACTCATATACAGTGGTGGAGGACATTACTTAAATTCATAAGGTAGGAATTCAGCATGAAAAAGTATATCTATACACATATCACTCAAAATAAACAGAATATTTTAAATCCAACTGACTGCAAATGTTTCATGCAAGAAAAAGAAACTTTTTTTTTTTTTTTCAAACATTCATCGAACCACCCCTGAATCTCTCTGAGCCCTCTGAGCGTTTTCATGCTGAGTGCTAATCCGACTCATTTCTATAGCTCCCACACTTAGGACTTCATTACATTGTTAATGCCTTCGCTTTTGTGAAAGTATGTGTGATAGAGCAAATGTATCCACACGAGTCTGCTCATACATACATGTGTGCACTTCATGTGTGCGTGTGTGTGTGTGTGTGTGTGTGTGTAAGAGACAAATGAGGAGGAGGAAGAGATTGTGGTGGGTGTTGAAGGGGTGGTGGTGGTAGTGTAGGGGTGGGTGGGTGGGGTGGGGGGGTGGATGGGTGGCACAGAGTCCATGTGTTGTATGACCTTGGTCACTGCTGAGGGGACCTAGTTTCTTGCCAAGCCAATCAATAAGCTAAACAGGCGGAGGATGGCTATTTGGAGCATGGGAAGCCAAACTCAAATACTGATAGGTTATCTGCCTGTCCCAGCACCACTTCTGTGCAAATATTGGACCAGCACATTTTTCACGGTGACTTGCATTTGGAAAAAAAAAAGGAAAAAAAAAAAAAAAGAAAGAGAGACAGAGAGGAGCGAGAGGGGGGGTTGGTGTGGAGAACAGACATGGTTGAGTGGATAAGTTGCAGGGCAAAATCTCCCTCCTCCCTCCACCCTCCCTCTCAGACCCCCTCTTCCTACACCCCTAAACCTTCAACCAACAAGTGCATCTCTCTCTCTCTGTCTTTCTGTCTCTCAGGGGGCGAGTGTACAGAGTAGTGCACACAAAAAGCAAACAATGTGTAAAGTAATGAATAAAAATATAACAGGCACTTCTTGGATCTCATTTTTTTGTCTCAGTTTCCTCTAGAAAATCCTTACACCATAATAAGGCAGTCGTTATAAAGGATTTAATGGCTTTATTAGTCATTTATCATTTACTGCTTTATAAATCCATTAATAAAAAAATCTAAATGATTGGCGTCAGTTATAAAGTGTTCTTCTTGTAATAATACAAGTCTGCAGTGATACATGTCAATAAGTTGTTAGTAAATGGTTAATTAGACTGATAATGACTGAATTGTCATTTTGTTTTTGCTTGTATTCAAATACCTCAAAAAGTTGCAGATGTAAACCATGATTCAGAAATGCTGAACTATGATCTTTCTGATGAATCAAAGAGCTATAAAAGACAAAGCAAGTCATGCTGGTGGAGGTTAAACACAAACCAAAGGGATTTTTCACAATGTAGCAACTCCAAACATTTTTATTAATGTCTGGCTGTCCTGGCTGATTTATAAAGCATTATTGATGATTTATTAAGCACTGACATACATGAAATCCTTTATGAGATGGTTTGATTGTTTGACCCTGAAGAATATCAGTGTGTGGTAAGTATGTGTTGCTTTTGTTTTCAATCATGTAACCACAATAATAGAGGTTTTATGAAGCAGTCTGCCTTGTATTTTGGAGTAATTCATTATCTTTCCAATGGACACAATGTTCAAAGTTTGTGTAAGAATAATTAAAGCAACAATAACTATTAATTGTGAGCCATTAAGCTGAATTTTAAATACATGATAGAAAATATATGGTTAAAATATATTTAGTAAGTGAACAAGCAAGTTTGCCTGTGTGGGTGTGTGAAAGTGTGTTTGAGAGAGAGAGACAATGCTGTATCTCTAAGTGATCTGTAGTAGATGATGGCAGCTGGATCTGATCAATAATGGATGAGTGACACATGCCAGCCACTGTATCACAACCACTCTGGAGAGACACCAGACAGACCGATGTGTGTGTGTGTGTGTGTGTGTGTGTGTGTGTGTGTGTGTGTGTGTGTGTGTAAGTACAAATGTGTGAACGCAACAGTGAGACCCCTCCGAGACGATTCAAAGCTCAGTGAAAGACAGAAAAAGTAACAGACAGACAGAGGGAAGGAGGGCGAGCTGAAGGGGGGTGGGTGGGGGGGCTGTGTTTTTCCCATCAGGTGTAGCAGTCAAAGCCAGCTCACGTTCGTACAGCGGAGACTGGAACAATGACTTCAAGAGCAGCGCGCAGCAAAACCACATTAATTATTAGAGAGGAGCGATCAAAGCACAACTGTGACATGAAATAAATGAATTAAAGCTGGAAAAAAAAAATATCGCCATCTGGACGAAGGGTTTCACATCCCAGAAACAATTCACTGCTCACATGCCTGCCTTTGTTTGTTTTGTTTTTTTTACTTTTTCTGTTTCTGTTTTTCAGAAGAATATTTCTGCAGTATGTCGGCTGAACTAGATTTAACAATTCTTTGTATTTGTATGCCTCATTGTTGGAAATTGCTCTACTGCCTGCTCTGGCTCTGTCTAAAGACACGTTTTTATAACAAAGAGATGGCGTTGGAGCTATTTCTTAAAGAACAACAGTGTCTTTGGCTAGCATGAAAAACCACAAATCAAGGTTTTTCTGATTCTGCTAATGATCAGGTTAAACAAACAAGACACAACATGTTAATTAGTGAACTTTGTAGTCTTTGTGCTAGCCTAGACTACATGTCCTGATTCCAGCTCTGCACTCCGTGCTGAGTAAAAAAATGTTTTGGAAAATACACTTATTTGCTTTCTTTCCCAGAGTTACATGAGAATATCGATAACACTCTCAGGTCTGCCAAGTAAGTACAGAGCTAGAGCCTGGAGGCGATTAGCCTAGCTTAGCATAAAAACTGGAAGCGGTAGGAAACAGCTAGCATGGCTCACTCCAAAGCTCAAATATCTGCCTACCAATCATCAGATGTTCACACACATTGTGTTTTTTTAATCTGTACAAATGTAAAATGACAATTTGTGTTTTTACAGGGAGTTACATGTAACTATTTCTTGGTGAAAGTCAAGTGCAGTGACTTCTTGTCTTCTTCTTGTTGTCAAGCTGAGATTGCTGGACTTCAGCTCCATAATAAATGATACTGACCTCTGTCTCTCAGAAAGAAAACCAATAAGCATAAGCCCCAGTTATTCCTTTTAAATCATTTATTGTTGCCATTAAGACCTTGAAGTGCTGGTGGAGGCTTCAGTTTAGTGGAGGCATGTGATTACAGATTGTGTGTGTTTGGTAACAGAGATGGCCCCTTTCTCCTGTCTGTCTGCAGCTCTGGCTGGCTGGAATGGTGTGATGTTGTCTTCCTGTTTCTCCTCCACTCGGGTCTGGCTGCCGTCCCTCGCCTCTCTCTTTCCAACTATCTCACTCTCTCCCTATCTCGCTTTCTCTCTTTTTCTCCCTCTCTCTTTCCATTTCTCTCGTTCTCTCTCCCTGACACTGGGCACCGCTCCCCTCCCTGACCATCTGGGCCTCTCTTCCACAAAAGTGTGTGTGTGTGTGTTTGTGCACGCGTACACATGCAGACAGGCTTGTACACAAGTGTGAGTGAGAGTTTGAGAGCAGTTTCTCCTCAAGAGGGCATATATGTGTATGTCTAGGTTTGTGTGTTTGTGTGTGTGTATGAACTGTTTGTGTGTATGTGTGTGTGCAGTAGAGGGGTCTTCCTTCGCCAGGTGGACAGCTGCTACTTAGTAGCCTTACAGCCCAGCCAGCAAAGTCAGGGAAAGCTGGCGGACGACTTAACCCTTTATTCTCCAAAACAATATGCAACGTAGACAACACACTGATGTGTGTGTGCTGATGGGTGTGTTATTACTGTGCATGCTGGTTCACAGTTTTTCAAGTCCGTCCAAAACCAATAGTCAGGTGCCCAAATGAACATTGACATGTTTTTTTAAGTTTATTTGAAGCTATGTATAAAGCTTCACCCACCCAAATTAGTCAAACAAGGTCAACATCTTTCAAAGTAATTGTCTTTTTAGTGCCACATTCTCTCTTTTTGTTACGATCCTTCCACTGCAGCTAAACAGGAAAACACTGTCCATCGAGACACAAAGAGGGAAATTTTTATTAAGAAGACAGTAACTGTGGAAGATATCCACTTTATTTGACTAAGTCAGACAGCTGAAGCCTCATATTATCTTCAGATAATCTTTTAAATACATTTTTTCCCAAACAAGGATTGTGGATTTTGTCCTCCATCACTTACATTGTAAGTACATTTGGAGGTGATCTTCTATTGGTCAGTATAATTACAGCATGGGCTTTTCATTTCCTGTAATTGATCATTAGTTATTTTTCTTCCTTTATCTGTTTATTCTGTTTCAATATGTCATCACTTAATTGGAAATTATGATGCTAACATTAATGCAAAGCAACCACAATATGGTAAAAGATACATCATATGCACTGCAGTGTGTGTGTGTGTGTGTGTGTGTGTGTGTGTATGATGAACATATACACTGACTACACCATCATCTCTGGCTCTGTGTATGTGTATTGTGTATGCGTATGATCTGTGTGTTTGTGAGCCTGGCAGTCAGATTTAATACTCTTATCCGTCCCCGTGGTCCTGTCTTTGTCTGGTCCTTAAATGGAGGTTTAGTCTCTGCAGCACAGGCCTGGCTGGATGAGCTTAATCAAACCATTAGAGTCCTGAGCCCTGAGGAGCATCTCACCACCTCCTACTGAGATCTGCTTTAAGACACGGTGGCAGAGCCATGAACACTCAAACCTCTGGATTAGATCGGCTCTCAACGACTTAGCAGTGTCCATCTCGCTTTCTCTCCTCTTTCCTCTCTGTCAGGCTTTATCTGTCTGTCAGACTAAAAGCACTTTCTTTAAAGGCCTTTTAAAAGAGTCTTAGGGTAAATGCAGACAAGCAACTGCAAAGTACAAACACTGGCGTGCAGCATTGGACTTTCTCACAGGTCAGGAAGGGATTATTGATTGCAAGGACAAGCACTTTGATTTTATAATATGTATGTGAACTTTTTAACCACTTCAGAGACCAACCCTATTTGGTCTTCACCAGAAAACTAGACTTGAGTCCTCCTACATGGAGTGGGATGTGCAGGTATTTCGGGACCTGCATTGGACAACTTGTGTTAAGTAATGACCTCCATGTATCCCGAAAACTACTCCCATGTCCTTGAATATAAAATTCCCACTTCCCAACAATTTGGAACTTGTATACAGCCGTCATATAGTGAGTCCCCAACAGAGTGATCCTATATCCTGGTTTTCCACGGGCGATATCCTTAATTGATTTCACATGCGACAACTGTGGATTGTCTTTCCGAAATGTTCCTCTATGGCCAGTCTGCAAATGACGAGTAGTGACAATGCCTGTTTTGTCCCTGGCCTCTTTTCTTGGCTGCTTATGTTTCAGTGTTCTTGCTTTGATAAGCAGTATTGTAACGCATTCTTCCCTGCCCCCAGAGGAGGATGGGTATTAGTGTTTTCTGAAGAGTCCGGAGTCCACTTCCTCCACAGCCTCCGTCCAAGGGAGACAAGCTTATCAAAATACTTCCCCTCAGTCCGGCTGATGCGCCATGTTAAAAGATTAGAAACAGTGGCTTAATTTGAAGGGAGAGCTTTGGAAATATCAAGAAGAGGCTATCATCCCCCGTGTTTAGTTTGTAGGAAGTGGATATAGATATCCTTCATTGTCAACCTTCACTGTGACATTTGTTTGAAAAAAAGGGAAAGGGAGAAAGAAATAGGACATATTCTAAAGCTTTTCTGTGTTGCAGGAATTAAACAAACGCAAAAAAGGGATAAAATCGGCTTAGACTGTTGAGACAAGTACATCTAAGAGAATGCACAAAAGGAGGGGTGTAAACGGCGGATTCTTCCCGGCTAAAAACTTATCAAGCACAGGCTTTGTGCTCAATCCATTTAAGTGAGTCCCTAACACGCCCCTATTGTATGCCTTTAATGGTCGAAAAGTGACTTGTGCAGGGCTATCGCCTCTTCATGGGGATTACAGCTAAGTGCTTAAGTTGTAGTGAAACCCGGATTTACTGATGGCAAAGAGAAAAGGGCGAGGGAGGGAGGGCAGAAAAAGGACCCTTACCAAGGATTTGTGTCAGGATCGCACTGTTCCTCTTGTCTGTCTGTGGCAGAGTTGAGAGAGGACAACTGGTGTTCACATGCAAGCCAGCACGCAGACACACACACACGTACACGTAACAATGCTTTTGCACAACATCCTTTTACTCTGCGTGTCTGTATTTTCCTTGTGATCCCTTTCCGTCTGTCCCACTCTCTCTCTTTCTCGCTCTCTTTCTCTCTCTCTCTCTCTCTCTCTCTCTCTTGCCCCCCTCTTTTGCTCTCTCTCACTCTCATCCCCTGTTTTAATTAATTTCTAGCTGTGCTGCCGTATGAGACTTGGCCCTGGAAGTGTCTGCTCCTGCAATTTCAGCCCTCATCTCCTGCGGCTGCCAGAAAATGACTCAATGCTCCTTGCGTTTCAAGAAAGAGAGATAAACAAGGTAAAAAAGAGAAAGGCAGAGATATACTGAATACAATAATTAGATTTAATGATCCGTAAAGGTGCTCAGTGTGTGACGTTTACTGAGTTCATCCTTTGTATCTTACTATAATCCCAATCACCTGTTTAGAAACTTTGCCAGCAGCTTTGTCTCAATTCTCTCATTAGCTTTTAAGGGCCATTCAAGTGATTTAATATTGCACTTCCATAAAGTTGGGGCACTTATAAAGGCCGGTGTATGCTTGAAACAAACTCTTTCATATGGAGTATTTTCTCACCATGTCTAAGGCCAGAGATGTTTATTGTTCTTGCAAACAGCCACACTCAGGAGCAGGTGAAAAGCCTGCCATCATAATGAGGAGCAAGACATGACAGTTATTCAAATGGGGACACCAGTGCTCACTTTTGCATTAATGGCCTCATGAGTAAAAACTAAAAGTGGTGAACGTAGTTTGAAGAATAAAAGAGAAGAGCTCGAGAGAGAAGTTCAAATCCTACAAACCTCTGCATGAAGTGGGTGTGCTTGTTGGACTGACAGTTTCAGACAGTTTCAAAAAGTGTCTCTTCATTTGAAGCATACTGACACCTTGAGAGATGGATTAAAGAAAGAATGGTGAAAATTGGTGCAGCCATGGCTGAGACATCCTGACTTTTTGTCATTAGCATAAGTCAAGTTGCAAAACCCTAAATCCTACACTTCCCATAGTGCAACCTGATAATATCTTCAAAATTTTGTAATCTTCAATAAAAGGCATAATGAGTCATTTTCTACTTTAGAAAGCTGCCCCCAAACTTGTCGTACAAAGGACATTAACTGTTTTCAGGCTGTGTAGTACTCTCCGTAACTAGTAAATTGAGAGAGAGAAATCAGTGGAGTGGCCCTTTAAATAAATTAAATAACTGGATTTAAACAGGGAGTACAGTGTGTTATGTGTGTTTTCAACACAGGAAGTGGATGCTTGTCATCTACTTGTGCCACTGGCAAAGCTATAATAGCACTGTGACTTTCAGGCACGAGTGATATGATACACATCCATTTCAAAAGGAAGAGTTCATGATGATACTGATGATAGACAAGTGTGCAGGTGTCAGAGAGAGAGAGCGTCTCCTTGAGCATTGTGTGTTTGTGTGTCTGTTCCCTGAGCCAACAAACTACACCAAGGTAAACTCGGGAGCACCTGCCCCTATTGTCACACGCTCATCCACCCACACTCACACACCTTTCCCCTAAGCACACAACACCCAATACTGAGTAAAGATGAAGAAAAGGCCAAGCCCTGCATGAGGCAAAGGCTGCCTATTCAAATAAAGATGTAAACCCTGTAAAGTCTTTTCTCTTACTAAGCCTTGATATGTTCCTCAAAGCTACTGAGGCCCATTGTGTGTCTCTACCTTTGTTGTGTTGTGTTTAAGCAGGCTGATGATTATAATGATGATGATGATGATGGTAATGATGATGGCTATGGCAATGGCTTAAGGAGAAGCAGCTGCCGAGGGGTTGAGAGAGGCGCAGACAATCGGCATGTTTACTCAAGAAAAGGTACACTTTGGATGTTCAAAGTGACGGCTGCTGAATGGTGACTGACATGTGAGTGTGTGTGTGTGTGTGTGTGAAAGTGTGTGTATGCAGTGTGTGAGAGTGCCTTCAGGTCGATCTAACACAGTCTGCAATTAGTGCTTCAAGT
This sequence comes from Thunnus thynnus, assembly GCF_963924715.1. NCBI lineage: Eukaryota > Metazoa > Chordata > Actinopteri > Scombriformes > Scombridae > Thunnus > Thunnus thynnus. The sequence goes on from NC_089534.1 coordinate 16,678,684, forward strand.
TCTTGCTTGATTTGACTTCACCTCTCTGTTTCTCATCTAATTTGAAGGTTTATATGCATATTACATGACTACAATAATGCTCTGTGACATTAAATTAAGTGAGTAAACAAGATGAGGAGGTGAAATATTTCAGTACATATCCATACTCCAAGAGAGATAGTAGAAATAAAAAATGCACCTTCTCAATCACCTGACCAATTGCTGTGCATGTATGTCATATCAGTCAGTTTTGGAAAGTTATACAAATTGTCAGACACAAGCACTTCAGTTGGAGCATACTGGTGCCTTAAGGAACTAGATGATGAATTAAGTTGTTCGCTACTGAAACCACATGTCAGAAGTCCAAACGGTTTTACTAACATACATGTTAATATGTGACACACGTTGTCGTCTAAAACCATATATCTTTTTAATACCTTTTTGTTTGACTTACATAACAATGCAAAATGCCATCTAGACAGTTGCATTTAAAAAAAAAAAAAGTACTGTGCAGAACATACATAATCCGGTCTATGAAAGCTAGTTGACTAGTCTAAACTCTTTTATGACCTATATACTGTATATATATAACCTTCTGTCTTTCAGTAGTTGTGAAATTACTACTGAATGCAGAGAAACATGACATCCATGAGTTTGTACCATGGTCTGATATTTATTCACAAGGAAATAAATATTAGTTTTTAGGGTTGTTTTTTGTGTTTTTTTTAATCTTACTGCATGCTGCATAAGACACTTATCAACCTGGTGTGTCTTCATCATTTGTGATGGCATGACCTGCCATCTTCCAGCCTGTTTCCAGGATGTGCTGTCTCCTCGCCATGGCGACAGTGATATTTTTGCCCTACTTAAGCTCCAGATGCTGAGAGGCTCCTTGCACTGGCACTGCTGCAAGAGGACCAAAGAGGTTAATGCACCCAGGGATGGAGAAGCAACCAGCTGTTGGCCTTCTAATGTTTAAAACCTCCTCCCCTCCATCTATCCTATTCTTTCTCCCTCCCTCCACCCCTAAAAGGAAGAAAGCCCAGGCAATAAAAGGCGCTCAAATGGTGAAACATCTGCTGGGAACATTTCATTGCGGCCAAGAGCGTCTTAACTCCTCCTGAGCAACAATATGAGGCCATTTTCCGGGCAGGGGTGACTTAGAAAGAGATAAGAGGAGATAATGGCTGGGTGCAGGACTTGGGGGCTGCAAATGCACAATCATGAGGTCTGCACAGAGATGGGGGTAGGAAGGGAGGGACATGGGGGAGAGAAGGAGGGAGGAGGAGTGTCTAGGAGGCCAAAGGAAAGTGGTTTGGTAAACAATGCCTCTGCATTAGCATGATAATCTGAAACATGCCTTTATTTGGATAAAGATGTAGGTTATACTGGGGGAGGAGTGCATAATGTGCAAGTGTCTGTGTGATTTTGTGTGCAGGAGAAGCTCTGCTTCTGTGTGTGCATCTGTATGTCTGCATGTGTGTGTGTGTGTGTGTGTGTGTGTGTGTGTGTGTATGGCTCAGACATCAGAAATGTATAATGATGTACAAAGGAGCCCTTGGCCATGTATGCATAGACATGTAGTCACAACATAGCAAGTTTGTACACTAAGCAGCTTACACCAGGCTATTACAGCCTTTCTGCATTACTCAATGTTTTACCACTCAACATCTATGAAACAGTGTCAATGTAATGTTTTAAAGAAGAGATAAAAAAAATCTTCTTACAAATGAAAAGTTGGATTCAGAAACAATAAAACACATCTTGGTCAATTCAATATACTCAGGACTTTTGTTGCTACAGCCTTAGTGCAGTATGACAATTAGTTTGACCTAATGGCTGTAGTGGATGATGTTAGCTGAATGTAAGACAACTTAAGAACTTTATGGCTCTATGTCACAGATAAACATTAAATAGCTTTATCACAAATGTTAAACAAGAAGTAGGCCTTAAACACACTGTACCTCACCAGACAGACATATTTCTTTTTTGTGGTCCCGCTCTACTTGCTCTCAGCCAAGTCACCCATTGATTTATGTCTATAAAGCAGCTGAAGGGAAATTCAATGTGCTGCCATCCTGTAAATACACAGTTGCCACTGTTCAGCAAATGTCGCACAGTCTTGCTTTGATAAGTTTATAACCTACTGTTGATTAAAGATATCATACTATACGTGCTGCCATACGACATGATGAAAATGCATTTCAACGTGGGATTATAACAGCACAAAATCCCCCAATCTATGTCCCACAGGCAGCAGTTTGAGAAATGTAGATAATCTGCCTGTGATTACAGCAATAGAATACCCTGTTTGTTCATTCACATTTTTCCCTGCTGCTAACGTTACATGTATACTACAGATTTTTTTTCTTCTGATATCCCGCTATTTATTGGATATGGTGTTCAGACATTTACTTAATCACTATTTAATTATTCCTTTAAATACTCACTCTGTCCAACTTATCTGCTTCTCTCAAAAGGACACTAATTTACATTTCTTAACTTCTAGATTCCACAGATTTAAATCTGATCAAGTTCAGAAGTTGTGTTGGCAGTGAATCAAGTGCAGCCAGTCGTCAGTCTATTTTCCTTCGCTGCAGTTATAATTGCAGCACTACTTACATCTTTTGTGAGAGGGTAATATCGTGTCCTCTGTTTGTAATGGCAGCATTAGTAAATGTAATGGCTCTTGTAAACTGTGGTAAAAAATAAAGCTTAAACCATTTAGGCAAAGTCTCCACCAGCTCATTGAAACAACTCATCAGCTGTGTTCTACATGTAGCAGAGACATGCGGCTGTGTGACTGTTTGTGTGCATCTGGCAATAACATCTATACTGAAAAACACAGTGCAGATGTCGCTTTTTAAAGGGAAACTTAACATTTAACAAGACACAACATTGTGCTACTGCATGAATGAAATATCCTTTCATTTATTGCAACTGCAGGTTATGATTAGAAAAAGTTACTGCATTTCAATTAATTCAGTTACATTGTTGTGTTTTAAAAATTAATTAAATGCAGTTACTATCTTGAGGAAAAACAGCTGGTGGACGTTGTACACAAAGAGAAAGTAATGAAGTGGGTGGTACTGTCCGTAATACAGTAAGGCTTCAAGAAGACACACACATACACACACACACACACACACACACGCATGCACTGCTGTTGCATATCCTCATCACATGCTCTTGTCATGTAGTCGGAAAGTGAGAAGTAGCAACAGCTGGGTTTACCACCGCGTCTGGACAGTCAAGATGGACCTGGAAGTGTGTGTGTGTGTGTGTGTGTGTGTGTGTGTGTGTGTCCTTGTGTTGCTCTTCACTACAATAATTATAATGAAATCTTTTCCATCTACTTTCACGCCTACATGGTGGTCGTGTGAGCGTGTGTACATACAGACCCAGTCTAGTTTGATGTATTCGTATGGTATATGAGGGGTATGATTGACATTAAAAATTGTGTGTGTGTGTGTGTGTGTGTGTGTGTCAGTCCAGGCGCCACTAGCCCTGATAAAAGCCCTTTGACACTCAGCTGTTTAACAGCTCAAACTGTCTTTGCTCAGTGGATTAATCACACACACACACACACTCACACACACACACACACACACACACACGCATACACGGCTACAATGACCTCCACGACACCTCCGATACACCCCTCCCGAATTTAACAAGGAATAACTTGTGAGTATGTGCATGTGTTAATGTGTGTGTGCATGCAAATTGAAGCATTTACACACATATCCAGTGGCCTGCTGAGGGCGTCCTACTCCATTCGGCCCCTCTCCTCTGCATTTTAACACTGTGGTGACAGGTGCTGGTCCAAGAGACAAAAGAGCTCCTCCATAGCTGGCAGCCAGCACACAAGAGAGAGAGAGAAAGAAGAGGCATTTGTTATTGTGTGTGTGAGAGGAGCAAAAAAGAGACTTTGAAAATCTATTCTTTTTCCTAAGTTTTGCCCAAATTCAAAGGTGATAATAAGAGGTTTGAAAAAAAAAAAGCAAGAAAGGAGTTTGAGAAACAGCAGAGGTGAGAAATGGAGACAGACTAAGTGAAGTTGAGTGTCACTGAGGAAGGGAGAGGTACATTTTTTAAAAAAAAAGAGCTTGAAAGATGTGGAGCTACACCCTGCTCACAGCTCTTTCAGCTCAAAAGGGGACTAAAAAGAGTGTTGAAAGTTTTTCGGCAAGTCTTTGATTGCCCCCGGTTTGCAATGTGACTCCTCACAAGCACAAAGATGAGATGAGCACTTCTGTTTTTTGCACCAGCCACACAATACAAACCCCGGCTGCCAAATTGGATTCTATGGCCCCAATTCAACATGTTTGGTGGTTTCTGACGGTGTATTTTTAGTAAGAGTGTAATATGTTTCCTGGGTGAGAGCATGTACAAATAAAGCTCATCTCTGGCCTGCGCACACCTCCATATAAATGCCGCCCTCAAAATTCTTAGAAAGCGTTGCTCATGTACTGTGTGCGCTCAGTGTGTGTTTGTGTGCGCGTGTGCCAGATTTTGATTCCCACAGGGGTTAGTAAGCTGTTTAACATATTCCAAGGTTGATACATGTGTATGAAAAAAATAATGCTTTTCACGGTATTCAGTATTTTTATGTGTGATTTATAACTCCTTGAGAGATTGAATGGCTTTTGGCTTCTGACACTTGCCTCCTCTTATTATTTATTCTCCACCAGCTGTTGAGTTTTATTTCTGTCCAAAGCCAAATGCCAAAGTTAGCTTTAAAAATACAAATCAAAAGATACAATATGTTGTTAGTTACTAATTTACTGGCGCTATTCATCATGTTATTCAATCAGGAATGCAAACATAAGTGGTTGCTGGTTTTAGTCTTAGAAACATGTAATAAAGGTGCTGTGGAGATGGAAGCAGTCTTAAGGGGTCAGTGTGCTTCAAGCGAAGTGATTGTTGTATTGTCAGATAATGTCCGAAACCCCCTCCCGCCAAACTTTTCCAACATCAGAATTACTGTAACTTTCCAAATCTGACAATCTGACAAGAATGTCCACTCCACCTCATCATGTGGTCCGAGGTGAGAAAGGATTTTAACTTTTCTCTCTTTTCTTTTTCTGTTCTTCACACAACAACCGACGTCACCTTTTGTGTCATTGCGTCGTCAGAGAGTTCAACACCATGCATTCCTTTGAGAAGAGAAAGTCCCAAAGTGTTTGCTGTTATCCCCATTTGTAAGATTCATCGTGTCTCATTCCTCTCTATGAAGGAAGGCTTTTCCCCCCTAACCTAAAGTGTGGCCATTTGGAATAACTATAACATTTATAGGTTGGACAATACTTCATATGAAATACTTCATTTCAAGCATACTGTGGCTTTTATGGGAGTTTAACTGTCATTGGGTGGAGCTACAGAAAACACCACAGTTTGTCTGGTATCAGGTAAATGTGAATGGGAGGGAACTCAAAGAAAACGTGTATCAAAGGCAGTTTTTACTTTTTTCATTTATACAGAACCGCGGTGGGACTTTGGGAAGTCAGCAGGTAAGATTACAAACAAATTAGGGTAAGGATTAGGGTTAAAATAAAATAACCTATGATTTTAGTTTAATTTTTTTCCTACAGATCCCAAAAACATTTATAAATTATTAATTTATTACTGGAGACTTTATACTAATGTTGTGGTATAAGTTAATTGGAATTAATTAATTGGAAGTGAGGCAACTGCACTTTATTTTCCCTATAATTAGTACAAAATTACTTTGTTCTTTTTACATATATATATTTGGGGGCATTTTATGCCTTTTTATTATAGTGACAGTGAAGAGATGACAGGAAATGAAGGGGGGGAGAAATGAGGGCAACATGCAACAAAGGTCTGCTGCTAGATTTTTAACCGCATTTACAATCATGTGGCATGCATCTTAACCAGTAGGCGATAAGGGCGTACCAATTACTTTGTTCTTTACGGAAACTTGGAAATTATTAGGAGGTTTTTCTGAAATTACAGACAATAAAATATGTAAAATATGCCTTTACCCACCTGCATCACACATTATGTGTAATGATTATATGAGAGTGTAAGTGACTTCTAACAATTTATTGTGTATACTTTATCATAATCCAGTCATAGTAGTTCTTATATGTGTTTGGTAGCATACATCGTTTATTGTATGTATTGGCTCGTGTTGTGTTAGTGGAGCGAGTTTGTGTGTGTATGGTTGGGGAGGGTACCAAAGTGTGTGTACTTGGCATGTCACTGAGGCCAGGTGCAGGGCTGGGCTGTAATCACGAGTATGGGTTCTGCTCAGGATAAACAGGGTCTCTTTCTCATCTCTCCAGGGGCCACCGTTTCCTGGTACTCTTTGTAATGGGAGGAACACGACATCACAACAGCAGAGAAGATCAAACAGTGGTCATTTGCTGAGTCAGGGTTAAGAAAAATCACCAGTCGACTCAAAAACATGCGTGACTGAATGAGGTAAATCAACAGCACTGCGTGACGGAGATATCAACGTATCAGAAGGAAGCAAATCACACACACAGCAGGTGTCTTATGAAGTCATGCTCTATTTGGCACAACTTTTTCATATCTTGGCCATGTAACATTTAAGCATTTGCATTTTTTTTTTGTTCAAATCTGGTGTCTGAAATATTTCCTCTCAGTTTTTATTCCCACAATACAGCGATACTTGTTTTGGAGTTTGTTCCTTTTGCAGCTATAGGACTGAAAAAACATTTGAATATTATCTGTTTCAGCGTGCCTGACCTTCCAATCCTTCATCTAACCCCAGAACACAAAAGTCTTTTTTTCTCTTCAGAATTCCCCCTTCAGCCTGTGATAACCTGCCGTCCATCCCCAACCCCCCCCCTCCTCCCTCTGCCTTGTGGGGCAGGAAGCGGAGCAACTCAGACGTACTGTACGGTCCCTCGCGTCTGGGCCGGAACCAGGATGTGTTGCTAGGCGCAGGGATGATTGTGTCAGCACTTGCTGGCCGCTTCGTTTCCTTACAGGTGATCTCCTGAATGGACAATGACAGATATACGTTTCCTGCTATTTTTCACTTCTGCAGGAGGGGATCAGAAAAACACGGGACTCGGTGACCACAGGGCCACCTCCGCAAATCAAGCAGGCTCCCAAAGTTAGCAGAGCTTCAGACCCAGTGAGACAAAGACACATTCAGCCGGTCAGCCACGAGACCTTGTGGTGACCCCATGACCTCAAGCTGGAGGTGGGTGTTGTGTTCAGTCAGTGATGGTTACAATTCCGGGAGGTGGAGGAGGAGGGGGGGGGGTGGATGATGAGGAAATATTGAGGAAGCCACTCTTGATTTCTGACGCGTTTGATGAACTCTGATGGGTAGAAGGTCGAGGAGGATGAGAGGGTGACGGTGTGGCGGCATGGGGGAGAGGTGGGGGTAAGCGGGCGATGGCGTGTGGCAGGATAGCTGAGGTCGTTCTTTTGATTTATGATTTTTCAACTTTTTCTAACTGTGGAGACGGCAGAGTGTATGCACAGCAGGGGAGGGGAAGGGAAGGGGGAGAGGGGATGGGAAGTGAAGGAGGGATGCGGCGGGACGTTGAAGTGAAGAGGTGGTCACGCTCTTTTGATTTATGACTGGGGTGATTAATGCCTAAGGATATTACCCCTTGGAAAATTGCTGGCCCCTTGACTGAAGTTGTGTTTTGCTACATGTCTGACAGGCAGGAGTGATTTGGCCTCCTTTTGTTTTGTGACGCCAACATGAAGAGGGGTCATCTCTTGTTCACTGAGTCGGAAAATATCTTTTGGATCAATTTTTAATGAGTGTATACCATAAAGAGTTGCTTAAACCGATACATTTCATTAAAGAGAAATACTTTTACTATGTCACTATAAAGAAAATAGTCATCTTGTTTTTATGAGAACAGCAGTAAAGTTGCTGTAAACCTGTTTGAGGCAAACTCTAAAAATGTTTGAATGCTGAAAGTCTGTTCCTTAAGATTAGCACAAGTCATTGAAATTACATTAAACGCACACAGCTAAATATAAACTGTTTTCTATATATAAACGGTTTCCTCTCATTCACACTGCAGCTCTCTTGGCTAGACAGTCAGTCGGCAGTCTGTAAATACAAACAATGCAACTGATCTTATGATTTCTTGTCTTATTATGATAGCTATGGTGGCACAGCTTAAGTAAAGTTGTGTTTTTAGACTCTATTTGAATACCTCAGATTTATTCTTACCCCTCTTTGACACTTAATTCAGGACAAGTGTATTCTTCAGACAGAGATTCTCATAAATGACATCTAGGTATGTGCTTGTTTTTGGGGTATCTACCCCCATGCAGAGCAACACACAAACATACAGATACACGAGGAGGTGACAGGAAACACTAAGGTCAACCATGGTCTGGGACCTCAGCACAGCCATCTTGTTTTCAAAAGACATAAATCACATGAAACCCACCGGTTCCTCTCCTCTTCAAAGGCCTTTGTTTTACAACCTCGGTACAGAGGTTATCAGCAGGGCAGCGGCAATAGTGTGTATAATAGACCTACTTACACTGCCTGATAAGATGCATTGAGAGTCAGTGGCTCTCACTTTAGGCTGTCAGTAAAACGAGGGAATCAGAGTGTTTTTTCAGGCTTTCAATTATATCATATCAGTGTGACAGTGTCACCATTTTTCAACGCAAACTTTTCTGCCAATATAAACTGTAGAAGAATTGTTTGGGTTCCTGTCTGTGGGTTTCTACGACTGACCCTGTCTGGGTGATTAAACGGCTCTGTGCTGCAGGTTTCAGCGCCATCATCCCCGGCTGGATCAGAAGGTTATACACACAGTAGTGTACAGTAGATATTGATGTCGTCAATAAAAGTGTCTTGGAGTTATGTCAGCCGACTAGACGCTCCAAGGTTAAGCGGTGTTAAGCATACCTTCTCCTCATCGTTAGACACTGTTTGTCTCAGTGTCAATCACACCATATGTCAGCCTCTTTTATGTTTGCTTGTTCACTCGCAATGACAACTTTTCTTGCTCCCACTGCTGTGCCCCCACCCTTCTACTATAATCGTAGGTCACCCTCACGGTTCTGCGTGTGTTGAACCAAGGAGTGCTGGTGGGGAGGAGGGGTTGGGTTGGGGGCATCGGCTATCGCTAATCACTAACAGTATGGCTAACGGTAGCGCTGTGGAAGCAGTAGCCTAGCAGCCGTGTGATCTCCAGCTAACCTTGCCCACGGGCCTCTTTTGTCTGCACGCCGCACACGGCTGGCTCCATCCTCTCTCTGTTATTGAGCGGGTTGAGGAGGGGGGGGTTAAATCAATGGCGAATCGCTGGCACTGTTCTCAGGACAGTGACCGAAGCCCAGTCTGTTGGCCCCCTTTGCCTCCCTTCCACTGAACTCCCCCCTTTCTCCTGCCTCCCTCAACCGGTCCTCCACCCCTCAGTCACCACCACCCCCAACCCCTCCTGTCTGATTGACACTTGAAAGGTGGCCGAGGACGGGGCCGGAGGCGATGTTCCACGCTCTGGAACCCTCCGTGCAGGGGAACAGCTGGTGACATCTGCAGAGAGGCCCACAAAAGGCAGTTGAAAGCGTGCAATCGCGCCCCCTCCTTCTCTTCTTCCCCTGTCTCCCTCACTCTCTCCTTCTCTGTCTCTCACCCTCTGTCTCTCTAACCCTGCTCTCCCTCCTCGTTCTTTCTCTTTCATTTTCTGTGCTCGTCTCCCCCGATCTCTCTCTGCCTCAGATGTCCCCTCTATCTCCTAAGAGCCGGCCCTTTTGTCTAAAGCAGTGATACAGGCACCCAAGCGCCTTTGAAACGCATGCTTTAAACTTGAAGAGCTTACGCCAGAGCATGTGTGTCTGAGCGAAAAGAAAGAGGGGGGACAGAGAGAAAAAGGGAAAAAAGGGGGGGATGGAAAGTGAACGCCTGTATGTTGTACAACAGCAAAACAGAAACACTTTTCTCTCTTTAAAATAAACTCCCTCTAGTCATTTCATTTATTTATCTGTCTGCTTCTTCACTGAGAATCACCCAGTGTCTCTGTGTTTGATCTTCTTACATGGAAAACTATCGGCTGTATTGATATCCACGTGCACACGCCCAGTTAAAAGCTGCCTTTTAAGAGGCCCCATTGTCCCTGTTCAATGGCATTACCCCGGCTCAGCTCACAGTGAGTGCTTGGGAAGCGGAAGGGGGTATCGACTCCCGTTAAAAGAATCCAAACGCGTTCACTGACGAGACACACATCGCCCACAGGAATGTCAAACTTCCGACCCGTTCCCTCTCTCCCCCTCTCTACCCCCTCTCCATCTTTCTCTCTCATCACTCCCTTTCTCTGTCCTAGAGTCAAAGGCTAACATTGTGCTATCTGTCCTCTAGAGAGTGTTTTTGAGATTTTCCTCTTAAATTAAGGTAATTATTTCACACATTTTTTTATAAACTTTTTAGATTGAGTAAATTTCTGCATAGTAGCTTTGATATGCATGGAAACATTATTGGTTTATTTGTACATTTTGATATCTTCAGTGAAATAAATTCTTTCAAAACTCATCTGTAGCGCTTTTCCACCTGGCCACACCTGTCATTTCTGGCCTCCTCCGCCCCCCTCCATCTCTGTTACATCCTCTCCTCCTCTAAGAATGTAAAGGTGAGGTCAAAAGGTCGACGTGCTCCAGGTGCCCTCCTGGCATCAATATTTCAGAGCTGTGTGAATCCCTCCTTTCAGGGAGCCGGTCTTGCTGACTGAAGGTATCTTCAGGACCCAGGGGCCGGCTGACGGATGAGCACAAAGCACCCGTCAAGCTCTGAGCAGTGCCGCAGCTCGCACTGTTTGCGTTATGTGTGTGTTTGTGTGCATGTGAGCATGTATTGTGTGTATGTATGTGTGTGTGTGTGTGTGTGTGTGTGTAAGCGGAAGGCTCGGGCAGCTCCCCTGCGGTCTCCTTTGTTGGGCTAACCTGCTGTTTGAATGGAGTGGGAGCTGTGAGTGACAGAGGAAAGTGTAGCTGGCGGTAAAGTGAGATATTGACCTCTCAATCGCCATGGAGGGTGAGCGGGGGGAGTAAAGCAGCCAACGCTTGTGTGTGAATGTACAGCGTGCACGTTTGAAAGGTGTGCAGCGCCTATGAATAAGATTGTCAGTCAAGGAAGAAAACCAAAATGTGTAGTTTTGTGTGAATAGGTGCTTGTGTTTGTACATAGTCTCGTCTCTGAGGTTTTGAAAGTAAACTGTTCCTGTCAGGTGAAGTGACAGTGCACCCAACCAAGGGCTCAGTGCAGCTAGCTGGCCTAGCTGCTCAGTAACATGAAACAAGATTCCCCCCAATGATAATATTCAGTTTCAGCTCTGCCAGCGTGTCCTGTCTGCCCCTGTCCAGAGCCCCTCCAAGACAAAGGGGGAAGGAGCCTGGCGGGGGAACAGTAGCTTCTTGTTATTATGACATGTGGTAACATGAACTCCTTGGAAGACTTCTCCTGTCATCCCGGCCTGAGGTCCTCTTTATTCCACAGGCAGGGGACGTGGAGGTCACGACCTCCTGGACAGATTATGTTGGAACATGCTGCGCTGTGTTGAAACTGACTTGAATAAGTTTATTGGCTAAGCCAGTGACGGCCCTTTGTGCGGACTCCCTTGGGAGGCTGAATACAGATTAGTCCATGGATTGACTATTCATATCAGATTGTACTCAGCTCAGAGTTTTATCTCACGTTATGCAACTCGCTGTCTTTACTTTAGCTTGAGGAATTCTTAAGCTAAAATCAAATGATGACAAGATTGCAAATCTCATTTCCTGTAATTTGTTTAATTCTGGTCTTTGTTACTCCAGTGAACATTTAATGCGGCACACTTGTTTTCTGTTTTAAGTGTGATTGAAAGGAGCCTTCGTACACCAGGGTTGCTAAGTGCATGCAAGCTTTATCAGTAAGTCAAGCCTTATTATCACCTATTAAAGTGAAACAATATCTTGGGTAATAAGATATTCATATTCATGAAAAGTGGACATCAAAGTGTCATTCTCTGTTAAGCCATTGTTTATTGTATTGTAGTAGCTATGATATCTTATTGATGACCTGAGACATCTTGTACAATTAACAGTTGATCGTTGGCACCTGTTGGAAACTCAATAAAAGTCTCTCAAACACTCACATCCTCACATTCTGCAGCAGTGTTTTCATCTACAGCTGTCTTTTCCCCCTTCACACATATTTGTGTTTAATATAAAAAAAAGGTAAACCTGAAGTGAAGTTGAATTTGGTGAAAGCTTACAAAACAAGCATTTATTTAGATATGTAGTAAATTCATAATAATGCCTTTTGATTGCTTCTGAAGTCCTTGAAAACATGTCATGAAACATGTGACAACACCCTCCTACAGGTCAGTCTGTTGGACAAAAAGTGTCAGTGACACTTGGCCTCTGACAGAACCCTGCTATTTTTAAAGTCTTGTTTGTTGCACTATTAATATTCTCACTCCGTAGTCCGTGGCAGGGTTCAAAGGCGCACGCCACGGAGTAGGAGATGACAAGACTGCTGTGGCACTGAGTGAGCCAAAAAAGTGACAGCAACGTGGCCGCTCTCTCTTGTTAACGAAATAAATAAATGTGCTCTGAAAAGCCAATAAGCGGCGGGCGGGAAGCGGAGCCAAGGATCGCTGCGTCAAAAACAACCGCTTCAGCCATTAATCTCTCTAACTCTCTTAGCCCTCCTTCTCACTTTTTCTCTCTCTCCCTCTCTCTCCTCTGAGAGAATTACTGCCATAGATGTATAATTCACGGTGGTTTGGCTTTAGAAGGCAGCGGTTCTGTTGGAAAACACGGTGACAGCCAAGTTAGCGCACCCTCTCATTCAACTCAGCCACCTGTTCACTGGGGAGGGGGCAAAGAGGGACGCTTGTTTTATATTTCATCTTTCCTCCTAGTCTAATGACTTTGTTGCGCAGTCGGGGCTGGAAATCGTCTCATGTATTAAAGATGACAACTTATAGGAATCCTAAAACCCTGACATGATTGAGCACCTAGGCAGACAGTTTTGGTTGTAGTTTAGATTGCTTGTGTCAAGTTGAACTTGTCATCTTTCTATTCCCATGACCAACTCATCATTTCAAGTCCAATCAGTGTCATCAAGTTTAAAAGAATGGCAAAACTTTGTGCCTTTATGTGTATTAAACTCTAATGAACATTTTGGCAGCCTTCCCAGTCTCCCTCCTAATAGTTGCATTCATTCAGACAATATTATTTCCTCCTCAATCAAGAGAGCTTGAAGACGTTTTATACTGTGTGTTTGTTTGCGGATGTATGCGTATACCTGCATCAGTGTGGGGGTGTACACGTGCATGCCCGTGTCAGTGGCATTTATTAGCGTGGCTTGATTTTTGGAAGTGAGGAGGAATAACAAGTTAGGGCTTTGGCAGCCGCACGCTCTCGCCCATCTGCACGGCCCCTGCATCAGTCTCAGGGTTTCCTCGCCGATGATGAGGGCTGTCAGGGGCTTTTTAACCTCCTAACTGCTGCTCCCCACCGGCCCTAATCACACATTAATGACATCAGGAGGACCCCGGGGCTGGCCGCGTTGCTGCCTGCGCAGACAGAGTACTGATGAAGAGGGCAATTACCGAGCAGCAAATAGCATAACCTCCACTGATCTGTACAGGGGTTATGGGCTATTAGCAAGCAGGTTACGCTCACAAGATACAGCAGAGGCTTAAGGAAGGATCTGGTGATGAGAGTAATTGGGGAGGTGTGTGTGTGTGTGTGTGTGTGTGTGCATGTGTGTTGCTGAGGAGGGGGTCCATGTATTAGTAGTGGAGAGGTTTTATTATTCTTATTTAAAAGCAGTTTTTAGTGATTTTGTCCATCTTTTTTCATCTCTTACTAGATCTGTGGCCAAAGTTTTACCATTAACTCACAAGCCTGTGATTATAGATTACTATGCACAAGAAGTCTATCTGTGAAGCACCTCTGAGTGGGAAAACTATTCATATTTCATCAAAATGTCTTTGATTTCTCCCAGACACACACACACACACACACACCCACACTTGCCCCTTCACACACTTCACGCTGCGCTCTCAGTCGTGTCCGTTTCCTCGCTTGGAGATGAGTGAGAGTGTTTGTATGAAATATTAACAGGCCATTTGCTCCTCTGCTCCTCTGTTTGAGAGCTGGATGTTGGCCCTGTGTCTCTGGTCCCTCTTTGAGGCCATCTGGTGGGTACGGGCACCAGGGAGGTTTCCGGGAGGGGGCCCTGTCACCCAGGCAAACCAGCCCAGAAAGCAGCACCGCCCTGGGGATCGATACACCCGACCTGCTGGGTGCAGAGCATCAAAGCTCTCCAACCTGCCAGATCACTGTACATGCTACAAGGGCCACTGATATGTAAACGTTGCTGCTTACCATCAGACCCTTGGGGAGCCGCCTCGGTCTTTGAGCCGCTTCTGAGAGGCTGTTTTTAGTGCAGTTTATGTGCTATTTATGTTAGCCTTTGTAGAACGGCATTTCTAGTCACAGAGCCCTTGACAAAATGCCCACAATCCCTTTGGAGAGGTTTTCCTTTTCCTTTTAAGCATGCTTCTCTTGTTTGAAAAAAACACTTAGAAGATCTTTTTATTCTCTCCCAAATAATAAATAAACTTAAAATTAAGAAATCATGTCAGAATGAAATTGTGACAAGCCCGAAGACGTTGCTGATTAAACACAACTGACCAATCATAATCCACACTCTGACACCACCAGCTTTCCTCTAATAACTGGCATTAAACTGACAACTAATCACAAAGGCGTGTCTCTCTGAAACAATAATAATTGCCACTGTGTTTTCTTTCCATATAGTAATTGTAGCATTTCATAGAGACCTTTTCCTTTCATGACACCAATCAAATACGCCTTGGAATAACTATATACAATCTGTGTGTGTGTGTGTGTGTGTGTGTGTGTTTGTTGACATTTGATGTCCTTGTTTTGGGTAATGGATTTGTCCCTGGCAGAGAGAGGGGCTGGGCCAGAGGCGGTCTTATGAGGCCCCTGGGTTAAGGAGGCTGCATTAGCCCACTGCTAACTGATTACTGATCAGACAGCTGGTGCACACACACGTGCACAGACATGCCTGCATACGTACATATGTGCAAACACACGGACATACATGCACATGCACTCACAACTGTGCTATTACCGTAATTAAATGCAGCTGAAATTAAAAATGCACTGATGTAAATGGTCAGAAACATACAATGAAAAGTAGTTGTACGAGGCTTTAAGAAGCTCTGGTGTTATTTCTTTACGTAATAATGCTGGTAGAATAGATTTTTCTGGTGTCTGTAGTAATCTTTTGCTTATTTTAACAGGCAATAAATGCATTGCATGACCTAAATGAGCCCTATACGAAAAGCCCTGCGGGAGAATATGACATAGAGAAAAAGATTAGATCTGTAATATAAAGAGGTGGATTAGCATTAGCGCAGTGGTTTTATCAGAAAGGCTGAATCACACTCATCTGCATTCCAGACCAGCACTGGCCATCTCTCAGGCACAAGAGTCACAAACACACACACACACACCACCAGAACTTGTTTTATCCATGTAGCATGCACACACATACTCTCTCTCTGTCTCTCTCTCTCACTCACACACACACACACACACACACCACGTCTTGGCCCTGCTCTGTCTGGTCGGTGTGTGCCAGGATACCGGTGCCATGAGTTTCCATGTGTGACGCTGGCAGCACCTGGGGCCTCACAATAAAAATACAGCCATCATCAGAGGTCTTATTCACAGACCAGCACACCGTTACCTCTCAAACACACGAGTGCTCAGTATGATCCGCTGGCCTGAATTCAAACAGCATTTGATCTGTGTTTTACTGATAGTAAAAGAAGACTTGATGATCTTATATGTCAAGATATATAAATCCTAAAAATCTTGATGTGATTATATGTAATATTCTGGGCACCTGTCACCAAATCTAGAGTCATACAGTCTGTGTTTTAGCTTTGGGGCCAAGGATCTGAAAAAAGTCTTTATCCATGAAGACGGCATCCTATTACCGCCTACTGTGAACTACATTAAAGAGTCTGCATAGCCAAAGCACTAAAGCCACAAATGGCTCGTGGATGTGTGACACAACAGAGAAGAATAGATTTGATAGTGTGTTAATGGACGATTTTAGTGTCGGATTACACCCCATGGGAGCAGCTATACTGTAAAGTGTATGCTCACAATAAGGCTCAAAGACTCTCCCTCCCTCACACGCACATGCATGCACACACACACAGAATTTCTTTGTTGCAAAAGAAACTGAATATAATTCATAAAATTCGGATGAGGTTGAATTTCTAAAGAGATTTAGATTTGTGTGTGTAGGAGGAGGTTTGCTCAGCAGAAATAAAGGGATAAATAGCAAAACTGTGTGTCTGCATATGTGTGTGTGTGTGTGACAGAGAGAGAGAGACCTATGTAATGGTGAAATAAGGCAGATTGAGGTGTTAACATCATTATTGCACATTTCCTCCCATGAAATAAAGCATTGTTTCCTCTGTTTCCATCACAATGGGAATACCATAATCCCAGATTAAAAAGGATGGGTTAGCGGACACACATAGATTCACAATGAGCCTTTTGTATTTGTGTGTGTGCGTGTGTGTATATATATATGTATGTGTGTGTATGTGTGTGTGTGTGTGTGTCAAAGCATTATTGTTTACTGTACAGCTTAAACACCTGCGGGAGGGGGAGAAATGTTCTCATGCATGCACTTTGCAATGTGCAGCCCTCTATTCAGCACCAACGGCATCCTCAGACGTGGACACATGGTCGCAAAACCGCAACAGAAGTGTCATATGGCATTTTAATAAAAATGATTTGTGACGCGAGAGAGCTGAAAGTTGTCCCATTTTCCTGTTGTGTTTCCTGTTTTGGACACTGTCAGTGAGTGATCTTCACATGACTTGGGCGTTCCTACCAGCATGGCGGAGGGATACAAAAATAAATGTCCAAAGACAGAGCAGATTTATTATTATATCCTCCCTGTGCACTCCATGTGATAGAGATTTTACCTAACCGGGTCCGTATGGGGTCTCCCTGGCCTTGTGCAGGGGCTAAGGCCCCCTCTAAAACTCTCATAGTTCTTGGTCAGTCATGCAAGAGAATCCGTGGGTCACAGAGCCGGCTGAAAAAAAGCAGCTCACAAGTTGCTCACTGTGACAGATGTCCTCTGGAAGATTTCTCCATCTTTCCCCCCACAGCGACCCACACACCCACCCACCCAGCCAGCCACCCTCTCCACCTCAGTCACCCATCCCCTCCCACCCAACTCTGTCAGTGCTTCTAAGCTGGGAGAGAGCAGCGAGAGGTGATCCCGGCCTGCTTAACCTACTTCCCAAGACCTTGCTCTTAAAATGGGTGTGTATGTGTGCATATGCGTGCGTGTTTATTTGTATTCATGCATCAGGATAAACTCTCAATACTCGTCTGAGCGCTTGTATTTGTGCCTGCAAATGCCACTCCTGCACTTTGACATCATGAGATCTTCCACTCTGGCAGTCATCTCAGTATAAAGTAACATGATGTCTAATGGAAATAACTTGCAGTGAGCTTATCTCACTGATCTCAGAGTTGTGAGTCATATTTTAAATTTGTGTTTTTGACAAGATTGGGCACTGCTCTTCAACCTATTTTGTTTGGATAAAAAGGAAAAAAAAAGTCTTTTCTGTTTGATTTTGCTAATCGATTAATTGTTTAAATTATTTATCATTATGAAATGTCAAACATTCCCTGGTTGCAGCTTCTCAGTTGTGAGGATTTGGGGTTTGAACTCTTGATTGGACAAAACAAGCAATTTGAAGAGGTTATTTTCAGCTTTAGGGAATTGTGATGGTCCTTTTTTTTTTTATTTTTTATTTTTTACTATTTTCTGATATTTCATAGGCCAAATGATTAATTAATTAACTGAGAAAATAAAGGATGATGAAAATAATCAGTTGCAGCCCTAATGCCACTTATGTATTTATATTACTACAATAAAAAAAACATATCATTTGTATTTTCTCACATTTGTTTTTCCAATTTTTGATTTTCTTTTCTTGTGAGATTCTGACTTGTCTAGATTCCCTCTGATAAACAATCAAATCTTTTCTTTCACTCTCTGTTTGCAGCTCAGGATACAAGTAGACATCCATTTTAAGTAGTTGTGAGCCAAAAAAGGTTGAGAAAATCACTGCTATTATTTGCAGCATTTCTTGCTATTTTAGAATTACTGTTGGATATATTGTCGGTTCTTCAATAGTTCAAGGAAATTAAAACTTTCAAACTCCGATTTTGGTTTTGTTAGTTGTTTTTTTTGTTAATGGCTTAAATTTGTAGAGCCAAAGTCGCCCCCGTCTGCATTCAGACGCAGCATCCCCGTCACAAAGGTTGGATTAGGGACCTTGCAGTAACTAACTCTTCCATGTCATTTGCAGTGAGACAAAGATCAATCAGTCAGATGAAGGGAGGGAGTCTTTAGATAAAGAGAAATTAAACAGAGGGGAGGGAGCAGCGAAGGGCGGAGGGAGTCTCTTAAATAAAGAGAAATTAAACAGATGAAGAGGATGCTGTCTTTAAATACCGCTCAGCCACTGTACTGCCTCCCTCATCCTTTAATGTAATGAGAAGAGGCGGAATAAAAGGCTTGGCCCTAGGATGAAAAGGTGATGGCGTTTTTTATTCTTCCTTTTTTTTTCCCCCTGAGCGGTGAAAGCCTTATCCTAATGTAGATTAGATGTTAAATCTGACACAGAAGGGTGAAGCTTTGGTTAGAGTATGTTCACCTCATTTCACTTGGCCTGGCTGAGAGTGAAAAGAGATTTGTATGATGTTCTGATAAAGACAGAAAGAAAAAGAGAGAAGAATCATATGAGAGCACACTCAGATGAAGTCTTGTCCCTGCACAGGCTTCCAAAAAGTGTTGAGACTGGTTCGAAAGAAAAATTTGGGTATCACAAAGTCACAAAGACACAGCGTACATTTAACACACACGTACCTCATTCTCCGTCACACACGTATCACAGTGTATCACAATGTCTGTTCATCTCTCCTGCACTGAATTTGAGGATAAATACCATTTGTTGGTCAAGCAGGTCATTAGTGAGTGACAGAGAAGAAAAAAATCTGTGTGTGTCTGTGTGTGTGTGTGTGTGTGTGTGTGTGTATTCTCTCTGTAATAATAATCCCTATGAAATCCAGATTTCTCAATCCGGCAGCTCAAGCTGACACTTTAAATAAAATCATTCTAATCCCACATGGTAAGAGAAATGAAAATGAGGAGATTAACAAGAGTGTGTGGGGGGTGGAGGGTGGAGGGTGGGGGGGGGAAACCCTCATCCCCCCGTCTCTCTCTTTCTCTCTCTCTCCCTCTCTTTCCTTCTCATCCTTGAACCCCTTTTGCCTCCTCCATCGAGACTGTCCTCTTTCCCGTCATGAACGGGGCGAGAGACAGAGATATAGAGACTGTTACCGAGGAGCTTTTAGTCTCTAATTTTTTTGAGGGGGAAGAATATTTAGACGGTGTGTACTGGAATACGTGTGTGTGTTCACATTCACATGTCTCAGTCTACCAGGGGAATACTATAATTGGACACTGGCAAGACCACTGATCTAATCAAATGATGGGGAATGATCTCTCTTTCTCTCAGTCATCCCCCCTAAAAAAAGACGCAAACACACACACTCCCAGTTCACCCAGTCACACATAAATTCATGAATGGGTGGAGTTTGAATGTGTTGGGATTTTAATGCCTTTTGCAGTGACATTGAACCCACCGCTTCTGCCTCATCACTCTATGAAGAGAAAGATACAATATACCTGTTGATGGTAAATCTTTAACTGGAAACAGACATTTCCACTTAAACAACACAAATATTGTAGATGTTTATAGAGTTAATAGTGGACAACAAGCTTGACAGCAGGTAGACAGTGATTAGGGTTGTGTCACTAGGCATCCCTGCAAATCCTGTTCTCACATGACACGACAGAAACTGACATGAGAAACTGCTTGTTTTGCTCCTTCCTGCAATTTTCAGGGAAAATGTTGAAACACAAGAAAACAGCTAAGTTAAATAATGGATGGAGAAACATAGGTAACAACCAAAAAAGAGAGAGAGAGATGGAGGTGGAGACTTTTTGACATGTCAAAGTAGGAAAAGCACATGTAAATAATAAAACTAATGATGGCTGAATTCCATTTAGCTGCTTCAGTTTCAGGGTCCTGGTGTTGTACACGAAAGCTCGCTGTCACACTGTCATAATTTATTGAGACACTTGAATACAACAGAGCTGGTTAGTAAAAACCTACGCTTTTCTCATGACAAGTCAAAATGTATGGAGTGGAAAAGGCCTATTACCGTCACAACATGATCAAACAAGCTACGCATGTCCGCTCAGCATCTCAAAAAATAAAAACGCTTATGCAATAACTTTTGCATGAACTAAAACAATTCCCAGTACAAGTCCTTTAAATCCCTTTAATGTACTCAGGGAAGCCAAACCTCAGGCCTTATCCCATTTACAGTATGAGTATGTGTCACATTTATTGACATTTACATTTTGTCATTTGGCAGACACTTTTATCCAAAGCCACTTCCGAGCGAGACATAAACAATGAAGCATCAGTGTTACTGTGTTGTACACAGAACCAACGATGGGCAAGAATCATTCCAGTTTACAGTTTAAGTTGTCATACTTTACAGACCAACTTCCAGGTTCAATTTTGACCTGTTGTATTTGCCGTAGTTTTCTTCAAGAGTCAGGAGCTTTTATTGTCACATGCACAGAAACACAGCAGATGGCAACATTGACTACATTTACATGCATGCTAATATCCACTATTATTCCAAATATGATAATATTCCACATTTGATACAAGTCATGTAAACAGCATATTCCATTTGGATATTCCAATTTAGGCCTTATTCCCAATGTAGCATTTTCCGATTAAGACATGTGGGATATGCTGATATTATTCAGGTTTTAGGAGCATTCTTTGGACATGTATACAGCGCATTTGGAAGATGTGTCTCAGTTGGGGGTTTCTACCTCAGTTTGTGACACATGGCCTCTTGCCTGTTTACAGTCAGCTCTGTGTGTTATAAACATAGCAACTTGCCAACAGTTTGCAATACTGGGATAAAGATGCATGACGGGCTGGTTGTGTAACGCACCCCTGCGCAGGCAAAATGACATGCTGGAGCAGGAAGGCAGACAGAGGAGAGGAATGAGAGGAGAGTGGAGAGCTGTTCAGGGCGGGCTGGAAAAACAGAGCGTGCCTTCTCCATGACGGGGACAGAGGGGATTGGTTATTATCCTGACATGCAGCCATGGACTGTCGGTGACAACTCAGTGTGATGCACCAAAAACACTCAGCAGTGTAATAAACATCACGGGACAACCTAGGAACTGGATGTCTCTGTAACTATACATTTATAATAACAGTCATATCAATATCACTAATAAATAATAAATATCAGGCAGCAGTTCACTAATGTTTCTCATCTTGCTGGTTTACTTCACTGCCTGCGGAGATCTTGTGATTCCCATTCTCACTGCATGTAAATGAGAATATTGGGGTAGTATTCATTTTCATTAACTATGTAAACAGCTTAGTAGGAATATTGTCTTCTTTGGAATGAGAGCAAAAATTTGGGATATTTTGTGCATGTAAACATACACTGAAGGCTGTGAAATTTGACTTCTTTCAACTCTAGTTCCAATCAGATTATTTTTATTTAACTTATTCTCAGCTCTGCGAGAGTGTCTTGCCATCTTTCAGCTAGATGTTTTGGTTTCAAGGCCCACAACTTCACTCTCACCATTCAATTAACTGCATGCTACCTGCGTAGCATCAAACAACAGACAGACAAAGGTGAGCATTTATCAGCTAAAGAGCCAGATATTTCCCTAAAAGAGAGCGAGCTAGAAAGAGAGTGAATATTGAGCTTACATTTGTAAGTGGACGCAGGTGGACATAAACACTCTGTGTCTGATGGAAGTGTAAGTAGCCCACGATTTGCAAACACTTGTTCCCCATCAACTTTATAAGGTGATGTTGTGTTGTTGTCAGCCAAAAAATCAATTAATACAGGTTGAAACAAAGTTTTTTGGATAATCGGGCTGAACTTTTTTTCCCCGCACATTTCAGCAGATAAGTTAGAGCGTAAACAAATATTATAACTGATAGAAATGACTGCCAAAATGACAAAAAAGACCCCCAGTTAACCAGAAATATCCTTTAAGTGACAGAACTGAATGGCCTTGAACTACACATGATGCTCAACCAACTCTGTCGGACATGAAATTAGACAGAAGACAACACATAACTATTTCACCAGCATTCATTCTGCAATTAAGCTACAAATCAGATCCTACTCCAGACTCCCACTTATATTGTTAATGTTTGACAAACATAAGTTGACATATACACCCCGTCACCCAAAAAAGCACAGCAAAAGGTCCTCAGTTTGGTTAGCGAACACTTCATAATCACTGTTTTTACTGCTTAATCCAGCTCTTGTCCTCATCCTTCCTGCTTCCTCCTCTCTTTATCTCTCCATCTCTGCCTCTCTCTGTCGACCTTCCTCCGCTCTCTCGCTCTGTCACCTCATCTCCATCTCAGCTTTTCATTTAGACATTTCCCTCGGTGCCGTATTTCTCTCCTCGCTTTTTGTTAACCCTCTACCCACACACACTTTATCTCCATATGATTCATTTGCCCTCTCTCTATCTATCCTTTGACTGTTCTCGCAATCTCTCCCTCCATCCGCCCCCTCCATCCATCTCTTAAGCACATCCTTTTTTCTCCTTCTCTCCTCCATCTCCGCCGCCATCCCTTCCTTTTAAAAGGATAATCTTCAGCTAAGTGGACAGCACTTCACTCTCGCTCGTTCCCTCTTAAGTGACCATCCGATAATCTCAGGATTCTCTGTTGAACCCCCACACAGAGGGGGAGAGCGGACGAGTCGGCAAGCCCAGAATGGATGTCCTGAACTGGGTCAAGACAAGGCCAGTGCCTGGGTCCTGTGGGGCTGATGGGACCGTAGTGGCATGGAGAAAAGGCTGATGCCAGATACAGTTGGAGAGAGATCACCAGAGCAGATGGACATCATCTCTCTGCCTATCTATCTATCTATCTTGCTTCCTCTCTTCAAGGCTGCATGACCTCGACTTTGAGATGAAAAGACAAAAAATAAGAACTGATCTGTTTGTTTAGAGTTCAGATAAAAGGACATCGCTTGGCTGATTCCAGGATTTGTTGTTCTTTTTTTCTATTTGGACACACAAAAGAGGCTGAAAAGAGGGAGGGAAGATGCATTTATGTCGGCGGGGTCAGTTAAAGGACATGACACTAGATGCATGCACACATCACACACATGGAGAGGTTGTGCTGAATGTACAAGATTCATCGTGCCTCCTTACTGGAAAGAAAAGAAGCCCTTAGTCAGGTTACACACACATACACAGGCACACACACATACTTGTCTGTTGTTTTTTTTTTTTTCTTCCTCTGTGCTCTTTACGGGTCAACGGGTGAATAAAGCCGCTGTGACTTTCCTTTGGGAGGCGTCAGTGACAGGCAGGCTGACCACGATAAACTTCCGTACAGGAAGCGGAGATTCCTGCAAGGAAAAGGCCAAGAGGATCAGGAACGGCCCCAGGCATCACTTGTCCTCTGGCTTAGCTAAAGACACTGAAATCAGCAGTGTCTGTGTATTAGTGTGTGAGTGAGGGAAGTTGAGGTTGGTGGTGAGTAATACAACCATCATTACGCCTCTTAAACAGAATAATTGAACGGTATTGTGGGTACTGAAGTAAAGTTTTTGAGTCTGAACAACTATAAAGTCAGATTTAAAATTTATTTTGGCTATAGTTTCCTTGGACTTTACAGCATGAACTAGTTTATCACAGGGTTTAAGTAGTAGAGTAGATACGATACAGTGACTCTTTCTCCATTAAAGATCAATTGTCTTAACAATTATTGACAATTAAGACTGTAGGAAGAGAACTAATGCAAACATATATTTACATTTCCTCCAAATGTGACTTTACTTTTGCAAATTTAATTCCTGCAACTGATGAATTATAGCACTTTTCAAATCAGACAACCCCAAACCAAACAATACTAACCCCTATACAAGTACACTTTCAAACATAGAAAGCTTCAGGTAACATGTTTTCCGAATGGATTTATAGTATCTTGGGATACAACCCCTGTGAATTTTCTTCTAAGGGGAATTTTTCCTTTCATTACACCAGGTACATTCGCTGCTGTGTAAAACAAAAGCTGCACCTCGAGACAGAAACAGTCAATCTCAGAACATTTACAGGACGGAGGAGGGGACATTATTCTTAGAGCAGTTATTCATACCAACAGAACAAAGGAGACAGCGTCCTATTATGGCACTCTCCTCTGTCCTAACACTGGATCTGCACCGGCACAGGTGCCACTGCGGCTCATTTATAGTCAGGTTAGCCCATGGTTAAGGCATGGAGCTGCGGTGTGGCATTTACACACACACACACACACACGCGCACACACACATACTGTACACACACTACATGCAACTGAGAGAAAGAGGTGCTTATGAGTGTATAAAGAGGAGATTACTGTCTCTTCTAGGAACTGCCCAGTGTGTCTGTGTGTTGGCTAATACCTGTGTGAATGTGTGTGTGTGTGTGTGTGTGTGTGTGTGTGTGTGGACATTTGAATTTTTATGGTTGTACCACAGGGTTCAGACCTGTGTAGATCAGTAAGTATTTCCCTTTGACTGTATTTTATGACAATAAATACAGTGTGTGATTGCTTATGCATGTGTGTGTGCGTGCGTGTGTGTGTGTGTGTGTAACAGTGAAATCTTTTATCTCTATGACAATGATGCCACAAATAGGCACATGCCTCGCTATTCTTGTCCTCTCAAGGCTCCTCTGGTGTTCTGGTGGATGAACCCAGGCATACAAGGGGTTGGGGGGGGGGATTTGGACCTATGTATGTGTGAGTGTGTATGTAAATACATATGTGTATGTGCTGATGTATGTATATGCATGTGTTTTATAGGTGACTAAATTAGCAGATTTGTTCCAAAATCAGTATTGCGACACCTAAAACATGTGTCTCCTTTCTCTAAAAAAAAAAAAAGGCTTTACAGATTAAAACACACTGTTGCATGTCACTGAATTTATTGGCAATTCTGAGCATTTTACTTAGAAATTAAATTTTTAGAGGAAGTAATCATTTGTGTGGTTGCACGCCAAGCAACACATACGGGTGGGTTTCTTTTCCAAACTGGGTTTTGTCTATAATAAGACTTTCAAGCGGAATGCCAAGAACCAACCGCTGGGCTGGATTGTTTGCTTAGCTTCTCCCTCTGCAGCGGTAAAAATCAAGGGAAATAATCAGCAGATAACCCAACACTTCACACATTCTTTATTCTTTGTTCACCTTTATGTCTCCGTTGGGTGATGAGGGGGTTTAGTGCTCTATTATGAGCTGGTACACTTGGCTCCTATGGCTGGGCTGTAAAATCCTCTCCTTTTCTTTCCAGAAACATGATACTTCCTCCAGAGGGGGTCATGAAGGAAGGTGCACCTTCTAAGCCAAATTCGGCACACCCTGAGGTAAGGGGAGCGGAGGGAACTGACTGGCCCAGAGCACCTGAACCAAGCCGGCACACGACAGGATGAGGGTGTCGGCATCCTCCTGTTAAGCGCTTGCTTCCTGCTGTTTTGCTGTTCTTTCTCTCTTCTTCTCTCCATTTTTTTCTTTCAGTCTCTCACTCCACTCTTCAAGCAGGAAGTCATTGGAATGGAAAAAACGTGTTAAATGAAGACAGGGCGGGCGGGCGGGCGGGTGGGTGGGGGTGGGGGGGGTTTGTGTGTTGTTCCAAACAAGCAGAGCCCTGCCCGAATGTCCGCTATTACAACAGTTAACAATCCTAAAGATAGGTAAGTTAGACAGAGGCAGAGGAACAATAGCAGGGATGGAGTGAGAGATGAGATGGAGGAAGGGAGGAGGAGGGGGAATGGATGGCATGGCGGGCGGGTGGGGGGGGGGGGTGGGGGGGTCTTCTCTAGGGTCGTGCTCAGAGGGCGTCGGGCAGCACGAGAGGCAGGATGTTATGGTTTATTCAGCCCAGGAGTGGGGGCGATGTGGACAAGGTGCGCCTTGCCCTCAGCACCAGCCTCAGTGTGATTTATAGCAGCGCTGGCAGACGCCTCTGTCCACGGGGAAGTCTTTGAAAATGCCGAGAGTTTGTGCATGTGTGAGTGTATTCGTGTATATGCACAGTATGTACCTGAGTGTGCATGGCTCCTTTGTGTGTATGTGTGTTTCTTTACCTGTGTTCTGAGTGCGTTTATGTGTGTGTGTGTGCATATGTTTAATGGAAGTGCTTTTATAGGCTGCTGGTTTTTAACCTGTGGTTGGAGCATGCTCATGCATGGCCCAACAGAGGATAGATGGTCAAGCTGCCCTGATTAATCACAAGCTACACAGATACATTGCACCATATATAAATGCAAATTGTGGTCAGTGGAATTTAGCGCTGCAACGATTAGATGATTAATCAATTAGTCGATTATCGACAGACACTTAATTGGCAACTATTTTAATAATCAAATAATCATTTTAGCATTTTTTAAAGCAAAAACTACTAAATACCCCCCAGCCACCCATCCCACTTGTCCTTAGCTTCTCAAATGTGATGATTTAATACTTGTCTTTGTCATACATGATAGTAAACTTTGGGTTTTGGACTGTAGTTCTGAAAAAATAAGACATTTAAAGATGTCACCTTTGACTGGGAAATTATAACAAGCATTTTCACTATTTTTCTGATATTTTCTAGACAAAACAATTAATCAATTAGTCGAGAAAATAATTCTCAGATTACTCGATAATAAAATAATCATTATTTGCAGCCTTTAAAACAAAGATCCACTGATTCAGTTTAACGAGGCTCATTTTCAATCAACGAGAACCAGGAAAACAACTCTCTCCTCAATCTGTGTGTGGGTTTGTCTGTGTCTCTGTCTGTGTTTGTTTACAGGCCAATTATAACAGCGTTAACCTCCTCCTGACTTCCCCTAAGGCAGCCAAATCTCCTCGGGTGTGAAAGGTCGGGGGGAAAGGTCAAGAGAGGTCACCAGCGAAAGGCCGCTCTGGTGTGGAAGGCCTGCTGGGTGCTGGGCCAAACATCCACACCGGGGGTCAAAGGTTACACAGATACATAAACCAGACAAGAGGGTGCCAACAGGTACGAGACGTGTGAATGTCCACTGCTGTAACAGGAGAGCAGACTGTTGCAGAGAGCTAAACTTATAACCGGAGACTAATGTGTGTGGTGAGAGAGGCACTTTAAAGCTACTTAAGCCTTGTACATGTCACTTCATACCCTATAGACGCCTCTCTTTATAGTATTTGGGGGGGGGGGGGAGTGCAGAAAGGCTGAAGCACAGGTAACTGATCACTAATTACTCTTAATTGCCTCAGTCAGCTACAGAAAGCGTTGTGTGTGTGTGTGTGAGAGAGAGAGAGAGAGAGAGAAAGGGAAAGAGTGCATGTGTGTGTGCCTGTTAACCAACCATATAGTCATAGAAGCTATTAAAAACTCATTAACCTGCGTTTTATTTGAAGCCCCCTGCCCCCCGTCCATCATACCCCTAATGTATTTTCCGTGAGGGTTTTTTTTTCCTTTCAGATTTAATTTAGCTTCTCTTTGATTTTACGACTCGCCTGTTATTGTAGGATATCTTCTCCTTTCCTTGTAATTTTATTTTATGACACGGACTGAGTCGAGTACAATACGCCCCCCGGGGAGTACCACTTACCTCCACGCCAACAAATATAATTACCGCTGATCAGAAGAGCGAAAACAGACCGCCGCTTATCTGCCACAGCCCGTGTTTTTTTTTTTTTTTTTTTTAATCTTTTAAAGTAGTATAGCAGTACCGGAGAATGATTAGCTGTGGAAATATATCAAGAACAAACGCAGAGACCGACACTCTGTAGTGCGCTTCCTGCCCTACTCCATTGAAAAATGAGGACATTCTTGTTGTTTTGTTTAGGAACACAAAATTCACACATCACAGAAACACACCTGTGAACTTAAATGAATCATTGAAAGCCATTTATACATTCGGCATTCGTTTAATAAACTTCATTTTAATTACACTATAATTTTCCTAACTGTTAAATTCCCCTCCAGCATCCATAGAGGTAGCCTGCAGCATGGGGCGGTAGCGAGCTATTTCGGCCAAAGTTGATCCACAAGTCAGCTTCATCCAATCAAGAGAACTTGGACAGAAGCCGGTTGAAGCCTACCGGTGAGGCACACACTGGCACAAAACAATACAACCGAAGAACAGCCACGTTAAATTGTCACATTATTGAACGGAATTTGGCGTGGTGGGGGTGGGGGGTGGGGGGGTTTAACCTCGCCTTGAAAAAGCGCTCTGATCTGATCTGTACCAGCTGTGACCGCGGCCTTGCAGTGAGTGAAATAGGCTAAGTCACCGCCAGAAGTAAACAGCTAAAGTCCTTTCGTGTTTACCAAGTAAAGTCCTCTGCTCCATGTTGACAGGTGAGAGTTCATAGGAGCAAAGTTGGTCCCCTCCCAATGGAGCTCCGAGCCTGAGTGTGTAACCCCCAAGAAATAGTGTGTGTGTGTGTGTGTGTGTGTGTGTGTGTGTGTCAGACAGAGGGAGAGATAAACAGGGAGAGTTGCTGAGGGGGGTCTTTGACTTTGAGCGCATAAGCCCTTATTTCATGGTGCCATTGTTTGTTTTAAGGACGTCAGGCTTAATACAGTTCCAGGCGATTTCCCAGCATGTCTGTCCGCTCAAGCACCTCCAAGGCGCTCTGTTGGGTGTGCTTGTGCGCGCGCTCACACGTGTGCGCGCGCGCCCTTCATTCCTGTTGACTTTAGTCTCGCTCCTGTCATTGACAGTGATTTTTTTTTTTTTTTTTTTTTAAAGTGTGTATACTTTCAAGGTTGTTAAGAAGTTTTCTGCTGAGGAAATAAGACCATTTCGAAAATCTTACTCATGGCTGAGACTAATGATGTGTAATATATCTGTAGTTTTAATGGGTTTGACTGCAGCCATATCAACCTCACTGAGCAGCATTCTTTTAATTGCCTATTATTTTCCACGCGGGGCACACGTGGAGGATTTTTATTTAATGTTAGAGGGAACAATTTTTTGTCTAAATGTTGAAAACAGGGTCTCTTAATATCTAGATAGGGTAGGTGTTGCAATATTTAACCACTCACACTGTGAGAGCCACGTAGAGATGGTCTCGAGAGACTTTACATTTTTTATATATGAGTAGAACTTTTTGCATAGACATATTCTTGCATAAATATATTCCATTTATAGGAAATTTGTCATTAGGTTAATTAATGTTTGGATTGTGCATGTTCTCATCTTTTACTGTCACGTTGTCTTAACATCGTCTCATATAGGCTATTTGCTTCTGCAACACTGCTCCCCATTCATGCAAATAAAGCATATTTGAATTTGAGAGAGTGTGTGTGTGTATTTGTGTGTGTGTGTGTGTGTGTGTGTGTGTGTGTGTAGTATGCAGTATGTCTCGTTGAATGGCATGCGTTAAACAGGCCACAGAGGATGACCAACTTCTCTCTCTCTCTCTCTCTGACACATTCACACACACACACACACACACACACACACACACACACACACGCCTCTATAATCACCACTACTTGTAGCCTAGAAAGAGGGATGTGGGTCATCGGGGACCACACTGTGCCAGCTATCACAGCCAAGAAGTAACATCACTAATAATAACATATATGTAAATTGCTGTCATTTCACTACAGCGCCGAGACAATCACCTATACGTTTCTTATATGTACATACAGACTCCTTTGTCGAAATGGGTTTTGCCTTGACAACAAAAACAAGTGGGATATATATTTACCTACAGCATCCTCATCTTTTGTCACGGTGAAAGCTGAATACATTAAGTGCTGGACATGAGGCCCGAAAAGGACTTAAAGGCTATGAGAGTCAGACGCCTACTCACTTACACTCGGACAAATCCTGCATCCTCTCCTCTCCTCTCCTCTCTCCTCTCCTCTTGTCTCCTAAACCTTTTTATTCAGGGACCCGGAGACCTCTCCGGAACAAAACAGCTTTTAGCGCTACCATCTCTCCCTGCTTGTGTTTTCGCAAATAGCTCTCTCTCTCTCTCTTTCTCTCTCTCTCTCTCTCCCTCTCTCTCTCTTATTTCTCTCAAAAAACTGTGTCTGTGAAAAGAAATGGAGCTGTTGTAGGAGCTCATCAAGTCATTATCTGATTGAGGCCATTTTTAAAACTGCTGCCGCTCAAGAGATTGGTTCTTCCCCGAATAAAATTAATTCTTTCAGTAATCATTCATGTAGCTTAAATTAAGCAAAACTCAATTTGTTTATGTTTGCTGAATTTCTGCATTCAAGTCTCCCCTAAAATGAGTCGAAAACAGTGTCTTAAAACCCAATAATAATAACAACAACAACAATAATAATAATTATAATAATAATAATAAGATTCTTAACCCGTCGTTGATCCAAATTAATACTGAGGAAAAATAGGACACTGGCTCCTTTCCACTCCGGCATACCAACACGGCGTGCGCGCACTTATTACCACTTAATTGTGGTCAGAAAGTGATAAAAACGTACCTTTATTACACCTTTGGGAGATATATTGTTTTCACTGCCTCCCTCCTTTTGCATTTAGGCCCAACTCTAATAAATATGTCAATAACTTCAGCCATCAGTGCGTAATGCCAGCGCATTATCAGTCTTGGGCATCGAGGTGTGTCACACTCGACCCAAAAGAGGGGGGAAAGTGAGTTTGGAATAAATACATGGGTTGATCCACCTGGAATGGGCCGCGATAAGAGCAGCCGGTGTTAACCAACACGTTTCCTCTACACCTCATCCGAGTCTTCCTTTTCCAAACACGGGTTTCTTTAATGTCCCGGCCTGTTTTTCCAGCCTGTGTGCGCACCGACGGCTCCCAAGGGAGCCGAGGCCAAATCAGCCACAGGCCAGTTAGGGAGCAGGGGGCCGGGACACCTGCTTTGGAAAAGACACTCCAGACACTAAACTTTGCTGACTTCGTTGCAATTCGTTCGTCCTAAAAAACACTTGCTTGCGACATGGAAAAGAGACTCGCCTTTTCCTTTTTGGCACCTGACAGAGAGGCATATGGAAAATAAGATTTCTCGTTAAGTACTTTAGGATCCTGTTTGTGCAGGGGATAAAAAAAGAAGATTATATGTGCAACAAATGGATGCTATGTGAAAATCTGGAGGGGGAAAAAGGCAAATGCGCGCTCAATTGATAACCAAGCGCATGAGAAACTTTTTTTAAAAACTGGCTACAGTTGAAATATACGAATAAATGTAACATACTAATAATAATTATTATGGTATTAATAACATGAATAACAATATGAAATATCACATCTTAACGTTTCTTATTTAATACATGAATTAAAGGTAATTTCTTGCATGTTCTTAATCGGAGGTTTACACTTTCTCTAATTGCAGGAATGCAGCCTGAGTCCAAATACAGCTGAATGTGACCTCTATTATCCAGAATTATCGTTGAAGTCGATGAAATAAATAATTCTCCTGCATAAAGATTAATTTCAATGACATAAAACGGCAATCATTTCCAAAGAATATTAGTGAACAAATTGTGCATATCACCTGTTGTAGAGGTCGAAGGCTAAAACAGCGCAAAAACTGCAGTATAATTATAAGTATCCGATTTGTAAGAATGCAGGAGAATGAGGGCGAGCAGCCGTCATCATTTCATAAATCAGAAGCGTCAAACAGGTTTTTCTGCGGAAAGGATCAGATGTCAGTGTGCGCAGGGTTCAGTGTTACAGGTGGAGAAGTTTCAAAGAGAGAATTGTCAAATAATTCATCGAAACTCTTTAGATCTGCAAATCCATGTGGATTTTTGTGTCCATTTACTGAGAGTTTTTATATCTGAACACACTTAATAATCGTTTTTGATAAGCGTGCAATCTTTACGCACGGGGGTATTTTAGTGGCAGGCTGTGGATCCGAGTGACAGACGTTTTTATGATGATTTTCGGCTCTTAACAGTGCATTTCACAAAGAACCGTTTAGCTCTCCTAAGATATTGGCTTCCCTGGATAATCGAAATTCCAAAGCAAAGCTGTGAGCCTCTGTACTGCTTTGCTTGTTCATAAATCAGACTCTGCTGTAACCAATGAGAAACTCACTGCGCGTAAAATATTTCCACATGCCACTTTGAACCTCCAATACCCAAGTGACCCACTACTGTAAGTCCCTTTCAGAAGGACTATCTAAATATGTACCAGATGTCTTTGGAGATTTTATTTTATTTATTTATTTTTTACATATTGATGTTTAAAAAATATATACGCTTTGCATCGTTATTTAGATAGAAAAATATTAAACCACAAAGCTGGTAATAAAAGTGAGTGGGCTTGAAAGAATGTTAATGCGTTTTAACAGACTCTCCTAAACAACACGCACACATAAACGGAACATGCAAAAGTCGTTTGGGTTGTAAAATAGACTGTTAATTTGCAATTTTACTGCAACACGGAAGGCTGGAAGTTGTCTGAAAAACATTTGCATTAAAACGGCACAGAAATGATCTGCCATAACAATTTATTTCATGTTGCATTCCTGGAAAATGCGGTTTTTTCCCCTTAAATGTAATGAATAAATCTACAACAGCGTTAGATAATGTCACCGGCTGCAAATTCAAATAAACTTATTTTATGAATTTTTCAGTAATTATCGTATAATTATTCTTATTCAGACGTTCCTCAAAAGTATTGACACTTTATTCGAAACATATTGGAATCAAGCAGCATTGAGCTTTTTCCGTTTATTGTTGAAACTTCCACATTTAAGACTAAATATGAGAATAAATAACATAAGAAGAAGTGAGTGTTTTATTGCGGCTTAGTATAATGTCAAAGTGCGTAACGATTCTTACTCGCGCGGTCGGTGAATTGGGAAGAAAATGATTAGTAAGAGTGGTATTTCCTTTTTTCCTCTCTCTCTCTCTTTAGTTGCATGCTCAAGTCCCATTCTCTGGTCAACTTCAGTGCGTTGTCCTCCGGACCGGACGGACGGTTCTTATTGGTAGGTTGCGACAGTTACATCACGCCGCTCATGACGCGCACGTCTTCCTGTTTCCTTCAGCCGCGTCTTAAAGTGAATCTTAGTGGCGGAGGAGCGCTCCAGCATCCAGTCCTCTGCATCCAGTGCGCCTCGGAGACGCACACACACAGCGTCTCTCTCTCTCTCTCTTGCACTCTCTCTATGTCTCTCACTCTTTTAGTTACAGCAGAGGATAGAGGGAGAGACCGACGCGCAAGAGCTCTTTTCATCTTCTATATTTTCCTATTTTGTTCCTTTCGCTCGCGTCGCTGACTTTATTCCAGCTCTTCCTTCTCTGAGAAATTGTTATCCCAGCATCCAGCAATCTGCCGTGCTCCGCGTATATTCTCTTTTTTTTGCCGTAGGAGTTCAGGTTGTCCCCCTCTTCATCTAAAGGGTAAGTAACCTTGTCCTCGGATACCTCCCTCTCTTGTTCTTGTTCTGCCTCGCCTGCGCACGGTGGGCGGAAAAAAAATAAACAAATCAAACATCATTAACGGGGAAATATATTCTTGTGATCAACAGCTAATCATACCTATACGACATTATTTGCTCTGTTTCGCTCACCTCATCTTGATATGTGGTTAAGAGTTGCGTGAGCAGCCCGTATTTTTGCGAGGATGATTTGCGGACGGTAGCCCAGCCTTCCTCATCAAAGCGGAGATCAAATTGATTTGCAACTTTGCGAAGTAAGTTTGGGAAGCGTGTGTTTTTTTTGCAACGTGATTTTAAAACGAGTTGGTTTTTAGACGGAAAGACAGTTTTACTTGTATTCGTCTCCTGTGCGTGTTGAAAACCCTCAATTTGCTCTTAACTCATACTGTCTTTGTCCTGTAGGCTTTAACACCTTATATGTGACTATTTATTGACACAAAATCCATGTCCAGGCAGTTATAGAGTTTGTAATTTCTCCTGTTTTGTGAATGTGTTGTCTTTCCTCAGTGGCAACACATTTGGACATTTGCGCTAGAGCGCTGTCTGCATTGTTGGAAAAGTGTACGCAGCTCTTGTCTGTCACAGGTTTTGATTTCGTCTGTCATTTGCAACAAAATGCTCGAAGTAGCAGCCAGCTTTCACTTTTTATTTCTCACACAGAAAATGTTGCGGACTCTCATTTAACTCTTAGAGGTTACTGCACGAGTATAGCCAAGTGTTTTAATTCAGAAGTTTTAAACCTGAACTTCGATTATGTTTTTATTAATGTTTCTTATGAGCCAAGAGGTTTAAAAGGAAGGAGGATAACAGACGCGGTGTGAAAGTTGGAGTGAAGATCTATAAGCTGTATAGTTGATTGAAATTGTTGAAAGGTTTTTTGTGTGAGAGAGAGAGAGAGAGAGAGAGAGACAGAGAGAGAGAGAGTGCGCATGGGCAATAGGAGACAGGTGCGCCGTCGGAAAAGACAGGTGCTGGTGACTATTTCAGAGTCATTGTTAAGATCCTGAGGCGATCAAGTCAAGGTTTTTTCTTGGAGACGTATCACCTCCTGTCTGAGCTGCTGGACATGGCTGTCGAGACTTGGGCTAAAGCCATTTATCAGGAGGGTTATTTTAGAAGACTAGTGTTTCTTCAGGGGGAAAAACACTTAAACCAAACTGTTTTCCTATTAATCTGAGCTCTAACTGTTTAATCTTGTCAATTTACAAAATTACAATTTACATTTTTTTTCCAGAGCGCCAATACATCACTTGTCACTTGTGTGCTGCATCATCGCACCGCTTCTAACAAAGCCAACCGCAAAGTTGTGTGTGCGCTTGTTAGTGTGTGTGTGTGCGTGTGTGTGTGTGTGTGTGTACAGTGTGTATATGTTTATGAGGTTTAGTGACAAGGAGCCTTTAACTTTTTTTTAAAATGACTTTTCACTGGTAATTATTATGATGTTACACATTTTCTTCCCGTTAGAACAAGCAAATAATCAGTCCCAAGAAAATGCGTTTAAATCACACTGGAGTTCAGATCTCCATGCTGTGTGCCCTCAGTCACCACTGAACCTGAGCCTTCAAATGAGAAGTCTTTGAGCGACTTGTGTCTTGTTAGATATATGTAAAATTTAATAACTAGAATCAGACAGGGATCTGAGTCAGTCATTTGGCATCTTTGTATTCAAAACTGTACATTTTTGTAAAGTGTAAATAAGTCTTTCAGTCACCTTTAAACAGTGTAATATTTGAGTATATTTGCAGACACCTGTAAAATTTAAACCAAGGAAATAATACTGTTTTTAAAATATTTTATTATTTTTGTTTGAGCCCCTGTTAGTCTTAATAAGGACTTACATTTATGTATAAAAATGCAATTTGTTACACCACCTTTGCCTTTTATGGTAATATGAAAAAAATTCCCAAATTCCTAAATTTACTATCTTCAGAATGATTTTAATATTTTAAGCAGAGGCATATATATTTAATTGTCTTTGATAATATCACTACATTTGAGATCGGACGCATCTGATATGGCTCCGACTAAGACACTGCCACTGCTGCTTACATAGCATTATTGATGCAGGCCTGTACTGACAAAACGTTTTGCTTTCAGAGGGGCATTAGGGTTTTTGTAAGAGCGCTTTAAGTTGCTCCTTGCCAGAGTTGACCCTTGTGACCTATTCATTTGAGCAGAATTAACTGCCCTTGCCAGATGAAAAGACAAACAAAAAACCCAGAAGTGAGCTCACGCTGGCACCAAAATCAATAGGCCTATTTTGTGTTTCTTTTATGTGTCACTCTGCCCGTTGCTTAAGATATGATGGCCATATTGATTAATGTGAACACAGGACTTGCATTTTGAATTTACGCGATGTATAAACATGATTTAAAATAAGAATATTTTGTCGAACTGACCTCACTTCCTGAGTAGGATTTAGCACAGGGTCTATAATGACATGTATAATGTGCTTTGCCTCCCTTTGTACACCACTTTTTTTTCTTTTTTTTTTTAGATCATCTTAACCTTATTTCTTTTTATTTTATTTTGTGAGTTAATAGCTCCTATGTTGGCTCACACTGCACAAACATGGAAATGAGGACAAGTACTTAAGTAATTATCATAATTTTATGCAGCTTTGTGTTCCGTGGGAACTGGTTCAGTGTCGCGCGGCATGTAACGGGGGACAGGATAAAATGTAGGACTTTGCCCTGGAATGTCGAGCGAAGGCCTAATTCTGACCCCATCTTGCCTGTTTCCCTTATCCCTCTATCATTGGTCTTTACTGCCAAAATGTAATCATGGATGTCTCTTTTCTTGTAGAAAAACATTACAAGGAATTGCCTGCTGGCTTTAGACAAAACCCTACAGTTTATGTTCATGCATGTAGGCTAATGCATTTCTCTAGAGGGAGAAGGATTTTAAATGTTTCAGTCACTCAGAAACTTTCAAGCTTCCTGTTTAAATTAGATTTAGTTTTTAAACTGAAGTGGTTTAGGCCATGTCCTGCTTGAGTGAGTGAGTGACTTAGATTCTGAAAATATTTTTCCTTTTGGTGAGTCATGCATCTGTAATTTTTTGCCCACAGGTACTCAGAGGCTTTGATCCTAGAGGACTGGCTTTGTGGGATATGGCCCAATAGCAGCAACCCGTGATGCCGGACCATGACAGCGACTCCCTCCTGAACAGACAGACCAAGCGAAGACGTGTGGACATTGGTGTTAAGAGAACCGTGGGCAGCACAGCCTCCTCCACAGCAACAACAACCACCGATAACATTGCCCGCGCCAAAGCAGCCATTTTCAGTGCCATGAACTCTCTGAGCTCCCACTCTCACCACGGATCAGACACCGACTCCATGGAGTGCTCTGTAGTGCAGCCACATGGTGGGCCTGGCGTTGTATCAGCTAGCGACAGTGAGTCCAAGTCCAATGTACTCCGAAAGCTACTGAAGCGAGCCAACTCATACGAGGACACCATGATGCCCTTCCCTGGCACCACCATTATCTCCCAGCTTCTCAAGAATAACATGGCTAAAAATGGAGGAGGACCTGAAAGGGGAGAAAGAGGGGACAGAGGTGAGAGAGGGGATGTCGGCTTCCCTGGCTCAGGGCTCTCCAATGCAAGTTCAGATGCTCCCCAGGAGGACGCCTGCAGTAACTCCTCCCAAGACAGCACCCCTCAGGAATGCTTGTCACCATTTGGCCGTCCTCCTGGCCTGGGCACCTTTGACATCGAACGTCTCAATGATGAACACCTGCGTGCCAAGCGAGCCCGTGTAGAGAACATTATTCGTGGTATGAGCCACTCACCCAGTGTGGTGGTACCTGCTTCCCGCCATGAGCGTGACCATGAGATGGATGGGGAACGGGAAATGGAGCTGGACTGTCCACCTCCTCAGTCTCAGCAGCAGGCCCCCAGCAGCCCACGGGGAGGTGAAGTGTGCAGCAGTAGCAGCCGAGAGAACAAGCGTAAGCAGCGTCTGCCTCAGCAGCAACAGCAGAGCTTCACCCAGCTGGTGTGCCAGAGGAAGGAACAGAAACAGGAGGAGCGACGGCAACTGAAGCTGCAACTGGAGGATATGCAGAAGCAGCTACGCCAGCTGCAGGAGAAGTTCTTTCAGATTTATGACTCAACCGACGACTCGGAACACAATGACCTCCACAATGACCTCCATAATGACATAGGAAACATGTCCGAGGACAGCCCAGCCAGGTCCGACACCGGTGGTGATGACCGGGGTGGAGATGACTTGCGCTCTGACAATGAGATGTCTGACCTGGACCCGGGCCATTTCCTAGACAGGGCACGGGCATTGCTTCAGGAGCAGGCTCTGCTGGCAGACGGAGAGAAGCCAAGAAGAGAGGGGCTCGGCCGGAGCAAAGGACAGGGAGGTCCAGGCTCCTCCATGCATGCTGAAGGTAAACAGCTGGCAGAAACACTGAAGCAGGAACTCAATTCAGCCATGACCCAGGTGGTGGACACAGTGGTTAAGGTGTTTGCCAAGCCTCCACGCCCCACACCCCAGCAAGCCTTCCCCCCACTTTCCATACCTCCTGAAAGGTTTCCCACCGCTGTCAATGGAGACAACCCCAACTTCCACACCGCCAACCAGAGGCTGCAGTGCTTCGGTGATGTCATCATTCCCAATCCACTAGACTCCTTTGCTGGCATGCCCGGGATGCCAGGTGCCGCCAATGACCAAACCGAGGCGCTGCCCTTAGTCGTGAGAAAGACCCCCAGTGAGCACCACCACCAGTCCTCAGCTGTGGGTGCCCATGGTGGTCACCATCATCCCTCCCTTCATCCCTCCTCGCTCTCTGCCTCTATGGGTTTCAGCCCCCCATCCTTCAGACACCCCTTTCCCCTGCCTCTCATGGGTTACCCTTTCCAGAGTCCCCTGGGTGGACCCACAGGTGGCTACCCAGGCAAGGAGCGTTCCTCACCAGACTCCATGGACCTGTCCCGGGAGACCACCAGCCTGAGGACCAAGATGGCATCAGGTCACCACCTGGGGCACCACCATCGCTCTTGTTCACCAGCACACCCTGGCAGCACGGCCGAGGGACTCTCCCTGTCCCTCATCAAGTCCGAGTGCAGCGATCTCCAGGACATGGCTGACATCTCACCCTACTCAGGCAGCAATGTATCCTTTAAAAAAAGTTTGGGTAGTGAGTGTGTGTGTTTGTGTGTGTGTGTAAATGTGTGTTTTAAGGGGGCTGAAGGGCAGTAATAAGTTAACATTTATGACTGTCACCCTGATATTTTAACCCTATGTGGTGTTGTTCAGACTAGTTCATGCCTGTTTATGCCAGGAAAAATCTGATTTCAGATGGTAACTCCTTGTATGGCCAGGTGTGAATCTGGACCTCAAAGAGTTAAAAATCAAATCTTTGTGAGACTAGCCTAAGAAACTGAGAGATTGTTGATGAATCACTTTTCCTCCCACTGCTGTTCTCTTCTCCATTGTACTGCATTGTTGTATTTATTTTTGTACTCATACCTCTTCCTTCTCACAGCCTTTCTTCCATCTTCAATCCTAAGTGCTTTAAAAGCTCTCTTGTCACATATCACTTACTCACGAAGATTAGGTCCCCACGACATTTACTGCCCCAATTCCTTTTTATAAAAAATGGCCTGAAAGAGCAAGGAGGGAGATAGCATCCTGAAACTTGGCACACAATAGTGTTATATAGCCTCCCTTATAGTTTAACCCCAGCGTGCCCCAATCATGCCCTGCGGATAAAGAGGCTATCCCCTATGGGAGGCTCAAAT
The DNA here is from genome assembly GCF_963924715.1 of Thunnus thynnus. Taxonomy (NCBI): domain Eukaryota; kingdom Metazoa; phylum Chordata; class Actinopteri; order Scombriformes; family Scombridae; genus Thunnus; species Thunnus thynnus. The sequence goes on from NC_089534.1 coordinate 16,718,019, forward strand.
TGAATCCCCTGGGGACTCGGGACTAATAGCTTAAACTGATACATTCAGTCCCTTCTCTGTTTCCCCCATACTTCCTTAGTCCCCCAAGTATTCAACACCCCTTAACCCTTATGAAAGTTTGATTCGTGTCACACTGGTTGTCCTTAGAAAGCTTTGTCTACAAGTCATTAACATTCATTACATGCTAAAGAAATTAACCCTACAGCTTTTTACCTGCTGTATATTAGTAAAGAGAATACGTTTAACACTTAGGATGCCTTGTTTTTGCTATTGTGCGTACCTGAGTGCAGAGCCTTTTTTGTGTGCGTCTGCATGTCACAAAAGGTTCGCCTGAGGACTCAGTAAAGATGTATATTTATGATTGCTTGTATTTTCTCTTGTGTTCCTCTTATCATCCATCGCTGTTGTAAAAAGCCCACAATCATTGTCGTTTCTTTTCTCTTTTTTTCATTTCATAAAGATCTGTCAACAGCCCGGGGGGCCCTTCGGCTGTTGCTTGGCAGCCAAATACTTCTTTTTTTGTTTTCCCTCCCTGCAAACCCCCCTCCTCCCTGTCTTTTCTTTGAAGCGGACGTTAACAGGTGTTTGCAGCGAGCTGTTTATCTTTCATTACCTCGCCTTGTCTTGTCTTCTGACCCAAGGGTGAACGCTTTCCAGAGATCCATAATCCTTTGCTTCTACAGGCTCCCGATGGAGGGATGAAAAGAGAAAAGGGAGAGAGACATACAGAGACTGAGAGAAAGTAGAAAACAATCAAACAATAACCACATATGCCAGATGCTGTTGCTTTCATTGTAGCATTTATAAATTCAGGGCATTAACAGATGTACTCCCATAAATGGAAAGAATAGGCTGAACAACATTTCCACATGTGTTGTTGTTGGAGGGGGGTTTATTTTCATTTTTTATTCTTGATTCCCAGAGTTTATTCCACAGGTTTAGGAACAAAGTTTGGCATTTGCAAGATATAGTTTTGTACATTATTATCATAATTTGTGTGACATTTATGTATCTGTTCTTTCCATTTGTACCCTTCGTGGGTTTATAGCGGGTTCCATTGATGTAGAATTTCTGATATTTGTGTAGATTTCTTTTTTTCTGAGCCTTAGAAGTCAGAGACAGCTTGTCAGACATTTTGCGAGGTGTGTTCAAGTTCACCAGCTCTCGGCACCGTTTTGGAGCAGATGGCTGCTATCAATTTCCTCATTTGTTCTCAGTCCGACTCCAAATATTCTTGTCCTTACACCTGGAATTAGGAAGTGGAGCAGCTATTTTCCTCTCATGACTTTGGGCTTTGGGGAAGTGTTGTGAGAATGATGATGTCTTGTCAGATGTGGCAGGAGAACAGTGGGCCAGCTGGTATGAGTGCACCATCATGACAAAATAATAGCCTTGCACGCCACCCCTAAGTCCAATCACAATTACATTTGCAAGCTGTGAGTGAATTGGAGATGAAAATGTCTCATCAGGAGATATGAAGCTTCTTAATTGTCAACTGAAGGGAGGTGATATTGTGTTTATGGCTGCAGTGGTAAAACCTCCACGTCTTTGTTTTAAAATAATTTTTAATTTCAATGATAAGGGGAAAGCGATGCTAATCCTAATTGAAAAAGCAAAAACAAATTAATCTAAGTGTAAGTGCAGAGCTTTCACAGCAAACAAATCCCACCTTGCCCTACTGAAAAAAAGAGCTCTCTATTTCTCTGTCTCGCCCTCTCTCTGTCTGAGGATCCATTGTATCCCCTCCACTTGGAGCAGATGGTGTGGTGTGGAGAGTGAAGTGCTGCTCTTTTGGCCAGGCCTGACAGAGTAACACCAGTCTGCCAGGGTTTCCCCCACAAGACCCTTGCCGCGTATACAACAAACTCTCCCTCTCTCACTGAATCAGACAAAGTAGACAGGGTCTTTAAGGAGCCAGCCCAGCATGGTTCAGCATTTGCTGGCTTTGCTGTGTAACCCTGAGGCCAAGGGCAATCCAATCTAGCAGCTGATGCCTTCTTCCCACTCTATAGTTACAGCTACATCTGGACACTTGACTGATTTTAACGATCATAGCCACCCTAGTAGATCATAAATAATGTCAAGCAATGTATTTTGTCCACTCAAGTGTAAATAGTCCTCATGAAAACTTAGGGCTGTATCTTTTGTGTCATTTAAAGCCCTGTCTTGCTTCAGCTTGATGAAAACCCTTGTTGAAACAGCCTGAGGTTTTAACATGCAGCCCGCCCCCCCATCCCCGTTCCCTTTTCAATGTCTTATCCTCCAGATTGATATTATCAGATGCATTAAACGGCTGTTAATTCACCATGGAAATGGCTTGGGCCGTTCGGTGGCGCAGATGTGTTTCAGTCCCCTCATCACTGGCTGAGTCCAAAGCCTCAGGGCCCCTCTTCTCCTTCTCCTCCTCCTTCTTTTGCTCCTCCAAGGGTTTGGCAGCGGCAGAGAGGCTGGGGGGTAGGGGTGGAGCAGAGGGAGGAGGAGGGGGATGTAATTGAAGGTTGGAACCATGCTATCCCTCAAGGTGCCCCCACCAGCCCATCTCCATCCCCTATGCCGTTCAATCCAGGCGATCCATTAGGAAGACAAGGCCTCTGATATGTATTTGAATATGGCCTATGTAAGCGTGAGAAGGTTTTTCTGTGTCGCTTGGTCCGTTGTTTGGGACTATCTCCTAGACCTTGTTTTGTCACTGATATGAAGCCAACATCAGACAGTCATATTCAGTCTTGGCATGTGTTGTCGCCAAGCCATTAGGCCTTCTTGCCCGTCACTGGCATTAACTGCTGTCTTTGTCTGTGATATGCAAATGTATTCTTTTTTGTTCTTCCTTTTTTTGGGTGGAGGTTAGCATAGGGTGTAGGCAAAGGCGTTTGCTTACTTTGACTGTGAAATGAGCCTCCTTATGTAAAAGCATCGGCTGTAGTGCTGGCCAGCGTTTTATTTACCGTGACTCTCTCACACCTGATACGGACGATGCTAATTGCAAGCAAATGGTTTTGCTTTGGTGCATTTTGGTGTCTTCAGCCCCCCCCCCCCTCAAGCAACCTTGCATTCATGCCTGAGAGGAAATTTGGTTTCCCATAATCCAAGTGATCAATTCTTGCCAAACTTACTGCCAATTATTGGTGGGCACATATTGTATTTGTGATAATATCTGTTGCTACATTTGCTTGATTTATAATAAGTTGTTTCCTTCCAAACAAATGTTAATATCCTTAATGGTAGCTATTTTCAGATCCAGGAGGGTCTATCCCCGAACCATCTGAAGAAGGCTAAGCTCATGTTTTTCTACACCCGCTATCCGAGCTCTAATATGCTAAAGATGTTCTTCTCTGATGTCAAGGTGAGACAACATGTTCACTTCTTTTACTTCACAATATCTGCCAAAAATTTTGCCAAATATCCTCCATTATTTTCCTTTTTTATTTTGGCACACATTTCTGTGACTGTCTCTGCTTTGCTATTTTTAAAGTAATTTGTTCTACCATAATCTTCTTTACATGGTGACTGCTTTTGCTCTGTGTATGGATAAATAGGACTCTTCTACCTGTTTTTTTTTTCTTTTCTTTTTTCCACATTTCGTCCTTGTGCTTTTGCCAACGCACCTGTTTTAAAAGGGGAAGTTTGATTTATTAATTGTGATGTGCCAGCTTCAGTTACCATGAACAGTGTATGCTTGTCTGTCTTGAAATGAGGCCCTTTCCCTCACTAAGTTATGGTTTTATGCAAAAGATGAAAGAAGAGGAAGTTGAATGGGTTTACATGAGGGAGCTGGAGAGCCTATGAGTATTCTAAAGATAAAGAGCGGGATGAGTAATGGAGGGGTGGAGAGGGCAGAGAGGAGGATGGAGCCTAGAGACAGAGGAGTGGTTATCTGAGCAGGTGTAGGGAGGATGGTTTTATAGAGGGAGGGGAGAGGGGAAAGAGTCGGTTTAGGGGAACATGGCAAGGATGAGCGTTATCTCCACTGGGAGTTTAATGAAGTAAATTTGGAAAACAAAGCACAATATGTAAGCTGCACAAAAAAACAAGAACAACAACACAATGGCCGTTGTGGTGTGCACGACCGAGTTTATTGGTGTTGTTGTTGTTTTGCGTGTGTGCCCCTCTCGGACCATACGGAGGGGTAAACACTGTGACAGATCCAGGCCATCTTATTCAAATCAGAAGATAAAGGTTCCCTTTTCTCCCAGCTGCCCCCTCTTGGATGCCATCGCCACCAACTCACGGGTCACATGACGTTCTCTTAGCACATGATTGGTTAGGATGAAAAGGGAGCACATGTTGGCAAAGCGATGAGGCACCTGTAAATTGTGTTTCATTAGAAAAGTCCTCTGATATTACAGCATCCTACTGATTTTACATTGTTTTGTTTTTATTTTTTGCTGTTGAACAATTACAGCAATAATTACTACTAAAGGTTTGAACCACTTTGTGTCACTGACTAATCATTCCTAAGGAGGTGGGCTCATCATGAATGGCCTCATCAGATACTTAAACAAGGTCAAGATAGTTAAGGGGATTATGAGTCACATTGGTTTGTTTTTGTTTTCAGTAGAGGACAATAGACTCAAGCTGTAAGTTTGTAGACATGTATGGGAATGAGACTGACTATCTAATTATATTCAGCCAGCGCGGCCTCTTAGAGAGTGGCTGTCCTCAGACAAAAGTCTTGAAGGCTAATCAGGTCTTGACTAATCAGGTCTTGACTGTCAAGAACCTAATGAATGTGGGAAGTGGGTTGCCCTAACAAATGTGGGACGCCGTAGCTGTTGTTCCCCTCAATTAAGCTCCTTTTAAGACGATTGTGACAATTTTTGACTTTTGGTGTTTTTGAAATGTTTTGACAGATGTATCATAATACCATTGTTGGGGCTGCTAATGACTGCCTATATTATCATCCCAGGCGCTTTAAGACATCTCATTATAATGGCAGATATTGTGTTGATGCATGGTGAATAATTATAACAGCTTAATGAACAGATTAGATAAAGATACTCAGTCTATTGATAAAGTCAGCTAAAGTTCTTGTAAACAGATTTAGTGTTGATGTACTGTATGTTAATTATAGGCAGTTTGGTCATTTATATACTGTAGATATATATTTTCCTCTCATTTCAAGCAAACAGCCTGACACACATCCCCTGCTTTCTTTGTCTATCACTCTGTCGCTCTTTTAGCTACGAGCCTCAGTATTTGGGCCAGTCATGTGCTGTAGAGTAACGGAGGTCAGGAGGGTTTTCCCTTTTCTATATGTCATTCCTTCTCTTTTCTTTTTTTCGCTGATGGTGTGGCATGGTATGTGTGCCTCGGCGGGGCCGGGGAGAAAGAAAAGCCAGCCGCTGGATTTGAGTCGCCGCAGTAACAAAAGCCCGCTTTCCAGGGCCGCTTTTTGTGTGCAGTCAGCCAATAGGCAGCCGGAGATTATCTCCCACAATTCACCCCTGCGAAAACAGGAAACGTTGGAAAGCCCTGATGACTGTGAAGGGGCTTACGAGAGAGGGAGGGAGAAAGAGAGAGAGAGAGAGAGGGAGGCCCGTGCAGGCTTCTCTGTCTTTCTGCTCTCCTCTCCGGTTGTTCTGGATGTAGCTTAGCACTCTGAGGTCATCTGTGTGCTTTCTGCTCCATTGTTGACCACTATGTCAGGGAAAGTGTTGGCCAGAGACACACTTTGGCTTTGCATTTAAATGCTTTTCAGTTAAACATTTTTTATCCTAACAAACCAAAAGACAAAACTGTAAAACCAATTTATTCATCATATTAATATATTAGCTTATGTGTGCAGTCAAAGCTACTGAATATTTTGGCAAGCGACTAATATAGTTAAGACCAAGAATACTTGAGTGTTTTCCTATTCTGGACTTAAGTATGCGTCTGTGCATGAGCAGAACATGTGTGAGTGTGTGTGTGTGTGTGTGTGTGTGTCACTTTCTATCTTGTGCTGTTAGCACTAAGCGCTGACCTTTCACAGGCTCTTGAGTGTGAGTGTGAGAAACACGCTCTCGCTGTCTCTCTCTCATCTGCCTCTCAGCCAGGCACACACACACACACACACACACACACCCAAACACACACACACACACACACATCCGTATACACATTTACATGCTCAAACGCAGTGTGTCGACCGAGCGAGCACACACACACACACACGCTCTCACACACACATTTTCCTCGCTGCATCTCATGTCTGTGCTGGCTGACCCCTGCCAACTCTGATTAAGGAGCTGCAGTGATGTGCTCCTTTGAACCGATTCCCTCCTTTTACACTGAACACTCTTGTCCTTAGCCGCTATCAGGGGGTCTGTATCCCCCACCAGCAACTTAATGAACCAAGACTGCTGGAAGCTGCGGTGGGACTTGCCAAAATTGAGTCCCTGAGTGTGTAGAGTGAAATTGATGCGGATATAATGGAATTAGTACATGTATGCGTACGTACAGTAAATATTGAATCTTTTGTGTGCTCTGTGCTGTGATTGAGCCACACTTCAGTTCAGTTGCACAGACCCTAATACATCTTCTCCCGAGCTGACGGTTTAATAAAGTAATCCTTGTCCAAAGTGACAAATCTATCCGTCACTCGGCTGCAGTGACACCAAAGGTCTCCGGCATGAGCAATGGTAACTCTTTCGCCGACTTTAATCTCAGTATGTTGCGCTCAACCTGGCACGCGTACAGATGCGTGTGCGCACACATGCTCAGATAGATGGGCAGCAATTCACTAATGTCTCAGATTCACACCCTGTAAGACTTGTTCTGATCTTACATGGGAGCAAAGGTTTATACCGTCGTAACTGGAGAGGCATAACTTGAGTGAAATGGTGTTTTTGTGCTCTGTCACACTCCGACTGTCTGCTACATTGTGTGTGTTTAAGAATAGCCCCGTGCAGCCGATGTATTTGTAAGTGTCAGTAGTTTGTTTGTTTGACGCTCCGATGTCACGACCCCAGCTTGCTGACTGCTCACGTTCCGACCCTCTGCCCCCACCCACAGCAAAACGCCATTGTCCGACGGCGCTGACCTGCACCCGTCCTCCTCTCCTCCCTCCCCCCCCCTCCCTCATTTCCCCGTTTATGCTCACCCTGCACTTTAGGACAGCCACCATGCTACCCCTCCTCTCCCCCTGCACACACACCCTCCCAAACCCCTGCCAAACAATGTCAAGCGGACTTATTCTTTTGCACTCCGCCATTATGTCATCTGCTGATCATTCCAGAAAGGCACGGCCTTCTCCCTTAGCCCCGTCCCACCTTGGTCCAACTATCCGCTCTCCTCTGATTCGTCAACTTTTCTGCCTGTCTTTCCGCTTCTGTTGCCTTGCCCTCCCCATCTTCTCGTGCTTGCTTGCGTGTGGTGTGTGTTTGACCATCCCAGATCGTGAAGAGTGTGTGTGCATGTTTGTGTGTGTCTGTGTTTTGTCAAACAATAGCCAGAGCCTAATCTCCATGTCAAAACCGCTCTGCCTCCCCAGCGAGCAGTCCGCTCAGCGTTTAGTAGCGTTTTGTCCCCCCATTCTTCCAGCACCACAAAAAGAGCAGAGGGGAGGGAGGAGTGAAGGCCTATGTGTGTGTGTGTGTCTTTGTGTGTGTGTGTGTGGACGAAGGGTGTGGATGATGGTTGGGGGATACCAAGCTTTCAGAGGCCAGAATTTTGAAAGCAAGTGAGATGTAATTTAGAGGGAGTCAACAAGGAAAGAAGTAGAAGTGTTCAATCTGAGTGTGAAGTTTTTGGTCCAGAACATTTTAGGGTAACTTGACTAGGCGGCTATCCTGAGCCCCTGAGGTCCTTATCTAGCATTTGGATGTTTAGACAGTGTGTTTTCACTGCTGAGACCAGGCAGAAAAAGAGCCGGGACCAGCTGAGGCTCTTAATAGGTTTACTTCGCCCTATTGAATCCAGTCGAGCGGCACAGATCAGATAGCCACAGCCTTCTCCACAGAGCTTATCATCTCTCTCTCTCTCTCTCTCTCTCTCTCTCTTATTTTTTTGCTCTTTTTCTTCTCCTTTCTTCCTGCCTGGGAGGTGCGGAGAGGGGAGGAGAATCAGGGTGTAATTGGTGAACGGGGTTAAGTACATGTTTGAGCCCCCTGCGGGCCAGGGCGCTTCAGATGATGACTTAATCGTTTTTCTGGTCAATTATGTGTTTGCGGTCTCACCCCCCCACCTCCCCTCCACCTCTCCCTCCACTCTCAGGGTTATGATAGGGGGGAGGTCTGCTCCCAGTGGGGAAGATGAACCACACACACCCTCACTCTCACACACACACACACACGCACATGCTCTCCCCCTCCTTGCTTGCTGTCTTACTTAATGTCTCTATTATCTTCCCTCAGTCCACGACCTGTGTTCTCTCTTGCTCTTGTCTTTTATCTTTCTCCCTCGGTTTCTTTGCGCTCTTTCAAGTTATTGCCTCATTTCTCGACTCCCTGATGTGAAATGACATGATGTCAACCTCTTGTCTTCCCCTTATACTCACATTTATGGCTTAATAAGGTTTAGACATGCTAGTCTTCCTCTCCTCTTCTGCTTGCATGAAAATGTTTTTTGGGTTTTTTTTGGTAACTGTTTCTTTTTTTTTTTGTAGTTACATTTCCACTCAAAATGTCTTTGGCTCTCACTCTAAATAGCGCTAACTCCTCCTCATCTCTTATTCCAGTTTAACCGCTGCATAACCTCCCAGCTGATCAAATGGTTCAGCAACTTCAGGGAGTTCTACTACATCCAGATGGAGAAGTTTGCCCGCCAGTCCATCAACGACGGCACCACCGGAGTCGAGGAGCTGAGCGTCAGCCGCGACTGCGAGCTCTTCCGAGCCCTCAACATGCACTACAACAAGGCCAACGACTTTGAGGTAAACACCGGCACAATTCAGCAATTGAACAAATCATAAAAGCAGTCCATATCAAAAAACGTTGAATTTCACCTGATACCTTGTGATGCACACGGGTAGTGTGACACCGTCTCACTGTGTCCTCTCTGACACCTCCTCACTGTGACTGTTCTCAGTGCTGAGTCTCTTATACATCCTGCTACACGAAGTACACCGCACTATGATGTATATGGTGGAATTAGATTTTTCTAAAGGCCATTAAAATGTCAGGAACTTGCATGGAATGAGGAAGAAACCTTAGTGATACCTTGTTCTTTTTGCCTCTTCCTCACTGTCAATTTCCCCTTGGTGGTTCTTAGTCTGTGTGTGTGTGTGTTTGGGGGGGGGGAGGGTTTGAGAAAGTTAAACCACATTTTACTTCCCCGTCCTTATTTTCCTCTTGTCTGTAGTGAGATGTTTATGTGTGTGTGTGTGTGTGTGTGTGTTCTTGTGTGGGACTGTCTTCCTGTATATTGTAATCATAAATTCTCGGCAGGCAACTTCACCTTTAATATGTTTCATTTTTCACACTTCTCCTTTTACCACCTTCACGTGTGTTGTCAGCTGTGTGTGTGTGTGTGTGTGTGTTTGTGAAACATTTCAGGATCACCAGCACTCTCTCAATGTCAGCTGACAATAGACCTTTAAAAGGCTTGTGTTAAGAAGGACCTAGAGTGATCTGGGTTTGTGTGTGTGTGTGTATTTGTTAGAGAGATCGAGTCTATGTGAGAGTGTGCATGTGTGTGAGTGTTTTGTTGTTGCTGCATTTCCCAGTGTCCTGTTCACCTCGAAGGGTACAGCCGTCCCTTGGACCGGCCTGGCATGCTGGCAAAGCACTTCTCCAGTGTGTGTGTGTGTGTGTGTGTGTGTGTGTGAGTGTGTGTGTGTGTCACTTTGAGGGGGAAAAAATCTCACTGTTATCAAGGTTAAGCGTCCTACTGTTTTAGTGAGAGGAAGGGGAGAGAAAGAGGGGGAGAGGGGGAAGAGGGAGATGGATAGATAGGGGATAGAGGGTGAGAGCTCAGAGACAAAGGAGAAAACGATGAAGGGAGGAGGGAAAAAGGGAATCGAGGGGGAATGGAAAGGGGAGAAAGAAGGGTAGAAGGAGAGAGGGGGGAAAAGAGAGATGACGTGCAGGAGAGAAGTGCCCTTGTGAGCAGTGGGAGTTTTGCAGCGCTCACATTTAAAGTGCTTCACTCTCTTTCTCTCGGTTTCCGTCTGTCTCGCTCTCTGTCCGTTATTTGTCCACTGGGGCTCTTCTCTGTGCACCCAAACACACTCACACACACACATGCACACGCACACACACACACACACTTCTCCACATCCATCTTCAACCCTCTTAAGGGACGCTTTGAAAGACTCTGGAAGGCAGAAGCACTTGTATATGAGGTCTCAATAAGCCCAAAGTCCATCAGAGCAAAGCACAAAGAAAAATGACATGATTCCTTCTGTTCAGCGGCTCGTGACTGGTGCAAGAATTATTTCTTTAATTCAAGAATAGAGTGACCCTTCACCTACAACCCTGCATTGACATTTTACATTTAGCAACTCATTTAGAGTGACCTTAAACGGTTGTAGAAAAGTTTCACTTTCACACCACCAACAGTTAAAACGTACCACAGTATGGAGGGTATTTTTTAAAAGGATAATAACAGCGGGTGTTTCTTTTTTTTTTTTTTTGGTTTGTTTGTTCCAATCATTTAGGTTTCCTTTTTCCTGATCCTGGAATCAGAGCTTGTTCTACGTTTTCATATCAAATTATGCTCTGCTTATGGTAAATCACCTGACACCCACAACAGGAAGTGGAAGTGCCTTTTGGGGAATAATCTAAAAACACACAGCTTCACAAACTCGTCGTTAGTTGAAACAGCAGCTGAATTCATAGAAGGTTTAACTTTTTATGTACCTTAATAATAAGTAAATGTTTTAACCATATGAGGCTTTACTCGGAGCACAGTTGAGCCAAATCATAACTGTAGGCAGACACAACTCAGTAGGATATATATATAACTCTAAATGACTGTATTCTGTATTCTGAAACAAAACAAAAAGAGATTGTTAGACAGGTTTGTGTGACTCCTTTAACCACAGACAGGCCAACCTCTGACCTCGCAGGGAAGAAACTCCCAAAAAAAAAAAAAAAAAGTTTGCACGTAGCACTCAAACATATATCCCGTAACTGCCCAAACTGACCTCAACAGCTCATCTTTTCCTCTTGCATTTTTCTGAAGCATAAATTTCCCATCACACCTCAGACAAGACTATCACTCTTCTCCTGGCACCAGGAAGCTACTGTTGAAACAGGCTTAAGGGGAACAGCCTATTTGCATACATAAATGTGGAAATTTGCAAGAAGACAGGCAGAGAGGAAAAGAGTGAGAGAGGGCAGGTGAATAAGTCTTCTGTTGGCCGAGGAGCTGCTGTGGGGGAACGAGGGTGGAGGTAGGGAGGGAAGGTGTTTTGCATATTAAGGTTTTTTTGCTGGGCAGGTGTCTGAGAGATACAGGAGCTGATTAGAGTTTAGCACAAGGAAAATTTGCCCAGCCATGCAAATTCTAACCCCCCTGACAAACCAACCGCCTTGGTGAGCACGAAGACTCTGCGTGTAAGTGTTTGTGTGTGGCTTTTGGTGTGTGTGTGTGTGTGTGTGGGTGTTATTTGTGTGTGTGTGTGTGTGTGTGTGGCCGTGTGTGTTTGTGAGTGCGGGTGCGTGGGTTGTGTGTTTTTTTGCTGTTTGATGTTTGTGTGGGACTTGTGTGTTTGTGTGTATTATATATGTGCATGGACACATTTGTTATGTTTTTCCATCTTATATGTGTGTGTGTGCGTGTGTGTGTGTGTGTGTGTGAGTCATAGAGGTAATGTGGAGATGGAAATGTACTGGATGTGTATCAGGATGCCCCCAAGGCCCTTTTCTGTGGATCTCTCCCCTTTCTCCTCCACCTCCTCCTCCTCCTCCTCCTCCTCCTCCTCTTCCTCCCCTACCTGCCTGCACCACCACTTGAAACAGGAGCCTACGCAGATTCAGCAAGCACACACACACACTGAGTTTTCCCTTTGCCAGATTCTGCATCATCAAAGTTCCATCCACCTTGGTGGCGTCTTTGGAATGAATATGTCCTCTGTTTCAGTAATCGCACACACACACGTAGACACACACACACACACACGTCTGTGGCCTTTCTTGTTTGATGCTAATCTGCTCTGTCACTGTGCTGGCCTAATACGCTCCCCATCTCCCTCCCAGCTCCTCTTTTGTCGCGATTGTTTCCCCCTTTTCCTTTCATATCCCTCCTCCCTCACTCCCTCTCGTCGTTCTCTCTTCCTTCTGTTGCCTCTCTCCTTTCATTCTTTCATCCTCCTCTTTTGCATGTCTTCCGTTATCCCCCCCCCCCCCCCCCCCCTCCCTCCCCCTACCTCTCCTCCTCCTCCTCTTCTCCCTCGCTTTTTCCCCCCATTAGGAAGTTTTAATGGCATAATTGTCACATTCCTTCTGGCACAATGAACACCAGCGGTAATTAAAGAGCTTGCCGTTAATTACCTAGACCCCGGCTCTACTTTCCTCTTTTCTCAGCCCCCCTCCTGATCCCCTCTCTTTTTCTCTTTCTTCTCCGCTTCTCATTCGCTCCGTCCATCACCATCAAAGTCTTCCGAAACACACCCGGCCTCCCAAAGCCTTGACTTTGAGCAGGCAGCGCTTTCATGTGAGGACTCAAGTGAAAACTCTCGCTTAGTGTCCTTTTCTTTTTTTACTCCGCAGCCCCCTCTGTCTGTCTTTGAACCCCCAATGACAACACACATCATCTTTCATAAGACAGGAATGTGTGTGACCTGGTAATGGGTTAGAGGGAGAGGGAGAGGGAGAGAGAGAGAGAGAGAGAGAGAGGTGGGGTCTGATAAAGAGGCAGTTTTATGATGGCTCTGGGAAACTCTCAGATTTCCATAAGACAGACTAGGCCAAGTTTCCTCTGTCAGTGACCACTCCTCCCACAGAGGACACACACACACACACACGCACACACTCATCTGTACACACAACTCTGCGTTTTAAAAGAGGAAGCCCCTATGATCTCTATGTGAGAGGGAGGTACCGGCGAAAGCAGTGAGAAGCCTTCGTCCACACACACACACACATGCACACACACACACGCACATGCAGGTATCGTGTGTCCTCCCTTATCAGCTGCTCTTTCTCCTATTGGAAAAATGTCTCACTTCTTTTGTCCCTCTTCCTCTTTTGTCTGTCCATCCATCTGTCATCATTGTATTTGAATTGATAACGCCCTTCCATGGATACACAATTATCAGCTGTGTTTTTATTTTGTTCTTCAGCAAAACAATGACAGAAAACTTTTGTGAAGTTTGACTTTTCCGCTCCGAGTTTCCTTACTTGGTTCTCCCCCTCCCTCTCCTCTGCCTTTTCCCTCTATTATCTCTCTTCCTCCCTCTTTTTTTACTGCTTTTCCTGCCACTGTCTCTCCATCTCCCTCTTTCTCAGCTCTCTCTCTCTCTCTCTCTCTCTGTCTGTGTCTCTCCTACTCTCCATCCATTACAAGAGCCACAGAGAGCTGAGAGCAGATGCTGTCTGTCCAACTGCCTTGCCCCATAGCATTGTGTGCTTCACCTCTCCTTCCCCCCTCTCTCCCTCGTTCCTCCTCTTCACTTCCCTCTCGGGGCTCCATTTGTTCTCCACCCAGAAAGGCTAATGTCTGTTTTCTCCTCCTCCTCCTGCTTTTCCCTTCCCTGTCTTACTCTCCTTCATTCCTCTTCTGTTTTTTGGGTTTCTCACCACATAGGGCATGGTGTGTTTGTGTGTGTGTGTGTGTGGGGGGGGGGGGGGGGGTGAGGGAGGAGGTGTGTGTCTTTGACCGGGGTTCGACCTCTGGGAATTTGAGGTGAAAAGGTCACAGCCGTTGCACTGGATGCAAAGGGAAAGATAGAAATACAGATGGAGACGTAAACATGCATAAACTTCCACAAGTATATACACGCACACAGGTGTGCGGCTCTCAGCGAAAGGCTCTAGGGTTCTCTTTGAAAAGCGATTGAAGACAAAAAAGAGGTAGAAGACAGAGAGAGAGAGAGAGATGAAAAGCACGCAGTAAAGATTTAGGTTCAGAGCTGCCAAAAATACTACCAGTACAATTTGCCAGTGGGTTTATGTCAACAACACACACGCACACACACCTCCCTTTACCCGCATTCCCCCCCCTCGTACCTACAGTATCTCCCATCATTCCCCTGGTCTCTCTCGCCCATTGAGAAAAGGTCTCATGGCACCAAACTCCCCTACATTTATCATGCATGCATATTACAGCTGCGCAGCACGCTGTCATATACAGCAACAAATAATAAGTACAAGTATTTGCTGTCCTTATATACACACGTGCACATGCAAGCACCTGTTTAGGAGATGACACAGTATAGAAAAGCCTCACTATGAAGGCAGTAATAATGACCTGAGGAGAGGAAGCCTCATATCTATCGTTTTAAATGTAAACTGCACCTCAGACTTGATAGATGATCATAAATATAGATTGGGACACAGAGTACAATAAGAAAATATGATACACTCGTACTCTCAGATTCTTCAAACATGTCACAATACTGTAGTCATGAGTATATTAGAATTAATAACTAAGGGATGCTGATTGGCTGAAAGGGTCAGTTAACACAAATAACAAAAAACAGATTTTACTTCTACAGGTTTTGAGATATTCATGTCGTTCACAATATCTGACTTTGCTCTAATACAATAGAGGTGATTTGGTGCCCAAAACATGTTTGTTGAGAAACTGTGTCCTTATTTCTCTGGATAATTAACTGAACAAGCGAACAGTGAAACTTTGAACAGTTCATCATTGGAACAACTTCCTACTGAATAAATAGTCCCTATGAAAACTGTAGACTGATTTTTTGTTGATTATCTGGTGTAAATCTTGGGCAATAAAACCAAAACTATCTGCGAGGCAAGATATCACTAGCAGTAAGAGAGAAAATTGATTTTTTTGGGTGACCCTTTAAAGAGAGACTGATAACGACACAAGTGAGTTCGCTATCATTAAAAAAGATACTTCTCAACAAATCTTCAGATATTACCCTGGACCTTCACTCCGCCATGAGCGTCATTTGCAAGTTGTCTTATGGCTTTTTGATTCTCTTATTGAGAAGAGTTAGGGAAAGAATAGAAAGCAGGATCATCTGCTTCTCAGTGAATAGCCAGGGGCTATTGAGGGCCCCCGCTTGACGTAGCCTGACAGGTCTTTTCTTCACCATGTGGTGTGTGTGTGTGTGCATGTGTGTGTGTGTATGTGAGAATAAGCCACTTTATTCTGCGCACTGATTAAATGACCAGAGCTGTGTGTAGAGCCTGAGGGCACCAGGGGTAGCAAGGAATCACTTAAACATAAAGAACTACATGATCCCCTTTTTCCTTTTCTCACCTGCTCACACACACACACACACACACACACACACACACACAAATATATCCTCTCACTGCGCTCGTCCAACACTTGATTCTCCCTCCTCCCTGCTTTTCCATCAGTACTCCCCCCCTCCTCCTCCTCCTCCTCCTCCTCCTTCCTTCTCCCCTCTCCTCCCTCCTTCTTCCCCTCCTCCTTCTGTCCCTGGTCACCTTGTGAGGGGCAGCCTGCTCTGTGGCACAGCTGCTGATTATGTCATTATTTCTGGACCATTTTGGTCTCCCTCCGCATGTGTGTGTGTGTGTGTGTGTGTGTGTGTGTGAGACTAATGAAGCATGGCAAAGGGACTCATGCCAAAATGACCAGGGCGTGCTTCAGAGCTGCAGATGTGTCAGTGCACACACACACACACACACACACGCTTCCCCTTTTCCCTTTTGATGCCAAACTCTCCCTCCTTCAATCCAATCTGCAGTTTATTATTTTTCTTTCTTCTCTTGCCATCTTGTTTTCTCACTTGCCCTTCCTTCCTATCTCCTTCTATCCATCCATCCTCCCTCCTTCGCCGCAGCTACTTGCTCTCCATCCTTTATTGTTTGCCCATCCACCCACACCCTCCTTCCTCCTACCCTTCTATTCTTCCTCTCCCTCCCTCCCTCTGTTCTCCTCCTCTCCAGATGTCCTTTTCCTATCTTCCAGACTCCCTTGCTCCTTTCTTTCCCTTCTGCCTCCTGCTCTCTCGGCCTCCCTGAGCCGGGCTGACTTCCTGACCTCCAGAGGCCCCATTACACTACTCCATGACCCCCCCCCCCCTTGTTTAGATCTCTTTCTCTCAGCCTGTGTCCCTCCATCTAAGCTCAGACAATGAATTTTTAAGTCTCTGAACAAGGGCTTGAACTGTGATTTCTGGGTTCCCCTGCTGTTTGCTTCTGTGTACAGATTATTTTTATGTCTGTTGTCTGTAATTCTGGCTCAGCTTCATATAAAGCCAGGACCCGCATCACAACCCCCTATTTCTATAAACCAAAGGGGAGGAAAGAGATGTCAGAAGAGGCCCCTGACATGATATGAATTCACAGCCTGTGTGTGTAGGGGTGGGGGGGGGTTGAGGCAAGGAAGAGTAGAGGGAGGAGCGAGGAAGATGGGATAGGAGAGCGACTCCATCAGCGTCTTTGACCCTGTCCTGCCCTTGACTCCCCGGCAGAGGTGCACCTTGAGAAGAGCCCATGTGACGCTAGTGGCTCACGCTCGCATACACACACCAGACGGCAAGACACACACACGTATACACAGCAGCCCCCTCAAGGCTTCATTCTCTCAAGGCTATCAGTGGAGTGAGGGTGGCTGGTGTTTGCTCAGCTTTGAGGTCTGTTTCCTGTCCCAGCAGTCTCCTAAGCACCTTTACAACAACTTCATGAATGAGAGATTTGAAGAATTGAGGAGAATCTAGGGGATGTGTAAGGTTGTGAAACCAAAGAAAGTGGGAGAAAAAGGATCCACTACAACTCTGTCCTTTCTTTTCCTCTCTAGTTGTTTGGACTCTTCAGCCATGGCACAGTCTTATCAGCAGGAGAGGGGGTTGGGGTAGGAAGAAGGGGGACATGGGTTGTGTTTGCCCAAAGTGACAGTGTGGGCCAAGAGCTTATCAAGGCCTTTGTAGATTATTGATCGGAGCAGATACGTGAGGCACCGGGGCCTATGTGTGTTTGTGAGACAGCGTGTGTTCGAGGTTCGGAAAGCTCTGGCTTGACTCACTGAAATGTCACTGGCCTGCTCAACTTCAGTTTCAACTCTTGTTTTTAAACGTGTGTTTCACTGTTAGCGGAAGTGAGACTAATCTTAAGATTCAGTCACTTTAAAGATACATATTACACATCAATGCCAGATGACCCCACACAGATTCAACACACTACAAAATCTATAAATTCCCTGTCACACACACACACACACCTTTACGGTGGCCGAAAACCATGGGAAGTGTTGATGTTCCCAGGCTTAGTTGGGGTTAGGAATTAACCTAGCTGGCAGTGGGGGCTCATGTTGTGTCCCTGCATTTCATCCTTCAAGGCTACAGCTCACTAGCACACACACACACTCAATTACACACACATACACGCACAAGCCTTATCTTCCAGGGTCTCGTCTTGTTTGGCCAACGCTGTGCAAATAGAAGGTGCAATACATCTCCTGACAGTTCCCAAAAGCAAGGGGGGGAAACACGTTGGCCAAACAAACAGCCAACCCTGAGTCACCGAGAGAGAAGAGATTTCTCAGGCTTTGCCGAAACACATGCAAAGACACACAAACACATACACTTGCACACAGTGTGTGTGTGTGTGTGTGTGTGAAACAGTAGCCTTTATTTGAAGGCTCGGGCCTCTGGCTACCTTTTTAAACGTTTGTCTAAGCAGTCTTAAGACAGGGGCCGCCGCTGGAGTGAATAGCTCCCAGCAAGCCGTCCACAGGCTCCTATTGTCCTCTGTCATATTTTATTATCTCATCAAAAAGCAGGAAATCCGATTCCCTCTCTCTGAAAAAGAGCTTATCCTTCTGTCTCAAAGCAACCTGTCACAAGAGAGAGAGATGGAGAGAGGTGGAGAGAATGGAGGAGAGAGTTGTGAGGGAGAGGGGGGGAGTCGGTGAATGAGAGTGATTAACTGCCTCATCGGTGTCTCTTGTCAGAGAAGTCCCTCTCTCTTTCTTGATATTTACACAACAACACAACACAATGCAAAGGTTAGGGACATATATGTGTAGAGACCAGCTTTATGCCTCTTCTTTTTTTTTTTTTTAAAATCAATCCCCTTTGCTGGTTCTTTTCTCCCTTTCTCTCTCTCCTTCTGTCTTCCTCTCTTCATATTGTGTTACACAGGGGGTAGAGCTACAATAATATCTCTTTTCATGAAAGCTTTTGTTTTTTTGGACCCCCTGCCACACACACACACACACACACACACACCTTCCATCCTTTCTGTCTTTCTCATAGCCTCACACCTTCTCTCCAACAGAACTAAATCAGTTAGTTGTCTTAAACTTCCTGCCACACAGCCCCTGACATGACATGGCTTGTGTCGTCATCTTCAAAATTTTCACACAAAAATGTTTACAGGTGAAAAAAAAAACACAGGTAAAGTATGCACCTAAGGCTAAAATGGAGATTTTTTAAAAAGTCACAAAATTTAGCCGGCTTAGTGTGGACACACTCTCAGTCACCTCGTTTGCCTTTTCCAGGCGTCATTCCTTACACACAACTCTCCATCCCTCCCTCTCTACCATTTTTTGTCCTCCTCCCTCCCTCCCTCCCTCCCTCCCTCTCTCCTCCCCTCTTTGTACATCTGTCCTTTAATTTTGGGCTCTGCTGAGAAGTTGTTAAAAAGCCCTATGAAATATGTATGAAGGATTGTGAGCCACGCGATTGGCCCCATTTACCGGACAGCAGAGCGAATGAACGGCCACACTGGATAATCCCCCACAATACCTCTGGAACAAAGGCCCAACAGCTGACCCTAGAGAGAGAGAGAGAAAGAGAGAGAGAGAGAGAGAGAGAGAGAGAGAGAGAGAGATGAAGGGGGGGGGGGCGGGAGGATAGAGTGGGACAAGGGAGGGGTTGCAAACAGTTTAGGCTCACTGCTGGTCAGGAGGCTGCTCGCTCACATACACAACTCACACGTACTCACAAAACAAAGGCTTACGGGACAGGAATAACTCCCTCTGTTCTGTCGCTGCGCTCTCTCTCCTTAGACTCTTCTCAGCCCCTCCTTCTCTCGCCATCTCTCTCTCTCCCTCCCTCCTGTTCTCCCTCTCTCGCTCTCTCAGTCAAGAGGATCTGAAATACCAATACCCTTTTCTCCTTGACATTGCGTTCTCCTTGCAGTCAGCGTTTTGCTGTCCTTTTATAGTCAAAACGTCAGGAGAAATTCCATGCAGGAATATTCTTAGTAATGCGGCACTCCCTGCGTCTAACGGCTACGGCGCTGCGCTGCACTGGCCCGTTAGCGAGGTCTTTTGGGAAAAGTGTGCGCATGCCCGTACGCACACATACCACTCACACACAAAGTTGCCCTCGCGCCGGGGTCATTGTGCCAGTATTTCAGAGACGACAGCAGCCCAAACAATGAATTATATCCACTTCTATCCCACCCGGGGGGAATTCAATATTTGGGGAATTGGGTTAGCTTGTGTTTTCTCTCTCTCTCTCTCTCACGTTGTCAAGCACACACACATACACACACACACACACATAAAGCGCACAAGCTCCTTATTCACGACTCACCTTTTCACTCGAGCAGTGGACAGAGATATGCACACACACACACACACACACACACACTCACACACCAGACACACGGGCATCTTAGCCTCCATTCATCACCCTGAGGGGGGCGGGTGGCTGTCCCATGTGTGTATAAGTGTGTATATGTGTGTGAGAACAGACATGCCTGTGTGTGTGTACATGTCTGCGTGTGTGTGTGTGTGTGTGTTCCAGTGGCCACTAACCTTGCTGTGTCCTGACACTCCTGATGAGTATCTGCAGGACACTGGAGGAGAGGAGCGGAGTGGAGTGGCACTGTCAGGCATTTGAGCAAGCTGCTGCTGCTGTATATGTGTGTGTGTGTGTGACGGTGTGTGTGTTTGTGTGTGTGTGTGTGTGTGTGCGTGTGCGAGCATCAAGGGAGGCGGGCAGGGAGACAGTCAGCATTATCCAAGCAGGTGACCCCTGAAGGCTGCGTCGCCCTGGAGGCTTTGAGTCGAGGAAAGAGACTCAGCCAAATACACCAAGGTAGCTTGTGTGTGTGTGTGTAGCGAGCATTATGTAGAGCTCTGTCACAGTACAGGATGTGTCATCTCCTTGGCACAAGGAGGTGTGTGCGCTGGTGTGTGTGCTCACGCCTGTATGAGCGCGCGTGTGTGTGTGACAGAGTGTTGGCTTGGGGGAAGGTGTCACAGATCTTTGCCAGACTAATCATCTCCATGGTGTCGGTGAGCGCTGCTGTCAGGGACACTAAAGAGGCGGCGTGTCTCCCCGTTCCCAAAGCATTTAGTACTTCCTCTTTCGCCAGCACCTCTCCGCCGCTCTTCACTCTGCTCTGTTGTCTTGTTTGGTCACAGATTTACAGTAGGACTCATAAAGATGTGACGCTCGCCGTGTTGCGGGGAGGGAAGTGGGAGGTGTGAGAAACCAGAGAATTCGCAAGAAGTGACTTTTCTCAGGCCGACACCTCAATCGGCTTTTAAGGAAGTAGATACTCAAGAGACGGGAGATTTATGGTTTTACATCCACTGTCAGCATAAGGATAGTGCAAAATGCAATGATGTGGGAGAAGTTATTTAAGTCCTGTTCATTTTTGGCACAGACAATGTTAAGTGACTGGCAGTTGGAGCACTTGGACGGACATGAAACTCTCTCGGTTGAATCATCATGACAAATGATGAGCAACTGCAGTAGAAAATATCTGGCTCTTTAATAAAAAGTCAAAAAGGTAAAAGCCTGTGTCCATAAAAACTTAACATGACATTAACTTTGACTCTGAAGGAGTGTTTCAGTAAGAAATATCCTGACAGCGAGTGGAAGCTACAGTTACACATTGTAGAGACCTGATAAAACATTTTTTTCAGTTTGAAACAAATAACTTTCAGACTTTGAGTCTATTATTGATGATTTTGGCCTCTATGGTGCAATGTTTTGTTCACTTTTGCTACTAGAAACCTTTCTGACTGGCAGTGGTAGCTAAGGCTCATGGGTATCGTAGTATTTAGAGCCATTCACCATACCAAACTGACTGGAATGGTTATAATGGTGCAGATGAATGACCATGTCTTTCTTTCCTTTGTCTATCAAGGTCCCTAATCGCTTCCTGGAGGTGGCTGAGATCACACTGAGAGAGTTCTTCAACGCCATTGTGGCCGGCAAAGACGTCGACCCGTCCTGGAAGAAGGCCATCTACAAGGTCATCTGCAAACTGGACAGCGAGGTCCCCGAGATCTTCAAGTCCCCCAACTGTCTCCAAGAGCTTCTACACGAGTAAATCGATTTCTCCTCCTCCTCGCTCGACGCTTTGCGCTTTTTTTTTTTTTTCCTCTGGTTTCATAGAATTTCAGAATGATATTCTCTTTTGTTTTATTTTTTTCCTTTTCCCCACTCTACTTTTGATTTCCTGTTTTTTATTTTATTTTTTATTTTTTGAATGTATGAAAGTTATGAAGTAGCATTCCCAATCTGAAGCCTCTGTGGCAGTTCCTAAATGACCTAGCTATTGTGTTGTTGTTCTTATATGATAATTATCATGATGGTTATTATTTGTTTTGTTTTTCTATGATTCTGCTGAACTGAAGAGACTCTAATCTTATTGGGTGTTTTTTGGACCGTGTGAACCCTCATCCGTTTGGCCTGTTGTATGATCAACACTAACTAGGTCCTCAGTGTGTGGAAGGAGTTTCTGAATTACACTACTAAGAACATAGGCTGGGTTCCTTATAGACTTCACTCGTGACACCCAGGGGTGTCCCTGCAATCCAGTGGGTCTCCCACCCAATGAACTGTCCCTGCAAAGTGGGTGCCCAATAGACTGTGCTACTGAAGATGTCCCCGAACAGGACAGTCACACACACACACACACACACATGCACACAAAAACCAGGCCTAGTGAGGTTATTGACTGGACTAAGACTGGGCTCGTGGTACTGGTCTGTACTGGTCTGTGGGACTTGGACTGGTTTCAAATAGCTACTGAGCTCTACCATGTTTTGAAGTGTGTTTTCCCTGCAAGTAGGGCATTGTGTTTATTGGGTGTACATTATTATTTTGATGATCATTATTATTGTTGTTTATGATTATTATTATTTGTCATCACTGCTTGCTGAAGATTGGCACTTCGAGATTTGTTTGTCCCTTGATGCCGTTGCAGAAAAAAATAAATTATTGCTATTAATATTATTCCAAAAGAGTTTAGATTCTGAAATATTTTGCCCACACTTCCTCCTCTCCTCCCTACTCTGTTTCTGTTTATCCGTCACTGAAGTGAACTTTGGATCTGTTTTCTTTGTTTTGTTTTGGTTTTTTTTTTTTTTTTTGGTGGTTGGGGTCTGGGGCAGCAATGCCTGGAAAGTGTTTTGATTTTGGGGGTTTTAAGGTGGGCTTCTCCATTCGCTTGTAGTGACGAGCCTGCACTGCATAGGACCAGTCTGACGATGCTTAGAAAAGGAGTTAGGATTACAGAAAACACATGAAGTAAACGGTGCAGAAGAAGTGCGGCCTTTTAGTGTGTCACTTGCTGTCTTTTTAATGGCTAAATTTCTGTAGCCACTCCAGCTTTGGCAAGTAAACTGCTGCCACCGAAAGAGTCATTTGTTCAGCTGTCAACAAAATTGTTCATCTACTTATCTGTTCAGGATTGGTGAACATACACAATAATAACTGCATAGTTTTTTGTCTTTTGTATAATAAGCACTATTTTGACTGAAAGGCTCATGTGTGAGATGCGGTCAGCCTGTGTATATGGCAGGCTTTCATTAACCTATACAAGGTGTAAATTACATTATGAAGTTATTTCAATAGCAGTTGATACTTGAATATATCACAATACTGTGGCAATCTAAAGTACAGTGTCGCTGAAACAATAGATAATTGAATACATATGAACAGAAGCATCATAGAGAGGAAGATAATTCAAGGAGGGCAAAGAGAGAGGTGAATAAAAGCTGAAACACAGGCGTTCATTAATTTAGCTTCGAGTGGAATTTCCCCCACAAACAACACACACGCGCACACACACACACACACACACACACATATAGCTCCTTCCCTCCACATTCACCTGCCTTTGAGTGATCTAGCTCCTCTCTCAATGCAACAATACGAGGTCGAAGGTGAGCACTCACCCCAGGGGTAGATGGAGAAGCTCTCAGCACTACAAAGAGCGGGGACAAAGGCACAGCGCGAGGAGCAACATGCACCTGAAACCCTCCGCTCTGTCCCTCCGTCCCACACTGGCAGCTTTTAAGACCCAAAGTGTGATTCTGTTTAAGCCACTGTGCAATGTCAAAAAAAACGCCATTCCTTTCACTTCTACCTGAGATTCTAATACCAGATTTTCCACTTGAGTTGTACGTGTATATCTATAATTTTATTACTTTCATCCGCCCTCTCAGGCTTTTAAGAATTTTTATAAGCAATTAGCTGCCCTTTTGATGAGGTAAGTTTGATGCAATGAGAGGGCCAGAATACTTTCTGGAGTGCGTGCGAGCTGGCTGTTGATCTCACCTTGGCGACATTGGCTTATAGTGTGTCTGTGTGTCACAAAAGATCAAAAGGGGCAGGTTGCTTAACCTGCTGACTTGTCTAAGCGAGACAAAGCGCCTGACAAAAGGAGACAGCGAAAGACAGAGAGCTACTCCCTTCATTATCTCCCCCTTCTCCTCCTCCTCCTCCTCCTCCTCCTCCTCCCCCCCACCCCCCCCCCACCCCCGGACAGTGTTCTTCTTAAGATCCGGAGCCCTGAGAGAGCAAGCCGGACACCTTTCTCACTGAAGGATGGGCTAGGCCCTGCATGTCTCAGAGTCTCAAAGCACCAGCCAAAGGCTCTAAAGCGCCGCAAACAAAGGAGAAAGGAAAGGACACTTTTATCTGATGCACAGATTATTATCGCTCCACACCCTCCCCCTTCCTGCAACCCCGCCCTGAAGTTAAAGAGTTCCTGCGCCTAAAAAGATTAATTCAGGATAATGAAGATTTATGTGAAAAAAAGGATTAGAAAGAACCTTAATACCGCGTTGAAAATATTTTTGTCAAGTTTTCCTTTTCTGGGGTCGTTTGATTTTTAGCATAACATTATTAAAATACATATATAGTCTTTTTTAAGAATTGTAAAATACAAATCTATGGGAAAAAAAATATATACTGTAGTGGAAGTTCTTTGGAAGGCACTGTTAGAAATTCTTTCATAAAAGAAATCTCGAGGGTATTTTTAGTGACGGCTTTGTTTAAATCTGTATTCTGAATAAGTGAGTTGTTGGTAGATTAGGAGCAATAGTTGTAGGTTTTTTGCAGGTTTTGTGACCAGTTTTCTTTTGGTTTCTTTACCTTTTTGTATATTGTGCTGAATGGCTGTCTTCTCCTTGAGATCAGAAAAATAAACTTGGAATCTGTTTTCAGAGTATGAACTATTGTTGTTGCTACTGTAAATACTGTCAGGATGAAACAAAGAATAGCTGTACAGTTTTTTCTATTATCACTCAGAGTGCTATGGGGGTGAGAGTGGTTAAAAAAAGAAGGATGAAAAAAAAAAAAAGAGAGATGACCCGCTCTCTCCGACTGGACTCATAACCACTCTTCCAAAAAACCCACAGAGTTTTTTTTTTTGTTTTGTTTTTTTTTTTCCCTGCCATGCCTTTAACGGGGGTCTGTTTCCCGTCGGCAGTGCCCTTGAAGTTGCACCAGCATCCGTTTCTTTAATTTTTGCTGACAGAACGATGCTTTATAGGCTAGCGGTCGGGTAATGATGATGTCACGGAGTGGCCCGTTGGCAGTCTGTGGACCCGGTCTCGTCCAAAAAACAAGGGCAGACGCCGCCGACGCAGCTCTAGATTTGACCTGGGAGAGAGACAGGAACTCATTGTCATCAGAAGACTAGTGTCATGGAGGGGGCACATATTGTACAGTAACAGTTTAAAAAAAGAGACTGCAGACAGAAAAAGCGATTTATACCCTTTTTTTACTGGGTTCAAACTGTTGGGAAAAGTTTGGACTTTTGTGGAATTTCTGTACGCTTTGCATCGTGCGTGCGTGTGTGTGTGTGTGTGTGTGTGTAGATGTATATGAGTGTGTGTCTGTGTGAGAGAAAAGACCTATTATGAGAACCTGTGAACCAGTGAGTGACACAATTCTCAACACTGTGGCCCCTCCCCCACCCCTGGGATCGCCATCCTGACATGTAAATGATTCTCATTAAGCGTTGGCAACGTGGGTTTGGTGTGTGTGTGTGTGTGTGTGTGTTGCGATAATTTCCTCTGATCTGTTTTCTGACCTGTTTGAAAGGGGTTTTTGTTTCTTGATGCTTTCAGTAATAATTCTTTTTTTTTTTTTTATTATTATTACATCGCTCCTCTTTTTTTGTAAATATCAATGATGTGGACTTACAGTGATAAATACTGCCTTTGTATAACTTAGCAATATGTTATGTAA
This sequence comes from Thunnus thynnus, assembly GCF_963924715.1. Classification (NCBI taxonomy): domain Eukaryota; kingdom Metazoa; phylum Chordata; class Actinopteri; order Scombriformes; family Scombridae; genus Thunnus; species Thunnus thynnus. Next base: position 16,743,496 of record NC_089534.1, read on the forward strand.
ATAGTGTTTTGTTGATGCTTTTTGTATGACATTATTATTCGATGCTAGTGCAGTAATTCCAACTGGAACAGCCATGTTTCAAATACAGTCTGAATAGTTACACACAGATTGTAAAATAAAACTCATGACATGGCTGCTTTTTTTCTGTTATTGGTGTCTATTTGTCTTGCAGATTTTGTGTAATTTATTGGTTTAATTTATCCTAATTTATTTGATGTTGTTTTCTTTTGTTTTTCAAACAGGGAAGGCTGTACTGCATTTCATTAAGTAGAAACCAACTTTAAAAGATTTTAATCCTACCTAAAAGTGAATTTTAAAAATAGTATTCTAGCGTGCTCATTCGATGATAAATGGAGATCTTGGCAGCTAAATGGAACTGGACAGTTTTAAAAAAAAAAGAAAAAAAAAAAGGTTGTTATGTTTTTGTTCCTGGACAGGGCCGAGGGTGGGCTAGAAAGCTGAAACTAGTTTGAAGCAGTTTTGTATTTTCTCTTGAGATTTTTTCCCCTGTATTGCTTTGGCCCAGCCCAAAAACAACCAGTAGTCAAATTGCCTTTCGTGCCTTCACCCTCTATGAACTGAATGTATGTGCAGTATATATGCAAGCTTGTGCAAAATGAATAAAAAATGGAAATAAAAATGAAAAAGAGAATAGAAAATGTCTGATGTTTGTCATTTATTTATATCATCTTCCATTCATATACGCATGGAAAAGTGTGTGTGTGTGTGTGTGTGATGGGATTATTACTAATGCTTAAGTTAAATAAAGATACAGTATTAAAAAAAAAAAAAAAAAAGAAAAAGATAATTTGTTCGGTGTGAGTGAATCAGAGCTGCTCTGCTCTCTGAGTGATCCAACACACTAATGAGGGGTTTGGCTACAGAGTGCCAACCTCCCATTCTAGTTTTCTCCACAGGCTCCACAGACGACTGCAGATGCCGCCTCATCAGGCTAAATGCAACAATTGCCATGCCCAGGGACACACACACACACACACACACACACACACACACACACACACACACACACACACACACACACACACACACACACACACACACACACACACACAGAAATGACACAATGAAATTGTGTCTTCAACCTAAAACAGTTGAATTAAAAAAAACTGAAAAGTTTGAAAAATTGAAATTGTGTGTTTTGTAGATTTACTTAATAAAGACAATATATAAATGTTTAGATAAAAGTTCTTCTTTGAAAGACAAGCCTCTTAGAAATGGGGTTTGTTTGAACTAATTTATTGTATGTGTGTGTGTGTGTGTGTGTGTGTTTAAACTAGTGAAATGTTTGAATGTGCAGGTACATAAAAACAGTTGTAAATCCAGGAGAATCTCATTTTCTTCTAAAATGATTTCAATGACATATATCAGCAACAAAATAACCATCCACAATTACCAGAATAGATTTTGATATAAGATACATCTTTCAAAAAAGACTCTTCTTATATTTTACATTTTGTGTTGCTAGTGAGTTTGGAAGTCAGTCCAGAAAAAAAAGAGAATATCTTTAAAAGGGTTGGTGTGTTTTCTTTGCATCATTTTCCTTTTTTCTCATCATGACCTCTGTTGTACTTTCCACCACGCCTGAACGTTTTTCTGTTCCTTTTCTTCCTTTTGTTCTTGCCTGACTGCCTTTCACTCTTTTTGCTTTGATGCTCATTTTTGGAGTTGCTTCTTTTGTGTCTTTCTTGCTTGCTTGCTTTTATTCTTTTTTTTTTTTTTCTCTCTCTCTCCCGTGTTCCTTTTCCCTCTTGTCCTCCGCCTGCCTCCCTCCGCTTGCCTTAACCGGAGGCTACAGCTCCTTACGTTGGGCTGAGACAGCATCTTTGTACAACACCGACCGTCTGCTCTGTAATCAAATACCATCTGTCGCTACATCTGAAGACTCACTCTCTCGCTTCTTCCACCACACACACACACACGCACGCACGCAGGCACACACATGTACATGCACACACACACCACATCTGTGCTTCCCACTCTTGAACAATGTGTGTGTGTGTGTGTGTGTGTGTGCTTTTTATGTACAATGACCCATGTACTTACAATCATTCCACCTGATTCATTCTTGGCCTGCAGGGAGGAAGTCACTAGAGTCACTTTCACCACTTCCTGTTTTTTCCACCTCTCCCGCTGGGGGTTCAAAGGTCATTGTCTTCAGGTATCCATGTTTGTTCTGTGGCCCTGTGTGTCAGCAAGACCTTGGCTGCTGTATCAGACAGGAGATAGTGGACTTTAGCTCTTCAGTCTTAGATCAACGGCCCACTATCTCAGGGGCTGCCAGCCTTTCCCAATGTTTGCCCAATGTTTGTCCCTGCTCCGGCACAGAAAACGTTGACACGGTCCCCAAGGTCCCTCTCCAAGCCCCTCCTCCCTTCGTGGTCACTTGTTATCACACGCTCAGGTTCAAGAACATTTTGGTGTTAACAGTGTTCATTTGTTTTTGTTTTTTTTTTCAGCAGTAAAGATTTCTTTAAGCTTTCATCACACACTTTTTTTTTTTTTTTTTTTACAACACTCCAACCCAATAACAAACAGAAAAAATGTGATAAATATCACCACACACAAGCACTGATGTAACTCCCCGTGCAAGGGTGACGAAGAAACACAACGACTCAGGACCTCATTTCGATTTCTTCTCTGTGCGATCCTCCTACCAACGACCAAAATGAGCTGTCCATCGTTTGAACCATTTTGACACCTACTCCTGCAAAATGACTGTGGGCTTGAAACTAAAACAGCACAATATTATTGAAGTTTTTCTCAGTCAGAGGACTTTTATGTACAGAGGATGGTAATCCGTATGTATGTGTGCATCTCCTTTTATTTGCTTAACAGTGCAGTTATTTTATTATTGCGCCTAGAATTATATTTTTTCACAGAAAAATGACTCCGGTTTCAATCAAAAGCCATGAAAACAGATTTACACATTGCTCAGATGGATTCACTCTGCATGTGTTAGTAATTAAACACTGGATTTCATCTATTGTGGATGGAGCAACACACTGGTCTTATGCTCCAGAGCCACTGGCACAGTGTAGGATTAACTCTGGGTTGCCCACATTTGGCATCAGTGATGTGGACACCTAGTGGTCAATATGCGCAGCTTACACTCAAATGTCTTCATCATCCCGTCCTATTCTTTTTGGTTTTGTTTAATTCTGTTTGTTCTTTATTCTCTCTTTATTCCTAATTTCATTGTTCTTCCTGTTTCTATGCTTTTCATCCCCACATCTCTTGCGTGTGTGTGCATTTGTTTTGTGGAATTGAAAGATTCCAGTTGGAAAGATCATTGTGCCCCCTTTTTCCTCCCAGCCTCTCTTTCTCTTTCCTCTCTTCTCTCTCTTTCTCTCTCTCTTTCTCTGGAAGGCTCCAACGCAACTGGAGCCTCGGAGGCTCAAGAGAGGAGCCTGGGAAAGGAGGAACAAAGGGCCGTCCGTCTGCAGCCATCACCACTCCGCACCTCCTCTCTGCTAACCCCCCCCCCTCCCTCGCCTCTCTTCCCTCTCCCCACTGGCCAGCGCCCCAAATTAAGACTTCAGACAAGAAAATGGGCTCACTAAAAAAGGGAGAGAAAGAGAGCGAAAGAGAGAGAGAAGGAAGTCCATAACAAGCCAAGAGGAGCAGAGCGACAAAGCCTCTGTTGTTGGATGGCAGGGCCCCTCTGTCGCTCTGCGAGGAACTGTCACTGTGTCAACTTGGACCCCTTGTTGTGAGGAACACAAACACAAACCATAATGAACGCACACACAAAACATACACGCACAGACAGAGAGCGAGCCGCATGCTTGCATACACGCTGCTCACACATTCACAAAAAAGCGTGAACGTATAGTATGTGAATGCACAAACACCGACACAAAAAATCATGCAACGCACTCACTGGTCTAAATTAGTTCAGACAGTATAGGTGAGAGGACTGTGTGTGATGCTGCAGCTGTAAATCCCCACTGCAAACCTTCATTTAGACTGCCAAGAGAGGTGAGGGGGGCCAACGTGAGGAGGGAGGGATGTAAAAGCCTTAAAAAAAGCCTTCAACGTGGATGTAAGTAAGGGTTTTTGAGTGTGTGTGCACATGTGAGAACACGCATTAGAGGTGAACAATGGTAGGATAATTAATATATAAATGATATAAGGACATCCATTTGTATAAGGCATTTAAGGTGCACTAAAGGCCCCAGGGGCAAACACCTGTTGTAGGGTCTTATGAAGCACACACACACACACACACACACACACACACACACACACACACACACACACACACACACACACACACACACACAGCAGAGGAGTAGTGACGCCTGTCCTCGAAAAATCCCTACGAAAGATCAAAGAGCTGCAGGTGCCTCTTACATGTTTTTCCCCAAAAACACATTGTTACATTTACTTCAAGAGAAGAAGAGGTCATGGGGAGTGTGTGTGTGTGTGTGTGTGTGTGTGTGTGTGTGTGTGCGCGCACATAACCCTGCATTGGGGGTTGAGATAGAGACTGAACTGGTTTTGGCTTCTTCCAGTCTAAACTGGGTCTAGTGGGTCCAAGACAGATGGCACTCGGGGCAAAGCTGGTCTGGGCTCTCTGTCTCTGTCTCTCTCTCTCTCTCTCGAACACACACACACACACACACACACACACACACACACACACACACAAACACACATCTCTTTTAATAGCCATTATTGGCATCCTTTGCCTCTTCCAGATCCCTGAATCAGAAATCACAGAGGCCCATTATATTTCCTATTGACCCATTTGGCAAGATGGTGTGAGCATCGAGTGCTGGATTAAATCGAAAGCAGTTTATAATCCCGTAATTCTAATGTTTTAATTACTTAGATGAACAGGAGGTGTTTGAGCAAAGGCTAATCTCTGAGACATAAGGGGGAGAGAGAGAGAGAGAGAGAGAGAGAGAGAGGCAGGAAGAGATTTGTCTTTCTCCTTTGCAATACGCACACACAGAGGCTTATTCGTGGAATATTAGCAGAGTATTAAAGTTTATCACCTGTTATCAACACAGATTAAAAGATTCACAGACTTTATAATTCATATTAAGGTGAGGCCCACAGGGTAGAAGTGTGAAACCATTACCAAGCTCACAGTGTGTTGGTATGTAACTTACATTTACCCCATATGCACCGTGTTATGGGTTTGAAGTCTGTTCTAGACTAAATTCAGTGAGTTATCACAAGTATTTTTTAATTGGAGACCTGCTGTATCTTGAGTGACATCCATGGCTGTAACCGATCCCACAATTGTCTTTGATAGCCACCCCTCCTGTCAATCAGCCTGTAGGACAAAGGCTGCTAAACCAAGGCTGATGACCTCATGCCTGGGGTCTGCTCCATACCGAAGGGGTCTTAACACTGTTCAACTTGCCTTTTGTGTCTGGGGCCGTTTTTCAGACGCTGCTGAGTACCGAGAATCGCCTCACTGTATCTCTCGGGGCTCGGGATGCACAGACACACACACACACACACACATACACACATGTGCCGACACACATCCCCTTGATCCATGGGTTGGAGCGTTGAGCCAGGAGTGAGCCTTAAGACAAGGAGTGACAACCGGGACAGCTGCAGGGGCTGGAAGCCAGTCTTACACCCCCTTCCACCACCACCACCTCCCACACTGCCTCCAGCCAGCCAAACAAGCCATTGTTTCTGGCCAGGGCCTGTGGTATTTCATGTCATGAAATGGATACGGACACGGGACGGCCATGAGGCTCATTCTCCAAAAAAGACGCTGCTACTGCTACTGCTGCTGCTGTGGCTGCTGGTTAAGCCCAGATTGCTAACTCCCATCATCCTTAACCTTCTCATGCAGCTTGCCCCAAGCACCCTGCTCTGAACTATTAATAAACCTGCTTTTTCCAAGGTAGAGAGGTAGGGAGTTGGTGGTCCGAAGGGTATTGTTTTCTGAAGAGGTGTAAGAAGAAAGAAAAAGAGAAAGAGTGAGAGTGTGGGAGGGAGTGAGGGAGGGAGGGAGGTTAGCTTACGTGCCAATCTGTTTTTGTCATCCTTTATGATCTTCACTTTCTCAGGTTTCTCAGTGGACATTAGGCAGGTTAGGCCTGTGAGCCAGGTAGGTCATCAACGTCCTGCTCAGCTGTTGTCAATCTCTGCTGAGAACGAGTTTGGTTCTATGGGTATTATGACAGAGCAGCTATATCAGCCACCCAATAATTGCCCAACCTTAACACGTTCACAAGGCTGCTCGACGCTAAGCTGCTCACACATGCCACATCTTACAGCCACTTTCAACACGTAGTTAACAGCAAAAAGGAGGAACTGACAACTTGTGGCATTTGTTAAAATAGTTAAGATGTTAAGATGCTCGTCAACCTCGCGGCTCCATCATCTGAAAGTCTCCAAGTCCAAAAGAGTTCATGGGCATAAAAACAATACCCCTCTATCTCCGTCAAGGGCATTCCTTGGCACAACAATAGGACCATCTCCTCCCCCCGTATTTTCCTTTCCTCCCCTCCCTCCTCATTCTCCAGCCCCTCCATCAAAGAGCATTCCAGCTCCAGAGCCCCCTAAGCCCTTCACTCTGGGCCTGTCCATGTGACACAGCACGCAGACAGTCATCTTTAAGAATTGATTCACTCTGGTATCCAAAGCCTAGGGAGCCTGGCTGCCAAGATACCCAGCATAGGCGCCACTCATGGGGTCCAGGTACACAACAGCTGCTCCCCAACAATAAAGGCAAAAAATGGGAGGCACTCAGGGGGAAGATGCAGCCCTAACCTCCCTCTCAAGCCTGAACTGGTCACCTTGAGCCAGTTGTTGCCTGCCTGCCTGCCTGCCTGCCTGCCTGCCTTCAGAGACGACAAAGGACCGGGTCCAACTTTGTGGTGAGGGTGGTGGAAGGGGTTGGCTATTGAAAGACACCTATAATTCACAATAGAAATAGGAGTAAAGGCGTGGGGCAATAGAGGAAAGGAGAAATACTTTTCCCTTCCTTGGAAGAAGCGCGCAGCCACAGCTGTGCTACAGAGATGGTTCAGCGTGACACATGGAGGACCATAAATAAGACAATGGCATGTTTTCTTCTGAGGAAGATCATCTGGTAGCACAATGCCTGCTGAAGGTCAATTGAAGGAGATGTAAGCCCATCATATACACATACACACATGCACAGAAGGAACGGCGAGTATGTTGTGATACTACAGATAGAGATCACAAATCATACAGAAGGAGACAGGAGAGATATTACCTCACCTGAAGTGTTTCCATAAACTCCAATGTACCAAAGCCTTGGGAAGTGGTGTCACTCTTCAAGCAGGTCCCGACCCACACACATAGTGATTTATGATGATACAATCTAGCACATCATCCATCATAAATAAGAGAGATTAAATGAATAGACTGAGGCTGTGCATATATAGCTATTCCACCCATAGAAATTATGCATACTGTTGAGGTACTGTGTAGTCTCTAAACACAAAGTCCAGGATTGGTTAGGGAAGAGGAGACACACTGTACATCTCTCACTTTTCCCTGAAGGTTAAGGAGCATAGCAAAGACAAGACACCGAGAAGAGAAAGGGCCGATCAAGAGGAAGAAAGATAGATGAGGACAAAGAGGAACTTGGCATCATCAGTCTTCCTGTTAAAGCAGAAAGGCAGAAGAGGGAAAGCGAGAGCGATGGAGAGCTGGGGAGAGAGGGGGAATTTACCAAAGCAGCTCAGGAGGGCCCTCATTACGATATTAAACAAGATTTAATAAGTGAGAGTGATTTGATGAGGTGATTATCCTGGCCCATTAATCAAGCAGGCTTCTGGCCCTGCTGTAATATGGCCCATCTTTCCCCCTATACCAAAGCCTCTTTAGACGCTGAGCTCCTTACTGCTCTAACGCCGCTTCAGAAACAACACCGGGCCAACAAAAAAAAAAGGCATATTACGTCTCATCTCTCAAGCCCGTGGGTATTTTTTGATGCTCACTCATCCCTCCACCTCCCTGTCTGCTCCTCTGGTGCATCTGATAAATTGAACTCCTTAACATCTGGGTCAGAAAGTAAAGTCTTATCAGAGAGAGCTAAGAGTGATAACTGGCAGTGATAACGAGAAAGCATCTGTTGGCTTTAAGGCTTTTGGGTTGAGAACAGAAGGAAGTTTGCGGATTCCACCGGATTGTTGGGTTTTGTAGAGAGGTAGGGGAAGCGCGTGTGTGTGTGTGTGTGTTTCTGTGTGTGGATGGGCTGACGTCATAGCGTGCTTCGAAGGAAAATGAAGTAAAGCGTGCATCAGAATATGTGAGTGGGAGCACAGTCCACTGTTTATGCTCAGCCAGGTCAAAACAGAGTAATATGACCAGGACTGGTAGACTTTGCAACACACTTAATATCATACTGTATGATTTAAAATGTCATGTAGCTACTGCTGCAGAAGGTGAACTTAATTAAACTTCAGGTACTTTCAAAAACTGCTTTTTTTTAAGTGGCAGCATGTTACAAAGTTGGATGTGGAGACTTCCTACTTGATATCTCCATCTTTGGGCACAAATGTGTGTCAGCACCAGAAGCTAAAAGAGAGATGATGTACAGTATAAACAAAGAAAATGGCTGAAATTTAGAAGTTGTGGTTTGTTTTGTGGATTTGCAACTTTCTCTGCAAGCACAACATGTTTTAATAATCTGACTCAAATTAACTTTTTAAAAATTTAATTACAGTTAACACTCAGTTAGCCTTTCGCTGCATGGTGCCATGTTTGTGTGGCATTGATTAACTGCTTTAGGTCAGGGTTAGAGGTCATTCAACAGAATCTGCAACTATTTTGTTTGTTATCTAATTGTTTAATTGTTGAAAAGTTGCAAAATGCCAAAATTTACCTGTTCAGGCTTCTCAAATGTGAATAGTTGTTAGTCCTCTATGATGGTAAATTGACCTTTGGGTTTTGGACTGTTTGTCAGAAAAAAAACAACCAATTTGAAGATGTCTTCATTGGACTCTGGGAGAATGCTGCAGAATCCACAGCATGTTTAGGAGAGTCAATACTCCATCTCTCTGAGTCTGGAATGCAGCATTTTTACAATTTAGTCCCTTGAAACAATTGTACACATCTGTATGAATCCAAATCCATTGCTTTCTGGGCACCAGAAGAGACACAGACCTAACAGACTCAAGCTTTCATAAACTGGCCACACTGCTTATGTGCTTTACTGGTTAATGTGAAAGGTAAAATATGCTTTGATTTATATAAGAATGACTTATTATATCATTAGTATATTACCACTGTAAATGTGTAGGTACAGTTAAACCCTATTATTACAGCAGAATAATAATAGCACATCCTGGAGATACACTTGGATCTGAAGCAATGCTATTTTCATCTGACAATAGCATAAATCATACCTCCAAGGCAGCCATGTGCCTTCAAAACTTTCTAAACCTTTAGCCGATATATTGACTGGGCAAGTCCAGTCAGGCTCAACATAAATCCACGCATTTATTAAAGATATACTGTATAATTTAGAAGACAGAAGATAGAATGATAGAGCAATTCAGTCTAGACAAGAGGTTAAATATAACTTCAAGAGTGGAAGAGAATAGGTATTACAAAGACAGCCAACCCCCTAAAACATTTTAAAAGCTCAAGTGGAAGAAGATTACCTTAAAGCAGGCGTGGGACGGAGCTTTTTCTGGGAACTGCCTGAGAGTATTAATACAATAAGCACAGAAAATATAATACAAGAATGTTTTTATCAACGTAATCCGGAGAGATGAGGCCAAACCAACCTGGAATATAATCCCAAGGAGAAGGTCCCCTGGTTATTTGTCATCAGGGACGCACTCATACACTGTCTCTCTCCATGTCTCAGCGTTGCTTCAAATAATCGACAGATTATCTTCAAGAGGATGTTGTCCATTCAGTCTTATCTTTACTGTGATGTCCCCACCGGCATTGAGGGTCAGGAGGTTAACTATTGGGTTAAGCTTTCAATGAGAGGTCAGCTTGTTAATATTTACATGAATATAAGATCTATGATATGATACTTCATGACTGTTGAGGTGGAAAGGTTATTTGTTGGCTTCTATTTGATACAGGCTGAATCAATCAATTGGTGCCTTTCTTTGTCATTTAAGAATAAAACAATTTGTGAAATAAGTCACTTAGAAGATTTTCAGGCAGCTAGTAGTACGTTGAACCAAATATGATGAAGCTTCAATTAGCTGCACACAGATGAATTCAACTTCAATTTCAGCCACTTTCACCTCTAAATTGATACTCTCCTGCACTTTTATTCCCTATTTCTGCATCAAAACTGCACTGAAACTGTAATTCTATACCATTTTTGTCAATTTAGATTTTATTTTATTCTACATAAAATAATCTTCCATGTTTCAGTGCTCTTCTAGTGCATATCTTTGTCTCATGTAAAGCACTGAACCGCCTCTGGCTTGTAAAGGTGCTATACAAATAAACTTTGCCTTTATAATTACAAAAAAAAAAAAAAAAAAAAAAAAAGATAATAACAAGAGCGCAAATGAAACGGGGACATCTCGAGGGGAGATAGTAGGGGTTTACTTGAAGGACGGATGCAACATGAATTTGGTAGCTGTCACTGTGACGGCTGTAAGACAATGTCGCCTTGGCGAGTAACTTTCTCTCTCTCTCGCTTCCTCCCTCTCGCTCTCTCTCCCCCTCCGTGTATCTAAGCAGCGTAATTTGAGTAAATGACAGGGGAACATCTGCTGTGCATAAGAGAGAGGCCAACACTTTAACATGCAGATGTCTCTCTCCATCTGCATTAATTCAATAATTACTGCAATGGAGGGAGGGGAAAAAATCTTTTTTTATAGCTTAAGACAATGTTATCTGTGCCAGTTGGTATGGGGAGGGCGAAAGGGAGGGGAGTCAATCAGTGTATGCGTGTGTGTGTGTGTGTGTGTGTGTGTGTGTGTGTTTATGTGTGCATATGCTGTTGGAGGTTTGTGAGAGGAGGGGTAGATTATTACACCATTTAGCCAAAGCAAGCTGTCACATTGCGGAGAATCTCACTAATTCCATTGTGCCCTTGGTGAGTCACTGGCAGACTCCAAGTGACCGATGATGCCTCAACGCCACCACTTGGCCACTGGACGACCAACCTGCTTCACTCAGGGCGTAACTGTGTGTGTGTCTTATATTGTACATGTGTGTGCGTGTGACTAACCTGTGTATTTTAATGTCCGTAGGAGTGTGTGAGTGCCTGCATGAGAGTGCGCTCACGTGTAAAACCGCTTTGCAACAAGACAGCTAACCTGCTTTACTCTGGTGTTTGTGTGTGAGAGTGAGAGCTTATAACGTAGTGTCGAGGTCTCTGACTCCCAATTTAGGGGGAATTTAAGGCACAGCAGCAATGACAGAGAACAACAGGTCAAGGCTTTGACATATTTTAAAACTACTAAATCTGTCCTTGTGACATTTAAAATGTCAGGCAATCACATTTTGGCTGGCGCCATCAATTACAATGAAAATATTGGGCCACAGAGAGCATTAACATGTAATGATTTCCATTCAAATAGAGCTAATTACTTTATTGAAAGGTGGACTCCATATCTCACTCACATCAAAAGCATTTATAAAGCAATCAGACAAATGTGATTATAATATCCTCGTTCGATGAATTGAAGAGATAAAATGTGGACAAAATGATTAAAATGATAAGAGCTTACTTTTTGGACATTAAAGACACAGACATCTCAAACCTGGAGATAGAAAAAAGAAACATCCTTATGCTGAACACAACAGTAGCAGGTTGTACAACAGATTAACATGTGTTCTACCAAACAGCATACCGATACACCAACAACTGTCTGTGCGCATGACCTCTCAAATAAAAGGTCACATTGTCCGAGAATACAGATACACTCACAGAGACACACACAAACAATTAAAGGATATATCACTGTACATATACGATTACACACATAAATAAACATACAACCTGACATAATATCCATGAGCATGCACACACTTGCACCCACATCCACATGCAGAGTCACACACACATAACTGACTCTTACATGCCTGCTAAACATAGGGACAAAGGAAAATATTTGTATACTTGGCAGGCCAACTTCCTTTGATTGCAGGAGTGCTGGTGTAGGAAACAATGCACAGGCACTATTAATACACCAAGGAGAAAGAGAATTCCTCTTAGAGGAAAGCTCAAAGGAGCCATCGGCCAGGCTATTTACAGACTTACTGACTGATTGGATGACTGACTGCACTATACTTACTGTAGTCTCTGCATCTTGTCTTACTCGACTCTTTTTCTGCAAGGACTCTGACATGCTGACACATACATAACATTGCACATTAGAGGGAAAGTGGTACATATTCTTGCATAATACCATATACTATACATTTTGCTGACTATTCGGGTTATGATAGTTTCAGTGCACAGATATCAATAATGAAAGTGCTCGGGAAATGTAACAGATCTCTTCCACTGCTGTATCACATCCACACGTCTGTGACATTTGACTGGTGGTAAATAGCCGCCCGGCCACACTTATGATCGCCTCTACTTTCTAAAAGTGCCCAGTTAAAGAGCATCAAATCCCCACTCGCTAAACCCACACAAGCCCAACCTTCATTAGCATAGCTAACAAACTCCCTGAAAGAGCAACAGTGGTGGGAGAGAACAATGGCAGTCTATTAAAGGGGGAGAGGAGGGGGTGAGAGGAGGAGAGGAGGGGGGGAAGCTATTGTTCTGGTCTTATTTAGCCCTTGGTGTCACCCTGCAACTGTTGTCACTTCTAAGTTTAGCCGGACGGCTGAAGAGGACAGCGCAGAGACGAAGGAGGAGGGAAGGCAAGCGGAAAAGGAGGTGGGGAGGAGCGCGAGAGAAAGACGGAGGACAGAGAATGGAGAGAGATGGTGTGAGGAAGAGGGGATGATAAAGGGTAGAGGGTAAAATGGATGCAAATGTAAGACGGAAAGAATGCAGAGTGAGATGTAGAAGGCGAGCAAGGGGAGGAAGAAAGGAAGGGATGAGATAAAACTCAAATGCTCAAAAGCCCCAAACTCAAAAAGTCCCACTCAAGTCTGAAGTGATTTAGAGTTTTGGTCAACACTCAAGTCTGAGTGACAAATCAAAATCATGTCTTTGAGTTAGAGACTTGAGTAATGTCATCATAATGTTGCGACTTAACAACAATATAGCAGATTAATTATATCCTATTACAATCAATTAAGAAAGGGTACACTACAATTTTGACTTTAAAGCACATTATTCTACTAAAAAATGAATTCCTATTAGTCGTTGTCAACAAGTCAGAGCCAACTATGAAGTCTCTAAAAGTCAATAAAGATGAATTGCAAATCATGTGTAAGGTTGGTTTAGTTGCACCTAAAGTGCAACTTGAGTAAGAGTAGCCATCATGACCAGATTCAAGATGGCAGCATAGCCGACGGTCCACATTGCTGTGTCCTGCGCCACAACATTGATAGTTTTAATTATGTTTGCACACTAAGTACTATCAGTCTAGTGTTTTTGCATCAGATATAATAATATGAGCATCGATGAATACTTTGAGTCTCTCTGACACCATGCCATCATAAAATGCCAAGAAATCAAGCAGGAGCGAATGCACCGTGAGCTTGCCTAGCCTCCCACCAGGTGAAGAAGAGCTAGCAGATGCTAGCAAGACCAGTGCACTCGGCCCTGCCCTTTGTCAAGCTATTCAAGAAATGACAGATAATATCTCAAAAGTCATCGATGAAAAGCCGAGTCCTCTATCTCAGATGCTTTATGCTCAGGCATTGGAGCTAAAAAACTTTGGAAAGAGAGCCAACGAGGCCAAGGAAAGAATTGCAGGGGTGGAGGAGGCTTCTGAACGGCCCTACCTGCAAATCCGGGCACTTGAGAAAGAGATGCAAAGCATGGCTGAACACATTGATGACCTCAAAAACAGAGGCAGGAGGAAAAATGTATTCATTATAGGACTACCTGAAGGTGAGGAAGGTACCCAACCAACAACATTTTTTGAAAGACTGCTACCCAATTTCCTTCACTTGGAAACCAAGGCTGGGCGGGTTGACATTGAGAGAGCGCATTGCACACTAGCTCTTAACCTGACCTCGGCCCATCCTCATCAGATTCCATAACTACGGTGACAAACAGAGGGTACTCCAGGCTTCCAGACGCAGTGGGACCGACGGACAGGCTCCAATTTATATATGATCTTAAGTTATGTTTTTTCAAGATTTCTGAGCTGCAGTCATATGTAAACGCAAAAGTTTCGACAAAGTGAAGAAGTGGCTGAGGGAAACAGGTGCCCAGTAGTCCCTACTCTACTCGGCCACGTTAACAATTACCCATGACGGAAGTGCCGAGGTGTTTGACTGCCCTGACCAACCTATGGCCTTCATGGATGGTTTGGGAAGAGAACACTGCACATCATTATTAAACATCGGCTACTTGACTCTGTGACCATTGGCTCGCTTCAGCTCATGTCGGGTCTGTGCCGTTTCCACTGACTGACAGCGGGACTTAATATGCGTGTGAGCATTTACAGTTTAACAATATGTGTTTACAATTTACAATATGTGTTCTGTTACTTAAATGGTACAGCTTCAGCTCGTACGAAGAAGGAAATATATGAAGTTTTCTATGTGAAAAGAGAAGAAGTGCCTCTCCCTTTTCTTTTGTCTGTTTTTTTACTTTTTGAGGCAAAGGACAGTGTATTTAGAGACACAGTAGTCCCATGGTTAGTAAATGGAGAAGCCCTTTGAAAGGCATTGTTAGTGCTCATTATATGTATTATAGTTCACTTGTACTCTGACGCTCAGCTACAATCTCTTCAGGCACAGTATCGACAACAAGGCTTCATCTTTTGGGAGATTTGATGACTAAATATGATACTCTGGTTAGTATCATACTGAGACTGTGTACATGGAAGTCACTCACTAGTTTAGAGGAAAAAGGTACTGTTAGCTTTGAAAAAAGAAAATGTTATACATTTAACAGATATACAACACTTAAAACTGCAACAGTGTCGTTTTGAACATGTGTATTTTTCCTTGTTCACTACTAAGAGCAGGGGAGTGGCTATCTTAGTCAGGAAGAGCCCATATTTTAAGCCGATAGATTGTATTAAGGACAACTAGGGGCGATTTGCGTTATCAAAGCTGTTATTCATGGAGAGGAATTTGGTATCCTGAACGGGAATAGCCCTCCAGATCACCCCCTTTACTTTCTCACAGATGCAATGTCGAAGTTGGCTAATGTGCCGATGGAGAATATTATTATGGGAGGTAATTTTAATTGCCTTGCGAAGCCGTTGATTGATAGATTTCCCAGTGGTCCCTTGTCTGCCTCTCCACAGACAAAACGTATTGCTGGTCTTTACGCAGAACTGGGTTATGCGGATGTGTGGAGAACACTTCACTCTGCAGAATACACTTTTTTCTCTAACCGACATAAGTGTTATTCAAGAATTCACTACTTTTTTGCCCCCAAAAACCATGCTGAATATTTATTACACCGGAGTTCCACCAGATGTAGGGTTTTCCTTGCCTATCTAACTCAAAGGTGGGCTGCCTTTGTATTACTGGCCGCCACCTTTGTTGAAAATTCCAGCATATGGAAAAAGGCGGAACTCAACTGTGAGGGCAGTGCAGCACCCGGGTAGTGTACAGCAGGCACACACTAAAGTTATCTTGTAATTCATCTTCAAAAAAAGTTGTAAGCATTTTTTGATTTGATGACTAAACAAGTACAAGTACAAGAAATATATTGTGAATACTTCCTATGCCATCACCCAGAGACTGATGTTGGTAACAAACGAGACCAGCTGACCAGTATTAAATAATTTAAACCAAGTCTGAAGTGAAAATAACTCTGTACTCAGTCTGTTTCACCACAAAAACCCTACACCCGCTCAGTGTCTTGGACAGCTATGGCTTTCCGCAGAGCTAACAGTGCAGCAGAGAGGCTGCTCTCCACTGACTCGTTAATAGCAACACAGTGGAGCATTCCACCTCCCCATCATTTTGTTATTCTCTTACAAACAGGAGACTGTAAGATGCTTTCAAATTATTTAATTCATTAATTAATACAGTTAACATTTTAGGCTGCGGACCATTTATCTTATCTGCCAGTTATGTGTCATATTGTATTTCAGTGGACTAAGGACACCAGTGAATGGTTTGGCACACAGTAAACTGGAGAAAGAGACTGAAAATAGCACCCTCTTTTTCCTATTTATTCAATTGAGAATCCGAGAACCCAAGTATCATGATAGTATCAAATTGGGAGATAAGCATATCATCCCAGGCCTACAAAATTAACATCGTCATTTGTCACAACCTTTATTTTTCATCTTTTTCTTCCATCTTGCTATAAAATTTAAATCCCTATGGACTCTTTTGTCTGTCAAATCATGCACGACACTCTAAAGGTACGCACACAAACTGTGCCTTTGCCACTTTGTCTCAGAACACAGGCAGGGAAAACCCTGAAGCAGGACCTGGTGCATTAGGACTCCCTCCCTATATCCTGACGAGCCAGAGTTTCACTTCTAAAAATGAGTGTTATCCAATCAGCATGATTCCTATTTTATTTAAACATAAAATAATTTGTAAGATAAATGGTTGGTTTGGCTCTTTCATTTGGCGTAAACGAAGACCTCTAATTAAAATGTCCACATGGAAGCTCCCGAGTGAGGTGGGTGGTCTGAATCTTGCAGATCTCATAAAATATCAGCTAAGTGACCTCTTACAATATCTGATGGACTGGGTTCATAATAATTTTCGTCCACTTGGCTGGATATTAAAACCTCGGAAATCTGAAATGAGTTGAGTAAAATATTGTTACAATAACCTAATTACAATTAATACAGTTAAGTCTTAGAAACAACGTATTGAAGGATGATCCGCGTTAACATCCACTCATACTCTAATCGTTAATAACCATGACTTCCTGCCAGGTGTCTTGGATTCAGGTTTCAAACATTGGGATTCGAAGGGTATCTCTTCCTTCAGGGACCTCTTTGAGGATGGAGTCATCGTGACCTTTAATGAGATAGTGCAGAAATATGATGTATCCAGAAATTACCTCTTTCATTTCTTTCAGATAAGAGATTATATTAAGAACAAAATTTCCTTATTAACTGATTTCAATGTCTCTGATATTGAAATCATTCAGTGCCTACAAAACATCCTTTTCTGTCTTTTGTCTGTTAAGTAGATAATGGAGAGATGCAGAAATGGAGAATTTTTTTTTCTGTATGTGTATGTGTGTGTGTGTGTGTGTGTGTGTGTGTACTGGGGAAACAGAAACATCAGCGTCAACAATGGAAAGGCATGAGGGTAAACTAGATGACAAACAGAGGAGCAAAAGAGCCAAAAGAAGCGATGAGGCAAGACCCAAGGAGAAAGAAAGAGGGGAGAAAGATTAGCCCAACTGTCTGCTCATAAAGCGGCCGAGGGGTGAGGCGCTAAGCCCTGCGGTGAAAGCAGAGCTTAGGTGGGTGACACAGGGCAGCGGACCCCACTCAGCCCACAGTGGCGTACAGCGTAAGGCATGAGCCAAAGCAAAGACACATGGATAAACAGTGGGAGATGAGGCTCCGCGCCTGCAAAGCCCACTGGGCTAAGACGGCCAAGCAGACGAACAGGCAGGCAGGCGTCACATTCCCCCCCAGCCAGGAGTGGAGACATAGGGGTTAGGCTTAAGGCTTGGCTCCCTAACTGGCTGATAGGCACGGGGCAGGATGGTAGACATTGTCTCAGTCAAGTCACTGAGTTCATCAGAAAGAATGTGGATTTACTGTATACTGACTGGGCTAAGCTCAGGGGAATATAGGGACAGTTACATAGGGTCTTGGCATGCACCCCCTCTTAAAACACAGCTCTCTCTCTGCACTAGACACAAACACACATCACTGTCCATCTCTCAAGCCATGCCCTGCTGTTGACCCCTAGTTATCACCAGCAGCCCGGGAATGGCCTGCGATGACAAGGTCACGAATTTGAAGTGACTAGGGCCCAGTTCACCACTACTGCAAGACTGAAAGAAACAAATGTCTTTAACTGCGCTGGATTTCACACACAACCCTTGTCCACGACCTCACAGCGGAGAGATATTATCAGCTGCCATTTTACGAGGTCCCCAATGTGACAATACCTAGCCTGTATCCATCAACTGTAAGGCAAGAAGCATGGTCTGAAATTAACACCAGCCGAGCGCCAAATATGATTTGGGTAGAATTTCTGTTTAGCAAGTCAATCTCAGAAGGCTAGGCTATTCGCCATACTGGCAGGTAAATGTTTGTACCAGAGTAATCATGTAATAAAATATCTGGCATGATGACTTGGAGGAGATTGCTCATGTTTGTCCCTATACAGTGTAGACACACACACCATATGTGTTTTTTAAGTGTGTCTAAACAGTGCAGCGAAACTATAGAAGTGCTCGAAACGGTCTGAGGCGAAGGAGCACCAGCCACAGACCATTTCCTAGTTTACCATACAGACCTCAGCTAGGCTACTCAACATCGCAGCTCTCCAGTAAACTGTCACTTTCCGCCAGTCTGCTGCTAGCTACTTTTAATTAAATAGCTATTATGTGGCAGGATTTACAAGGAGTATGTATATGTAACACAAAAAACCCAATTTATTATTTTGGCCGGTAAGAAATATGCTTGGCCTGTGGATTTTTTTCACCTACCAGTCCGCTTGGCAGATGAGTCAAAAAGTTAATTTCAGACACTGACTACATACAGGGTCTTCGAAGGGTGTAAAAACAGACAGAGTGCTTATGTAGTCTGATCCTTGAAGAGCCACAGGGGGGAAGACGGCATTGACAACATGCTACAACGTAATAAATAATGAGACACCAAACATTCTTGTGTTGTCTCACCTTTGACAGTTTAGTGACAAAAATACACAGAGAATGATACTGGTACTGCAAACCATAACCAAACATTATAATTTTATTGATTCTGTTCATTAACAATCTATCAGTCCACCTTCCTTGATCTGTACAAAGCTTAGAGGCACCACACCGTATTCCTCAATTGTCTATGATTTAAGGGCCTAATCTGTGCTGTATGGTGCCCCCTGTTGAAGTTCTATGGTCCCCTGTCTGCTTTTGATCACAGACCCTTCTCTTCATATTATTGAGCTTTTACTACTGAAAACATATTATTTTTCATATCCCCATTTATTTTCAATCAGGCTCACAGAGGCTTAGAGCCTATCCCATCATGCACTGGATGGTAGGCAAGGAAAAACTTCAGACGCAACACGCCTCGATCAGATGACTACATCCTTACATTGTTAACTTTTAACATATGAAACTTAATCTGCAAATGCTGTGGCAAATTTTTACAAGTTGTCGGGAGCAACAGTCAATCATCCATTTCATAGTCATTTCAGAATCAGAATCAGCCACAACTTTATTTGCTAAGTACGTTGCACAGGTGAAAAATTTGAGTGCGGTTCACAGTGCAGAGAGCAAATTTACAGGAGGATGTAAATGCAGATAGACATACAACTATAAACTGTATGTACAGGGTTGAGGTGCAAGATGTGCAGGAGTGCTTTGCAATGCGAGGAACACTGAGATAAATATTGTATAGATAATAAATTACTCACTTATAATGAATTTACTTATATACAATTTGGTCAATATAGAGAGTACATATACAGTATACAGTTGGTTTTAGCAACTCAAGAGCCTATGTGAGGTGTATTCAAACGAGGCGTTGTCTCTGGCATTAGCTTGAAGAAAGTCATCTGTTACTGACAGTGATAAGGAGTTTATTAAACAAACAAACAAATTTGTGCCGATTTTTCCACTTAATAGAGCAATTTAGTCTTCAGGCCACGTCACCTGCACCTGAGTCTGGGAGGCTCCCGGAACGTCGAGAGGAAACTGACACACTCCATACAGGAAACACAAACTTATCCACAGGACATTGTTCTGTGGGTCCGCCGCATATCATGAGTACAACTGTTTTAAGGCTGTAAATGTTTGCTTCTGTCTGCTAATAAGACCAGTCAAACTCTGCAAGAACATGAAGCGAATATGTCCAAACTTTAGTGTCAAATTAATTTTAGATGACACCTATGGTAAGTGGTATTTAAATTATAATACAAATCTTATGGTATGATATATTGAATTCCAGGTTGTAAGACAAATAGAAGAAGTCAACTTCTCTCTCAGACTAAACAGGTCAGGTCTACTGTATCTATTTAATACCTTTGTCCTGTCTCTTATTCTGTTGATTTTCCCTAACAGGGTTTCCTTGAGAACTAAATCTACTTAGGATTTATTGTTTCTTATTATTTCTCGTCATTGGAAATTATAATCCTTTCACCTAATCCCCCTCTCCCTCCCTCTCTTTCAGATCATATTCATCAAGATCATCCTCTCTGACA
This sequence comes from Thunnus thynnus, assembly GCF_963924715.1. Taxonomy (NCBI): domain Eukaryota; kingdom Metazoa; phylum Chordata; class Actinopteri; order Scombriformes; family Scombridae; genus Thunnus; species Thunnus thynnus. Next base: position 16,763,893 of record NC_089534.1, read on the forward strand.
AAGCAAGAAATCAGCACAGTGGGGAGGTCTAAAGAGATCGAGTACTGGAACAGGGGGTTTCTTCCAAATCAAATCAGGTTCCTCTGATGTAATCAAGACGAGACGCCAAAGACGACGACATAATCTCCCAGGGACATGCCTCCCTTGCTTGCACGTTATTAAAAAATGAGGAGGAACAAATCTTTAGATTGAAAGACTGGAAAAATGGAATTATAATAAATCGGGGAGAAACTGGGGCAAGGTTGGATAAAGCCTTCAGATACAGATGAGGGACAAATCTTCACAGTGGTTTGTGCTTGTATGTGTTTATGTGTGTGTGTGTGAGAGAGAGAGAGAGAGAGAGAAAGAGAGAGAGAGAGAGAGAGAGCAGGCACGTGTGCGTGTAATGTGTGTGCATGGTTGCTTATGAAATATTTCAATTTACTCAAGATCAAGTCCCTGACCTGAGCTCTCCCTGTCTACCTCTGTGTACAAAAAAATCAGGAGCGCTGGTCGATCTCACTCTTGTCAGATAATCTGTCTGTAGCTAAGGTGACCGGTGTACTGTGATGCACCAATGGCTGGGATTCTTAATCATCTGAAGGTGCACTTATGATAAACTCCCACATGATGGCACAATGTGACAGAAGTGTACACCAGCAAGGAACTTGAGGGCTCTATTAGGGCTGTATTAAATGACAGGTTCACAATTTTTCAAGTGTGTCTTAAAACAATAATCAGGTGCCCAAATGAACATTGAAATAGGTTTTTTCTTGTAATAATCATTCCTCCTGTTCATACTGGCCGTTAGGAGATCCCTTCATAATGCACTTACAAGGTATAGGGGACAAAATCCACAGTCCTCATTTTGAGAAAAAATGTATTTAAAAGTTTATCTGAAGCTAATATGAAGCTTCAGCCATCCAAATTAGTCAAATCAAGTAGATATCTTTCAACGTTACAGTCTTTTTAGTGCCAAAGTCCCTCTTTCTGTTACTATATTTCCATCACAGCTCAACAGGGAAACACTGTCCGAGGAAACACAAAGAGGGAGTTTGATGCTAAAAATGTGACAGATATCCACTTGATATGACTAACTCAGACTGCTGAAGCCTCATATAAGCCTCAGATAAACGTTAAAATGCTTTTTTGCACAAAATGACTGTGGATTTTGGCATCCATCACTTACATTGAAGCACATTTGAAGGGGATCTTTTAACAGCCAGTATGAACAGGAGGAATAATTACAGCGAGGAAAAACCTCTTTCAGTCTTCATATGGGCACCTGACTGTTGTTTTAAGAAAGACTTGAAAAATTGTGAACCTATCATTTAATCTCACCTGATCTCTGTGGTAGATAAAGTACTATACATAGTGTCATCATGTAGTCAAGACCAATGCTGCTATTGTTGAATATTTAACTTGATCAATTAATTTAGTGAACTGATCTACAAACTCTCAGCTGTCACAACGCAAAGAATTAAGCTGTACTCAGAGTCACTATGAACTGCCAAAACATTCTTGGCCTTCACCACCAGGTGGCCTCATTGACCTACATTGAAATGTACCAACACCAAGGGCATGAACTATTACAACTACTCTGTGATTTTTTCCGAAATCAAATGTGTGTATTGTTTGATGTTTGAGGTGGATGTCAAAAAAAGTTAGTATAAATAAGTTAGTCAAAAAAAATAGTATAAACTATTCTGGCAACTCTCTAATAAAGGTATGAAATCATCAAAAAAGAGTGTTTAATACTGTATGTCTTATAGCAACAACAATCACTTTACTCACTTCACTTAAATGGCCATGCAACCCGTTTTTGGCATAACATGGAAACAAGCCCAGCACACAAGGTTAGCAGCACAACATTGCAGTCAAAGTACAATCATACTTGAAATGTTCATCCACAATTGCTAATTGTAATTCTATCCATTGTCCATGAAAAGTTATACAGTCTAATGAATGTAATCTGTAAGCACGGTGGTTGGAGAATGTCACACAACACCTTCATGAAAGCTCATAGTCTGCTTGAAGTGAAGAAAGGGAGTCATGGAGCAACCGCTCCTCAAGGCTCAGACAGATGCGACACATGAACATCATACCATTTGTTGAACCTGACACCAGAGCCCCCTTTCACATCCTTGGCAGAGCAGAGCAGACATTCACAACAGTCGTGTGCCCACACAAAGGAAACACAACCACAGCCTTGTTGAAAGATTATCTTTAAGTGAGTGAGAACACTGGCTCGGAGATCCTCAAATCACAGTCTTAGAAATCTCATACATGAAAAAAAAGCATGAGTCAGTGAATTACATAACTTCACATACCTTTTTATTATCTACCCAATAATGAAGATATGGTCAATTTTGTGTCCCTTTTTGCTAATAGCATGAATAGCAGAAAAACCGTAACCATAACCATATAACAAAAAACTGTAATGTTTTCGATAGATAATATTCACTATTTATGCCTGTCATAACTACATAATCCATCAATTATGGTTCCAGGAAACACCATTCAATTAAAAAACCCTACAACCTTTTATTCTAAATGGACAGAGCAATTATACATTAGGCTACACTTGACTTCATGAAGTACCAGTATTCAGTATATGTTACTGATATTGCCAATATACAGGCTCACAGCAACTCTTACAGCATTTTAAAAGAATATACTGTATATTCTACATTTGAGCTTAAAGAGTTAGCAAGGTCAACAATGTATTTTTACCATATAGCTCCTGCAGTTGGCTTAATTTTTGAATGATTGGGTAATATGAGGATACATGTGAGAATTTGCCATAACTTAAACACAAAACAAATGCAACATGCATACATGCAACTAGCAGACGTTCTACACAGACTCATTCACAAATGACACATTGTCAACAAGTGACTGCAATGACCAGTCAATGCAAAATTGGAATAAAATTTAAAATCACCCGAAGGCCTGCAGGCCCTACAACAACTTCATGTCTGTGCTGGTAAACTATCCACAGTGGTTATATAATATAACCTCCATAGCATCAACAACATCATCAACTACATAGCAAGGTGTTAAAGGCACAATTACAACCAGATAGACATTTAACCACCCAGCAAGCAATAGACAGATAGTTGGTGTATCTTACTTACCTTATTTGATGCAAGCCCATCATCCCCTCTCCTATATTCATCCATGTCATATGATATCCCAGCTGCATATGCTGTAGTGATGGTCATTTTGTTTGTTTGTTTATAAAACTCTTTCATCGCCCTCCATCGCCGCTACTAGCTAACTAACTGTGTTACAGAAACAAGATAGCTAGCTACAAAACTTGAAAACAAGCTAACTCTGTTGATTGTTTCATTCAACTAAAACATTTTGTTAACTTTCAATAGTTTGTTATGAGGTCAGAGTATAATTGGGTTCACAACTCACTTCAAAGTTTCTTTTCAAGAGACTTATCCATCCACAGTTTCGCAGTATATATAAATGCACTGTGAAACTGAATATCTAGATGTTTGGCACAACGTTCAACTTCACCGCCTCGGTTGTAAGAGTGTAATGCCGCTTTTGACCACACAGACTGTTTTAGCCTGCCAGCCGCTACAACCCAGAGGGGCGCTGTTTCACGCTTTTGATGAAACTCAATGAAAAGTTGGGGAAACAAACAAAGAAGAGTACGTCTATTATGCTACAGTCTATGCTATTATGTGACAAAGAAAATTAATAAACAATTAAAATGACAGCGATAACTAGGCAATGTTGGATAGTGAGGGAGTCCTGCTTTACCTTTTGGTTCCTGAAAATGCTTGGTGGGGGGTATAGATGTCCAGGCTTGTTGCCATAGAAACACTGCCCCCCCCTCCCTTGAAGCCACCACCAAACTCCCAGAACCGACACATATTTTTATATATCAGTTGTAAAATTACTTTATAAGGCTCACTAAACCTATTATTTAGCGCTATGAATAAAATCTGTGAAAAATAAAAACTTTTTGTTTGTTTGTATAAAACTGCGACTGTGCGAATTATGTGACTTTGGATGCCACTGTGAATTGGAGAGGGGGACGCCCTTAGGGTTGGGGTGCCACATCCCACCTCTGTTACAGTTCCCCATTTGGAGGAAGACAACGTGGAGGAGACACCATGACGGACATCATCAAGGGACTTGAGAGGTTTGACAGCCCGGGGAAAGGACGAGGTCTCCGCGTTACCACAGCCTTTAAAGTTGGAGAGCTCATCTTTTCCAGCCCGGCGTACTCTTATGTGCTGTCACTGAAGGAGAGAGGCGGCTACTGTGAGTTCTGCTTCACCAGGTAATTCACAAAGAGCGGTTGGGGTTTTGCATCCCGGCATGGTGAGACAGATTAACTATTATGCCTGATATGCTGTGGCCGAATATGCTGCCAGACCTCATTATATTTGATTAGTTTATCACTAGTTGTGAACACATCCAACTATAGTCTAACTAATCCATTTTATTTCAGACCTGACTGTCAGTTCATCACATCACTTCATTAGGGATGGAGTTACATTAACCATAAAACACAATACTCTTGGTCAATAAATGTCTCACCACAAAATCTATTTTTGTTATGTGGCTCATATTTCTGAATATAGGTTCTCTACTCTTCAACTCTAGATGCTGTTTTTATTAATGAAAGGGTCATAAATTTCATCCCTGAAAGCCTATTTTGCAGATACATATCATTTAATCCTATCTAGTCTCTCTAGTTCTCCTGATATAATTTCATATTTACACACAGCAGTAATAGTTTAATCATACATCCTGTTATTAACATGTCTTTCCCCTTATATAGTGATCTCCTCCCTCTGTCAGTATGTCAGTAGCTAATAATGTTTTTTGCACTGTATCCAACAACTTGGCATGGATGCAACTGCTACATTTGCATCTCTCTGCATCAACAGTACTGTAATGATAAATATACCGGTACCAGTACTGCAGCAGCAATTTACAATTAACATTGAGGTGCTTGTTGCATCCATATGAGCTCTTATTGATGTGAAATAAAAATAAAACTGCTATTAGTAGTGATGCTGCTGTTTTAATGACCATTCCTTTAATGGTGCTGGCTGATGAGCAAAGTTGTGGAAGTTGTGACCCTCAATTACCAAGTGACAAAAAGTAGGTGTTTTAAAAGTTCTACTTGACCCCATTTTTATTCTAAACCAATCCAATGTTACCATATCACTGTAAGATCATTTCAGATAACTAGACCTTTACCTTGTCACAGATCTGTGAAACATTTCAGCTGAAAAACACAATTTCTGGAGACAACAAGCTCCAGATTACAGCCACGGACTGTTTGAGCACACTCCAAGACCACCCTCAAATTTATTGGGATTAATGACAATCAGATCTTTTATAAAAGCTTGCTTTTACCCAATTCTCAGATCGGATTGCAAGAAATTTGCATCCTAAAATAACCTGTGCCCATAAGTCCTTGGTGACCTGCCCTGTTTTGCATGGGTCAGACTTGAACATGTTAAATCCGTCGCCATGGTAAATAACGATGTACGATGAAACGAACTGAACCTAACATCAGGTAGTGTGTGCCCAGCCTCTAGTCTGTCATGTTTTCCCATCAGTTAAACCCAGCACTAAGCAGCTTTTTGGACTTGGCGTGACAACCTAAACATCTCAAAATTATATGGGTATACTTTTGGACTACTTTACTGTTTCAGTGTGGTAGAGGGACAGCTGGTCCATCATAAGGTCAGCTCTATTAATACCCCAGAATGTTTTAAAGCCCTTCATTGCTATCAGTTACGACAGGCTACCAGCAACTGCTGCTTCTTGTCTGAGAATAACAGCGCAGGATGTTAAAATGTTCATATACACACTTAAGCACTCAATATGCATACATACAAACAAATTCATAAGATTTAAATCTGAAGTGTTTAGTCATCTCTGGCATGCCGGTTGACTTCCAATGGGCTCTGATGTCTGACGTTTCAGTGTTGTTTGTTTGTGAAGATCTTTCAGTAACTCCTGTATGATATGTTGTACATCATCCATAAGCTAATAAACTTTTTTTTTATGTGTATCATTTTTAGGAAAAAGAACCTGGCAAGATGTGGGAAGTGCAAGAAAGCCTTTTACTGCAATGTGAAATGCCAGGTATGAAACAACCAGTTGTTTTGTCAGTCCAACACTCTGGACCATAGTGAAATATCAGGATGATGGATAGATTGACGTAAAATTTTGTACTATTCATAGGCCTTAGACGATGACCCTGGCTTGACTCCTGATCCAGGTCCACCAACAGGTCAAATTTCATGTTTGTCACGGTTCATATAAGTACAGTATTTCCTTTACGTATTCTTAGGAAGGCTGAGACTACTCTGGCTTACCCAGATCATCCTTTGCTCAGGGAGTCTGAGTTACTTCCATCTGGTCGTCGCTTTACAGTTCCAGCTGTAAGGGCTAAAAGGTCTAAATCTTCCCTTGTTTCGGTGGCCATAAGCTTGTTGAACTCTTGCCACACTTCTTCCTGACTGGACTCTAGAAATGTTTCAGGCTCTGGGTGTGAAGTCACCTGGCTGCAAACCAAATTTTCCACATGGTGACAATAAATGATTGATTATAAACAAATGATGTAAGACTTCTCTATATGCTTCTGTTCCCTTCCCAGGTCAAAAAACATGTAGCTAAACTGGACTGAAGAGTCCAAATTGCTCATTGGCTGGTGTATGTTAGTGTAGTTCAATATGAATATCACATATGACATTTATATGATATATTAAGTCTGTTAAGTGGTGACATACAGTATATAACGAGGTATGCAAAGCAATTTGTTTGAAAGCAGCCGTATAAATAAAATTTTCCCTGACTTGACAAACCAAACCAGAGACAGGGACAGAGCAGTAAATTAATGGGTCAGATTGGATGTTGGAGCATTAGATTAACACGGTTGGAGTCACATTCCACCACGCTGCTTAACGCTACAGCTGGTAGCGTAGCTTCAGGACCATATATGCCAACCGTTGTGGCCTTTCGTTGTGGTGGAACGTAAACTGTAAATAGTTGGCTCTGCTCACATTTGAAATGTCTTTATGCAATTATACTGTATCTAATATTTGTGTGTGTGTGTGTGTGTGTGTATGTGTGTGTGTGTGTGTATGTGTGTGTGTGTATGTGTGTAGAAAGGGGACTGGGCCATGCACAAGCTCGAGTGTTCGGCAATGACTGCATTCAGAGAGAACTGGTGCCCGACAGAGACGACCCGCCTGGTGGCCCGAATCCTCGCCAAGAAGGTTAGACAGTTAAAAGCACACAATGTCCTGTTGGTGTGTTGTCTGGTACATACATGTAGTTCATTGAGGTGATTTCTGCTTTTTCACAGAAAGCACAGAAGGAACGATGTGTATCTGAGAAGATTTTGCCGATAGGAGAGATGCAATCACGTGAGTAATCGTTGCATCAACACACAAGCAGAAGCATGCAGAATGAAGTCTGTCAGTATAGAAAAAAAGTGAGAATTGTATACGTTAGGGCTACACGAATGATTATTTTCATTATTTTCAATCTGTCAATTATTTTCTCGATTAGTTGTTTGAATCTCATCTTGTTTTGTCCCCAACAACACTTAAAGATATTCAGTTTAATATCATAAGACTAAAGAAACCAAAAAATATTCACATTTAAGCTGGAACAAGACAATTTTTTGCATATGTCTTGAAAATGACTCAAAGCAATGAATCAATTATCAAAAAGTTGCCATTAATTTTCTGGCGACTAATCAATTAATCGCCTAATGGTTTTGTTCATAGAGTCTCTGTACTTCAGTCTTAAGTGTCCCTACATGTCTCTCTTTAAAAAGCAAAACCCATTCAGATTAGACTGAGAGAAACCGCTGTGGCCCCATCTATATATATCTATAGATATGGGTCATTAGACAACATAACAAGTGTAACAACTTAAATCGGAAGCAGGAGCACTTTAGACTGACACACACTGCATATGTGTCTGTAAGTCAAATTACTTACTTTTACTGACAGACTTTTAGAAAAGTATATTAATATATACAATATAGAAACTAGACAGAAAAAGTGCAGCTACACCTATTACCAGTCAGTATGAGCGTCTGATGAATGTCAATAAATTGACTCTGGTGTTACAGGTCAGGAGCAAGACACAAGCAGACACACACATATACACATTACACACACACAGTCTGGCAGATTATTACATGGTGTGGTGACAATGTGTTCCTGCCTTGGCATAGCAATAGAGACGAAGAAAGGAGAGCTGTTTATCCCCATCTATTTACAGTTGTAACAGATTAACTACATGTATGGACTAGAGCCCGACCAATATATCAGTCGGCCGATAGTATCCCAGATATGTCGGCGTTGGCGTATATGTTGTCTGATATGTGCCGATTTTTTTTAAAGTTATATAGGCAGCATTTTATGTAGATTTGATGCTTTTTCTTCATTCAAGTTATATGTGTATAGTTCTATTTGTGTTTTTTTTAATTTATAGTTATTTATAATTATTAAATTCCCAGTGTGTCAGTGCACTGATGTCATTTTGGACAATAAAGCTTATTGTTAAACTGTAAAATATCCTGCCACCATTACATACCTTTGTCAAAATTGTTTGATATTTGAGGGATCATTGCAAAAAAATGTGTATATATATATATATATATATATATATATATATATACACACACATACAGAATATCGGCTGATACATCTATAAGAATTTTTTACTCCCTAATATTGGTATCAGCATCAGCCCCAAAAATCCAGTATCAGTCGGGCTCTAATATGGACCCAATGAAAACCTGTCTAAACCATCAAGAAACATCAGAGGGACTGAATTTGACTAACTGTCCCTCTGTCTGTTATTTGGATATGTTGTCGCTCACATTTCTTATGGGTCTTCAAAACTAGTCTGTACTCACACTGTAAAGAGATGAGATGAGTAATGGTAATACACAACAGAAATTTAAAGATGAAATGTGCAATTTTTCTTATAGGTAACTCAAAATCGCTGAAGACGTTAGTATGCGGTCATAGTGCTGTTGAATGAAAAGTTTTGCACCAGTGTAATCTGGTCACTTACTGTATGCAGATAAGATTTCCCACAAATGACCGTACCCATGCTAGAGTTTAATTTGGGTGAAGGCACATGTACATTTGGTTGGCTGTTGCTGTTCCACTTCTTAATTTATACTGTCAAGAGGGGGAATCATAGTTTATAATAAGTGCAGCTACAGGATGCTGCTGGAAAAAAAGTTTTTTTTAAAAGCTACAATTGCTTAATCAAATCAAAATGTCTATCCTTCTCCTATAAAAGATGTGGAGGACGTAGATAACGAGAGAAGAGAGATGAACGAAACAGAAATAGCCAGACTGCATCGTTTTTACTCCAAACACTTGGAGTTGCCGGACCACAAAGACCTGCTCACACTCTTCTCACAGGTACCACACACATACACACAAACATACACACACACACACACACACACACACACAAACAACTGGTGATAACAATCACAATACAACAAGCAATGGATTTAATGTTGCTTTATGTTGTTTTCTTTCTCTCCTCTGTGTCCTTTATTCATCAGGTTACCTGTAATGGTTTCACTATAGAGGATGATGAACTGTCTCACATGGGTACTGCAGTCTACCCAGAGTAAGTAGGAAAACTCACACGCACATATTTTTCATCCAGCACTGTTTCAACAACACAGTAGAATCTCCCGTCCTGACACAGCTTCTGTTGTGGTTCTCTCTTGTCAGAATATAAATGTTTTTTGGAGGACAGCGTGATATTATTTCATGAAGAAGAAGTAACCAATCATATTTTCAAGGACAGCTTCATAGACAAGTCACATTACTACTGTATTTGTTTAGGTTTTAAAAGTCAGTTTTGGGCGCAACATGTTGCAAGTGACAGATCTCCAAAGAGGAGTCAACTCCAACAAGACAACTTTCCCTCTCCAGCTGGTCATTTGGTGGTAAGATCAGCTCCCTGCTGAGGCTGTTGAGTTTTAAAATTGGCTGTGTGAAGGTGAATTTGCCTGTCAGCCCCTTTTTGAGCTATTTCCAGCGTGCCACTCAGATAAAAGCAAGGTCGCAAACATACCTCAGGGACACTGAAGACCTCTCTATGAGTGCCATTGTAGCATAGTGCTAATACCGTCTAAAATTATACAGTAGCTGTTATGTCACTGTTATGTCATTACTGTGAGCAATTGTAAGTCAGCACTTTTCTCACTGCTGTTATTTCATCCATTATGCGAAAGAGAAAGCAGAATGAGGCATTTTTATTTTAATCTCCTCCCCTCTCTTGGTCTCTGTCTCTCCTCACAGTGTGGCATTGATAAACCACAGCTGTCTTCCCAGCGTCATAGTCACATATAATGGAACAGTGGCTGAGGTTCGGGCAGTGAAGGACATGAAGCCTGGAGATGAAGTGAGGAAAGCGGACAGCTGCCATTGAATCTTTTTTTTTTTTTTTTTTTCTGGTGTGTGTGGAGGAGGGCGCTATGTTTGTTACGAGAGGTCAAAGAAGGTGAAAGCGTGAGTGTCTGTTTGCAAGCTCAGTTTAGTTTGGTGATCAGCCCACAACCAAATCAAAGTAGGAAGTAACTTAAGTAACCCTAAAGAACAGTAAAGGTTTCTGTGTTTAAGTGGCACTGTGTGATGCCAATTTTTAATTTTCCTTTAATATATAGGAATCGACCAACTTGAATGTTTTTCTGCCAGTTTAAAAGAAAATTTTAAGCCATACCATATAACAAATGTTAGAGGTTTCCCCTGGAAATTTTCTAGTTCAGGCCTTGAAATAGACTTGACTAGTTGCAGTTCAAATTCAAACTCAAATTCAAATAAGCTTTATTGGCATGACAGATCAGAAATCTACATTGCCAAAGCAATACAGAAAATTATAAACATTGACAGATGATTAATAATTATACAGTAATATGTAAATATAAACAATAATATTAAATACAATATAATAAAATGATTTTTACAGATGTAATGATACAGAAACATTTACTACAGAGCTTATTTCTCTCAGATTATGACAAGACTTAATTTATTTTGCAGCTATTACTGCACATTGACTTTTCTCCCAACATAGATAGGACAGTTTCTGAAGATCAGGGAGGTGGATAAATTCAGGATATATAAGATTTATTTTTTCAAAGAAAACTTCTCTCAAATCTTTATATTTGTCACAGTATAATAGGAAAAGAGATTCTGTCTCAACTTCTCCTTTATGACAAAGTGAACACAGCCTGGCCTCCCTGGGGAGCCTGTTCTGCCTGTGACGGCCTGTTCTGTACTATTTCTCAGCACAGATGCTTTTGGATTCAAACTCTGCAGATAATATGGACGAGAAAGTAGCGTAAAAAATGAAATGGGTTAGAAACTTGACTTTGGGATTGTGTGATTGGAAGGCAAAGACAGGAAGTGTGAAGGCTTTGACATGAGCAGGGCATGACATCACTGCTGATGAACAGTATCAGTTCAGTGACAGTTTACTTATCAGTGTGTCAAGATAATGCTGTCGAAGAAGAGCAGTGTGTGAGTGTTTGAAGGGAGATGCAGCAGCTGATCAAAGAGGCAGCTGCGGTTATTTTCAAACCTTTAAACCTGTGATTTATGAGCTGTCTGGCAGAAAATCGGAGAAATGTCCATAAATGGAGAGTGTGTGTTAACTAGTATTCCCATGTGCTGTGTGTGTGTTTGTGTGTTATTTGCATCTCTAGGTGCTCATCAGCTACATAGACCTCCTCTACCCAACAGATGACCGCAACAACATGCTCAGAGAGTCTTATTACTTCACCTGTGACTGCCAGGAATGTAAAAGCAGGTCCAAAGTAAGAACCCATGAAAAAGTCATGAGTAAAGAAAGTTGGTATCAAACTAGCACTTGTCATACTACTGTCATTGTAATACACATGTAAAATTTAGAACCACCACTTGATGCTCGGTCTCCTGCCTTTTCCTACAGGACAAAATGAAGTTGAAAGTGCATAAGAGGAGTGACCCCATCGAGCCGGACGTTATCAACAATATGGTGCGCTACGCCAGGAAAACCGTCAGAGAGTTCCGGGTCCTCAAAAATAGCAAAAATATCCTTTAATAATAATAACAGTTTACTAAGTTTTTATAACGCCTGCCTATGAGCCTGATAGGTCAACAACTAAATCCGACTTTCCACTGATGTATTACACTCAGGATTTGGTAAATAATGATGATATTGGTGATTAATATACATTTACTCATTACATACGGTAAAGTTGTGTTTGATGATTCTAGAAAGGAAAAACTAACTTCCTCATTGCAGACTTGATAATACAGCAAAGCAGCTTCCCAGACTGTGAGGTATCTGGTTACATGATCAGAGGACATTTTGCATTTCTGTTTAACATCAACTTGTGTTGATGCAGCCTTGACTCTGTGGCACCCCCTAGTGAGTTGCTGGAGATGTGTGAACAGAGCCTGGAGGAGATGGGAACCGTGTTTCATGACTGCAACGTCTACATGCTCCACATGATGTACCAGGCCATGGGCATTTGTCACTACATGGGAGATTTAGAAGGCGCTGTCGGATACGGCGAGAAGGTCCTCAAACCTTACAGGTGCAATGAATAGTGAACTCCCAGAAATACATATCTCTCTACACACTCTCTAACCGTATTAGATTACCTGCAGGTCAGATATTAGATTATAGATTATACCAGTCTAAATGTGTAGGACTTTCATGGACCTGTTTTTGTTATTTTCTGAAATGGTTAATTCTTCCATTAAGTCAGTGATTTTGATGAGAATTCGACTGATCAACATTAGTAAAAATAGGAATTATAGAGTATGGATGTTAGGGTGTTCTCATATTGAAAATGTAACATCAGAATGCCACAGTGGACCTTTCATTGTGACTATATGTAAGTAAGTAGTAGCTGATTTTGCATTGCCTAATGGGAGATGTAGGATCCACTGTTTTTGGAGTTTGAACCATATTAAGGATGTGAAAGTCAGGATATCTTGGCCCCTAGTCATTCAATTTTGACCATTTTGTCTTAATATGTCTCCTGTGAGTCCCTCAACTTTGTGCAAATTCTACCATACAGATATATATATGTCATAAGAGTACTGTTGTGCCATTTTCTATCTTACTTCAATCTTACTTCTACTTGAGTAGGACATTCTTGTACTTGTTATTCCCCCGGGAGAGATTTGTGTCGATTTGAAAATTTATGGTGCTCCAACAGATTTAAAGCTGTTTTTTCAGTGTCTTTAAAATTGTGTTTCATGTTTTGCAGACCGTATAGGGAGAAATTAGGGTTCTTGGGTTTCCTTGTGAAAAACAGTGTTTTCACTTTGCTCGTTAAAAGCAAAAATGTATGCGTTTCAGTAAAATAACATATGTAAAAATTTCTGTCCAATGCAGCCAGCTGTATCCCACCTATTCTTTGAATGTGTCCTCCATGTACCTGAAGCTGGGCAGACTTTATATGGCACTGGATAAGCCCTCGATGGGCCTCAGCGCTCTCAAGAAGGTAACATATCCTACAGAACACATCATTACAGCTGGGTATTGTTCGATTTTTTTTTCTTAACTCATGCCTGAATTTCCGTACTGATACCAAAATGTTTTCCAATACCTTACTTGATACCTCATTTTTTCATTTAAAAAAGGAGCCATCCTCTCAAATGTTAAATAGTCTAAACACAACCAGCCACGTAAGAATCTTGCCTTAACAAAATATGGTCTGAAATTGACAAAATTTTGAATTAAATAAGAAATGTCTGATTAAGGAATAGGAAGGAACATTAACCAGGCCTAGAAATCATGCACACTCATTTACATGTTGTAAAAATGGTATTTGTGTGTGTTCACAGGCACTGGCCATAATGGAAGTGGCTCACGGGAAGGATCACTTCTATCTGACAGAGTTGCGCAAAGAGGTGGCACAAAAATGAAGAGAGAGCAAAGAACTAATGTAACATGGGTGATCCCTATGGACTGCATGCACTCCTTTGATTAGGAGCTTTACAGAACTATAGGCACTTTCTACTATTTTTGCTATTGAAACAAAGATAGAGAACATTCATGGTTTAATGCAGCTATTTATTTTTGACTTAACTTTCAGCTTTTTCCTGTTATGGATACAACAACTTTAGTTTGTTGCATGCATAATAATTTTGTAGCATGAATTTAATGTTCAACTGTGTTTGAAAATCTGTCATTTTGAAAGGTGCTTTTGAGAAGCTCTTTTTCAAGTTATGAATGTTTTCCTGTTTTGTTTTGGCTTGTGACTGACACGTCAGCTGGACCTGTCATCCATTAGTGTCGAGTTGTTTACATATGTATGCGAGGGGTCAACGCAAGAAAATCCCTGTCCACCAATCAGGACAGTGGCTTTGCCACCAGGGGCCTATTAAAACAGCAGATTGTGCCATTTCACAATGAAGGGCTGGGATAGAGTGCTGTGTTTGCATTAACACCTTGTGTGACTGCTCTGTGCTAATTAATGTCATCAGCACTGTGAGGTGAGAGAAAACCTCTCCAACACACACGGCATTAACAGAAAAAAGAAAAAGATTTTAAAATTCCTAAATGAATGATGAAATGGCCACAGTCTTAAAGAAAATAAGGCTTTATTGCATAATAAGCAAGTACGACAGTTTCATACATGTCTGGGGAGAGAAAAACAACAGACTTGATGCACTGAAAACGCATATACAAAACATATGTACACATACTTTGAAAGGTATTTGGGAGTTTTGCCAAAAACAAATGAAGGGGGAAAAAATTAAATATAAACAAACAGTGGAATGCCGTGTGAGAAAATACTGTCACAAAGAGAACAGAAGTGCAACAAAACACTTATATGTCAAGAGAGCATAAAGCTTATACTTATCTGAGAATATATACATTGAAATATAAAAATGCATGCATAGTTAATTATGTTGCGGTATTTTTCGGGTACCAAGTCAAAAAAAAAAAAGAAATTATATAAAACATTTGTAGAAATCCTTTCTCACATGCCCATTACTGTATGTACAAAAGTTACTTTGGACATGACTGGCTTTGCATCATGGATCATTCAGAAAAATAAAACAGTATATTTAACGTAACATGTAAAAGGAGATTCTTCAGAGTGTCACTTTATAAACAGGATTTAGGAACATGGCAACACAGTCATCTTTTGGGTTTGGATCAGATTGTTAGAAATGGACAGAAAGACAGTTGTGTCACTTTGATACCATTTTCCTTCAAAAACAAAACCAAGACATCAGCATTCTCTTACCTGAGCGTTATGTTAAATGATTTGAAATGTTTAAGTTGTTCTTATGACAAAACACAGACTATTAAATACTGATTCAAATATTTCATCTTAGGAGGTAAAAATGGAATTTAGTTTACCAAACTCATCCAAAACCCTAAAACAAGGAGAGATATATCAGCCAGGCAGCTTCTCCTTGTTACATATTTCAATAAGGCACAATGATACAGTATATACAGCGTTTGCTGTATAAGGACACAGTTCTCCATTGAATGCACATGTAAACAGTGAAATCTCTGATTCCAATTCATTGGACTGAATGCTGTTTATAGTTTTGAAACGCTTTTGGGTAAGAGATGTGGTGGACGCTTTTTGATCACAAGAAACTGTGACTGAAGATTGAAATAAGTAATTGTTGAAATGTACTTTGAGTGTGTGTGCATGTGTAAGAGGGATCTTACTAGAAATGTATCAAATAAGGCAACTTCAGAAGGAAAATGGGAGCAATCCTTATGATATTCACAAGGAAGGTTATACAGAAAAAAATTGTAAAAAGTAAGACAAGTTCAAAAGGTGAAATAAAAAGGATTTACATGCTTGTCAATACTCCATTCAATGGCAAAGGTGACCACAATCTGAGAGAAATAAATAAAAAAAAACATTTTTAACAATGTTGAAGTAAATATTTGCTGTATTAATCACTCTGTTAAAAATAAAAGGACCATTTTAGAACAGTGATTTCAAGAATACTTTTGTCGGGCAAACTCTTTCAGAGTATAGAGTATACTAATAATACTGCTGCCACCTACTGTTCATACAGCATTGTGCCATTTCTAATAATGGCTGAATAATGAGAAATGTAGCAGGCAAGAAAATTGTCCAAACTGTAACTGAGATTCTGATTTCTCAAGACATAGACAGACAAACACATTCATGCCTGCGGGCAAGACAAGCTGCTTATTCACCTGACCTGCATGGGGAAAATGCACAAATGTGCACGCTCCACATAGAAGGACCAGGTCCAAGATTAAAACCCAGGGGGGAAAAAATTTAATAACTTGATTGGGAGAAATGGTTGCCAATTTCTATACAGGCCTAAACAAATCCTTTCCTCCCTTGAGGTGAGTTTATACATGAATCCACCGGAATTTCCAAAACCATAAACTGCCACATAGACAACTCAATGTAAAAACTGAGTTGCTTCTGACTCTGCATCTGCTTCCAACCAGCTATTAGTTATACTGGATCTGTCATACAGTCCTTACACTTATTTTAAGTACCATTGTTGACATCTACTGCGTCATGTAAGGTCAAAGGGCAGGAGCCCGGGCTCAGATGAGGCGGGAGTTTTTAAGGAATTGGATGAGGACCTGGTAGACAAACTTGTACTGCAAGATAGTCTGCACCATCAGCATCCTCTGCTGCCTCAGCTCTGACAACATGGTGGGAACCTCCATGGGCTGAAGAAGAAAAGTGGAAAAAGGAGCAAAGTGAATAATAATTTACCAGCAGGGGTATGAACTGTAAAATGTATTCTGTTACCATTAACATAACCTAACTTCAGGCACATTTCATATTGTGTATTATTATTTAGCTGTCTTACTCTGTACAGTAACAAAGTCATGTCTGCTGGCTAATAAAAAGACAAATATATTGCAAAACACAGACTGAAAGTCTTTCATTAACTTGTCTCCTCTACCTTCATACATTAGCATTTTTCTCACTTCAGAGGCTTCACTAGGAGGAATCTATTTTGGTCAGTCTACAAAGGTGAACAACATGCTTTCACCATTTCTTTATTCATCCAATTCAGTCTCTTCTAAAGTCACAAGTTCTTCATCAACATATCAGGTGCTTACTAATTTTAGCAAGCCTCTAGCAAAAAAAACAGATTGTCCAGCTAAAAGGTTGAACCTGGTTACACATTTGCTGCAACGCAATGCATCATGTGGCCAATCGAATACATGTAAGTGCGCATTCCTGGTAGACTGCTTTGTAACATGAACACTGGATTTATACTGTTTACCTTGTGAACATTGCGATAAAATGATTGTTGGAGTGAAAACTTTCCAAAGCTATAAAATCCTCTCCCTCATAATATTATTAAGTGCTGCCCAGTGTCAGGTATCCTACCAATACCTGAAGCAAAACACCCCCACCAACACTTTTTTTTTTTTTTTAAACAGTGCTGTTTCCAGTCTAAATGCCCTGTAAGCCCAATGTCCACCCACCTCATTGTGCTCCAGGCAGCTGATCATGAGCTCAGTAAGGATGACCACTCCGGTGCGACCCACCCCGGCGCTACAGTGCACCACCACAGGAGGATTGAGGCTCTTTGAGGTGTCCAGCATGGAGTTGGTGTGTCTCCTCACAGACTGGATTTCCTCAAGGTAGGCTGCAGGAGAGAATGAGTGGACAGAAAGGAGAAGATGCAGTTAAGATGTTGGGATTGTGTCTAGCTGACTGTTTTAGTTGTTCAGCATCTTGTTTCTTTAATTAGACATGAAAGAATGAGGGAACATTAATTGTTTCATCATTTATGTTTTGAAATTATTTATGTACAGATCGAAAATTTTAAAAAAGTAAAGCTGGTAATACTTACAGAGGAATCCCTGGACATATTCAGGACAGCCCTGCTCAGGCCAGTCAGTGTACTGCAGGTGCCAGACCGTCCTCTCCTGGCCAGACAGCAGGTGTTTGACCTTTAACCCTGTGGTGGCGTAGCAGCCTGAGTCGGTGCGAAATTTGGTTGTCACCTTGAATTTGCCGTGAGTGGCCGAGTTGTGTTTAGAGCCCAGTTTGGGCCAGTAGCGGTGACTCTTGGACCTGCCGCCCTCCTGGAATGAAGAGAGGATGAAGATGGATTGGTGAGTTGATAGAAGGACAAAAAATGGAGAGCAGATGAAGGAAAAAAGATTATGAGATAAGCTTGTACATAAACACAAACGCAAAGACAGAAAAATGCACACTCTCACTTTCATGCTATTTTTCACACACAGACAGACGCCAGCTGTCGGTCCCAGAAAAATATCAACATCTGCGAGTGCCATGTGTGTGCATATGTGTGTGTGTGTGTGTGTACCTCCTCGGCTGTAACCATGGCGATGACGTTGACCCCTTGCTCCCAGACCATCTGCCAGAAGTCGGCACAGGTGCTGGCGAGAGGACCCTGGGTGGCAATGTAGTGCCACTCCTCCCCTCTGATCATCACCTGGGAAAACACACACACACAAACACATAAAGAATCAATTAGTGGAAATTATAGTGACTGCAGTGGAAACAAGAATCTGACTAAACATGTGTAAACATACAAATTCACTTTATTACTAACAAGCTAAATCTAAACCAAATATGAATGAAAACTCACACGTAAACCAGAAATGAATACATTTGTAATTTAAAATATATTCAATGTCAAAAGCTCGGTAATCACATCCACCACTGGAGGGCAGTATGAACACCTCTTCTACACTGTGACCCTTTTCTCTCATTTAAAAACTCAACAGCTCCTCTCCAGCTTTCTTCTGCTTTCCCTCATTAACAATCATAGGGCCACACACAGGCCTGAAACCATTTTCAACAACCTCTAACCACATAGACTTTGGAGTGCCATTACATAAGGAGCATGTCCCAGCTGATTCCTCAGACCACCTCGTGACTGTAAACACTGTATTAAGAGATGGATGGGGAATAAACAAGGCCTTTTGTTCTGCGGCAGCTACCTTAAATGACGGGGGAAGTAAGAGGGTTACACCGTGATAGGCAGCGATTCAGTGTGGTGATCGCACTCACGCTCTGGACTGCAATTAGGCACACACACACACACACACACACACGAAATGCAAACTCATGCGGACATACACAAGCCTGAGCGCACACACACACTGCTTTGCAACTGGGAATGAATAGAGGGCTAGTGAGAGCAGCTCAGGTTGACTTAAGAGGGTTTGGAGTTTGGACCACATTCCTTGGGAATTCCACAAGCTCTGTGAGCTTAAAGGCACAAACAGCCTTCAATAGTTGCCTTTCATCCTTTCCTCCGAGCCGTTCCCTGCTTAGAAATGACCACAACAAAGACTAGCGGAAAGCTGAATGTATCACGTTTTTGCTCTTCGGTTTAATATATGATGTATGATGTGGGTGTTGCGAAGCATTTCAGACTGTCGACTGTGTACAAATAACCCTGAATCTTATTAAACGCTTTGTGAAATATTTTATTACTAAATAAGACTTGTGTGCCTGTCAGAATTATTGGTTTTCTTTATGTAAGTTCACATTGAAAATTGACAGATTAAGTCAAATCCAGGATGTCATGTTGGCATAGTTAAGACTGTATGAGCCACTGGAACAGATATAATGTTGTATGAAGTTATGGATGGATCAATTGTTCCTTTTAAGCTAAATTAACCATTTAAAAACCCTTTGGATTGTATGTCACAAAGCTGAGAAAGGGCTGTTTTTCTTAGTTCAGGAAAAGCAATCATACCCTAAAAAAGAAACATCTTTCATGAGCAAACACAGAGAAAGTGTCAAATCAATTACATAAGATCACAGAAAGATATGAGCAATAATCATCCCCAAAATGCATTTATACACTTTTTGATATTTTACCCATGACCCCATGAGCGCACCTTGATATGCGAGGCATTGATGTAGCCTGTGTTGTTCTCCTTGTTGGGTACAAGTTCAACCCGATTTTGTTCATACGGAACGACGTCACGGAAACGGTTGCGCTCTGTGTTTTCAGGCAGGGTTGCCGTGGTGAGAACACAGTCTGCCCTCTTCTTGAGCACCTGCTCATACTCAGTGAAGACTCGTTCCTCTTCCAGCTTCAACTCCAAGGTCTTACACTGAGACAGAGAGGAAGAGAAAGAGAGAGGAGAAGGAGGAGGGGGGGGGGAGAGTTAGTCATTGAATTCCAAGCAACACATCATTCAGAGGTTTCTCTTTCAGTCCCCCAAAGGGGCTTTTATTCGTTTACATTCTACTATACAAGAGACTATTCAGACCAGCGGATTCCAGAAATCTCATTATAATATACGTTCACATTTCTAAACTCTGGTCATCACTCACAGCTGAATACAGACTTTAATATCAAAGAATTCAAAGCATGTATAATGCACCAACACAGCTGTGAAAAGAGCAGAATATGCAGTGGTGGTTGTCTGTGGTATTCATCCTGGAGGGGGTAAGTGTTTATTAGGCCGGTCATGTTTGAGAGGGCAGCATCTCTGTCTCTCTCTCTCTCTCTCTCTTTTTATCACTCTTTCTCTGTGGCTCACTCGCTCTCTCTCTCGGGTCACATTCTTAACATACTAGCAGGCCCAGAGGCGATAAGCACCACCATGCCACGCGTTCCACAGCCCACTTAGGGCTTGCCCCCGTTAGCTTAGCAACAGTCGGGACAAAGGCTGGGTTTCACACCTCCATACTCATTAGTGAACAAATAGGCCATATTTGGGAGACTGAATGCATTAAATTAATGTGATCATGTGAAACTGTGTTTGAGTTTTATGGTGACCACCGTCATACAAGCTTTCCATGCCAGTGCCAATAGGTGAGAAAGCTGATGGTTTAAAGATCCTATCTGTAAAGCTCCAATCATAAAAAGTAAAATATGGGTTTGAAGACATTTTAAATTCTTCAATTGAATTAAAATTCAATTCTTCTTCATCTGCTATTCTATTTAGCTGTATAATCATGGTGTGATTGTATTTGCAGTCTGAAATTGTTTGTTTACATAATTTTTGGACAATTGTGAGTGAAATAGTACTACAAAAGGTATGTTTTGTATCTCTTGTATTGTAAAATAAGAATTTATGTGAATAAATATAAATTTTGCAGCATAATGGATCACAGAAGACTTAGGCAGGGTAAAA
The DNA here is from genome assembly GCF_963924715.1 of Thunnus thynnus. Taxonomy (NCBI): domain Eukaryota; kingdom Metazoa; phylum Chordata; class Actinopteri; order Scombriformes; family Scombridae; genus Thunnus; species Thunnus thynnus. The sequence continues at coordinate 16,785,022 of NC_089534.1, forward strand.
TAACTGTAATGTAATTGCAGCAAAACAGAGACTGTAAATTATTTTAACCATAACATCATTTTTAAAGCTATTTATGAATCATTCATACATATTGTCTTGCTGAAATACAAACAAAAACAGACATTTGCTAAATCCTACTTCTAAATACCTCATGATATGCAGTAACATACACAAAATCTTCAAGACTCGAGCAACTAGACATACAGTTTCTACAGTAGGACGGATCATCTTACCCGTTCGTCTGTAGCAGCCTTGGCACCTTCCTCCCCGGGACACTCTGGGACAGGCATTCGGGCTACGTAGAGGCCGTTGAGGGCGGCCATCATCAGCGGTCTCTTCATGGAGTCCACTGACATCTTCTGCCTTTCCAGCGTCTTCAAAAGAGAGGAAAATCCCGGTGTCGAGGTTACAGGTACCGGCAGCATTGCAAGACTAGCTGACCTGCTGTGGCCTGAGTACAGCATGTCTATGTGTGCATTGTGCGTTTGCAGAAGTGGGTGGAGAGAATTTGACGTGCATGTCCACGTGTATATGTGTGTGTGTGTGTGTGTGTGCGTCCTGTTTGTAGGCCAAACCTGGTCATCCCCCTTGTATTCTGTCCAAAGGTGTGAACTAACAAGACCCGCATACAAAGCCTATTAACAGTAGACTTGCAGCTTCTTACCCACCTCACTTCAAACCTCAACTTAGTTTTGATCCTTTCATCCTCGTTTTATCCTTCCTCATATCTTTCATCCCTTTGTTTATTCCCACCTACCTCTTCAGTCTTCTTTTCTTTACAGAGCACACACTCCTGTCACCCCCGTCTCTATTTTTTTTTTAACCACGCTAGCCAAACTCTGACCCACATTGCATGGTCCCTCCTTCCTCCGAGGATTACCTCTCCTAATCTCCGATGCTATTAAACCTCCAGGACAGCTCCACCCTTCCCCTCTCCAACTCCTTCAGTGGGGCAGTCAAAACAACAGCTTGGGGGTCACTAGGGGTAGCCTCTATGTATGAAATAAACCAGCTGGTATGAATGAGGGCTATTAGCATCTGAGTTTCTTTGGACTCCTGAGTTATGGACAGGAGTAACAAAAACTTATTTAGGGGAATTCTGTGGGCTTGAATCACATCGTAAACACACGACCACATCAGGTCAATCTTGAATAGAGATTTATCGCTTCTAAGTGAGGCGATTATATGATTTAACTTATACCTGGACTCTGGTGCTGTATTAAATGTTTACGCCTTAACAGAGAGCTGACCTACACATGCACACCCAACCCAGAGCATAATCTGTAGGATTTATTGGGGGTTTTAGCTGCCTGGGGGGACTCAGAGCCTAGTGCTACCCTCTCAAGTGCTGAACCCCGGATTACTGCTAATCAGGAGCTATGAAACTAGCTAGCAAACAACAGGATGCAATTTTAACTGGACCAGTATGGTGATTTTTGTTTTGTTTTTTGGTTTTGTCCAGTACAGAATAATGTTCTTTTTGGTTTACTTTAGTTCTATCTCATGATGTGATTGTGATTTAACTTCTTGTTTAGAGATTGAGTACATAGTTAGAGTTATACAACATGACATGATCAAGCCTGTTACTGACACTGACATATGTTTATGTTGATGTGTTCCTTAGAGATACAATTAAATATAATTAATGCTTACATACGGTAATATTTGTATATAAATAGTAGTGCTGTGACTAAAAATTACGATCATTATCAATTAAACTGTTGATTATGTTACTATTTGTGTGTCGACAGTGTGCATATCCAACCCTAGTTGGGTACAGGAACAATTAATATTGCTGTTGAATAATTTCCTCATGTGATAAATAGCATGTATTAATATAAAATTTGTTGACATTGGCTAAAATTAAATCATAAAAAAATAGAATGTCTTACCCTCTGAGCAATTTCCCTCTCCACTATGCTGTCCTCCAAGGAGAACATCTCCGACACTGGCCTCTCTTTGAGCGGCTCCTTCCTCACCCTCTCCTTCACACTGGTCAGGTCCGGTTCTGAAATAGATGGGCCTAAAACGGCTCCATTCACCCCACCCTGGTCCCCTCTGGTCAGTGTCCCACCAGCACTTGCACCACCACCACCTCCAGGCCCGCAACCACCCTGGCTGTGCCCGGGTTTGAGTGCCCGGCCCTGGGCCTGGCTTGGGTCCATTGGTCCCTGGTTGCCCTGTGGTCCTTGATTATGGTTGCGGTGGTGGGTGTGGTTGTGATTGTGGGTGTGGGCACGAATCTGAGCATTGCTAGGAGGTCTGGGAGGACCAGGGTACTCTGGAGGGGGTTTGTTGGGCAGCTTAGCCAGAGCAGCCTGTAGCTGAGCACTGATGCTGATTTCCTCATTGAGACCTGGGATTTGAACATCCAACTCAGGACTCTCCTCTTCCTCCTCCTCTTCTTCTTCACTCTCACTGCTGTGGATCAGCATGGTAGCATTGGAGAGAGTCTTTTGATGCTGGTAGGCCACAGGCCCCGGTGGCGTTACAGACGTTTCTTGTGCTTTCTGGGCAGGCATCTGCATAGGCAACTCTTTTGGCTGCTGAGGTGGAGGTTGGGGTTGTGGCTGAGGGGTTTGGGGCTGAGGCTGAGGCTGAGGCTGAGACATGGACTGAGGCTGAGGGGGCATCACATGTTCTCTGAGTGTATTCCTCCGATGAAGCGGAGCATTCATGCCCTTCATCACCATGCCCTCCATCCCACCTCCTACTCCTCTCATGCTGCTGATCACCTCCATGCTGTGTCTCTTACCCAGGGTGGAGCGGTGTTTAGCAGCAGCAGTTAACGGTTCACTAACCTCCTGCAGGGATTGGTGCACCACGGCTGAGCTGTCCGGCTGGAAGGTCTTGACTGACAGCTGTACCATGCGGGTAACCAGCTCTGGACTGCTGCCCCCGATGCAGCGGTGACGGTGGCTGGCCAGGTCCGGTGTGCTGGTGGCCGGGCGGAAGGAGCTGGAAGGGTAAGGTGGAGGAGGCCGTGACATGTGGTTTCTCAGCATGTTAGCTGTAGCTGCATAGCTTCCCGCGTTTGCCCCCTGTTGTTTGGTATTTGCCAGCTCAGGTGTGCTGACAGTGTGAGAGATTGAGCTTCCTACACCTCCACCACCACCGCTGCCTCCACCTCCATTAATGCAGGGTGAATGACAGGGCCCCTGGCTGCTGGCTGGTCCTCCCTGATGGGGGCCATGGGACACTGGCTTACTGTAGCTGATCTGCAAGGCAGATGTCACAAAGAAACAGTATGAAATGCAGTGATGAGCAAGAAACAAACAGGTGTAGTAAAATATATTCAGAGCATCCACCTATACCTGTGGGGCATAAGGTCCTGGGCTGGGCCCAAGGCCATGATAAGGGGCCCTCTCCCTCATCTCTGGCTGGCTGTACACCAGAGCCTCAGGCTGGCGGTAAGCACAGGCATTACTGATGTTCAGACTACGCAGCGATTGGCTGTGGAGGTCATGATGAGCTGGGAGCATGCGCCGCTTCTGCCGCATGACAGCATCGTACTCGGGCGTGGGTCGGTAGGACGGAGCAATGATGGCGCTGTGGCGGTGACTCGGGATGTAGTCCGGGCGCATGAGCTCACTGCCAGGGATGCTGAGGTTGGAGGACATGGGCGAGGGTGGGACGAAAGTCTGGGAATGATTGAGGGAGCTCAGGCTGGGGCTGCTGTACATGCTTCCATTGGGCACAGTGCCATTACGAAAGGGAAAGTCCACCGGGCAGTGGTCCAGACTGGTCTCTGACTTGTAGTAGGGGTCGTCATGGAAGATGCTGTCTAAAGAGCACAAGAGGGAGGAAGAAAGAATCAAAGAGGAGCAAAACCCTAAATGGCAAAGAGCTTTCATTTATGTGCTAAATCCATTTATAGATCCCCTCCGGGCATGTTTTAGGACATGTACTCTGCTTTGAACATGTAATTTGACATGTTTTTTCTTTAAAACAAGTTGAATTAACAAGTAAAAAACTCCTAAAAGCACAAATCCTTCTTCCTCATTGAAAAATCTAGAAACTATGAATATATACATAATATACAGTATATATACACTCCACAGCTCTGCCATAAATTCTACATTTACAAAGCTTATACATTTTCAATTTTGTTGACATTGTCAGAAAGGTGATAATTCTATTTCATGTTTATTGAAGTCGTAATGGGTGGTGGTGATGTACTGGAGTGCATTATATTGAAAAGTGTTCCTAATATTTTGCTCACCTCATGTATATTAATGGAGTCGACAATATCTTAGAAACACCATTCAATTCACCACCCACAACCACCTCAATAATAAAGATAAACTAGAATTATCACCTTTCTGACAATGTCAACAAAAACTGAAAATGTATAAGCTTTGTAAAATGTAGAAGTTACTGCAGAGCTGTTGTATTGGATCGCACAGTTGTTTTCTTTTTACAGATTTGAAATATTTTCTTCCCACTAAAACAAAGTGGTGTGCGTGTTTGTTCAACAAATCGAGCATTCTCTCTCGTGTGAAACTATCTCAAGCCCACAAGCGGGCAGACGTGCATAATCTAAGTCCACACAAACAGAATGTGATGCTGCGATGCCTGAGGTCTCACTCCAGAATGATCTCACACCCACGCATAGTAGCACACCCAGAATGTTTTTCCACTCACTCTGTTTTACTGTCAAGCCGACATGAGTGAAGCTCTTTGGATTATAAGGCGGGGTGAGTGTGTGAACAAGTCAATGAAAGAGCGAAGCACAGATGAGGTCACTGCTCAGCGCCCCAAACATTGGGCTCTAATTGGCTGGGAGATTGTTAAAGTACAAATGAGCTCTCTTAGTCACACGACTGATGGGAAGGACACAATTAGCTCCATTCAAATGCTTCACTTATTATCAGGGAGGGTGACATCTTAAATCATAGAGGTTAAAGCAGTGAGCTGGAGGGGTTGAAGCTTAGTCTGAATGCGTTTGTCTGTGTGTGTGTGTGTGTTTTGTACGTACCTTGAGAGCTCTGTGTGTCCTGGTAATGCTCTCCATACTGGGAATGCATTGTCTGGAAGTTACAGGACTGGGGCCGCGGCTAAATGAAGACAAACATAAGGATGCAGGACATTGTTATACTTAATTACGTTATCAGCAACAGCCTTTAAACTGTCCTTGAAATGTGACTTTTACCCATTAACAATATTTTTCTACATAGGTTTAATTTTCTTTACTTTCTTTATTCTGTTTCGACACATCTACACAACAGGTGACTATGGTTGACTCCGACCTATTCTCGGGCCATGCAGTTGTCAACCGCCAGGGCCTGTGGTTCTCCAGACAGACATCTGAGCACTCGAGTGGACTGACTGAACAGCTATTGTGCCACATTTAGCTGAGCCATTGTCTGGGCAGCAGGGAGGGAGACGCACAAATCACTGCCTTCATTGTCGCACCGGAAATCAGTCCAAGCAACACCCTTGCAAACTTTCCAACAACACCCACCACACCACCAAAACATTAAAACCAAGACTCCATGGCACAATTAAGAGCTGCCCTGAGTGGAAGAATGGGACCAGATCTCTAACCACAGCCTTTTCTGACTTCCCTCCCAAATTCTCTCTCTGTCTTCTAGCTTCTGGTTTCATTTATAGAGACCAGAGGTAATAACAAACAGAACTCAACAACCAGTGATATTAAATCATATCAAAGAGAGGAAAGACTTGTGAGGGGCTGACAGTACCAGAGAGAGGCGGTGGGTCCAGGTGGGTCGCCTCCTGAGTGGTGCAGGTGAGTGAGTCGGCCTAAAGAGAAACAGATGCATTAGCAGATGAATTCACCCATGAACTCTAGAAAGGAACATTAAATTTAGCAAATATACCATTTGTTTTTGGTATTACACTCATTTCATAACCTTCAAATGGTTCCTGAACTTTTACAAGCGAAATGTTGCTTATGCAAAGATAATGCTGATTATAAATGTTCTAATGGCCTTCAGCTGTCCTCCCTGGGTGGCCTCGAGACTCACTCTGCACAGATCTTGTTCTGTTTGTAGAACTTGTGTCTGGCCGTGAAAAGGCGAGCGATGTACTTGGCCATTTCCATATCCTCCTGCACATAGAGACACAGAGAGAAAAATATTGATATTCTAAATTAACACAGCAGTTGCATTTATAGTAAATCAAGACTGATTTCTTCTGTGTGAAGGGATATCCAGGAATGTGTTTGTTGTTTTTTTTTTGTTGTTGAACTTCCCACTAGAAACCTTGTACGAAGCTTGTGTGTGTGTGTGTGTGTGTGTGTGCCGAGACCACCTGCAGACACAACACTCACCATGTGAAAAATGATGGTGTCATCTCTGCTTGTTATCTCCACTGTGATGGCTGACTTGTTGTGTGCGATGGTACCAATGTCCTTCCACCTGTCACACGGAAATAAACACACAAAAAAAACACATTGAGTTTTCCTGCATAAACTAAATTCAGACTATTTTCATGCATCTTTTCATTTGTTCACATTAAATGTCCTTCATCACCGATGAGGTCAAAGGTCATACATGCAAAGAAAATAGATAAATAATGAGGGTAGACTTGCTTGTGGAGCATGATGGATCTGCCATTTCGGTGTTTGACAAACACTCCAATGAAGGACACGCCAATGAATATATCGTTGGTGTAGTTGTCCTGTAGAGGAAGGGAAAATAGTGCGTGGACACTTAAAAGTCTTCTCAAAGACAATGCATACTCTCTAGAGGTGTGTGTGTAGGAGGGTGGAGGTAATTTATCTACCTTAGCAGGAAAGCTCTCCTGGCCAAAGCCATCCAGTTTCTCTACCTCCTTGATATACAGCAGCTCTGCTTCAGCTGCCTGCATTCGACTGGAAAGTACAGACAGAAACAGTACCAGACACTAAGAATCTTCTTGTTTATAGATATTTTCTCTTTTTTTATTATGTGCACATGCACACACACACACAGATATATATATATATATAAAGATGAAGCTGGCAGTACCAGTGACTCTTGTGCTCCTCAGCAACTTTCTGAGTCCACTCCTCCAGCACCTCTTCTCCATTATGCCAGTTCTGAGAAATAAACAAACAAACCAAAAAAGAGAGAGCAAAACATTAGGCAGAAAATAAGAGAGGAGGGCACTGATGGAGGAGAGGCAGTTGGAGTAGGATTAGGGGAAAAGAGAAGAAGGAGAAGAGAAAAGTGATGGAGGTGAAGAAAAAGTGAAATGATGAGTTTCAGTGACAACAAGAACAAGAACATATTGTAACAGAGTAAAATCACGTTTCATTACTGTAATACATTTAGTATTCTCAAGATTCTCATTCACAAGATCTCTATCTCTGCCGCACTGTCACTCTGATCCAGTCGTTGTCTGTTTTCTGCCTGTCAATCAGGTATGCAGAGGGAGGAGGTACACAGGTAACACAAGAATGTGTGCCTACAGGCAACACACACATAGAGACCCACACACACACACACATACTGTCCATATTTGAGCAGTGAAGGTTTGAGGACTCACCACTGGAAAGAGCACGTACTCCCTGAGGAAGTCCTGAGACATGAACTGAGTGAAGTCTCCAAAGTCAGCTAGAAAACACACACATTTATAATTTATTAGACAAAGGATTTTTGCATGTATGAATGTAAGGTTTGCACATCATGTTGTTATTCTATGACATTGGAAACTCAACATTTTAGGGTAATGTACAACAATAACACTCTGAAAACAGAACTGACAACTGGTATTTATGGGCCTTCTTCTAAAAAGTTCAATCTACATAGATCATCACATGAGAGGATAAGCTGTCAGGATTATTACAGTCTTTCCAATTAACACCAAGCTAAAACTTCATATTTTCCTTTTCTCCACATTTATTATATTCCAATGTATTCCAACAATACATGATAAAAACAACATATTTGTCTTCGCCTTTGTGATATATTTTGATATCAAGACTGTTGATGACCATTGAATTGCTAAGTAGCTAAAACTACAAAATGTGCAGTAACTTTATGACTTGCTACATTATATGAAATAAGTTTTTTTAGTTATATAATATTTCTAGGGAAGATATGTGTGCAGTTACACATTAGGGATACAAAGTAATGTACTATGATAACACTATAAAACCTTTGATTCAGAGGTAATCAGAGGCTACTTGTAACTATTTAGTAGTTAGTCCTTGATTTCGTTTCCTTACTCACCCCTTGTCAGGATCAGGAGTTTGCCTACTTCACTGTTAAGTATTACCAGAAATAAATGTCTCATCCTCCACAACATGCTCAGGCGTCCAGATAGGGCCTGTAAGTGCATCGTAAGTACTGTTTTGCTGTCTGCTGGACAAAAAGAGGTGTAGCCAGGGATCCTCACTTCCCGACAGATAAGGGTCTTCCTGATGCTGCTGAGGCTAACCTTGGAGCTAGCGATAAGCTAACTGTCTGTTTACATTCCCCCTGAGACATAGACAGCACCCAGGAGCAAGATCGAGGAGATGGAGTGAGGTTGTGTGTGTGTGTGTGTGTAAAGACTGATACCATAGGAACTCAAGTGGACTGGGCTCTCCCCGTGGTATGCAGCCATATTAGGTAGTGAAGTCAAGATGACCTGAGAAAGTGTGAGTTTGTGCTCTCTCTTTCTCTCTTGTGCTGTCTGTCTCTCTCCAGTAGATTATTCGCATGAGTTGTTTGTTCATGCATGTGTGTGTTTGTGTGTCTTACCTTGTACTGCTAGGCCAGCTAGTCTGATCCCCTGCTCTACTGTGCAGTGGAGACGTCCATCAAGCAACTCCTTCTTCACCTGCAGGTAATACTGATACCTGGAAAGAAGCACAGAGAAAAGAAGAGGAGGAAATGGTTATTCAGATTTGATGCTGTAGTCAGCCATATAAGTATGGCCTCAACAACTATTGGATGTATTGTTATGAAACATCGTAATGGTAGTTTGTCCAATTTTGCTTTATGATCAAATCCTCGCAAAACTAATGACATTCCCATTAGCCCATTAGGTGTACTTTGTGTTTAGTGTTAATTAACAAATGTCAGCATACTAAAATGCTAAACAAAGATGGAAAAAATGATAAACATTATACAAGCTAAATATGAGCATGTTAGCAGTTAGTTAGTTGGGGTTAGTTGGGTTAGTTAGTTGGATTAGTTTGGTGGGTGGGTAGATGGATAGGTGTATGGTTAGTATAGAGTAAGATAGGATAGGGTAGGGTGGGTGGGTGGTGGATGGGGTAGGATAAGGTAGGGTGGGGTAGGGTAAGGTAGAGTTAGGAAGGGCAGGGTGGTTGGTTGGGTGGTGGGTGGGGTAGGGGTAGTTGGGTGTGTAGGGTGGGGAAGGGTGGGTGGGTAGGTAGGTAGGTGTGTGAGTAGGGTAGAGTAGGGTAGGGTAGGGAAGGGTAAGTAAGGGTAAGTTAGGGTAGGGTGGATGGGTAGATAGGTAGGTAGGTAGGTGTGGGTAGGGTGGGTGGGGTGGGTAGGGTAGTTGGGTAGGGTAGGGGAGGTTGGGTGTGTAGGGTAGGGTAGAGGTGGGTGGGTAGGGTAGGGTAGTTGGGTAGGTTAGGGTAAGTTAGGATAAGTTAGGGTAGGGTGGATGGGTAGATAGGTAGGTAGGGAGGTGTGCAGGTAGGGGTGGGTAGGGTAGGGGTGGGTAGGTAGGTGTGTGGGTAGGGTAGGGTAAGGTAGGTAGGTTGGTACTTTATTAATCCCTGGGGGTAAATTTCTTTGTTCGTTCTAAGTATAAGAGCTAAACTTTTCTTTTGACTCTTAGTCATGTTTTTACATAACAGACTGCATACCACAGCCCTTCTACCAGCTTAACTGTACAAAAAAATCTGACTAAGTGGGTGGTATCATAGCATTCTTATTAGCTTCAAGAAACTCACCAGAATTCAGATGGTGCTAAATATTATTTTTCCAAATAGCCACAAAGCCTCTGAACACCAGTTATATAAAATTGAGTTGGAAAACATGATGGGTTTCAGTTCAACACTTGTATCCAAAGAAAGTAAGAGGAGCTGTGCTCGAGGCATTGCGCATTAGCAACTGAAGGCTTGCAAACATCCAGTGAGACACCACAGAGAGACGTATTCCTCTGCTTCTGGTTTGTGCAACAGAAAGTATGCGTCAAGACAGTATTGGCAACAGCATTAGCCGCTTAAGACAATGCCAGAGAAGCCTGATGCAGAATCCCAGCAAGGAATGAGTGAATCACCTCTATTTGAAATACCAATGACTCATTTTTGACTTGAGAGGAATGCCAAATGTATACCAGTAGGGGCTAAACAACACAATTTTATAGTTAAGTACATTTTTAGTTAACAGCAAGCATGTCTTATTGAGGCCAAATGTTGAGCTGATTCTAATAAGGACAGGGTTTAATCTTAGGTAGGACCAACACAAGCTGGACAAAAGAAGAGCTTTATAATTGTGAGGCAAACCAGGGCTCAGTGCACTGTGGTTTTGAGCAATGGTGGTTTTGCCGAGTGTAAGCTGATATGATGACACTGTTCAGATTGTTGCGGCCACTGCAGCCTTCACACAAGTCCCAAAGCCAAGAGGCAAAAGTGGTAAAAGTCCTGAAGCCAAGAGGCTGAAACACACAGCGCTCCTTAAGTTTCTGAGCTCCTTTTGTCCACTTTTAGCCCGGGTCCAACTGAATGTTTGTCTTTTGAAGAATGGAGTGGCCACACAGGAGGAAAGAGAGAAAACTGTCAGGGTGACCAGACTCAGCTGCATAAAACTTGCACACCGTTTCCTGTTTGTTGCCATGGTGACCATGGGCTGAGTCTTTCCAATGTGGGCTGTGAGACACCTTTTCTGACATGTACTCTACTGTTTAGCTCCATCTGTACTTTTAATTCACTCTCAGAGTTTCTTGCCCTCCTTTACCTCCTCACATCTTTCATTTTCATATTCTTTTTCACATTCTCTCCCCCTCTCCCCCACTTGTTCTTGCTCTTTTCTTTTTTGAGCTCCTCTCAACGTACTCCCGGGCCTATAATCTGACCCCGCCCTCCTCCCTCACCCTGTCATTACACCCGTTGGCTAAGCTGCCATTCCGTTCCCGTGGCAACCCTCTAATTAGCCAACCCCAACCACCACGGCTGCAGCGGGGGGCGGGGCTTGATGCGGTTGGGAGGGGAGGAGCCTCGCGGGACACAAACCCTTCAAATGATTGTGGACTTTGTTTTTACAAACGCTCCATGTTTTCCCAGCGTTCTCTGTATGGGGTCTGGGGAAATGTTGAGGTTGACGGTGGTTGGTTCTCATTCTGAGGTTCGATGGTAACAGCATGAGGCCAGTGGTGAAGAGGCGGACAGTAAACTGTTGAAATAACTATGAACAAGTGAAAGCGTGACAGTGAAAGGCAGTAAAGAGAGGTCTCAGGGTGTGCTCATGGGAGAGCCCAAACTATACAAAACAGCCACGAAACATCTTATAGAACAGCGGTTCCCAACCTCTTAGAGCCTAAAATTCACAAGATAAACCAAAGTAAAAGGTCTTAAACAAGCATTAGAAATATGTTTTCCAGTTTTCTCCTCCGTTTACCATGTCACGACCCTCAGACTTATATCAAATTAACACCCTTTAACACCCTTAGCCACCAATTTCATCTCAATGAAGACTGTTCTCTGTATGATAGCACAACTAGGACTGGGCAATATGATATCTATCAAGATAAATTATCTAATTTCACCCCATCACAATAAATATTACAACATTTTTAATACAAACATACTACTTCTTAAATGTTTGTCTCATTTAATTACAATATGACCAGTTAAACATGCTGAGCTGTTGGCAGATTGGATGCTTCTTCTGTTTAGATGTCCATGGTTGTTGTGGCTGTTGTTAGTTCATAGACATTTACTTAAAATTGCAATTTGAGTAAATGCGATTTATTTCGGTCTGTAAAGGATTCTTTATGTCTGCAGTTTGATACATCAGGTTTATTGTCCAACACTAATATAAACCCCAGACAAGCACATATTTAAGTTAATTTAACTACAATGTAAAGCCAAACAAAGCTTGAATTGTGTATGAGCCTTAAAAAACATTGACAGGCGTCTGGAAAATGTTTGTGTATGAAATTATCCTACCCACATATGAAATCCACATGCTGCATATTGAAGGATTTTATTCCAGAAAGATATACATCCACTTTAAAAGGCACCATTCATGTCTGAATATTTAAAAACATAAAGGCAATTCTGTCCTCATATATGTTTTGCAGATAATGATCTGCAAAATATAACATAGCATAGCTTGTCAAGGTACAGCTAATATTCCTGAACAGGGTTTACACAGTCAAAAATATTTTTGTAATGAGCCTGTGTGAGTTATGCTAATAACCATTTCTTTGGTAGAAAGTTGTTCCAATGAAATGTTTGTAGGTTATGCAGAGTAACAGGAACACTGTTTCTGGAAAGATATGTTGCTGTTGTAAAAGTCATTTTTCATTGCTGCAAGCACCACAAATGAAATTAACCTCCATTGTATTAGGGTTGCGTCAGATATTTTCATATATTTCTATATAGATCTATAGCAATTTGGACAAAAAAAACCTTAATTACCTGCATGGCTGTGAGAAAATATGTGTCAATGTAATTTGCGTTAATACACGCTTAAAATGTATTCTAAAATTATTTAATGAGCCTTTATATAGACTAATATTACAAGAAAGCATTTCTGACATTTGTTTTTTAAGTATATAGTATCATGCTCCTGTCACATAGAATCCTACTTGTAAGCCTGTACATACAAGACGTCCTTATAGCGGCACACACCTGGCATGTACGTATGTCACAATGACATCACCGTGGTGTAACGGCAGGTTAATATACATGGATAGACATGAGGTAAACCTTTCCTTACTAGGAGTTACTTGTGACTTCCACCAATGCAGAGCGCTCTGCTGGCACTGCAGGCAGCCACACAGGCACAAAGAGCCCTTTATATGCCCACTCATGTTCAAGCCCCGCTCAAGACATGCTGCCAGATGTCCAAGTGGCCCGGACAACAAGCCTGCGAGCATATGTGCATGCATGCATGAATGTGTGTATGTGTGTGTACATATGCCTCAACGCCCCCCCCCTTCCTCCACCCCCGCCACCTCTGCAGTGGTATGACCCTGACCACCCCCTCAGCCCCAGGATGAGTCCAGACGGCTTGTGTGGGAGGCAGGAGGATTTCACTTTGAAATGTGTTGAATCAGCAAGGGGCAGAACAGAGTACAGCTGTGTGTTTGTGCATGTGTGTGAGTGAATGTGTGTGTGCGTGTTAGTGATAACTAGCTGAACAAAGCTAGGATTTCAAGGCTGTTGGTGCTGTTAGCCTTGGGGGCTGCTGAGGCCAGCTGGCCTCGCTCCCCGTCAACAGCTCTCTGTTTAGGTTCCTCACTTTCTCTCTCTGGGCCACTTTGCCCCTCCTTCATATCAGTGAGACAGATGGAACAGAGGGTTTCATCCACTCACTCTACACCTCACCTTCTGCAAGATGAGTGTGTGTTCTGTGGTTAAAATGAGACAATTTTTAGAAAGAAAAAAGACAGAGCCGCCGCGGTACAATATATCTAGTTACAAGTCAGTATTATATATGGAAGGTAGTACAAGTTTAGGGGTCAAGTACTGGGCAACTGAATGGCACACACAGAAAAGTGATTCTGATCTCCTCCCACCTCACACATACACAAATAAAAAGAGAAATTCACAAACAAACCACTGCAAACACAGAAGTAGTTACATTTAAATCCACAAAATAGTTTCTGATCATCTAAGTAAGGGTTTACCCCGATTCCATCAATATACTTGTTTCTATACTACAAAGCACAGTGTGATTAATAACATAAAGACCTTCCAACTAATGTTACAACATCAGGAGTTTCCCTTTCCCCCCAGTCTCAAACCTAACCTATGGTAATCTTATGTTACCATTGGTTTATCCCTCTGGCCGTCTTGGTGTGAATACGGCAACAAACTAGCGCTTTGAGGCATTGTTTTTTTAATCGTTTCAACACTGCAGAGCCTGTATAAAGATGTTCTCACAGATAAAAACACTTAGTAATGGTGCCACTTCAAGCACAAGTTTGTTTGTATCCTTGGGAATGTGAAGGAAAGATGAACCAATGAAAGAAACAGAGTGAACACAAAAATATCTTTGACGAAACATAGTAAAAACTCTAATTAAGGTGTTTGAAGTGTTTAGAATTTGACTAAATGCGGAGAACTCTACATGCAGTATCATATTACAAATACGATTACCGAGCTGAGCATGATTGCATTAATATAAGTGGAGTTCAGTGTTTACATGGGCACCAACTTTCTTGCATTACTGCCTTCATTGCATGATAATTGGATTACTGGTGTGAATATGTAGACAGTATACACACACATACACACACACACACACATACACAGACTTTAACCCCCTGCTCTGGGTAATTTTCACAGCTGCATGGAGGGAGGAAGAGAGGGAAGGAGAAACAGATGAATGGATGGACGGGAAGAGAAGGAGATCTAGTATCAGGTTACACATCAGTCAAACACTGAACTTCAAAGACCTGACCACATTATAAAACCCACATTACGTTCTCAGTCAGTCTCCTTTACTCAGGGGAGACAGAGGCAACGCTCTGTCTTTGTGGTGTCTGGCAACAAGTTACAATGGATTTGTCTCTAAAACCTTATAATCTGTTATTACTTAATAGAACATCTTAGTTTAGGGTTTTTTTCTCATTATTTAATTGCTGTTAAACTGAAGAAATTGAAAACAGTATAGCTCTTGTGCATGGAACAGGGCCCTTTTTTTGTGAAATGATATATCAAGGAAACAATGTCCCAAAAAAACAAAGTCTACTCTCTCGCACTGTTTTTACACACTAGTATAAACATACTTTTCTATGTGGACACATACATATGTATATGTTCCAGCAACAACACATGCGGGCAACAAGCTAAAACCACATAAATACCAAGGTATAAACCCAAAGTCGAGTCTTGCTGCCAAACTTTTACTTTCTCTGTCCCCACTTGTCTTCCTCTTTGCTTCTGTCACTCTGTCTCCCAATCTTCCCCCTTCCTCCTCCCATTAGCAGACCAGGTGTGTAGGCAAAAAACACACACTGGATCTGAGCCAGATCAACCTGCAGTCAATAAATTATCAACATTTTAAAAAGATGGCTGTCAGTCGTTATTGTGGGTCGTTGATTGATGGGAGTTCTTAGAGGATAGTACTGACAGTATAAGGTTCTTGATTTTTGGCGAATCCCTTGATGAGACCTGGTTGACTTAAAAAAAAAGTGTTTGGAACTATTAAAAAAAAGTTGTGAGGATTATTTTGAACTTGAAGTGAAGAGAAACAGAGACGGGGCTTTTAGAGAGGTTTGCCTCGGGAAGCGTGTATGCTCTTACAATGTGGAGTATTGTGACTAACTCTTCTGACAGGGCTGCAGCTGGCTTCTGAGAGGATTCTTGGGAGAGTGTGCGAGGTGTGTGATGTGAGCGAGCGAGCGTGTGTGTGTGTGTGTGTGTGTGTGTGTGTGTCTGTGTGTGTGTTTTGTAAACCAGACATTCCCCCACCCCCTTTACCCCCAGCACTTCTGCTGGGAGGAATGTGTGGTCCGCCTCCTACGCTGGACGGTTGTGCCAACATTCCTGACTAACAGAAAAAGAGAAAGAGGGAGACTGAAGGAAAGGAAGAAGGAGGAAGAGACGCAGGGAAAGAGAATTAAAAATGTGGGGCTGGTGTGATGTGAAGATCTGCTTCTGATTAAAAAAAAAAAAAAAAAAAAAAAAAGGAGTGGGGTGACACTATGTACAGGGACTGTAAGAGAAAAAAAAAGGGGTCTTGAGAAAAAGAGGGGACCATTGTTCCCTAAATTGCCCCCAAGGCCCCATCATAACCCCTTCAACCCCATAACCCCCATACACACACACACACACACACACCATAAAAGCCCGCAGGGGATTCCTGGAATACCATCCCCTTACCAGAGCAGACCCTGGCTTCTGTAGAACAAACCAGCAGACACACACACTCTCTCTCTATTACGCACACACGCACACCCACACACACAACCACACAGAGTGAGTGTGTCATGCCAATCAGTGATACACGATGATTTCATTTATATCAACGTAAGTGCACAAATAGCGTGTTTAGTCCTGCCGCTCAAAATACAAAGGAAAGTTATCAGTGTAAATGATTAACACACTCATACACGGGGACACACACACACACACACACACACACACCTTAAAGTCGACTCTAGTGTCAAAACGTCAAGCTGTGACCTGCAATCGACCTTTCCCACATCCAGCGAAGCCACAAATTCAGCAGCTCAGTGTTAGGCAGACCTGCGTGTCTCTGTGTGTCACTATGTGCGCGAGTATGAGAATCAATCTGAGATGACTGTCCACTACACGCTGACCCCTGGATGCCCTTTTAGGGAACGTACTCACTCATACGCAAATATGTACGCGCACAACACGCACTGTGATATGGGAAGAAAATGGCTGTTGTTGATGATGTAAGTGTAGCAAGGGTATCACATGTTTGAGAAGATTTGAGAAGACAAAATTTATATCAAATATTCAGCCTAAAAGTGAAGACCCGCTGGAAATAAACAAGTCAGACTACATCGCAGTCGCCACTTCTCGGCTGTCACTCGCAAGCTAACGAGTATCCCTCTTGTTAGCAAACATCATGAATAAGCAACTTACGACACTCCCAAACATTTTTTGAGACTTTGTTTTTGTCTAAAATGTTTGAGGCAAGAGACATACAAAAGAGAGACTACAATAATAGTCATCACCAGACTCCACAGACTAAACTTCCACCACTGCGTGAATCTTCATTGTCATTTTTTCAGTAAAGCGCTACAAGGTTGCCAGGCGAGTTTTGCATTAAGTTACAGATTTGCAAGTTTGATCCCTCCTATTTTTCGCATCTCTGGTCAGACCTGTGTCACCTGGAATCCCATAATGCCATGCAAAGTAATTTGCTCATGTGCAATTAGATAGTGAATAGGAGGAAACTTTGCAACGTCTATGTAGACATTAACCCTTTCACAGGCATTTTCTTCCCACATTACAGCATCAATCGGTGTCAGTATAACACTGTTAGCATGACAACCAGTCTGGTGCTGACATAAAATATATTTTCTTTTCGTTTAATTTACACAACTCATCACAGACACCTCAATTTCTACTTTCCTAATCCCACTATATACCTCCAGCTAAGCTGCACATGATATTATGTACATACAGTAATATTTGTGGACAGTAAAGGCCTTTTCTATTCTTTTAGGAATAGGACATTTTGGCTCAGGCTACATGGGATACGTAAGGGTGCATTTACATGATTTCACATTTTTTAAACTGGCAGATTCTAAACTTATATTGAACTAAAAGGTGAGCATGTGCAAGGCACAAAGCTGCTACTTATGGAGACTCACTGTGTCTGGTGTATTTATGGGCAAAAAATCCTTTTCTAATTTTGACAGTTAAAAGTTCAACTTTACAAAGACGCACACATGACATGGACTATTTTGGACGTGAGTCACATGAAAGAAGAAGCAGAGTTTTGTCATATGAAGCTAGTTGACAGAATACAACTTAATTGACAAAGTGGTGGTAGTAAAGGCAGTCGCTGTTCTGTATATAGAGTGAAAGCTTTGAGCACAACTGCTGGCTTTTTTGGTTTATAGGTGGTGTTTGGAGATTCTTTACCTGGTGGCTTCTTGCTCCAGCCGAGAGACACTGGGTACGTAGAACATAACTCCAAAGAAGAGCAGCGGCTCATTGCCAAACTTGTCCAACTGCTTCTTGAGAGGTTTCTCCAGCTCCACCCAGCGCTGGGCCGGGGCCTGGGTCTTTCCTTGGAACCACAGACCGAAGTAATGGGTCTAAAGCGAGGGGACAGACGGAGGGAGGGTCAGTGTGGCGCACAAAGTAAAGGGATTTAATGGAAGTAAAAGGAGGCAGGAGAGGAAGGAAAGCAAAGAAGAGAGTGGAAGTGAAGGTGGTACAAAGAGGAAACAAATGAAAGATGAGTTGTGTGAGCCGGATGCAGTGAAAGATAAAGAGGCAGATGAAATAACTTGGAGAGACGCAGAGGAAATGGTGGGTAGATGCACAAAGCAAAGTGTTGAGGTGGGAAATTGGGGTTTGGAGGGATGGAGAGAAACGGATTGAGGAGGGGAATTGGAAATGAGTTGAGAAGTACATTTGGGACAAACGAGGAGAACAGAGAGGAGATTAATAAGCAGCTGAAATACAGCAGGCACATATTTCTGCCTCAAATCTGATCAAACCTTTGACGTCAGCAGCGTAACTCTGTTAAACATAAATATTAGACCAGAGCCATTACCAGTAAGATAACCCTGGGAGAAAAGAAACGGGCTACAATCCTATCTCACTAAATCAAAATGAAAACCAAGTCTCTGGCCTATTATTTTATCTCAAGATTGATATGCTAATTGAAAAAGAAACATGATTCAGCTGAACAAACAGCAAAAACAACACTCAGAAAGAACGATACGGGTCTTTTCCAGTGATATGATCAACTAAATTGAATTTGTGGGCTTCTCAGAAAACAGTTCATCCAAATCACATATTGATTACAGTACTGGTTCAGTGAGGGGTTCAACAGATGAGCTTGGAAGTGTTGTAACCAGTTTAGACTGCAAGAATTAGCATTTATTCTTACTCTGACTAAGAATACCGGTTTGTTTCGGATGGATTCTTGACATTTGATGCTCCAGATAATGTAGATGAAAGCAATGGATCCCATAGCGGCCTGTTCATACGGATCTGGGGCAGGTTTCACAAAATGTGCAACATGCAAGCTGCGATTTGCAACATGAGATCATTTCCTGTCATGTTGATTTAGGCACATTTCACTAATCATAACAAACCAATGAATGCAAGAGCCCCGTAGAGCCCCGTAGGACTCACAAATCTTTCAGTAATTTGTTTGTGTGTGTCGACGGTATCACAAAGTGGTGTGCACTCCTGTTTCGTCCGTGTCGTTTGCCTCTACTGTAATGAAAGTGGTAAAAAGCTGCAAGCTGCAGCTGCAAGGGCAAATCTCATCTTCTTCTTCTTCATCTTACATGCAAGCACACACAGACACATACTCAGAGCCTCAAGTAAATAGCTGTAAAAGATGAAAACAGCATATTCAGATAAACACAAATACACACAAAGAGTCCTGAGATAGCGTGCATGCACGGGGTAGACAGCCGCTGAAGCCGAGGCGTCACACCATCTTATTTATAACATCGCTGACACCTGGCAAATACCACAACACTATGTGAGTACGCACAACTACACCGCCCCTCTCCCTCTCACTTTGTTAGCAGCCCCGAACACACACTACATACGCGTACGTATATAAAGGTAGCCACGCTTCGTTAGAGACAGACAAGGACCCTGCAGGAGAGAGACAGCAGAGGGCAGGGAGACACACACGGAGGTGGTGGGGAGAGACGCGTGGCACGCACACCCACAAATAATCTGACATCGCATCTATTAACATGTGAAAGCATGTTCTTCTTTGTTTTTCTCTGTATGTCTGATATGAGTTTTCCAGTGATGATATTTATGTGCAGAGGCTGACAATAGCTGATATTTTGTATCAGCACGCAGTATCTTTACGATCACTTGCCCGCAACTGATTAGAGTTCACTGTATTCTCCAGAATTTGATTGTTGGTAGGGTGGAAAAACCGGTGAAATAGCATTTGGGTGTTTAGACACTGGGGTGTCACGTTGGACTCAAGGTTAAGGTTTTTTTTTTTTCAAAGGCCCATCATTAACAGCTCTTCATGTCCAGGCCTATAAAAAATTCAGAACAGATGTGTAGATTATTTTTGACTTTTATCAAGGACAAACCTCCAGTCAGAGATTTCCTCAAAGCCAAATATCAACATATTTTTCACTACAATGTACTGGTGTGAAATGATGAATGACTTCTCCTCACCTCCCGCAGTTCCAGCCTTTGGGCCACCGCCTCCAGACATTCCTGTCCCGTACTCTCCACTGACAGAGTGCATTCAATCACATTGTTGTCCAGCAGACGAATCCGAGTCACAAAGTAGTTCTTGCTCAGGACGTTGTAGCGCCGTGTGCGCCGCAGCTTCAGTCGGAAGGGCATGGCTGACGGGAGGTCAGGGCGGGGTCACGGCTGAGTCGAAGGTCAAAAGTCACTTTGGGGAGCGAGCAAGCAGAGAGAGAGAGAGAAAGAGAGAGAGAGAGAAAGAGAGAGAGAGAGAGAGAGGGGTGGGCAGGCTCTATGACCTGACCGCTGCCCCCCTCACTCTCGCACGACGCCAGCCACACCACCGGGTGGAGAGATGCACCCTGGCAAGGCGCTGGCCCATTCCCAAAGATGTCCGGAGAGGAGGAGAAGGGACGATGAGGAGGAGGAGGATGAACGGGGTGCTGTATGGGAGAGATGAAAAAAAAAAAGAGGAAGGTTTGTCAATAACACCAAACTCTTACTTTACTGCTTTTTCTGTTTCTGTTCAAACTTTCTTTTCACATTTGAGCCAACAGGAATGCAGATTAGAGCTACATGGTGCTTTAATCAATAAACAATCACCATATTCCCCCCTATTATCATTCTGCCTACCTCCCATAAACACACAGAAACAAAAAGCAGGCAAAGCTGGAAGTATCACCAGCGATAGCAGCAGCAGCAGCAGCAGCAGTGGTGGTAGTGCTACAGCATTGGCAGAGGCAGGAATGGCACAGTAGCAGACAGTTTTATCCTATAGTTATGGCAGCTGCACTCTGTCCAGCCCCATGAGGCCCAGCGTCGGGCAAAGCTGGGAGACAGAGGCAGAGATGTAAGGCTATGGATGAATGGACATCAAACGGCAGAGCACAGACATCCATCTGAACCCGGCAGCTGGCTTTGAGGAACTAATGGAGCTTCTCAGTCTCATATCTGCCTGTGTGGGAGGCCTTTCCTTTCCTTTTTATCTCCCCTCTCTCCCTCTCTCTCTCTCTCTCTCTCTCTGCCCAACAGCAACAGCACAGTGCAAGACATTGTAGCATACAGTGTAGTAGTGTGTAAGATCACACAGATGCAGTGGTGTGGGGCATATGCTCCCGCAGACACACACACACACATACACTTTTCATCAGCTTTTGCCACAATGCAAAACATTTGAATACAAGCCATGTTGTATTGTGCCTAATTTTAGCGGATCATAACATATGTGGCCTGCAACAGCCTTGTTTTTAGCGAAGCTGATTGCCGGAAATGCCTTTTTGCTATGTTGTAACTCATACCGTAAAATGGCGAGGACTGCTGACAAGATGAAAGTGTAAGCTTTATGAAAGGCTCATAAGGAACGGCGTTATAAAAAAAGGTGTTTCAAAAAAATTGTGAATCACCGCAACCACAAGAGGTCTTTGAGCATACAGTCATAAACGTGCATAAAAAATTTTAGGCTGATGGGTCCAGTAGTACGCGAGATTAACAGACACACACGCGCACTGACACATACACATACACACACGACCAAACGCGTGATCCCCTCCAGGCTCACGCCGGGTGGAGATAATTACTGCAACATCATGAAGAAGAAAAGCCAACACACACACACTCTCTCATACACACACACACACACACTGTGGTTTTAAGGTTGAGACAGGTCTTTGGGGAACACTTTGAACATATCTCTGGGTAAGTCATCAGCTCGTAGCTTTCATGTCTGTGTGATGTGATGAGGACAGAGCTTTGAAGTGGGGCATGACAACCACACACACACAAACACTTATATACACTATACTCACACCTGTTGTATGTGAGATACACACCAGCCAGTTTCTAACCTAAAACAATGAGCTTTAACCTGAGTGATTTAGCCAAAGTCACCAAAGGATTTCTTGTATAAGATAATGCTGGTGTTTATTGAAATAGCTAAAAGCGGTGTCATTTTAAGGGTGGTGGCCACTTTGTAGCCTTGTTCGACAGGAACTAGACCACAAAACCAAAAAAAAAAAAAAAAAAAGGCTCCACACCTCCTTACCTCCAGGGAAACAACAACCTCTCCTCTCCATACAAAAACACTGACGAAAGTGGCAAACCATTACAAACACTTTGGAGACAGCGCATGAAAATGGAAAGACAAAACAGGAAGATGCCTCATAAATTCAGAAAATTTATGTCGAGGAGGAGAAAAAAAGCACAAACAGGAGGGTTAAAAGACCAAAATACGGCACGACAACGCTCCAGTGATCAGAGGAGGAGAGAGGAAAAAAAAAAAAAGGAGGGGGGAGAAGGAGGAGGAGTAAAGATGGAGTGGATGTGTTTCTTCTTGTCCTGGGCTCTGGCAATGTGCTGTTGATAGTCAGCTTGGACCCCGGCCCAGATTCCTCTCTACCCTGACTGGAAAAACAGAGCACACCTGACACAAGTATGCACCACAAGGAAGGAAAGTGTGTGTATGTGTGTGTGGCGTGCATGTGTATGTGTGTGTGTGTGTGTAACAAGGCCGAGTGAGCGGGAGAAAAAGACACAGGGGAGCGAGTCTTGAATGAAAGAGGGCAAGAAGCTGCAAACCGCTGACTTACAGCCGCGTTGTTTTGGTACGACTTGAATTACACTTGCTTCACGTTTGGCTTTTTGTAAGAGCCGTGCCCCTTTGGGAGCCGTTTCACATTCCTTTCCCTCCTGAATCCATGTGAGACAGCACACTGTAATGTGGCATCATTTAATTCATGTGTTTTGTTTTTTTTTTCTGTTTTTTTTTATTGGGCGTTCATGCCAAAACACAAAAACAGAGTGAGAAAGCCACAGCGAGTGAATAATTAGGCTACAGTGGGTGAGTAAATCAGCTTTGCTTTGGGATATGTGGCCACTGTGACCCCAGCCATCACCTGACCTGAACCACAGCCTCTCTAACCCTCCCCTCCTATGGCACTGGGTTAAGGGAAGTGACATCACAAGCTGACGGTAAAGACCTCCCTCGAAAAAAAAAAAAAAAAGTTCCCAAGCACACAGGCCCGGCGGGATCACTGTCAACAAGTATACAGATAAACACACAAAGACACAAATAAAGACACATACTTTCACTGTGTAGTGTACAAACATAGACATGCATGAACAGGGCACACCGCAAACACACAAACACACACACACACACACAAGATCACAACACACCCACCAGGTTCTTCAGAGGTTAGCCAAGGGGCCAGACAGCAGTTAGTGCAACTCTAAACTAGTAATCAGTGGCACGGTTGGGAGTGTGTGGTTGAGTGAAGCCAGACAGACAGACAGACAATAGTTTGGGACCAAACCCACTCCTCGATGCAAAAAAAAAAACAAAAAAAAAAACAACACTGCTTCAACTTCACTACAGCACTGCAGTAGCATTCTCTCCCGACCGTCGTGTTTATTTCCAGCGTGCAAAAACAGCGTATACGTTTATGAATTTGCACGTTGTAATTTTGTGGCACGGTGGAGAGCGAGAGGGAAAACTGAGGGAAGAGAGTTGTTTTTCTTTTTCAGGGTAGCAAGCTTTGGCTAAATATATATGAAACCATTCCCATCTTTTGTTGTGTTTTTTTCTTATTCATCCCCCAAGACTGGTGTGGCGAGGGGCAAAAAAGGTGAAAACAAAAAAAAAATAGAGAGGGGCTTTTAGCTTTTTTCCAGTCATTGTGTGTTCTTATGTGCTCACCACAGAGTATATCATTTTTTCATCACTGTTTGCAGCTGCATTGTGTGATGACGTGAACATTTCTTACAAATCAATCATGATTAAAGATCTCAAACATGATGCAGGAGCCACAAGGTTCATTCTTTAAAAGCAAATTAGTGGAGATTAGTATGACTTGACAGACCTGAATGCTTTCAAGTGAACACTAGATTAATAAACCTGTGTGTGCTGCCATGTGTAGCTAAACAAACAGTGCTGTTTGCTCTGTCAGCGTGGCGTCAGATTAATTTTATCAAGCATTTTTGTGCTTGTGCGTCACCAAATGTCAACATGACAAATTTCAACAAAGATGGCTGATGAGGTTGCATGATTTTGTGGAAAGACTGCTAAAACTTTAGCATTTTAGGAGTTTGAGAGTTGGTATTTTTTTCTTTTTTTGCCTTTTTGAAACCTAAAATACAAGAACATTGTGTTTATCTGCTTCCAAAGCGAAGGAGCACATCATTAACTAACTGGGTTTACTAACTTAGTAAACTGTGTTAGCCAGTCCAGGATGCTGCTATATCAGAATTTAGGCTAACAGCATTAGCTCTGTCCTGCTCTTTATTGGATTTGTGGAAGTTAACGCTCAGCACCGTTACCTGACATAGTGTTACCATACACATTAGTCGTCATCCTGAAAGCTTTTCCTCTTGTGATGTTAAAAAGTGAAAACAAACAGTTTAAAAATAAGTATGTAAGCTAAATAGCCAAACAGGGTTATGCTACTTACAGTTTTCCTTATTAAGTAGTTAATAATGCTAGGATTGATTAGCTCTACACTGCAATACAAGATGCTGTTTCTTTATTTCCATGTCTTCTCTGTGGATCATGAACCGGTGAGGATGTTGACATTTTCCTGGGACATTTAGCTTTATCCTCAGTCTTTTAACATAATATCAGATATATAGCCATTGTTGTTGTTGTCATTTCAGCTGGCAAAACTGAAGGTCACCAACTAGAAATGAGAAGCCCGTCTGAAATCAAGGAATCATTCTTTCAAAAACATGACCAAGAATTTCAAGTGGTGACTACTCACGTTATCGTTGTAACGTGTATGTATATTTTGTGGGACTAAAAAGCTTGACAGGCGTAGCAGCAGTAACTAAGAGGTGGGGGGGGGGGCGGGGTTTTGGCAAAAGGTCAACTGACGCTATGTGTTAACAGCTGGCAGAAGGATATAAAATGAGCTAAAAAGCAATGTTGACACAGGTTTCCCCCTCAGGGTGTGATGTTTTGCTGCCAGTCACCTCTCTACCCACTCAGGTGCGGATTCAGCACACAGAGGCCACCTGAGAATTAACCAAACCAAAACATGCTGTGACAAACACCACAGCCAGCAAGTCAGGCAGCATTACACAATGAAACCACAGCCAGACTGTTGCATTTAGTTGCTAATTGACTGTCTAAACATCATTGAAAATCACAATAAATGAACACAAACATTTGATTTTGTAGCTTTTTTTAAAAAAAATCAAAAAGCGACTTTTGCTTGATGTTTTCACAAAAAAAAAATTGTATGTAACTATTTCAACATGTAAATACGGAGTGGTCTGCACAGGTCTACACAGCTGCTGATCTGGGGTCTGTGCATGCTCGCTCTCTCTCTCTCTCTCTCTCTCTCAGGGCAGTGAGTCCGTCGCTTTGCTCCATTCACATCCACACAATAGCGGGAACAAAACAGCACTTTGTCGCCTACTGCTAAGACCATTAGACACAGGCCGCCGAGAGCCGAGGACGCAAGTGTAGCGTGTGTAACTCAATCAATCTGATCTGCGTTGCTTGTCTCTTGTCTCAAATACCAACACCACCACCACCACCCACCCCTCCTGTTACACATGAGCGCTGTAGCAAAACAAACGGGTTAAGTGCTTCATAGCCTGTAACTACTCTTACTACAGCGTCCTCTTTTGACGGTTTGGTCCACGAGTCCAAACCGGGTCTGGATCAAATAGCACGGGTGCAAATCCAGTATTATTTACAAGCTATGGACTCAAGTTGCTTATTCTGACAACGGACAAACAATACTCACAAATGGTACTTTGATTTTTGGATACTCCTGCTCCTTTGGTATGTTCGGTATTTTTTTCCAAGTAACTGATGGATCATTTAGTCCAAAAAAATGTCCAAAAATAGTGAAAAACTCAATTAAAAGATGATCATTTTGAACACTCACTCCTGTCAATCGTCTACTAATTCAAGCAGTCACACACTCTATACAGTCACTGTATTGTCCTATGTGGTAACCCCGCCATCTGTTAGCCCAGCAGGACTAAAAACAAAGAATCTGAAAATACTATTACACCCACGCTGCTCCAAAACAGTCAGATTTGGTCTGATGTTTCCCTCCAAAAATCTTCTTAGGATTTTGATCCTCTTTTGCCCCGTCGGTTTACTGTGCAGCTAAGACAAGCTCAGTAGATATTTTTGGGTAAACACAGCTCTGAGGTACACACACATTCCTGGACATATACAGCTGAAGTGTGTCGGAGGAACAGCAGCTCCTGGGAACAGAAACTGGATCATCAGACTTTATCCTCCTGCTGTACAAAGACACAACCTGATGGAGCCTCGCTGCACAATTCACTGGATGGTAAAACACAATTTTTACTGTAGTTTTTAGGAACTTAAAAAACACACACACATGCACACATAGACACAGAAATTCTCCCAGCATGCCTATGAGACAGCGGGACACACCACCAAGGCCCTCTTTGTTATCCAACACTCTTGCCATGTCTGTTTCTGTCTGACCCAGTGGATTATATAAGTGCGTGTGTGTGTGTGTGTGTGTGTGCATGTATGTATACTGAAAAAAAAGACAGTAAACTTACAGTCAAACGTTTCCTCACCCTAAAGGAATGAACATAAATATACACTCCAACAATATACTGTGCATGATACTGTATGCTCTCTTACAGGCACAGACACACACAAACACACAGTCTGTCACACACACACACAAACATTAGCAGCTGCAAACAGATGGTGGAGCCAGGCGGCCAGACGGTGTGTTTGCAACAAGCGCATCTGCTTTTTCACTTTCCAGCTCTCTATTTTTTTTTTTCCTCCCTCTCTCTCTCTCTCTCTAGCTCCATCTCTGAGACAGACACACACACACACACACACACACACACACACACTCAAGCATGCACATATTCTCTCTACTACATGAGAACTGCAGGGACGGTGACAAACACATAGAACGGAGAGTGTTCGCACAGAGGTGACACAGAGACAGCGAAGGAGCCCTCGTCTGTCGTTTTACAAAGTCACACGCGCTCTCTCTCTCTCCTATCCTGTCTCTCCCTATATCTCTGACAGACACACACAAACACACACACGCATTTTTGCGCAGATCCAGTGGTTATACTGGGGTTGGAAATATATTAAAAAGTAATACATCTGCACACAAAAACCAAGCATATTTCAGAAATTGTACGTTAAAATACATTAAAAGTGAGAGCAGACTTCCATCTCCCCCTGAATTCCAGTGTGTAAGTTCTGCTCAAGAAAAACAGCATCTTCATATAACACTTCATGCTTCTGTGAAAACCCACTGCTATCTGCAGACAATAACTTCAACTAAAATCCTGATTCATGGCTTTGTGCACGTTCACATGCTGCATGCACTGCAAATTTCTTGTGTCACCCCGAGCAATAAGATGCACATTTTTTTACTTTCTAAATGGGTGTAGAAGAAGATAAAACTCACATTTTTTTGCTAATAATTCTCTGGGTCTGTTTTATCCTTTAATGCATCCAGATGATTTGCAGCAGCTGCAGGTAAACATACTCCCTCACAAACGCTAATTTCTCAACTTCTACTGCTTTGTAGTCACTCTCTGGACTGAGTTATGATTTAACATCGAAGTAAGAGAGATGAGAGTGTGAAAAGACACCGCGGAGAAAATCACTAAAATTCAACAAAACCTAAATCAAATGATGCTATTAGAATACATAATACATCTGCTTAACAGTCCCTAAATTTAACCAAAGAAACTGTAAGGAAATAAGAGAAAACACATGCTCAGGAGCAGTATCCACTGTGCTTTAGTTGACAGTGATAGATAGGGAATGCCCAGCATTTCAGCCTGGCATAGCCAACGTCTAAACACTGTCACTAGAACATGAAGAAGGAGGAGGATCAAAGCGGGATACAGCTTAACACTGGCCAGAGATTGGTTTTCCAAACCGAGAATGACGCAGCGCTGCCGACTCATCCCGCAACACTGAAATGTGGGCATTGATGTCATGGAGGGAGAGTGAGCCTAGAGATACGACGGGGAGAGAACAGTGGGAGAAACGGTGTTGTGTGTCATCTAAATGCATACAAAGCGTTGAGAGCGAATGAGAAAATGAAGGCCTTAGATAAGCAAGGATATGGAGGATGCAGCAGAAAGGGAAGAGGAGATGCGACATCTCTCTTTCTCAGGCTCTTATCATGTTGGTACAGTTGGTCAGGAGAGGAGGGAGGGAAGGGAGGAGTTGGAGGGGAGGGGTGGAGGGAAGGAGTGAGTAAATATGGACAGTGAGGCTGATAGCGGCGGCTCTACAAAACATGGCACCATCAGCCGTCAGCCACCACGTTTGTCCCAGCCAAACCACGGTGCTGTTCACATTTTCCATCCCCCCCCGTCCCCCCACCCAGTCCCCTCCTCCTCCTCCTCCTCCTCCTCCTGGGAACCACATCACACTCACGCAGCCGTACACACATATGACGCCACACACACACACACACACACACGCTCAATCACCAAAAAGCCACGGACTGTTTTCTCACAGCCGAACCCTCAGGCACTAACACACACACACAGGGACTTCAATAGCACCGGGTTTACAGGCCTATGAAAGCAGCAACACATTGGGTTTTGCTACTGTTTACATCCGGCTAACACACATAATGGCTGCGAGGAAGGGAAAATTCACACAGTTTTAAACTTAACATCAAATGGAAAATTTCTCTGCTTGATGCTCTATTAGGGAAAAAAAAAAAAATCACACTTCCTCACAAAATAGCCTAAAAATGTGTGTCTTACATGTGCGACTGTACATATGTGAGCCACATCGTGAAGCAAGTCACATGTTTCTAAATTGTGGCCTGAGTGGAGAGAGAGGGGTCTGACCTGATGTTGGGAGGGGGGGGGTTTGTCGTCAATCACTAGCAGTGATTGACGACTGGGTAGCACCTGGAAGGTGGAGTGTGGGAGAGTTGGGCATGTGGCAGCACGCTCTCTGCTCTGTTGTTGTCTGCAGGGCTGCCAGAGGGCACACGCTAACTTACACAACTCAGAGGTCCTTTAACAAAAGCATCTCTGCAGCACTGAATACACTCACCCCACACACACACACACACACACACACATACGTTACAGTCACACACCTACACCCAGCTTGAGCAATATTATTTTAATTAACATTATCATATTTTTTTAACATATCATATATTGCTCGCTTTTTATGAACCTTTTTAGAGGTTGCCACTTTCCTAAAGTTAAGATGTATGTTTTATTCATGTTAATCAATATTTGATCTATGGTTTACGCAGCTAAAACATATGTGACAATCACGAAGAATAATTGCATTTAGGGCTGCAACTAACCGTTATTTTCATTATCAATTAATCTGTTGATGAGTTTTAGATTCAACAAGTAATTATTAGTCAATAAAATGTTATAAAATAATGGAGAAATGACCCTCACAAGTTCCCAGAGCCCAAAGTGACATCATGAAATGGTTTGTTTTGTCTTACAAATAGCCCAAAACCTGAAGATATTTCATTTATGATGATATTTAAACTAACAAAAATCAATAAATTCTCACATTGGAGAAAATAGAATCATTAAATATTAGACGTTTTTGCATCATAAATGACTCTTAATGATTAATCGATCATCAAAATTGTTGTTAATTCATTTTCTGTCAATTGATTAATAGTTTCAATACTAATTGTATTACAGCACATTTCCTAACATGCAAAATCATGTTAATGTGATGACAAATCTACAATAATTGTATTTTATTTGTTATTTTCTAATAATACTATTGACATAATTTGAGCTCTTATCTTTTTAATGATAAGCCGCCTTTTATCATCAATTAGGACAACTGAATTATGTATCAGAACAACTTGGCGTCACTGATTCATCATGTTATCATCCAATATGAGCCTGTTCCGCTCTTTATCATTTGCTGCAGCAGCTACTGTTTCTCTGCAGAACAAGTGAACCTCGAGTCGAGTTTGAAGGAATTATTTACATTTCTTTGGCCTTCAGTTAAACTTTTGCAGCAACAACAACAATAACTGCTGCTGCTCATTTTCCTCCATCCCATCCTCTTCTGCTACAGCATGAAGCAAGTCTTGACCAAAATTACAGGTGTGTTCTCCTCACATAGTCATCAAATGGCCCTTAGACTCAAATGACCACTGGCAACATAAACAATAGGCACTTTTCCTTTTACATACAGTCTCACATTATGTTGTAAACACCTATTATAATGTTAGCATTTCTGACCTTAAACATACCATACTTAACCATACACACTGCCTCTATGGAAGTAATCACTTTGGGCTGGACCATGAGGTGATGGGGAGCATGGATGAAGGCTACGACAGAGTCAGCTACTCTTGACTTTGGGTCCTTTAAATTCTCCACCAGTGTTTTAAAAGCTGCTGTGTACTCCCAAGCCACTTGCTCTGGCACCATATAATTTACACAGCATGCCTTTGAGCTTATAAAGACAGCCAGATGTGTGTGTGTGTGTGTGTGTGTGAGTGCGCGTGCGTATGGCCTACGCCTCCTGCAGCTATGCTATATTTGCCTTTACAGAACTCTCCCCCTTTTTTTTTTTTTTTTTTTTTTTTACAGTGATGGTGCATGTCCAAACACATCTTTAACATACACATTCACACAAATATGTATGTACAGAGCACACGCAGGCGGGCCAGAGTGTGAGTACAGGAACAAAACTAGTGTTAATGTCACACCACCAGGTTGTGGAGCAGGCCAGGCTCACACACAAACACACACCATGTCATCCTTCTACGCTTATTTGACCCATCATGTAATGCTGTTTCTGACATGAATGCAAGAGCAACTCTCACTCCAGCTCACTTTTTTACACTTGAATGGCCACTAAAATGTCAAAAATGTCATCTGTAGGTGTATTGACAGAGTAGAGATTAGATACTCGAGATGTTGTAGACTCTGCCAGGCCTATTTGGCTCCTGGAAAAATGCCCAAACTGGATCCTTAGGGGGGCTCCTGCCTCATGAGGTCCCTTTAGCCAAGACTGGAAATATAATTTGACTATTACCTCATTAACTCTGGAGGAAGGCTGCTCTGATTGGAGGAAACTGTTATCCAGGCACCTACAGGTTAATTAGTAGCCCTGCTCCATGAATTCACACTTAAAAACCTTATCAAATGGAGAGGGTGACTTGGGGCTCTGTATTTTAATGAAGAGGAGGAGGGGGGTGGGGGCTTGGCATGAAAATATTTGGGATCCCCTGCCTGCCCTACGTGGCCCTGCCATTTGGCCTACATTTTAGCACTCCTGATTGGGACTTTAAAAGTGCTTTCCTCCATACTTCAACAATGTCTAGACGCTGGAAGAAGAAAACTGAGTTGGTGAGGCTCATTTGCAAAAAAGAAACTCACCCTTGATCCTGCGCTACATGCCGATTTCTGCTCCCCGCTAGAGAAACTCCTCTTCGCTCGACGGCGTTGAACCTCACAGCAAACAGATAATCCTCATTACGTCTTTTTTCCTAAGTCCCCACATGGAAAACAAAATCTTTATAGATTCTTGAATCATATGAGCGCAACCCTTAGAACAAAAAAAAAAAAAGTCGCAAAGGAAGTCGCAGACTCAGTCCCGTTGCTGTTTCAAGTTTTCTGTTGGTTTTTTGGGGAGTTTTTCACGAGCGCAAAAAGCAGGAAAAACAGTCATAATAGTTCTCCAACTTGGCCGTGGATAACAACGACGTGGTCTTCTTCTCTCGCTGGGACGTTTGGTATGTTTATAGTAGTGGTCCCTCTAGTCCAATGGAGGCGTTCAGGACAGGAGAGAGAGGAGCATATGCTGCGTTCAAAGGCTGAAGAGAATGTCGTATTCACGAAGTTTGCAAGGAGGCGCAGTGATTTCCAAACCCGGGACAAATCCAAGGGGTCCTAAAATGATTCAAATGACAGTAAAACACATATATAATGTGTATTTTTTCATACTGTCCTCCAATCTTTGGATTTTTCCCCTTATAAATGATTGGATATTTTACTTCTATAGATAAACTCTTGTATCTAATTGGTCAACACTGGTGGAAAATAACCAAGTGCACATGCTCAGGTACTGTATTTAAGTACAATTTTGAGGAACTTGTACTTAAGTATTTCTGTTTTATGCTACTTCAGCTCCACCACACTTCAGAGGGTTTATAGTGTACCTTTTACCTCACTACATTTATTTGCTACAAGTTACTTTGCTAGTTCAGATATTACAAAATGTATGATCAACAACTAAAATAGGATATGATGAGTTTTTATAGATTGCACCGCCAGCAGATCATGAAAAGGTGAAAATTGACAATCTAGAACATTAAAATGCTGCTACATGTGAATGCATCAATAATAACCTATTTATGTGGTAATAATACAACACTCTGAAAGGGTCATTTTACTTTTGCTGACAATACTTATGTACTTTTACTTCAATAAAAATTTGAATTCAACAGTATATTTATTGTGGTATTACTACTAATCACAAGCACTGGCGACTGGTGTGAAGTGTGTGTGTGGACAAATGGGTGATGGATTTGCATTTTTTTGACACTGTCACACTATTTTATTACATCAACAAAGAGAAAAAAACAGATCCATGCTGCTTAAGGGTCAAAAGAAAGCACATTTTAAAAAGAAACAATAAAAATATATATATATGCCTGTCTTTGTCGATTTTTCCCCAAGTGACATGATTGAAATGTATGCATAAAGTCCGAACACGCCAGCAGGACTCAGAGTTCGCAGCTCCGGCGGGGACCATGAAGGCAGCAGCGGGTCCAGATGCCTCCGGAGCGCCGTCCCCTCTGCTCTGACATCAGACCGGAGGAATCTGAGGAATGCCGGGCTCCTGGGAGAAGTCCTCCTCGTTTAATGGTTTTCCAGGGGCCACAGAGGTGACTAAACGTCGAACAAAAGAGGTCCCCTCACATATTTATGTCCCCCCTTTTTGCCTTTTGGCCGTGCGTGAGTTACAACCTCGGTGGGGCAATTTATTTGCATAACCTACATTTTTACAACACGTAGGCTTTAGGCTGTAAGTAACTGTGGATAGTATTTTACACTCTGTATAGCATATTTTGATATTTGAGCTTATATATAAGATTATCCCAAGACTGTTTATCAGTTAATTACTTTTTTATTTAATGAAAAGGTAATTAACATGAAAAGCATCATAGACTTCTATGTGCTATTTAAATAGAAAATTAGCAGTAGGGCCAGCATGTTATTCACATTCCTCTGGCACAACCTAAGCAGCCACCAAAAGAGAACATTTGTTAATTGCTCAATTAAACATTTTGTACATCTGTTCATTTTATTTCACAACATGGTGATATTTCAAAGCCTTCTGCACATTGCAAGATATAGTCATTATGATGGAGAAATTGCAAATTCCTCTTTTAGTGAAATTGCATCTTTTTTGCAAGAAATATCCAAATTTAAAGTCCAAGAACAAAGTTTTTTAAAACACATCATGTGAAATTTGTCCGTAATTATAGGATGTCAGGTTTTCCTCAGTTTCTTAAACTCCCACATATCCAGAAACAATACAGAGAACACGTCTTCAATGGTGGTTACAGCCCTGGATGTACATTATCATACTGTATATTAGTATCTGCATGGCCTTCCACAGTATACTAGTGGTCATATGTTTCTATTTTTATTTTTTATGTTCTCTTTGTCCACCACAACTATGCATTTCATTTGCTGCAATATATTGTCACCCACTTGCTGTTATGTGCCCCTGTGAGAGTCCATGACGTCTCATTATGCATTTCAAGTATCACAGGAAGTTTCTAATCACCAAAACCTATGAGGATATCACAAAAAACATTTAATGACACCACAGGAGAGTGAAGAAAGTACAAAATTATCATCAAGAGATCCTACAGGTTTATTCGAGGGATATTAGAAGTGATCTTCTGTGAAGGATGAGTGATTATTGTGATTCACTCAAGTTTTATTTAGCTCAACTAACTCCAAACTTATTTTTACACACACAGTGGAAATTTCACATTCTCAACCAAACTTTCTGCCATTTGTGGTGGACTTTCATGATGATTAAAGTGTAAATGACCAAGCTTGCAGTGAGTAAGTTCAACTCTCAGAATAAAGACAACCCAGCCTTATTTGTGACCAAATTGCAGCCTCTTGTGGCCGGCAGCTCACAGCAGAAGCAATCAGCATGAGAAAACCAGCATGTCAACCAACAGGACAAAAATAATTCTAAAGCAAATAATTTAAAAACATGTGTGTTAACTGAATGAATGTAAATTAAATCTGCCTGATATACTTCAGAAGTTGATTTTCCCTGAACTACAAACTCCTCAAGCAGGTGGTTTAAAAGCCAGATACTTGATCACCTTTAACCTTAAACTTTAGAGTAGCCAGAACAGGCCTGACTAAAACTATCATTATAATGAAAGCAACACATATTTGTTTGATTTGGCTTTGGGTTTTTTTGTCTTTAAAATACCCTTACTATATCCTGCAATTACTGCAGGATACGATCTCCAAAAATTTGTTTTGTCCCAGTGTGAACTAGCAGGAGATTCCTGGGGACAATTAGTGGGGCGGCATGTGAAAATTGGAATTCACTTTAAGGAGTTGAGAAAGCTAAAAGGAAACATCACAATACAGACAGGAGACACTGTAAGCTCCATGCAGTCTTCTCTATCAACCTCACAGTAGTGCTTCCTCCACTGTTCTTCATCTCATCATGAGTGAGCCTTACCTTGCAAGGGAGCTGGATGTTCTCAGCAGTTTCTTGAAAGGCATTCGTGGAATGAGGGAGAATTGGGCGTGTGAGAGAAATCGACTCAACAAAAAAAAAAAGAAATTACAGCACTTCAACGCACTCAAACACAGTATAAGCTCTGCAACAAAGAAGAACAGACAGTATAGACATCTTTATTGCTCACTCGTGGAAATTCGTCTATCACAGAGATAGATACACTTAAAAACTTCCTCTGCTCCAGGTTAGAATACATGAGATAAAGACGATAAATAAGTGGGTCTGTAACAATAAATGATTGTGATGAAAATGCGAAAATAATAACAATAAATACATATCTTAAATACACATCATAAAAACAGCAGCAGTCACTAGTATCTAATAAAAAATCATTTGTTTAGTAAGATGACAGAGGATGGAATAAAAGATCTCTTATAGATGTTTCTTGTTGCTGTGAATCCTCTATATCGTCTTCTTGAAGGGAGTTTTTAAAATTTATTTAAAAAAAAAGGATGTGAAGGGTCCTGAACTATTAATGTTGCTTTCTTCCTGGTTTGTGTGGTGCACAGCTCCACCAACTGTCTCTGGGGGTTCCATATTGCAGTCTTACTGGCTGTGTTAACTTTTTATCAGCTTGCTTTTTCTCCTATAGCCCCTAAATTTCCTTACCAGCATATGATAGTGTAGGAAATTATACTTTCCACTAGACTAGGGTAAATCACCCTCAGGACTTCTTTGCTCATGTCAAAGCCATTCAGTTTCCTTAGAGGAAACAATCTTTGCATCGCCTTCTTAAAAATGTAGGCTGAGTGTTCATTAAAGTTTAAGTTGGTGTCTAAAATCATTCCTAAATATTTAAAACTACCTACTATCTCTGGAGCTTGGTCCTCAATTGCAATTGGCTGACACATTTGTTGCCCACCCCTATTGTTTACACTGAGTTCCTTGGTCATGTTAGTGCATAAAGGTATAGCTACTATACAGGATTTTCCTAAAAAACAATGTATACACTCATACAAAAGTAATCCCTGTCAATCATCACTTACGGCCCACTAAAAGCGTGTGGTTGTGTCTGTATCTACAGAGACTCTGTCCATATTTTCTTATTATTTTGCTGTTTTCAGGACGTTTCTGGGCATCCACCTTTGGGCAGCAGGTATGTAGCCCCCAACCAATAACAGAACGTAGGGTGTGAGGTCGGGACTCGTAGCGTAGCAACCAGGTTACATCACTGTCTCTATCTCTCTCCTCTGCTCCGCTCTGCTCTCTGTTTCTGTGTCATGGATGTATAAAGAGCTACAGGTCTACATGTCTGCTTGACTGAGGGCAGGTCTGAGCTACACACACGCACAGCAGAGAGGCCACAGCGGACAGATTGAAGCTCTGCATTCACACCAAATCCCGCAATGCAGCACCTTCACACAAGGGTTGTGCAGAGCGTGTTTATTTGTGCTTTCAAACAATTACGTCACGTTCTAACGTAACCAACGAAACAATCAGAAAATAACATATTTATCTGATTCACGGCTTTGTTCTCGCCAGCGCCGCTTGCTCTCTTTATTCACTCTCTAGCTCGCTCAACCACTGCTGCTCTCTCTTTCTCTCTCTCTCTCTCTCTCTCTCTCTCTCTCTCGTTCATTTAGCCGGGGAGGAGGAGCCAACTTTGAAAGCTGTGTTTTTACAAACACCAACTGACAAATTCTGCATAGTATACCTTTAAGAACAAAGCACTCTCGTGACACCATGTTAATAGATTGTTGATGTGATTAATGTGGGAACTCTCTAGTTCATCATCACCCTTGAACATTAAACCCACCATTGCCATGTCATCTGCATACTTGAAAAGACAAAAGTTGCTGCCATAGATCTACATTTCATTTATATACATAGAAAAAAGTGCAGGAGATAAAATGCATCCTTGGGGCACCCCAGTATTCAAAATGATTTCATCAGATGGAGCCAGATAAAAAGTCTTTACATGAAGATGAACATGATGTTATAAGTATAAGATTATCTGCAAGTTTTTGATTTACTTTTTTTTTTTTTAAGGGGTGTGTCTCAGCTGTTGACCCTGACTATTGGCTGAGTCTGAGATATGAGAGAAACAACATGTTTTTTTTGTCTATTTCAGGATTTTGGAAAAAGGCCGAGGACTGTGCTTCCTGTCATGTCCTGTGGGAGATGCTGTGGGAGTTTCAAAAACTGGCATTGCTAGTATGAGACTGTATGTCCTTTTATACCCCAACAGTGTGAGAGCTAGCGTTCTCCTTCTCTGACATTAAAGTGCTGTTCACACTCCCAGTAGAGCAGAAGTGGTTCTCCCTCATGTTTGAGAAATTTATGTAATCGTAATAAAGTCACGCTAAAGTCTGGAGCATGACATCAGGGTGACATTTCTTCAGGTAATTTTAAACTGAGATTAATGTTTGTTGCTGAGCGTGTGATAGTAAAAATGTGAAAACAAACACCAGGCATGCTCTGCATTTCTAAGTGGGTTTCTTGGAGGAGGATGGGATGACTTTGTGCTGTCTCTTTGTTTTGCACACTTGTAGGAAGTCTCAGAGTTTGTCTTTCCTGTTTACTTCAGGTTTTGTCTTTTTCTCTAATGAGGTTTTCTTAGTAATTTGCCTGCACTACGCTGTTAGACTTAAGTTGTAGAAAGATACATAGATAAATTAGGTCCACATGCTTTGCCTTTTCAATATGAGACATACATATGATGAATGACTGAATAAATAAATTGGCTTCAGACAGAGGGGGCCCAAACCATGCATAATTTTTCATATACACTTTTCAAAAAGCAGCCAGTACATCACTATAAATTTAAATGTCAGTACAGACAGTTTTAGTGTAAATAATTGTATCCAAAAACCTGTAAATTAAAGTGAGATAAAGAGGCTCAGGGCAGTTCAAAAAGATCTAAACTACGGGATAATAAATTAAAAGTGAAACCCCAGATGACACCATCTTAATCACAGTGGCATAGTTTCCATCACTAACTGATACTGTACAATAGATTCAGTTCAGTGCATTCACAGCATTTATCTTTTCCATAAATTCCAGTTATATGAGGAACATTGTGTAATAACACCCTTTGGTCTGAAAGTAGTAAAAGAGGTTGTTGTTTGTGAGAAGGTCCGAAGGAACAGAGAGTCTGTATCCTTCAGTTAGCCAGAAACTCAAAGTTATTAAAAAAGAAACATCTGCAACATTAAACCCTGGGCATCTGACTTGAACAGAGGTTATCTTTTCATCTCTTTTGCTTTTTGGCAAAAGGGTGTGATGGTGGTGAAACTTCTCACAAAAATAATGATGTCACACTGGAAGCACGTTGTTTGGATTTAGAAGATATCAAACAGTTGGTGGTGGAAGAAGTATTCAAACCATTTATTAAATTAACAGTACCAATAGAACACACTAAAAAATACTTCATTACAAGTTTTAAAAAATCTGCATTTAAAATTTTCTTATGTTAAAGTACTGTAATATTGTAAGCAGATATTATATATTTTCGGATTATTATTAACATTAGTACTTACACCATTTAACCCATTTGATTCTAACCGAGGACCTTTGATGCATATCATACCCCTCTCTCATTCTCTCTCCCCATGTCTCTTCATGTCTCTACTGTCAGGTATATTGTGTTGTTATGTTTCAGTAAGGTCAAAATTTAAAAAAAATAATAATCTTAAAGGTGTATTCCAGTCCAATTTAGCATTGCACTTTTATAAAGCTAGGGAACTCACAAGAGACAGATTTGTTAACATCAAGCAGTAGAGGTCAAAACAACCTGACTTTTAGTCCCTGTGTGGGTCAAACTCCAAAAACATTGGATTCTGTATTTCCCATAATGCAATCGGTTAGCATTGCAAGCCCCTCAGCCTCCTGAATAACCACTTATTGTAAACTCCACATCTCAAGTTTGTAATGCAGGTTTTATGTTAGTGTAAAGTCTTAAAGGATAGGCTCACAATTTTCAAGTGCGTCTTAAAACAACAGTCAGGTGCCCAGATGAACACTGAAAGAGGTTTTCCTCACTGTAATAATTCCTCCTGCTTCATACTGGCTATTAAAACATCCCCAGAATGTGCCATTATTGGCTTTGTCTTCAGATTTTCATTCAAACAAAACCATTAAAAAGATGATGTCAGAGAGGAAACGCCAATCAGTGAAATCACCTGCTGTAGTGTTTGGCTTGAGTGAAAACCTAGTATCTCATGGTCGTTAGTGGCACATGCTTGTAGGAGACCACTTGTTTAAAGGTTATTGATGCAACAAGGAGAGGTATGACGTTAGGTCATGTCAGTTCAGGTTTTCACCTCTTGTTTTGTCCAACCAGCCATCTAAGTAGGTAGGTATGTAGATATGTATGTAGATTAGTATGTAACTGGATATTGGCAAATATACATAATTGGATGTTCTGGACAGTTTTTCTCTTGAACACAATTTAATAAATTTACAAATTATTACAACACATCATGGCGAATGAGCACATTAGTTCACTACTGCATGGCTACCAGTGTACATGAATAATCTCTATAGTTCCACTGTGTTGTTTCCAGTGTTGAAAAGTTACATTTCCTCAACTACTGTACTTAAGGACAGATTTGAGGTTTTTGTACTTTACTTGGGTATTACACCACCGCATTTCAGAGGGAAATATTATATTTTTACTCCAACAGCTGTAGTAACAAGTTACATTTCAGATTAAGATTTCATCTAGATTTTAAAAACAGCAGTTTTTAACATATAGATTAAACAACTCATAAGTGTATAAATGTGTTAAAAATTACTAGGCCACCGCTACACCCAAATGAAATGAAATAAAAATTAAAAAGTTGTAATCTTCCTGTTACACTGACAATGACTTAACTCCCCAGACGTTAAGGGTTTCCAAGACTCCACAGAAGTGAAAAATAGACCTTAAATACCAAACACCAATGCAGAGATCCATAATTCAATGTTACCTGTGTTTTCTTAGTGTGTGATGAAGCATAGTTCATCAGTTCGCCTCAGGCAGCCTCATGTCTGGCTTCAAGCCAGAGCAGCTCTTCTATGAAGCTCTGTTTTGGGATTTGGCAGAAAAACATTCCACATGGGATACAAAAACTTGTAGCAGGAACGTGTTGACCTTTGCTGAAGTAAGTGAAAGAACCTGTGGTGAGCTTTGGTGTGTAGCCAGGATTTCTGTCCCTCAAATGAGTCAGATGTCTTTGCCTAAAATATGACGTGAAGCGGATTCTGTCTCCTGGTAGGCTATGGCCACAGTAGATGGGTACTTTTGAAAACACATATTTGTGTTTTTGTTTTGTTCTTTTATCCACACTGAGCCAGTGTGTCCCACCTACAAAAACCAACCTTTGCTCTTCGAAAGTGATAACTTTAAAAACACCTGCCATATGCTTTAGAGTGGTTGGAGAAAATGGAGCTTTTCATAAAATCTGACTTGTAACAACCTTTTGGAACATGTAAACATCCGCACTCCCCTTCACTTGCATCTCCTCTTTGAACCTCGGCTCCTTCCTCCTACGACACAAGGGGGGAATCAAGGCAACACACACTTGCCAAATGGGATATTCCTCCTTCCTCCGGCAGTATTTTGAGGTGGCGTCAGCCTGTTCATGACGCACAGTTGCATAACCTGACACTGAGCATATGATGGATTGCTCTGGGTAATGAGAAAAGCTGCGAATATTCTACATAAGATCTGTAATTTGTAAAAAGGTTACAGGTAAAGTAAGTCTATCCTTTTTAAGCCTGGGTGGCCTATTATAGGACTAATAGCCTTAAGAGTTGATATAATAGCCTACTCTGCAGCTTTGGGGGGAAATAATTGGACTCTCTCTCTCTCCCCATGACTGTGCTCAGATGCACTTGGAAAGAGACAGAGTACATCGCAAATACAGGATGACTGGATGGCTAATGACTAAACAGTAAAAAGGTGGCGAGGCATTTTTATGATTCATTTATTACATAAATTGCAAACACCAAATAACTCCAGAAATGTACAAAATGGGAAAAATGTGGCACCATCTGACATATAAATGTGTTTTTTTAAAGCACATCCACCTTTGGGTTGACATGGCTGTTATTTTTCTTTAACAGCCCACAGACTGTTTGAGAAAATCACTGTGTAGTGATGCAGTGATGGTCATTTTACAGAACCATTATGTCAGCCACAGAGACCACATGCTGCCTCGTGAGGTGCTTATTTTGACAGAGAGTTGAGTATGCAATATGTTTGCCGTTGCCAGGCAATTGACATTTTGTGTTTTCTGTATTTCAGGGTCATTGAAATGAGAATATCCAACATTTATTATGAACATAGAAGAATCTCATCTGAAGGCACCAAATCCTTGTACTCTAGACCTCCAAATGTCTGTCCTAAACCTTAACTATCCCCTCCAGACATGTTTTAGGATGTATATAAAATACTCTACTTTGAATAATAATTTGTGTCTGATATGGTTTTTCCCACAAAAAAAGTTAAATTATCTTGTTAAAATCCTTAAAATTGCATCTACTCCTCTTCCCTCATTAAAAATTCCATAATCTATGAATATGCAAATATATTTCATCTCAGAAGTTTAACTTCTGGACACAAGATTTGTTCATTCTCAGTATGTGCACTGAAGGCTTCAAGTTTCCACACTTGTGTAAGTTGAATGTGACTGCAGGAGTGTGTAAGAGCTCAAAGTGCTTCATGAGGAGATGAACAGCACTTTCTGAAAGTGGCCAACAAGCGCTCAATTTCTACAACATTGCAAATTTGATTGCTTGATAATAGTCGGTAGTTGCATGCTTGAACGAGGACATGCCTTACTAGAAATGATGCTCACAACAACAAAATAGCAAATATATGTAAATATTGCACATGCCCAGAGAGGTAAAAGATATAAATGAGGAACCAAAATTCATAATGCA
Organism: Thunnus thynnus; assembly: GCF_963924715.1. Classification (NCBI taxonomy): domain Eukaryota; kingdom Metazoa; phylum Chordata; class Actinopteri; order Scombriformes; family Scombridae; genus Thunnus; species Thunnus thynnus. Next base: position 16,826,646 of record NC_089534.1, read on the forward strand.
TAAAGCTAAAAGCAACAGTGCCTCCTTACTCTTCAGGCACTGCTTATGTAAGGACTGATCAGGTTGTTTGTTGACACGTGCGATAGATGTAGGCAGGAAAGAAAGCTTTAAGCAGTTGTTTTTACTTTTGCTGGTAGCCTACTGTTTACCTGAAGGTTAATAGTTCAACAGTTCTCTCACAGATAGTGTGAAGGGACAGATTTTCTTTCTTCCCTATCACTTTCATTCCTGTTTTCACCATGTTGTCAATTCTTGATTTTAACTGGACTGTAAGGATGTTGTACTATGATGTCATACCGTATCTAATGATGGTTTCCAGCACAGCACTGTAGGATGTTAACATGATCTCGGCACCAACACCGAACAGCCTGAGTCTGCAGAGAAAGTTAAGTGTCTGAGCCAGCCTAGCACACAGATACTCAACATGGACTGTCCATTTTAATTTATTGTCCATTTGTATGCCCAAATACTTGTAGGAGCACACCTGCTCAATTTACCTGTCAGCAATGAACACAGGATCATGGACTCTTTGCTCATATATACATACAAATTGTATACATATATACAGTATATGTATATACTGTATATATCAATAAAAAAGTTGATCACAAAACAGCCATCTAAAACACTAAGATGATCAGTTCAAAGTTTTAAAAAAAAAGCCAAATTCTTACACATTCAAGAAGCTGGAACCTTCAAAATTTTGTGATTTGTGTTTGAAAAATGACTTGAATGTTTACTGTTTACTGTTAAAATAACTGCTGATTCATTTTCTGTTGATTGACTAATGAATTAATTGACCAATCGTTTAATGTGTTAGTTGAATGTCTTTGCTTTGTTATGTATATGAAACAGACGGTCTTCGCCTTGTGTTGCAGGACACATTTCAGAGAAACGTGACATTAAAGTGAAATCTAATCTAATAAAAACTCATTTAGGGGAGGTCGAGAAGTGAGAAGCTTATCTGCTGTTTTGATGTGAGCCTTTAAGGAACAATCCGGAGATAATAAGTATGGGTGAGGCATTAAATGGCATTTCTCAAATTTCTGTGAATTTCTTCCACCAAGGGATTGATCAACATTAGGGTGGACAGGGCCTTGGTAAGGTAAACAACATCACTGAAGTCTGGGCGGTCAAATATTTATAATAATTAGTGATTCTTTGCAATGTGATGACATTTTGGGAGCATAGAATGGGAATACCAGATTTATTAGCTCATGGTTGTGTTTCACTGTGACACCAACTTATTATTTATGAAGCCTACAGACTCTTTTGTTCTTATAGTTTCTGTATGGTTTGGGTTAAAATGGTACATATTTACAGTTGAGTGATTCTGTCCCAGTTGACCCAAATGTTGGGCTGATTCAGTGGGACACGACAGCAGCTGCAGCAGAGGTTGTTGACATCACAACAAGCTTCAGTCAGTCACTTCATGTGTCTGCTCTCACCAGGGGAGCGGAGTGGAATTCATTTGGTCAGGGCACACAGGCTATTTTCACCTGTTTATGGCCAGTACGTGCTGTGAGAGGTCTTTGTGCCAAGTACCGGTCATATAAGTTTCAGTGAAATGGTCTGCTCCTTTGAACGTGGGGGTTTACTCCTACATCACACTTCTAGGAATTTGGTGGGTGTGAAAAACAGAGGGCTGAAGCATGTTCTCATGTATGAAATAGTGTCCTTCACTCCCTTTGACCTTAATTCTTTGTGTGTGTATCAGTCAAACAGTGCTGATATGGAACAGATAAAGTCAGTTTTGTTACATATGAATGAATGATTGGTTTAAAATTTTCATGTCATACCATTAAAACGTTCATTCCCACATGTAAATAAAGACTTCCCGTAGTTGATATTCATATCAGAAAAACAAACCATTGTTGTAAACCACATACTGAACACCAAAGAAAAGAAAGAACAAGAAGTAGAAGTGTCTGTTTCATAGAGTCATTACCTTATTGCAGCATCTACCAACCAAAAATGATCTAACCTCTCACTACAATCATGATATAAAGGACTGTATAAAACAAAATGCATTTCATTTTCTATTTGATTTAACTCACATAACTGATAAAGCAAGACCAACATAACATCGTGATACCAATTATAGTGCCGGTAAAAGACACCACACCTCGGATTCCTTCTGGGCAGATTAAAGGATAAAGGTTTTTTTTGTTTTCACAGATAATGTTTCTTTGCTGAGCTGCAGCAGAGGGATAGCAACACAATCAGTGAATTTCACGCCAAAATGACTGTAACTTTGGAGAATACTCACTTAAGTTTTCTATCTGCTGAAGCCTCATAATAACTTCAGGTAAACTCTGGATTGTATCTTTTAACAGAACGAGGACTGTGGTTTTTGTCCCCCATCACTTACATTGGAAGCGCAGGAGGAATGGGCGTAGTGAGCATTGAACATATGGGTCGGCCAATTTAAGAAGGGGTCTTGGTGTCTTCCCCCATAAAATTTTTAACAGAGTAGATGACATTTCCTGCATTCTGGTGCCTTTTAACAGGCGTTTAATACTTTTATCTGGCTATACTAGCATGAGAAAAAGTATGGGTACATTTGTAATTTCATCCAGAGGAAGTGGTTGGCCCCAAATCACATATTTGAATATATTAAAAAGCTAAAAGACTGACTAATTCAGAGCCGTCTTTAATAATAACCACTCATTATTTATTTAAACTTGAGGATCTCTTTATGCTTGCAAGCAATTGCAATTTCTGTTAAATTAATTTCCTTAATGTTATCAAATCAAAGACTAAAGTGGAGAGGATAAATGTAGTCAAAGTGCCCCTATGCATTATGATTATGCATTACATAGATTATGTTGTTGGCCAGTTATCTTGGTGGCTTTTTTACACAGATAACACTGCTAACATTTAGTTAAATGCCAAGCTTTGATTTTCGGTAAGTTATCGATTTCCTGAACATTTTGTGGTGACAGTGTGTGACCCACCGTAACTCTGCTACCTGGCATCTGTGCATCAATGACTAGTAACATTAGCGGCGCACTCGTGAGTATCAATGGTGTGTATGTGTATGCGTGCTATGTGAGAATCTGCCTAGGTGCAAGGGTTAGGATTGATTTGGGCATTCTCTCAATAAGCAAGCAGAATGGATTTGATAATGAAGCACTGACAAGCACACTGAAAAGAGCACCGAGGGGATATACCAACGCACTAATCTTCAACAAAATGATACCTTCATACTCTTTTTCTAATCAAGTGTGCACATACTCTGCCGAAGAACTGACAAACACTGTATTTCCTCATCAAATTATATACAATACAATGTCATATTTTAGCATTCTGAATCATGTGTGTGCAAATCTTCATATTAGTGTACAAATGCTGTCTCAATATTGACTTTATTTGAGAATTAGATAGACAGGAAACAAGCCCTTCAGTCTTCTCCAGATGAGATCGTACGATGAGCTGTTGAGAAAGCATCTTTCTTTTCCCTTCATGGTCTCTAAAATCTCTGCAGATTGATGAGATGATAACACTTGTATAAATGACAGTTGGTTAAATGGCAAGTCTTTATTAGGCAGTGATTCACGCCCTGCACAGCCTTGTCTGGGGGTTGCATCGTTATCAAGCGGTGGAATTACACTCCAAAGGGCTGTTAGAATGCATCATCTCCATTTGTTTTTAACCTTTCTTTATCCATCGAAGAGATGGCTTAGCGGGCATGTTCTTTTTTTTAAGCGTTCAGATACTGTGATGACTCAGATTCACAAGCAGGAGCTGCCCAGTGCAAACAGAGGAAGGCCACATGGAGGTTAAGTGGGTTAAATCGATGGAGGCTTTGGCCCTTGTTGCTCAGTGAGAAAAAAAACTGTTACTGTTTTAACCCTCTATTATCATACTTATATATCCACAGTTATATTTTCAAACAACCTTGGTCAGGCTTGATTGTGTGGAGTTTCACACTCCTCCTACTGAGCACGATGCTTGTTATTTGTGAGTTTATTACAACAAGTAGCAGTCTTTCAAAAACTGAAGCATTTGGCTTTATTCTATTTCTCATTTTATCCTAAAGTAAATATTATCTGTGTTATATTAATGAGGGTTCACAGATGCTCTTTATGCACTATTTTAATCTTAAAATGTGAGCAGATGATATTCAGAAAATCTGTATTTCCTCACTGCAAGGTGCTGATAACCCTAACTCTAACCCTGATAACAATGTCAGTAAATGTGTATTAAATAGATTGAAATGCATAATTAAAAAGACAGGGTGGTGGGCAAAGAAATAACATAGTGAAGAACTTTTCCTCTAAATTGTAAATCAGTGGGATATCAGGTCAGGATGGAAAGGCAGTTTATCAATTTTATAGGAAGGGTGAAAGAGCAGGGCCATTCAAAAATATATGGTGGGTCAGCTCAGGAGGTAGAGCAGGACGTCCACTAATTGGAAGATCCTCCAGTCCGCATGTCGAAGTGTCCTTGGGCATGATACTGAACCCCATATTTGTTCCCAATGGCTGTGTGAGTGTGTGTGTGTGAATGCATTAGATTCCCCTCCTGATGAGCAGGCTGGCATCCAGGTAGCCCCTGTCATCAGTATTTGAATGTATGTGTGAATGGGTGAATGATGGCATGCAGTGTAAAGCACTTTGAGTGGTCACAAGACTAGAAAGGCGCCATATAAGTGCAATCTAGTGAAGTGAAGTGAAGTCTGTTTACCATTAACGAAGCAATATATTTTGCAAACAACAGTGCGCTGAAGTGTGAATGGTCTGTGTTATTTGAGCAAGATGAAAAGACGTCAAATTAAACCTCCTTGCGTCCTCTTCCCAGGTGATAAACTGCTGTGAGTTATGATACGTAACCGGAGGAATGCTGTGAACAAAGCATTTTTTCTCACACTCTAAAAATAGTTTGAGATTAGCTATCTCTGCTCTGTTTTTTTGCTGCAGACCTATCAAATAAGTTTTATTGTGAAATGTGGATTATCTGCCTTAATTAAAGAGTTTGAAACACTTTTGGCATCCTGATAAAAGAGTAATGTACAGTCAGGCATTTATTTTCTTACGTAACCTTATTATCATTTCTCAAAATGTTGTAGGTGTGCTTTTTCCTTTTTTTAAGCGTTTGACCAGAAAATGAACAAATTTGAAAACATATCAGTCTAAATGACCAAAATTCTGCTTTTGTTAACCTTTTCTCTCTTTTTTTTGGTAATGAACATTGTGAGGGAATTTTCATATATGTGTCATATATGAAAATGCTCCTATTTTCATATATAGACAGGTGACAAATTAAAGGAAAAACCAACATAAAGTGTCAAGTCTCTGGAACTCTACCGGAGGGATGAACATCATTCTTCAAAAAGATATTCCTTCATTTGGTATTTTGATGATGGTGGTGGATAGCGCTGCCTAACATGTCAGTCCAAATTCTCACATAAGTGTTCAATTGGGTTGAGATCTGGTGACTGTGAAGGTGATAGCATATGATTCACATCACTTTCATACTCATCAAATCATTCATTGATCCCTCGTGCCCTGTGAATTGGGGCATTGTCATCCTGGAAGAGACCACTCCCATCATAGAAATGTTTCATCATAGTACAAAGGTGATGACTCAGAACAACTTTGTATTGATTTGCAGTGACCCTTCTCTCTAAGGGGACAAGTGGACCCAAACCATGCCAGCAAAGAGCCATCCACAGCATCACAGAGCCAGCAGATCCCTTCACTGTAGGGGTCAAGCATTCAGGCCTGTACCAGTTTTTCCTTTAATTTGTCGCCTGTCTATCTGTGCCATGTATGAAGTTGCTCCTTAGACAAGCAGACAGTGAGGAACAGCTGTCTTCTTCCGGGTCTAGCCCACCTGGCTTCATGATTGTTATTCAGTAGAGAGTATATCACTCTCTCATATGCAGCCATCCGTGCCATTGTTGTAGACCATTCTTCGTAGTGGGGCAGGCATTTCTTCCTCCAGTGTCTCAGTAGTATCCGTTTGGCTGTTGTGAGGGCCAAAATGATCCATCTCTTTTTGAAGGAAGAGAAGTCAGAGTCCTGGAGCTCAGTGGTTGAGCCCGAGATAGACAGTTTTGTAGAGATTTGGAACTTTTTGTTTAGGACTTCAAATATAACCTCTTGGGTCTTATTCCAACAGTCCTTTAGTGTTGGACATGTCCCAAATATTTGTAGGAAAGAGGCACCATTTCCTTCAAATCTCCAGCAAGAATCTACTGGTATCAGGTTCCATTTATATAGCTGTTGTGGTGTCCGATGCCATCTGTGTATTATTCTTAGTTGAATAACCCTACTGCCCATTTCCTTGTACATTGTATTAATGTTATTCAAACATGGCTTCCAATCCGCAGGAGATATGTCCAAAGCCAGGTCTACTGTCCGGTGTTTCTTGATCTTGAGCAAGGGGTCACATAATAGTTCCTGTAGTAAATGATAGATCTTGGGAGCAATGTCCCTGCATTATAACGATCTAATCAGCAGTTCTTCAATCAGACTACCCGTGGGGCAAGTAAGCGGGCTTCCTAACCATTTAGACAAGACACTTTGCATTTGGACATACTTCCGAAATTAATTATGTGGTAATTTATATTTATCTACTATTTGGTTGAAGCTTTGATAGTGCTTAGTGTGGCTATCAAATAAATGCAAAACATAGGGAGTCCCAGCTTTTCACCATAGTGTCCAATTAACTGTTTTGTCTCCAATTAAAATTTACTTATTATTCCATAAAGGTGCTTGAGGGGATTTGAATAAATCCCAATGAACAGCTCAATGCAGTTTTTACCACATTTATTTAGTGTTAGTGATAATAGGATGATCCTTCTGTTGTAGCAACTTTGTGCCAAATAGCTCGGACCAGTGAGCTAGCCCACCACTGACTTCAGTCTTATCTGGAACCAGCTTGGTATATCTCTGGCCTCACTATCCGGTAACCATGTTCTCATATACTTTATATTGATAGCCCAGTGGTACCATTTAAAAGTTGACCAAAGAAAATCTAAAATAAGAGTATCAAAAACTCTGAAGTAGGAATTGGGAATATTCAGAGGAAGGTGGGATAGTTTTTTATAAATCACAGGTGCAGTCATTTTTTTAACGAAGTGTATTTTCCCCCAAAGTGAAAGATGAATTTTGGTCTACCTTTTTGTTAACCTTTCCAACAACAAAGCACTTATTATAAAAAGAATGTAATGTATTAATTTGATAAAATCAATCTTTAAAGAAATAATTAATAGTTATTTATACATGTATAATATGACATCAATTAAATTATTTTTCTTATATTTTAATATAATGATGATGATATTAATATACATCCAAGTATCAATAATCGTAACAATTAATGCTTACAATATTTATTGATACATTTTACTGAATAAATAGCTTGTTTACTGTATATGGTAACTGTGTTGAACAAGTTAACAGATTTTATGATGCCTTTTCAAAAATGTTATTGCATCTACTAACTTTTTTCAATGTTTGTTTGAGTCATATTCATTATTTAGTTACTGATAAACATGTTTTTTCAATTTACAAATGAGGTAAAACTGAACATAATGGACTGCGTATCATCAAAGGAAAAAGATAAATCTCTCCGTCTCTTACACCTACACTTACTCTTATACCTATTCGGTGTGGTTCGTCCTTGTATATTATTCCTTGGGGGAAAAAAATCTATACACCTGTAGAAAACAGGAAAGTGAATGTGTGTATTGAATAGGTGAAAGAAAAAGTAATTTTCTTTTCAACAGCACAACCTTTTGTTTTATAAAGCACTGTGGGTGTGTGTGTGTGTGTGTGTGTGTGTGTGTGTATTCTGACTCCTCACTCCGAGTGTAGTCATGACGTCTAACCAGTGAGTCAGGTCTTCCTAATGAAGTTTCCACAAAGGGACGCATGCACACCTTTTGAACCCAAACTGCAGAAAAACGATCCAATCAGCCAAATTGATTTGCACACTTCCCCCCGGCTCTCTGTCCTTTTTGAAAAGATGTTGCTCTCAGCGTTGTGATGTCAGCGATTAGGGCTGACCTTTGAGGGATTTAGAGCAGGGTTGACATGAGTCCACTAAGGAACAGCAGTTGTTTCTTTATCATTGTGTAATGTAAACATGCTGTCAAGAAATTTCCCTTAGTGCACTGAAATGTCCCAATAATCACCCATCCATCCTTGAAGGCTTTTAAGACTGCACCTCAACCAGAGGAAGCAACAGCAGGAGGAGGAGGGCAGCAACTAGTTCTTTAACAGTTCTCTAATGCTTCACCTGTTGTCTGGTGATGTGAGCGGCTCCATTGATTAAAATGTGTGGGTGGCATTTAACCACCATACACACAAACAGGCAAACGAAACTCCTCCCCTCCCAGATGGAGCAGAAGACCCCTTTACCTCAATCACACCCTGAGGCCTTGAGACTCCAAGCTCCGTACTTCGTGCGTCTATAAAAAGAGCTTTCCTCCTCGAGGAAGCAACAGCAGACTACTGAGCATTTCATCACAGACCAGAGAGGAAGCAGGAGAGAAAGAGAGGGATCACAGTTAAGAGTCGCCACTCAAGAAAGATCTGTGGATAAACGGAGGGAGGAAAAGAAAGAAAAGAGAATAACAAAGGAATTGGAGAAGGTAAAAAAAAGAATTATCCTGAACTTGTTTGTGAATTCCTGTTGTTTTGGCATGGATCAAAATTGTGTCTGGTTGTTGGTAGCGTCTTGTTTTTCTGAATGAATAAGTCACTGACTAACTGATTAAGGATTTATGGGCATTTTCTGACACCTCCAGCTCTGTAAATGATCATACAAGTGGATTTTTATCTTATACTAACATCACAGCCTTTTGAGGAGTATAGTTGTCTTAGGTGACATTTGAATTGCTTTCCATGAATATAGAACAATACTTTTACTATTCTAACTGTTAGACTCTATAAATACCTCCATACATCATCAACACATAAGGTTTCCATGTATTTTAATTGCAGCTCACAGTCTTCTTTATCAGAATATGATTTCTGTGGAGAGCAGAGCTCAGCTGAGTGAGTCATACTGTGGGAAGAGTGTAGACAAGTCTCTGCCAGTGTTACAAAGACGATGGCCCACCAAGGAGTCACTGCTCAGAATAATAGAGAAGTGAGAGAGTACAGCAAAGGAAAGAAAATGACCTAATTCCCTGTGTAGAACAAAGATGGGATTTTTTACAAAGAGCTTTAAAATGTTAACATCTGTGAAATTAGTGGAATCAGATGACAAACAGGATGTCAAATTTAACAACAAACCGGTAGAGATCAATTGGTCAGTGGTAAAGTTGAATTAAGTGCTTTCTGTTTGTGGGACTCTCTAAAATAAAATAGCTTTTGTCTCTGATTAAATGGTTCAATGTGGGGAAAAGCAGGGAGAAGAAGTAATAATAAACACTGCAACAAAGAGATGAGGGGAGGCATTTGCCTGTTGGAGATGCATCTGAAGGGAAGTCACTGACTGCTATCATCTATTGATATCTTTCTCTGTATTCTATCATAGTGTTTCTGAAATGTGTGGGGCTGTCATGAATACACGCTCAAACAATATATATATATATATATATATATATATATATATATGTCTTCTTGCATGCATGCATCCATGTATGTGCATTGATTTCTTTCCTTTAAGTAGCTGAAAAGGTAACCTTTGCTGGCCACTTGTCTCACAAAGCCTTTAATAGTCATTTCACCTCACCGACCTTTCAATTCTTGGCCGCGGATCCCTCTATTAAAAGGCAGGCAATTCGATGCCTATTCACTAATGTAATGAATTGCTTAATGCCACCATTATCATTGTTGTTTCCCCTTGCACAGCTATGAAAGAAGGAAGGATGCATTCATTTTTGTTTGTTTGCTTGTTTCTGGTTCTTTTTTTGCAGCAGGGTTACTGCATGGGTCATTTGGATATTAACACAGTTTAGGGACTGTAAGAAAATGATTTGGGTTGGGAATGAGGCTGAAACTTTTTGTTTGACTTTTTAAAGTCCCCTTGAATAAGAAAAAAAAAATCCAACACCTTGACCCAATTTCAGGCATTCCCTGCTGATAAAACATGGACTTTACATAGCCCAAATAAGAGCGGAATAAGAAATTGCCAAAAGTATGTAAAACATAAATGATGCATTTTATTTATCATGCATTCCAGCTGTTCTCTCTTTTTTTTCTCTCTTTTTGAACCAAGAGCTACTAAATGAACAGTAAGCATCAGTAGAAGAGCCTGAGAAACCCTGTTTCCTAGAAATTCTGTTTATATACCACTAAATTGCAACAGCTAATACATTTTGAAGGAAACATAATGTTGCCCGAACTACATATTCTGTCAACATCATGAGAAAATGTTGCTAATTAATCTCGGATGTCACAAAAATGTTGAGTAAAATCTGCACTGACAACATATTTAATTTTTATTATAACCACTTTTATTTTATTTATATTTCATTTATTTTACACAAAAATATCCAGTCTTGTGGTGCAATATCCACCAGTAGTTATTCAACCTTTTTGTGGCTTTGTTTCAGCAATGGCAGCACTTGGTTTAGGTTAGGGAAAGATCCCTAACCCTAACCCTATCCATTAATAGAGAAAAAAGTCAGTTTATTAACATTTAGCTGAAACCATAATCTTTCACTAACTTTAACCAAAGTGCTTTTATTGTCTATACCACACACAAGACTCAGGGTGTGAACTTTCATCTCCAGTGTTAATGTCCTACATTTTGTACACCCATCATCCACCCCGACCTCTGTGCAGTACATAAATGTAGCGCTTCATTCATTCGAAAAAACAACGTAATTGGGCAAATAATTTAGTAGTATTAGTAGTAAATGTAATTTCTAAGAGACAGGGCTGGAGTTATGCCAAACTTGCACTATAATACAGGTTTACTTGTCTTTAGTTCTGTTATAATGACATGCTCCTTAGAGAGATAATCCCTACTTACAGGTGGAGATCCAGGTGTTTGTCAAAACTGACATTATAGTTTTACCAGCTGCATGTTACTACATGATTAGTGTAAAACAAAGCCCCAATACAGAGACACGATTATTGTCCTCTGCATTTGGAAAAACGCAGCTTTATGGTCCATGGCAGAGACAAAAAGCATTTTGTGAACATAACTATTTTGATGTTTTTTACAGAAAATTTTTGCAAGAAAAGACTACCTTCCCCTCAGCAAAAGTGAAAAAAACAAAACATAATCCTCCCTCATTTCTGACTCCACCTGCCCCCTACCCCACAATAATTTTTGTACAGTCCCTTAGTGTTAAAAACTGCAAACCCTAATTGAGCCTCCTTTGGGAACTCTTACAGGCAAGGCTCCAGATGAACTGTCACATTTTCCTGTGCTTTCATTATCAACTACTTTTAAATTAGATGAATGTGACGCTGATAAACAAGACCATCTGTTACAATATGCACGATGTTGGCTAGAAGAGGAATGTTGATTACTGGTGTTTGAGCTCACAGTTATTATTCAGCCATGACACACACAGCTACGAATCCACCACTTATCTCACAGATAGTGTTGAAACATGTCAAGTTATATAAGGGAGGGAGGAAAGTGTTACGCAATACCGCAATGATCAAGAGACACCTAGGGTACGTCTACACAAAAGTATCAGTTTCTTCCGATTTAGGAATGACTAAGTGAATGTTTGGGCATCAGACAGTCACACTGTCTTGTTATTAAAGACTTTTGTTTTCTCTGAAGAGATTCTCCCTGCTTTCTTTTCAGCTCATTTACTCGCTTGTGTTTGTTTCCTCCTTTCTGCACCAGGCTGACGATGGTGTGTCTATGTTGGTTGTTAGTGGTGGTGATGGCATATGTGTGCGTCCCGGGGTTCGGGTCTGTGTGCTTGGACAGCTCCATCTGCAACGACCTGAGCAACAAGGGAAGGATACTGGTAGGTCTAACTTTCTTTCTATTTTCTCTCTGTTAGTGCAAGGCTTTAACTTTATTTGTATAGCACGTTTCTTTGACAGGGTGATTCATAGTAGATAAGACATGGAGATGATATGGAAAAAGAGAAAATATACAAATATCACAAAAAGTGGGAGAGCAAAGTTTGAGCTTTGAAGTTCATTGTTGATCTTGGAAACAGCAGTTGACAAAACAGCCTCACCTCAACCTCCAACTGTTTTGGAGCTTTCAGTCGTATCACAATCTATTTTTCTGAATCTTTCGAGGCTCAACTTGAAGTCCTTAAAGTGCTAAAGAAAAGTGGAAATTTGAACATCTACTATTCCATGACAAAAGGACAAACTCTTTCTGCATAGAAAGATCATGTGAGGCAATTGAAAGCTCCAGAACAGTCAGAAAATGCATCTCGAGGTGAGGTCAAAGATATATATTTTTTTTTTGTGCAGGTCTAAAAATAGTTTAATAAAAGCAATGACAAACAGATATATATTTAGCTTTGATTTTAAGATGATAACAGTTGAAACAAGTCGAAAAAATCTTCAGGAGGTTTGTTCTCGATCTGTGTTTCAAAGAAGTTACACCAAACCATTAAAACCATTAAGTGATTGACAAATGACTTGAAAGGATTAGTTAATGAATAATCAGTTAACATCTTCTGCCTCCAGCTTGAGGATCTGTTGCTTTTCTTTGTCGTATGTATGTATGTCATATCAGTGTTTTGTGTCCATGTCCAAATAGTTTGGATATATTCAACTGTATGCATGTATTGTAGGAAATTTAAACGCATCCAATCATTGATCTTCCCAGTACACTTACTCTGTTTAATACAGTCAACTTGCTCATTAATGCATCATCATTAACTCTTCTTCCTGCAAAGGACGCACACACACTTTACATTCAGTTTTGAAACGTTGCTGGTGTCTGTGTGATTCCTTCCTCACAGGACTGCATTCACCTCTGCATGTCTGTGATCCAGGCTCAACTCCCAGAGGTCAGTGCATTGGCCCTGAAGGTTAATGATGATGATGACCTCTTATTCAGCATCCTTTCGGCCACACTGGCCTCTGAAAATAAGATATCAGAGTCAGACCTGAGAGACAACCGCGACCAGCGACGCTCCTATTCAATGGAGCATTTCCGCTGGGGTAAACCCTTTGGAGACAAGATATCAGAGAAAAAGCTGAAGGCCCACAACGACAAGAGACGCTCCTATTCAATGGAACATTTCCGCTGGGGGAAACCCTCCGGCCGCAAACGCCGGCCAGTCAAAATCTTTGCCTCCCCTCTGGAAGGAGGGGGCTCTTCTGAGGGCAGTTTCCCCCCTCAGGCTCGCAGGCAGCTGAGCAGTAAGGAGGATGAAGCAAAGGAGGACACGACTCAAGGATTGCCCCAGGCGATGGTCAGCTCCAAGTCACATGCCCAGTTGAGCCCGCAGGAAAGAAAGGATGGGACCTATCGGATGAGTCACTTCAGATGGGGGAGCCCACCTGCCTCTAAACGTAACGACAGCTTTATGAAGCCGTGGGAGGAAAAACCTCAGGGGCAGCTGGCTAAGCTCCTCAGGAACATTATAGTCAAGGGTGTGCAGAGGAGAATGGGATGAATGGAGGATGGAGATGGGGGGAAGGAGGGTTAGCTGATAGAGCCATTGCATGTTACTACCCACAGCTCTTAATTTTAAATTACAAGAACTTGTCACTGTCATTAGTATGTTGTTGAATGTGTTTTCTGGGACAAAGGTTTGTCTTATGACCTTAACGTAAGATAAGCAAGCAAGAAACAAGGCAGTTTTATGGTAAATAAAACAGCTGATGCACCCATTGACTCACTTGAACTTCTTGGCCTTGACTTCAAAGCTTCCTTAGGAACATTTTTTCTTGTTGGAAAAGTTACTACTGATCCAAATGTTTTGAAAAAGGAAGTAAAAAATGAATGCCAGCCCAGGCCTTGAGGTGGGTGTAAAGGAAAGTATTTTAAAAAGCATACAGTTTGTTTTACAGAGTGGTATCTTTTTGTAAATTATAATAACATTAAAGATTATTCTGTTTGCGGCATACAGCTATGGTAATTGTCTGACTGATTTCACATGAAAGGAGAATCATCAATGACACCAGTCACCTGATGGAGGCCATTAGATGCACCTGAGAGCTCTGGAAAATTTCCAGCAAGTGGACTTTGTGCTAAGAACTGACTGAAAATGACAAAACACGAAATATAAATATAAAAATATGTGTTATGAATATACTGGTAGGGCTGATATACAAGTGGTAGACAAAATAATATGAACAACTGATGAACATGAGACTTTGTCGCAATTACAAACACTCCAACAAATGTGGGTTATAGTTCTGTCCTTGGAGGCCTAAAGAAAAAAAAGAAAAAGAAAAACTGCCTCAAAAGAAACTTTAAACAGGAAAAAGAATGAAGAGACCCACTATCAGGTCTTATCTTTCATGTAGCAGTGGGGATTTATTGGCCTACTTCAAAGTTAAAAGATCTTTTTCATGAATGTTGTTGGCACCCTGCATACATTATGTGAGCCAGTGCCAGCTGGTGACTCAAAAAATTGGGGAGGACAGGAGGAAAACCGACCCACAGCGTCATGTTATTTTACACTAGTTGACTACTTATCTCTACTTTCTTATGTTCAAGTTATGTTATGTTCTTATGCTCAGATGCAGGGCCGTGCAGAGACCTTTAGAGGGGCAGGTGCTCAAAGTTAAAAAGTGGCACATGGAACAAGATTTTAAAACACCATACACCAACATAATTTATAGCATAACCTCTTAAATTATAGCAACCCATATTCAAACAGAATGTAACATGGACTCTTACAACAAACCATATCAGACTATATCATTGTCCCTGACCAGATGAAATCAGAGGGAGTGACAATTTTATATGCCATCACCAAATGGCATATAAAACAATTTGCTTTCAAAAACGAAAACAAAAACAAAAACAAAAAATGAGTGGTGAAAAGGCTATTCCCTTAAAAACACTTAGCATATACGTCTTGTTTCTAAACAAAGACGTGCTCATTTTAGCCGTGGAGTGGTTCAGATGTGTCATTTTTACCAACAAAGTTAACTTCAAATTTTGTGACAATAGATTTATGTTCTCATCAAAAACAGACAAGATATCACATGATTTACATGTGTTTGTTATATATTTTCTTAGCATACAGAAATATATTAAGTACCACAAAGCTTATAATGTGATACAGGTTCAGATCAGTACTGAATACTAGAAAGACTGAACACTAAAAACATTCACAGATCTAAAAGTTTAGGTTCACATCAAAAAGTATTAATTCATGTATCAAATACATGACTTACACACTCTTATCTATATGCACAACATACAAAAAATAGCTGACAGTGTTAACACTGTTGTTATTCTAGTTACTTTAAGCTTATTACTCAATATACAGTTCATCTTAAAAACGAACAAGAATGAAGAAATGAAGAAATTCTCATGAACGAGCAGCCAGACTTCCTGCACACTCATTCACAAAGCACACAACATCAACAGGTGACTGAACAACCAATCAATTAAAAACGGGATCAATTCCAGATGAATCAGACTCTTTCCACGTGAGTCCAGACAGCTCATTGTAACAAACTACCTACAGCACATTATATCATCTCTGTTGTATTCTTGTTAAGGAGATAAATTCACACAACAGCTACACAGAGACATTTAACCATCAAAGAAGAAATTAGTGACCAAAGAGACAGAGGGAGAAGATGTATCTGACTCACGTTATCTGACGTCTTCTTTCTTTCATGGAGAAAAACAGTCCTTCAGGGCTGCAACAACAAGCTAACCGCTGCGTTGGCTAACAGAAGTAGCTAGCTACTGCTTGATAAAAAAAAGGGAAATGTAAATCTGAAAAAAGGAAATTTAGACTCTGTTGAAAAAAGTTTAAACAAAATGTCATTTTTAGTGATGTGTTTAAAAGTGTTTTGGATTAGCATGAAAAAAATGATGTACATTAAATTGATATAAGAGATCCCGTCGTAAGGAGGACAGCAGTAACCCGTCCTCCTCTGCTCTCCTCTCAGTTTCACACACACTGCCCTTTCTCCTCC
This sequence comes from Thunnus thynnus, assembly GCF_963924715.1. NCBI lineage: Eukaryota > Metazoa > Chordata > Actinopteri > Scombriformes > Scombridae > Thunnus > Thunnus thynnus. The sequence goes on from NC_089534.1 coordinate 16,842,656, forward strand.
TGCCCTGCAGGTGTCACTGTTGAAGCATTTCAATCAGAATTTAAATAATGGATTTTTTCCAACAAAGAGAGAAAACTATTTTATACATGATGCTGAGATTTGGTAATGGTTTATTTCAACCAATGACTCTTTTTTTGTGTTTTGATCTCCCTCTTGCCTCTCAGAAATAGAGGAAGAGCAACCTCCTCTGCCTCTATGGACCAGCCTCCACTGCTGTGAGCTGGGATTTAAACTCCTGAGGCAAACACATCTCTTCACTGGTACTGAGAGGGAGACAAATGTACAAAAATATAAATCTGAGGTCGACGCTGACAGAGGAGTCAGAAAAACAGTCAGCATTGTAAAGACTTCAAAGTTGAGTTCTCAGTGAATCACAGTGAGAGACGACAACACAACCCTAACCCCAAGAATTGTTAGTTTTATTTAAACCTGCATAAATTATTTATTTATTCATTTGAGCCACTTATGGGGAGCATAAACAAGTTAACACAACATTGACATGATATGTTGAACTTGTTAGCAAACAGTTGCTTGTATTTACACATGCAGCAGTTACATTATCATTCATATGGAGTCATGTTTCTGTCCACCTGGTGAATGTAAGTCCGATTTTCACTCTTCTTTTAGTTCAGTTTTTGGTCTCCATCAACACCTGAGGGAAATATTTGGCTCTTTAGTTTCTAAATGCTCCACTTTGTTCATCAGCTAGTTGCTAACTGTGTCTGTAGAACAGCTGCATGTTGCTGCTGAATTTAAACACCACTATGAGAGCAGTGAGAGTGAACCAAAACAGTAAAGTTGCTGGTCAACAGATAAACAATGAGCTGAAACTCCCTATAAAGCTCTGTAAAGCAGAGGGGAGCTGAAGACTCTGTAGGTTCAACACAACCACTACATTTGATAAAAAATTATATTAACATACCAATTATAACCACTTTAAAATATATATAATTTCAATAGCATTTAATGTATCCACTGTCATAAATCACAAAACAGTTTCTCTCTTATTTTATACTGTGTGATTTGACAACTAAATTTAGTTCTCAGCAGTGGTGGAAGAAGTACTCTGATCCTTTACTTAAGTAAAAGTACAAATACATCAATGTAAAAATACTCCATTATAAGTAAAACGTACTGCATGAAAAGTCCTACTTAAAGGACCAGTGTGTAGGATTTAGTGCCATCTAGTGGTGAGGTTGCAGATTGCAACTAACTGAATAACCCTCCCCTTCTCCTTCCAAGAGTGTAGGAGAACCTACAGTCGCGATAACGTGAAAGGCCTTCTCTAGACCCAGTGTTTGGTTTGTCCGTTCTGGGCTACTGTAGAAACATGGGGGTGCAACATGGCGGGCTGCGTGGAAGGGGGCCCGCTCTCTATGTAGATATAAAGGGCTCATTCTAAGGTAACGAAAACTCAACTTATTTTCACATGATTATACACAATTAAAACATACTTGTGAATATTATATTCCATTTCTGCCAAGTCTGTTCCACAAGATACCACTAAATACTACACACTGCACCTTTAAGTAAAAGTACATAACTATTAGCAGCAAAATGTAGGCCTACTTAAAGTATTACAGTAAAAGTACTGATTTTGTCACACTAACTGATAATATCATTATATATGGCATCATTAGATTATTAACCTGTAAATCGACACTGTCCCAACCGTGGGACACTTTAGCTTTGGTGGCGTTATTTTCAGGATCACTTATACTCATTCTGACTTTTTGGTTGCAAAATTTTAAGATTTACTTTTTAAATGAGACCAGGATTATGACTGTAATCAAAGTGGTTGAACAACAATAACCTTATTTTGGGTAGGGGGGGAAGGTACAATTGTAACACCCATATTTTTTCTAAACCACCATGCACCTGTGACCTCATCACACACACACACACACACACACACACACACACATATATATACCTGTCATCTTAGTCCCTTTAAAAAATCAGCAGGATCTGAGCTGTCATCTTCAAGATCTGGGTGAAAATCTACTTTTGTGCAAGGTAAGTGAAAATATGAACTTTTCCCCCCCTTAACAGTTAAAAAACTGAAAACTATCCATTTTTGTAGAATAACCCCCTGATGGTTTGTTAGCATCTTCTTGGCTTGTGCACACCAGTGAGTTTAACTTTTGAACAAGAAAGCAGGGTCGGTGTTTGTGGTGCAGTTGTAAGAGAAGTGCTCTGTCACATCATACCAATGACACGTGTGTGTAGATGTGTGTGTGTTTGTGGTGTAGATAGAGTGAGTGTGTGTGTTCACCTTGTCTGGTTGTGTCCCTCTAAAAGCAGCATGTAGGTCTAGTTTCCTTTGGCTCAGCTAGACCAGCTAGCCTTCTTACCGTGCTTGATCAGTTGTGGATTTCAGTTATGTTCCCATCTCTGCGTGGTCCAAAGAAATGGTCCATTGCGCCAAAGTTTTTGGTAATAAATCTAAAAACCAATTGTTTCTTCATTTCTTGTGTCTTTTATTCATAAACTATAACTTAATTTCATGCACTCCAAGTTTCACTTTGAAGTCATAGAGTCTGCTCCCTCCCAAAGAACGTGCGTGGGCATAATTGTCATCCAATCACTATTCAGTTGGAATTTTCCATGCCCTTCCTTTGCTGTAAGGTATGACAAGTTCCTACTGCATTTATGTGCACTGTTACAACTGACCCGCAACATGTTATAATTGTTCCTAATCAGTGGTACAGTTGTAACAGGCAGACCGTTTAATTTTTATATAGCCTAATTATGTGGTGTCTGTTTATTCAATGATTTAACTTGCACTTAAGAACATGAGGAGACATGTTCGTCAAAGTACACATTAAATATTTTGCCTGTAAGTGACACAGTCTCAGAGTAACTTAGTGGAAAACAAAAAAGTGTTACAACTGTGCCACTTCTCTCCTACATTATTTTCAGGCTTATGCACAAAAATGGCGTGTCAGGTAAGAGGTTAATACTGAAGCATCAGTGTTAGAGCAGCATGTTACTGTTGTAGCTGTGGAGCTAGTTTGAACTACTTTATTTACAGTTAGCCAGTGGTTCCCTACCTACGGGTTGGGCCCCTTCAAAGGGTCACCAGATAAATCTGAGGGGTCATGAGATGATTAATGGGAGAGGAAAGAAGAAAAACAAAGTTCTCATACACAAATCTGTGTCACAATCACTATTTGGTGGAGCTGTTAACAACTCATAGACATCTGAAATGTGACCTCGACTACACACTGCTTTTGTAAGACGTCAAAAGTCAAAAAGGTTGGAAAAGGTTTCATCTTTAACAATGTGTTATATTTTAAAAGCTTGTTTTATTATCCATTGTGTCAAATCTTCATCAGAAAAGTAACTAAAGCTGTCATATAAATGTAGTGGAGTAGAGAGTATAATATTTCCCTCTGAAATGTAGAGGAGTGAAGTTTAGAGTAATAACAAATGGGAATACTAAAGTTAAGTAATGCAAGTAACTCAAAACTCTACTTAAGAACAGCACTTAGTTTCTTCCCACCCCATATCCTTTTGAGGGCTGTAAAAACAGGAAAAAAAACACACATTGCTAAAATACATGTTCTTAGGGTTGCATCTTATGACTGTGGCTGTGGCAAATACACAATACAGTCATTGATAAAAGTCGTGTATCGAGGGAAACAAAGTAGAGAATGACACTATTAGCACTGCTGAGGACACTAACAACTGCTGAAAACTGTGTTGAACACTGCAGCTGACTGAGCCCTCAAGGTTACCCACTGTCATCTGTGTTCACAGTCAAATCTCGAGTCAACAATTCTTTTTATACCCACACACGACGATGCTCCGCTGCCTTCTGCGCCTCAACCAGTATTGGTTAGAAAACACAAAATAAATCAGAACTTTTATGGTTACAGATAAATTTATTGTACAACACGGCAACATCACTAGCATGCAAAGTCAGGTATGACACTAATAAGGCATTTTCTCCAAGTAAAAGCTGCCTTTGTCACTAGGTAATCCAGTTTTTAAAGTGCAAAGTTCACAGAATGGATAGATTTGACCTACAGCACTACATTTGTAAACAGATCTATTAACCAGACATGTAATGACAAAAGTAAAATTGGATTACTGTCAGTTAATATTAACATTACACTATGCAATGACAACAAGCAGATTGATAGATTTACAGTTGTTTTTTTGTTTTTTTTTCTTTCACTGCGAAAGTTGCAAGATGCTGAAAGACAATTTTACAAGTGTGGCATCACATACTGTAGGTGTCACTGGAAGGTTTAGACAGCTGCACATTGCTCTTTTAGATAGCTTGTTCTTCATTAACGTGGAAGAAGGAGTCACTGGACAAAACTGTAAACTGCGTCTGAAAGAGTTTGGTCTTGGGTCATGACAATAAAGACACACATCTGCATGAATGCTCACATTGACACATGAACAAAAGACAAACATTCACTCACACACACGCAAACCTGCACTGACAAAAACGGGGTAAACATGAAGAGCGCATACATGCACACGTACAATCTGATACAACTGGCATGTGTGGACATAAATATACACACAGAGGACACTACATTGTAAAAAAAAAAAAAAAAAAAAGATAAAACAAATGGAACAAACTGGACTGGAACACATGACAATCAGGGACAAACCAAACACCGTCAATGGCTGCAATACATGCCACGCCCGATGCAGTTAATTCACAGAAGCGCAGGAGCGGGGGGCGGGGGAGCGGTCTCTCACGAAGTCACAAAACTGAACCATCACAGCACCACAAACAGAGGGTACGATTCAAAACACACACACAAAAAAAAGGATCTGCTACCTACAGTTGAGCCACGTTGGCCTGGCTAGTGCCGAATTATTGCCATTATACTTTGTTTCGATACCTGTGAACGTGGGAGTGTGTGTTTGCGCACACACGAAATGGCTTTTAGACGTGTTCAAATCTTGCTGAAAGAGACAGACGCGCTGCTCGGAGGCGGCCGCAGCAGCTGCCTAGCGTAAAAAGACAAAAAGAGTGCAAACTCATTCCAGCACGACTCAGGGATGTAATGGCAACAACGCAGGTTTATGTCTCAAAAATTGTGGCTAGAAATGAAGTAGAAAATAACTTGTTTTTCCATCAGATGGGCTCATTAATACTTTAGCAGGACACTTTCAGACCTCACTAGTATGTTCCATTGGCCTCCAGATGATGCAGATTTCTACTGAGGGTTGTTCAGAGAGATTTTGATTCCATGTGCTGCTGGTTGCTTATTAGAGGACGAGATTTTAACAAAAAGCATCTGAATACTCACTAAGTAGCTTTCTCCCTTATCTATGGACACAATCAGTACAGTGGCAGTCTAAAATTTGAATTAATATACAGTATATATACACACAAAAACCTCCCTACTCTGTACATCAGCTTAAAGATTTTATATATTTCTCTGTATATACACATTTATATGGGAAGGAGAAAAATAAAGGATCCTTTACTGTTTTTCTAGTGATCTGGTAAACGTCACGGTAAACACTTGTGAAGTTTATTGTGGCGCAGTATGTGTTTCAGACTGAGTGACATCGTCTGTTTTAACTTGAGTCACCTATAAGGCACACTCACTTTGGGGAGGAAAGCACGCAGATCAACAGTTATCCTTCTTTTTATACCACTGCTAAAAAACTAAATAAATATTAGAATTGAATTAGATTCAGGAAATAAATGCCCGTCATGAAAAGAAAAAGCACTTTTGGCTAACACTAAAAAGGCAAAACAAAACATTATGGTAAAGCCTTAAAACACTGAAGACAGATGTTAAGGAGCTGAGTGATACTGGAGAAGAAGGAACAGCTTTATATTTGTGTTTATCCATCCGTATTTCACTCAGACATGCCGTACTAGTGCACAGTTGCTCAAAAATACAATTCACATACGTTCTGACTTTAAAATCGATAAACATTAAAACAAATTAAACAAATAAAAAGATCTGTTTTTTGTCATCAAGGATAGTATGGCACCTTTTAAAAGAAATGCCATTGTCAAGAATTGCAGTGCTTTTAAAATTTTCCAGTTAGAGGGCATGCAGCAGGTCAGTTCAGATAGGAAATCACTCTAAAGCAAATAAATAATTGTCAGTCTAACTTGAAAATTCCACCCAATGGAGTTCCTCCAGACATCTAACATAAACAAAGGAAATAAAAGTTTAGGCTACGGCTGCGTTTACTGACATTAGCCAGCTTGTTTTGGCTGCGATCACAGGGCAAAAAGTTAGGTTAATCATAAGAGTGGCTTGTTCTGTGGCTTGGCTTCAAACAACTGTGGTTTCTCCTCCCTCCCATCCCCTGCGGTTGTTTGATTCCACGGTCGAGTTGACTTTACAGTGAGGATCAATTTGCACCTCAGAACACCTCCTGTGACCTCAACTGTTAAAAGAGTTCTGTAACCTCGTTGTCTAATACACGCAGAGGTCCGGAAACTTCATCTCGTAGATGGGTACAGATCGACTCTGGCTTTGGCCGTAGCCTGAAGAGATGGTTCCAGATGGGCTGGGCGGGGGTCTGGGAAAAGGAAAGGAGACAAACAGCAGTCGTTATGATAATGAGTCATCATCTTCATCATCCACTTAGTTAGTATCACTGCCATCGGTGTCATTATGGCTCATTTAGAATGATTTACTGTTTCATTAAAGTACCGTCTCTTACCTGATTGTGATCTCAAAGATCTGATTCAGTTTGCTCTGCAGCAGTGTGGCCTAGACAGGACCAAAAAAAACATGTAAGATAATATCAAAAAGCAGAAACGTAAAAAACAAACGGTTTGAAAAACATTAGATAAAAGGAAAATGTTTTTTTTTTTACCCTGGCACCGCAGTGGGCAGCTATCTCCTCAAAGGGGGCTTTCTGGAACTTCTCCACCACTTGCCTCCTCCGCTCCCTCTCCTGCTCCTCCATACCCACACTGTCCACTAGAGGGAGACAGAATATAACATTTATCATACAGCATAACAGAAATTATATTCAAGTGACAACCGGTGTTTGAAGCTCATGAAAGTTAGATTTTTTCCTGCAGTTTGTTGCAACTCATGAATATGTCAAAAGTTACCTAAACTAAATGTGATTTTCTATTGTTTCTACTACACCAGTCATACTAAATACTGAAAAACCACAAATGTTGATGAGTGAGAGGATGTACCGATGGCATTCTTCAGGGTCTCAAATGTGATCTCCTCTGCTGGTGTCCTCTGCAGAACAGATAGAGAGCAGCGAAATGAATTAAAAAGAAGACTGATGCAGCAATAAGGTGAATGATTGAGGGGTGCAAAGTTCTATACTGAAATCTTCTTGAAAGCTTCTTGGTGTTGCATAATTGAGTCCTAGACCATGAAATAGCTGTAAATGCTTTTTTGCCTTTACCTCCTCTTTCTCTGGACTGTTTCGGGACTCCACCTCAACCTGCAGTGAGATGGTTTCCCCGATGCTCTTTCTCTTGGACAGACGGTCTTCATCTGGAAAGACAGAGCGCAGATCTTTGAATTTCTATTTTATAAAGTCAGAAAATTAAGATGTAAAGCATATGTCCAATTGATACATTTTTGAAAGAGTAAACTCAATCGGGATGAGGCTTCACACACACACACACACACCATACATTAATTGTCCCATGAAAAACTGAGAAACTGAGACTTTGATGGTCTGACAAATTAATATAAAAGTTAATTAGCACCCAAAAGTGATAAAGAGTTGGAGTGAGAGATTGTCCTTCAATTCAAGGATCCTGGTTAAAGCGCGAGAGCTGGAACACTAAATCCCCACTGGTTCCAGGGGAGCAGTTCAATATAAGAATCAATAAAACACCCTGACAAAGTTCTAACAAGCTGGCGAATCAATAAACATTACAATGATTTGTTATCTTTTACTGAGAGAGGAGCATGTCACTGAGAATTACTAACATTGCCACCTTGACTTTTGAACACAATGTTACACTATAACACCAGGGATATATTGTCTGGGCTCCTTACCAGTATATTGGGGAACATAAGGCGTAGCCAGTCTCTCTGTGTTGTAACCGCTACCTCCAAGGACCTCAGTGATCTTCGACTGGAGGAACAACACATCACCTTCTACCTTATCAAGCGAGGAAGGGAGCCTAGAAAGGAGGAGGGAGTGGTGATGTATTGTTATTTTTTTATATAGGACAGGATGTTTACATATCAAGTGTAATATTGGTATGGCTCGTACATACTTGGGGTTATCAACAAAGACGTCCTCAGGCAAAAGGTAGGGACTTTCTTTCTGTCTCACCTCAATTACCTGAGGGGGAAAAGAGAGAAGCAGCACATTAACATTAAGGTTCTTGCTATTCATAAACACACACACACACACATATTCAAAGAGGCCCAGAGGCAGACCTCATGTATGTGCTGGCAGAAGGCTGGAACGGTGGTGAGCTGGCAGATGAGGTTGAGGTAGGCGGCGGCGAGGGCGTGAACAGCACAACGGTTAAAAACAGGCAGACCTTCGTCAGTGGACAGAGCCAGGTCCTGCACAGGAAAACAAAGAGACATCAGCAAGGATCCCTGGACTGTGAAACACCTTGTCTGAAGAATTCAGCCACACAAATATACCATAATGTCAGATATGCCTTCTTAAAATGCACTCAGGCTGTGGACTTAGTTTTTATGCATCTTGGACTGTTTTATTGTTAGTTTTAACCTCTCAACTTCAAAAATGTCCAAGTTTTTACTTATTTTTGGGTATTTATGATTGTTCTTTTGAAGTTATTTGATAAATAGTTGATTCTTTTTCACATATTTGTCTATTATGATATATCACTGGTGTACAGAAGTGGTGGTAGATTTAAGTGACCAGGGGAGCTAAGAGAGAGCTTAACTAATAATAGCAGTTGCTGAATTTTTTTCCCCCAAACTATATATTTAGAAGTAGGTAATAGAAAATATAAATTATAATAAAATATTACATGACCGCATGCACATGTTTCAATACCTGCAAGGCGAGTGCCAGACGAATGAGGTCTACCACCACTTCTTCGTTGGCCAGCTCCACGCTGAGTAGACCCAACAAGGCGAAGAGGGTCTCGTAGTGCTGCTGACCGCTGCTCTCCTCCTTACAGCCCAGGTAGATGTGTCGGTACAGCTGCTGGCCGTGCTGTGAGCGGAGGATGCACAAGGAGACGGAGGAGTCAAGAGAGGCAGTCAGTCATAGAGGGTACTCCAGAGTTGAAGTACTCTAGTTTTTATGTAGTGAGTGTACTTCACAAATGTAAATACTTATATGGTCGATAAAAAGTTAAGATACATATTTTGATGTGTGACTGAATCTTTCATTTGTGATGACTGCTGAGACACCAAATTCATCTGGACTTTGTATTGAATTCCAGTGGTAGATGCAGGATGTAACATGTACCTTTTTCATGAATAAGTTGTCCTGTCTGGAGCACTTGTCAACTTTGAGCTTCAGCACTGAGATGTCCGTAATAATGCTGCAGAGAAAAGTGAAGCACAGGTTGGTTAAGTCTAACAAACCCGAGCTCCAACACACTACAAACATGTTCCCGTGCAGATGCGCACAAACACGGCCACACACCTTATGTTGGAGAACTTGGGCCTGTTGTCGTGCCTGTCAATGAGACCGAGAAGGATTTGGAGCACCAGCAGCCGAACCTCTGGGTCCTCGGTTAGAGAGAAAGACAGAAGCGGCTCCAGGAAAGAGCTGGGCAGTGCTGTCAGCATGTTGGTGGTCTGGAAACCCGCCGTCACCTGAGATGTTGAGAAGCACAGGAATGCAGACCACAGATAATTTCACATGATCTAAGGGTTCATCAGCAGCTCATTCGCCTCTGGCTGCCTACTTTTAAATCTGAGCACCACAACATTTCTGGAGTTTGGGGAGAAAGTCTAATGAGGCTAAACAGCACTATGTATATGATGTTAATCTGTGGCAGCAATTCTGATATTTCACTTTGCTTACATAAATGAAGATACTTCCAAATGTACAAAAGATAAAAGGCTGGGCCACAGGCTTATTTTCAGTTTGGGATTCGACTGAGCATTGGGTTTTTGAACAAAATGCTAATTCCTGTTAGCCCTGGCAACCTGGATCGATGGATGCTTGTATAAACAGATTTGGGGTTGATATTGGTTTAAAAATAACGTCACTGGTGCAAACATCCTTTAGCTGGTGAGAAGAAAAATGTGAAGGCAAGCAGAAGTGCAAATATCAGATTTATAAATTTAGGTAGAATAAAGAAAGAATTCTTTTAGAGTATATAGTATAATATATAGTGATAAAGTTTGATAAAGTACAACCACTGAGATGTGACGTGTCACTCTGACTGACAGGAACTGACCTCCTGTCGACAGTGATAGCACTGTGATAAGAACAACTAGCAGTACTATTCATCTTATCATCTTAAAATTATAAAAAAAAAATGTACTGGTAACACAGCGAGGTACTGAGGACCCTATCACACTCTCTGTCTCACTGTCACCTCCACTGCGCCTCATGCTATTTTTGTCATCTATCCCTGGTTCAAAAGGTGTTCATCACCATTTGCGTTGCATCTCCAAGTTAATAAAAGAGCCACATTTTTTGAAATATTCTAAATTAATAGTAATAATGCAAGAATGCAGACTTACCTGGACCAAGGATTTAAGTAACATAACTTGAATCATCCTGGTACCCTCAGGCCTGAAGATGAAAGAGCAAATTAAGATTCAAATTCTAACCACACAACCACACAGATTTATTTACAAAGCACTGTTGGTTGAGGGATGGAATAAGGTAAATATGTGTCATGGATACAAACAAAGAGAAAACATTTTGCATTGTGGGATATTTGTGAGTAACCTACCCAGAGCCTGTAGAGGGCAGAACGGGGTGAATTCCAGGGACAGGGATCTTGCCCATGATGAAGAGCATGACCTCTGACCTCTGGTAGGTTGGCAAAGTGTTGGCAAATGAACCTGAAAGAGAGATACAGGACGGGGAAAGGGATGAGTATCAGATAGATAAGGAATGGGATTTGGAGCGAAGAAAAACAACAAGCAATAGAGAAACGGATGTGTGGAATAAGAGGAAAAAAGAAATGAATACTAGTACATGTACACACACACACACACACACACACACACACACACAGGTATAAACACAGACACAGACAGGGTGAACATAAACAGCATAGACAAAATGATTCAGTCCAAGAGCCTGTCAGAAAATCCTCCTACATACACACATACACACACACACACACACACACGCACGCACGCGCACATGCACGCACACAATCTGTCTCAGACACACCACCGACAGACTCACCAATGGTCCTGATAACTGCCTCCTGCAGCTGCCTCTCCTCATGAGCTTTGATGATCTTGGTGCCGATGTTGGTGCTGCCGTCATAGGAGCCGGTCAACTCGTAATCCACACTCAAGCGGAGCTGCCGCAGCAGAGTGTTGAACACCTCCAACACTGTCGGCCCTACACGTAGACACCCACAAACACAAAATGAATAATAAAAAGACAAGTCACCCCAAAATTAATATTACCATCTGATGTGCCAGCCAGTAGAGCACGTAGTGAACAAGATTTCTCACCTACAGAGCCGCTGGCTGCGATGGCGGCTGCCTCCAGTAAAACTTCCACTATCCCAGCTCGCACTGTGGCTGAATTCTTGCTGTTAGCATCCAGATGACCGAGAAGCTGCTGGATTACTAAGTGAGAGTGCTGAGACTGAAAGAAGTAGAAATAAACAGAAGTAGGAGAATGGTACATAACAGTAAGTCATTGAACCAGATAGCAAACTAAAAGCAGTGAGCCGAGTTGAGTTACAGCTGTGAGAAGAAGAGCTGATGCCCAAATGACATCTGCAAACATCTCTCAGTCGTTTTTCAACTATTTTTGGCTGTAAACAAGTGAGAACTCTGAGAATATTGGAGCATGTTTCTACTGTGCGCTCCTAAGGCATGTCAGAACCACTTAAAAATTAATAAAACATGGTAAAGTTTAAAACACACAAAATGTTTCAGGGTTTCATTCCATTTGTCCGTGGACATGAGGTCAACAGAGGCGCTATTTCACTCACCTGGATGGAGTACATGATGATTTTGAAGCAACGCACTGCAAAGGTTTTCCCCTCCCATAGAGAATGGTTATCTAAGTGCCTGTGGGAACACAGACAGAAGGAGGAGAGGGACAGGGAGGATACAGAAGATGTAATTATACCGCGCCAGTGGTGATGGAAAACAGAAAGGGATAGAGAGCAAATTTGACCCAAATGTGACTCCATGTGTATCTTTTCTTACATTTTAAGAAAAATGTAAACCTTAACAGAAGAGTTGACATAGAGGAGAGTTGCTTGTGTGATAAAAATGAATAGAGACACAATAATGACGAATTATAATGTTGAATGTATGATTTAGAGACACCTCAACACTTAATTCTTATCTTTTATCACTGAATGTAGTCAGAGTGTTTATGCTAAAGAGCAGGATGTCAAAATCCATCAAATGTGATCAAGGTCATTACCGCTGAAGAGAGGAAACCTGCATTTGCGAGGCGGGCATAGAGTGAGACAGATTACTAGAGCGTGAACCAGACAGAAACAAGGACAGTGATGGATGGACAAGAGCTGGACTCACACAGCACCTGACAACTGAGATGAATTGAAGGGAAAATTGAGAGAAAACTGAAAATGGAAAGATCAAGGGTGTTAAAAAGAAACTGAAATTAAATACTGAACAAGAAAATGGTAACTCGAGTTGCGCTCGGAGAGATTCTGGAGTTCAGATAGATCAATAAGGGCTTCAAGTTGTAATCCTTAAGATTTTCATGAAATCAAACCCTGTTTCTGAAACTATTCATGGTCAACTTTTTTAAAAATCAATAGCCTTTAAATGTAATTATTTCATTACAACCTCTCTGTATAGTAGTTTCCTTAACACACACACACACAAAAGGGATTCACAGGAAACAATGCAGCATGTAATATAAAATTACTGTTTGTAATTGTATTTCATTGATATCAGCCTCATTGCTATAGTCCAATCAGAATTGTATTAGGTTACTGCTAACCAACATTTACCGCTCCAGCTTCACATTAAAAATATTCAACTGGGGGCATTTCAATGTTTAGGGGTTAAGATGTCAACCAGGAACTGCAACATCCCTGGTTTGTGCATTTCTCTCTCTCTCAAAAGGCATAAAATGATGTTTTCTTTCAAACATGGAGTGGCTTTTATGGTGAAGCGGTCCCAGGAAACTCAAGGTCAACGAGGATAGCGCTGACCACAATCCTTCAATCAAAAATGTTTCTACAAAACTAGACAATGGTCTTTTTTCTGCATTTTCATCAGTTTTAAATGTTGCAGAGATAAACAGAATAAGAGGGAAAAGCTACAGTGAGATGTTACATACAACATATGCTGTGCGCAGCATGAAATCACATTCAGATTGGTTACAATTGTTAATGATCGATGTCAACTTGAGATTTTTTTCGGTTGCACTGTTATCAGATACACCAGTTGCTCTTCTGTTGTATTTCAGACAAAGTAGCTGCATGAGGAGTGTTTGCTTTAGTATTATCTTGCATTTTCCGTTCCCATCAGAAACCGTCGGTGTCAACAAATCAACCTGGATTGAAATCTTAAGGATTACTAACTTTAAAAGTCCCTTAAATTATATATATCGATCTATTTCCAACTCCCCTGTGCATTTTAAAAATGTTTTTGAGGAAAATTTTAAAATTTGATATCCAGTAAACCGTTTAACTATAAAAAAAAAATCAATATATTTCTGCAGGTTAGCAGTCCTAGCTATGTTCTGTTTCCTGCAAGCACATGGTTCACATTTAATCTATTGTATTTCTCAGCAGATCTCTGAACTCACGTTGCTATAACTTCAATTCTAACTTCAATTAACATCATAGACATCCAGCTGTTCCAACCATATTCATTACTACAGTATAAAGGAGGAATGATTATAAACACTAGCTGAGAAAGAAGCCAAGGGGGGAAATGAATGAATAGGTAGATACAAAACAGGTTAAATTTAAAATGAAAAGTGAACTCAATAAAGAAAGCATAGATGTCAAGGACGCTGGCAGATAGAGGCAGATGAGCACATGCAGCGAAAGAGAACGACTGAGACAGATCGACACTATATTTCAAGACAAACAGTTGAGCTGAATTGATTCAAATAAGAGAGAAACAGAAAACGAGAGATGGATGGATGGACGGACAGACGACTAACATTAAAAAAAGCTAATCTCACAGAGGACCAGGCTCAGAGACATTCAAAGTTAAATTAAAACATCATAAAAGATGACACAACAAGCCTGATAAAGTTGTTGAAAGAGCATGGCGTCTGTAATATCTCGTCAGAAAAGTACAATCTTGCAAGGCAGATTCTGCTGTAAATACAGTAATAATGCACAATTAAAATGTCCCACTAGCAAATCATGCACTCACATCAAGTCAGGAACAAATAAGTAACCTTGCGTTGACCTTGTCGTGCCCCCCTCGGGCAAATCAGCTAAAAATGCCGCAACAGAGCCCTGACATTTATCCTTCCCCTCGGGTTCAGTCAATACGTCAAAAAATCAACAAATGCATCAAAGGAGCAAATCACAAAGAGAAGACAGATCTTGTAAATAAGAGTAGTTTGTGGGGTTGTCTCACATTAGCACGGGTGTGACGGCATTCTTGATGTTGCCGTAGGCGGCTCGTCCCAGCAGCTCCCTGAAGCAGCGCTCTGTCAGCTCCACCGGGCTTTCCTTCTCCTTCTCTGACGCCTGCAGCGGAGAGGGGGAGCGGCTGGAAGGGAGCAATGCAGGTGAGACAGCAGAAGACGTAGAGGGGAGGAAAGAGTAGGGAGGAGGCGAAGAGAGAGGGGAAGGAGAGGGGAGGGGGGGGAAGAGGAGTAGAGACAGCGTGAGAGAAAATGGAGCAAAGAGGCAAGAGTTTGAAATCAATTTGATCTAATAACATTAACATTTCCACAAAGGCTCTGTTTCTCACACAGAAACACTCTGGGCTGCTGCGTCACTGCAGCCTGCGCTCCTGAGGTGACTTGTCCTTCTGCAGTTTGTCTGCAGTAAAAAATGACTGACTGTGTTGCCTGTCCTGTGTGTAGGCATTTGTATATGTGTACTGCACATCTGTTATCACCACAGGGGGACATGGGAGGTCATGTGAGTGTGTGTGTGGGCACTTATACTGTGTCCAGCCTTTCTTTGTTCTCATGCATATTTAAAAACATCCGCTATAACTCTATCTTGGTCATGGCTAGCCTTGGGTGGTCCACCAATGATGACATTATTTATTAACAGCCTAACTTTTTCATCTTGGCTGCTGCTGCTGCTATGGGGGGAGTGTGACTTCCTGCCTCTCAGTTCATCGTCTTACTTAACTCGAAACCAAAAGAGACCCTGAGATTTTAGAGGCAAATGTAAAACAGCAAAACCAAGCCAAGTACAGAATTTATTATACTGTAAATGAATCATGAGATTTTTCACCTCAGTGCAACAAAGGTAGAAAACTCCAGCCAACTCCTGTTATTTAATCCTCAGAGACCTGTGTGGGCGTCTGTGCCCTCGGCCGACATTGCTGTCTTTCAGACACTGTAGCGGAGCTCGGCTGTAAAGCTACAGTGAAGATACTGGGATCATGTGAAAATAGACGACCTAAGGCATCCATTGGTACTGACCATGTCATGCTTGTCTAGCTTGTCAGGAAGGGGGCTAATTAATGTTCCAAAGTTAAGCTAAATTTTAGCAAGGGAAAAAACTGGCATGGCTTTCTTCAAAGGGGTCCCTTGATGTCTCATCTTAAGATATCTGAATGAAAATGGGTTCTATGGTTACCCACCAGTCTCCTCTTTACAAATATGCCCACTTTATGCTAATCCCGTGCAGTATGAATGTGTTATTTTTGAATATTTCTGCATACTTTGGTCCCTAAACAGTCTTGGAATTGCATAAATTGGGTATGACTGGAAAGCTGAGACTCTTGTGGATTTAATGATCCCAGCTCTATTCATGTTTGATGATGTTAGTCCCCATAGAAGTCATTTCATTGTAGTGAGACCAGTCTTTCAAACTTGACCTCACTGTATAAAATGACCTATTGTGACCTCGAGGATAATCACAGCCTCTTGAAACTTTCCAACCACAAACTAGAGACCAAGGGCATTAAGACGATGTATGGCTTTCCTCAGTATATTGACAGTAAGGGGGTTTCTAAGCAATATCCAGAACAGAAATGCTCGCCATCCAATCACCAATCGCCATCCAATTTCCTACAGAAATCTCCAGATGTCAAAATTTTTTGATATCAAATCACAGCATGAATTTTTCTATGGTGTTCCTTAAGGTCTTGGTGTCTTAATGTAGTATTTTGGAGGGATTTTTGACCATTATTATCAATTCTCATGTGGTCAAAATGGTTAAATTTCACAACAAATCTGTGTAACAAATGGTATCAACCCAAAAATTGCTGCAACAACTTATGAGACATAACTGAGCCATAATGGGAGTGGTCATTATATACTTCCTCATAATGTTCTAAGCCCTTATGCAATTACAAGTACAATTCAATGGGCTTTATTGGCATGAAAGTTTCAAGAACAATGTTGCCAAAGCATCAAAATAAACTTTCAAAATTTGAATAGGCACCTAACCAAAACACAATGTTTATTACAAATTTGTGACTAGAAAAACACTTCTATGTGGCATATACTGTTGACATGCTATCTCCCCCTAAAGGTCCCCTGCTCCCCCTTAAAAAGACTAAAATGGGTCTGCAGTAGGTCTCTAAGGGTTAAAGGTTTAGCATGTTTGTTAAGCAGAAAGTCACTCTCATTGACCCGTGTCTAGCGAAACGTGCATCTTTAATACCTACTTAATTCTGAGGTCATATTGGTATCCTCTCTGTGCACGGCTTTAACTAATGATTTGGAAACTCCTAAGGAAGTGGTTGGCATAAGAAGAGATCTGCAATTAGCTAATTGTCTGTGGATAATGGATATTCTATCACATGTTCACCACATTGCAGTAGAAGCTCATTTTGTGTCCGTATATTGCCGGCTTTTTGTTCGCATTGCCTGACAAAACCCTTCACAGTTCGAAACATTACATCAATAAAGCCATTTTATGGGAGCTTGCAAATTTCAGTGTGCAGACAACCACATCAGCATTATCAGTATCTGAAAGCTTACTTGGCTACTGCAATCTGCTCTCATCAAATAAATCACACGTGCTGTACAAATTCTGCTTTGTGATTCCAAATTTTAAACGCTTACTGTTAACTATTGTGAAAAACAAGCGAGTTATACAAAAGTCTTTGACGTGTGTTAAATGCATGTTTAATGTCAGCACTGTTTCAGTTTAAATTTTCTGCAGAGGCGATGTCTGGAGGAAAATTGCTTGGGGAACATAACACCTTTTCAGGCAACAGCATATGACATTTACAACAATCAATCATGCTGGTACTTGTTGGTAAAAGAGCCCAGATAAAGCTTCTTTAGAAATCTATAAATAACTGCTCTATTAAAAAAAAATGTCTCAACTGCCAAAAGGCTGTGTCTGAACTTGATCTTTAAATGAACTTGTACATGTGTACGGGGATTAATGTAGAGAAAATGCACCATCTGTGAGTTTAATTAGTCTCTGCACTGACTGCTGTGGACTGTATGGCTGGCAATGAGTGGCTAAACTCAATGTGAGGAGGAACAGAGGATACACAGCAGGGGCAAGCTTCATAATACACACAGAGCGGAGGGAAGCCGAGAGGGAAATGTGTTTCTCTGTTGGATTCTGTCCGTCTCTGTCACTTTCTGTCCATCTGTCTCTTTTTCAATAACCTCCCCATTTCCATCACTCTGTTTTCTATTATCCGCCCTCCACCCAATCATCCGATGTTCCTCTTGCTGCCCTCCCCTTTTGCTCTCCTAACCTTCAGATCTCGGCATTGACGTCAAAGTGAATTTCAACATGTGGAATACTGCCAAGACTGGGAGGCTCCAGACTCTGCAACTCTTGCACTATTTCTGTTAATGCTTCCCCCCCCCCACACACACACCCCTTTTAGTGCTCTCCCTCTTTGTCTTTCAATTTTCTCTCTCTACCTCCTGGTGTTTTTGTCCTTGGGTGCTGCAGGTGGGAGAACAGACGTCCATAAGGGGAACAGAGCTGTCAGTGGATTCACTCAGTGATGATAATGATGATGAACGACATGGGTGATGGCTGACTCGACTGCCAGGACAAATATGGCCTAACATAAGACAAACAGCGTCAGTAGGCTACAGCACAGTGGCTCTGGACTGTGTGACAAGAGGCACGGCGGGTCAACACTGACCCATTTTGCCTCATCAACTTTCTCACCACATGTTAAATGGCACAGCCTGGCCTGCTGTAAGAGGATGATACGGTAACACCTGGGACATATTAGGATTTGTAGTTTTTGCAAGTCACTTGGCTTTTACAAACCACAAATTATGAAATATGCACAATAAAATACCACTATATAGTATATCAGTATAAATCATAACCTAATAATAATAGATGGCCAAAGTCAAACTGAAACTGCAGGATTCTACTCCAGAAGTAGGAAAACCTCATTAAAAATCCCATTGAATCCCATTAGCCTGTTTTGGGGGCCGGCCTTTATTTGTTCATGTCGACCACACACACACCCAGCCATTATCAGAGACTCTGCTTTTAATTGACCTCTTGTCTTTTATCTGAGGAAATACATATGAAACAAATCAACCAGCACTCACCTCTCTGTGCGCTCTCCACTCTGCAGGTTGAAAAGCAGAGAGGGGACGATCTTGTCCATGTGCTGAGGGTCCCAGATGTTGGCCTGAAGCTCATCATTCACAGTCTTCCTCACCACACCCTGCAGACCCTTGATACCTGCCATCCGGATCCTGTAGGCAACAATCACAGACAGACAGCAGGAGTCATGTGAGTGGTAACTGAATCTATAAATGGATGATTATATTTAAGAAATCTTTTTTTTTTTTGTGTGTCTACTTTTTAGTCTGTATCCTTCAGAGTTTCAGTTATTTCTGCAAGGCTACATTTAACTGTTCAAAGACGTCACTTTGTCTATTTTCAGCAGATGAGATCAAGATTTCTTTCAAAAGGATTTCACTTAATAAACGTCCAGGGGCAGAGGTAGTCTAAAAATAAGACTTATTGAAGTCATCTAAAAACAATCATAAGATTAATAATAAAAGAAAATTCTGCCTCCTGCTCAATCAAGCATCTGTCCACTCACTTTGTGCGGATGTCAGGGTCCTCGAAGCTGGAGTGGCACATCTCACTGAAGCGTGACACAAAGAAGTCATAACTGCGGTGGTACGATGGCGTATCCTCCTCTATGTTGGCAAACTTCACAAACTGAGAAGGGTAAAAAAAGAAAATACATTTTTAGATCAACCAGAAACTATTCTACAACTCCAGAGATTTACAGTAGTAAGTCTGTTACTCAAACGCCAAAGTTTATTAAGAGGTTTTTTTTTTTTCAATTTCATTAAGCACTCTTTAATGAAATAACCCTTAATCCCCATGGTGAATATCTCCTGAATTAATATCAAACCATAGCACCAAAACATCTCATTAAGAGTGAAAAGCACAGTGCAGAGGGGGGCTCTCCCACTGGGCCACAAAATGCCGCCATTTAAACACGCTGACATTTAGCTTCACAGCACTCTCCAATTAATAAATTATTGACTGGATTTCTTTAGAAACAAGACAGAGGAGGATAAAGCAAGAATTATATGATAAAGATTCAGTAAAGCAGATGATAATCAAAATTACAGGTGGGATCGGTGCATTAAGGCTTGTAACAGTAGGATTTATGTAGAAACAGAACATCTGATGAGTACCCTGGTGAATCTATTTCCTGTGTACAAAATTCATTTTTGGAGTGGTTTTGAAATTAAATGAAGTACCCTTCAGTAAATTAAATGTAGGGAACCCAGAATTGCTCTATAGCTACTCAGCTGCTGCTGCAAGAAAATATTACTGCAGTGGTTGATACCTGAAAGCTGCCCAGTATTATTACTGGTAGAAGTACTGGGCAGCTTCCAGGTATTAATGTATCAACTCTGTGTCTGCTGAAATGGCCTCTCTGTCTGATGGACAGCTTAAAGTATAGGTCTAACACCACAAGTGATGGAGGGCTGAGAGTATAAAAGGGTTTTGTTGCAACTGAAGTCGACACCAGAAGAAACTGAACCCTGCCTTAAGTCTTTTCTATCGCAGACCAATCCGTAAAAGTAACAGTGAGCTGACACAAACATTAAGTCATGTACTGGTGTGTTGAAGAGCCGGTTCTAGTTTGACAGACCTTGGCGGTACAAGGTTTTAGGTCACAGAAAGTGAGTGTGAGAAAACCTTGAGTCCTGTGGTGATAAATTCTTTAATCTTCTCCTGTCACCTCTCTCTGACACCGTTCTGCTTCAGATGAGACATACAGTGCGCACTAAAAAGGGAAAAATAAAGACAGGCTGCTCTGCGGTAGTTGCCATGCGAACATACTGTGTTTGTTTGCACAGAAAAATACAGTCTATGTATAGTTCTGTCTGTGAAGATGCTCAGGCTTTTGTCTGTTCCGAGTGTATGCTAAGACTGAACAATTACAGCAAAACTAATCCCAATCAATATCTTCACAATGTTCAACAAAAGCCATTTTGACTGCAACACTTAAAATTAGCAGATAAAGACAGAAATCCTCCATCACTAATTGTGGTAAATAGCACTTTGATGCACAATTAATTATGTGTATATGTTTATGAGTGCATCAGCATATGGCCTTACTTTTTGTTCTAAATACAAAACCATGAGTGTGTGTGAGAGAGATTGACAGCAGGAAGATTATGCGTGAGATGCTGGCATGTCTCGTCAATCTATGTAAAGATAACTGCGGAGCTTTGCCAATGTGGTCCGCAGCTAATCTGATTTCCTTCACGTGTCCTCTGCTGACCTGGCCAACAGCGTTGATAGCTGCTTCCCACATCAGAGGATATACTCATCACTCCCCACTCCCTCGCTGAGCTCTGATCTTCCTCAAATACTAAAGCAGTTTTCCCTCTCAAGGTTAACGTCTCTTACTTTGCGCCATCGTTTCAGGAAAGTAAATCCACCCCTGTCAACTTTTGATTAGATAATGCGACTAAATCCACTGAAATGGGTAGAGTTTGATGCGGCAGAAAAGCTTAGAAACGAAGGCACATTAGACACATTAGTGACCAACAGTTTGAGTGTGTTGGTACTTATCTAAATTTATATCAGCAAAACAAACTATCTTAGTGTTTTTACGATTCTTGAGACCAAAAATGATGGCTTTCCATGTTTTTTTGCCTATTAAATTATATTTAGAGCACAAAGTTATCTGTGTTTGGCTTTTGCAGTAAATTGTGACTGTAAATCCTTAGAAAATCTACCTTAAATCAAGCCAAGAAGACATCAAATGAAACAAGGTTGGATAGTGCATTTGCTCTCTCCCTGAAAACTTCTGAGACTTAAAAAGTTAAAGGTTAAATCCATCACATGGACAGTTGTTAATTATCACAGTGGCGTAATTTTGTTGTAAATTATTTCACACTATAGTTTCACCAAACTCCGTACATCATATTTCCAACTGAAAATAATTAAATGTTACTCCTACAAAGCAATATAGTCCTTGAACAGCAGCTAACGATTATTTGTATGCGCTTTGGTTTGGTTCTTTCGTTGCTGCAAAACCTTAAAAAAAAAAAAAAAAGTGATGTGACGATCCTGGAGACTCACCGAGTTGGTTCCCAGGATCTGCAGGCTGGGTTTGTCTGACTCCAGCAGCTTGCGCACCATCTTGAGGAAACTCTCCACAAACAGGTTGATGCTCTGGCAGTGGCAGGCCATCAGCAGCTGGTCCAGAGCTTCCATCGCTATGCACACATACCTGAACAGGAGAAGAGAGACACAGGGACATATGGATGACACCATTACCCCTATAGGTAAATATAATGTCCCTGGATATCTTATATGGACACTGAAATAAATTCATATACTTGAGATAAGTAAATGCACCCAGCAACAGAAATCAAAAAAGTAATAAGCTCTGCCAGACAAACTCTGGAGATTCACATATTGAGCAGATTTCCGCTGGACTGTGCCAAGTGTAAATGTAATCTGTACAGGGTGTTTGCATTGGCGCAGTGCCTCCTAGTCATGAGTCATATAAGACAACAACTTCTGTGCTATATAAAAGAAAGTACAGATTGTACAGAAACATCACCATCGATGACTCTACATAAGTCATGTTGTTTTTGTTGAAAAGAGACAAACTCAAATCCCCATCTACTCAGCTACTCTGCACAGAATGCACAATGAATTATTAATTATAAATTAGAAAGAAAAGTGTCACTTATACATAAATACTGGGTTTAAATGCGACGGCATATTTTAACGGTTCACTAACCAGATAGCATGTGCGACACATGTGGCATGTTTCCTACTAAATAGACCTATAAGGGTATTTATAAACCTTAATCTTCAGCTCTTTCATAGACTATCAGGGTAAATCTCTGAGATGAAAAGCTGTTACATGCGCCACTTTTCCTATTACGTTATATCGAGCTGAACTTAAATCACTTAAGTTAATGTGTGGCAGAGAATAAAAAAAATACACAAAATGTACAAACAGTTTTATTATTCTTGAAGACTATTTTGTGTGGCAACTGACTAGCGATGCTCACCCGTATCTGTGTCGGGCCACATCCCTTGACAGCCTCTCAGACAGGTACGCTCCGATACGGTCCAGCTTCTCTGGAGCTGACAGGGCGTAGAATGTAAGCTTCTCCATGTTGGCCTTCACCAGCCCATCCTAGGAGGGTGACAGAGAGAGAGAGAAAAAAACAGAGAGAAGAGAAAACAAAAGAAAGTTTTAGGGTCTCAATCACATGTACGGGTTATAATTCTAAAGAAGTAGTTCAAACTAAATGAAAATTCAGTCATTCTCGCTGTCAACGGATATGTACATGACGCCATCCACTAATCAAAGAGGGAGCTGGCTAAGACTTACAAAAAAAAGCAAATACATTTATTGTTCCATAAACAATTCAGAGCTAATGCAGTAGTGTGTGTACTGCACAGTACTTCTTTTCAAAACTCAAATTATAAGAGTATAACTAGATCCCTGAGTTTCACCTACTCCTTTTCCTCCTTGACCTACTTCAACGCTCTTCAGTCTGGTCAGAGGGAGGAGAGAGCTAAAAACATCTAAAGTCCACTGAGATCCCATTTACATTCAGATAAGTGCTGCAACATGCAGTCAATGAAAGCAAAAAAAGAAACTAATAGTCAGGGAAACTGTTACAGGACATATAGATACCATACACACTGGTAACCTTCTGTAAATGAGTAAGTTTTGATAAGATAATTGTGTTGTAACGTTGAGAGGGAGGCATTGCTGGCAAGTATTCCTTCATCATTTACATAAAACAGCAAAATGTAATGTCAGAGAAAAACAAAACAAAAAAAGCCTTGAATCTTTTCCCTTCATAAAATGTTGTAGGCAGACAGTTCAATCTGTCGCAATCCGCTAGAAATATGTGAGCAATAACCGTCACTGTAGATGCAGCAGAGAGTTTGCAGCACTACTCAAGCACCTTGTCATCGATGTTAGTTTGAAGTTTGATAATCATCGGCTGGATTTTTATTATAATATTTATGTCTCTGTGTCATCACAAAGCTGTTTTAAAAGCAGATATTTTGACATAGCAGGAAAAACAACGATGAGTGGATTTAATTTAAGATTTTCCAGCTTCAGGGCACTTGTGCATGCTGGCTTTCTGGCACAGCTAAATGAAAGAGGCCTTTATTAATGTCATTAGATGCACCTTTAGTTGCTTTTCCTGCTATGACAAGTCAAAATGTTGCTGTGAAAAAAAAAAAAAGTCTATTTCTCTCATCAGAGGGTTATTTTAGGGATTTGTGTACATATATATACACCCACAAGCTCACACAGTGTGACACAATTTTGAGTAAATGTCATCAGACTGCTTCATCATTCCCAAGCTGCTGGAATAGTTACAATCTCAGTGACACAGCTTAAACCCAGACTTAGAAGACATTTCTGGGAGAACATTATGCAGGTGCACATGCACACACAAAACAGGGAAATAAGGTCTGTGTGTACTAGCACGTCCCATGTCTTGCAGTTTTAGCCGAAGATCTGACAAGTAAAGCAGGGTACCGCAGTAGCACAGCGGCACTAACGATAAGTTTCCTCTGCAACAGATCAGTTCCGTCCTCTCCGCCCAAATTAATTCTCTTTATGAGTCATCTGTATCAGATCTCAGTTAATCACAGAAAATCATAGCAAAGATGAGGTCTGTGATTTGACACTAACAGCTTTGAAGCAGACAGCTACGTATTGAGGTGGTGCAAAGTTTTCTTCTCGCCTCTACATCACGCTTCCTAAATCTAAGATGTTCAAATAAAGCTGCGTTTATATTTATCTGCCTTGTGACTACAATTGGGAAGCTATCAGCTAAATCTGGTACAGCACATCATTACTGCTCACTATTTTTTCCTTACATATTTAAGAAATGTGTGTTGTTCTTCACGTAATAAGCTGGTAAACTAAACAAATCTTTATGAAGACACTCTACCATGTTTGTTCTTTTTCGCAGACGTCAACAATGTTTATTAGCAAACTCCTAACAATTTCTACATAATAATGCAGACAACAGGGAAATAATTATTAAATTCGGAGCTGCTGTTTGGTTTAGAAAAACAGGATTGCTATAGAAACAGAAAGTGTCACTTGAGTGTCTCACCTCTGGGTCTTCTGGGAAGATGTTGTCTACAAGTCTCTTGTACCGAGGCCTGAGCGCCCCGCAACAACCACAAACCCCTGAGGAAGAAAAGAGATGGGGGAGGAGGGAGAAAAACAGAGAGAGAGAGATGGTTGATTAGACTTGTACAGCGTGACTGACAGAAATGCAATAAAAACAAACAAGAAGGAAAAATAACAGAGGGAACTTTTTTCATCCCTTCTCTGTGGCAGCATTATAGGTTTGTGTAAATGCCAGAACAAATTGCCAAAGTCGGTATGTCTACAAACTTAATGTTATAGACACTATACAGTAGGTAGAGTTAAAATTGCCATGTAATTGTGTTTGGACATTGATTACTGGTTCAGTGAACACTGGCACAGTAATGAGTCAACGACTTCTGAAGGCAGCGACTGGTAATGACACCACGTTAACGACATAATGCATCTCCACAGATTTGGAACTTGTTAAATAAAGAATAAACTACACAAACTATTTCAAATATGTGGCTGTAAAAACTGTCAAATTATATGTATAGAGGTGGCAGCAAAGAAAACACAGCTGCTACTAAAAAGCTAAACTAATGATAGGTAAGCTACTGAGCAATAATTGACAACAGTCTTGTCATTATTCACTCTCACACAAGTGGCACACTTAAATACAAAAACTTACGCATCATTAATTTTTATTAAGTGCAGCTTTTCCTAGACTGCTATAATGTGAAAAGAGTCGGCTGAAGTGTAGAGAAGAATAAGTGTGGCAGTGAGCAAAGACATTTTTATGGAGTTGCTTTACTTGAAAGACAATACAGATAGACAGAGCTACATCCATAGTTTTCATTGTGTCTGGACAAAACCATATAGTTAAACACCCTGCAAAAATGCATAAGTGGCCAAATGTTGAAGTACGACCACCAATGTCAGTGCAGTAATGATTCCGTTAATCAAACTTAGGTTAGAAACATGCAAAGTTGTTCATCTTTGTGGAGTATCTGATAAACAGAAGCTTGGTTGGCACCTCCTCGGTCCGTCCCTGCACCGTTGTACAATAACAGCCTTTATTTCCCGACACAAAACCCAGGATAAGTGAAGATAATTGTGCGCAAAGACATTTGAGGGAAGCCGAGATATGGAAAGAATGTGGTCACAAGACAGTCACAGTCACAACAATGCCAACACACTCAGACACACACTCAGACACACACACACAGACATACACACACTCTGTCTCTCTGTCTCTCAGTGCAATCAGGACAGCCTTGAAGAGAGCAGGGCAACACACTGAGCAGTGATTTTTCTGACAAGCTAGGCAGTTGGTGATAGCTGGATTCTGATTGGTCCCGGGGATTCAGCAGTGGTGAGTCATAAGGGGACCCTGGGAGAATGAAGAAACTGAAAAAAGGGATAACCTCCAAAAACCCCCCCTCCGATGAATCATTTAACCCTTCATAGAGCTCCGGATAACCGTTATTATCCTAGTGCCTACGTCAAACAGAGATATACAAGTTTAGAGGTCACAAAGCTAAGGAAAGAAAGTAGGTCAGTACACCGTCAACAATGCAGTAAGGTTAGATGCATGGTTTGATAGTCTGACACTTCAATAGAGATTAGTCAAAAGCAAAATAATCTGCAAAGAAACAGCTTTTCTTCCTTCCTTCATACAAACATTCTTTTCCTTCCTTTTTCCAAAGAAAAAATGTTACATTATTCATTATTTAGGCTTGCTGTTACACATATTGAAACCTTTTTGGCTGATGCAGCACTAAAACCCCATTTTGAGAGCATATTGACCATACATTAACAAGATTACCAGCTGCCCAACTGCCACCTCATTACCTCCCAGTGTCAACCAGTCTGAATAACATATATATATAAAGTCTCTCTTGCCTTGTGACACTAAGACAACACATTTCATCTTTTCGGTGGACCAACAGGAACGTACAAGAACCAACACAGCCGGCAACAAGCCTTGTTTCTTGTAATTAACACACTCATCGAACTATGACACACCCCAGCCTCAACTGGTGCTAATGCTGCTGTTCCAAAAATCAAAACATTTATATTCTCAATATAAAAAAAAATGGACCAACTGTGCACATTTCACACAGATGATGGAGGCAATCAGCTGCCACATGTCTGACTCACTGATGCACATGGACGAGTTGAGCTGCTTTTCTGTGTAATGTTGTTTATTTCCCAGCAACCATTTTGATAATAAAATAATCGTTTTAGTCATTTTTTAAAGGAAAAATGCCAAACATTTGCGGGTTGCAGCTGCTCGAATGTGACGATTTTAAGCTTTTCTGTGTCCTACATGATAGTAAACTGAATATCTTTGGATTTTTTGGCGTGTTGATCAGACAAAACAAGACATTTGAAGACATCGATTTGGGAAAGAAATGATGGGCATTTCCCCCCATTTTCTGACACTTTATAGACAAATCAGTCAATTAATTGACAAAATAATCAGCAGATTGACCAACAAATTTAAACTCAGGCCATCTGAAAAAAGGAGGCACAAGGAACAACCTCCAGATGCTGGCAGTACAAAGAACCCACACAAAATAAATACGTTGCTTGAATGTCATTTGGAGTCCATCCATACATACATAAACAGTTTGTGTTAATATGACTCTAAGTCTATTGAGTGATGTTTACAGATGATTTAAATGTGGAATAGTATACTTAACTCATTGGTTAAGGTGGCCTATTATTTAGGTGTGTGAGTGGAGACCATTTTCTAGACCAAATCAATGAGGCTCCAAAGGCAAAAAACACTCCCTCTTCCGGGCTACATCCCAACATTCGTTAGCCTCCTGGTATGTTATCAGTGACCAACACCTGGCAGGAGGGGAGTCAGCGCAGACAGGATGTCTTGAAAAGAATTTTAATAGAGTAAAAGGCATGTTTACCATCCTAACCACTTAAACGCCGCTGTGTTTCAAGGCCTTGGTGTTCTCTCTAAAAGTTCAGCTGAACTCCGCAACAGGAGCTCTGCTAGCGCTCGAGCTTATCTCTGAAAGCTGTGTGTCTATTCATAGCACCGGTCCTGTTTCCTCCATCACTTCAAACACTAATGAAGCCTCTGCATTCCTCCCTTCCTTCCCCCCTTCCGTAC
This sequence comes from Thunnus thynnus, assembly GCF_963924715.1. Lineage (NCBI taxonomy): Eukaryota > Metazoa > Chordata > Actinopteri > Scombriformes > Scombridae > Thunnus > Thunnus thynnus. The sequence goes on from NC_089534.1 coordinate 16,870,574, forward strand.
CCACCAAACCTCTCTCTACATCCTTCTCTCATCCTTGCTGTACTTGCTCAGGGGCCTGAGTGTAGGAGTCGCCGATGAATTAATGAAAATACAGCGGGTCCCGTGTGTAGAGCGAAAAGGGTAGAGGACAAAGACAGAGTGACAGATGCAGACAGGGAAATAGAAAAAGACAGATAGAGATGGGAGTGTGATGGGGGAGGTGGATTGTGATGTACTGAATGAGTCACAGATTAGTGCTACTTATTGCATCTTCTCTGTCCGGCATAAATCTGTCCTGTCCTCTGTCAGCAGCAGAGGAAATAGATTTTTGGGAGGAGAGGAGATATGACATAGGGGGGAAACTTCAGTAGTGCTAATGTTCAAAAAATATTCAATCTTCAGCTCAGTGGATGTGCAATATATTATGTTATTTTACATTCATGTGGTGCACTGCAAGCACTGGCATTTTCTATTACAGCGGGTTAAGTGATATTTATGGTAAAAATAACATTTTTTATTTTCAAGTGTGACAGAGCTGCTGCTGTTGCCTGTTCTATTCATTTTAAATATGGCTGGATGCAATGGATAAAAATCCTCAATCACAGTATATGCAAATTCATGTTTCAAAATGAATATATATCATGATATAGTAAAATTTTTGGACAATATGTTGAGAAACTGTTGATGAGGAAAATAAAATAAAATGTTTGGCTAATCCACTGAACAAAATACCTAACAAATAAAAAGGTACATCATCACAAAAATACCATAATGCAATTCTACATCATCCACAGCGCCCTAATAAAACTAGAGATATATATGTGCTGTAGTATACACGGTGGCTACAGCAAAATCTCCACAAATGATTATCTTATATCTTGTCCAAACCCTATTTTTTAAGTCAATTCACATCAAAACAGCAAAGTTAGTAGAGTAGAGTAGACTGTAGAGTAAACTTTACTGTCTGCCAGAGTGGAAAATTGCCTTTAGCTCACAAAAACAAAAAAGCAGCACAATAACATGGAAAATATAAAACACACGAACATGACAAATGTCGTAAACAGATACCACTCTGTGGAAAAAACACATAAGTATAGAGACACTACAATGCAATGTAGAAGAAGTACAAAAAGCAGCTGTTGATGAAAAGCAGATGTTGTGTTAAGGTGAGGTGGCGCATCACACCTGCTGGATATTATATAACACTGAATGCACAATTTAAAACATTCACATATTCTGCTTTTAATGTGCTTATTATGACTTCAAAATGTAATGCAAAAGCATATTTCCACAGGACCTGACTTTAGCTGCCTCATTGACACTTTTTAGAGAATCATGACTTAAACTACCTTTTTAAAGAATCCCGTGCTGTTTCAGAGTTACAATTAGTTTGTGTAAAAAAACTGAAGTTTTTTTTATGTTTTTGGTGCTGGTAATAGTGGGTTAGTGTGGAAAGAGCTAGGAGAGAGGAGAGAGCAACAAGGTGGGTGGACAAGAATTTGGATGACAGCGGTAAAAAGCAAACATAACAGGGGGTCTCACGACATCCGCCCACTCTGCATGGCAAGCTGACAACACATTTAGGGGCTGGATATCGAGCTCCTCCGCTCTTCCATAAACACTCACACATAAACCCACACACAAACATGCTTGCACACACACACACACACACGCACTGAGGAGCATGACACAGAGGAACAATAAATTAACGGTTGTTGGTAAGTGGAGCAGAAGAACAAAGAGAAGGCAGACATCTCTGCAGCTCGGTGCACCAGAGTTGGGGAAGTCTGACTTTTAAGATATCACTTGATTGGATGCTAAGCTACACACCCATGCAGAATGAATGTGTGTGTGCATATGTGTACACATGTGAGGGGTGGTCTCCACCCCTTAAATCACCACTGCAAGGAGCCAGCCAATCACAATGCTATTTTTATCCTTGTAACAATGGGCTGGTACATTAACAGATTACACTCTCCATTTCCCCCAGGATGTCAGCTTAACGTGTCCACATTAGAGTGAGAGAGAGAGATAGAGAAAAAGGGGGAAAAAACCTAATGTTGAAGTGAGAAAAATAGGGGCAAACAAAAAAATACATAGCTCTGAAGAACATGTTTGTATGCAAAAACATGGCGCTAATAGGGTTACTGCCCTGTGTGGCTGCACACATCAGCACTGGACAAAAGCATGCCACGAAACAAGTTGTACCTCACCAGAAGATGAGGGTGGATCAATAGGAATTTATTTAAAGGAATAAAATAGTCAAACTTCTTACAAAACACACACACACACACACGCATTAACAGACACAAGGTAGGAGTGTGACAAGTAGCCCAGCACATCTTGCAGTGTGATATCTGCACCTGCTGTCCCAAAGCTGCTCTTGTTGTGCCCAAAGTCACGTGGCTGACAAGAGAGAGTAAATATAGTCCTAACGGCCCGCAAGGAGAATATTAAACGCGTTTTGGATCTCTGTGTGTGTGTGTGTGTGTGTGTGTGTGTGTATGTGTATGTGTGTGTGTGTGTGTGTGTGTGTGTGTGTGTGTGTGTGTGTGTGTATTCGTGTAGGTGTATTTGTAAGAGAGTGCAAGATACTCATCATTACACATTCAGACTCCACCTTCCCCTGGAGTCATGCAAAGCACTGGTTTTTCAAGCCTCACTTAGTATATGCACATAAACAAACACACAGAAGCAAACAGCATACTGTAGCTACCTAAATGATGTATATACTGTGCGTCTACCTGTGCAGAATACATGACACTTTTCGAGACGGTTACAAAGCAAGTTTCCCCTTCAGGGGTGTTATTATATAAGATGGAGGGGAGGGGAGAGACAAACCAAGTCCTGCTATTTTTACATCGGCAAACAAAGCGGGACAAAACATCTTTAAACAGGAGACAGTGAAATGCAAGCACACGCCAGAATCCACAAAATACACACAAGAGTACGAGACAAGAGGCAAGGAGGGTGTAAGCAAATAATGAAGAACGAGCACGGCTGATTCAACAGCCTACCAATATGCACATAAGCTGTCGCTCGATGAGTTTGGGAAAGATGCACGGCAGCTGAGGAGATGAGTATTATGGAGGAGAGGCTGAAAGCATTAGGGGAAGCATGACACTCAACCTACAGAGGAAGAAATGTGAATTCTTGTCACTACGGCATGCAGAGAGTGACATTCTTTCAAAATCAGTGAATATATAAACATAGTGTCAATCTATCCACCCTCCTCTCTCTACCGGGGACACATCTTTAGGCTGCTGACAGGCATAAACACCGCACACACACTTTGCAGAGGCACATATATTATTATGAGTACATTTTTTTAGCCATTAATCCAAACACAAAGTCAGATTCAAAGCACACACTCGATCTAGTGTGGGTGGCAGAGAACATGGCTGGTATAATGCGACCGACACACTGATGTACAGACCCCAGCTGCCAACAAATCCTCGTGACACAAGGCCAATCCGACACACTATGAATCACGGTCAAACAGGCGCTGAAACTGGGCTATGAGGGACTCAAGCTCACAGCCACATTTCCATACAGTAAGCTCACCAGTGCGCTGTACAGTAAAGCCAAAGCAAGCTCGATCTTCCAATGTGCTGCGCCTGCGTTGATAATTCATTAGCCAACTACCCAGAACCTTTTTCCAATCAATAGTCTGCAAACTCTAAGCAAAGCCAACTACATTTTTAATTAGCGCTAATCAATGAGCCATATATCAACAAGTCCCAGTGACACCAGAGCTATAGTAAATGACAACATTTTACCAAGGACACCTGCTCACTTTCTGAGAAGTATTGAGTACAGACAAACTTAGCAGATACACTAATTTTTTCCCCATTTTCAAGGAAGCTTGAACATAACATTAGAAATTGGACTTAAAATATTAAAGAATAATGAAAAATTAAAGGATAACAGAAAATTAAACATCTAGCTATACAGTATGCTCGCCTACATCTCAAGCTACAACAGTTAGCTGAATATGCTACAAGTGCAGAGAACACAATGTCACCACATCAGATACAACAGAAGAAAACAATTTGAGTAAAAAGTGTATCTATTACCAAAAATAAACATCTTCAAAGCAGTGTCTCCTTTTAAGCTAATGCTGTAATTTAATAGAGTATCCTCACAAGAGTCCAAGTTCCCATAATGCGCTTTTAGGAGACGTTACTCTCGAGTGAGAGCTGCAGTCTATCACAAGAAAGCTAAGAGGAAACATGTTTGTAGAATGTAGATAAACCGGCTGAACGCTGGATGCTTAACATTACTCACATGCCAAGAACACATAGATAAAATGCACAGTCTGGAAAAATGATTGTTATTCTTACCGTACATCGGTCGTGATGTTGGAGTCTCTCACGACAGACACTTGTGTTTCCTTAATGCAGCTTCAGTCACTCATGCAGACACACCGCTGTGCCAAGAGGCACTGACAATGCACACAAACACTAACGCCGCTCACTCTGGGATAAATGCCTGCACGTGTGCTTGGAGCTGAAAGGCATATGAATGCGCACCGTGATTGGTGCAGAGCCGGGCTCGATGCAATGAATTACACACACGCTCTCTCTCTCTGTCGTGTCGACACACACACTCACACACACACACACACACACACACAGAGGCGTATATATACACGCGCACGAAAGGGGGCTGAGAGGCAACACTAGAGAGACGCGTGCCGTAATGACCTTGGATTTTCCTGTTTGTCTTCTGCAACAACGTTCCTTCTCAAAGGGGTAGCACAGATTTCACATGCAGCGGCTTCCATACACACTCGTGCTCATTTCTCTCAGTTACAGGGAAAGAAACAGAAGGGGGGGAAAGAGAGAATAAGAGAGAAATGTGCACTACAGGGAAAGAAAGAGAGAAGACCTCCCACCCACGCAATCTTTTCTCCTGCTCTCCACCCCCTGCCGGCATCACTCTCCCTCCTCTCCATCATTAATCTTCCCATGCTTCCTGCTTTACTTACTTTCAGTTTTTCCTTCTATGCTTATGCAACTTTTTTTTTTAAAACCACATTTCCTTCCATTTTCTAACCTACCATCAAATGTCTGTCTTTTCCATTTTCCTCATTGTGTCATGGTTGGAAATAAACTTTTTCCTCTATCGGCTGCCAACACTGGTACAGCTTTTTTAATGCAAATAAACAGCAGAAAACATGTAATTAACGTTTAACAGTATTTGCATTTTTTAAGAAGCAGCGGAAAAGCAAAACATGTGAAATGTGATCCTTCCAAGTCCAATTATCTAAAACTACGGTGCATAAACACAATTCTGTACAGCAGCTGGCATGAAATAGTCGGATGGCAGAGCTTCTCTTCTGCGCATGAATGTGCAGAACAAACAGAACTTTTAAATCAATTCATGCTTTTAGCTGTATTACCACACAGTCATACAAACATGAAGCCAGATATGATGCTCACATAACTGCCTCGAATGAATGAATGTGCAGTAAAACCAGAAACCTCATTATGCTGCAGTGTCCTTGTGAGGCATGAGCGAGTGCTTGAAATATAATTTATGCACACTTAACCCTTTTTAGCTGAATATTGCCAATTTCTATCATTCCAAACTTTGGTTCCTAGACAACATTGCATGAATTTTGAATGCTGACTATCAGCACTAAAGAAAGACAAACAACAGTTTGCTTTTTGGAAACATCCAAGATACTGCTAGCTTATATACAGTGTGAGAAAGTTAAGGCAAGCGCTAAACTGTCATTGCTACAGCAGGGAGAAGAAACTGGGCTACAGGCCAGGTTTAATAAATTAAAAGGTAGTGGACAATTGCTCTCAGGTGGGGTTACAGGCTGCAGCTTTGTGCCGAGTGACACTATCGTCCTCTGCCGGGCAGCACAGTGGCTCAGTGGTTAGCACTGTTGCCTCACAGCAATAAGGACCTGGATTCAAACCCCGGCCGTCCCAGGTCCTTTCTGTGTGGAGTTTGCATGTTCTCCCTGTGTTTGTGTGGGTTTCCGCCAGGTGCTCCGGTTTCCTTCCACCATCAGAGGGTTAATATTCCTGTCAGCGCCCCTGACCGAGGCACTGGCAAAAGAACTGGAGTTGGTCCCGGGGCGCTGCACTGCGGCTGCCCACTGCTCCTAGTGTGTGTGTATAGGATGGGTCAAATGCAGAGATCAATTTCCCACGAGGATCAATAAAGTACATCTTCTTTTACTGCAGCTTGGAGCAGATTTATCAAACACGTTGTAACCTAAATGTATCTTACATATTTACTGTGTGTGTAATTAGTCACTTGCTATCACTGTGCTTGAATAACGAGGATAATTTCACAATTAAGCTTTGTTTTTTCCTGTTTCCTCTTTTTTCCTGCCGGTAATTTAGATAAATATTTCAGTATCAGTTTTTCCTTTTAATGTATGAACAAGAAGTAAATGACAAGACTTTAAGAATCAATCAACATTGAGGCAAAAAGAAGAAAATAAATGAAATTTCCCTTTAATTATTCAACATAGTTCACCAGCAACCTGTGCTATGTACCAATCTCAGCCTGTGTTCCTTTTCAATGTTGGCCCACTAAAGTGCTCATGTATTCTCAATGAGCTATAAAAAAAGGCTGAATCAGAGCAACTCAGAGCAGGTCAAACTCCAAACAGCAGTTTCCATTTGGGGCATGACATATTTTTGTAAGGAATCATGGAACCATATGGACGAAAACAACTTCTCGGTGAATCACTGTTCTGTCCGAGCAATTTAGAAAAAGGGAAGAAGCCGGAGAGAGAACAGAGGAGGTGCTGTTGTCACTTACCCTTGCCAACGCGATGGTCCAGAAGGGTACGACAGTCCAGTGCCAGCCTCTGAGAGGCCGGGACATCAGGCGCAGGCAAGGGCATGGCAGGCAAACAAACACACAACAGCCCCACAAACACTCAAGCTGACACTACTCCTTTCATAAACACAGATAGCTTCCTAAGCAAAGCCAAATCCACACACACATCCAATTACAGATTTATAAAACTACAAGCAGCAGACTAAAAATATGTCATTCTTGTCTCACAAATCACCTCAGCAAGCCGTGCAATCATGAAACATAAAATAAACTATTGAAAAGTAAGCCGTCTTCAATTTCACTAATTCTCTGACAGATAAGCTACAAAATTGTACTCACTCACATGCATCCACAGCTGCTCAGTTTGTCTACATTAAACCACTACACACATGCACACATACACTTGTACTCAGTCAAGCCTGGACAAAAAAAACTCCCATCTCCAACTTCTGTGCAAAGTTTTGCACCAGAGCAAACTCACAAATTCACTACAGTTCCCTGCAAAGCAACTACTCCAATGTCCCCGTCTTGAGGCTTCTTAGTAATTTATGTTAGTGCATAGGCAGGCTGACCGTATTAACGAAGAGATTAGCGATTAGTCCTTCAATAGCAGCTCTGCTCTCTGTGTGCCGTCTCTCTCATTAATAAACATCTCACTAACACAATGGACCTCACTATCCACCCGAAAGTCTCTCTCTGGGCGAGAGAGACAGAGACACACAGAGAGAAGAGGGTGGGAAGAAACAAGGAGAGAGGGGAACTATGGGACAGCCATTCAGTCAGTGGGCTTGAGGTTCAAAGAATGTGGCAATCAGCAGATGCCAACACAGGCAAAATGTCTGGTGTGTGATTTTCTCATCAAATTATCACAACAGTACCCTACGCAGCACACACATATCCATACACACACACACACACACACACACCAGGAACACTGATGGAAAGCTTCTTCCTTTCTTAGTCAGCGGTGATTTATTGTAGATTTTCAACAGGCAGCTCGTATAGTTTTAACTTACTCAGCAGTACATTTCTTCTGCATTGTATTACATTGACCTGAATGACTTGAATTATTGGCACAGACAGTGAAAGAGCAGGTGTATAGTAGTTTCGTGTTGCCCACCTGTCATGTTGGATGCTAGTCACTAGGCGGCGTTTATCTTCCTGGTTCACAGAGGCTGAGAAAGGGGTGGCACCTCCGCCCCGAAATGAGTCTCCACCGGCGCTTCGAAAATCAGGAAAACCCCTGGATTGTCTTTGGCCTGCGGAAGATAGTAATAAAATATTGTTGGTATTAAAACATGTGTGAGCATCAAATCACACGAGGCCTCAGTTTTCTACGTTTAGCGTTACCTGACCTGCGACAAGCAAATATTGAAATGTAGTGTTAACGTTTTCACACATCCGGACAGAAAATCAGAATTATGACAGTGTTTCCAGTAAATTAATTTAGCGTCAAGGCGAGCGATGCTAACTGATGTTACAGCCTCCTCTCTTCTAATAATTAGTGTTTTGTTGAGTTTTCCATAGTTTCGGTAGGTTGTATACATAACTTTACGTTGCTAAATCTGAAACGGCTAACTCGAGTTATTAAAATATTGGCACTGTATTAAGTTTAGCTAGCATTCGTCTATGCTACTAGTTAGCTAAAGATGCTAACGTTGACTTGACTCGCATATCGAGAACACCCTAGTTTATCAACACTCATTACTTACCATGAAGTGAACAAAATTTAAATCCTTCAAACGTCTTGCATACAGCCAGTGATTTTTATCCACCTTGACTAAAGTTCAGCTCTACCAGGACATCAAAGTTAAACCAGCATAACTGTACCACCAGCTACCAGTTGTTACTGGCTATGAGTTAATATGTTCAGCCCACCACTGGACAGCCGCTTTAGTCATGTTTGAACACATGCAGGATCTGTCCATTACATTTTGTTTACTTGATAAATATTGGCAGGATAAACAAAATATCATACAAATACAGCTGGTAGGTCAGATGCAAATAAGCAAATAAATGCTTCAAGTATCACAGTGTTTTATATATTATGAGAGTATTGTAATAATGAATTGGGGGGAAAAAATGCGTAACACCATATGGGTCCACGCCCCATTAAAGCTGAATTACTGTAAATATTATTACTGATGTGGTAAAGAAACATTTATAATTATATAAATCAGCAAATCACTGAATGTGCAGGGTTCTTATTTTTTATTTTATATAATACTGATTCTAACTTAAGAGTTTGTAATTCCCTTTTTATTAACATAATTCACACACCTATATCCAAATTAATGCACAGATAGATAGATAGATAGATAGATAGATAGACAATATGTAATAAAGCAGTGTAAAGAGAAAACTAAATCTAAGAGAACAAAATTCAAGCAGCAATGACTAAAAGGGATGATGCTATTAGTGCAAAACTATTGATGCTGGCCAGATGACTGGATGTGCCTTCTATGTAAAGTATTTACAATAAGTACAGCATATACAAAATACATATATAAATTAATTGGAAAAACACAAGATCAGCCTGAGATGTAAGAAGAATGTGCAGATTTACAGAACTGTGCAAATTAGGCTGATATGGAGAAACAAACCGGCAAAGTTACCTACTGGACCTGTGAGTCACTGCCCACTTCTTCAGTTTGTTCAGCAATGAAAGAATGAAATAAAATTAATTATAAGTAAAATGCTATAATAGAGTTTAATAAATTTCTCTTAATATCTGTATTTTCTAGACTGTACAGATGTGGATGGGACATCCTGCTTTTGCAACAACTGGTATTCTTCTTTTCTACCAGTTGGTGACAGCAGTGAGTCAAGGGGATAAGATTGGAGATTTTCTTAAATCTGCAAATTTCTGAGATTATCTTCCCTAAAAACTGTTTCAATGTAAGGTTAACATAACTCAAATCTGAGCATTTTGCAGGACAATACATCAAAATTGGTGGCCATTATGTGTCAACATCAACCGTCACCTTTCTTTAAGTCCTTTAAATCTAAGTCCAACCTTGGTGGCTCTCAGCAGACCACTTGGCACGCCAAGGCATTTACTTCCCAGGGTCTTTTAAAGGCCACTAAGCCATCACATCCTTGAGTCTTTCATGTGGCTGTATTTTTGTCCCCCTATGCCTCCTGCTGTTCAGCCCCATTAGACGGCTATTGGTGTGTGACCACTTTGAATGGGATAACATCACCTAGGAGAGTTACATTTGTGCTAATGGTGCACAAGCTAAAGTTCAAAACAAAGGGTGTTTGGGAGGTTGCTGTCATGCCAAAATACACTAAGTAACTGCTAGTAGTGCAAGTGTCAAAATGCACTTTGTGTAAATCATGAACATCATCAAAGGTGATGTGTAAGACCTCCGTCTTTAAGGTGAGGGCTGCTTGGTAGGAGGAGGAACCTTTTAGGTATCTGTACACAGGTGCCCATCATCTCATAATCCAATCATTTGAAAGTCTTTTTGATGCAACATATTTAAGATTTTGTATAGTCAGAGATGGCACAGTGCCAATATGAAAATGTACCTTTGTTTCACTTTGACTCTAACTGACCCATATGCGTCTTCACTTTCAAGAGTTCCGTATGACTGCCAATGAAAGTAAGCATGCCAGCACCGTCCAACTCTAGTCTTACACCCCACACACACATACATATACGCTTACACAGCGCATTTGAAACACACCAACAGGCACAAATAGAGCCCGGTGGCCAGTATCAGTGAAATGCTTGGCAAGCACGTAGGCCATAGGGTCAATTTTGTTGCTGGTTTGGCTTGAGTGCATATGAGAATCAACTGATTAGTGGACAGCCAAAGCAGTTAGACTTAATACTAATTAGCTTCTGAGGGTTTTGTCGTTTATCCTAACTCCTCCCTGAGGTGGACAGAAGTTCACAGGCACTCCAATTAGTCACTAAATAAAATTACAGATTGAAATACTTAGACACTCACAGACATTCGCTTCAAGTGCTTATAATGAACACTAAGGCTATGTTATTCCACAATGGTCTGCGCTGATTTACTCATTCTACCTCATTGTTTCTAGTAACAGTGACATCTAGTTAAACATATTGCTTTTGTGCATGCTTGCCAAGTGTCAGAGAGCTATGCTGATGTAGTAGCAGTTATTGTAGAGCTAATTGTCTTAGACCTGGGGGCTATTTTTAGATGTACAGTAATCAGCAGGAAAGGTCTGAGCAACACAGTCACGTTGGGGCAGATGGGAACTCATTAGATCAGTCTTAGGGGCTTTGTGCGTTGCCTGGACACAATTAGCAAAGCAAGTCTCAAAAACTTTAACCAGCTTACAACCATAAGGATCAAAGTCCTGCTGATGCTATCAGCCCAGTAAGAAGTTATCATCATCAATACTGAGGTCTGCTTCACCACACCTGTTGTTCTTGCTGATATTTTCTTCTCTTGATCTGTGTCTGAGCTGACTTATGTTGATGATCTTTATATCATTATGTTGTGATTATGTCATGTTTAAAGCTGATAAAAATATACCGTCAACAGGTACATTTCTCAACTCTGTCTGGTTTATCTTAAAAACTTAAGCAAACTCATTTGTGAAAGAATAACTTGTTATAACAACATTAAGATGCATATTTCAATACTAAAACAGTATCCAACAATGCCACTAAATTTCACCTGCAATCATTAGCCAATTAAACGATTAGTCAATTGACAGATAATTAAGCAACTATTCTGATAATCAATTAATCGTTTTGAGTGATTTTTTAAAGAAAAAATACAAAAATCTCTTGTTCCAGCTTTTTAAATGTTCAGTAAACTTAATATCTTTGGATTTTGGACTGTTGATTGACACAAAAAAGACATTCTAGGTTGCACCTTTGGCTTTGGGAAACAGTGATTGACATTTTTCACCATTTTTTGACATAACCTTGATAAAGTTTGTTCATGAAGAGTTACTAAGTTTATTCTAAGTCAATTTTTATTCATTTGAGTGTGTTAATATGTTTTTCCTGCATGGACAGAGCTAAGAGAAATAACATCAATAAAACATGGAGGAAAGCATAGTTTGTTTTTGTCACTGGAACACAGAGACATATCTGATGATCTTTCTGTTTTCAGGTTTTAGCAGCCACGGAGAAGCTATTGATGAAGTTGTGTAATGCACAATTATAATTGATGGGAAAGAAGATGTGTGAAACACATTGAAAAATGGTGAACCTTTCCTTCAGGTCCAAATTAACAAACATAGTCTTTAACAGATGCATAATTCAATGTGTGTTTTTTTAATCATATCCCAAAGCTCATTCTGTACAACAATCACAATTGTTGCATCTTAAAAATATGAGTCAGATAGATGAGTAATAGTTTATTATGCCTACTCAGAAACACCTGATTTCAACTGCTCAGCAACAGCCTCTTTCGTTGGTGTTGCTCCATTAGCTTGCTCCGTGTTGAATCACCTCAGGATACTGTTACCAGGAGGGACATGATTCAGCTTACTTATTTTTACAGTCAGCCTGGTTTCGTTGGCCTTTGAGGTAATGTGTTTAACTGTACACGGCCTGAAAAGAACTACTCACCCTTGTGTCTCTAATTGCACAGACATAAAGTGATATAACCCAGAGTATTTAGGCAATGAAGAGGCAGCACCCCTACTTTCCTTTTATGATGATGTTCGAGTAGAGCAGGGCCGTGCACAGACATTTTGGGGGGCAGGTGCTCAAGGGAAAAAAACAGGCAGTGATAACTGAAAGATGAATTCACATTACATGTCTGTTGGGTCGTCTCATTGATGAGCAGGCAGTGCAGCGATAATGCTGCTGCAGTATGTACACACACATGCACACACACACACACACACACAGTGAACTGAAGAACCAACCAGGGCAACTTTGATCAATTTTATAATCAATAGGGAATCAAACTGTCAAAATATGTCTCATCATAACAAATCCTGCAGTTTTATAAGAATAAAATCAACTTGAACTTGATCTACACTTTTACATTCAGGAAGTAAAAGTCCATTAGGTTGACCTTTGAGTCATGTTCACCAATAAATTCAGACTCTTTCTCAGGGTGGAAAACTATCAGAGAATAAAAATTAAAACTATCAGTCTCGTCCTGCTTCAGCTGAACCAGAGAGGAAACTACCGACAGAGACGGGATGGAAAGAGGAAGAAGAGGGGGTCATATCACCTTAAAGATGGCTGGCAGAGTGTGATTTAAAGGTGCAGTATGTAGACTTTAGTGGCATCTAGCAGATCGGAATTTGCAGAAATGGAATATAATATTCATAAGTATGTTTTATTTAGTGTATAATCACCCGAAAATAAGAATCGCTGTGTTTCCGTTACCTTAGAATGAGACCTTCATGTCTACATACGGAGCAGGTCCCTTCTACACAGGCCGCGGTTATAGAACCTTTAATAGAGCCTGCAGCTAATTGCTCCGGTGACATCTTAAAGCCTGTCTCCCCCAAAAGTCCTTGGAGCCTGAATACTGCTGCTAACAGAAGAGCTGCTGACACAGGAGGAGAGGACAGGAGGGGACAGGAGAGGAGAGGAGAAGAGAGGAGAGGAGAGGAGAGGAGAGGAGAGGAGAGGACAGGAGAGGAGAGGAGAGGAGAGGAGAGGAGAGGAGAGGAGAAGAGAGGAGAGGAGAGGAGAGGAGAGGAGGACACAAAAGCTAAGGAAGAAGGAGACAATATTTATTTGTTTCAGTTGCCTGACAAAGGAACTAACTAGCCTACCGGAGTTCACTGGTTTTCAATGACGATGGTATTTTACGCCAGACTAGCTTGCTTGTTATGGGGTTTATCCTACTGTAAGTTCGGCTGTATTGAGATGTTTAAATAGTGGTTTAATTTCACAACAGTGACAAACAATGCCAATGCTTAGGGCAAACACCATCATTACCTGACTGTCACCAATGAAGGCAGGTCAGGGAGAGTTAAGCTGGAATGTGGGACTTTTCTTTTCCCTTTTGTCGACACATGCTTATGTCCGTCTCTACTGTTGCGGCTGTAAAACAGTGAATAAATTGTATGAGTGTCACACAACCCCCACGAAATGGCTCGTTTCACTATTGATTAATTTGATTGATTATTTGATCCATTTGGTCCAATAACATTTGGAATGTCTAGAAAAGCGGCAGGATTAAATTATTTTATCTCCCTTCAAGTTAGCAGAGAGCTAACCCGAAGTTAGCCGGCTTGGCGGCCGGAAGTCTGCATTCATGCATTCATCTGGCTAGTGCGGGAACATCAAACCCAACACCAGACTCTGGTACGGTGTGAAACAGAGAGATTTATCTGGCGGTGATAGGCTTAATCAGCATTGTGTGAACTCGTTTGGCAAGTGCTTGAATGTATTGGCTGTTCATTTATATGTAACAGTTCTGCACTGCAGGTTTAACTGGTGGCTGTGACAAGGGAGTGGAAAAGGGAGGGGCAGGTGCTTGTGCAATCTCACAGAGTTAGAACTCAAATGCAGTTGTCGGGCATTACAGCTCGCTTTTGATAATTTATACCATGGGCTAAATTTAAAAACTAAAATAGAAAATAGAAAAAAATGCCTTGCAAAAAAAGGGCACTTATCTAGTCAGAGGCCAAACAGGTAGGTCCTTGAGTACCACCTGGGGTCTATCTGTGCACGTGCCTGGAGTAGAGTTGATGAAAAAGCACTCATCGTAATGCTATTTGATTAAAAAGTGGCAACCCTGCTTTTAAAAGACTTGGTTGACTTGGCCAAAGAGTGAAAGCGTTGAGTTTATCTTGGCGTCGTCTTGGTGCCAGTGACTACAAGCCAGCAAGAGTGGCTGCTGACTAATTAATCCTCTTTACACTCTTCACTGCTGCTGCTCTGCTTCATAGCAGTTACTGACTTCACTTCAAAACAGTCCAGGTGGTGACCCACAATGCTGCCAGAACGACTCTACACATCATGGCTCTCTTTTCATAAATTTTGGATACAGCATAACAGAGGGGGGACTCCTTCAGCTTAATTTTCTTTTTTATGGATCATGCAATAACCTTCAGATCTGTCTACGATTCCTGAGCAATGGAATCAGCAATTGTGGATTATGACATGCTGGCCGAATATATATGGCAAAAGCTGGACATGAGTGGATACACAATATGCAAAACAATGCAGGTCAGTTTCGTAACTGTACACAACTCTTATTTGTCCATAATAGGTGTAGAGTATCGCGCACAGGGAGCCTAAATTCAAAAATACACGTACTAAAATATAGAAAATAAGCCTGTATTTTATTTTAATATTGTTTACTCATAAGTGTCATAATCAGCTGTGTGGCTGGCATAGCATATCCTTCCACACCAGAGAAACTATAATGGTTGCTGTGTAGTTGAGTCACTAAAGATGTTTCCATTTTATAGCATTCATTCAGAGGTTTAATATACACTATTTTTCAGCTGTCGTAATGACTTGCGTAAAAATATGCTTTCTCTAATACAAAGTGTTTTATCATATTCAGGCTGTGCAGTGTGGATTCATGGTCTTGATGAGAATCAGACTGTGAGAGGGTGGGACAGCTGCATCTAGCGCCAAAAGGACCTGGAGGAGTTTAACTCTGGGCATTAACCAGCTCAGGTCTAAATCTGGCCACCAGATAATTTGCTGGAAAGCCTTTCTTCTGGCACACACTGTGTCAACACGTGGAGCCTAGCAGGTGGCTCATTGCAACATGCTGAACGTTTGCAGCATACTCAGCTCTGTCCATATGAATCAGAATTTCAGAAGGGTTGAAACATAAGAGATTCAGTTCTTTTATAAGCTGTAGCCGCAATTACAGTATTTGGACACATGTCCAGTGTGGCCCAGTTTGTTGATTATATCAGGAGCCACAACAGGCTTAAAATCAATCACATGCAACATATTCACACTCACTAGATGACGTAGTGGTAAATAAGATAATAATCTCAAACCATCAATTGTTAAGAAGGAAACAAACAGCAATATGAACCAAATTCTTCCATAGCTTTTACAATTAAATCATACATCTTAAATTTATGAAAGTGAACTGAATTTAATTGTGCCCATTTTATACTGAGGATGAGCCATGTTTAGGTGAGAGGAAAGTAAAATATTTTGCTCAATTTGTGTATTTGTCTGTAGTCATATTTTCATATCACTTGTCTCTTTTTTTTTAATAGAAATGAAGATCTGATACAAAATTAGTAAAAACCAAGAATTGGCTTAACATGCTTAAAGGAACATTTCCATAAAATGCGCAGGTAGCTGGAAACCTATAGGCCCATTTGTGTTGTCGCAATAATTTATTTTTTTCCGTTATGTGTGAATCAGTCCAGCAAAAATAGACCCTTTGCTTAAAGATAGGGAGTGGGGGAAAAAAACGGGCGTGAGACAAGTGGCTCATGGACCCGGTTGACACATCCCAGTTAGAATTGTCTCCAGCAGCCCACCAGAGCCACTTACTGTGGACATTACGCTCCACCTCTACTGGTCCCTTTTTAAATTATGTCGAGCAGTGCAAGCTTTCCAGGTGATTTCTTTATTGTGTGTTGTATTGGTGTATGAGTGTTTTATTTAATGATTTACTTTAAAGATTAGAGAGACTGCTGGCAGGCTGGTGAAAAATGTGTTTAAGAGTCAGGTTAAAATTTGTAGTCTCCAACCTGAGATGACCCTGATGACATCACTATGACATCATCAGGGTTATTGTCTTAACAAAAAGTCACAAAAGACATTATACAACTGTTTTCACAGGCTGAGTAGTACTCGCCATAACTGTCCTTCATGTATAAAATTGGTGGAGTGCCCCTTTAAGATATATTTTGCCCCCCTCATGTATGTCTTTTCAATATAATGCACTCCAGTACACCACCACCACCTACTACAACCTCAATATAAACATAAAGTATAATTATCACCTTTCTGACAATGTCAACAAAAACTGAAAATGTATAAGCTTTGTCAATGTAGAATTTATGGCAGTGCTGTTGTACTGAATTGCATTAGATTGCACAGGTGTATATAATTAAGTGGCCGGTGAGTGTGTATTATGTTGATATTGTTGGAAAAGCCTTTTATGGCACACAGTTTTTCACTGACGCTATCTTCTTCTCCTTTTTCTCTCATCTCCTGCAATATCATTTCCTCTGTTCCAGGCTGCCACCTCCTCCTGATCTGAGACCAACAGCTGAGGTCAGCTACACTCATCACCATGGTGACCTTCGCTGAGACAACACAGGTCTCCCCTATGGAGCTGCGTGAGCCGACCTGTCTGACCGCGACACTGTCCCCTGGGCTGCGGCGAAAAAAGACGCTGTGGCAAAATGCTGTAAAACACATCATTATCCAGCAGGAGCTCAGCGCGCAGGTGATTGATTATCCCATGACCATCAGTGCATTTGTCACGTCAGATCCAATCCTTTAAAGTGGTCTTTGCAAGTACTGCTCATAGATCAGTGTCCACAGCAAAGTTTAGTGATGATTATAAAGTACTGCATACCACATAGACCACATTTAGAAGTCTCTAGATGGCCTAAATAGTTTGGTTTCTGTCGTAAAGCCATTGCTGTAATGTTACAGCCTACTGATCACGTATTAGGAGAATTATATGGAATGTGAACAGTGCCTCATATTACAGTGAACATCAATTTTCTATCATTTTGACAGGTGGGTGTGGAGCCAGCACGCAAAATCTTTGTGACAGACACCTACATGGATGAGATCAACAGACAGATCCGCAACAAGGCCTCACGCGGAGTCACGAAACGGCGCTCCTCCACATTCAGAGTCCAGCCTGCCCAGTCACGTGGTTCCATCAGCACACACAACAGTGTCAGGAGTTCTTTTAACGACTACGCCAGTGATGCCGACTTCTTTGTGCACTGGGGCCGCACTATTCGTGGCGTTTACATACCCACCCTGAGACACACCTTCAAGTCCCGTGACCTGGAGAAACTCTACCAGCAACACTCTTCTCACCAAAGACGCAATTCATTAGCCATCACCAACATAATCGATGCTGTGGCTAAGCTACACGTATTGGTTCTGTACTTGGCTTTGGCCCCCGAGGCCGTCACAGACACTTTGCGTGGCTGCCTGACGGGAATTTTCATGGTGCTAGCTATAGCACTGTGCATCCTCGTGCTAACCTGTAAAGACTCCATGTCCCCAAGGTGGCTTCATTATGCCGGCCTAGCGAGCTGGCTGTCGCAGACCACACAGGTGCTGGGAGGACTGGTTTATGGACTAGAAAAAGACCCCTCGTGGTACGTTTTGTTCACATTGTTCGCCACATACACGCTGCTGCCGTTACCTCTGCTATGGGCCATTTGCGCTGGTTCACTCACCTCAGCACTGCACCTCCTGGTGGAGATAGTGCGCTGCTACAATGACGCCATGCTTTTAAAAAAGGTGAGGAAATCAACTAACTCAAGTCGTGAAGAACGTTGACCAGTGTTAGTGCAGGTGTTATTTCTGAAATTTCTATTAATTCAATATCAGAATAAAAATGATCCTTTATTTGATAACATTTATTTATGCTATTGCTTTACTGTAAAACTATTCTATACTACATAGATTAAAAGAACCTTCTGAGCTGAGTTTTTTCTGTGTTCTCATATATATTTATATATAAATCAGATGCACAACACTGATTGATAACTGTTGTAGTCTACCATACTTCTCTATGTGTGTATTTCGACTTTGTACATCTCTCAAATTCATTCATTTATTGTGCTTATTATATTGACGCTGGAGTTCTTCTGTGGCTTTTGTTAGACAAATTTAAATACATAAATGGAAACAACTTTTTTTCTGTCACATACAAACATATATTGCATACATCAGACATTATGAATAAGTAACTGCAGTGTAATTTGAACACTCACTTTCACATTCAGTGCTTAGTCTACACAGGTGTGCCGAGGCCCAGTTGTGTTAAAAAAGACCCCACTTCCTATGTACAATCCTCTTTTTTTCAGCCCACTTGCATTAGGTATTCCTGGTTAAATAAAGCAGATAAATGCATAATGTCTCTTGGATGCAGGTGTTTGCCAAAGGCCTGCTGTACCTGGGTATGAACACAGCTGGCTTGTTCATCCACTACCTGACAGACCACGCACAGAGACAGGTGTTCCTGGAGACGCGACGCTGCATTGAAGGTCGTCTCAAACTGGAACAAGAGAACCAGAGACAGGTAAAGTGAAAACTGATGTTGTGCTATTATGTTTAACTTGGCACTGCCATTATGTGAGCACATTGGGGATCAGTGATCATGCTCTTTTAAGCAACCCTCACTAGTTTTATCACTTAAAGGGTAGAATTTGAAAACATAATCATACTGTAAATTTCATCAGAGCACCTCAAATTGTCCTGTGACTTGTGCATCATGCTGTTAATACCACACACTGTTTCCTCACACACACTCTAAATCTTACAGTATTATCTCACCAAATAGGAGCGTCTGGTGCTGTCAATCCTGCCCCGCTTTGTTGCCTTGGAGATGATTGCTGACATGAGCTCTTTGGAGAATGAACTGAATCCTCAGGAGTTTCACAAAATCTCCATTCACCAGTACAAAGATGTCAGGTACAGACACACACACACACACACACACATACAAGTCCCCTGTGGATGTTTTTTTAAAATGTTGACTAGATGTCATCTTTTTCAAATGGCAAAATAGATTTCCAACCAGCCTTGCCTAGTGTTCACTGGAACAAAACGGTCCAACAGAAATCTCAAATACAATTTAAATGTGTGCCACTACTTTTCTGTCACCTCTCTCTGTAGCATCCTTTTCGCAGACATCAAGGGCTTCACTCTGTTGTCCATGAACCTGTCTGCCCAGGTTCTGGTTCGAACCCTCAACGAACTATTTGGACGCTTTGATCATCTTGCAGAGGTGAAAACTTGAACGCTTTATGTTTCTTGGAAATAACAAATTTTTGACATGTCCATTCAAATAAGCATTAATTTTCTATTTTTTCTGGTGTCTCGTCTATTCAATATCACAGGAGCACCACTGCCTACGAATAAAGATACTAGGAGACTGTTACTACTGTGTGTCAGGGGTCCCTGAGCCACAGCGTGCCCATGCCCGTCATTGCGTTGAGATGGGTCTGGCTATGATCAACACCATACGGTCAGTCTAACAAAGCTTAACTGTGTGGAGTCAATGAAGGGTTATAATACTGTCCTCCTACAAAACAAGCATCAGTTTAATTTCACTATCTTTGCATTTAAAGAAAGAAAAGCAAGAGAATTATATAAAAATTCTGGGTCTGGACTAAATCATATTAAGAAATTCAAATTATGAAATAGGAACATACTGTATATAAAGTCTGTATTTTTTAAAAATTCTGTTAGCTGAGGAAAAAAGTAAAAACTTAAAGGTCCCCTCCTCCCTGAATGTTTTAAGACCTATAAAAATACTCTGTGTGTAATAATAATGTGTGTCTGATATGTTTGTTTTTTAAAAAAAAATCAAAAACAGTACAACTTCCATGTTAAAATCCTTAAAATGGCATTTTCTACCTCTCCTTCATTGAAAAACATTTCAAATGTTTGACTGCTGGATGAAATATATTCTTCATTGTAAAGTCAGTGTACAGTACCAGTCAAAAGTTTGGACACACTTTCCCTTGAATGAGAAAGTATGTCCAAACTTTTGAGTGGTACTGTATGTACTCTGGAGGCTTCAAATTTCCAAATCACACTTGGAAAAGTTGCCTATTGGACCAGGATTAGCTTCCAAACTAGTTGTGATGTCACAAATCATCAATCATGCTTCAATCAGGTTCACATTTTAAACTCAGATTTAAGTTGAGCACAGAGAAACTTTACACTTTCAGCTGATTAATTTTTATGAAACAGTCTTTTAGTATCAAACTCTGCACATACATCATTCTGCACAGTGAAGCTCAAACATCCAACTGTAGTAACAACATTTTTGAATGGAGGGGAACTTTAATTTTTATTTATACTTTGGTGCAAAAACAGACTTCCGTTAAATTCTAATATAGCAGTACATAACAGTAACCATCAAAACAATAAGCTACAACATGAGTTAATTTTTCTAACATGGTCACCAACACCAGGTATGTACGAAAGCAGCTCAACTTTGACATGGACATGAGGATTGGGATCCACTCGGGCTCTGTCTTGTGTGGGGTGCTGGGCCTGCAGAAATGGCAGTTTGACGTCTGGTCCTGGGATGTGGGCATCGCCAACATGATGGAGGCGGGGGGGATACCAGGGTGAGTGGTCTCTGCTGGTACCAGCCGCCAACAGAGTAGCACTTTGATGTAACACAATCGATCGCCACTTGAGTTATCACATATTTTTGCAATGTTAATGTAGTGGTGTTGTGACCAAATCTATAATTTTTCAGACCTTCAATAAGACTTTAACTTTTCATTTAACAGATTTTTTTGTCAATATTTGTGCCTTGCAATCAGATATATTTGTCTCTCCCATTCTAAATAAAACTGCCCTGATTATTGATTTCTCCTTATTAAGATTGGATGATTGGAGAGCATTTCTTTGTAGATCACTAATAATAAATAATTTTCTCCCTCAACCAGACGGATCCACATCTCAAAAGCGACTCTGGACTCTCTACAAGGCATCTACAAGACAGAGGAAGGTCATGGCCGTGACAGGAGCGAGTTTCTACGGAGACACAACATCGACACCTTCTTTATCTGCCCTGAGGAGGAAAAGAACAAAGTTGACCACGTTGAGCCCCTCAGAGTCCAAAAAACGATCCGAACCTGGGACCCAGAGTTACCTTTTGGGAACGTCATTGACATGAATAGTGTAGGTGC
Source organism: Thunnus thynnus (assembly GCF_963924715.1). Classification (NCBI taxonomy): domain Eukaryota; kingdom Metazoa; phylum Chordata; class Actinopteri; order Scombriformes; family Scombridae; genus Thunnus; species Thunnus thynnus. The sequence goes on from NC_089534.1 coordinate 16,892,165, forward strand.
AGGGCTTTGTGTTTATAGTCTTGTGTATCTAGTGTCAAGTAATAAAATGACACAAGATAAATCTCTGATTATTTAACCATAAAAGACTGAAAGAGAAGTCCCTTAACACTGAGCTGATCGATCTCACGCCATTCATATTCTTTCCTGATAGATCTTGGCCTCCTTTACGAACGGCTCACTACCTAACTTATGGCACTCAACCTCCAAGGAGATTAACAAACGCATCAAACATGCCATTGAGGTTCGAAGCAGCGAGTGCATGCACAGGGAGCACATCACTCCACTGACCCTGGTGTTCAAGGACACACACATCGAGGACAAGGTACGGAGGTATAGAGGCAGGTTCAGAGTGTGTTTGGTAAAAGGACAATAAGTTAAAGATAGAGCAAATGAGTGAGAGATAAACGATAGATGTTTATATACCTGAAAGTACCTGAAATGCCACAGAGCCAGAGACTTTGTGTGATCTCTTGTGTGATTTCTTCTGAATGTCCCAGTTTTCCCAGATGAGAGATGAAATGTTCAACTCCAACCTGGTCTGCTCCTTCATCATGCTCCTCTTTCTCATGGCTGCCCAGGCCCTCATTCCTGCCCCCAGGTAGGAAGCAACCAACACTGTCGAATCAGAGCTCACTCCCTTTGCACTTCCTACAGTTTTTATACGTTTATCAGAATAACAAGGTTATGGAAGGTGAAGGTTATGGATTGCAGCTTTAACATACTCTATGATAAATTCTTATAATATCGAATATCTCCAATTTCTGGCTCAAAATATTGTCATAATTTCAAGTTTAAACTGGTCTTACCTAACTAAGATTTTGCATCATTGTAACTTGTGATCATTTAAAGTTTAATTTATCCATGCTACACCCCCTTTAATCAACACTTTTTCCGAGTAATATTCTCACAAAATCTTACGCTTGTTTCTTAATTCTACCATTGATTAACATCTTCATGTCACTACCTCCTTGTTCTTTGTAAGCAGGCTGTTCCCCATCATCCTACAGTTTTCAGTCTTTCTGCTGGCCTACATGTTGCTGCTGCTGTTGGCCCTAGCAGAAGAGTTCAAGTGGACTCCTCCAGCACTGCAGCACATCTGCTGCTGGATCCATGAAAACAACAGTGCCCGCAACCTCCTCACAATCACCGCCATCATCATCAACTTTGGCCTAGTCTCTACTGACATGGTGAGAGCCTAAACAAAACTGGGCCAGATCTACATACATGAAAATGCTCTTTCAAATGTCTTTTTCCCTGCCACAGATTTCCTTTTTGTCCTGCTGTGCTTTTTTGCACATAAAACTGGGCCTTGCAAATTAATAAATCCATTGGAAGGCACAGTTACAGTTATTACATATCCTCCAGTTATTTGCATGATCTTTTCTTTAATGCATATGCATAAAGGAGAGGGTGCACCTCACCACTGATGAGTATTATTTTTTGTCTGGAATATCCTTACTTTCTAATAATGCTTTAAAAATGTAAACTGACAGAATAGAGCAACCTAAGCAGGATGAAACCCTGGTCACAAAATCCAAATATAACCTAAATATACAAAACATCTTGAATAGGTTATTTAAATATAAATCTGTTCTGTCATCCCTCGCTCTGCTTTTACATACTTTTTATGTGATTTGTGTGTTTTGTGCTGTGTGTCTGGGTGCAGGTATGGTGCATTCTCACGGACACAGAGGAGGCTGACATAATAGACAGGACCACCACAGCCTCACGTCCACTCACCGTCTGTACTTACCCTGAGGTAAAGACATGAGTAGTTTGAATTTGTACATTTTATATGGTATCTTATGGGTCCACCATTAATCTCACAACCATGCATTCAAACAAAATGTGACCACAAACATTTATTTGTTTTTTTTATTACTTTTTTTTCTTCAAACAAATGAAAAAACATCTTACCAACAAAAAAATAATTTAAAAATAATTACATTTATTTCTATAAGGCTTGTTCACGTGTCTCTCTTCTGATAAGTGACAATATCTTGTGCTATTACATGGAGTTTTCTTTTCTCACCATATTTGCATTTCTTACATGTCGTGAAGACACACTCATCCTCATTCTCCCTCCTTCACTTTTTTAACCCTCCAGATCTTTGTGTTGAGTGGCGTGATCGCCATGGTGACTTGTGCCGTGTTCCTGCGTCTAAACTCTCTGCTGAAGCTGGCAGTGTTGCTGCTGGCGGTGGCTGTCTACTCCTACCTCATCCACCTGGCCTTCCTTGCTCTCACACGCCACGATATGCTGCACAGGTCAGTGCACAGTATGCACAATACAAACTGTGGGTCACTATAGCTTAAAGTTTCTTAATGACTTTCTCTACTCAGTTTAAGAGTATTTTCAACACCTCCACTTTAGATACATAATTCTGTAAAATCTCTATATTCCACATCTCTTCATTTACTTCTGCACAGGTCTCACTATGTCAGGAGAAAAGGAATCTCCATCCTTCTAATGGCCATGTTTATTGTTGCTGTCTTCTACAATGGACGACAGGTACTGTTAGCCACAGAGCAGTTTTTGCTTTTTTAAGCTGAAATTAGGTTTGTATTTGTATAAGAATTTAATGTAATTGTGATATTAGTTGTGCCATACAGTATGGGTAGAGGAAAGTGAATTACACAGGCTTAAGATGGTGTTGTATCTGCTCTTTGCTCTTCAGTGGGAGGCCACTGCCAGACTGGACTTCCTGTGGCGTCTGCAGGCCCAGCAGGAAGTGGAGGACATGAGGGAATTGCGAGAACACAATGAGTGTCTGTTGCACAACATCCTGCCTGTGCACGTGGCACGACACTTCTTGGACCGGAGCATGAATGATGAGGTACAGACACCCTGACACCTTTGACCTCACCACTGACGGTGTCAGTGAGGTTGCACAACTCCCCTTATGTTCATTTATTTCTCATAGTAGTAATAATAATACATTGATATTTATTATATATAGAGCACTTTTCAGGGTACTCAAAGACACATTACATAAGTTAAAATGATCATAGAAAACAACACACTAGAAACATATGACACACAACATTAATCACACATTAAAAGCAGTTCTGAAAAGGTGAGTTTGATTGGTGATTTGAACATGGACAGATCAGTGCAGCCTCAGATGTGTTTGGGGAGAGAGTTCCAGAGGGAGGGGCAGCTATGGAAAAGTCTCTGTTGCCCCAGGTCTGGTGCTTGGTTCTGAGTGGTGGAGACAGGAGTTTAGCATCAGAGGAACGCAGGTTGTGTGGTGGTGGAGCAGGTCTATGAGGTAGAAGGGGGCCTGGTTATGGATGGCTTTATGAGGATCCACTGTAGAACAGGGGGCCAGTGGAGGTTCTGGAGAACAGGTGTGATCTGGTCACCAGAGTGGGAGTGGGTGAGCAGGTGAGCAGCAGAGTTCTGGATGTACTGGAGTTTACTAAGGACTTTGGATGATGTGCTGAAGAATGCCGTTGCACTAGTCAATTCTGGATGTGATGAAAGCATGGCTCAAAGTTTCGGCAGCAGAGAGGGCGAGTGATGGGCGGAGACAAGCTATGTTTTTTAGGTTGAAAAATGCAGTTCTGGTGATTTGTTTGATCTGTTCGAAGGTGTTCGAGGTTGCTGTTGAAAATGTCTCAGAGGTTGCAGATTTATGGGGAGGGAGACAGTGGAGTTATCAACGGTGAGGCAGAAGTTGTGAATGGTTTTTGTGAGGGATTTGGGGCCATTGATTATAATGTCTCATTTATCACAGTTTAGTTTGACGAAGTTGGCTTGCATCCGTGATTTAATTGCAGTGAGGCAGTTGGTCAGAGTGGAGTGAGTTGAAATGGTGATGGATTTAGTGGAGATGTAGAGCTGGATGTCATCGGCATAGTAGTGGAATTGGAGACTATGTCAATGGACGGGACCAAGGGGGAGCGTGCAGAGGATGAACAGGTGAGGACCAAGTACCGAACCCTGGGGGATGCCTTGGGACAGAGGAGCGGTGAAGGAGGTGCAGTTGTTGATACTGATGAACTGTTGTCTCTTTATGAGATATGACTTTCGCCAGGAGAGGGTAGTACCAGTGATGTTGAGGGAGTATTCAAGACGGTAGAGAAGAATGGTGTGGTTGATGGTGTCGAAAGCTGCAGTGAGGTCAAGGAGTATGAGAATGCTGAGGTGACCAGAGTCCATGAAGGGGTTAGGAAATCATTGGTGGCTTTGAGGAGGGCTGTTTCAGTGCCGTGATCTGAGTGGAAACCGGATTGAAATGGTTCAAACAGGTCGTTGGAGATGAGGTAGGCTATGAGTTGGGAGGCGACAACATGTTCCAGTTTTTTTGACAGAAAAGGGAGATTGGAGATGGGCTGGAAATTGCTCATCAGGGTTGAGTCCAGGTTTTTTGAGGATGGGGATGACAACAGCTAATTTGAGTGTTTGGGGGACTGAACCAGAGCTGAAGGAGGAGTTAATGACTTCTGTAATGAGTGACGAGATAGCTGGGAGACAGTCCTTAACAAGATTGGATGGGATGGGATCCAGAACACAAGTGGTGCTTCTCATTCTTACCATGAAGTTGGACAGCTCTATTAGGGACACAGGGGAGAACTGAGACAGGAGCTGAGCGAGTGTTGTGAGTAGTGAGTGGACTGGCCTGTGTTGAGAGTGTCTTTGTATTGTTGAAGATAGTCTGTGTAGACTTGGAGATGCACTGTTAAACCAGTTTTCTACAATTGACTTTCTGGGTTAGGGTCACCTAAATATACTAAATTTCATACTGAATTCATCAGCCCATAAATCAGTCAAACAAATAGTTTTTTAAGAATACAAGATTAATGTTTATTTCGCAATTTTCATTTTAGGAGCTTTACTCCCAGTCCTATGATGAAGTGGGTGTTATGTTTGCCTCCATCGCGGGGTTCAATGAGTACTTTGAGCAGAAAGAGATCAAGCATGAAGGAGTGGACTGCCTCCGACTACTGAATGAGATCATTGCCGGCTTTGATGAGGTGAGTATGCGAATCTGTACAGTAGATTCAGATTAGGCTACTTTTTGACCATATGCATTATATCAGCATATACATATATCAGGTATTGCTTTTGAAGGATAATGGGTAATTTGTGCAGAATACTATGGTAGAGATATGCAGTATATTTATCAGTACTGTAAATAAGAGCAATGAAAACATTTTCATTCATATTTAAAAGTGGATTGTATATATATATGGGGTTTATGTGGTATTCTCTCTATTAGGTGAATTCTGTTTTCACTGAGCTGGTAAAAATAAATTAGGCTGTGTTTAATTCAGTGTAAGTTCAACACAGGACTTATCAACAAATGGGATTGCAACATGGCTGCTATACATGAGATTAATGTATAATTTTATCTCTTTATCTCTAAATGTTATCTGCTAAAAAGTTGCTGGAGGAGTCATACTTTCACTACGTGGAGAAGATCAAGACCATTGGGAGCTGCTATATGGCAGCCTCTGGTTTAGCTCCAGACAGACAGGTGGGAGATCTTCTTGTTCACATTATTTGTTTCCGTTGACATGTGACTGCATTTTCACTCCCATGTTTGGTTGCTGCTTTAATATCTTTATCATCCTCTCTCTCTGTATTGAACTATCCATCTATCTCTGTCTCTCTCTCAGGATTCTATGGATGAATGGAATCACCTGAGTGAGCTGGTTTTGTTTGCACTGGCAATGCAAGAGACCTTGAAAGAGATGAACAGGCACTCAGCCAAAAACTTCCAACTGCGTGTGGGCAAGTGGCTGACCTCCTACACACACACACACACACACACACACACAAACACACTCATTTAAACAATGGATAGTGAACATAAACTACTTTCTCCAAGGATTTCTTGTGTCATAGACCTACTCTAAAATAAATAGTTGTCTGTGTTGGACTCAAACAGGCATTGCCCATGGGCCAGTGGTTGCAGGCGTTATTGGTGCCACCAAGCCACAGTATGACATCTGGGGGTCAACGGTGAACTTGGCCAGCCGCATGGACAGCACAGGGGTGAGTGGACGCATCCAGGTACCTGAGGCTACACGGAAGATCCTGGCAGAGTGGGGCTTTATCTTGGAGCTACGTGGAGAAATCTTTGTCAAGGGGGTGAGTAGCTGACAAATAGAGGCTGATTCTGTTCATTCTGTTGCTACTTACCAGCACTGTGTGTTTGTGAGTACTTTTTTAAAACCGTGATGGTTATAGAACCATTCTGGAAAGGTTCAATGTTCAGTCAGGTTCGAAGGCAGGGCATATAGACCCAAGTACAGAGATGTCATGAGGAATACGTTTAACTGCAGTCAGAGAAAATACAGCTAATTGTCAGACTCTCAGGAACACAGTTCAGAGAACACAGACAATCAATTTGACAATGCACGAAAGAGGCCCTTAGAGAGGGCTGGCTGAGAGACAAATACTAAGCAAGAAACTGGCCAAACTCATGGTGTCACGTTTAAGAGAAGAGCACTAATGAATGGCCCTGTGATGTGTTATTCACAACTTTGTAACTGGACATTTTCTGGTATCTTAGCATTCACATTTTATGATATTTTAAAAAGGTTGGAGCAAATATAATATTTTTTATTTACATAGTCATTCATCATTTTTGAAAACAGAACAAAGAAGAGTCTTACTGCAAAAGCTTTTTGTTGTCAGTTGGCTATAACAGTGTTTATGATCTACTTGTATGACTTTACACTTGCTTACATGTTCTGTTTAAAGGCAATGTTGAATAGGCCTTGTGCAACCACACGTGTCTCCTGTTATTCTGGCTAATTAGACCTCTTCTCAAAAGTGCTTGGGCATGCACAGACAAGGAGGAGAAAATAGGGAGAGAGGAGAAGAGAGAGAGAGTACTGGCAATTTTTCAGTTTTCCAATGTCTGTTTTTCCAGTTGCCAATAATACACAGGTAGGCTAGGACTGATCTAATGCAGACCCAATACAACAGATTTTCCAGTTAGTTGGCGGTTGCAGTTTAGTTTGTTGTTTATTGAGGTAGTTGTACAAAGACATGAACACACCAGTTTGTTTCCAACTCTGCAAGTTATAGTGTGTTTCTCTGTTTCTGGTCTGGTGAGAACTGTGTTTGCTCCCCCCATCTGTGCCTACCATTTCCTGTCACCTATGCCCCTACATATACAGCACTGTGCAAAGTTGAGTTTGATACACACTATTCACAGCAGACATTTTGACTTGTTATAGCAGGAAAAACACAGGTGTAGCTTATAACATTAATGATGGCTCTGTTCAATTTAAAGTCTCCCAGTAAGCCATCAAAGGGCCCATGACAGAATCAAAATTGGTTGTTATTGATGTTAGTAATTATATGTGTGCTTTTTCTTTCATGACATGTCAGATTTTCTACCATGAGAAAGGTTTGGGACCTGAACAAACTTATAGTATATCCACCTTTAGAGGAGAGCTCTAATCAGTCAAAGTAACTATGGAGACACCTGTGTCAGGGTCCAAGAGATTTGACAGGTTTACATGGGCTTAGATGCAAAGCAGTGAAAGCAGTTGCTAAACCGCAAGTGTAGTAATAAACTGAGGAAAGGAAAACCAAGGGGGACATCTACTGGTGGAAAAAAAAACCCCAGTTAAATCATACAGGGACAGGTGTAGTCACTGGTTCCTCAGGTTGCATTGAGAGTCTTCTTCAAGAGGAAGGAGTGCAGGGACGTTACTGCATGAAACATTAGTGTACATACTACAATATTGTAACCGTATATCTATAGATGCTTAAAGGCCATCTGGAAGTCTGACCGCTGCTGTCATTGTAGGTGAGCGAGCGCCAGGGAAAAGTCCGCACCTATTTCATCAGCACCATGCGCAGTAAGAGGGCCAACTCTGCAACAGATGGCCGCCCGGGGGGACGGACAGGAGGACGCATGACGCTGGCAGGAGTTGTGTTTGGTCTTGTCCAAGCCAGACACAAGGAGAAGCTGAGAGAGACCAACGGGGGGTTCAGTTTGAAGCCCTGCAACCTTGAGTGCTGACGGGGACTTTTAGGATTAAAAAAACTGCAGGTAGAGGAGGACACAGTCCAGCCATATTGCTTTTACTGGTTTACCATTTTGCCATAACAAAATTAGCCACACAAAAAGAAGCTGTTGCTGCTGGTCATAGGATCCAGTCCTAATAGAGCCTTTATTCATGTTTTCCTCCATGACTGTGTCCTCCTCGGCTTTCCTGTCATCTAAAAAGAAAAAGAAATACTAAGGTTTTTGGACTGTGTTGTGCTTTAACATAGGGGGAACTCATCCATGGAGATATTTCTTGAGTTCTGAAGCTGAGCTAAAATCTTTGAATGCACAATAGAGTGGTGCGTCCTGAACTTTGCTTAGAAATGACTGAACTATCCCACTGGCCTCTTTTTAAGTTTGAATAAGCATCTTGAGAGCACCGCTTTCTGTTTTTATTGCCATACATCCGCATTATAAACATTGTCTTCGGTTTTTAAGTTCATTTTGTACAAAACTAACAAAGGCCAACATGTTTCTTTTTGTGCTCCAGCAAGTCCTTGGACCTCTAAGCCAAAACACAGAATACCTCAAAACCAGCTCAACCTCTCATAGATTTCCAATGGCCTATACATTACTGACTAGTTATTTTTTTACTGTGTTATCTGTCTTTATCATTCTTATCATTTTTCAGTACATTTGTAGGCCTTTTATGAGATTGATATATAATTTCTAAAAAAAAGATATTGCATAAAGGGACTTTGGTCACCATATTTCACTATATCAACATAATTCAGAAAACAAAAGTCACATTATTCATGGATTGGATGTCGGATTTTAAAGCGTGCTCACATTTTTCTGTAAATGCTTTTCACCAGAGTAGAGCTCAAAATAAAGTTGTATTTCATGTCATGTTACAGTTTTACAGTGTTACAGTTTTTCTCTGGATTTTTGTCAAACGTCTGCATGTGATGAATCACACAGCAGTCCTTTCAGTTTACCATCTCTTTCATTACTCATTACACTTATTTTTCCAACTCTCAGCAGTCTTCTTTTAAGGAAGTTAACTGTTGAACCCACTTTGCCAAAAGCACAGTTATATTCTGTGGCTCTGTTCTCACCTTACATATGATTCCTCTTATGATATACCAATTTAAAACCAAAGGACACAGAATTGTTTTTTTCCATGTAATGACACTTTATATTTTAGGTCTGATGCATATTGACAGTGTCATATGAAAACCTTGTGAATTCAAATTGTTTTTTTTTGTTCAACTCAAAAATGTAAAAAGAAATTGTTAATCTATGATTATGATTATGATTATGTTAATCTCTATCTTCATCCAAGTATGTAAAATGCTTCAGATTTATATGATCAACAGATTTAATGGGCTGGGCCTTCAATAAAGGCTGTGTTTTGTAAACAGTTGGCTTTCTGGAAATGTAATGTGTAACAACAAACTGCTAATAATGTGTTTCATTCATTTTCCCCAGGAATATTGTGCTTATTTTTTCATAATTTTTACTAAAAATAGTCTACATTTTCTGCTAATAAAATCAGTAATGGCAATGAAACTGTGAGTGGTGGTATTTCATTTTACTTTACTTTGTTTATTTATTAGAGACAAGACACTATAATTAACATATAACATCATATCAGTGTGATGTCAATGTGTCAGACACAAGGTTAATTTTCATCTAATTGTTCATATGATTCACTCTGACGTGATGTGAGACTATTTATTAAGCTCAGCCTCCCTTTACCCTGTGTTATGTGGAAAGAATAGAGACCTTGCATCATGAAAAATGATGATACCGGTAACTTGTTGGGCCAAAATGTTACCAAACTGCAAGTCACTGGGTTTCCTAAAGAACATGTTTTGTAAAGTAAGGCCTTTAAGGATAGGTTTACAATTTTTCAAGCTTGTCTTTAAACAATAGTCAAGTGCCCAAATGACCAATGACACATGTTTTTCTTGCTATAATCAGACTCCTCTTCATACTGACCATTAAGAGATCCCTTCTTAATGCAGTTTCAATAGAAGTGATGGGGGCCAAAATCAAGAGCCCTCATTCTGTACAAAAAAGTACGAGTGAGTCAAATCAATCAAAGTTACAGTTTTTTTAGTGCCAAATTTCCTCTTTTTGTTATGATCCTTCCACTGCAGCTGAACAGGAAAACACTGTCCATCCAGACATAGAGAGGGAATTTTTTTACTGAAAATACTGTAACCGTGGAAGATCCACTTTATTTGACTAACTCAGACAGCTGAAGCCTCATATTATCTTCAAGTAAACTTTTAATTACATTTTTGCTCAAAACAGGGACTGCTCCCCATCTCTTACATTGTAAGTGCATTATGAAGGGATCTTCTAATGGTCAGTATAAACAGGAGGAATGATTACAGCGAGTAGAACCTATTTAAATGTCCATCTGGGCTCCTGATTGTTGTTTAAAGACAGACTTGAAAAATTGTGAACCAATCTTTAAGGTCATTTACTGTCAGTGTCAAGGTGAATACATAAAATGTGTATCTCCCAGTAGTCGTTGCCACCTGTGCCAACAAATCACGAGTATAATTTTGACAACACCACCAATAAGTTTTCCATGAACCAGGAACAGCCTTTCCGTTCCACCCAAGCAGATCAGCTATGTCAGCCACAGCCAGCATGACCTCATGACTCTGAAGCAACCCACGCACCAACCAAGCATGAATGCAAGTGTTTGTTTGCTTGAATGAAAATCTAATAACTATTGCACCACCACAGTGCAGACTACATATGGAAAGGGCTACATAGCAAAAGGCAATATGGGAAAAATGTGACAGTTATGATGAAGATGAAATAGCCTAAAGCAGACTGAACTATTTGGGATCAGCTTGTGTTTTTTGTTTCTTTTTAACTTATCTGTCTCAGTCATCTGGGATGACAAAGCATACAGTTCTTTAAAAACAAATATCATCTGAACAGTAGTCCAGCATGTTCTCTGCTTCTGATTTTGCTTCCTCTTAGAGTCTGAACGACTTCTCTGGACTCGATTAGTCCTGGCTGCGGGTAGCGCGGGTCTTCTGCTGATCGTCAACATAACAAAGATGAATCACTCGGTGGTGGGAAAATGGGACTGTCTTGAGGGTTAACCTCCATACTCTTACTTTGATTTTTTCCTGATGGAAAGACAGAAGAATTAACATTACCACTACTCAAATCAACCGGTGTGGCTGCTAAAGGTCCTGACACAGCAAGCCAACTTCAATAAACAGTAGACTGTGTAAATATAGACTTAAATCAAAGTTTTATCTGCCACCAGAGCCAAGATTTTAGAAATACTGAGATCATAAATTTAAATCCTCCTAGCACTACATTCTCCATGAAAAAAATGACTCAATGCCCAAAAAATGGATTGTTGTCTTTATCCATTCATTTAATTATATTTACAATAAATGTTGTCTCCCTAAATGCTTATTCATGGCCTTATCCATATAGTCAGCATATATTTCTGTTTGATAGAAATACTAAATCTTATTTTGAAATGAAGTTGATATCAGTTGGCTAAAAATCTAAAATAAAAACAAAAAAAAGATTTACAGTGTAAAAAAAACAACCCAGAATTAACCTGAAAACCACCACAGTGGCTCAACAGCAGCATTTTGTTTATGACCTGATTATGTGATGTTGCTGTTTTCAAGTTTTTAAGAGCAAGTCAAGCCTTGTGTCCTGTCAAGTCAAATATCAAGTTAAGTCTCAGTCCCTGAGGGCAAATCCAAGCTGAGTCAAGTCCTCTTATTTCTGACCAAGTCTTAAAGGACAGGTTCACAATTTTTCAAGTCTGTTTAAAACAACAGTCAGATGCCCAAATAAACATTGAAACATGTTTTGCTCGCTGTAATCATTCCTGCTGTTCATACTGACCTTTAGAAGATCCCCTTCAAGTCAATAAGTTATTGGGGATAATATCCACTGTCCTGTCCAAGAATGTATTTAAAAGTTTATATGAAGAGTGAAATTTGTACTAAAGATGCAGTAACTGTGGAAGACATCCACTTGATTTGACTAACTCAGTCTGCCAAGGCCTCATATTAGCTTCAGATGAACTTTTAAATACATTTTTACACAACGATGACTGTGGATTTTGTCCCCCATCACTTGTAAGCACATTGAGAGTGGGTCTTTTATTGGGATGTATGAACAAAGGGAATCATTACAACAAGAAAAACTTCTTACAATGTTCATAGTGGGACCTGACTATTATTTTAAGACAGACTTCCAAAATTTGTGAATTTATCCTTAAAGTCTACAGCCTCCGTAGCTAATAGATGAAGGAGAAGAGTGTGCAGAGTACCAATTTACATTTTTAGACCCTCAGTCATATGATGCCAAGAGAGATAAGAATTAAATATAAGAATAATTCCATCTCTCTGGAATAATTTACAACAGAGATGGACATTAGATACGCTGGTGACTCATTTCAGAGAACTAACTGAAGCTATGATTAATTCACTATGTAACACAATTTTTGTTCCTGGGTAGTAAGTGTTATTTCCTAATTGTTTGTGCCTAAAAAGCATCAAAAATGTCTATTATTCCCTTCAAACTTTGCTTTTGTGACCTGGACAGTGATATTTTGAAATGTACCAATTTCCAATGGATAAATGGGTGAATTTGCACGTTTTAATTTTCATCAGAAAAAACAACCTATGAATCAAAATTAACATGTATTTATACTAAAGTTATACAAAAGTGACTACAACAGATTTAGAAGTGAGTGAGTTTTCGAGATTTACAATTATACTGTAAATCACTTTCATGAATCAGCCCCCAAACATAGTCTCCCATCATCGCATCTAGTGATTCATATGTTGTTTTTTAATGACTTTATGTGAATGAAAATGTGCAAATGTGCCTGTTATCAAATTAATATCGTTGTCCAGGATACAAAAAGCAAAGTTTGAAGGGAATAATAGCTATTTTCTATACTTTCTAGGCACAAGCAATTAGGATATAACACTTACTACCCGGGCAAGGAACAAAAAACAAGTAAAAATTTGTTACACAGTGAAATGTACAGTGAAGATTTGTAATTGCTGCTACTTTTGTCGTTTTGATGTGTGGAAACAGCGACAGAGTGAGAGCTCTTCACTGACGTCTCCTCTTTCGGCGGCGTGCGGAGGACGCGGGCTTCTCTCCTCTGCGTGTTGCGCTGCGCATTGATTGTTGTGGCTTCCTCGTCATCCGGAGAAAGTTCGCCTCACAGTCAGTCGATTTAAATTGTTGCTTTAAATACCGAACAACTATGGCAGACTCTCAAGAGGACAAGCTGTACAAAGCGGAATACGCCAAAAGCGGCCGCGCGTCGTGCAAGAAATGCAAAGAAAACATCGCCAAAGACTCGCTGAGAATGGCCATCATGGTGCAGGTAACTGAACGACGTCTGAATCACTGCGTCTCAAGAAACCTGCTCAGTTTTCTGCCTTATTACCACAGAGATATAATGTGGAAATTATGTGGCTTATCCGCGCTACAATGCTTGCAAATTAACTCATTGCACAGTGCGTATATATAATTTATAGCGTGGTTTCAGTTGTGTTTGGTTAGGCCCACGTTAGCATTTAAATGGCTGACATTGTCCATTGAATCTTGCTCACAAAGAGCCGTTGAGCCTTTCTCTCTCTCTTTTTTTGTGTGATCAACTTTTTTATTGTTCTTTTGCTTCAGATGCAAACAAAACACAATAAAAACTACAACAATACAAAACAAAACAAAACCTTGTGGCGACCCCCCACCTCCCCCACCTCATCCCATCCCATCCCCATTGATCTCCATATAATATATGCAGGACACAAGGATCCAAAATTTAGCAATAAAGAGGAACAGTGATTTCAGCAATTCCTTGATTTTTTTTTTATCTGCTGAAATAGCTCCAGCTCCATGCATCCTTGCCACTGATAGCTCCATATTAACTATATGAATGAATCCATTGAGATTTTCTAACTGTAGGTTTCCAACATAAAGACAGCATCTTTTTTTTAGCAGCAGTGATGCCAGTTAGGAGAATATGTGTATTCAAACATGTTAATTTCAATGAGGAGGTTTCATTTAAGAGTAGCACAGTGGGAGAGCATGGCACAGCAACAAACCCCACACTAAAAAAAGGCTCACATTGTTGCAACCCTTTCTGACGTCATGCATCCTGTTATCCATGAAAGTTAAGATTCATTGATTGACATGAGGATATGTTTTTTTTTTTTTTTTTTTTGGATGCATCTTGAGTTGGTGCCGTAAGTCTAGAGGTGTGTATCTAAGTTAACATCTACAGCCAGAAGCCAAAATGTCAACAAGCATCATTCCTGAGATGTGGAATCTGCTGCTGCCCCACAAATGAATTAATTTACTTAGAAGCTAAAGCTCCTTATGAGGCTGCACAAAATCAGCCTCCTGATTCATGGCCTGTGGAGCAGCTCCAGATTTCCAATCACTTGACTCTTCAAGCTGATCCAAACTCACCTAAATGAATCAGCGTGTTAGATCTCAAGTCGGCACGTGCACAGGTTCAATGAGAGGATTGTTTATTGCTTACAACATTTTAATGAATGGCCACATTTCACTTAAGTAATCAAATTTATAGACTATCAGTACTTATAGTATAGATAAATATGAAATTGAATACACAACTACATCAGTTAGTTTTTCAACCTTTTCTGTTATCCCTCAAAGTGTCATAGTAGGAGTAGGTGTTGATTATTGTGTCATGCACATACAAGTGCCAGTGGACTTCACATGGGCACCAAAAATACCATTGCAATAGTGAAACGTCTGTTCAGAAAGAACATAACATTACATTGCAAACAAAAAAAAAAGTCCTTGTCAAGATCTACAACTTTAAAAAACCGCTACAAAACAGCTTCTTTTACTAAAAGACGACTCAAGTCTTCTATAATCATCCAACTAGAAGGACTCATTAGAGATTAAGGACATGTTATAATAAAGATTAGCCTTAAAATCATCATAAGATAAGAAATTAAACATAAAATACACTTAAGTTTCAATCAAAGAACAAACATACCTGAACATAATTGTACACACAGAGAAGGTTTTATGCTATAGTTATAGCAATGATGAGACGATATGGTAGTAATTTAGGACCATCATTCCTTTAGAAATAAGAAACAATCTGTCCTAAATATTACTCTTATCTGTTTGAAAAAATTATTAATTCAAAATAAAGATTTCCCCTCACTAGTCCAGCGATATTCACAGTAAATGCCCAACAGCTCACTAGCATTTTCTAGTGAGCTGTTGTTCACGCTAAACATTATGTAAACATTAAACTTGTCCTCTTTGTGTTGCAGTCACCCATGTTCGATGGGAAGGTCCCCCACTGGCACCACTTTTCCTGCTTCTGGCAGCGAGCGGCGGCTCAGTCCACCGCTGACATTGCTGGCTATTCTGACCTCCGCTGGGAGGACCAGGAAAAGGTCAAAAAGGCCATTGAAAGTGGTGGAGCTGCCGGAGGTCAGTACTCGACTTTTAGCTTTTGACTTTAATTGTTAGGAGTTTGGTAAAACATCATCACGCTAAACAAAACATGTCTAGACTCTGTACAGTCCTGATGTGCCTGCATGGAGCAGGTCGGGCACATTAATTAGCTTAATGTCACCTCAGGCCTCTGGCTCCTTAATTGTAATAAGAAAGCAGATTAGAGTGTAACATTTTACATTCATAAGTAGAATATAAATGTGTTCATGAAATATGCACCGCCCTTCACATTTTTGATGACTTATTTGCTCCGATGAATATTAATGATCAGAAATCTTTCACTTGTGTTGTTTGTTTTTATTCCTGGATTGCTAATAGTTGATATGAAAATGAAAACTTGCTTCTTGTAGGTAAAGGTGACCAGAAGAGTGGAGCTAAAGGAGAGAAGACACTGAATGACTTTGCGGTGGAATACGCCAAGTCGAACCGTAGCACGTGCAAAGGCTGCGAGCAGAAAATAGAAAAGGTTGGTGGCCACCTTAATTTGCACACACCAAAGTTGATGTTTTTTTTTAGTAAACTTAATGGTTTTATCTCTGAAATCTGCAAACAAATTACATAAAATGGATCTTATGTGTGTACGCTATTTATCTATGACATAAATATTACATATTGTGTCGGTTTGATCATATTGGATTGTTCCAGTGTGTTACTAAAGTCTCTCTGATCCTCCGGCTTCTCCTTCAGGATCAGATTCGTGTATCTAAGAAAACTGTGGACCCAGAGAAGCCCCAGTTGGGCCTGATCGACCGCTGGTACCACACAGCGTGTTTTGTGAGCCGCAGGGAGGATCTGGCCTTCAAACCTGAATACAACGCCGCTCAGCTGAAGGGTTTCAACGCTCTACGGGCAGAAGATAAGGAGGAGCTGAAGAAGAGGCTCCCTGCTGTCAAATCTGAAGGGTGAGACGAGGAAGAAGGGATACAAATCTTTTATGCAGATTTGAATTGTACGTTTACATATAAGGTTGTGAGAACTTGTCTGTAGTTGTCTCAGGTCTGATGTGTGTTTCGGGCACCGCCGCCCGCCATATTTGAAGCCTCTCTGTCTCCCGTCGTCCTGCAGCACAAGAAGATGGCTTTAAAGGTGTCCCTGAAAGCTGTCATTGTGTAGGCATACAGGAAGGGGTTGACGGCAGAGTTTACATGTGACAGGATGATGGCGGTGAGCAGCAGCTTGAGCGGCACAGGGCAGTGAGGGCAGAGCAGCAGGAAACAGTTAATAATGTGGAGCGGGATCCAGCAGATGGTGAACAGGAAAAGAACCAGGAAGAGCGAAGTAGCCGTCTTGATCTCGCGGCGCACGCTTGCAGCCACCCTCGCTTGTCCCTCCCCTCCGCCGCTTTGCTCAGAAGTGATACGTCGCACCTGTCGCTTGACGGTTAGAAATATTTTGGCATAGATGAGAAACATGATGACGAGGGGCGTCAGCACACAAACGAAGAAGTTGAAGTAGACCATATAGGTCATGTCTACCACCAAGACAAAGAAGCAGTAGCCTGAATCAGGTGGAGTCTTGTGCCAGCCCATCAGAGGCACGAGCCCGATGAGAAAGGCCAGCAGCCACGTGGCGAGGATCACCAGCACAGCGTTGCGAGACGTCATCAGGACCTGGTAGCGGAGGGGCATGAAGATGGCCACGTAGCGCTCCACAGCCACGGCCAGCAGGCTGAAGATGGAGCTCTGGGTGAACATTATTAAAACGCTTAGCATGAGCAGACACAGGTAGAGATTTTGACGCGGTAAACCAATATCAGTCAGGACGGCGCAAGGAATGGCGATCGCGCCCACGCAGATGTCGGCGACCGCGAGCGAGACCAGGAAGTAGTTGGTGACGGTGCGTAACTTGCGGTTGAGGCCCACAGCCGCGCAGACCAGTAAATTGCCACTCGTGGAGAAAAAGGCGATGGAGATCTCAACCGCCGTGTACGCCACATTAGGGAAAACGACCAAGTCAGCAGGTGGAGGTGAAGGTACGGAGGAGGAGGTAGTTGAAGAGTTCCAGAAAGGTTGTAGGGAAGAAGAAGAGGGATGGGATAGGTAGAAAGTCACTAGAGCACTGGTGTTCTCCATATCATCCTTAAAAAGAGATATAAGATTAAAGTTAGACGTCTCAAATTTCACCGTGTAGACATTTAACTTCTTCAGACAATAAGATGCATGAAAGCAGTAAAATAACTCACCAGTCTACAGATGTGTTTTAATGAAAATGTGTCTCTCAAGAAGTTAAAGACCCCATCTGTGATATCCTGACAGCAGCTGTCCTGACACACCACACTTCACATTAAAGATCACCTCTGTCCGTGCAAGACCGGAGGACATTTTTATAGAATTCCCCATCCTCCCCCTTGATGTCAGTTGTTGTCCGATAAGGGATGTCTGTCATCAGACAGAGACCGACTGCAAGTGGACGGTCGTTAATAAAATGTGCGTGCTGGTGTGTGTCTGGCCTCATGGGGGGGGGGGCTGATGAATTTTTCTTGTCAGGGCAAGGTGAATGATATCAGCAGTGGCACTTGGGATTGTGGAGACATGTACCAGCGTGTGTGTGTGTGTGTGTGTGTGTGTGTCCATTAACTGATGTGGCCCTGATGAATTTGCCTAATGAATAAAGGTGTCAGATTTAGGCTTGTTTGTTCCGATACTAGGCTCTCATCCGGTGTCTCTTTTGGCCTCATTAGGAAGTTAATTTGGATGTTTTTTTTGTCAGAGCACCTCATTGTTCACTCTCCTTTTTTTTTATCCATGCAGAATTATATATTTAAAAAAAAAAAGTTTGGAAGGAAACTCTTTTGAACATCTGTTTGCTCTTACAGAAAGCGTAAAGCTGATGTGGTGGACGGAGCTTCAAAGAAACAGAAGAAGGAGGAAGACGATGAGAAGACAAAACTGGAAGAGCAGTTGAAGGTACTTTTTTTTTTTTTTTTTTTAAATTTCATATTCTTGACTGAATCTCAAATTATATCAACAAAACCTAACAAATTGTTCATCAACAGAACCAAAGCCAGCTGATTTGGGGAATCAAAGACAAGCTGAAGAAGCACTGTTCAACCAACGATATGAAGGAGCTGCTGATTGCAAACAGCCAGGAGGTTCCTTCTGGAGAGTCCAATGTGAGCAAGCCTCATTCTTACTAGGCAGCTTTTATTTCCTCTGCTAATAATATATTGGCATTAAACGAAATTCAGACAGACATGTTGAAGTGATTTAAATGTTTCTGTACAAGTTGGTATGGTTTCATTTAGCTGGATTGCATCACTGTAAGTTCATATTGGAACTGTAAATTCATGTTATGTGTTAACTCACTTAACTGTAGCTCTTAATTGTTTAAATGTATATGTGTAGTGACAGAAAATTATATGATCAAATGTAATTACTTTTAAACTTGTAGCTCCTGTTAGATCTGTTTCATGCTAAGTGTTGTTTAATTGACAGGTGGTCGACTGCTTGGCCGACGGCATGGCCTTCGGTGCTCTTGAGGCCTGTAAGGAGTGCACGGGCCAGCTGGTGTTCAAGGGTGACGCTTATTACTGTAAAGGGGACATCTCAGCCTGGACAAAGTGTGTGTTCAAAACTGCAACGCCCCTACGCAAAGACTGGGTCATCCCCAAGGTAGGTCACCTCGTTTCAGGACGACTTTGGCTGAGAATGAACAGGAGTCACGTTGTCAAGTCTGCAGAATATTCCGATTATATTTAACAACTTCCAATGAATTCTCCCTGCTTCACGTTTCAGGAATTCCACGAGGTTCCCTTCCTGAAAAAATTCAAGTTCAAGCGACAGGACAGGCTGTACCCCAAGGAGGCTCCCACCCAAACCCTGACCTCAGCCAAAGCTGAATCCCTGGCGAGTGCATCCAGCGCCCCCACTAAGCCACTGCCAGAGGGAGCACCTTCAGGTAAGTGAGGAGACCTAAAGGAATATGTTACTATCCCACAAATATTGACATAATGTAATTTATTCCCATTTTATATCCTATCTGTCAAAACATCTTATTTTTAACCTTGACTTTATGATAAATTAGACTGAAATATATCTGAAAATCTTAAATAAATGACTTGAAATGAAAACAAATTAAAATTGCCATTGTCTAAATAGTTGAAATACATCCATACAATATTATTGACATTGAAAAAGGATTTAAATATGTATACGTTTGTGTCCCACAGACAAGCCTCTTACTGGTATGAAACTGTTGACTGTGGGCAAACTCACCAAGAGTAAGGATGATCTAAAGGCTGCTGTGGAGGAGCTGGGTGGAAAGATTACCGGAACAGCCAATAAGGCGTCTCTCTGCCTCAGCACAAAGAGTGAGTGACCAGTCAACAAACTGATAATTAATATGAGGGTCAGTAGCTGCTCTTAGTTCCGTTGAAAAGCTTATTGAATCAAATTTGAGAATATAATTTGCATTTCACAGAGGAGGTGGAAAAGATGAGTAAGAAAATGGAGGAAGCGAGGGACGCCGGTGTGCGTGTGGTCTCTGAAGATTTCCTCACAGACATCAAGTCGTCGGGCAAAGCGCTCCAGGAACTGGTCTCCCTGCACGCCATCTCACCCTGGGGGGCAGAGGTCAAAGTGGAGGCTCAGGCTCCGTCTGCCGCCTCCAAGTCAGGAGCGCTGGCTACCAAGAGCACAGGCAGAGTGAAAGAGGAAGAAGGTAAAAGCTATAGAAATAAAATACAACAAATATTAAATGAAGATGTTGTTATTGCAGGTGTTTATGGATGTTGATGAAAACACTCATCTGAACTAATGCTTAAGAATTTAACTGCTCTTTGGTGTATATGTGGTCTGAAAATAGTCGTAACTTCAAGTTTATAAAATACTACTTTGCAAATAATTGCATCTACTTTATTACAGGTGGTAGCAAATCCAAGAAGATGAAACTCACAGTCAAAGGAGGAGCTGCTGTGGATCCAGATTCAGGTAGTCATGAGTGCCTTACATTGGAAAATCAATCAAGTCCTTTTTTCTCTCTCTCTGAACTTGTTTGATGATTCTGCTTTCTCAGGTCTGGAGAACAGTGCTCACGTCCTGGAGCAGAGCGGGAAAATGTACAGCGCTACACTGGGCCTTGTGGACATCGTCAGAGGAACTAACTCCTACTATAAACTGCAGTTGCTGGAGGACGATGTACAGAAAAGGTTAATTCACTTTTCTTTAGTTGTTGTCCGCAGGTTATTAAAATGCACTTTCAGCTCAGTTAGAAAGACTTCAGACGTTAACTTGATTTACAGTAACAGTATTTACAGTACACTGCCCATCTGTCATGTGTGTTTAGGTACTGGGTGTTCAGGTCATGGGGCAGAGTAGGCACAACCATCGGAGGAAACAAGCTAGACAAATTTCACGACAAGAACTCAGCCCTGGACAACTTCCTGGGTGTGTACAAGGAGAAGACAGGCAACAACTGGGGTGCCTCCAATTTCACCAAATATCCCAATAAGTTCTACCCACTGGAGATCGACTACGGACAGGTACGCACAAACACACGCAAAAATAGGAGAGGAGATATCCAACAGTGTGTTTTCTGTACCTGACTGGATTTTGTTTTTCATGTTACTGAGCAGGATGAGGAAGCAGTGAAGAGGCTGACAGCCAGCGCTGGCACCAAGTCTAAACTCGCCAGACCCGTCCAAGAACTGATCAAGATGATCTTTGACGTGGAGAGCATGAAGAAGGCCATGGTGGAGTTTGAGGTAAGACTTTTTCAGATTATTTGCAGATTTAATGAGTGTCAGAGAAAAAAACAGACAGATCAAGTTTAATTCCTTCAGCATGTTTTAGTTTAAACTTGCACCACACTATCCTGCTTTTTCCTTGCTTCCTTTTTCCATTATTAATGCACCTGCACTGTAAACTTGTAGTTACCGTCTCAATAAAACACCAATATTAAGCAAAAGTATAATATAAATCCCACTTTCTCATATAAGCAGCATGAGTTGAAGGTGATGATTTTTTTTTTTCAACAAATGAGGAAAAGTTTTAATTTAGTTCAATGTCTTTTCCTGTCTACAGATTGACCTCCAAAAGATGCCGCTGGGGAAGCTGAGTAAGAGGCAGATTCAGAGTGCATACGCTCTCCTCACTGACGTACAGCAGGTCAGTAAACAAACAGCACCTCCTGGAGGGCCGTTTAACCTTTCCGTTGCGTTTCCTGTTCCACCTACTTCAACACATTTCTCTCCTTTTCTGCCTTCCTTTGGATTAAATCGGACTCCTGTGAAGAAAAGAAAACGCTCCTGCTGATAAATGTGACTTTGAATATATTATTTCTTGTTCCAGGCTGTATCAAATAGTGTGCCTGAGGCCCAAATACTGGATCTCTCCAATCGCTTCTATACCCTGATACCCCATGACTTCGGCATGAAGAAACCTCCACTTCTCAACACTCTGGACTACATTCAAGTAAGGACACACATACTGTGCAGTTTTTCTCTTGTTTTGTCAGTGTAGAATCTGAACACACAAATGGATTTATAACATCTGCATACATCACCGTGCAGGCTAAAGTTCAGATGTTGGACAACCTGTTGGATATCGAGGTGGCATACAGCCTGCTGAGAGGAGGAGCCCAGGACAATGAGAACGATCCCATCGACATCAACTATGAGAAACTCAAAACCAAGATTGAGGTCAGGAGCGTTAACACATGGATAATGTGCAAGATTTTGCATATTTTTCTCTAGAATAACGCTCAGATGGGCAACGGATGAAGAGATCATGTGTGGAAAGATGACGTGATATGTTTATTTCACAGGTTGTTGACAAGGCCACAGACGAGGCTGAGATCATTATGCAATATGTTAAGAACACCCACGCTGCTACACACAACACTTACACACTGGAAGTGCAAGAAGTAAGTCATTTTTGGGAAAAAACGGTTTAAATATGACAACCCCTTCGTTTAAATATATGTTGCAAATACTTATAATTACTGATTCTGCTACAAACGTTAGGTCAATTCTTCTGTCTAACTCTGTTTTAGGGCATGACTTATCAATTGCTTGTATTTCCTGACTTTTTCTCGTCTTTTAGGTCTTCAAAATTGTTCGAGAGGGAGAGCAACAGAGGTATCGCCCCTTCAAGGAGCTACACAATCGCCAGCTACTGTGGCACGGCTCGCGCACAACCAACTACGCTGGTATCTTGTCTCAGGGTCTTCGCATTGCTCCGCCAGAGGCCCCAGTGGTGAGTTTTTGTTGGTAACCAGATGATGCATCCAGATTTGTTGTTAATAACAACAAATTAATATCTGTCCTTAAATAATTTTCATTTGCTCCTGTTCAATTACATTGCTATTTTTCTTCCTTTTCTCTAGACTGGTTACATGTTCGGCAAAGGTGTGTACTTTGCTGACATGGTGTCCAAGAGTGCAAACTACTGTCACACCTCTCAGTCAGACCCTGTAGGCCTCCTACTGCTGGCTGAAGTTGCCCTCGGCAACATGTAAGTGACCGTCTGAATTCTTCAAACAGAGCCTAAATATCAACCTTTTCTTGTTGTGGTGATGGTTTAAATAAATGGTGTCTTGCTTTGTTTTTTATGCAGGCATGAATTGAAGAAGGCCTCTCACATCACAAAACTACCTAAGGGCAAGCACAGTGTTAAAGGTGAGAAACACTATGACTCACTACAGATTTTGTGGTAAATATCTTATTAAAAGTAAAATGGAATTTGGTTTTAAAGGTTTTGTTCATGTTCCTGTTAAAACACAATCTTGTTAACACAGTAATTCAAGATAAATGATAAAGAAGTGCTATGAGAAGATCAATATGTGTTATTGAGTTAATTAACTCTGTCATTATTAATGCAGTACATGTGGCAACTTAAGTGCTTCTTGATAATTTGAAGTATTGGTTTCCTCTCTGCTTCAAACCTTCATTCTTTTTTTTTTTTTTGCAGGTTTGGGTCGAACTGCTCCTGATTCAAGTGCTGCCGTCACTTTAGATGGGGTGCAAGTGCCTCTGGGAAAAGGAGTCCATACTAACATTGATGACACAAGTCTACTGTACAACGAGTATCCTTCAACTTTAACACTCACCGTCTGGTCCATGAAATTCATAATAATGTTGTTAAATGGCCTCAAAATAATAATTTAATAGTAGTTATAGAGATGTGCAGAGTCCAATAGTTAGTCAGTAGATAATGTACATGATGGTTGAGCTTTCATTAATGAGCTTTTAACTTTAATATTTTACCAACTTCTCACAACTTGACACCTGACATTAAACTCTGTGTTTCTCTTCTGATTTCAAAATTAGATTGAATCTTGTTCACGTAGGGAGACGTCTGTTCTGGTATTCATCATAGCTTAACTTTCCATGTGAAAAGTGTTCTTTTCTAACCTTATCATGACGGTCACTCAGAGGCACCAACTGTGTTTCATACCCGCATTAAATCAGCTTCTGTGGCACTGATCTCGACATGTGATAACCACTGAGAGTTGAGTTTAAAATGGGGCAAAAATAAAAAGAGGAATTAAAACATGTGAAAATAATCCACTAAACCACAAGTGTTTACAGACTGCATACTCAGCTGGTAACAGTATAATCAAGGATCTTTTGCTCAGCGTTTCATCGGGTTTATACAAACGTGCAACGGGCTAAAGCCTTAAATACCACTTCAGACAATCAATATAGGTGCAAACGTCTTAAAAACAATATATAAAAACACCTCAGAGCAAAAAATAAAATAATAATAATAATAATAAAGTGAAATAAAATAAAATTTGGTGTTGCACTATCCTGTCTAAGATTTAAGATTAACACTAGAGGGCCATCAGTGTTATCAAATTCATGATCTCTTACCTTGAATCATCTGTTTTTATTCACCTCTCATGATGTCATGTGTCTGTTTTCACTGTTGGTCATATTATCTGTATATTCCCTGTTGTCCTTAACCACCGCTCCCCCAGGTACATAGTGTATGATGTAGCGCAGATCAACATGAAGTATCTCCTGAAGGTCAAGTTCAACTACCAGACGTCCCTCTGGTGAGAGAGAGAGGATGTGTCCGAACCCTCTTCAGTGAAAACAAAGACCACTGTCACCTCCAAATGCCTGGGCTTCATTCTCTGCAACAGAAGATGTTTGGCAAAGGAGTGATACTATACCATGCTCTACAATGGTCATTGGAAATCTCTAGTCACTTTATTACGTTTTCATCAGGTTTACTAGCTGATAGCCTTCCTTATTGTTGCATTAGGTACTTGCATACCTAAATCACAGCTCAGTACAGTGGTTGAAGCATACACACTTTCTACATGGAAAGGTTTTGGTTTAGAAATAAACTTCAGAAAATGTTAGTTTTCTGTCTCACAAGTGGTCATCTGGAATTTCAGAAAAGTGTTATTTCTTCATTCTTTAATAAACCTGTAGTAAATAAGACATAGTACTGCAAAATTTAGGAAGTACTGCAAGTTTTTTTTGCTGACATCCACACACCAGTGTTTATATTTTGCTAGGGTTTCCCAGAATAGCAACTAAATGGACGTTTTGTAGACATCTGGGTTCAAAGATACTGTAAAAGGGTTTGACATGTATATATTTGTTTTGTTGTCTGTCTCTCAAGCTGTCTTCCTTGCAGAAAATGGAAAAAAAGTACAGAAAAAAATGCGGTTAGTGTCTACGCCAAGTATTCTGTAAAAGAAACCACTGCCATGTAATATGGTACATTTTTTCATAGTTTCTTTTCTTGCTTACGTCAAACAAAATAAAACATTCAAGGTTCTGAGAAATGTCATGTTTAATATTCTGTTAATTGTGTGTTGTTGCACTGTATGTTTGAACATTTTGGGGTCTGATTTCTATTTAGGAACAAATGCATGAAAAGTGTATAAAAGCAATCAGGTACTTTATTGATTCCCTGTAGATAATTACGTTTCTCCTGTCCTAAGGTCATAGGTCAGGGTCAGCCACTGATGAGTTGTCCAGAAATTGGTGGGCTTACTGAAGGACTTCTGCAAGATGAGAGCTTGCTGATACATGGCTGAGTGGTTAACCACTTGTCAAGTCAATTTTATGAATGTAGCCCAAAATCAGAAACCCAAAATGTCCTTCAAAGGGTTTAACAATCTGCAAGCATACAACATCCTCCAATTTCTCAATTTGGATAAGAAAAAAACTCCCATAAGCCACTAGACATCTTGCTGTCTACTAGATGATACATCCATGGTGTATAGACATGGGAATTGTTATTACCATAAATGCTGTTTCTCATGAAATCTACAAACTTAGTGGAGTGGCTTAGTGGTAATGTGGTGCTCTGTATGACTCTGCCCAAAACAGGTTTTGGGTTTGTTAGTCAGGGAGTAAATATTTAAAGTCTCCCTCTACTCAAAATATGTTTTTCTTCTTCCTTCAGTTGGATGTTTGAGCTTCACTGTAAGTGCAGAGTTTGACACTAGAAGGCTGTTTTCACATTTATCTGTTGAAAGTGGAAAGTTGCCTTGTGCTCCTTGGAAATCTGATTTTAAGGGGTGGGCCTATGAGTATGATTTATGACATCACAAATAGTTTGGGAGCCAATCTTGGTCCAATATTCAACATACACAAGTGTGATGTGGAAACTTGAAGCCTCCAGTGCACATTTACTGAGAATGGTCTTTTTAGTTAAATGGGAGACATCTTGTGTCCAGCAGTTCAATTTTTTAAATGAATAATATTTGCATATTCATAGATTATGCATTTTTAATGAGGGAGAAGGAATAGATGTGATTTTAAGGATTTAAAAGTAGTAATACATTTTTGTGGAAAAAACATATAAGACACACATTATTGTTCCAAGCAGAGAATTTTTTCATGTCTGGAAGGGATCTTTAAACTTGAGCAAAGCACTAACATCCTTTTCCACCGGAATGAATGAAATATCAGAAAAATTAAACCTGCAACAGCAGTAATTGAAGTGCTGTATGAAACAATGGAGGGATGCTGTGATTCAGTTTTCCAAGCATTTCCCTCAACGTTCAATATGGAAAAGTTGGATTAATATTAAGTTAATTTGATAGTTAATGTGAATAAATGACACTTAGTGATTTCCTACGCATCGTTTGGGCAAATTAAAGGATTTATATTTCTCAAATCGCCCTCCAGTTAACGTCCCGACCCAGAATGCAGTTTGACAAGGTCTTTGAAAAAGCGGCGCGGCTAGTTCAAGATGGCGGAGATGGACCAGCTGTTAGACGAGAGTGAGTAACAACACAAATTCAAGGAGTTTTGCATTGTAAACACGCAACCGTCCCGTGGTGATGAAATACATATTTGGTTATAAATTACCACAGTTGTTCGTGTAATGAATATTGTAAGTTTTGGGCAGAGCTCATAAAGTTATTTTTAGACGCAAAGAGATGTGACCGGTCTGTCCAAGTCAGCTAACGCTTGTTAGCGGCTAACGGCGGCTAATGTTGGAGTTGAGCAAGTTACTTCAGCTCAACTGGGTAAACAAATAACGTTAGCTTAGCAACGAGCTAACGTCTGCTAACCTTAGGTCATTTCAGTAACAACAAAAGGGCTGCCACAACGCCTCTACTGTCAAAAATACACACGGTAGCTACTAGCTGCCTGTTTTGCTTCGCATAGTTTTTTCCCAGTCTTCCGTGCAACCTTCCATATTATATTATTCATCGTTAGTTAGCGCTGGTTAACGTTACACGGTAACGCGTTGTCTATCATTTTGACATGGTGCTTAAGAGAAACCGACTGAGTTAACCGGCCGGCAACGTTAACAGCTTGAATAACACACCCCACTCGATGTGAACGTAGTTAACGTAACTAAATATAGTGTAACGTTAGCATGTTTAGCACATTTCTTCCATATGATCTGTCCAGCTGATGCTTGACAGCTCAAACTGGGGGTATAGGCCTAACTCACTGCGCTAGCTACTGTATATTTTACTCAAGTTCCCTGGCTGGCTAATGTTTAAAGGACACTCTCATAGACGTCAGCAATTTGCAAACGTTTATAGGGGTTGCTCAAATAAACGCATTACATTGAATTTACTCGTGCAGTATTTTTTATGTGTGTGTTTATCTAATGCCACTAATGTAACCCAATGTGTCATCTCCCTCTAGGCTCTTCAGCAGAGGCACTTGTCAGTCTAAAAGGTATGTGGGCAGTTTGGTTACCTATTTTCCTGTACTTGCGTTCTTGATACTGTGTAAGTACGCTGAGTGCTACTGGAAACTGTCAAATTTCTTGTATGCCTTCACCAAAGAAGACAATGCTGATTTTGAGCTGATCTGCCTAAATGTTGACTTATACATGAATTTTATTGCCCATCTAAAGTAGTCAGGAATGTTGAATCCTTCATTGGATTAGACCCTTCTCTATGACCCTCTATAATTACAAGCTTATGCTGACAACCCACACTTCCTTATATTTGTGAATGACGACATCTGGGATACTGTAGAAGTAATATCCTTAATCTTCTTTGATTAGCAGATAGTTTTAATTCTGATGTTTGATTGTGAGTATTTTTCACTGGGGTCTTGTATCTGTTGTTGTCCTCACACCATCTTGAATACATGCATTGGTTTTCCTACAGAAGGCAGTTTGTCCAACACTCTGAATGAAAAGAACAGCTTCCCGAGAGCTCACAACACCAGGGGACGACATTCCTCCCTCACAATGGACACGGTAAGAGACATACTGACAGTTCAGTGTCAGGATTAAAACTTGAAAAGGTGACGCATTAGAGGAGCTTCAGTCACATATTATGAATGCAAAGCTTTTGTTGAGACAGCAATTAAAGTCTCTGCTAATACAGTGCAGCCCAGTACTGCAACAACAACATAAACCGTAGCTTCAAAAAAGATCATACAGTGGAATCATTACAACTCAAAAACAATCTAACAGGTATTGTATTGAATTGCGTTTAAAGTATAAGTCATAGTGATTTTGTCCACCCTGTGTTACATCACTAAGATGTTTAATCAGAGCATGTGGTCAGTTTTTGGGAGAAAACGTGCTTTTGAGCCACATTTAGTCCATATCAGTCTTTGTTTATACATGTTTTGGCTAAAAGAAGAAATACTCTTTGAAGCCGTCACTGATTTGAAGCAAGGAATGAAAGAAGCTGATGTTTTCAAGTGTATGAATTGGCATATTTGCAATGTTTAATCTCCAAATCACTGTAGAAACATGGTGGGTTTTCTCAAGTCTTAAGTTTTGAATGAAATTGTTTGTTACTCAGTAATTAAGCAGTTGTTGGATATGGAAGTGTTATTCTGCAGATTGATCCAGTGTATTATGGATTATATGGTCGCTGTAAAGCATTTTCTTTGTGATTGTCTTTTTCTATCTGAATAGTCGACATGGTGTGAAAATGTGCATAATTTTCACTTATAATAGCTGCAGAGTAGCATGCTGTGTTCTCCCAAACATTTTAAACCTTATGATGACACCAACTCTCCTTAATTAAAAAAAAAACAAACGTTGTTTCCACCTATGAATGGATTGTGCTTAATTCAAATTAAGGGAATCTGGTGTGTATCTGCAGCATTGTATTGATTAAATCTAAATTTCTGCATACAGACAGACAGAAATTAGAGCAACTAATGTGGTTCTTCTACTGCATGGAAGTTTTCTGCTGGTGTCCAAGCTTTCTTTTTGTCTTTAAATCAATTTCTTTCAAGTAACACATTAATGCTGCACACGTAGATTTGTTAATGTGTTGTTGGCACTATTCATAAACTCCAGGCAACATTTGTCCTTCCAGCCCACACGGAGCTCAAAGAGGAGCCGTTTGTTTCGGGAGGAAGATGAGCAGCCACAGCAGCGTCTCCCCTCCAGATCCCCTCGGAGGAGCCAGAGGGTCACCACCACACCACAGGTAAAAAAAAAAACTACACACCATGAAAGTGTTACATAGTGAAAATATTGAATAATTTGTCTCCTCCCACTCTCTCACTGCTTCTGAGGGTGGTGTTAAAAGTGTTGGAGAGATAATATTTGGCAGACACCAAAACATTACTTCATAGAGCTTGTTTTGGTCCCAGAAGTCACTTTGTGATTGTGTGTGAGCTGTATGAGGTTGTGGATGATCTACAGGAAGTATTCAACAATTGCCACTGAGTCTACCTGTGTGGCAAATTTGCCACTGCTTATGAAGGCCGTGATTTAAGCAGGCAGAAATGGTAATATCTAGTTTATGTGGAACAGGACAGAGTCAGTGATTGGTTCCAGGTCTGATATTGACCATTTATTTACATTCTTAATTCAGTCATTCATCACATTACAGCCAATTCTGCCTCTGTTATCTCCATGTGAAACTCACAGTACAGAGTTAAAGAGTCTAACATTTATTTTTTTAAATAGGTAATTATCCTTGGTATCCTGAACAACAACTTGCTTGCTTGTTAGTTGTTATGTATAGTTAATCTGTCCACTACACTGTGACTGCATCTTGCAACAGGAGACATGGTAGGATAGATAGGATTTACCTGTTAGTCTCTAGCCTTAGTGTCTATGTCAGCATTTCCAATAGTGGATTTATTATAAGGTTAAAAACACACTGAATGTGATGAGGCTGCCAGGCACTGTAATAGATTTGACACTTCTCATAGAAAATTAATTGACAGCAGTAGCAACCTCCAGCTGGTAGCATTCTATGTGGTTTTTCTACTGGTGGTTTGCTAGTAGAAAGCTTTTAATGTCAAGTAGCAACAGTATTAAGTGCTTTGTCAGCAGCAGTAGCTTAATACAGCAGTAACTGCTTCAATGTAATAGCGAAACAGGGTTTATTAGAAAACAATGAGGCTGCTAATTTGTTAAATGAAAGTATGAGACTGACATGGAGTAGAATTCAACTCCATACATACCATACTCCAAACAGAATTTACAAAGCCAGTGAGGTGCACATTGTAAGCCTTTTAAAAATGGTGCTTTGTCGCTAGACACCTGCTTAAGCACACATGTTGAGCCACTCAGTTTATGATGATGATTTCACAGCTCTGATGCAGACCCAAGAAGTAACTGATGGACCTAAGAGTGCACCAGTTGCGGGAAATGACATATCGTGTCATAGTGGGAGAGTAAATGAGAATTTATTTGAACTAAAGGATAAATGTTACCTTACTTTAGGCATCTGTTCTGTTATTTTTCAGAATAACTATGGAATGAGTGTGGAATGACTGTTGTTTTAATGATGTTTCTTTGCAGAAGTTTTCTAACGTGGTGACACCTGATAAGAAGGCATCTCAGAAAATAGGGCTGAGATTAAGAAACCTCCTAAAGCTACCCAAAGCTCACAAATGGTGCATCTATGAATGGTTCTATTCCAATATCGACAGGTAAAGTCTCACTTTCACTTTCAGAGGTTAATAATTCATTTTGAATAGGTGAACATAAAAACAAGATGGAGGAAATTAGGCTGCACACACACAAGTGATCTGAGCTCAGCTCACCACCTGGCTGAATGCACAGTCAATGCCAGTAGCGAATCAAAGCTAATACATCACACATCATCATGTAATTTATCTACTGTTTATATAAGAACTGTTAAATTAATCCAGAAGAAAAGCCCTTATATTGAAATTAGACTAATTATATCCCTGGAAACTCTATGACACCTCAACAGTGTTCAAGCTTTTGATCATCTGTAATTACATTGTTTATCATACATTGTTTTGTCATCTATTTCTCTCCTAAAAGACCTTTATTTTCTTTTCCAGACCTCTCTTTGAGGGCGACAATGAATTCTGCCTGTGTCTCAAGGAGTCTTTCCCCAACCTGAAAACAAGAAAGCTGACAAGAGTTGAGTGGGGAACAATCAGGAGACTGATGGGGAAACCCAGACGGTACGCTGCAATCTTTATGCTTATGCCTTCACACATTTTCATTCATCATGTTTGTCTTTATTCTTCTCTGATATTTTGTAGTATGTGAAACTATTTTCTGTCTATTTTTCAAAACAGTTTCCTCACAAAGAATTAGTGTGTAGAGGTGAAGGTCAATGCTCTTGTGGCACTATGTTCTGTTTGCCCATCCAGGTGTTCATCAGCGTTCTTTGCTGAAGAGCGGACAGCACTGAGACAGAAGAGGCAGAAGATGCGCCTGCTGCAGCAAAGAAAACTGTCTGACGTGTCGACCTGCAAAGATCTTCCTGATGAAATCCCCCTACCACTCATCATAGGAACCAAAGTCACTGGTAAGATGACTGATATGGACATGCACTACTGTCAGCAGCTGGGAATTATCATCGCAGTCAAATGATACCCAAAGTATCCCTGTTAACATTTCAGTATTTGACTGATATCTTCCTAGCAGGTGAAACTTTACGATCATTTTCAGCTATGCAAGTGGCACGGCTTGAGGGGTGGCAATGTCAGTCTATCAGTCAGTTGGTCCACCACTTTGCTCCTGACAAAAATATCTCAACAACTGTCGGATGGATTCAGATGAAATTTTGTACAGACATTCGTAGTTTCCAGATGACTTTGGTGATCCCCTGACTTTTTGTCTAGTACCATCATGAGCTCCACATTTATGTTATGAGTGAAATACACAAATTGTTCTCTCAGATAAATTGTAGATCCCATAACCTTTCCAATAACACCATCATCAGATTTAATTTACACTTTGTCCAATACTTAGGTTTATGACCAAATATTTGCAAAAGGAATCACATTCACATCAGCCTCAGTTGTACTATGTGTTTAGCTCTAATTAAACTAATGGTAGCATACTAAGATGCTAGCTTATTGGCAGTCTCACGGTGCCACAAGCATAGTAGTAAACTCTTAATCTTGTTTTCCTGTTATCTAGTGGGTTCTAAATGGCTTCCCTGTGCCTCTCTCAACAGCTCGACTCCGAGGTGTCCATGATGGGTTGTTCACAGGGCAGATCGATGCAGTTGACACCAGTGCTGCCACCTATCGTGTCACCTTTGACCGCAGTGGCCTGGGAACACACACTGTGCCTGACTATGAAGTCCTGGTAAGACTCGCATGTTACTTTGCCATGTAATTCATATCATTCTGTTTGAGGTTATAACAACATGAGTCTTTTTACCATATACAAATTACAGTGCAGTGTAACTAAAAATGATAATCAAGAAATTGTCAAAATACAAAGATGTACAATAGTTGTGAGGATTTTCATAACACATTTTTAAGCATCTGGTGATGATTGTGTTTTTCCAGAGCAATGAGCCCAATGAGACCATGCCGATTTCAGCCTTTGCCCAGAAACACCGGACGACACGGTACATGCAGAACCTAATGACTCCGCCTAGAGGGCCCTACCCGTCCGCTACCACTCCTGTCCTCATGGTACTGTGACCCTACATTTAATGACAAATGTACATGTGCTGTTTCATTACACCTGGTTGTGAGTAGGTTTATCTAGCTTCTTGTAGAGGCAGCCAATCATTTTGAGAAGGTTTAGATCCAATTGTCTAGTACCTTTGGACCATAAATGTAGGCATGCAAAGGAATATTTAGACGTGCTAGTCAGTGGAGGGATTTACCATATACTGTAAGAGCAGTTCAGGCAGTGCAATCATGTCATCATAGAAAAGGTTTGGGTTGAAAGACATAAAGCTTTCCACAACACAAATCATTCAAACCTTTATTCTTGTGTTATCTGCCACACCTGTACTCTTTCTCTCCTGATACCAACAACTGCTTCAGTTTGAGCCTCAGTCCGTAAGGAAATGTATAAAAAGATATTGAGCAAATGACAGAACATCAGTGTGTAAGTGGTGAGCATCCTTCTGCAACTACAGAACCACTAGGAAAAACTGCATATCTCTTACTTAGTTAAATGATCCCATTGTCCATTTTTAATGACAGGACAATGACCCTCTTATCAACCAATCACCATGGAGGAGCAAACTGACCGGTGCTGAGGGAGATACTCTGGGAGGATTTCCTGTCAAGTTCCTGGTCCAAGTGGTAAATATTTCCTTTCCAATTGATTGTTAAAAGCTGACATCGCAAAAGTTTTATCAGTTGGTTCTAACAAAATCTTCTACTATTTTTGTTCCCTAGACAAGGCTGTCCAAGATCCTCATGATCAAGAAAGAGCACATCAAGCACTTAAAAGAAATGAACACAGAGGCAGAGAAACTGGTACAATCAACACAAGTCTTTAAAAATAACGCTTGTAAATATGTGACATGCAGACATCAAGCTCACCTCAAACTATTTGTGTGTTTTTGTGTTCAGAAGTCATACTCCATGCCTATCGACCTAGACTTCCAGAAGCGATACGCTACCACAGTGCTTGAACTTGAACAGCTCAATAAAGATCTCAACAAGGTGCTTCATGAAGTTCAGCAGTTCTGCTGTGAGGTAAGTCACCACTAACTATTGTCACTGAAGCTAAATACAGTTAAAGGTAAAGTCAGTGATTCTAATCCAATACACTTTTTGTCAAATTCAGTGAATATCTCCCCACGTTCCACTAGCTGTCTGTACTCTGTGCGCTGAAATAAAAATCCGGTGTTCATACACAGCTTTGCCTCTGTAATTGGGGATGTAAACACAGTGGCTCGGAGCGAGCCACACAACACTACTTTAACCAATCAGCAGCAGGGGGTGTTCATGCTAGTGCACAGGACAGTCATCAGAGCAGCTGTCTGTGTGAGGACATGACTGTCTCCTGTCTCCAGCACCTGTTGAATGGTGGGGGAGGGCTGGCGAACTGGAGAGAGAGGCCGTGACCAATTCACCTAAAAAGTATTTTCTCACGGAACAGATACCCTTCCATTTTATTAATCTAACCCTAACCCTTGTATCAATCCACTCTGAATCTGAGACAGTCTCACGGAGACCCCCCACGGTTTTTTACGCTCTTAGTCTGTTTCTGTCACGTTTAGTGAAATGTAATCTGAGCAGGCAGCTGTTTAAATCACACAAACATCCCGTTGTATATATGCTTTCAACTTATTATCCGTATAAATGAATTGATTTCTTCCCATGGAGCCGACATGCAAACTATTTTGGCTCAGTAAATTTCTGCTGTCAGTCAGCCTGGTGAAAGCAGTTTGTCTGGCCACTGTTCTCTCAGCTCCCAGGAGCAGCAGCTGACAGACGGCTGCTTCTGTGGACAGAGACGCTGAACGTAGGTCAAGTAAGAAGTGGGGATGCTGCAGAGAGGGTGGATAGACAGTTGTGCTCACATGAGAGGGTTTTTTTTTCTTTTTTTCTCCTGCTCGTGATAATGTGTGTGTGAGAGGAACAGAAGTGACTCCACAGCTGACGCATCACTCTGAATTCCACCATATTTCTCTTTTGGTTGTTGCCTCGGCAATGCGTGTCCATGAATTTGGGGGGCGGGGCTTCTGAAGAAGCACGAAGGGAGGGGTGTGTTTGTTTGGGTGTTTAGTTCAAATATCAACAATCTTTCTCCAGAATGACTGACTCTACCTATAACGTATGGTTACCTGCAATATTTTATGTCCTCTTCTGATTTTTCTCACATCTCACTTTCTTGTCCACCTTGGAAAAAAATGAAACATTGAAGCCTTGTTTAAGATATAAATCTCCAATATGTGTCTGTTCAGCTCGCTCCGGATCAGGGCATGGTTCCAGCTGACCATCCCACCGAGCTGCGGCGGCGTTGTGAAGATGAGGCCCAGCAGATGGTACAGCAGAGCAACTCCTTGAAGGACGGACAGCAGAGTGTGACAAACCCCAGCCTCACACACCTCATCTCCCGTCTCACTGCTCTGCTGCTACAGATCAAGGTAAAAGATATATAAACACTGAGCTGCTGTCAGCTTTCGTTCCTGCCAACAAATGTCCTCACATACGTTAGGGTTTCTGATTTTCTGTGATGAAAACAACTTGTCAGTGAGTTAATTCTGCAACATATTTATGGTGGAGATCAATTTGGCAGAAACATCAATTTGTTAATAAGTGTGATGTGAACTTTCTTCAACACCTTTTTATATGCACACTAAAATATAAATAATATACTAATACTCTGATAACCTGTTGTTTCAGTGTTTGGCAGATGGGGGAGACCTGAATTCATTCGAGTTCAAATCCCTAACAGACTCCCTTAATGACATCAAGGCATCGATTGATCCCTCCAACCTCAGGTAAGTGACCCTGCTGTGTTTCTATCTACACCTCTGCAGTCATGATTCAAACTAACATGGTGTGACTTATTCATAGTTTTGTATATGTTTTAATAGCTAACCTGATTAATGAACATTATTCTTTTTCCTGTTATTACCCTAATCACCTGCATCATTAATAATCTCTATATTTACAGTTGCTTCCAGAACAATGTCGAGATCCACGTGGCACACATCCAGAGCGGCCTTAGTCAGCTGGGCAATCTGCATGCATTCGCTGCCAACAACACCAATGCAGTCTGAGCGCCTGCATCATCCTCACAACACGCAGGTTCACACACACATTTAAAATCGTCTCTTGAGATGGTGCTTTCATCTGAACTGTCAGAGGACTGAAAACAAAAGGCCATGTGGATGTTGTGGACCACCACTGTACAATCTGAATTTGGACGTCCCAGTGAAAAGGCTCAGAGTTCAGCCCAGGTTCCTGAAGCTTAGCGCTGATGGCAGAGAGGATGTCATAAGTGTTTTACCCACCAATTTTATTGTATGAAAATGTTTGTGCACCCAATTCAACTCAAACCTGAAAGAGTCTTTCACTATTGCCACAAATCCACATCTCCAACCTCTCAATGGTTATTTATTGGTTTCATGTGCCAAACATCGATTCTTACAGTTTTTATAGTCCATATTTATTTATTTTTTTGAGTAGGTGTGTATGGTTTTGAAACAATATTTTGCTATCTCTAAAGTTTCCCCCTGTAAGTGTTGTGTTCTGTTGCTCCACTGATGGTAAGCACAGGGGAGGCTAAAGAATGTTTTATAAAATTGTTTATTGTAGATAATTGTACAATATAT
This sequence comes from Thunnus thynnus, assembly GCF_963924715.1. NCBI lineage: Eukaryota > Metazoa > Chordata > Actinopteri > Scombriformes > Scombridae > Thunnus > Thunnus thynnus. The sequence continues at coordinate 16,928,539 of NC_089534.1, forward strand.
CTGATTATTAGGACTATCGTCGACATTTCTGCTGTGTATTCAGAAATGGCTTTTGTAATTTTGTGTGCACTGAAAAGAGATTTTGGTATTTTTATAAAAGGAGAACTCTGGGGTTTTGATGCCTTTTACTCCCTAAAATGATCTTAGCGTTTCCACATTTGGCATGGCTGTTGCTGCAACCTCCCCCCCACACTAAGCCTGCATCACTGATGTGATCCTAAAAATCCAAGTCAACTGTTTTTTCCTAGAGAATCTCCTTTTTCAGTTTTGTAAAGTTGTATATGAGAGTGCCTCAGGGCAATTGTATATAAATGTTCCTGTCTTTTTATATTAAACATAATATTGCAAAGCTCTATTTGGTTTTCTTCTTTATTTACAAGTACGGTTCACATGAAACCAACCAACAGTTTAATACAATTTTACAATAAATAAAACAATATTTTTATGCACACAAACAACTTGTATACCAGCTCTTCTGATACATGTAGCTTTCTTTATATCAGCTCTTATGATACATCACATAAAACCACCAAAGCCAACCATGGCCTCGTTTTCCCAGTCAGAGTCTGAATCAGTAAAGTCCTGCGCCTCAGTGGCATGGATCGGAGAGAAGTGACTGAACCTGTCCCCCGTGGCCCTCACTTGTTGGTACTGGATTTGACACCCGGTATCCTTTGGTGACGACCTGCTGAAGTTATTCTGGGTCGGGATGGGAGGGATCACCACTTTCATCTCTGGTCCGATGGTCTTGTTAGGTGGGAAATTGTCATATTCCACCAGAACCTTTGAACCCTGGTTTCCAGTGATGGGGGCTTGGACTGTGGGCTGATGCTCGTTCTCCTTGGGATAAAGATGGACATTACAGCAGGGGACGTTAACACTCAGCTCATGGCGCTGCATCTGCTCCGGCTTCACTCTGGTTCCCTCCTTGTCATAGATGCAGGAGACAGGCGTGTGTTCGTAGCTGCTGGGTTTGGTTGGTATACTGGTCCTGTGTGTGTCCTCTGTGTTTTGGTGCATTGTCGGTCTGACACTGTCCTCTAGCCCAAATCCTCCCACCCTGTGTGCCTCAGCACCATGGTGGTTGTCATAAACTGAAAGAAAAAGCAAGAAGAGAATAACATTAAGAAACATGGCTAAGTTTTACATTTTTTAAGTTTTTCAAGCAACTTATGAAAACTTGGGTGACTTTAAACCAGGTGTAAAAATACATTAAGGAAGATATTTCAATAACAAACTACCATATTCATTGGTAAATGTGACTTAAATGGAAGGACTACATTTTCATGTGGAGGGACAAAAACTACAGCTGAGCAAGTACACTTGATGCCAGAGTGGGAAAAAAGTGGATTTGAAGACAAAATAGAGTGAAAATATGGCTGTAATAATCACCTTTCTCGGGGCCCATCCTGCTCTGGAGTTGGCTGAAGGCTGAGGGCGGGTTGGAGACCTTCATGGACACTGATGAGCCAACTTGGCGACGAGATTTTGCTCTTCTGTTCTGAAACCACACCTGGAATTTGGGAAACAAGAGAAGCGTTATGGTAACGTTACAAAAGCGAGGTTGATCTTGTTTCTTTTTTTTTTATCTGGCTACATTTATTCCCCTATCATTTTTTATCAAATTGCCTATTCAAATAATCATACCACAATTTTGGATTAATTTATGTGGCATTTAAAGTAGACATTACCTGAATTCTGGACTCTGGCAGCCCGGTCAGAGCCTCCAGTCTCTCTCGTAGGTAGATGTCAGGATATTTAGTGTCTGAGTAAACTTTCTCCAGCACTTCAATTTGCTGCTGGGTGAAGTTGGTCCTCTTTCTCCTGTGAGTCAGTATTGCCACACATTTATCCGCCCTCGGTACAGAGTTTGCAGTGTTGAAGTAGTTTGTAACATCTGAGGCTCCGTAATCTGGAAACAAAACACAAATTATTTAGTTGACAACCCAGATAAATCGGAGTCAAAGAGAAATGAAACTGGACTTGTGCGTAAAATACGCACAGAATCAGAAGTGTTGGCGTTATTTTTCTGTGACTAAACTTCTGAAATCAGTATCAAAGCCAGTTTAGCCAGTGGAAGCGTATGAAATGAAGTAAGAATCCCAGCATTGTCAGCCACCAACCTGAGTTCACCATGCTGTTCTTCTGCAGAGCTCCTTCATGATACATCTGGAAGTGATTCAGATCCCCGACGCGCAGATTTCCATGAACAGCAGACATGATCCTCAACGTCTCAGACTGAGTTTGAGACCTGTGCCGGACTTGCTGGGCTTAAATCCCCCCGGTGATCAAAGGTGATGCTGTGTGGATGTGTGAATGGGGCAGCCATCAGTGCCGGCTGGCACTGCAGCAGCCGTGCAGCAACTTCAGACGTCTGCAGGCCGGCGGAGGTGTGAAGGCATCACACCTTGAACGGTGGAGCGGCCTCAGGTCTCTTTTAAAGGGGTTTTAATGGAATCTGCATGCTCAATACACATCGACAGAGAAAACATTTATCCGCTTTGGAATGGATGAAGCAATAATGGACCTGTAGCCTTCAAAGAGAGACCGTCGGAAACTGCCATTTCCTCAACGGGTCAGAGGCTCTCAAGGGCTGCAGTTTGTTGCTTAATAATAACAGAAATATATACAAGTTTCTAATGTTTCTAATGATCTATTCGGTTAATAATAATAACGAAAAATGTTCCTTACAAAATTAACAGAGGAAAAAAAAATTATATAACATATTATACAGCATATGTTTATATATACAGTATATGGTCACTTCTATATGCAGGGATGTGCTTTATGCATATCTGATGAAATACTGTATATTTGATAATGAGTATATTTGTTTAGTATATGTCTCCAAAACAAGTATAGTGGATAATTAAATAAATAAATATTTTTTTCCACATTGCTCGATCAAAATGTATTTAGTCTGACTTATATCCTGAAAACTAGATTACAATTTCTGTGTATGGCTATATATGATTTTACATAGTTGTTTGCTTTTTTGATGCTGTATCTCTCACTTATGATAAAATGTCAAAGAATATATAAACTGAAAAATGTTCAAGTCCTCCGAGGTCTGCTCCTCAAATCTGATGTATGAAGGAAATGCTTCCTGCTCCCCTTTCAGTGACAACAAAGTTTATCTCAATACACAAACCTCAGTTCAAAAGTACTCAGGCTTGGGCACTTGTTACTGAATTGGTCATTTGATTCATGGGGGATCAAGTCAAGAGGTCAGGTAACACCACAGACACACTAATTTGTTCCCATGTATTTGGACAAGATTTGCAGGAATGACATGGGATAGTCATATTTATGACCATATTTTGAATGAATTTTGCATATATGCAATAATTTATTACATTTTGGGTGTGGGTTCACATCATTACTGCAATACAAACTGAAAACATAAAATGATTGCAAGACTTTTAACCACATCCCCCATTTATAAGATTTATGGAATACAGCTGTAACTGGGTTGAAGTCATTGTGAAGTACATTGGATTTTTAGCTAAAATGGATTTAAAAGTCAGTTACGCTCCTGAAAGAGACCTTAAGGTTACATCTGGTAAATTTCTTGTTCATCTCTGTGTGAAAATTACAGGATAGCCATGATGTCATTTCACATCCACAACAGCACTTATTGATCTCTGTACCTTGACACATGCAGCATTGTTCAGGTAGGATGTGCTTGTTGGTAGAGTCATTCACAGTTCACAGGTTTGCTTTGTCTAGTGGCCCCTAATTGGGTATTGCCTGTGTGCACAGACCAGATTGCTATGCTAAAATCAGGCTGTTGAAGTTCCTGATCCTTTGTAACAGGGCGGTGATCAGAAAGCAGATCAAGAAATTAACACTGTACTCTTCATACATTCATTTCTGGCAACAAAGCTCTTTAGTCATAGCCAACAAAAGTAGGAATTCAGCATTGCAAGTGCAGATAATGAATTGGCACCTTTGCATTTAGTGTTTGTATTGAGTTATAATTTTCCTCTTGGCAGCTCATGGTAGAGATTTTACATTTAAATGAGATTAAAAGAAGACAGTTCTAAGTTGATTAATGCAGATATTGCAGTTGGCAGGCTGCACTGTCAAACATCAAACAGTAAAAACACTTGTGGATTTGTACTGGCCATCTCCAGTGAGCAGCTCCCTCTGTAGACACAAACAAAAGCATATCGACACCTTCAAAGGCTGACCGCTATTTAACCCACAGTTTAACCTGACCACTATACATTTAACAGACAGACAGGTAAATTATCCTCACAAGTTTGCAGGGATATGTTAAAATCTCAGCTGTCTTATGGGCCTTTGTTATGAGTTCAGTGCTTGTGTATTTGATTTGACTTATAGAGCTGCAGTAATGGCTTCCTAATAAAATGTGCTCATTGTGTAAAGCTGCAGAAATATTATCAAAAGTATTGGTTGAGTGTAACTATGGAGATGGTTGTTGTTATTATGTACACAGATTATGAACAGAATTGTGAATGTTACGGTAAAAAATAGCCATACTTTCTAAAAGAAATAAACAGAATAATGACAGTAAATAAATTCTTTTAAACCCACAGAAAAGTTTAATGGAGATCCCAAAGATTTAAAAGATTCCAAATATATCAGGCTGAATCTTGGGAAAATGTGTATAAAATTACGCATAAAACTAGAAGTTGAATTAGAATATTTTATTTTGATGGAATAGTGGAGCTAGAAAAACATGGAGTTACTGGTTTGAATATTTCACTTTGTAAATCAGCAGAAAAGCAGAAAAAGAGTTGGAACAAGCTGAATAGCTCAATGTAATAGTTGTGAATTATTGGACACTGTGGATTATTTTTATAATCTTGAAGTCCCGCTCCAAAAATGTGTTTTTCTTCTTGTTCTTTCATGTTTGAGAAAGCTGTTTTCACAATCATCTGAATTCCTTTCTAAATTCAATTATAAAAAGTTCAAACGATGGGTGAGACCTCAAGAACTTGGATTTATGGATGTGAAATTTTCCCAGAAAAATGAAAAGATGAACTTTCTGCTTTTTGTTTTCACAGTATAGTGTTACATCCTTGGCTTCCAGCTTAATTGAATAGTTAGTTTGAATGTCAAAACGATCCTCAAAATGTTTTTTTCTCCAGAATCCTGATGTATTCTGACATAAAATAGATGTTTAGTTGTGTCTTCAGTTTTGTTTGATATCTTTATTGAGAAATATGGCACATGAGAAGAGAAAACAATGTCAGTTTAACAATGAGAATCACAGTTTGTATTTATCTATCGGGACAGTGTACAGTTTTTAACATAAATGATGTATTGCACCAAAGTTAGCTCAAAGCTAATTTACATCTGCAGTCACCCACAATCAAAACATACAACAGCACAACAACAAACAGTACAAAGCAAAAAACATACAGAACACATTATACAAAATACAAAGCTACACACAACAGCACATCACATACACCCATAATATCAACTAGAAATTAATAATGTAAACTTGTTAAATTAAAAGCAAGATTATTTGCATTAATGAGAAGACTATATATTAAATTTAGATTCAGTGGTTACAGAGCTGAGTGGTTTTTCACAGATTTTTTAATTTGGTTTTGAATGTATTGATTGAACTGCAGCTTTTCATATCATCAGGTAGGGTATTCCACTAAGTTGTGGCTTTCACAGAGAAAGCTGACTGCCCGAATGCAGTGTGACGAAATGTATCGTCACACTATACTCTTGTATAGAGGATATTCTGGAGGATCTAATAGAACTAACTGAGTGAGTGTACACAGTCACATAGTGGAGGAGGAGCCAAACCATTTAAAAATTTATAAACTAGGCACAAATTTGAGAATAATCTAAAATTCTTAAAGCTAATTAAATTGTATTTCTCCAATACCCTACAGTGATGGAAATGCATTGGCTTTTTGTCCAGAGTTTTTAGAGTTTGTTTGTATAAGGACTCAAGAGGTTTCATGGCTGTTTAATAATAATAATAATAATAATAGTATAATCAAAATACTGTGCATCTCAATGGATCAAAAGAAAAACAAGCCAATCTTTATGCCTTTTAAAAGTGTTTTTATACTATTCATAGTTCAAGCCCACAAAAACATAAAGCAAAACGAGACAAACTCACACACATATGTTTGTCTTTTTACCCTTGTGAGGACACTCATTGACATAATACATTCCCTAGCCCCTTACCCCAACCCTAACCATCACAACTAAATGCCTAAACCCTTTGAAGTTGTGAGGACTGGCCAAAATGTCCTTACAACACAGAAATGTCCTCACAATGCTGGTTTTTTAATGAAATTGAAAACACACACGTTGTTCTGGGTCATTTTTGGGGACATTACACAGATTTATAACCACTACCTGCTGAACCCCTAATCCTAACCTAACCAAACAATCTGCCTTTCTCCAATTAACTGGTCTGTAGTCTAAAATTTGCCCCCGAAAGTAGCCTATGACACACACACACACACACACACACACACGTACGCACACACACACGCGCGCGCGCGCGCACACACACACACACGCACACACACACACACACACACACACACACACACACACACACACACACACACACACACACATACACACACAATAAATGAAATAAAATTTGCTCAAAAAAGTGCATGAATTAATTGTCTCCTTCATTTTTACAAAAATCACATATGTTATCGATATCTACAAATCTTGAGACGAGTTTGTTGGTGAGATATATAACTTAATGAATATGTTTATTTATCGGCTTCGTCATTATTTACATCGAGAAAAAAAAAAAAAAATCTCCCGGAACTTCCGCCAAGTCTAAACGGAAGTAGGTACGTGGCTGCTTCAGCTGACAGTCTACATGATGGCGACAGAGGTTCAGAGCGGCGACCTCGACAGTGCTACTTCTTCCAGCCGGCTCGAAGTTTCTATCGACGGCCTCACCCTCAGTCCGGACCCGGAGGGTGAGCAGAGCCAGGCTGAAGAGCCGGACCCCGAGCCCACGGAACCCGGGACCGATTCGCCGGGTGCCGACGAAGGCGAAGATGGAGAGTCTGCCAAATCTGCGATAGAGAGGAAATGGGGCTTTTCTCTGCAGGAGCTCTACGGAATGGCCCTTAAATTCTTTAAAGGTATTTAATGTTAATTGTAATCTTACATTTTTAACGCATCATAACGGCTCGCATTCGAACCGACCGTTGAACGGTGAGACGTCGCTGGCCGAGGTTAGCCGTTTGCTAACGTTAGCTACTAGCTGTCAGCCGCTGTCAGCCGCAATATTATATTAGCTCCACAGCTAGCTCACGAGTAGCCAACACACTGCTAACAAGCTGTTAAAGGGTAAAACAAGTGTGTATGCCTCTGGTCGCTGCACATTTCCACCCGCCTTGCCTCACTTGTGTTATGTGCCCCCTGCTTTGGGTTTGAGAAGAGTAACTTGACATGTCATGAGTCTGGAAGTCATGCGCCTGCTCCACCTTCCAGTAATGTAAAGGCTCTACCCACCCCGATAATGCTCATAATGATTTGTTTGGAAGGGAAACACGCCCTGCCCAGCATCTGCAGCAGCTAAAAGGAGCCTGCAAGTCGGCTGGTAACTCGGATTTTTCTCTAAACTAACCCACTGGCCGCTGACAGTGTTCCTGCTGTGTGAGCTTAATTAAAGTTACCTCTGGGCTTAAAAACCGTTTCTTAGTCTTAAGTCCATGTTTTTAAAACAGTGTTTTTAAGGCCACGTTTTAGTGTTCACTAGGCTGTAGTCTCTGTGACCATTAGCCTGTTAACAGCTCAGTTGTTGCCTCTTTATCTATACCAATCACGCTGCTACTACTACAACCGTGAGTCTATTAAGGAAGTGTAAGTTGATCAGTATCCTTTATATGCATATAAACTGGGGTGCTTTACCCACCTTTACAGAGTTCATTTCATTATCTTTAAGACAGCATGAAAAACATATGCTTTTGTAAAATGACAACAGAATGAAATCGAAATGGAGGAAAAAAAACAGCTATTACATGTCCTGATTTATGTTTAAACCCTTATTTCAGTAGCCTAATAATCAGACTTGCCATTTCTTTTCACTTGATTCATTCATTTGAATAACTGAACAAATGTGAGATGTAGGAGATGATTTAGCTGTCTGGAACTAGGCTATTATTTGAGTCTTGGTTCATCTTGCCAAGTGATATGTAATAAGAAATAGCATGCAAACAGTAGGAGTCATTAACCTCACAAAAAAATCTACTAAAATGTCAATGGTTGTGTCAAATGTCACTTCCTGAACACACGTAAGCCATTTTGAACACTGGGAGTTTGAACTGTTTTTATTGGAACAAAGAACTAGTGAAGACTGTGCAAACAGGTTTGGGCCTAGTTACCCTTCTGTGTGATAGTAATCTGCTCTTTGTATTTCTTGTCAGGTAGGGTTAGGTCTAATTGTTTTCTTATATACATAAATTGCTTCTTGACTCACTTCAGTATAAAGTTTAAGTGTGACTGAAGTGATCTTTCCATGAGGTGTTACTGGATTATGTAGTGTCCATTGTGTTTGAAAAGGACAAAGGGCACAATTATCAGTGCAGTTGTTAAGTACCTCACTCGATAGTCTTGGAACAAGAATATGACACCCTATATGTTACTACTGTTTTAGAAAAACACAAAGGTTTACTTTAGTATTCACAGTCGCTGTTCACTGCAAGACATAAAAACAAATAAATGCAAACTATTTCCAAATTGCTGTTCTCAGATAAAGATGGTAAGGCCTTCCACCCGACCTATGAGGAGAAGCTTCGGCTGGTGGCTCTGCACAAACAGGTGTTACTCGGCCCCTATAATCCAGATGCTTCACCAGAGGTTGGCTTCTTTGATGTCCTAGGCAACGATCGCAGGTAACCCCAGCAGATATCTGTATGTGTGTGTGCGTGCCTGTGCATGTGACCTTCGAACTCTGGTAGACATTAGTCTAGTAATTTTTCTGTGTTTCGGGAAACTTGAAATGAAATGTTGACACAGTCCAATTAACATTTTTACAATTAAATCAGAAAAAATGCTTTTGGCTGGAAAAGTGAGTTTCTGTTTTGTTCTGAGAAAGAAAAAATGGTTGTTACAAATGCTACAGATATAAATATCTATTGTTTTGTGATCATAAAATGATGCCACAGCATGTAAAAAAAGTCCCCTCCATCACCTCCATTTTCGCTCTGTGCACAGGAAAGAGTGGGCCTCCCTGGGTAACATGGAGAAGGAGGAGGCCATGGTGGAGTTTGTCAAGCTGCTTAACAAGTGCTGTAACCTCTTTGCTCCGTACGTCACCTCACACAAGATTGAGAAGGAAGAGCAGGAGAGAAAAAGGTAAGGTGCTCACTTCAGTTCCCCTGAGGGAGATCCCTCAGCTACAGTGTGTAAATACAGACTTGGGCTACATTTGTCCTATATGCAGCCAGCAAAGCTGTGAAGCAGCACTTACTTTGAGTGGACCGGTTATACCTGACCTTGTTAGAGTCCCTTGTCTGTTCTTGCAAGCTGCAGAATGATTTGTCATAATTTTCTCAAAAAAATAAAAATATATCACATTTCATATTTTGACAGATGGTGTATGAATACTTCTAGTTCCCATCATTTTATATCCTTTGTTTGTCTCTTTGCGCTTACCCAGGAAAGAAGATGAAGAGCGTCAGCGGCAGGAGGAGGAGGAGAGGGAGCGACAAAGGCAGGAGGAGGAGAGACGGAGGCTTGAGGAGGAGGAAAGGCTGAGGAGGGAGGAAGAAGAAAGGAGACAGGCAGAGGAGGAGAGGCTACGGGTGGAACAGCAGAAGTATGTGTGTCTGTGTCACTCTGTGTGTGTGTGTGTGTATTTTTGCATAATGTGCTTGGGATACCAATATATCGATTTGACTTCTACATGATCATCACACTCCCCTCACATTGACATCTACAGGGATGTTATCTTTTCAGCTCTGAAACTGCAACAGATTCTTTGTCAAGCTGGTCACTTTAGCAGAGTCGGTGCTTGGCTGAAACTTGATCCACACCGGACAATCTCCCTGCTCACTGCATCCCTTCTCTCTATGTTAAAACCAAACAACTTTCCATTGTCACCATCGTCTCCTCTCTGTCTTCTGTATTCCCATCTTCACCAACTCTCCCTCGCTGTTCTATTTCCCAGACAACAGATAATGGCGGCATTGAACGCTCAGACAGCCGTGCAGTTCCAACAGTATGCTGCCCAGCAGTACCCCAACAACCCTGAACAACAGCTGGGCCTCATCCGTCAGCTCCAGGAACAGCATTACCAGCAGTACATGCAGCAGCTCTACCAGGTCCAGCTGGCCCAGCAACAGGTAGGAAGTATTCAGTGACTGATTGACAGACTTTCATGCATATTGTTTGTGTGTGTATTTGTGTTTTTTTTCCCCCTGATGTCATGGTGTAATGTGACGAATCATTCCCAAGTAAAGAGTTAAGTAGCAAAAAAAGCCTTTGACATGCCAAAAAGGGCGCCAGTCAAATGGTAATTTTGAACACTGTTCTTCATGTGTACAAAAGATTTGTTCCTTAGATAATCAAGGTAAATTGTTGAATTGTGAGTTTAGTATTGTGCAAACTCATCTTGACTATAGATTTATGCCATAATGATGCAGCTTTACATGCATACAGATGTCATGATAGCAGGAGTCTGTGCTCCATCCAACAACGTGGTAGAAACAGAACATTCTTGGGTTATGTCTCTAGTTTGATGTTGTTACTCAGCATCATCTTCCTCTTGTTCCAGGCGGCCTTACAGAAGCAGCAGCAGCAGCAGCAGGCTGACTCGATGATGCAGGCCACCCTGGAAGCCAGTAACTTCAACAGCGGTGAGCCCGTTCCCGCCTCAGCAGCGGGACCATTATGTGCTGCTCCACCACCAGCTGGAGAGGAAGCCCCTACAGTCAACGGAGGTCAGTCGGACTCGTACTCGGAGAGCATGGACCGTGAGCCTGAGCCTGAGCCGGCAGAGGAAGTCTCAGAGAACGGGCCTTTATTAGGTTTGTGGGCTGTTTTTATGTTTGCCTCATAAAAAACAAAACGAATCATAAACACACTGTTAACGGAGTAACTGTTGACCTGACCATAAAGAATCTACAATAGTCCTTGTTGTGCAGCTAATGGGTACAGAACAGAGAAGGATAGATCTCTGTCACACTAACAAAGCTTTATACCAAACCTGAAACCTGATTCTTACCTGCTGCGTCCTTGTTGATGTGAGCTGGAGGGCAGGGAGGAGGAGAGCTGAAACAAATGACACATGATAGTCTGCTGGTTTAGGTGTCATCCATCCACACTTACAGAAGTGTCAGCACCCGCACCAGAAATGAACGAGACCATCGCCTCATTCCAAAACATACATCCGTAGCTGAACTAATCCACTGTGGCTTGCTGCTCACTCTCAAAATAATGTTTAGAGGAAAGATTGGATGGCTGTGTATGCAGAAGAAAACTCTTTGCCATTAGTCACATTTGCACATGCATGGTCTCTCTCTCTGACACACACACACAACATAAACAAATTTTTTACAACACATTCAAAAAGTCTCTTGTCCCTCCGATAACAGCGGACTCCCCACCAGTCATAGCTGCTCCCTCCATGTGGACGCGGCCACAGATCAAGGACTTCAAGGAGAAAATCCGGCAGGACGCCGACAGCGTGATCACGGTGGGGCGCGGCGAGGTGGTGACGGTGCGCGTACCCACCCACGAGGAAGGCTCTTACCTGTTCTGGGAGTTTGCCACGGACTATTATGACATCGGCTTTGGGGTCTTCTTCGAATGGACAGATGCAGCCTCTGCTTCGGTCAGCGTGCACGTGTCAGAGTCCAGTGATGAGGACGATGATGATGAAGGTGAGGCGCATGTGTGAGTGGTTCTGCAGTGATTCTGCCTGAAATATGTTCAGGTGTGGCAGAAACACCAGATCTACGTCTCCTGGTTAAAAAAACATCATCTTGAAGAGTCAGTTTTACTGCGTGTGGGTGTTGGTGCCTGAGAACAGACCAACACCCACAACAATCAATTTTTCCCAGGATTGTAAAACTTTGCTAGCTGTTCCCTCAGTTTCACTATTGGGTATAAAATGGTATATATGGGTCACAATTCCCTTTATGATCTTTATTATTTGCTATAAATGCTATTCATCATATTCTGCTATTTATGATGTATTCAAGTCATTGTGGTTATTTACACTTCCATCTTTTCCACAGAAGAAATGTGTTGCTTTGAACGAGAATGCTTTATTCTTATCTTATGTTCAGAACTTGTCTACGCCATAGTTAAACATCCACAGGCACTCCCTGGAGCAGAGGAGAGGTCCTGATAGTTTTTATTGGAAAGCAAAGCAATGGTGTGAATAGTAATGAAAAATGGCAATATTGTGCAACACGATTGGCATGGTCTTGTTGGCTTATGGTCAACATTAGCCTTGAACAGATATACCAGGCCTTCTAAACTTCACTTCAAAATGTATGCTGATGTAGCAGTTGTGTATAAAAGTCTGTGTCACATTTAGTCATAAACCTCATGTATCCGTTCGGTAAAATGCAAGTTTTGCACTCTGTTTTGCATCTGAAATAGGTTCATGATGTTGTTAGCCATATTAAAGTTAATGATAGCATTTTATCATGATGGCAAAAGTGTCAAAAAGGAGCCCTCTGTGTGCAATTCACAAATTTTAATCTCTCCTGCTTTCCTCCATAACTTTATTTGTTGCTCTTGTGCCCACAGGTGATCCTCCTAGTGAGGAGGAGAAGGCAAAGAAGGAGGCAGGGAAGCCCCAAGTGGATGAGATTGTGCCGGTGTACCGGCGGGACTGTCACGAGGAGGTGTATGCTGGCAGCCACCAGTACCCCGGTCGTGGAGTGTACCTGCTCAAGTTTGACAACTCCTATTCACTTTGGCGCTCCAAGAGTGTTTACTACAGAGTCTACTACACCAGATAAGCCTGAATACAGACACAGGGGGAGCCAAGGAGTGTGTATGTTCATATATATGTGTGTGTGTGTGTGTGTGTGTGTAGGTGGAGATTCGTGTGATGGCAGCCTGTATGCGTGTGTGCGTGCGTGAAGGAGAAAGTGATACCAGATCTATTCTGGACACAGCCACCAGAGGGTGACAAAGAGACACATCTGGAGCCCTGGTTTGGAGATTGGACTAATATGTATGTACTTTATGTGTATGCGTGTCCCATGATACACCCATGCTAAATCTTGTCATCAAGCCCTTGGAAGAGGAGTGTTTACTCCTGTTGTATATTCACCACCTGACCTTGCTGCGCTCACGTAGATCAGGCTATAGGACTTTGCTCTTATATTGTATTTTACCACTTTTCACCCTGGGCTCTTCTCCTGTCATCGCCTCAGCCCAACACTGTCCAGCGTGGCCTTGCGGCTGCTTCTGCCCTGAATGACGCTTTCATAACCGCGAACGGAAACGCGGCGAGCCCAGCGCTCTGAGCCAGCGTTTCCTGTTCAGCGGTAATGGTGGTTGTTTATCCCACGAGAACACAGACAATGTAATGTTGAAAATCAAATTACATTGCAAATGTACTTCATAACACTATGCCTTTTGTTCCACAGAGAGCTTCTGGTCTTTGCCAAGTCTCACACACATTAAAAACACCAGTGTACACAATCTTAATCATCCTTTTTGTTGTAAAAAAAAAACAGTAGTCTGTTATTCTCTTCCCTAGCCAACAGGCATATATGAATCCTCTCTGATTGTGCACCAGACATATGTTAATGGGTTGTTTGTTTTTTTTACGGCGTTTACTGGCAGAACTTATGAAGGAAGAAGTCATTCCATTGTTTAGTGAACTCTAAATGAAGACATGGGTGTTAAGAGAATAGGTACAAAATAACATGGAAAAGTATGGTTGTCAAATCAAGCATCTCAGTGTGTGATACAGGATAAGAGGTTTAAAAACAAATGACTTGATAAATATTTGCTTTCCCTTTCTCCTAGAATGGGATGTTATTTCATTTTGTCTCACTACTTTACAGTCCCTGCTTCTATGGTTACTCCACATGACAGATTACGTTACATCATCAGCTGACCAGATCTTTTGCTCCTCACGTCTTTATTAAAGTATCAAGGAAAATGAGCTAGTATTAGGACAAATGTTGTGTTAATACAATCTGGGAAGGTTTTTTTGTGTCATTCCGTGTGTTTGGAGATGCTGTACTCAGCTCTGACACACGAGAAAATCAAAGATCAGTAACCGCCGATGTTTTAGAGGTCATGACACGCTGTTACATCTCTTCAGCGCTCACAAATCGAAAATCCATAACCTGAAATACAGTGTTGCTGTTCAATCGTTTTTTTGTTCCTGGTATGAATTAATTCAATTTGTCATCTCAAATATGGTATTGTGAATAAACTGAGATGATCTAGACTTAATATTGTGTCTTGGATGATGTGCTTGCTTACTAACTCAGTTGTATCATCAAAATTTTTAAGATGAATTTCATTGTCACAATTAAGTCATTCTGTTCAGCTTCATGTTGCATTTCCATGATTTGTTGTACTTACCACCCAGGTGCATTATCAGCAGTGCTGTATGAACTGTGTTCCGTCTAAATCTGAACGATGGTTGCTGAATGGGGAATGTGTTTGGTGGGTGTCAGATATATTTGGTTTCACTTGTATGTTTTTATGTGTGTAACCAAACCTGAAAGACAAAAGAGGAGAGGCGAGTAACTTGCAAGTTGAGCAAAGTCCTTTTCTCAGTGTCAGTTTGTCATATTATTTAATTAAGAGGTCGCTCCTGCCTCCTATCCATTCAGTGATTCGTGTAACAAACTCTCACTACCTATGGCTTAACCCAAGCTATAAAGTTCAAGAAAGTTCCCATATCTTCTGATGTGTGATGTTTTGTTTTTCTTAAGTTTCTTGTTACTCACCAAATGGTTTGAGTTGATTTGTTCAAGCCTTGTATGTAAATAATTCTATAAATGAGTTTATGTATGGGTTTTTAGATGTGGAAGAAGGCTATGGTTTTGAGGATCAATGCACTGTAAAAATATGGTGAATGAGATATATGTATACATTTTACCCCGAATGAAAGTCCAAAAACTTGTAGGAGGTGTGAAACTGTAAGACTATTGATATGACAGAAACAGAAATGCTCATCTTTTTGTATTGTTTTGACTTGTTTGGATCTCTAATGAGTCGGAAGATCTCTTTTTTGGGCATATATTTAATCTTGATTAAACTTATGTTCATCTCTAGGACTGGACAGTTTGCTTACTTTTCTTTTTTTAAAATTATTTTAATATCTTCTCATCTCGCTTTTAATGTTTGTGTCTTTAAGACCTCTTCCATGGGAGACATTTTGACTTGTCATAGCAGGAAAAGCACAGGTGGATCTAATGAAACTAATGATTCTATTGAAGAGTCCCAACAAGCCTTTAAGGATAAGTTCACAATTTTTCAAGTCTGTCTTGAAACGACAGTCCGGTGCCCATAAGAACACTGAAAGAGGTTTTACTCTTACTGTTCATACTGGCTATTAAAAGATCCCCTTCAAGTGTGCTTTTAGGCTAATTTAAGTGACACAAGCCAAAATTAATTTTGTGCAAAAATGCATTTAAAAGTTTATCTGAAGCTTATATAAAGCCTTTTATCATCAAATCCCCCCTTTGTGTTCCCTCTGACAGTATTTCCCTGTTGCTCTGCAGTGGAACTATAGTAACAGAAAGAGGGACTTTGGCACTATAAAGACCATTTTTGCCCCGAAGGAGGCTTGTGGATTTTGGCCCCACTTACATTGTAAATACATTATGAAGGGATCTTCTTATGACCAGTATGAGCAGGAGGAATGATTATTGCAAGAAAAACCTATTTCAGTGTTCATCTGGACCTGACTATTGTTTTAAAAAATGGTGATTCTGTCCTTTAATTAATGCTATTGATTACACATTATGTATTTTTTGGGGTTTTTTTGCAGTGCATTGTCAAACATTGGGCTCTTTGCCTTGCCTTTAAACAGCAACAGAAGCACCAGAAGATTAAATTTAAACAGAAAAAAAGTCAATATCTGGAATGTGAGGACATCAAAAAATGACCTTGGAACAACTGAACAGTACAGGCTTGTTCCTTTTTCCACCAGTAATGAATGTGTCATCCTCAAGCTGCTTTCCTGTCAAACACATTTTGTGCTGAGGGAAGGAAACATGCGGATGTTACTCAAGTGTAAAAAGACAATCCACCTTGCCTACTGTCTTTTCCAAAAATGCACATAAGATGTTACATTGTTCAGAGGAAAGCGAGGAAATCTGTATCAGCCTTTTACGTCCAAGAATTGAGTGACTCGTTAAACTATTGCCACAGAGAACATATCAGGAGGAGAGGAATTTGAAGATTTCCAGTTAGCTTAGTAATGAGAAACATGACAGCTGGAATACTTTCCTGGATTTAATATCTTACAGGCACCCGTTAAGTTGCTGTGCTCCCTTAAAGACACCAGGGGGCACAGAAAAGTCTGCAAAGACACATGTGCCAACTGCACATTGTTATCCAGATATTTGAAAGACTACTGCAGTTGTGGCTTGCATATTTTAAAACCGAGCTGGGCAAATGGTATCTCATTGATGATGAGGGTTTGCTCCCTCTGTGGAATTTAAAGAGCAATGGTGGGAATGCCAGGCGGTGGACTGGAACCAGGCCCTGGACAAACATGCCTTTTACAAGAGAGGAGAGATAAATCACAGACAAGTGTTCAGAGAGGGTTATTTTAAAAGGTATGGCCAAACAACTAAAATACCCTGGTATTGTTTTCTCATAGTAGTTGGTGGCTATGGGTTACTACCCTCTTTCTTTAATAGCTACGTTTTGCTATGTAAAATTATATGCTAACTCAGATTTTTAGCTAGCGTGAGGAAGGAAAGCGCCGTCTTTCGCGGCTCATTTTTTTTAAATTTAAGAAAACTTAAGTTTTCCAAACCATTCACGAGACACCAAATATAATTAACAGGTTTGTAACACTTACACTAACAAGATGGCACTAAGTAATCTAGCTAATTTATTTAAATAACGCTAGTTAAAACAAAATTGCACTGTAATTTTGCTAGATTGACGTTAGCTATAACGTAACGTCAACGTAGCTAGCGCTAACGGTACAGGGAATACACCTTTATGTCACATCTCTGCAAATCACAGCATGTAAGTTTAATGTCTTTAATTTCTTAAAGACATTGAAATTAATGTACTTAAGTTTTTAAAAAACTAACTAAAGCTAAAAATTTTAAAACTACATAATATTGTACAAAAACAATGGGTTCAAGGGAGGTTTAATAGAATCTAAGAACGTTTTTTCTAATGGTTTATCACTAACGTATCTGTTATTGTTACATTTAATTTGGAAATACCCATTAAAATACCGATTAAATGAGCCCTAATTTATTATCTTAATTATAAACATAACATATTTTGAAAAGGCACTCAATCATTTCTTTAAATTTTAATTAAGAAAATTAGTCCTCCTTTCGTCCCAAAATGAAATAATTTTCAGTTGGATTTCCACAAATGAAAGAGTAACTTTTTAAGACATATTGTGTCTTAAATAGACATAAAATGAACAAAAAAATATTGACTGCATTCAGTCTCATGATTTCCTCCAAGTTTCCTCTCAGTTTGTTGGTGGTCTTCACTCCTGTTCCAGACTGGAAGAGCTCCGGTCCTGGTTTTCATCAGTCCGCTCCACTGGCCGGAGGAAGGCAGGTAAACTCTCCTCTGTATAAGTGGCTCCGGCTCCAGTTGCTACAGGTGGTTGTAGTATTTTCCGGGTTTTTATTTGTACTTTCCCCCCTACTTTTCCTTGTGTTTTTTTTCCTCCTCTCCCCAGCCTGCACTCTGTCTGGTTGAATTTGAATAGACTTTGGGATGCAACGTCTCCAGTGTACAGCAGCACAAAGTCCCATGCTTTGAAAAACAAAAATATGGCGGGATTGAAGGGTTATGCTGCTTCGCAAACAACACGGGCTACCGGACGGCGATGCGTCTTTGCGGGTTTGTTTTAAAGCTGTGAAGTTTACGCGTGAACAGTTTTCGGTCCCACTGGAGTTATTGGTATGAAATAAACATGCCCTTTCATCAGAGGAGCATTGAGCCGCGGCGTGTTAGTAGGTTATCGGCGAGGGATGGCTGGATACCGGGGGACGAAACCGGGAGACGCAAACTGCGGAAACCTGTTTTATTCTCGTCTTTGGATGAGGTTAGCTGTCACACATTGACCAGCATAATTTACCAACTTTCCGACCTTTCTCGACATGCCAGCGACATCTTCCTGGGCATCGAGATGGAGGCAGGGATGGTGTTCAGAAGATCCTGCAGGATTCAGGGGCGGCTGCACAATCTGCAGGGCGAAGTCCGCAAGTTAGACCCTAAGAAAATCCAAATCCGTAAGTTTTCATTGCTACTCACTTGTTGATAGTCTGTATGTGATTCAGAAATGTGAGTAATGTTACAGCCTGTCTTGTAGTATGAGAACTTGGGTATATCTCTTATAAATTCTTCTTCATGGCCTCATACTATAGTAGTATTATAAAAGATCAAGAAAAGTCAGCATAAACATATAAATTAGACCCATAGGCATGTAATATGCTTATAACAAATGTACATACATGGCACCAAAATACTTATGTACCACAATTTCTCATCAAAGACTGATATGAACTAAGTTGAAATTAGTTTAATTTGGAAAAAAAAGCATCTGGTTGGTGTGCTTATCATTAGGACCTTTGCTAGTGTGTCATAATTACATAATCATTGGTGTGGATAGAGAGATGCTGGTCAGGTCCAAGGTGAGAGAATGATAGAACCAGGGAGGAGTGACCCATGTCTCCTGAACACATGGCTTTGTTTTTCTTGATTTGGACTAATGTTAAGAGGGGCGTTGAGTACTGTCAGACATGATGGATCTCCTCTCAACGGACTGACCATCTGTGTCGAGGGCTTCAGAGGAGGACACTGAGATCACAGAAGGCCCCGCAACCCTTTTTCTCCATTACTTCTTGCTGTTTTATGCGTGTAAACAAAGTTGGTCAACACAGTGATAAATGGGAAATCAATCTCCTTTGCTGGCTTTTGTTGTTTTTGATTTGTTTTGCTGCCCATATAAACCTACCTCCTGTAGTCTCACAAACAGTAGTTACATATTAACCCAGACTTTGACTCACACTGTGGTGACTGTGCCAGCAGCTACCTAAGAATCGAGAGATAAGCCTGTCATTTGTCTGCTCTGATACAGACCCGTAGGAGAGCCTGTGTGCCCTGACTGGGCTGACAATGCAACTCTATACTACTGCTTTCCTATTTAAAAGGTTGTTATGTGTTGCTGTTTACAAACAGAGTAGTTCAGGGATAATGTTCCCATTGCTTCTCTGCATGGCACCTTTGTTTATCTTATTTGCCTCTGAAATATGTTGCAAAGTAGGATAAAGAAGACAAGCCCAAATTTTGCTGGAACATTGGTGAATGAGGAGGATTAAAGTCCTGACTCATTGCGTTTTGTTCCCTTTTTGCTGCCCTTATTCCTATCTGTTCACACAGTCTGGGTCTGAGGGTGACTCACACTCACAGATTTTAAAAGTAGTTGCAGGGAAATGAAAGCAGAGCAGACAGTAGCTAGACACAAGCAAACGTGATGTATGATGAGCAACTACATGGCGGCTACCTTACTCCTGTGTTACTGCATGGCATGACTTACCTGCTCCTATTATCTACACCTGTTGAAGGTTTGATAGAGTCCAAGGAGGGGTTGGGAGTTCCCTTTTTTTTTTTTTTTTAAAGGTTCGTTCACTTAGTCATTCAGTGGAAAATAGCAGCTGAAGAAGACAAGGTGTGAGAGAGCAGACTGGAATGCGGTGTGTTATGTGGTGATTTGTAGTTGTCAGCTCCCACGAAGCCCCAAAGCTAACCCTGGAGTGTACAGAAGCACTGACTGACTGATTCATTACAACACAGACATGTGTGCTGGACTGTGTAACTCTCTCTACACAAACAAACACCTGGCTTTTTAAGTGCACTTCCTAGCATTACTCCAGGAAGGGACTACTGGATTTGAATGTGTCATAATACAGAGCAGCAATTGAAGTTGTTTTGAATGGGTATTTGAATGGACGTTAGTGTGTAATACACATAGCTCCCAGAGACAAAGCATCCATAGACATAGTTACGTTATATTGCAGTCCCATCCACATCTTATTACCCACTAGATAACACAATAGTAATCAACACACTTCACTCCTCCTCCTTGTATGTCTAGTGTTAATTTTAACCTCAAATCCTTAATGAGGTCTCATGACATACTGCCTTGGGGATATAAGTGGCTAGTTAGCCCAAAGAATGTATTACATAATTTTATCAGTTTATAGTTGCATGTTAAAGTATAACTGTGACTGGTCACCCTGTTGTTATCCACTACTGTGGGTCAGGATTCCTACTCTAACCTAAGCTTGGAGATGGATCAGGTTACTGGTGAGGGGCAACTAGAGGGGCCCCTATATGCTGGGGGACTGACATTTAGATAAGGACGTAGTGTGTGTGTGTGTGTCTCGTCTTGCTGTTTGTCTGCCTATGCAGTCAGAGTAATTATCAGAGGACAATTTGAACAGGGGCATGATAGGCAAATGGGATTTCCTCTCCATGTGTACTTTGACTGTCTCCTGCCGCTGTTAATCCATTTGTGCTGAAGAACTGGTCACCAGTGCAGAGGGCAGAGGTCGTTTTCTGGAGCCTCCGAGGGGAACACCTGACACTCAAGAGTCAAGAGTTTAAATAAAGTCTTGTTTGGCTAGCTTGGGTTTCTGCTGCAGGCCGACAAGGCTCACCTCAGCTATGGCTGGCTATTAGATTGCTACTGCTACTTCCAGATGTATTAATGGCATTAGAGACTGTGTGGAAGAACAAGTTAACTTTCATAAAGACACTGGAAATAAAAACAAGAACAGACTGTACAGTCTTGGGACTGTGCATCCATGATGACAACATCATACTTTCTCTGAATATGAGAGGAGGATTGTGGGAGTGGTTCATTTACAGCTGACAGGAGATCAAATTTATGGTTAGATTTTCCAAATAAAACAAATTTCAATGTGCAAAAACAAATATGATTTGTAGAGGATGACAGTTTCAGGAACTGTAAATTAAGTTATTTTTGGGAGAACTCTGGATAGCCTTGTATTGCGTCCATTGTGGTGATCACCAGGGACATCATTCTCCCAGATTCTGAATAGATTAAGAACCACTACTGACATGTCACAAATTTGGAGTTGACTTTTAAGGGAAGTCTGTCTTACGAAATATATCACTGGGTAGAATAGGGAGTATTGCTATTTTAATATTGAAAGTAGGTCGAACTCTAGTGAAGGTTAATTGAAGTTAGGAGAGTCCTGGGGACTCCCTGTCAGATATATTGATGCCCACTAGCTACCTGCTACTGTGGGGCTTTAAAATAGACATACACACACACACACATATTAAGCAAAAAAAGACAGTCTGAAGCGGACATGTTTCTAGCTGACCTGCTAATATCTATAGTCTCTCTCTCTCTCTCTCTCTCTCTCTCTCTCTCTCTCTCTCTCTCTCTCTCTCTCTCTCTCTCTCTCTCTCTGTCTCTCTCTTTCTCTCTCTCTCTCTCACACACACCGTGTGGGACAAAAAATTGATATTGCAACATAGCACGAAATTTCCACTTGTGATATGTATTGATATGCTGGTGGCAACATTTTTTTTAAAACATAGGACCGCTCAGAATTGATTCAGCTACTTTGACTTATTGCTACCAGAGCACCATTACCTACCCTCCGCCTCCTTATGGCAGTTGTAGGTGACAACTAAAAAGAAATGCAAGTAAAATAACTAGCTGCAGTCAGACTCTCTGTCTGTGCTGAAAACATAGAGAGTCCACTGGAGCTTTGACAATCACTAGAAGCATATTCATGCCCTTTGTGAAAGTTTCTGTGTGGTACCTGTGTTGTAGCGGAGCTAGCGGCTCTACTACGAGAGGCTGTCCGGTGTGTTTGTGTTTGTGGGGGAGTGTCAGTACATAGCCATAGCCCTGCTATGTATCATGTTAGTGTTTAGCCTACTGTTGTCACTCATCAGCCCTGAATATCTTGTAAAGCTCTGAATATAGCACAATTAGTTATCGGCAGGTCGTGTGTTGTTTACTGCCACAGAAAAGGAATAAATCTTTGGGTTATTAGCACGACGTCGCCTGTCTGTTGTCTCTTATCAGACTTGCTAACTCTACCAGCAGAGCTCTGTGAGAGGCACAAACTGAGGCTACAGTTTAGCAGTGTTGTGATATTCATACTTGGTGGCATTTCTTTTCTGTGAAATGAATGTTTTGAATGTTTGAATCACCTTTGTTGTGATATATGATGTGATCGTGGGGAGAATATCATATTGTGAGATCATCTGTGATTCCCACCCCTAACACACACACACACACAAAACTGGCAGTGCATTCCTCCTTCTATCCCTTAGATATTTATAGACTTATGTCTTTGCCCGATGATCTTTCATGTGTAGCATGCTATCATGGTTAGTGTGTGTTGCTGTGTTGAAGTGCTTCTCAAGGACCTATGTGTTTGTATGTATGTGTGTGTGTGCATAGATGGGCTTGTCTGCTGATAGATATTTTTCCCAGGCTGGCACTACACTGGGCATGTGAGTGTTTGTACATAAACAGAGCTACTCAGTAATAACGATAACGACAGTGAAACTAAACTGCTTGAGTGAGATCAAAGTTGCGTCCTGTCACATGACAAAGAAAAACTAAACCACAGTCATGCCTGGATAAACTAATAGCTGTTTATGGATTTTTAACAAACTTCTTTTCCTGTTTGCTACCCAAACACACACTCGCATACACATAACACACCCCTGTTTATCCCACCTCAATTCCCCCTAGTCACTATTCACTCAGGCCTGCAGTGGTGCCCTCCATTCATCGATAGAGAGCAGTCATTACGCAGCCAGAATCCACAAGTCAGTTCCCACATGGATCGTTCCAGCAAAGGGAGCCTGGCCTGCTTCTAGAAGTTGACCTGGTTCTTTAAGGAACAAAAGGGAGGGGGTCAGAAAAATAGGGCAAAAGAGTGGGAAAGGCCCGTAGCATTCAGAGAAGGAAGGAATATTGCCATTGACCAGAACCTGACTTGGACTGTGTGTATGTGTATGTGCGCAAACATGCACTCGGCCTCTCTCACGCCTCTGTGCAGACCGCCCAGGATGTAGATGCAACCTTGGCCAGGACTCAGAACAGTTTTAGAAAGTGAAAATCCATGGGAGAAAGAAAGAGAAATGACTGAATGCAAGTGTTGTTTGTCAGGCACAATGTGTGTTTGAGGAAGTGACTAATTATCAGCAGCACAACCACAACATCTTTGACCTCTCTTGTGTTTTTGTTTTTGTGTATGTACAGTGTATGCATTTCCTACAGCAGTCTGTCAGTGTTTCCATAAGATACTTGTTGATCATCACATGTCCTGACTCCAGCTGCTTCTACTCAGCTCTGTACTGCAGTTCCTCTGCTTAATAAAACTAAATCTGTTGGAGTCTGATTTGCTCTTGATGGTATGAGACAGTAAAGTTAATAAGAAAAAGGCTAAATTTAGAGTTGTGTGTGTGTGTGTGTGTGTGTGCGGGGCTGACTGTGTGTAAGCCCTGGTTTGAGCAGTGGTGTTAAGCCTGTGCAGACTGCTAGAAAATCAGTGAATAGCAGATCACTCTGTACTAGTGTATTTTATCACTTATTTCATGTCAGTGTTAGATGATGGTCCTCAGCTGTTTTTCCACATTTCATGGTAGGTTCATGGCTACATTTCCTGGCTATTTCTGCACATAGTAGTGTGACTGAACCATAGACTATAAAAAATAATGGACGTAGCCACCGTGATGTCACCTATTGGTTTGTGGACTCCTGTTTTGAAGCCTGGAGTTTGCATTTTGACTGTCGCCATCATGGATTTTTGGAGCCATAAGTGACCATATTTGGACGAGAGGGTGGAGCTGACCCTAATGCTAGCTGCTAGCTTGGTTAGCACGGTGCAGTCTATGGTTAACTGTGATAATGCAAATGCTAATTTTCACTGAAAAACAGGCTTAAAACCATTAAAACAAAATGTACTTTCCGGAAAAACTGAACATCCGACTCCTTAGGGGGTCTTTTAGTACAACCATATGCTGAACATGATTTTTTTTAGGTGACCAAAGTGTTACAATTAACTTTCATGAACTGAAAACACACTGAAATAGCAACGGCTATGCCTACACTTTGTGAATCGAGGGTTATGCCACGGTTACGTTGCCTAACCAACGTTGTTACAATGGTAGCAACTTGCCCGTGACGGCACCCATCTGTCACTCAAAGTGGCCACGCCCCTTAATTGTGCATAACTTTTAAGCCTTATTGAAATTGAAACGGGTGAGTTATATAAAAATTCATTACTGTACATGTCATGAACGGGGAAATGAGCTATAGAGACCGAAACCGTTTTTTGTACCAGGCTGTAAACATGTTTGTTTCTGGTGGTTGGGCATTTTAACATGGGGGGGGGGGGCTGAACTCTAGTCAGACTTTTTCTCACAGTAATTTTCTGAGTAAAAGACAAGTCATGGGATTTACTTATAGAAAGTGATGAAAATAGCATGAAATTACTTCAGCAGTGGGATGGTGACTGATGTAAGCAGAGAACAGCTGCCCTTGATTGATTTGGTTTTCCACTTCCTCATCCATATTCTTAACTTCTTGTCTGTTAAAATACCCCTGAAATAGTCTCTGTTTGGATCTAACTGATGCATGGCTTAGACATAGCTTGCGATTTTTATAGTCTTTGTCAAGATTTACACACACACACACACACACACACACAGAACTTGCAGGTTGGCAAGTTGGCAGTTGTGGGGTAATCCAGGGTTTAAGCAGCCAGTGGGGAGATGAGTAAGATTTAATCCTCACTGTAGTGACCTCTGCCTGGAGAACGATTCATAGATGGAATGGGACATCCCTCCGACTCCCCGATCTTTCTCGTTTGGGTGTTAAGTTTTGTCTTGCAGTTCAAATGTACTGAAAAGTTTGCATATTTATCAGTTTAACAAATGAGTTCACGTTCCCCATGTCTTCACACTGTTAACACTGCAGTTGTCAATGTGGACTAAACTGTGCCTTGTTTTTCACTTCTTTTACACAAATGGATTCAGTAACCAGATTTTTCTCTCAATCTGACTCGACCACCAGCAAAACTCCATTTTGCACGTTTGTGTTTTTTTGCGTTAAAACTGTTAAATTTTAACATCAAAAAGATAAAATAACACAACATTTAAATAGCAATTTGCTACATTTCATAGAATATATAATGTATATACACATTGGTATGTATGTGCTATTAGATTTAATATTTTTAGATGTATTACAGCCTATTTATTCCATTACTGTGCATACTGAAGAATGATGCATTTCAGAGTAGTCGAAGAGTTCAAGGTCATGGTCCAGATTTTAAACAACTATACTTTTGGTGAAAAAAATAGACAGATGTTCTGTTCCAAATTTCCTCTGGAAAACCAAAAAAAGAGGTAAATGGACAGTAGAGCTCAGATGAAGCCTGTTGAGAACAGATGAGCCTGTGCTAGCTGTTGTTAAGGCTTTGTTAACCCACTTTTAACCAGGCAAATTGAAGATTAGCAAATATACCTTTTTAGAGAGGTTGCGTACTCCCAACACAACATCTGACACAACATTTGTAAAGCTTGTGTTAAGTGTGTGTGTGTGTGACTCTGCACAGATGTGACATGATGTTTCAGCATATTCCATTGTCAGTCAGTCACTCTCCCTTTTTACCTCAGCTGTCCCTCCCTCCTTCCTCTGTTTTAAACTCTCTTCCTCTTTCCCCCCTCTCTCTTACTCCCTGCCCTATATCTCTCGCCCTTTCTGTCTTCCTGTTTTTTCATATGGCTTCCAGACCTTTCCTCTCTCATCTCTGTCCATCCTCTGCACTTTGATGTCAGCCCATACTGTCGTTCTGACCACAACAAAGACAAAGCTTCTGCTCGCCCTTCATCTTTCTCTCGCTTTTTGTCTCTTTGTACATCTCATTTTTATATCTCTCTACCTTTTTGCTCTGCTTCTGTTTATGCTTTTTTTTTTTTTTTTTTACCGTGTTCTTTCTTTTCAAATGTTTTTGATGATTATCATTTACCTAGTAGACTTTTTGGTTATAACTGTAGTTAGGCTACTTGTAAGGAGCGGAGGACTGAGCTTAACACTCTGCCTCTTTTTGCATGCACACTCAATCAGTATAATTATAAGCCTGTCACACCCTGATTATGTATGACCACATTGAGGTAATACTCCAATTAATATATCATTATGGTTTACAATTGCCTGGTTTTTCTAGTAACATTTGCTTAATGTCTGCACGCATATATGCTAGGCCATACTTTTCTGAATAGAGCTGCACAATAAGTAAGGGAAACTGCAGGGATGTTGTTGGTGTCTATTGTTTTTCATTCCATTGTCTGAATTATGGAGGAGGCAGGCGGTCTCAGTAGGTCTGTAGTCTATAACTGCATGTGGACGCAGCAGTGTAGTGTGTTTCTGATGAAGAAAAAGAGAAAATGTATGCTTTATTGTCATGTGTTATATATGTCCGTTTCTAGAAAACTTAATACACTGTATTTGTATTTTTTTCATGCATCAGGAACAAAGGTTAACATTTTGAATCCATAGTTGTCATTGTTTTAAAATAATTTGTTCCCTGTGGTTGTAATGGACAAGTTGAGTCTGTGGTGTAGCTTGGTAAATTGTTTGCTGTGTACGCACCACCAAAAGAGCTGTCAGGTGATGTACGGAGCACAGTGACAGCCATATGGAATTTCTACAGCGACATGGTAAACAGGGAGCGTGTTGATTTTTCCACTGGCTCGGAAAACAGTTGTCGGAGCAAAATGGTATTAAGATATCTAATATCAAGGAGTGGAATGATCAAATCTGCATTGTTACGTTTGTTTTGTTTTGTGATTTGATAATGCCCTTCCAATGATTGGGATCTAACTAATGATGATCTGGTTAAAATCACCGACTGATGTTATCACAACAGCAGCTTTACAGCCAGGTTGGGATCGGCCGTCTAATTCAGCCCACACCATCAGTGAGATACGCAGCTGTTCATTTTCCCAGCTGCTGCAAACAGCTTTGTTCATTGGTCTTTACAATATAGTCTATATTTTCGGTCATCTAAGTCACCATCTGATGCACTTAATTACCTTCTATTCACATTTTCATAGACGAATAAACCTGTGTTTTCAGATTTTGCTGTTTTTTCCTATCCTGGTTATTGTGTATGTAGACTATTTTTTTTGAAACAGTTAATCAAAGAACCTTTAAAACAATGCCAGCTACTGTATCGTTGTGTTATACCCCTTTTACATAAAGCAACAACTTGGGAAAAGCCATGTTACTGTGCCATATTAAACTGTCATTATAACCCTACTTTAGTAAATGCCGTGATGACTTCTCTTAAACACAACTGTCACTCCTCTTGATTGATTATTAAAGATGCATGAACAGCGTTGTAGAGTGTCAGATGTTGCAGCGTTTCATAACCGGGATAATATTATGTTTTAGCAGGGATGTGAATGACAACACACATCCCTACAGTACATGACGTACAGAAGCAGGTGGGAGCTCATCTTACAGGGGGGACATAAAGGCTATTGTTATCCAGCATCTGCACTTTACAGCACTCAAGGCCTGGAAAAACACATATACTCTGACTCCATGACCGCTTCAGGAAAAATAAACAGGGATTTTCTGCCACATCTGTCACTTGTGCCACTTAACCAGTGCACGCATGGAGACACACAAGCGCACACGCCCATGCACACCAATTCAGTGAGTGGTACGTCCTGCAGCCATCCTCATGATTCACGTTAGAAGCTGTAGAGATGCGGCAGGAGTCTCATCCCAGTGCGCATCAAATCACACACGAAATATCAATATAGACCTGCAGAATATAGACCACCGTGAGCTAGTGCTTGATCTTAATCTGTCGTGTAGGCTAAATGAAACAAGCAACAGTTGAATTTGAGATCCAGCTGAATATTTGTACTTGTCATGGGAAGATGAGAATTTGGGGTGGAGTGTCTGCTATATTTGGATTGGCAGATAATTCCTTAGAAACAGCTGTCCCTTGGCTCTTTCCAGGAATATTTTTAGTCTTGTAAACACTGGTGACATTAGACAACTTGAATTCCCTCAGCTGAATAAACACGCCGACTAACAAGAGTGTGATTAAGGCTTTGTCTTAGGCTGGCAGACATAATATTTAGCTGAATGTGCCTCATATTTTGGATACACAGTAGAATTTATTTATTTTTTTAAATGAAAAGGTGATTTATTGTGGTAGGATTTAGGCAGATAGGTTTCTGTGATGGAAAAGTCCCCGATTTGAGTCAGTGGTACATAACATGTATCAACTATCAGCAGTGGAGATGATGGTGGTATTACATCACTGTTGGGTGAGCGAGTTGTGTTTATTATTGCCCCAAGCAGTCTAAACACAGAGTGGTCACTACTATGGGAGTAAATTACCAGCAGCACCATACAAATTCTGGTTAAATTTCAATCAGGCTGTGTGGTGTTTGGTGGGCAGCAGACTGGGGTAATATATCAGGACATCATCCTCGGTTAATTGAAAAAAAATGCAAAAATGTTAGTGAATTTTGAAATTCATTTGCGCGCTTGTTGCTATGTCAAAAAGGTTTCCTGTCTTGGTCACCGCTCTGCCCTCTGTGTGTTTGTATCAGAGAATGGCGACACAATATGTTGCCCTCAATTCCTACAAACGGTCAAAGGGTCCATTGTCAACATGTTGACCTAGGTTATTATACATACTGTGTATACATACCCCACCCCCTACTGCACAACTCCCATGCACACATACGGCACAGTACTCGCATCACGCATTATGTTCATGGCTTGGGTCGTTTCAGTTTTGTTGTGCAATTTTAAATGTTAAAATCAGTATAGTTCTGTACGTCTTACTTTGTATTTATTGTAGTCATGATGCCCCTCATTATTAATAACTGACCATGATTAACATTCCCACGAAATGAGAAAAAGTTTGCTGGACTTAACAGCAATGTACAGACTACATTATAAGAAAAGACTTTGTGAATCTCCTACAGAAACTGAGTTTTTGAGTTGGCCCCTATTCAGGGGATCTCCACCCACCCTGTTAAGACCAATTCATGCTTTCTGCGTTCGGCGTCCACGGACAGCTGTGAACTTGTGTGAACTTGTGGACAGCCTGCAGACGTGCACCCACACGCAGTTCCATACATACTACAATCGGGGGTCTGTGGACACAGATGCATTTCACATGTGCGTACTAGTAAACAGGGTTGCAGACTTGCTGGATCATATTTAATTGTCTCACCGGCACTTTAAACAACACACCCACACCAACACAGCCCCTTGTATTGTTTTAAAGAGGACTGTTTCCAGTCAGCAGCTGAGGAGTTCCTGTATGTTGCTGAACAACAAGAAAAAGTCGAAAAAAGAAAAGTGACAGCTTCCTGTTTGCATTTCTAGCACACGCGCAGTTGGCGCTTACAGTCCGTGCTGTCACAAATTTTGGGCTGCGCGTGGACGTCCACAGAGGGCTCTTCTTTTGAGGCTGTGCTAGCTAGCAATGATTAAGTTGTAGAATCTTTTTTGATGCCTTTGGCCTCTAAACTAAAGTGAAGCAGCAAAAACTGATTAAATAAAAATGGTAAAATGTGAATAGCTCCTCTCTCCCATTTCTTTGGTGACTGTAGTAACATGTTTCTAATCTCTCTGTGCATTATATGGCATCTGCATGCTGTTGGACATGAGGACCTCTAAGGTCTCATAGAAAAAAAACAACTTGGAAATCCTGAAATTTTATCTGGTTTAGAGTTAAAGACTTTGGCGTCGTTCTGACAGGTGTTTAACATTGTTGTTGGCTTAGTTTCTAACAACCCACTCGTTCATCAGATCTGCTAGTCTGTTTTTGTCCGTCTTCATGTCTACCGTGGAGTTACTTGAGAGTTGTGGAGAGACTTATGAGACTAACAATAAATGACTGTCTTCTTTCTCTGTCAGCTGTGTTGTTGTAGCGGAGTGTTTCCTCCCTCTCTTTTCCTTTTTTTTCTTCGATTCAGTTTAGTCCAGTACAAGTTTCTTAATTTTCGTGAGAAGACTTGGCATCAAATAGACATTAGAGCTCAACAGAAAAGAGAAGAAGAAAAAATTCTAAATCGAACCCTCATCCTGACTTTGTTTGGTTTGGACATATCAACCTGCAGCTGGATGCAATACACGCACGCACACACACACATACACACACACTAACACACACTGTTTGAATCGATTTATTTAGTGTGCTAATTTGTCTATTAATTACTCAAAACAAATAGGCCATAATGTGATGCTTTTTACTTTCCTTTTCTTGCCTGAAGCATACTCCTGGCTTCATCATCCATCTCACCCCAGAACGCTGTGTGTGTGTGTGTGTGTGCGCGCGTGTGTGTGTGTGTGCGTCTCTTAAAAAGTGAGAGAAAGCGACTGTCATTGTGAAATATGACATACTCCACACAGGAATCCCCATTGACTACTGAATCTTCTTATGTAGCAGCTCTTGCTGTCTGTTCCTCCTCATCTGCCTCATCCACAGAGACCTCATTGTGTGTATTTTGTGTGTGTGTATATGTGCCATACATGTGTGCACTTAAAGGACCATTTTGCCGATAATGTTTGGCCCAGGATCTGCTCTCCTATTGGTCAGCCCACATTAAAGGGAAACTTTTGTATTTTTCAGCCTGGAACTTTTACTCTCATCATTTTGTGTCTAAGTGACTAATGGGGACAACAATTTTTGAAATCGGTGCAGTATTGAGCGAGAGCGCTATAGCCGGCAGAAACGGGCTGCAATGTCATCCAATGCAGCGATTGCGCCCCGTCAATGTACGTCAAATAAAAGTGCTCGTTTTTACTACTGACAGGCTCATATTGTTTAAGTGTCTGACAACGTTATGGAAAGGATCCCTACATAGATGTACATTGACGGGGCGCAGTTGTCCCAATGGATTACATCGCAGCTCGTTTGGCGGCTGCCGGCTGAAGTGCTCTCGCTCAATACCGGACCAATTTCAAAAATTGTTGTCTCCATTAGTCACTTAGACACAGAAAGACAGGAAAATATGGTCAGGGTTGAAAAAGACGAAAGTTTCCCTCTAAGCCTCCAGGGTTGTATATGTGAAAAACAGGTGTGTGTGTCCCCTCTCATAACAACCATATAATGTTTCTCTGTCCTCCTCCCTTTCCTTTCCTTCCATTTTTCTGTTTCCCATGTGTTCTTTCTCTCATGTATTTCCCTTTTTCTCATACATGCTTCATCTAATTTCATGTTTTCTTTCTCACTTTTTGTCTCTGCCATCTTTTTCTCATCTCCTTGTGCTGCACGGTGTCATTTTCCTTCCTTCTACAACCTTATGAATCACTCAAATCAAACAAAAATCTTCCAAATACTGTAAGTAAAGCCTTGGACTATCTCTTTAACTTTTCTCCTCTCCTTTCAGTGGTCTGGATTAGTTCAGAAAGAGTACAGAAAGTAGAAAAATCCAAAACACCCGTTGTGTAATCTGTTAGATGTACTGCCTCTGCACCATGATGAAGACACATGTACTGTGACTCTCTCTCTCTCTCTCTCTCTGACACACACACACACACACACACACACACACACACACACACACACACACACTGTTTGAAGGTAATAGAAGTGCTTTTATGGTTGTGATGCGGTCTATTAAACATGAAAGTTGCCTGAAGGGAAAAAAGAGGTTCAAGGGCGCACAGATATATACACACACAACGCACAGAGCGCAATAATATGGATAAACACACATACACACACACAAGTCAATAGCCTGATAGCATAACTTTGAGAGCATAATTATGCTTTTCAGTACATGTCATTAGTAGATGAAGCGAGCTGCATCATAACTCATTAAAAGATAACAATACTAGAGGTTAGTGTTGACAGTTTTACGACCACACCATTATTTTCTCTTCCCAGTGAAAATTATGACCATCCCATTGGGTATATTTAACCAGAGCTATTTAACTACATTCAGATTTAAGTTTCTTCATAAATGATTATAGAATTTTGTCTTATGGAAGCTATTCAACTTTGTTATAAACCAGAGGGAAATTTGGTTTTGCAGACAGCCATTAAACACACTGACAATTAGCTCCATTTTTAAGGTTACTTGTTGATGAAAATTAATTAGATGTTAATACAAGACAGTAACAGATAGAGCAGAAGTATTCCAAGTTTTCTAATATAAATAAGAGTCATGGTTATTCATCGTGCTGGAATTTCTGTTACAATATTTTATATCATGATAGAGGCGATTATGTGTCATTGTATGCACAAGCTGGTTAATATCAGTGTGACTGCAGGGGCAAACAAACCTCTAAAGTTGTAAGATAGTCTTTTAAAAAGCTGGAATCAGCTGTACACTACAGTATATTAACTTACTAAATCATAAAGTGATTTCAGTTTTGCAGAAAAGAACTAAAGCGATAAAACGGTGTACGATAAACATACACATTTGGATGAAGTAAAAGGACGCAATACCTCATTACTACATAACAGATCATGTTACCATATTGCTGTATTACTGTCATTACATGTTGCAAGAGACTATATCATAGTTTAATCTTTTGTCCCAACCTTATTTGTGCGGGTCATGTTTACACATGCATATGCACTCATTGAGTAACCCTACACATCTATATGTTAGATTGTTCTTCTTAACATCCAGCTGTTTTGTCCGGATGTGCAGGAGTGTATGTGGACGTGCGTGCATGTGTGTGTGTGTGTGCGTTCGGGTGCACACACAAAAGAACAAGAGAGCACATTTAGTGAGGCCCTCCCATGCCACACAGTGAGAGGGGGATTCTCGGAGTCAGTGATGGGGATTATGAGGAATATAATTTCATACGGCTATAGAATAGTTAATCTCCTTAAGCCCTGCTGGAGTCTGCACGCCCATTCCTGTTACTGCCCAGCAAAGAACGTGCAGCCGAACAGACAAAGTTCGATGTGTGTGTCTGTACATGTGTCTTACCTGATGGTTTATAAATAAGACGGGTGTGGAGACATGTCATTATGGATATCTGTAATTACAGGTTACTTTGAACTGTGTTTGAATGTTGGCATTTGAACTTGTTTTATAATATAAAATCCTTTTAATCCACGTCCCAGTGAAATGCTGCGAGCGAGTGCTGCTCACGTACTACGGCCACATTGCCATTTAGCTGCTGCTGTTGTTGGCCAGAATTTCTCTCTGTCCCAGACATTGAGGTTTGTGCCGGTCTGCAGATTCAAATGGGGTCAGATTTTATACGTAAACATGACTTTTTTCCTGCCTAAACACTTTCCCAAGACAGATTTGACTTTTTCCTGCTCCAAAGGTGCCTTGCTCAAGAGTATTTCAGCAACTGTTGTTTAGGGAGATTTGACTCGTCAAACCTTTTGATCACAGATCCGAATGTCTACTTTCAAGGTTATTGGCAGCTTGTGTCCTGGCGTATTGAATCAGCTGTGCTTTTGACCTTCTCTTTCTCTCTTCATGCGTGGAGGGAGACGGAGGCTGTGTGTGTGAAACAAGCCATTACCATTACAGCTGTTTAATTAGATGTGTGCCCTAGCCTCAGGTATTTTTTAACAAAAGGTTTTAGATTCTCAGTGCTGTTGGTTCAACAATGCTTTCAAAGTTTGCACAACACACCTACGTATGTGTTTATTTTCTCAGTAGGAATAGGAAATCCAGTTCCTCCATTTTGTAAAAGATCACTCAATCCTTGCCCAGGTCCATAAACAGTAGATGGGACATGAACCAGTGCACAAACCCTCCCATTAGCTCTCTAGTCTGATAATAGTCTGTGCAAAATGTCAGAATTGACACTTCTGTAATTAGTGAAATTGCATAAGAGCAAAAGAATAAGTATCTATGTCAGTGGTCCATTCATTCTAGTGTTTAAAAGTGAAGTGTGAAACAAAGACTCCTCATTAATATGAGATGTTGTTTGTCTGATATTTGGGCTTTGAGGGCTATTTTCATTCTAAAAAAAAAAAAAAAAAGAGTAAAACCCTTTGCATGTAGACGGAAAAATGTTGTAAGCTGCAAGATACGTCAACTCTGCTGCATTGTTTAAAGATCTGAATACATTTGTCCCAGGTGTAGGATATGAATCAGTCTCGTGCAGTGATACTAGCATATCGGATAACACTTGTGCACTATTAATCTGGGCTAAAGTAGTTGCAGGGCAGTTTCACTCTGGCTGGATTCACTGCTGTACGTGAAGGATCTGGTTCCTACCTCTGAGGCATTTTGTCTGTATTCAGGATTTGTATGTTGAACTGTTTCTACTGTAGCTGTACGGAGTCGTGGTGTTGAGAGTGTAATCCTTGTTCAACTCCTCACTGTTTTTGCTTCACTTGATCCAAGTTGTGGTGCTTCTTTTCCTTCAGAAAAGCAGGGAATGTTATTTAATGTTATGTTTGTGTGTGTATATGCAGATGAACTGATTTATTTGTCTTACCTGTCAGATCATCTAAACTATGTCATAACCTCTCAAGTCTTGTCAAATTTATAAACACTGTTTTTGCCCATCTTTCATCCTTAGCTGACTGTCTCTTACTCACTCACTCACACACACTCACACACACACACACACACACACACACATTCTCTCAAACATCCCTCCTTCGTTTGATCCGTTAACCTCAATGAGGCCCGCAGCAGTTAACAGGGCGGCACCACATAAAAGAAAAAGCCCCCCATTCTTTCAATTAAGCTCTCTCAGTCTCAACAGTATGGCCTACTGTCTGCTAGAATCATGATGAATTCACCCCATCAGCTGCACTCCTACTGTCAGGGCCTCACCTCCACCCTACCCCCAACCTCCTGGGACTCTTGGAAAAACGTGGTCTAGAGGCCCAAAGGTCCTGGGTGAAGATGGGGGAGTGAAGCAGGTTAATAAGCCCAGTAAAGGCTCTTGGCCTTGGGGGAGTAGAGATCCTCTGGGTCCTTGAGACCCTGGAGTTCTGGCAATGAGACTGAGGGTCTTTGTTGTGGGAAGACTGAGGCAGTGATGAGTGGTCTGGATGAAAATGTCAGATCCCCTAGGGCTGGCAGGAAAAGAGAAATCCATCAATCTTTCTCTTTTATCAATCTTTTATGAATAAGTCTGGTCTTTGTGCTGCATGCTGCTATCTTCTCACCCATTTTGCTATTTTGTCTTCTGTGTTATCTCCTCTTTTACTCTTTCTCTCTTTATTTTTCCATCTTTGTGTTCTGTTTCTTCTCATATGAGTAAATTACAAACAAGGAAACACTGCACAGAGACTCCGCAGTAACGCAACCCAACAGACCTGTCTGGAACATCCTTCCTCCTCTCTCATGGATCATTTTGACTCCCACACACAGCTGCGAAGAAAAAGCTGAGTCATGTCGTAGTTATTACTTATTAAATTCAACAGGAAAAGAATGTATATGGAAACTTGAATGCAGAAAACATATACAGTTTACTGTTGCATCTAAAGATAGTAGAAGAAAATGTCAGTGTTTCCTCTATAATTGTACAGGCCTAGCGGGCTGCCAGGCCAACGAGAGCCCCCAACAGGCAAAAAAAAAATTTTTTTAAAGCCAAAAATAACGCCAAATATCCATTCATTCGGAAATCAATAGCATTTGGGAGCCTTTGTGCAGCGCTGTTGCTAGTGTAGCTCCTTTTACATATGTAATAATTAATTAATATGTAGTATTTGTGTGTAGCGGGTGAGTGAGTGGTTGAGTGAGAGAGCGAGCAGCAGAAAAGTGAATGTGAGCGGAGCAGAGGAAAAGGTTAGCAGTAAGTTGTCAGTCTGGCAGTAAATGTACAGTGCAGACTACAGTGTGTCAGTTAATAAATGCTGCAGCTTGTCAAGACCAAGAAAAGTCACGTCTGCTGTTTCCCCAAGTGCTGGAAAAGTGAAGGGGGTTAGCTCCAAAAGTTAGCACCTGAAGACTCTAAACAGAGAAATAGAGAACGGAGAAATGTGCGGTGGCTGAGTCTCCCGACTTTTGCTCATACATAGAGACACCGCTAATGTATAACGTTCTCCTCTTAGCCTTTTGTTCATGTTTATTCTTTGACTCAACTTCCAAACCTCAGTCCATCTGTTGTATTTAGCTCATTGCGTCCCCTCTGCCCCCTCCCTCTCTTCTCTTCATCCTCCCCTTCTTTACTCCCTCCTCCTCTCACTTTTTCTCTCTTTTTGTGTCTGTCCTGAAAGTGTTTTTTGGACCAATGTATGTGGCGTTAAGGCTGACAGGTCAGACAGGACTATACACAACAGAGAGAGGAAAATAAAGGCTAATTCCTTCTGGCAGACCAGCACAGTTACACGCTTAAAATCACAAGTAGACACACACATACACACACACACACACACACACACACATATTCTTGGCCAGTTTTGAGCCCTCCCAGTAAGCTGACCATTCTGCAACAGTCACATCTCAGTGGCTCCATAGAAAGACCGGGAGCCAAGGAAGGAAGGGAGGGAGTGGAAATGAAAGGATAACGTGGAGGAGCTGAGAAGGTGAGAGGAGGATAAAAAGTAAGAATAGAAGTGTTGGTGACTGCTGGGAAAAAGATCACAACCTATAAACATTTTATAATTGATATCATGGTCATTATATGTAAGTATTGCTACTGTTTGTCATTAGATTTATTTTTCTTTTATGTAATGGTCATTTGTAGTGCACTGTATGAGCATGAATAAGCATGTGAGACATTAAGAATTGAACCATGGGCACTCCAATGCCATATCTCAACTTTATATGTAAAGAGTTAAAATAAAAAAAAAAGATGGAGATTCTTCCAGAAGTTGCCCCAGATACGACTGGGTTCCTACATAGCTCTAGAAAATAAATGAGTCCCAATACTTGCATGTGCATCGTTTCAGCCACACCCGTTGTCTTGCTTTTTTGTGGTATAATCTCACCTTGATGCATTCAGGGATGTGACATAGAAAATGAGTCAGTGGGTGAAGAAGGGGGGAGAGTCAGAAGAAAGAAAAGTGGAGAGGTTAGGAGGGGAAGGGGGCAGGGTGAAGGCAGAGGGGAGTTTATGGTAAACGCTAACAACATAACTGGGTGTCCTAATTGGCCAGGGAGGAGTGTGTATGTGTGTGTTTGTGTGTAAAAGAGAGAGAGAGTGAGTGAGAGGCTCTCCAGGAAAACAGCTGTCCGCATGGTTTCTTAAGGCTGGGGGCATTAGGTCGGAGAGAGCCCCCATAACCAGCTAAGCCATCCAAACAGACACACACACACACACACCCTCTCGTCTCCTTCACCATATGGGAACCCAACCCAGCAGGCCTTTCATGTGGTTGCGGGCAGGGGAAGAGATGGGAGGGGAGGCAATTTCAGAAGCAGGGAGGTGACACACGAGGTCTTAGCAGTTCTCCTCTTCCACTCCTCCTTGCCTCATCCCTTTGTTTCTTGTGCAACTCCTCAAGGCTTAGACAAGTTGGGGTGCATTTTTTTTTTTTCAGAGATTTGAAGCAACACTTTGGTTTGCGGTTCGGGTGGTTCAACCCCAATAGCTTTCTGTTCTATGCCAAAGTTTGGGCGGAGTGCTTTGGGTGTAGTTGACTAAGTTTTGCCACATGTGCGGTTAAGCAATTAAAGGATTGCACCCCGATACTTTCTGAAAGGCTTTTTAGCACACTCACTCAAAACACTAGGGCTGTACACGACTCAGAATTTCATCAGTCAAATTGGATTTGGCTGTTCAATACGAAGATTCGATTATCTGTTCCTTTTTTTTTCCCATATAGACTATCTGGCAACCAGAAAATCCATTGGCATGAGTTTCAGTGATGATTTCAACCTCATTAACATAGTCAAATGCAACATAGTCATGGGAACATATTTTTGAGCATTTATAAATCAATAAAAGACAGCTGCATATGATGCAAGATCTGAATTGTGGCCTATTTGAATTGCCGACATGTAATGTTGGGCTACCATATGGATTAATGGAATAATGAGACAGGCAGCGCACATGTATTTCTGTTTAAATCAAGCTCTTAGAGCCTATTTTTTTGTTTCACTTTAAACATTAAAAACATGTAAATGAATAAACAAATGAAACCGTTTAAAATAAATTCACGGCATTGCTCATTATGAAATAAATAAATAAATACATCTCTTCTTCAACAGGATAGGCCTATGTCTTTATTTCTCTGAGGGGTCTCCAACTGATAGTATGACTCATCGACTTTCAGGTGGCAGTAATACAATCACATAGACTTTAGCCAGGACTAGAATTAATCATGTAACTTCTAAATGCACTATAAATACATCTATAAAGAAAATACTTCATAGGCTTTCTTGACTTTCCGAAGAATAGATTTTCATTTTACACTGACGCTCTCCCATTGTATTCTGAATTGTGTTTGACCACAAAGTCCAGCTCTAGATAGACGTGTGCTGTTGCCCTTCCCATTTTTCCTCATTCTCTGTTCTCATTTAATCTCTCCTCCCCATCACCCTTCTCAAACAGAAGCCCATTGTATGAGCTCACGTCTACCAGCCACTCGTAGTATGGGCCAGACAGCTTGAAACATAGTAACACCATAAAGTCACACGAACACTCATATCCGCTCACACAAACACATTCCAGTTTGCACTCTGTGGTTTGTTTTTCTTTGTGGGTCACTGGGACACTGTAAATGGAATCAGGTCACATTTCCATATACCCGAGTAGAAAAGATGAATGTAGACTGTAGCAGACGTACTGTTCGATTTCCAAACTTTACACTCCCCTTTCACACTTAAAGACACTGACTTGCCCAGATATGACTATCATATCTGCTTTCGACACAAAGATCATATCCTTCCCCTCAGGTGTGCGTGCGCATGTGTGTGTATTTTTGTATCGCTTTGTATCTTGTGTCACCCTCCAGCAAATCTGGCTCCTCTTTTCATTTCAGGTTATTGAGTTTGTTCACTTGCTTCCTCCTCCGTCTTTAATTAGTTTGGTTCCTTCTTCATAGTCACAGCCAAGATGGAAATGATATTGATAATAAAGAGCTCAATGTTTCGGCAGCCATTGATAAAAAGTGTAGGTAGCCCATTTAATTATTTTATTGCACTGATATGATTATAAAGGCACTACAATAAATCACTGAGGATTGGAGAAGCAGGTTTTTACATTACATAACTTACGGTGATGATGTGTATTCTGTGTCATTGCCTCCTAAACATCAATGATTCGATGCATCTGTCCAGAAGCCCACCCCCTTTTTTTTTTAGCTGCATTATTGTATACAGAGTAACGCAGGGTGACCTAAAATGACATCCTGTGATGGAAACGGACGATAGCGTGACGCAGAGCAACTTCGTTTCCTGCTCTGACTCTTATTGCTCTCAGCTCCAGTGTTGAATGTTAGCAAAGTCGGCTGATTGACTTTCCGGGCTGACAGTGCTGTCAGCGGTCCCTCCTACTGAGGATGCATGGAGAGACGTAAGGAAACCATGCAAGGAGAAAGGAAATGAGGAAATGCGTTGATTGGGGAAATAACAGGGAAAAATCTGTCTAATAAATGAAGAAAGTTGTTTATGGTTCTTTTGTTGATCAGACCGACAATCAACAGATCCCTCCTCGCTCCTCGATCCTTGCTCCTTGGAGCAGAAATAAGCGGTTTGGGACGGCCTGCAAGATGGCGGACCAGAAGGATTCCCAGTTCAAGTGAGGGTCGAGGATTTAAAAGCACATTTTTAACTATTTCAACTGGCATTTCTTAGTGAAATTCAATAAAAATTCATTCATGGACAAACACCCGCTATTGCTTCCTCTTTCCATGAATTGGTGTTTCACAAGAGCTGAACCCCAGAGAGGGGACACAGACGCAGTTAAATGTGTGGTCAGTGTGCCCTGTCACTGTACGGCGGTGACATTTACCGATAGCAACTCTCTTGCCGTCTTTCCTCTGTCACAGCCCTCCTCTGATGCTGTCCAGACACACACACAAACACAAGTTGACATGCACATACTGCCTCAGGGTGCAGCAGCTCTGCTACTGCCAAAACCTAGTGTTAGATATTAGACAAATTGGTACTTGTTCTCCCTGCCTGTCTGCATTTTTTTGTCTGTTCATTCCTTTGTCTCTCCCTTTTGTTTGAATATAACTCAGGAATCATGGGATACACGCCTGATCAAATGTTTCTTAAGCTCAATCAAACATCTTGATTGCTTCATTCTGTGGTCTCGCTGGTGCCAGACAGCAAGACTTTTCTTCTATTCTTGTGTGTGTGTGTGTGTGTGTGTGTGTGTGGGTCTGTATCCCAAATTCTGTTTGTGTGTCTGATTGAAGGCCTCGTCGACTTTTCTCATGCTGCTAATGGGTGTGAATTTGACATCAAATGCAGAGCAGTGTGAGAAAAGCTCTGGTCGCACTCACACACACACCCCTGCAGTGTGGAAGCAGAGTTAAAATGCAAGGCAGCCCATGTGGCAGTGTTTTCACTCCTGCGTGTCAGTTCAGACCAAACCCATTCGACCACAGCAGCACAGCTTGACTCTGTGTGTTCGTGTGTGTGTGTATTGGCATGTACGCGTGTACTTGTTCATATTCAAAACACATCCTGGCCTATTTGGCATTTTTAGAGGTCTTGAGGTTCTTGTGTTGTTTACTCTTTGGCTCTATTCTTTTTCATTTAGCTGTCGGGTCTTCTTTTTCTCCTGGGTGTTCATTGTCATGTTTTTATATTGGTATATCAGGAATTTTTTAGGTATGCACATGGGAAACGAATAGAGGAAGGAAGAGAGGAAATGCATTAAGAATGAAAAGGAGGAAATCCTTATTCTGTGGAAACGTAGGTGTGTGTATGTGCATTTGTGTGTGTGTGAATGCTGGTGCCACAGTTGTCTCTAATCTTTTTGCATGTATTGGATTGTTGACATGTGCGCTGGCAGACAGAAAATAACTATGACTATTTGAGGGAGGAAGTAGGAGGCATTCAGAGATGGATGAGGCTAGACAAAGCACTGTGGAGGAAAAGTGGGATAGTGACATCAATGAAAATTCAGTCCATTAATGAGAGATTATGTAAACTATTTTGATAATTAATAGTTTTGAGTAATTTTCAAGAAAAGAATCCCAAATTCTCTGGTTCATCTTCCTCAGCGTGAATACTTTCTGGTTTCTTTAATCCACTATGAAAGTAAATTGAATGTCTGCAGGCTTCGGCATGTTTGGGAGACAGTGATCGATATTTTTCACAATATTCTGACATTTTATAGACCAGAAAATGAATCGATTAATTGAGAACATAATGCACAGATTAATCGATAACGAAAATAATCGTTGCAGCTTTAGTATGAATTGGGGGAAGACAAAAAATCTGTATAAAAATCTGTAATGTATCTGTATAAAAACCAAAGTGTAAAAATGTCAATCAGACGTTTTTATGCAGGATTATGTGCTCAACTATTTCGTTGCCAGGCAACCTGTGGAGACTCCAGGAAGTTACTGGAGTTCTTACCTTATAGAGACAGGCTATCTGACGCTCATCTAAGCTAACTGGCTCCTGGCTAAAGCTACATATTTGGCGTACAGACATGAGAATGGTATTAATCTTCTCTCAGCAAGAAAATGAAAAAGTATATTTCCCAAAGTGTTGAACTATTCCTTTAATGTGAATTACAAGGGAAAGAGTTCAACCAGTTCATCTTACTGATACCTAGGCTTTGTACGCAAGCTAACCTCGTTTCCCCGTCTACACTTCAGACCATTGACCATATACCAGCTCTTTGTCAGAGATGCATTTGTCAGCATCCTGTGGGTGATGGCGCTGTCAACTACATCCTGTTCCATTTCCTGTCCCTGTCGCCATCCTCCGTGCACCCTAGACCCTTGACCGTACACTCCGACCTCAGAGGAAAACGCTCGTATTGCGCAGTTATATCATCCAATCACCTCCCTCAGATTGTTCCCTCGCCCAGTGTAGCGTCACCAGCCACAGGACGTGACACGTCTCTCACCGCTGTTTCCTGCCGGATTGGAAAAGTAGAGCAGTAGTGATGAATTGGCCTGCGGAAAGGGATCGTCAAAAGGTTTCCGGATGCTTTGCAAGTTATGATTAAAGCAAACAATGTAAGCACCGGTGCTGAGAGTTATTCACACACATAATTACCTTTTTCACTGGCTCTAAACATAGGTTAGGGTTTCTTTTACAGACACAAATGTAAAATGATGTGCACCAGATATGTGTGGTTGCGAGAAACGACCACGTTTTGGTTTTTCTCACCGATCAAGCCCGTTTCTCCAATCTTTTCTCCTTCAGTACATCGACTGCTGCTTTATGTGCGTGAGTGGTGCTCGTGAAAGGCCTCCATAATCACATCATGTGGCGAGAGAGCTCTTTGTCTGCTTGAGTACCAGAGAGGAGAAGATGGAGAGAAGTTGAGAACGTTGTTAAGGGTGTAGAGGAAAGCCAGAGAGGGCTGAAAAAGGCCAAGAAGCACAGAAAGAAAATTGTGAAAGGATGATGGGAGGCTCGAGGCGG
This sequence comes from Thunnus thynnus, assembly GCF_963924715.1. Taxonomy (NCBI): domain Eukaryota; kingdom Metazoa; phylum Chordata; class Actinopteri; order Scombriformes; family Scombridae; genus Thunnus; species Thunnus thynnus. The sequence goes on from NC_089534.1 coordinate 16,971,211, forward strand.
AGGGTAAATGTGAACAGAAAGTGAATAAATGTTGCATTTCGAGTGTTGTTAAGGTGGAATTTAGCGACGTAACATTGAAGAGAGAACCAGAATCCCATCACAGGACTGTTAAAGCTGCAAATTCTCCTAAACATACCTGCCGAAAAACATGAAAAAGGTGCATATAAAATTCAGGAATCAAAGTTGGACGGGCGGTGTACTTAAATTTCAAAATTTCTTTAGTGTACTTGCACCTTTTTCAGTTCCAGTCAGCCGTATGCATGCCAGGTTCTCCTACACCAGAGTTACCCAAATTAAATTAAACCTGACCATTCTTTAAGCTTGATTGCTCAGCAGCTTAGCCCTACAAAGAACCTATTTCAGAAGTGTGTGAGAGTGTGTGTGCTTGCCTGGGTATGCGCCAATGACCCCCAACTTGATAATTGAAAAGGGCTTGAGGATCCGTTAGAAGAGAGTACGGGCCATGCCGCATTGTCCCGGCAACAGCAGCCTGTGGCAGATAGCAACTGCATCACCGTAGCAACCCTGGGGTTGGGGGGTCACCGGTTAGGGGCCCCCTTGAACACACCACTCCCTCTTCACACACACACACCCCTCTTTCTGTCTGACAGGTTTTTGATTGGCCAACGTGTGTGTGGGCTCTGCACGCGTGCAGCGAGGTGGTACAGAGGTTGCCAAGTGTGATTGTGAGTGGGTGGGTGTGTGTGTGTGTCAGTGTGTATAGGATGTTAAGACTGCCATGGTGTGTTGGGGCCAAACTTTGTACAATGTTTGCAGCAGTAGTGCAGTGATCAGATAACATCATGCCTGTTAAAGGGATTAGAATTTGGAGCCGGAAGCAAAGGAGGAACCCCTATGCAGGTAGGCGTGTTTGTCAATGTGTGCTCTTGTGTGTGTGTGTGCGTGTGTGTGTTTGTTTTTGGTTGAATTATTTGTGCACACACACACACACACACACGCATGTTCACAACTTTACAGCTCCAACAGAGAAACCAGTCCTGGCAGAGTTTTTCTGGTTAAAAAAAAATAACACATCTTTGAGGAAAGCGAGAAGATGGTGTGAACTTGGTGGAAGAATAAATCAGCTCAGGGTGAAAGAGGGAGCTAAAATGGAAAGATACAAGTGTGAACAGTGTGAATTGGAAAAAAAAGGAGGAGGGAGAGATAGAGGGTAGATACAAAGCTTGTGCTAATCAGCAAATAGTGCAGTGAAGGCTGTGAGGGTGCTTGCTTTGTTAAAGCTGCTTGTTGCAGTGATGACATGATAAAGAACAGCAGAAGACTGGAACATGAGTTGAATGGTGGACAGAAGAGTGGATGGAAATTGATGGAGAGATAGTCTTGTCATTGCAGGTGATGTGTTTCTAGCTCTTTTTTAATTTACGTCATGTTTGGCACGTGTTGATGGTTAATTGGTTGTGTGGTGAGTGGATCGGCTTTTCTCCTTTGACGGAAATATTTTATTGCTCATGACTGAGTTATGAAAAACTGGTCTAGCTGGCCATTTGTCATAAGTGTGGTGAAGGTGAGTATGCATTGTTTCATAAGTGATAAGATAGTCTTGAACATGGGTATATAGAAAGATACTCATTATTGACAGACGTGGCAACCTGGTGGCTTTTTCGTTGTTTTTGCAGTTTCACAGTCTTCGGCAGGTATAGCCAAAAGATAATATTATTACAGTAATACACTGTATCTATTTCCCATCCATCATTTAAATAATTCAAGCTGTATTATTGAATTATTAATTACAGGTTTCATCTTTGGAAACACATGACACACTACACCTGCCTCCAGTTAAAGCACTCAGCTTATGCGGAACTTGATGCGTTTTGTAAAACAATGTGGTTTCAAAGGAAGGAAAATGATTTTTAGTTACACATTAATATATGCATGAATCACTGTTCTGTCAATTTCTGTATTAAAACACATACAGTAGGTCAAGAATATTTTCTAATATATTCTTGAGGACACATATCAGTCCATCATTAAATACTGTTTTTTTTAATCTAGTGTTGGATTGGATTAGATTTCAACTTTGTATGTTGTAGTTAAAACTTTGCTTTTAACTGTGTAGAATACAGAAAGAAGACACCACCAGCATATGTACAGTAAGTTAAAAATAACACTTTCAGTATAATAATATCTATAGCATATTTGATACGGTGGAAAATACAAGGATGTTGAGTTTTTTTTAAGCTCATAGGTCAGTGCAGACCTACAGCTGACACAACAACAGTAAGCTGTATGGACAACTTGACTTGTTAATAGCGGCTGCCCAGTCGTCTTTTGTGTAGCAGGAGAAGTGGTTTTAATGATCTGAATCACACAGCAGGATCTCCCTCCCTTTCTGTTTTCTGCCAATACACATACACACACACACACACACACACACACACACACACACACACACACAAACCAAATACTTCAGCACCCCACTAACCACATATCCAAGTCATGACATTGCTTATTAGCAGTGCTGCAACAGTACTCATCAACACATTTCTCTCTTATCGTCCCACACACATCACACTCTCCTTTTTTTTTTTTTTTTAAATCTACATTATTAGCTATCATGCATTTATTACCATCTTTTCATCTCAAGGATGAGATTCAGTTTTCTATGACTGTATCTCAGAATCCTTTTTCAACTCTTCTTCTCTCCAGTTTCTTTTAACTTTGCTCCATTATGTAATTTCACGTCAAGTTTGCTCTGTTTTTTCTCTTTGTCTCCCTTATGGAAAGAGAGCCTGCAGGGATCGTGCTGGAATTGTACATATTTTAATTTTGCTAAGCTCGTATTGAGCAACTGGATTCAAAACATGTGTTTAACAAATGTAAATGTATTTAAAATGCCATTTGTCAGGCACAATGTGTAATTAACCGCAGTGGTTTGAAATTCAATGTGATCTAATTATTGAATTATGTAATTGTAGTTAAATTTCAAAAATACCGTTTTGCTCCCTGAGATGCAAATGAACAAACATTCAAACTAACCAAGAGAAATGTGCTGTTACTACTAGTACTAGATTTCCATCTGTGCTTCTGTACTTATTATTATTAACTATTAGTTCAGTAAGTAGCCTGTATGAAGTTTTACCAACTGAAACAGTTTTTGTCTCCCAAATTCCAAACAGCTGCTTCAGTTTTCTTTTCCTAAAACGAACTCGAATCACTGACTCAGAACTGATTCTGAACTGGGAAAAGAAAAATTACACAGTGTCCTTTACATTTCTCTACATCATTCTTAAAGGGTAATTCTGGTATTTTTCAACCTGGACACTATTTTCCCATCATTCGGGGTCTAAATGACTAATGGGGACAAAATTTTTTGAGATTGGTCCAGTATCGAGCAAGATCACTTCAGCTGGCAGCCGCAAAACGGGCTGCAATATAACCCTTGGGGGCAATTGCGACCGTCAGAGTACATCCACTAGAAGTGCTTGTTTTTGCTACTGACAGGCTCAGATTGTTATTATAAGTGTCTGACAACAACAGTAAACAAAGGAACTAGCCGCCTGTAGCAGCATTATGGATAACTGCATAGGGAACTACATCAGGGACAGTTTGCACTTCAGTTTGTTTACGTCTGAGGCTCTTGATAGCTCAGCGTCTATTCATGCTAGATAAGTAGTAACTTAGTAGATGAAATAAAACAGTTCATGTCTGCAAATTTCCAAATTGCAAGGATAAAATGATCAGATCCAGATTCTAGGGAAATACATGTGTGGCAGTTTGCCAGCTAACCGAACCACCCACATATTCATCCGGGTACGCCAGTTCATTTACAATAGTGAGGCCACCACGGTTGGACTGTAAGGAAACTAAAAAAACTAAGTGTAATGATAGATTATCCCGTTTAACTGCCCAACCATATTTATTTTAGCCGGAGTTAACAGAGAGGACATTAAACAAATGAATCACAAATGAGCAAAAACAAACAATGGAAGCAGAAAAGCAACAGGGCTGCTTGGAAAGTCAACGTACAGTAATGGTTACCTTGGAGAAACTGCTAGTGTTCCTGCTGTTAATGCTCTCCTGACGAGTGAAGAGGAAAACTTTTTCTGCAGAGTAAGATCTGTTGCTGCCAGACTCTGAAAATCTGGAAATGTCCACGGATGAGAGTGATCCCAGCTGGATAACTACTACAATTGGATTTACAGCGTTTATCAACATTGTCGTCCTGGAGACTGTTTCACCTCCACAGAAACAACTGAATGAAAAGAGCGAGTGTTGACTGTACCAAACATTCAGCTCCACATGGTAAGAAAAATGTGATTCCAACACGTAACTGTGTCAGGAATTACAGTATGTAAATCTCTATCATCCAGCGGTAATCCATGGAAACTGAACAGTGTGGATCTTCTCATTTTATCCTTGCAGACATGAACCATTTTATTTCATCTACTAAGTTACTACTTATCTAGCATGAACAGACGCTGAGCTATCCACAGCCTCACGCGTAAACAAACCAACGCGCAAACTGCCGCGGATGTAGTTCCCTATACAGTTAGCCATAATTCTGCTACAGGCGGCTAGTTCCTGTGTTTACTTTTGTTGTCAGACACTTATAACAACAATCTGAGCCTGTCAGTGGCAAACATAAGCACTTTTAGTGAATGTACTCTGACGAGCGCAATTGCCCCCAAGGATTGCATTGCAGCCCATTTTGCGGCTGACAGCTGAAGCACCCTGTCTCAATACTGGACCAATTCTTAAGATTTTTGTCCCCATTAGTCAATTAGATACAAAATAATGGGAAAATGAGGTCCAGGTTGAGAAATAGTGGAATTACCCTTTAATGGCCTTGCTGAGTCATATCGTCTTGAATAAAAGGTGTCTTGCACAGTACTTATTCCTCTTCATTCACTTTCTCTTTCTTCTCTCTCTTCTTAGATAAAGAATTGATGCGTTGTTGAATTTGCTTTCATTTTATTCATTCTTAAAGCTTTAGCACATAAAATTGTTTGTATGTTGCCTCTTGAATAGTGCCAAAAACCACCGCAGATTTGTAAAGGGCTCATGGAAACAAACTCACAAACTAGGAACACACTCACATGCAAACCTAGAATCTAATTTGACTGGCACAGAAACATTAACATCTTGTTCAGTCACTGCCAGTAAATGAACATTTCCTCTTTCTCCAATGACATTAATCGCAAGATATTTAAGTGCTTGTCTGTTGTGTCTCTTTTTATTTTGCAATGTCTTGACAGTTCTAGATAAGCTTCCATTATCAAACGTGTTTTAACATGTTTAAGTTCAGATTTATCTTCAGTCGATTGTATGCTACTTAAGTACTGAATTGTACATAAATAAAACTCTCCTCTGGGTATTTTTTGGCATATTATGATCTTGTTACTCTCTCAAATGGGATTTTAGCTGCTTGGCTCCTGATCAGAGCTGGGAGATACCAAGCCACTGTGGTCAGTAAACTTCAAAATTCATAAGACAGCTCAACTATTTACAGATTGGTTCTGTAAGTCACCAGAAAGTGATTATAACACTTGGAGGAATTTAATTCACACTTCCCATTCTAAAAACAGAATATTAAAAAAAAAAGAAAAAGCTTTGAGGTACAGTATTTCAGCAAAGATGTGTCCAACAAAATGTTCTCATCATGACCATGTCTGCAAATGATTTCTTTGTGAAAATGAAACACACTGAACCGAAGCTATTTGACAAGCAACTCTGATACTAACATTTGCTAATTAGCACTAAACACAAAGGATAACTGAGGCTGATGGAATTGAGAGGAAGAATGAATGTCTGTACAAAAGTTTGTGCTAAATCATTTTGTAGACATTGAGATAATTCACAGGATAAATGAAAATTTTGACCTGCTGGTGGTGCTAAAGGGAATGTCGGGGAGTCAGGATTCATCCTCTGGGGAACATGACTGCTTGTACCAAATTTCATGGAAATCCATCCAATACTTAGTGAGATTTTTCAGTCTGGACCAAAGTGGTGGACCAATCTACTGTATCGAACGACCATCATTTCCATCCCTACAATGACACAGCGAGCATGGCTAAAAACTTAGCAGACTTAACCAAAAGTTGCCAGCATTTACAGTAACTTCTAGATGCTGTCACCTCTGATCTCTGTTGATAAAGTGGTGGATAAGTGATGGTTTAATAGATTAATGAATGTTGATGTTTGAAACATCTTACGTCTGTTATTCTCTGCTGTTCTTTTCCAGATTTTATTGTTATTTCAATATAAGGACATTTTAAAAATGTTTCATTGCTTTAACTCTTCTTCTTTATTCTTCTCTCTACATGTTTTTTTTTTCTGGGACGTGACCTTCACCTGACTTCTATCTAACCCCCGTATGACCCTGCCTCCACATCTCAATAGGTAAGTACCTGTGTGACTATCTCCCACTGATTTACAACACAACACAGTTTTCTCTCAAGAGTCCAGATGTTTTTGTAATACAATTCACTTCAGCTGCTCTTGCTCTCTTTCCACCTCTGTCCTTGTCTCCGTATTTATGCTGCGATTTACACTCCCCAGATACTCAGATGCTGTCATAGTGGCTGTTGAACCAGAACGTAAATCTCATTTTAGGCACATTTGAGAATTATATACTGATGGCAGCAATCATTTATATATATTTTTTCATGGTGATACCTGTAGAGCTTACAAAAGTGTGTTCAAGATTGTTGTTGAATCTGTGTCGCGTATTTGGAGGAGTTAGTAAAGTGTGTGTGTCAGAGTATGTTTGTCAGGTAGTGCAAATGACTTGAGGGGTTTCATCTTAACGTGGGAACCGAACGTGAAATAGTGCCTGGTGCGTGTGAGATCATTAACCTCAGTGTTTTGTACCATGCAGAGCCCGAAGGCGCCACTCTGTTTGACTCTCTCTGTCTCTCTATAAGTCACACACACATGAATCCGTAGTTAGACATACACTCGGAGCGTCTTTGTAACCACCCACAGAGACTCAGTTCCTTCAGCTCAGTCATAAAGTGTTTTCTCACTGTAGTGCGCTGACCTGCTCTCACACCCCTATGACCCATATCACTTCTCTTCACACTGGTCTTCTTTCTGTCTTGCCAGCAGCATGTAGCCACAGCTGACTTGCCCAACCAGTACAACCGGCCACTTAGACCCAAAGATTTACAAGCCATTTTCTTTAGCCTATTTAACAGGAAAAAAATATTTTTCTGAGGATAGAGAACCTCCACTTCTGGGTCTTTAAGGGTTTGGGAAGTGCACAGAAGTTCAGAAAAGTGTTGAGCGTATTCATCCTGTGTATTGTTTGTTGTTGTGAAAGACAGTATATATTTTATTTTATGTATTTTGAACATTGTGTTAGCCAAAAGGCTAAATTTCAAGTGTTGTGCATGGCCAGATGTTGAATTAGCTATTAGCTACAACTTACATGTTAATATGGATGAAGTTACCCTGCAGTTATCATTTTCAAGATCTAAATCTAAAGTTGCTCACTACACTTCAGCTCATTTTGGCTCGGTTGAGAAGTGGGAAGCTGTCCGTAAAGTTGAGCAATTTTGAATGACTCGTGGAAAAATTGTTAAACCGGATGACACTATTTACTCTATCTGTTACGAAGCCACCTGGATGACAAATTATTCTCTTTTTTTCAGTGGAAAAGGCTGAGATTCTATCAGAGATTTATATTTGTGTTTCTGTGTGTGTGCAGATGTGCATCTGTGTACTCAGGCGTGGGTGTTTATTTTGGACGATGCAGGCTCTCATGGGCTTGCTTCCTTAGAAATTAGGTTAAGTGTATGTGTGTGTTCGCGTGCGTGCGTGTGTACTGTAGCGCTGTAGGCTACATTCAGGCTCATCAGTGTCTCTACAGGTTATTAACTCTCCTATTTTCACCTCATTATAAGACCCTTTGGGCAAGAAGTAGATGAACTCTCTGCTCTCTCTCTCCCTCTTTGTTTCTTCTCTTGAGTATTAAGTGTTTGACTCTGGACTGCAGAAAATGTAGGTTTAATAATCACCTCATCACAAAATCCGAACCAATAAATCTTAAAGCCCCTAAAAAGTTGGTTTCAAATCCTATGCATTTCTTTATAAAATTAAATATTTATGATCAAATAAGCTTTAACATTCAGATTTTAATGACACTGCCTCAGGACAAACAAGCAAACAACCCTGTAACTGTCATCAAATTTTAATTCAAATATTGATAAATCCTGACTGGTCCAGGAAAGTATGTGACGTCACATTGTGAGCCCTGCCCACTTCAAACCACTGAGGAGAGCATAGATGGAAAACACAAATACAGAAATCTCTTACATGAAATAAACAAAACTTTTTTACACATGTACAGTATACTCATTGTAAGTAGTTGATGGATAAAAAAAAGGTTTTCAGGGCCTTTAATATCATTTTGTTTCCCCTATAAACTGTCTAAAATATATTGAAACTGTTTTCACAGTTTTCTCTCAGTTTCATCAGAAGTTCAGCGACAAAGTATGGTGCTGAAAAAAGTAATTAATGCATGTTGTGAGGCAACCGTCTTTCATCGGAGGAAATCTGCAACATTGGCTTGATGCTTTAATGAAGGAGTGACTGTGTTGTCTAGACGAGTGGGAGGTGTAGAGATTGCCCCTAGAAACACAGTGACAGAGAGCCTGTCACCCACAGATAACTATATTTACACTATTGGCTGTACCCCTCACTTAACAGTATGAGTCAATGTTAGACTACGGTCTGCTGAGTTTACGACTGGACTTTTATTAAGGGTCTGGAGATTATGGAGGCTACTGGGTGTTGTAATACACAAGAGCTGAAAAACATCAGTTGTCCCGCTCCACTAATAAAGGAGTCTTGTTTGAAAAAATACTCTCTGAATATCCCCACAGTTCCCTAAAGAATATAAATGCTGCTTTCTTCTGGAAGCTATTTCTTGTCCTAACCTTTTTTTATCAGCAGCTTCAAGGGATTTGCGTTTGTATGCTGTCATGACCATGTGCTGCCAGTAGACGCATTCATCTCTGTGTGCTTCCTAGACTGGACCCATGGTTCACTCTGCTCTCCAAATTGTTTCTGGCGGGCCAGTGTGTCACATGTAGCCAGGATTTAATACTGAAGGGTTTTCCCTGGATTTCAAAGAGCCTAAACTGTAACCTCACGGTGGTGGATTTTTCATGAGATTAGACTTGTGGATTGACTACATACATTTTTTACAGTCTGACATTTTTGCATTAGCATTTATAATGTGGTATCTGTCTCTTTCATTTTTTTGGGTGTCTCTTGCAATTGTTGGAAATGTTGCAAATCAATGAGCGGGACTGTTTTGTGTCAATTAATTAGCTGATCTGTCGCTCCATTAATGTATTAATCATTTAGTCTGTAAATGTCATGTGTCAGAAAATGCAGAGTTGTTTCCCAGAGTTTTGTTTGACCGACACACCAAAACCCAAAGATATTTAGCTTACAATGATATAAAAGAGAAAAGCAGCAAATCTTCACATTTGAGAAGCTGATAATTGTTGCATCGCCTAATCAATTAATTGACAAATCATTGCAGCTCTAAACTGTTTTATAGCAAACTTGTATTTTTATATTACATCTGTAATAAAGACTTAACTGCAATAGTGAGCCCAGCATCTATAAAAAACCTTGAACGAACAGCACGCCAACCTTCAGTTTTTTAAAACGTTAATCTGCTGCACACTTCAACCTGGTGAACAATACTGTAAAGCATTGAACATTACAAAGTTACATATAAAGAAAATGAAATCACAGAGCCCAGCTCCAATAGAGGTTTCTTTCCCAAGCACCTCAGAAACACAAGCCGTTCTGAACACAGTTTGAAGCCTGGAGGAGAAGAAGACTAGTGGAACCTGAGATAGAATGAAAAATACACAATACCTGCAGTAGGCTGAGACTGTTTCACAGTTCAGTTTTTGTTGGAAATACAATATTCTTCTTTGGCTAGCAACTGAATACCTGTGTGCTCTTATGATGGGTTTAAGATGTGAAGTTTGAGCACTAGAGGGTGAGCTCACAGATTGGGACTCAATGTGCCTTATGACTAGTAGTCCTTTGTGTCTGCTGCAGGAGGTGGTCACTTAACTGGGTTAAATGTGTGCACAGATGGACGCACATGCCCATACAAGTATATACATGCAAAGACAAGCACATTCAAACACGTACATAGAAATCACACCATGAAATGCTCACCCAGACACATGGACGCCTATATGCAGACATAGACACACACCTGTGAGACAGACAGGCATGCAGACAGACAGACAGGCTGTATGCAGACACACACACACACACAAGCACAGAGGGAAAGTCCCTACTGTGTGGATGTGATGTGGGTGGGTGGCCACGACCAGTGGCCTTTGGCTTCGAGTCCGAGGTGGGCTGAGAGTTTGTGTTCCACCCCCTCAATGCACAGACACAAAGAAAGGCTGTGTTTGAGAAAAAGAGACACGGCGCGATAAGATGAGGAGGAGAGAGGTCCAGAAAAAAGGGGGGGGACAAAATGAAAAAAGGAAGGGAAAAAAGAAATGTTGGAACAGTGATTTCTGGGATGTGTCAGTGAGATTTGAGATGGACAAACAAAGAAAAGCAAGTTGAAGACGGAAGATGAGCTTGAGACTGAGAGATATGAGACAAAAGGATGTGGAGAGATGGAGAAAGACAGATGGGGAGAAGGAAATAAGCAGAGAAATGGAGGGTGGCCAGATGGAACTCTGCTCTCAAACTTTTGACAGCTTGTGGGAGGAATTTCTTTGGGGAGCTCTATTTCTGATTGGTGTATGTTTGGATGTGTGTGTGTGTGTGTGTGTGTGTGTGTGTGTGTGTGTGTGTGTGTGTGTGCGCTTTAACAGTCCAGTTGTGTTTTATGGTTAATCACAGCACAGAAAATATGAACTCCCGCTTTGCTTACATTACTCCCTGTGGGTGTGTTCCTCTCAGACGCTCTATTTTGAGTTGATCTATTGTATGAATATGTGTGCGTGCTCCCCATTACACCGACGGTTTGTCAGTAATGCGCCTTGAAACCCCAGCGTGTAACGGCTGGAAGTCAGCACTGCCAGCTGGTCTGGCCAGCAACTGCTGATCTGGATTCTGCTCTTAAATCCCCTGCTAACGGGATGGCTCGCTTCAGGAGCTGTTCTTGGATCAGGAGTAAGGAAAAGTAAGCCAGCGGGGCGGAAAGAGGTTGCTGTCAAGAATGTGTGTGTGTGTGTTGGTAAATTAAAGCTGGTCTCAGTCCAGCATTTAAAGGAGGTTTGTGCTGGATTGATGTAGTGCTATGAGCCAGGATAAGAGGGATGAGCTCAGAATAACGAACGACTTTTGCCTCTGTGTGTGTGTGTGTGTGTGTGTGTGTGTGTGTGTGTGTTTGTGTGTGTGTGTGTGTGTGTCAGACAGCTCCCAGCTGTAAAGGGCAGGACGCCAGGCCCAAAGTCAGCCCCTATTGTCACGGTAACGGTCGGCCTGCTGTCTGCTCGATCAGCATAATTCTCTCTGTCTGTCACTCTCGCTGTCTTTTTTTTATCTTTTATTCTTTGTCTCCATCACTCTCTCTCTTCCTTCCTCTCTCTCTTTTTTCCTTTTTAACCCCCATCTCACTTCTGCGTCTCTCTCTATTTTTATGTCTTCTTTAAATCAGTGTCCGTGAGTGTTTCTTGAAGAGCTGCAGATAGAGACACACAAACAGGAATGATTGGTGAGGGCCACACACACACACACACACACACACACACACTTAAGTGTGTGCACACACAGGCTGCGCTGCAAGGCTGCTGCTACTTCTCACGTCCTAGCTTTTATTAGAGTTTTCCCCTCACTGTGTTCCACTTGTGCGCTTGTTAAAATGCTTTATATATGTAAACACATGGCACATAATATTCACACCTCTTAGCAGGCTGTAAACTTGCACATGCTGATTAAAAAAAAACACCTTTGCTTACATTTTCATATTCTTGTTTTTCTTTGTTTTTCTATCTTGTTCTTATTTTGTTTCTCCCTCACACTCCCTGTCAGACACACGCACAAAGAAAGAGGCTTCAAAAGTAGATGGCAGCACCTGTAGTAAGCAGGCCCCAGTGGGATTTGGTGGGCGTGTTGCCAGACTGGGCTCCTGGTGGGCTGCCAGATTGTCTGTCAGCACATGAGCTGAACTTTGTCTTTACCTCTGTCTGAGTGTCCAACCTGCCACCTTTTAGATTCCTCAGTCTCTCCCCTAAGAGTCCAGCTTAATTTCTATGAGAAATAAATCTATCACCGCTTGAAATCATAACCCAGAGAGGTTTATTTCTCTTTATAAAATGATGGCGGTACATCATGTGGTAAAGAAAGTAAAAAATGTTTAGCTAGAAAAATTAGTCCCCTGTCCACTGTCTCTTTGTTAGTGTCACATTATTCAGGGACCCTAGAGTCTATTGCAGCATTAGGCCTGAGGGAAGAACTCACTGTGGAATGATGAACAGTCACAGAGCTTCATGAAAAATAACACAAAAAAAGTAATTATTTCACATTACACTGTAATTCTACCATAACAAAGTGGCTGCCAAGTCCCAACTAATGTAAGCAGTGATGCAGGTGTCCTTTTTTCAGTGGTGTTTCTTATTATTATTCTTAATTAATGGCATGTGGGTAGCAGTATGTGCTTCATTTATGGCTTAGCCAATCAGAATTGAGGAGTGGAACCGTCCTTATAAAACAACAACAGCCCTGGCAGTGATGATACATATAGAATATAAAAAAGAGAGACTAGGACAGCACTCCAATTTGACTTTTTGATATTGCCACAAAAAGTCAAATTGGAGTGCTGTCCTAACCCCTTTTTTACACAGCCTGTACAAGGCAGGAATGCTGCACCTTTATTCTGCCTCGTTGTTCTATATAAAAGGTACGGACACAGAATAGGTGGGCACTGTTGCTCCACCAATAAGCCGGCTACAGAGGTAGTCACAGAGCTGGATAAATGTCTGTGTGTACAAGGGACAGTCGGCACGGTGGGACAGGGAGCTGAAAGGGAGCTGATGCTGTTGTGTTACACGTCACACCTCTAAATCTGGAACACCGGCATGCTATGTAAAAGCACACTTTGGGACGGCATTATGCCGGCTTTGTTTGGTTCAGTGTAAAAATGCAAAGGCAGCTTAATGATTGATCTTCTATACAGCTATAACGCAGGATCTCTGTACAAATGAGCCTTTAGTCTCTCTTTTTTCTGATTAAAACTACATTGAGGATCCAGAACCCAGTCTTCAAGATCTAATCAGGAGTTAAGTGTCTTATTTTACATATAAAATATATCAATTATTTGACATAATGCATACAAAATCTGGAATATAAACAGTATCTACACATGCATACACACAACCTTAAAGTATGTACTCAAACTCAGTTGAGAAACCAATAGTAACAAGTATAGACATTAAGGCAGCATGTCTTATGGAGGTGATAGCTGAGGAGCCACTTAGCAGCACCCAGGGGAGGTCACTGTTGAATAAACACGTGTGTTTTGTCACAAGGATATGACACAGCATCCAGTATTCACACTTAAGTGAAGATACACAAATGCCCACATAAACTATCTGCAGGAAGTGATCTCTTGTTTAGTATTGAAGAGGATGATAAACATCTGACAGTGAAGATCAAAGAGTTTATTTTGTGTGTATGTATTGATGAAGGTGTATGTGCCATACCTGTGTGTCTTCATCAGCATGTTTACATTATTTGAGTTTATATTCATGTGTGCGCATGTTTGGTAAAAACTTAACATTCTTCAGTCTTGACGGGTGCGCCTCCTCCAGCAGCTGCTTGTCAAACTGCTGTCACCACTCAGGTTTGGAAATAATAATAATAAAAAAAAAACTCACGTGCACACACACATGCTCTCTCCTCCTAGCTCAGTCCTACCTGTGTGATTTTTTTTTTTTTTTTTAAAAAACAACAGGTTCAGTCACATGTCAGAATTACACAAGCCCAGTTTAAACACTGTAGCAATGACAAACATGCAGCCTGGCAGCTCATACATGCACTTAATAGGGAACTCCTTTTGGACAGTCTCCACTCTCTTTATATATAGGACATGAACAGTAGCACATTTCATTTTGACATCCTACTCTGAACAAATCTCTGATTTTAGGTGCCATCAACAGATATCCTGCAGTTGCTTTCTTGTGAGTGAAAAATTCTTTGTGGACAGTGTTTATCTGTGGACGCATAGTGTATTATTTGCATTGCGATATGCAAGTTAGATTAGTTTACTCAGGGCGAAACACTTAACTACTCACACGCTAGGCCAGATTTCACAATGTTCCTGTATTAAAAGGAATATTTAACTTTAACTCTGCACACTTCACGTGCAAGTTTTCACACATCACCTGCAGTGCTCTTTTTGCACCATCTGTATATGATTTTACTGTAGTCTGCATGAAAAGTTCAATGCATATGCAAACCACATCTGGCCTCAGGTCTGCTGGACTAGTTCCTCCACTCAGGCATGACTGATCAGGAATGCACGGAGTCGACCGCACCCTTTCTCCCCTTTAACCACTGGACGCAGGCCTCCTGGGTGTGTGTGTGTGTGTGCGCATGTGTTTGAGTGTGTGAATGCCCTGCTCAGATTACCAGAGTTCATTTGTCTTGTAAGCTATAGTGCCACGCCTTCCTCAAACTTTTATTCTTTTCATGCTATACCTCATTCCTTTCTACACATTTTCCTCTTCCTCCTCTTTTTCTCTCTCTGCTTTCTGTTCTCAGTGTTTTCGGTCAAACAGACTAACATTATTCTCACCTTATAAATCTACAGCATGAACAGGGGGAGTCCTACATATGAACTGTACACATCATCATGCACGCTTCAGCTTTCATGCTGGACTCGGCTGTTTCACAGATGTGGCTCCAACGCACATGCAGTTTGTGTTTCCTTGTCCTTTGTCTCAGTGATTGTGCATTTGTGTGAGGTATGTTTGTGTGTGTGTGTGTGCGGGAATTAAACCCAACATTCTCTGGGCTGGTACACAAAAGTAGAAATACTCACAGCCTGACTTATAGCCAGCAGCTGGAGTCAGCTGCTGCTTTGGGTCAGGGGTGGGAAGTCAAAGGTCATTACCTGCTTCACTTTTCTCTTTGTCTCTGTGGATAAACCGCACTCACACATGATTCTTTAGATACTCACATACACAGTCTTAAGTGCATACACCCAGTAGGGGTGCCTGAGAATGGTTCTCTCAGCTAAGCCGGCAGCTTTTACCAGAGAATAATGGAATTAAGTAACACACACACACACACACACACACACACACACTCTCTCTCTCTCTCTCTCACACACACACACACATGCACAGTGCTCTCTGCTGCAATAATAGATGTTGGAATAATGGAGCACGTGGCCAGAGGAATGAGGGGATTTGTCTTCTAACCAGAGTGAATTGACAAGAGTTGACTCCAGGCTTAGTTCATGTCTAATAGCTCAACAAGACCCTCTGTGTGTGTGTGTGTGTGTGTGTGTGTGTGTGTGTGCGTGCGTGCGTGCGTGTGCGTCCCTGACGGGGCTACTCCATGGGGGCCACATTTAGGCCTTGAAATGACAGCGTTATCTCTAAAGATTGCCATCTTTGCACACACACATACTGTAGACAACCATAAACAAACTATTATACTTTATTCCCTTCAGGCTGTGAGATAGTGTTGTTTATTGACTTTAGTCTGATAGCGTTTGAGGCATGTACATACAAACACATGGACACACAATTTTCCAGCCCATTTAACCTTACAGTGAAGACCCAAGGCTACACTGATCAGCAGAGAAGACAAGACTCTCAAGAGAAAGTTATTTCAGGCTGATGATGCCACCATGTGGTCAGAGAAAGTAATTACATATCAACAAGACAAAGATTAACAAGGATCAAACATCACTGAACATAATTTCTTTCCTTAATTATTTTTATTAAGGATGTGAGATAGTTCCATATTTTGCTGAAGCAGCTGTATAAGCACTAAATAAGCAGCTAAATGTTGCTGTGTACTTAAATTCAAATGCACATACTTATTACCCGGTCTGGATAAACATACATGTAGACATATACATTAAATCAGTTTGTATTTTTGCTACTCCTACCACTGCTACAAGTAACTCTGCTTCAAGTAATACAGTTTATCACTGCTGTCTTACATTTTATCTTTATGGCCCTTATGTAAGAGCTGAGCTGAAAATTTGCAGTAGAAAATACAGAAGTGTAAAGATCAACAAGAGATGTAAAACAGTGCAACTATTTCATATACATACAACATATTAAGGCTGCAACTGACTATTCATATCATTATTTTTTCAATTAATCGATTAAATATTTTGTCTGTGAAATGTCTGAAAATAGTGACCCATTATAATGTCCCAGAATTCAAGGTGGCATCTTTCAATCCCTTGTTTTATCTGACCACCACCACAAAATATTCAGTTAAGTACCACTTATGTCAAAGAAAAGCAGCAAATTCACCTATGAGAAGCTGAAGTTGGAGAATGTTTTTTTCATTGTTGCTCAAAAAAATCAACAATTAATGACAACTGAATGATTATTTGATTATCAAAGTAGTTTTTGTTGATTGATTAATCAACTAATCATTTCAACTCTAACACATAAAATGTATCAGAATAGATAAATATTGGGACGCAAAAGGAATCAATACAAGATCATTAGAATTGTCAATATCTTTTCCTATGTTTAGAAATAAGAGCAGCAACTGAGATCCAACAGGCTTCAAAGAGGGAGTCGAGGGTCCATAACAGCACTCTTCACTGCCAGCAGAGGGCTGTTGCTGGGATACGGGCCCTGCCCTGCCCCGCCCCCTAGAGGTCTGAAGTTGCTAGGCAGCTAACCCGATAGAGGGACATTTTATACTGAATGACTCACTTTTTCCTCTTGCTCCTTATCAATTATCATGTGGATCAGTCACTTTTATTCTCTCTGTCTTTATCTGTCACCCCCCTCCTCCTTAAACTACAGTTAGTTCACGGTCCAGTTACATAAGAAGGTGTTTTGTTCATTTGCAGCGACGGCCAGTGTGTGCAAAGGGGTATATCTTGCTTGTGTGTCAGTGTGTATGTGTGTGTGCGCTTGCTGATTCATTGTACCGAGACACTGCACACCCAACAATGATGATCTTAAGGTTGACCCCCCTTCCATCTCTCCATCATTCTTAGTGACAGTTTAAGTGCGTCATGCCACTATATGAGGTTAGTGTGGGGCTTTAGTGACCCTATTGGGGCTCAGATTGCTAACTGAGTAAGTTGCCCACACACACACACACACACACACACACACACATACACACGCACATGCACATTAAGTCATACAGTGTATGCAGACAAATACATTGCTTGTGGTACACTTTTAACCCCCACAAGAGAGCCACTTGTGTATTAGTGTCAGTGCGAATGACACATCACCTCTTTGCAAAGCCTCATGGGAGCCTGTAGCAGTTGCCTACACTTTTGCCACATGCACTCAAGGTACCACAACATAATTTAATGTTGCTGGTTTTCACATGATGGCTGAAGGACTGACAGTGAAGGACAATTGTAGGGCAATGTAAAGAAAATGTGAGACTGTTGGCCTTTCTCACTGAGACATTTAAAAGCCATTTTGAACAAACAGAAGTGTAATATACAGTAAAAGGTGATATAAACCTTTTTTTTCATGTTTATATCTGTCACATTTTACTCACACAAACAACTTGTGTTACAAGAACCTGAAAAGTAGTGACAAAAACAAATTAATGGGGTGGATAAGAGTTTGCTGTCTGTACATTGTATATGGGAATTGACATAAGAAAGAATCAGGCGAGGCTGCAAAATGTTCGAAATCTAGATTTAAAGACAGTGACAGAAAGAGATGTGGTGGAGCTAAAGAGTAAGATAAATGAGGCAGCAAGAAATGCTGCCATTGGAGGTGAAGGCCAAGCTCTCTGGTTCAAAGAAAGGTCAAGGTTCAGAGTTCATAGCATTACAGGTCAAACAGAAGTCAAGAGGTGACAGCAGATAATAACTGTCTGTAGTGTTGTGGGAAGATAAGAATATGATACAGTGCACCATCAGGGAGGCAGCTTAATGATGTGATAGGACATCTAATCAATGTCTATGTAAGTCTTTTCATCAAGGCAAAACCATGAAAGTCAATTTTATCTTTGTTGACCCCACTGCCTTCAGTCCGCAGTTTTCTTCCTTTTTCCTGGAGCAACTCCAACTTATCAAAATATGCTTTGATAAGTTAGCATGAGTAGCTTGTCCTAAAGGCACAGCTCCACACGAGTGCAGTGGAAAAAGTATAGACAGTATGTATGTATGTACTTGCTGGTATACAGTACACAAATACATTGGTACATCTGTGTATGTAAGGAGAGGAGTCCCTGCTTCTGAGTTTCTAACACCCTCTGAAGGCACCTAATATAGAATATACAGCACACACACACAGGTCAAGCATACTTTTCTTGACTTGTATTACTTCCCTCGAGGTGTATCTCAATTTATACGATAACGGATACCCGCCTAACAATAACCCTTAAAACAGAGTCTAACCTAAGATCAGAATTCATTTTACATGAAGTTGGTAATAAAACCAAAGCAGTTATGTTCCCATAAAGTCAAATTGTCCCCATAAACTCGCATTGAAAACTGGTTTGGCCTAAAATTTGTCCCCAAAGAATGTGGCCAAAGACAAAAAAAAACCCCACATGCGCAAACAAACAAACAGCAACTCCTATATATCCGTCCAAGTAAATACTGGGTGCTGTGGGGTAATAAAAGCCTTCCGCTGTGGTGCAGCTGAACTCCTGTGTTTAACTGGCTCTATGAATGTGTTACTGTTGAGAGACATGCTGTGAAACTGCAGGGATTTAGAATTTGGCAGAGACATTGAGCTGTCTCTTTTGTGGAAAAAAAAAAGGACAATTGTGGGCCAGTGGATGCACTAAATGCTAGTTTGCATGCGTGTGTGTTGGCTGTGTGTGCTTTCATGTGTGACGTCCAGGTAGGCAGGTTTATCTATTATATTTATCTTTTTGTGTGATGGTGTCTGGTCAGTGTGTATCGATGTCAGGCGTCGCCAGATTGTGAGATCTGATTGGGTTACTTGGCAACCAGGTTGCTCTTGTGTCACCTGCTCCTGTCTGTGTCACGCAAGAGGTGACATCATGTCAACATGAATGTGTGTATGCACCAAAGTGACAGATATATAATTTTGTCAATTTAGCATTTAGCAATTCTCCTTAATTTTCAGTAAAATTACAGAGACATATGTGTTATCTCGATAATCAGTGAATTTAAAGGACCGTCTCAGTTAGTGTATCAAAGTTGTCCTTTTCTAGCTTTCTGAAAAATGTTGATGAATATCTGCTGTTTTTAATTTAGCTTGAAGTAACCCAGCAGCTGAAGTTTAGTCTGGTCCTTTGTTTACTTTGCCTCTTGTCTCCTTTCTTATCATGTGTGAGAGGAATGTCCTAAACTGACATTTGTGACCTGTATATCCTGTTTAGACAGCAGCCTCTTTAGGGTCTGCATCGTTTCCCTGCTAATCACCCCTGTGACACGCCTGCTATAGTGATATAATCACTTGTTGACGCTTTGTAACAATGTGTCACCATTAAACTGAAAGTACAGACTTTGGTACTACGTGTTGCTTGGAACCCGCAGTGTCTGGTGCTGAAGATTTTGTTTGTTATTGCTTAAGTTACTGGAAACTGTTAGGTCATCGCTGGGGCAGAAAATGACCTGTATGTGATATATACAGTGTATATAAGCCGAATCTGATGCCATTAAACATTTACTTATCATAAAAGATATAATAACATTTTACAATGGTAAACTTTCTTCCTTATCAAAGCTATAGTTCTTTATTCAATGTTATATCATAAGTTCTTTCTTTTAATATTGTCTCATATTGCTCACCGTACAGTATAATTTCTATATTACAGGGATAAAGCTGAAATTACAAATATGTTTAAAGGCAAAATTGGTGATTCAAATGTAAACTAAAGCACAGGACAGATCTTTTAGTGCAAAAACTACACAGCAAATACATTTTTAATATTTTCTGATACCGTGACGGATGTGTTTAAATCAGTAGTGAGGGTAAATATTGGAGTAGAACAAGCCCAGAATTTAAATTATGATCAATTAAGAAATGCACAAAATGTTGATATTTCATCTGTTACTTAAAATCTTTATATTTGTGTGTGAATGTACTGTACCTCTCATTTAGACAGTCAAAAGATAAAATACTGAGTGGCCCTTTAATGACTATTATTTGCAGATAACAAGTATTTGATCAGGGTCTTTGTAGATACACAATCACTCAGGCAACAGATGGAAGCGAAGCTGCCAGTTGAAACCTGACAGACTGATGTTGATATTCTCTTTGGACCAGAAGCAGCCAAATCAAAGCCGTTAAATATCCGCTACACCATTACAGATATCTGGTTTAACATATTGATTATTGTCACTGCTGTTGCTTCTCTCTTTATAAAAATGGAAGTGAGGTGGGGGTGGAATCAGGATGCTGACCTCTTATGATGACCTTTGACTTTTCGATTCCCTCAGAGAGTTATGGTACTAAAACAGCTTTCCTTCCTGAAAAGAGGAAATCAATAGACTATAATGGTCCTGATTCTGTGTCTCTTTCCTGCCCTGTATTTATTGTACTCTGTCCTCCATGTTGGCTCGATGGTGTTAATAATTTTCCTCATCAAAGCCAGTTAACATCATTAAGAGTGCTTTTTTAAATCATTTACTATAATTTCATCTCACCATCCATACTTTATTCTGTCTAACTGATCCCGCCATCTCTGCACTGCAGAGAGTAATGTTGGTTAATTATTAGGATGTTGGCCTCATGTCATCAGTGTGGACAAAGGTCTTAAAAATATATATACAGTGTGTTTATATGATTGTGTGTTCCTGACATGCTCATGTTTGTAAGTCAAGCTGGGACAGATCAGTAGCCGCCAGTTGTCCCGTTGTGTAAACATCAAGTGCTGAGATAGTAGATTTCCTGTGTAAAGGGAAAAAGAAAATGAGGTCGGGGACCTGACAGAGCGACGGGGGTTTAAGTCTCGGTTTACACCACATCCTAGCCACAAATCTAGGCTCAGCTTTCAGTAGTGTAACGGATCCACAAATGTCGATCCACAATAAGGAGCTGTGGCTTCAAAAAGTGTGTAGACTGAACCCACTTCCTTCAGGCTTAATAAGCGTTAGTGGAAACAAGGAAGTGAAAGGAATTGATTATGGCGTTGCTGGGACACGTGTGCTTTTATACACACTTACACACACACAAACACACACACACACAGTGCTGGTTTATTGTCACACCTTGGTGGTCACACACTCCCTCTGTGGTTACACATGGGTGGGAAAACTCCACCTCCCTAACACACTTGCAGCGCCCCATAAAGACTTTGTTTTTGTCCCAGAGGGCCTCTGTGTGCTATTTTAGCCTACCTCAACTATATGTTGGGCAGCAAAATATGTGTTGCATTTTTCTTACATTTAATATTTCTTATAAAATCTTGAAGACCCGATAACCACTTCACTAGTAATCTCTTAAATGTCTAACTGATAGACCCGTAATTGTTGTTTATATTTGGTTTGTGGGTTGTTTGTGAGGTGCTTCACCCTGTTCTTTATCCATGTTCAGATTCTCTAAATTTGCTGTTTAACCTGTTGTTTCCAGCACCTCAGGCAAGATGTCAGCTTTAGTAATGCTATAGAAGTGTACTTAAACAGTCTGGACATATTTGAACATACAAGTAATGAGTGCATTAAACAGCTGTGGTTTCTTTGCACACTGGTTGTCCAAAGAGAATACAGTCTGACATTGCAGACCCATAGTATGTTCTCATAGTCTGCATTTGTTTACTCAGTGATTTCATTAAAATGTCTTTTAGATGTAAAACAACAAACAGTTTGGTCTACAGCAATGTGTAGTACAGCCAGTAGCTGAGAGGGACTAAAGTTTGTCTCTTAATCTCAGACAAGGAAGCACCTGAGGGTCTAGAGACGACAAGGATAACGTGGAAAGTAAACACAGGGGCAAGTGGAAAAAAAGGTGTGAGGGGGGGGAATACAGGAGCGAAGGAGGGAGGAAGGAGTGGTTGCCATGCCGGCAAATGGATGGAGGGGAGGGACAAAGATCAAGGATCACAGAAAACACAGAGAGAGTGGGAGGGAGGAAAGGAGGGAATGAGGGGAGGAAGAAGGGACGGGCTGACTCGTATTTCAGCACCGTGGCTAGTAGGGTTGGGTGTAATCCTAACCCTGTACTCACAACACACATAGTCAACTCTCACAGCCATACACTTATACTCTGGAGGACTGACCGAGATCGGAGTCCAGGGAATCCTCACCAGCACGTATTTTCTTATCAGCCCGTCTGTGCGTCACGCTGAACGCATTCAGCAGGTGTGGGCTTTCCTTCCTGATCCAACACTTTTTTTTCCGCGCCATCATCCACCTACTTGACATGCTTCTTCCTCATCCACCAGTGACAGCTGTGCACCGCGGACTGTGATTAAAACAGCTGCACACTTTTATATCAGAGAAGAAGTGAGACATAGAAAAAAGAAGGTGTTGACACGAAGTTGGATAAAATTCTCTGGAAACCCTGAGAGGTGGCATCATCTTCGCCTTCACCTGGCATCCACACGCACACACACACACACAATAGAGGATCTCTATTTGGAACTTGTGGCGGGAGGATTTCACATGTCAGTGTGTTTGTGCCAGTAAGTGTAAGCATGTGTGTAACTTCATCAGGCTGGGAATAGACCCAGGGACGCCCAAGCATCTTAACCTGCTGGTCTGGTCTGGCGCTGAAACGGTGCGCGTCAGCTGCTGTGTGCTAACAACTGGAGATAACAACATTCAAGGGCACACATGGTTGTAACAACCATTGGCTTGTTTTGATTGAAAAGTAACTTAATGTAATTTGGAAACCGCTCTCCACTCCACACCAAAGGAATATTACAGCCAGCAGTGAGCGTGCACGTACAAGTGTGTCTATCTGCATGTGTGCAGCGGAGGGGCGGTGATTTTCCAGATTGCTGGATTGTCTAATTACCCCTTTGGGTTTGGGAATCGCGCCCGGAGTCTGTAAGCACAAAGGAAGAGGAGAAAGGAAAGGAGATGATTTTAGCCTGGCTTTTGGCTCGTGACACAGAGATGAAGTGAAGGAGAAAGAGGTTGGAAGTTGAGTCCATCAGGGTCAGAGTCATGATGTAGAGCTGTGCAAGCAAAGGAAAGGCAAACAGGGCTATGGCTGAACTTCCTCCTGGAACTAATTTAATACTGAACATGGGATCTGAATAGTTTGAAGCTTTTTCTCCATGTGTGCAGATCTGGATGCTGTATTCAGAAATGTTTGGAATCTCATGATCAGGACTTAACATCTTGTGTGTACATTATATTTTCCGTCAACCTAAGAATCTACATCTGAGGATTATAATTCCAGATTAAAACTTGGTTTTAAAGAACATTTTGATCCTCCATCTTCCTGTCTTGGACTTACTTCTTCCGAGTGAGGATGAGAGGAGAAAGGAGGTCCGCTTCCTTTCGCAAGGAGAAACCGCCGGGCTTGTCTCGGGCTCTCAGCTGGCTCAGCGTGTCCACCCTCTCCCGCCAGAGCAGACACATCTTCCACAGCCAAAACGAGCTCCACGCCGTCCATAACCGTCCCACGTACTCACACTCTCACCTTCATGCCCCCAACAGAGACGAGGAGGAGGAGGATGATGACAACTGGGTGTACCAGCCACAACACAAGATAGGTGAGAGAGAGAGAGAGAGGAGGGAAAGGAATCAAGGGACTGTTTATTAATCCTGTTTGTTATTTCAAACGTGTAACAATAGATACACACCCACGTAAACACATGTTATTAGCATTTGGTTTGGCCGCATCACGTAGGCCAACTGGCCACAATGCTCTGAGCTCACTTGAATGGATTTTTGTTCTCGCGCTCAAGCAGGAAGCCAGTGAATGACTTGTTTACATGCACAAGTAAAGCATAAAGTGGGTCACTGTCTTTTTATGGCCTCTTGTTCTCCGTCTCCACGTCCCTGCCACTTCCTTGTCGCTTTAGGGGAGCGAGCGGGAGGTGTGCGTGGTCAGTCGGACTGTTAAGGGGTCAAAGGGCACTTTGTGTGTGTGATAGGTAAACAATGATGCGTTAGGCCGGAAGCAGGGGATGTCACGGGGACGGTGATGTCACAGGCTGGTGGCGATGTGAGCGCAGGGTTTGGTGCCAGGGAGAGAATGTGTGCGTATGTTATTTGGAGGT
This sequence comes from Thunnus thynnus, assembly GCF_963924715.1. Lineage (NCBI taxonomy): Eukaryota > Metazoa > Chordata > Actinopteri > Scombriformes > Scombridae > Thunnus > Thunnus thynnus. The sequence continues at coordinate 16,995,499 of NC_089534.1, forward strand.
TTGCATAGCACATCGCACAAACGACGTGATAATCCTATAGAATAATAGTCTTTATTAATTACTTCAATAATATTTCTAGTTCAGATTTGGACATCAGCCTGAGGTAAGAATGCTATTTATACTTGTCTCAAAACCTCAGAGGTATTGTGTTTCTTGATTAAGCTCATTATTTATTGATCCAGTCGTGTGTGTGTGTGTGTTGGTATCAATATGAACATGGCGACAATGGTTGTAACTGTAGCCTAACTTTTACCTGAGAATGGAAAGAGACACCGATGCTAGTGTGCCTCGTTAACCTTGACCCATACTGTCGTCATCTCCAGCTGCAGTGACGGGACAGTTTGAGCTGAACTCACATCAGCAAGAACAGCCAGAACTTGTTTGACACTCAAATTGTCACTAATTTTAAGCATTCTTATTAAAAATGCTTTAAATACTCAGAAAAACCTATAGGGAAGTGGTGGACAACATTTGCGTGAAAAAAAAATACAATCTTGGAGCTTGATACATGCTTTACATGCTAAGTGTCCTTGTTTATCTGCATGGTCTTGTAGCAGGGCCTAAATATGACACTGTTTTTGGGACGATGCTGACACCTGTTTGCATAATGATTAGTAAAAAGATTAAAACAATTAAGAAATGTCCCATTAGTCACCTCTCTGACAGAAAACTAGCACAGGTTTAAAAGTTTTCTTTTGCTCTTCTTTAGAGATGGGGTTTGACAACATTTGTCACATCCAGTTTCAAATCCGTTATCTTGCGAGATTAACATTTAAACATTTGCAAGTAAAGGCTAATCACCTCTTGTCAGTTGATAAGGCAGAAATACTACAGCTTTTAGTGGCAGCCTAATTATTGTTCATAACCTGCACCCACAAGCTGAAAATCTAGCTAGATACTTTCTCTCCAGAGAAAAGTCACCGCTCTGTCGGTCCCTGTTGAACTACAGAAACAAACAGTCCACTTGTGGGCCAACAGTGGTGTGACAGAGTAATGTGACAGAGTGATGTGTCTTTCCATTCACCAACAATCTTTGACTGATTACAGACTGCAGCTACAAAGAGCACATTAACCAGAGAACAGCCAAACTTCTAACGTTAGCTGTTACGGGATTAATATTAATTAGCTACAGATGATCTTTCATTTTAACCAGTGAAACAATAAGAAATGAGAAGCTGTTGCCTGATATGTTTTCCATTGTTCTTTCATTGTTCTTTGCCATTAAAAAGAGTGTGGGGAAGATAAAAGGCGTAACAAATCTGGGTATAACAACGATCTGACTCACTCTGACAAACATTTAATGCAGACTTATTTTGCCCAAATGTTGCCTCCCAGTGAAGTGCAAACCGACTAGAATAAGAATGTCCTCATGACGTGAACATTTTTAGCCTATTGATTTATTATTGACAACAACTCAGTATTTTTAATACGCGTACGGTTGCTTTTGGCCTAAAAACAAGTTGCGTATTGATCCTAAAAATACATGTCATCGCCATTTTGTTGCCTCCTAGGAACGTGTAGCTTTAGCACTTTACCACCAGTCCCTCGACTGCTGCTGATGTCGTCTATTGCGTGTCTCAATCCTCCCTAGTCACTCTATCACCTCTCACTCTATCACCTCTGAACCTGCCCCTTCCTAAAACAGCTCAGAGCTGCACATGGCTGGGATAGTTTGAAGTCCTGACATTTTTTTCTCAAAGTCAAAGGGTAGAAGCTGCAGCTGAGCAAAGATATAATGGTCACCAATTTGTACTGTCATCATTAAACCCGAAGCTTAGATGATCACCACTTTACACCAGATGCAGATGTTTTAAACTTGTTGATATACAAAAATTCATTATCATTTTTGACGATGTTTGTAAAACAGATAAAATATCGTTATTGTTTAGGCCATTTCAACATTACAGGAAAACTGAAAAATATGGTGTAAGATATTTTTGTAAGGTTTAAACAAAGATTTAATGCTTATTATTACATGAATTTCTATATTCTCGAACGATTTTTCCACGACATATAACTAAGAATGGTCCCTGTGAAATATGAACTATCTGTGTTTGCGTGTGCAGGAACTGTTCTTGTATCAGAGCCAAATCTTAATCTGAAAATACTATACCCCATGTTTTCCTCTGTTTGATCTGTCTTGCATAAGATGATCATCCTTCCTTATTTTGAATCAGTCTTATCTTGTCACTCATGTGGTTCTTTACACTTCTGTGCAAAATGACTTTTTCGACACACCTCATTTAAAGGCTTTTGTCGGTGATCATTGGTAATTTAATAGACTGATAGGTTTGATTTTTCAAATTGATTATCTGGTGGTTAGAGTCAGGAAACAGATCCAAATTGATCAGTTCAAATCTACAATAATTGATCATTTACTTGTAAAATCTTCTTTGATTTTGTGATAATGGCATAACAACACGGCTAGAGATGGATACAATGCACTAAAGGGTGGAAAAAAAGACACTGATGTGTGTTTTAAGTCTAGTTACTTTAAACATATCTTTATTGGTTTTGTACATTTAACACATTGCATTTAACATAACTGAACTTTCCCCAAATTGAACATGTGGCAGTGTATGAAATAAAACTAAAACTAATAATAAAAAACATTTGATAAAATAAATGAATAGCCAATAATCAAGTTAAGAACAAAGACAAATATTTACAGTGAAAAGAAACATCAATATATGAAAATAGGACTTTCAGTGGTCATTTCAGAGGCAGATGCTGTCTCTTACTTTCTTTTTTGGTCTCTGTCTGGCAAACCCACAGTCTATATTTTAATATAGCTTGTTGTAAGCCAGAGACTGTGTCAGAGACAGGTCAATATAAAACTATTTCTGCCATAACACACATACACACGGACACACACATACTGTATGTATACGTATGCACTCTGCACACCACACAGAGGAAACATCTCATAAGAATAATACCTCTCCCGTTTGAACCTGAAGTATTTATAACATCTGGGTCTTGCTTCCACATGCCTGCCAGGACCCATTACAAGACACATGGACAGCCTGTGTGTAAATATAGCCCTAAAATGAGTGCCTGAGGCTCCAAAACCTGCAATTTTGACGCAGTCTCCAGCTTGACTAGTTGGGTGTTTGCCTTGGTTGCCAAGGTAACGGTTGTGCAAGTGAGTGTTTCCTGGTGCTGTCCAGTTTGACCTTCCAATTGGGACAACTCTGAACCAATCATGTGTAAGAGAGGCGTCTGGTACACAAGCTGCTATTGGTTGTCCTGATGAAGACCTGGTTTGTTTTGTCTTGTTGATCATTTTGGCCAGCAATTCATTGAAATCTTATTAAGTATAACTTTATGAAAGCGAGACGGGGAATTAAAGATTAGCTTCCTGTATGAGTAGTTGTACTGAAGCTAAAAAGTCTGTCCCAGTTCCATACTTTAATCTAATAGTGTACAGTATGTACTACAAACAAATTTCCGTAATGTGTTTGTGCAGTCAAGATCATTGCACTTATACAATGATGAACGTCATTTAAACTGCAACTTTTGAATGCCACTGTCAATTAAACTTCACAGAAAGGAGGCAAACTGTCTTCCAGGCATTTAATACCTTTTCAAAGCCTTCGTTAGATAGCTTTCAGTAGATACGAAACACGAGGAGAAAAGGATAGAGGAGTGTGTGACATGCAACAAAGGTCCCTGACCAGAAGTGAATCACGGACATTGCAATTTTGTGGCATGCGTTTTAACCACGAGGCCACAAGAATGCCCTAAAGAAGCAGATCCTCAGTGTTTCTTGTGATACGCAAACTCTAGCCCGAGTTGAAAAATAGAGTTGTCTGTACTCTCTGGTGGACAAACTATACAATGGTGACACTGTTTCAAAACACATCTTATCAGCTGACATATGCGCCGATACATTACATCTGCTATGAGCCAATATAGGCTGATATATCGACCTGGCCAATTTATCGGTCATCTCTAAGTACACTTGCTACATACTCCAAACATGATTAATTAGAATTAGTATGCAGTGCGGATTTGGGACATTATTTTGTTTTTCTGATGACCAATAATGACCATTAGGTCAGAAGCCTGTAGGTGGCGACAGTTATGTAACGGTGAAGAAGAGGTGACTGTGTCATCACCGTCTGTCCCTACTCGCTGTTCAACTCTTTTACTCATCACATTTGTTTTTTTTAATCTCAGCCTGTCTGCCATCAAGAATTTGAACTCACATTCCTCCTCTCTGTTTCTCTCTTTCTTTCCCTCTCTGTCACAAATGTACAGAGACAGAAAATGACCTGATCAATCAACTCAATCAACCCTATCGATCTCCCCCTACATAGATGTACTTGTATGTCCGAATCAATCAACGTGTGGGCAAGATGGCTGTTTTGGAAGGGGCCTGTCTAGAAATAGATCGGACAGTTGGGCCCCGGCGAGGCTCCTGAGAGCCTTTGGGACCGAATCCCTGTCTGGCCTTTATGGCAGCTTTGTGCTTTACATGTTTACTTCGCTGCTTCTTATATGCTGTTAAATGAACCTGATGACTCTGATTCTGAATCATTTAGATTTCAGTTGTTGGCAAGTATGCATGCACCATGTTAACATGCAAGTTTGGAGATTTAGAGATTTAGTATTTAGAACTAATTTTGTTGGGCATGCCTCCACATGTGCTGTACGTGTGTAGATGTGTGTTTTTATGTCACTGTGTTGTCACCTTATTTAGGGCAACAGCATATTGACCTAAATATTAATCATACCTTGGCACACCAGCGTTGTGGCAGCCAGAACCAGAATTGGGTCCCACATCATAAAATGCCATTAATGAGCTGTTTATGAATTAAGGCTGTATGGAAAAGTCTCATATTTTTCTGTGTGAGGTGCTTAGTGAAATTTGAGAGGATTCAGATGAGACCGAACTCTTGCATAACAAGCCTTTTTTTGGGGGGGAAATTTGGACTAGCGAGGGGATGGAGACATTGCCACACACATTTCTCTCTCTCTCTCTCTCTCACGCACACACACACACATCATCATCATCATCATTATGTAGTCCATGTGTAAATCCAGATTAGCAGATGATAATTCGCTGTAGGGGGAGATGTGATGTATAAACCAGCAAGGCCTCATTAAAAGACAGACACGGAAATCTGGTGATGTGGCCCACAGCCCGGGGGCTCAAAAACACTACTGTACATACAAATATACACACTTCATGTTTCGTCTAATTACGGCTTTCAACTGTATCTAATTACCTTTCTCTCTCCTTTTCTCTCCTATGTGCTGACAAATATACGGCTGTCAGGTAAGTCACATCTGTTTCTCAATGACCCACTTAATATCCTTTTTAATGTCTCTATTACTTGATCCCAGATCAGTCCTACTGTCTGCCGAAAAACCACTACAAAGCCCGCCACACATCTCAGTCCAGTTTTAGCCCATATTAAATCTCATTACCTCCTATTTGCCACTAAAAAAACAAATCTCTGCGTTGCACCACCCACCTTTTACAGCACATTTTTTATCATATTGTATGTATCCTATTACCGTTGTATTACAAGATCTAATCCATGGACGCCCTGACTCAACGATGAAAAGGGGAGGAGGAGGAAAAAATGAGAGATTATACTGTATTTGTAAACATGATATCAATTTGTAAGGGGATAGAGGTGCTGGATTATGTTGATAGGATGCACTGATGTTGTCCCAACACAACCCACAAAGGAATTTAGAGGTCACATCACCTCATATACAGGCACTACGACGATGTCATGTGAACAAAAATGATCTTTTTCAGTCATTTTTAGCACAAATCCAATCATGTATTTTTCTCATATGGTGTGTTCTCTGAGATTTTCTATTTTTTCCTACTGATTGGGCTTATCCAAAGACTAAATCTGTTTTGAATGAGAGACCTGGTAGGGTCAGATTTTTTTTGAAATACAGGTTTCTTCTCATGGCGTGTCTATCTGTCTGTTTTACTGAAGCGTCATGTTTGCTACAACAATCTCTGTTATTTAGTCTTATCTTGTGCTGACGCAGAGCTCACAGCATACAGTAACAATATGCTGTGTTTGTTCTGCACTACTTATCCTAGAAGATGTGCAGTTCTCTGAGTTACTGACTGAAGTTTAAGATATTGTCTTTGTGTCTAACATGGGACCTTTGACATGATTCCTGCCCTACAATAGTGTTTTATCCACTGACTATTTTGGAAAATGACTACAGCGGTCAGTTGGAATGCCTCTGAATGCAGTGTTCATATCCTGTGCTTAAAATAAGAGACCGCCTCATTTAGCTAAAAGAGCTGTGTTTACACGCATTTCAGTTCTAAAGTGTCCTTAGAGATGACAATTTTTTAAAATCTTTATTACCAGTCAGACCACAGTCTCAACAATTTTGACAAAAGGAAGGGGATGTGCATAATAATATATACATAATTCAAATTCAAAATAGATGTAATAAGCACAACCAAAATACAAGAGTGGGAGGTGGGAGGTTTACAGTCAAAGTAAGCAGTTATGTCTTTGTGACTTAGTTGTAACCTACATCATCTAAATATTCCTCTATCATCTAAATAAACATTGATACCAACCAGTTCAGTAGCTGCCTCCGCCCCATATAAAAGGCAGCAAACAAAAAAGTGTTTTAAAATTGACTAACCGTCAAAATTTACACTTCCAGTAGTCAAACATGATTGGTTTAGAACAGGAAAAGAATTCAACCTCTCTGCTTTTTTACCACATCAGCTTTATGAGAGCAGTGATTAGGCAGACCGAAAAGTGTTTCCTCTGGGCCAGGGGGTTTTTGTGGTGAAGGTTAAAGTCAAAGCCGTTTCGCAGCATCCAATTAAGGTAGACGCTTGATGAAGTAGGATTTTATTGTCTGGTTAGGTGGGTCTATTCAGAGATTTGTGTGTGTGTGTGTGTTTTAATTGTTGATTATTTCCAGGATTGTGTTTTGCGGCATTCTCATTTTATAAACTCACTCTTGCAGAGGGGCTCAACATCACTCACACTCACACTCACACTCACACACACACACACGCACACCAGTCAGCCCGTAATTGGTGACATCTGGTCGAGGCAGACGTGTCATAGCCTGTGAGCCATATTGGGGTGGGATTAGCATGTTCATAACACACACGCATGCACACACGAACTCTCTATGCAGACTGTGAAAAGTATGTTGCAGTGACAGATTTGATGAAGAGATTGAGGTAACACTTTCTTTTAGCCTTTTAGCCTTTGAGCCTTCCTAATGCTTTATGATGACATGTGTCGCAGTAATAATATAAAGAATTGTAAACAAACATAAGAAGTTATAATGAACTAAACAATCACAATTGCTATAATTGCTCCAGCACTTTTGCATGAAGGTTTATAAAGTCTTGGTGCCATACTGTCGTGGATGGAGCTATAAAACCTTTAATACACTTAAACGCTGCTTTAAGTAACGTACACAATATATTCTGCATGTTGCTTTTCTTATGCAGGTATCTAGAATAAGGCTTTGAACGAGCAATTTCACAGCAGGTGTTGGGAGTGTGAAGTCTGTGACTCCGCTGATAGTGTTTCCTCTCTCGTTGAAGCTGTGCTAATCAGTATAATCAGTACAAATTGTGTTTGATGAATAACTGAAACCTACATACTCGCAATAAGTAAGACCATTACCCTGCCCAGTTTATTGATCCTACGTTATTGCTTCCTTGAGTATGCTTGAGTGTTCCTTTACCTTAACGCTTTAATCAACTGTATTTTTGCAGTCTAAGAGAAAGCCATTACAGAGCCTCATTGGAAATCAATGCCATTTTGTATTCAGCTATCTAGTCTAGAGTAAGCCTAACTTTATGTTGACACTTTTGTCACTGTTGTTGGATTATGGCATCGTACAGGCCCCTAAAAGGACACTTATGCTTTAGTGCTAATTGTGTATTGATTTGCCATTGGAGATTTTTTGATGAGGGTACTTATTTCCTGTCCTTTCAGGATATGAAAAAGAAGGCTTTGCAACCTTATATCGCAAAATCCTGGGCTACCGAGCCACAACAACTTCCTTTTTGCATTCATTCTGTTGCTTTCTAAAGATGTTTATCTCTTCTTAGCTATGTGTGATTGTTGTTCTCTGTGTTTGATCATTTTACGCTCATAGGAATAGGACTCAGAGCCCTGCACTCCTCTCAGTTTAAGTGATCTCCAGCAAGAACTACCACAGTTTTACTCTTTGAAATTGTTCTGGACAGGAGCTACAGCTAAATGCCTAAAGGCAAATGATATTTTGTCTTCCACAGTCTGTGTGTGAGTCAGTGTTTCTGTCTCTCATTGCTTTTGACACTGCTGGTCATTCAAAACAGGCCAACATGGAAGGTTTGGGATGCACTGCGCTTGTAGCTGCTCCTGATAACAAACAGTTGAATTGTGGGGATTAAAGCGATTATATTTGATCAGGGCACAATGGCTCGGCCTCAAGCCGGGGCCCCCTGCCTCTCTGAACTGCTGACTGTCCAGATTCTCTACAATCACAGTCCTCTACGAGGCTTGCGCTCTGTGTTTCCATAATTTTGTTTATATTTTTGTCTGCCCTGAAAGTGTATAGATCTTATTTGAATATATTTTCATGCTAAATATACTGTATATTTATATGCATGTGTGTGCACTTTTGTATCCGCATTAAGGAGACCAATCAAGGGGCTTGTGGGTGACAGCAGCTTTGAGAGTTTTAGATGAGGCTGGACTTCTGGCTCTCTACCTCTTAACAGAGATGGAGGGAGGCGGGGGGGGGGGGGGGGATTGTGGTAGAGAGACATATAGAGATTCAGAGAGAGAGAGAGAGAGAGAGGGGAAGCAGAGTGAGTGAGGGGGGGGGTCACAAAGCAGTTTCCTGCGGTGTAGAAGTTGGCTTGCTGCCACTCAGAGCGCGTGCATGAGTGTGTGTGTTTGTGTGTGTGTGTGTGTGTGAATGGCGAAAGAGAGGGAGGGAGATGGCGAGAGAGGCAACGGGAGAGAGGAGTGTATGTGTCAGGATCCGTGTGTCTGTGTGTGAACGCTTTGACCGAGCGGCGTAGAGAGAGAGAGAGGAAGAGAGGAAGAGGAGAGGAGGGCAAGAAAGAGGAAAGAGTGAGAAGGAAGAAGAAAGGAATCAGTATTCGTTTCTCCAGATCACATGGAGAAATAAAGGAAAAGCAATGTTCTGTCTGAAAGGTAAGCGCACTGTACGTGTGGCTGTACTTTGCATGACTGTGTTTCCATGGAGTGTTAACCCCGGTGTGAGTGTGGGGCTTTCCCCCCAGACTTTGTGAGACAAAGAAAAGTTGAACTCCATCTCTGTCCACTGTGGAAAGTAATCTCTGTCACAGCGGCTTCCTCCACACAATATCCTTCCTCATGTGTTTTTCTTTAGTGAAGGAAACCTTCCCTCTGTCTCTCTTTAATCATTTATTACTTTGTTCTTTCTTTGCCACTCTGACTGGTTCAGGTTCACTGACTTGAATCCTACCTCTCCTTTTCTTCCCCCCCCCTATCTGCTTTATAACGGCTCCTCTTCCCATTACTCTCTACTTCACTCTTGACTTTTGGGAAAAAATATAGAAGTAATGTTAAAACCCTTTTATACACAGCTCATTGTGTAAACTTGTATTTGCTTTCTCAAACTTGGGAGTGTATTTTAGCGGAAACGAGTGATGTGCAGAGCGGTGTGTGTACATATGTGTTTGTATGTGCGTTGTCCACAGTAACAGCTGGTGAAGCAGCAGTTGCTGGGCTGCTGTCCTGCAGAGTGGGGCCATGTGTTGGCTATTACTTGACTGACCAGTTAAAGTGAGATAAAGGGAAAACTGGTTCCTCTTTTACTGGCAGCCTCATTTTTGCATTTTTGTCAGAACACACACTGATCAGCGCTATGCTGTATTAACAGTATACTGTATGACCCAAGCTCTTCTTTCTCTTTGTTTTATACACACATAAGTATACACTGGTTGCACCATCAAACACGCTTAAAAGATGGAGGTATAATGCTGTTTTGGAGGCACCATGGTGCTGCGCTGGTTTTGGCATTTGGACTGTTGTATCCAGCTGCTTCCATCATGTTCTCTTGGTAGATCAATGCATGTCAGAACATTATGTTGGTGTAGTCATCGATCAGGGATCTCTCTGTGTGCAGATAAGTGTAATCTAATACATAGAGAATTAAAACGATGATGTAATTTGGCCGAGTATTTCCCAGTAACGGTCAGCTTACATCGTAACGAGCACAAAACAAACCCAAGAGCAGGAAATAACCTAACATTTGGAAAATGTGTGGATTTCTAACGTGAAAAATATGTTGAAACTCAAAACCTACAACAGCAGTAAGATTTTTAGAATCTTCATTTTCATCTTTGCATCTTTGGCACAAACTGCTCTTATCTCAGAAATGAGGAAACTGTCCTTCTTGGGTAACCAGAGTATTTTCTCTTTCTGTAGCTTGTAGATTTATGGCTTCCAGAAATGAGGTAACATAAACTGTAACTTTAACTATTTGTGGCAATGTCCCAGTTCGTCAGCTGTATGCAGTAATTTATGTTGTCGGTTACACATTTTCCACACTCTGTGACTCTGGTCAGACTTGGAAGATGGAGCAAAACAGATGTGGGAGTTCTGTTGTAGCGTGAATTCTGATTTGTTAAATGTAGGAAATTAATATATTTATACAAGATCGCCGGGTTTAACTTTGAATGTTTGACTTTGTGTGCTTTAACTTGATGACCCAACCAATTGTGCAGCAGCAGGAACGTCTTTTCCTTTACTAATGTACACATTGTAAAATGTTTATAAGTTGTCATAGTCAGATTAGGTAACACCAGTACCAGTCCTCTCAAGCTTTCCAAAGACATGACAAACTGACCCAAATACTGTGATTTACATTACCCACAGTGATCCGACCAGTAGATTACTTTTGGTTGCCAGTTACAGATCGCCTGCTTATGTTATGATTTAAACAAGCTCTCTTGGCTGAGGTTGCCAACGTGGGGGCAGATGTGACACATTTTCAGTCCATGTTCTTCCACATCCAGCTGTGGCCAGAGTGGATTCTCATCTGTTTCAACTACACGCTCACTCCCCCTCTCTCCTGCAGTAAAGCCTTGCATTTTAGTGAAAGCCCTTTGCTAGCTGTCCTAGTGTGACTTTTTGGATGTTACATAAGTTATTTCTGCACTTGAGCCCCACTCGAGCAGAATATGTCCAGAAAGCAGACTTTCGATGAGGCTGAGTAGGGATTAGTCGGAGTGATTTTGGAGACCTCGTTCTCACTCAAATTAGAGGTTCCCTGCAGTGTTAGGGGTATGGAAATGCAACATGGCTGTGAATGTAAGTCCTCTCGAGCAAACGTATTGGAGAGAATTTATCCGACCTTCTTGTAGCGAGGTCAGTTAAGGTCAGCTCGGGCCGTGTCCAATCTGGAAGAACATTTCTTTGGCTGAGTGGGACTTGGTCCAGCGTTCCCTGGTTTGTGTTCAACCGCTCTGATTGCAGTTCACTCAGATGTGTGAGCATTATACAGTAACAGCTTCAGATGTTTTGGTTGTGGTCAGCAGTTGAGGGGGAAGGGCAGATGTGCTGATCCAGATGCTCCATTGTTGAAGAATATCTTGTCTCAGTCAGTACGGACTGTATGGAATAGCCTGAAACATCATCCAGTTTGAAAATGTTTGTTTAGTGTAATTAAGTCATAATTAGAAATGTTGTACAAGGCATATTTAATGACTAAATGTTATTTATTGTTTGTCTCTAGTAGATCCATGGTGTATACTAGATATTTAAGCCATTTTTAATACCTTGTGTTGATTGGGATTATTTCAACTGAAAGTTTGAATATGAATAGAGGATGATAGTACTTTATTAAATTCAAATCCAAAACCATGTCAGTATATCAAATCAGAATCCTTTTGAATCTCTTATGGAGTGTAATCAGGTTGAGCTTTCAATTTTTTTCAAGTATAAATAACTAGAACTCATCTGTAATCTGTGTGTGTAATCACCCTTTATTGGTTTAGAAGCAGAAACACTGCAGTTTTTAGCGGCAGCTCAATGAATGGTCACAACCTTTAACTTCAATCTGAAAATGAGATGAAAAGAAAAGGATTGAATCTTTCGCCAAGCACAGGCACTGACTTGCAGAGAGCATGTTAACCAGACAACAGCCAAAAGTTTTACAGAGTCTAAATTAATTAGCGACATCTGATATAATCTGCTGATGCGGCTGTTGTTATTTTAACTTGCAAAAGTGGCAGTTAGTTGAGGGTAAACATGAGAAGCTGTTACCTGAATGTCTAGAAAACAGTATCCCTAATTCCAGTCTGGTGTGTTGGCGTGTACTCTATGTGTGTGTTATGGAGACATGTTGGATCGTGTTTTAAATTGTGTTTCACAGTATCTATTTTTGAAAGACTCTAATTGAAAGATATGCTGAACATATAGAGATGTTTGCGAGCATCTGTGTATGTATACACTGGTGTGTGCGTCCTGCGTGTGTATGTTTGTGTGAATTGAATTCCAGGAATGTGTGTGTGTAAAAGTAGAAAGGCAGCAGGAGCCGTGTTGGATTCGGCCTGAGGGGCAGTGACCCGTATAGTTATATGTCTACACCTATATTTAACCTAAACTCTGTCACGGCATTTCACTTCGGATTCTCACCACCTATTCTGTACGTACACAACAGACGGACTTTGGATAGTGAAGCGCAGTTATGGACAAAAATGGGTGAGTGATTAGCTCATTAGAAACATTTATATATCTATTATTAAAGCAGCTGAATTTTTATCATTGGTCCATTTTTTTGCCTCATTTTAACATCTTTCAGTGCTTCTAAGTTAATGGTTATGTTTCCATATTGGCAGATTTGCCTGCATGTATCAATTGCATTTTTTATTCTGAAACTAAATTGTCTTAAAGTGCAAATATACTGCATCAAATGGTATATGTTTGCACAGAAAATTTCACTTTTTCATGTGTTTGCATAACAAATAAATAACATCCTATACAACCTGGTAGGCAATAACATTTCATCTTGTTGGGAGGAAGTAGCACTAATCAAAATCAGAGATGCTTTTGATTTTTAGGAATCACTACAAAGTTGTAACTAACAAAGTTGTTGACAACCATTTTTTTCAACCTCATTAAACTCACTCCCCAGTTAACCTATTTGAACTTGCGCGAGGGCAGTTCTTCAATAACCAATGCACCTGTGTTGTGTGTCTGGAGAGACTGTGACCTCTTGACCCGAGGCTGACCCACTACCTGCCCTCTGGCCTTGTGGGTTGTGGTGTTGATGGATGTTCTCACACTCGATGTGGCAGGCTGCTTATCTCCAGTGGAGGGGAAGAGAGGACCGGAGAGGACAGGAAAGAGGTGTTTAAAGTGTAGATAGCAAAGTAGCTGTCAGAAGCTCACCTTTTTTGTTAATTAATTCACTGTTTCAATGTTATAGCTTTGCATAGTAAGTCATTTGAATTTACTGGTAATGAATTCTGTCACATTGAGGTATTTGTATGTTTGTGCGTATTCCTATCTTCATCCTGATCTTAACAAGTCTGTATTCAGAGTCACAAGACAAAGTCAGACAAGGCAATTATGAACTCCACCTAAAAGTCAAGTCCAGCTATGTGTTACTGTGCACAACTGTTGGGCAGGGAGTTCTTTATATATATTACTGTGAATGACACTTGGATTTCAAGAATCTGGATTTTCAAGTAATTATTGGCAGCTTCTTAGTAGATAATCAGCGTCATATCGAACTAACTTTCCCCGCCAAGTTTGAGTAGTTGCTCCTGGGTTTGTTTGCTAATTTAAGTCTTGCCTGCAGTCCATAATCATGTGTTGAAGTAATGCTAGTGTTTAAGATTGCCTCGGTAGAAATGAAGTCTATGTGTTGTAGATTTTTTCATTAGTAAATCATGCAAACTTGTAAATCAGAACATTGACTGGTGTCTTCCAGAGAGGAGGAGCTTCCTGGTGTTTATAGGTAGACAATAGATGGTGAAGTTCTATTGACTATGAATGGACTTTGACAGGACTCTAGTGAGGCTTTTGTCTTCTTAAAAGAGCTTAAAAAACAATAGCTTTTTGGATAGTTTAGAAGAAGCTTAGGAGTCAGTAACGGGGACTTAACTTTATTTTTAGTATGAGATGATGAATCTGCAGAAAAAGTTATGTAGGAGGAGAACGTTTAGCTGTGAAGTTTCCAGTGACAATGCTGGAAAAGTTTTGTCGTGGTTGAAGTTTGCAAGCACAATGGCTGACTCCCTGTGGATGACTTCCCTAGACAGAAGACTAACACAGCATGCAGGTGCTCCTCTCACTCCATTCAGACTTATGTGTATCCATGGCTACCATTGTCCCTCTTCCAAAGCCTTCCGCTTTAGTTGCCCCCCCCCCCTCACAAACACACACATACACAGAAATCTGTGTGCTCGTGTTAGTGTTCATAGATATATAAGAGAGTATACACACACACACACACACACAAGCACGTAAACAAACACACACACACACACCCACTAGCCACTGTCCAAACCTGAACCCAGCATGACTTTTGAATTGTTTGGAAACTAATAGCACACACACACTCATCACCTAACTAGTAATAGTTCCCATTCACAAGCATTGGACTGTGATAGGCTGTCCGCCGTGCGTGCTGGTCCTGGGCAAGACGTGAGCATCCACATCCAATTACGACACACACGACATTCGTTCTGTATTTGTGGGTGTATATTCACGCAACACTGTCACCACCACACAACTACACCTGCTTGTAAAGCAGCCTTAATGTGTGTTTGTCTGTGTGTCACTGTAAAAACACCTCCTGTTGTGATGATGACTCCATGAATGTGTGTACATCTGCATGACTATACACCCCCTGGTGTTGGATGGCCTGGATGACCCACTGTGTGTATGTATTTCTGAATTTAGGGCAACAACAGTGTTAAGTGCAATTTATGCCACAGCCAGAATCTTTTAGCTTGTCCAGTGTACTGTGTGTGTCCACACACACTGTTTTTTTTTAAATCTATGTGTGTGTGTGTGTGTCTATGTACATGTATATTGTGGTTTGTCCATTTTGTCCATTATGTTCTTTGTGTGTTTGTGTTTTTGTGTGTGTGTGTGTGTTCGTGTGTGTGTGTGCAGTGGTTTTGGTTTTGTAATCAGCTTGTGTGTTGGCTGACTCACCATGCTGTGGAAACGATAACCATCAGTAATGGCTGTTTTAGCCTCTAGCTATCTGCTGAGGCCTGGCAGTACAACAACAACCACAAACACACACACTCACACTCACACACACACTCACACACCCACTCCCTATATCCCCCAAGTTCCAATGGGAGTATGAGCATACTTTTTAAAGTATTTTTACGTGCATATAGAGTACTCACACCGGTGTGGGGGTATGTTTTTGTGGCAAAAGTTTAAGCCACCACCAGAGGGAGACATTTGCCTTTAGTACTATAAAGTAGTTCTCCCCCTCTTTTAAATTTTTGTTTCCTTTTTAACTTCATTTTCATTCAACTTAATGTCTGCATATCTGTCTGCAGGCCAGACTTTCAGTGGCTAACAGTCTATCAATCTGATTATATCAATAAGGTTTAACCAACCTACCACACACACCTTCACCTGGCATGTAGTCTGAGGTTTTTACCGCTCATGACTACTCTCCTCCTTCTTGTTTATCTGTGCTCATGTCTTTGTTTGCCACTTATCTTTTTATCTGGTTTCCGCTGCGCTTACATCTGCCTGTGTTAGAATGACAGGTATTACCTCTCAGTCCATCTGTGCCTCACTCTGTGCTCCTCTGTGGCTTCAGCACCGATTAGATTCATCAAAGCTTTCAAAATATATCTTCACTGGATATGTTTTGGCCACTTTAAAGCATGATGTTGCAATTTTTTTCAATTAGATTTGTGCACTTGGTAACAACAATCAAATGAAAGTAGAGCTTAGCCAGTAGTTTGATATTTGGTCCACATGCAGCTTGATGAGTTTGCGTCATCTGAGTTAACCTGCTGACAAACAAGTGGCAGGTCTTCTTGAACTTACACACATTTGAGCGCTGGAGGTGATGCAGTTAATTATCTACAGCCTGGTGTCCATCTGTGTAGTGTGTGTGTATGTCTGTCACAATCAGAGACTAGAGCTGGAGGCTGGATAATCTGGTTTTACAGATTAGAACAGCAGCGTTGAGGAGCAGAGGAAAGAGGGAGGAGGAGGAGCTGAGAGGAGAGGCCATGTGGACGCCACTGGACAATGCTGGTGCTCTGTCTTAAATGGACAGAGGGAGAGGACGGAGGATGCTCTTAAATGCTGCAAACCTTTCTGAACACTCATTTAGAGGCATCTCTAATTTACCAAATGAGGTTCCAGCCATCTTTGGACATGCACTGGCTTTTACACACACACACAATGGTTTCTTGACTTTTTGCAGCTCTTCTTTCATGCAATTTGTGGTGGATGCTTCTGGGTCACTGCTAAGGATAGCACAGTATTTTGAAGACAAACATGCTTTAACCACAGTGCAAAGACACTGCCCTTTGTTTTTTAATCTTATTTTTGGATCTTTTGAATATTTCTGACATTTTCTGTGGTCATTTTTTGGGGTCAGAATTTCTGTTTTTGCAAGCTGACAGGATTTCCAACAAACCAACTGATCACCATGCATGATTTTTGATAACCTTATGCTGCAATAGTTCTCTGAAATATTTGTTCTGGAGTTAAATCGTGTAACCTAACACTGTGCACAGCCTCCCTTTGTCAGGCAAATCAATGCAAGTCAATAGGATCCCCTGAGAGAGGCAGAGGAAGGACAAAAACATAGGAGGAGAGAGAGGAGGAGACAGAGGGGGGATTGGGTCCCCTGTGGGTTACAAAAACCTCCAAACCTGTCTTCCCAGAAAGAGAGGGGGAGGCCTATTGAGGGTTTGGGTGCAAGGGGGGGGTCTTCTACACACACCCTTCACAGTCACCCCTCCATCCCACCACCTCAAGTGAGGGGTCCAGGGAGAGAGAGGGTCGTGCAAGAAGGAGGAGGAGTTGGGGGCTTGGGTCCTGGAAAGAGCAGGGGAGGGTGGGTGGTGGGGGGCGTAAAGGTCTTAGCCTGGGATGATCACATACGTGCACTGCCTCTCCTCGGAGCCGGTGGTCAGCTGCTGGCACAGGGCCTGCTATGAGGGCCCCCCTGGCGAGAAGCGAACTCTGTGCTCCTTCCAGCCCACCACCAAGATGGGGAACAGCCTCCAGTCCGAGGCCTTCCCCAGCCCCAGGCCCGCCAGACCAGAGGGCTGCCTGCGCAAACGCCTGCTCTCAGTGTCAAAGGTCCACCAGAAGCAGGACTCTCTCTGGACACCCAAACCGCTGCTCGGACCCATTGCTAAAGGCTCACCAGGGAAAATAGAAACCTACCAGGATGGCAAAGGTACAGACTCAAGAGCAGAACATATTTATTGTTGTGAAGCTTGGTAGCTTGAAGTTGTGGAGTTGGAACAAACAAACAGTTAGTTTTCCAGAGTTTTTAAATGTTGTGTAATGTTAAAGATTCATAGTGCTTCTATATATTCCAGACTGTTGTCGAGATTTGACAACAGCTCAGTGAGGCAATAGACATTTAAGCTGAAAGACATTGTGATTACAGGGTTCCTGCCTTCATCTTTAGGGCTGGACTACCCAGGTAGTCATCTCTGTGAGCCTCTTAGTAAGACTTAACACGACACCATATTGCTGTTTCGCTCCAGTAATAATTGTGGTGTTTGTCTTGGCTGGGAAACAGGCTCCTCTTCAAAGTGTACTTGTCACCTGAACTGTTTGTGGGAAATGATTACACGCTGTATGTCACAGTGCCAGGGAGTCACGACACATATGCGGAAGCTTTTCCAAAGCCGGGCTTTGTCTCTTCTTATTAGGTGATTTCCATCCCCTTGCAACTGAGTGATCTGTGCCGTCTGTCTTTCGTGTGCAAGTGTGCATCTGTGTGTGTGTGTGTGTGTGTGTGTGTGTGTGTGAATGTGTGTTTTGCTGGGAGTCCCGTGCGGCACTGATGCAGATTGTGGCTTTGTGACCTCTGAGACCTTTGGCCTTTGGTGTGGTGGTAGGAGTCTTCAAGCACAAACTGGATGACCCTGAGACAAGGGCTTTTATGAATTCTGTCATTTATGCATAGATACATGACCTGCAGTACAGCACATTGTCAGTGAAATCTGAGTCATGGCCTCTTTGTGAGTGCATGTTTGTGTATATGGGTCCATGTGCGTGCTTGCATCCAGACCCTGCTTCCCCCTCTGTTGAGACAGTAGAACATCATAATCCAGGATGGTCCCCCTCGGTGGCCACCCCTGTGAACAAGACACAATAGCTAACAGCTGGAGGTGATGGGCCAGGCCTGCAGGGAAGAGTAACCGAGCTGACAGTATGGGGGTGATGAAGCTGACACTGCTGGGGTTACAGAGGTGACCCACTTTCACCTCTGCCACTACATAAAGGAGCCATCACGAGAGTAAGAACAGTGTGGAAGGATAAAATAGAGGCTTAAATAAATGCCTTTGACCTCGGTTCATAGTTCCTCTTTTCCACTTTTTTTTGTCACATAATCAATATTCAGTTGAAGGAGTACTACTCACAGGATATGACATTATTCTCTTTTATAGTCACTCCATATAATGCCAGTGATCTATAAAGTCATGAAACAAAATGTCAAATATAAAAAGTTAATTGGAGAAATAAGGCTAAGAGACGTTTTTTTTTAAACAATACAGCTTTTGTAACTTGTTTTCTGTGTTTGTAGTTATCCCATATGAGTCTTTGTTTACCCCCCCTCCCCTCCCATAAAGTACTTTCCAATGTCATCCTCCGTATATGCCTGTCCAAAATCGAGTCCCTTATTCCTGTGCATTTAGCGTAACAAAACACTGCCAGACGAGCATGGCCCGTCCTCACGCCTGCTTTGGCTAACACGCCGTGACAGCTCAAGATGTCGCCGCCATGGGTACAGTATTGTCTGGGCTCTGTAGGTTGAATCAACCACTCCAGTCATTTTGTATTCATGCGCCGCTGAACAGACGACTCTCATACACACAAACACGCACAAATTGGAGTTTGGGTAATACGTCTTTTATGTGTATTTGTTTCTGTCTTCCTGTATGTCCACTGCTTCTATCTGTTGTATCTGTTTTTACTGCCTTGCATGCCTTGTGTTGTCTTAACCCTCCTTTTCTACACAGTTCACCAATTCTTTACATAAATCTTAATTCTGTCGCATTAGATGTCAGTGGTTACACTTTTTTCTTTCCTTGACTTCCCCTCAAATCCTCGTTTATTTTAATATCAGTTTAGAGGTGGAGCAGGTGTTCCACCGGATCCACCCGTAATCCTTTAGTGGGAAGGCACGTTCAGCTATCGACCAATCAATGCCAACAGCTCCCAAGGGAAGAACACCTGAGGGAGGCTTGGCTTGTGGAGTAACTAGATGAAACCAAATGAAATGGATTGACCGCATTTATGGGGGAAGTGCTGCTGAAAATCAGTTTGGGTAATATAATTGTGGTTTGGGCTTCAGCTCTTTGTCATTGTCTCCCCTACAGTGTTCCACATTTCCCTTCTTTTCAGGGTGATTCAAACCAGTTTTTTTGTAGGTCAGCAAATTGAGGATGGCATTAACATTGTCAGAGTTGCAGGTTCAACTCTTATTTGAGCCACAGTCCCATTAAAAACATATTCACTGAAAAACTCGAAGCTCCTATAAATTGCATGCTGCTGCTCTTTTCACAATCTAAGAAAAACAGCCCTGTTTTGTGACAATGAATTTTTCAGATAATCCAATGGGTTATTAAACGGCTTATTTAGATGAAAAATTAAGAGAATTCTCAACCCATACAGAAATATTTAATCCTTCGGTTGCCTTCAGTACCCCCCCCCGTCCCATCTATTCCCGGCGCTCTTCCTCAAAATGTGACACGAGACAAAAGAAGAAACACTGCCCATTTCTTCTCCCCCGTCTTTTAAACCAACCACCAACCAAATGTGACACACTGGCCAGTTAACTAATCTTGCTGAACAAAGACAATTTTGTGACCAAAGCAGCTTGTCTTTCCTCTGACTCAGGGGTTTTAGGTGAGGTGAAACACCACTCATAATAACACAATGAGATTCTTTTGTTGCCCTTTCAAGGCTTATACCTACACAGATGCACACACGCACAAACATAGATGAGTAAAGACAAGTACACACTCAGTCCTGAATGTGGATTTTTTTAAAAAAAAACCCCGATAGCAGGTTGGAGGGGGAAGAACAATGGAGTAGAGAGCATGACACACAGCTTAATGAGATGGAGAGAAGAAGGAGTTTTCACACACTCACACACTTTCGGGAACAGGGGTCAGGGGTTTAGTTAGGGTCATTCAACTGTAAAATGGGTTAAGGCTCTGTTTTCCTTCAAAGCAACTCTGTCTACCTCAATCTTTTTCTCCCTCCTCCATCCTTTCATGAAGTCTTTAACCCTGTTTGTGTCTGTGTTAATGAGTGCATGTCAGTGCATGTTTTTGTGTCTATCCATTGTGAATAAAGACTACTGCAGTCAAATCCACATCTTTCCTGTACACTTCCCTGCAGACATTCATTTGGATGGGAGATAAAGGAGGTGAGGAGTAATCAGTGGGTAATAGCTTTCTGTGTTTCTGACAGACGGGGACGTCTCTGCTTGTTAAAGGCCTAATATGTAATGGCTGGCTAGTAATTGACTAACCAGGTGCTATTTCATCATGTGTGAGCACAACCTAATGAAGTCATCACTGACGAATATCGGGAGGTAATCGAGTTGGGTGGAGTTCTCTGTGTGTGTGTGTGTGTGTGTGTGTGTGTGTGTGTGTGTGTGTGTGTGTGTGTGTGTGTGTGTGTGTGTGTGTGTGTGTGTGTGTGTGTGTGTGTGTGTGTGTGCCTGCCTCACTGTGTCTGTGTTCATTAATCCAGAGATTACAACAGTAACAGCTCTAAGGATGGAAATGTTGATGCACCACTTTGGTCCAGACTGAAATATCTCAGCAACTATTGGATGGATTAAGAGATTTTGTACAGATGTTCGTGATGTCTGGAGGATCAATCCTACTGACTTTGGTGATCCCTTAACCTTTCCTCTAGCGCCATCGTCAGGTCAAAATTTCAGTTTCTCCAATACTTAATGACCAAAAAAAACCAATGTAATTTCTACAAACCAATAGCTATAACTCTTGTTTTGTGACAATTAGCACATTAGCAAGTGTTAAGTGTTTAGCGGTTATTGCTGAGGTGTTTGGTGCTTCATAGATATTTTCTGCATTGACTGAGTTTGAGTTTGCATTGGTGGACCTATTTTCATTGTCTGTTAAGCCATGTTTGCTGTTCCTGCTCATGCCAGGCATCCAGTTCTTCTTCAATGCAAATTGCGGTTTCTTAGCCTGAGAACCAGACGAATCCGCCGAGCCTAGTCTGGCGATGCCAGGCTGGTGGTTTCTGCCACTTGAAAAGTAAAACATGTCAGAGGTTTAGAAAAGCTAATTGTTGCTTTCAAATGACAACTCTGTATCCCCAAGATATCATATTTGTTAAATTTTGTGGTACCTCAGTTGGTTTTAAAAGGGTTTTCCTACGTTGTTTTTACCACATATAATATCATGTAATTGGTCAAATTAAATTCAAATATGAGAATCACTTAAATAGGACGCTTTCAGTAAACCAGTTATATCCTGTTTCGTCCTGTTTTGAAAAACAGATCCAAAGTCACATAGACAGACTGTGAAGCTAGTGTGCCTTTGGATTTCCCAGCAAAAAGTTGTTGTTTTTCTGTGCGAGTTTGCATGACAGATTGTTGTAAATAGATAATGTTGTCAGATTAATAGAGTGGGTCTGGGCTCAGCTGGCTTTTCATTTGGGGGACTGGAAGCAGTGGAGTAGGAGAGAGAAGAGGAGTGAGTCAGGGAGAACGTGTATGGCAGGAGGGATCAGGTGTAAGAGACTCTCGCAGCTCCCACATGTGGAGAATTGAGTTTTACCTAATGGCTTGATTATCACATCAGGATATAAGAGCCAGATAATCATTAGGATCTACTGAGACGTTTATCCTTCAATTGACTGTGTCAGAGGAGGGAAATGGGAAGCTGTCTTGATCACATTTTCATTGTGCATCCCTGTCTTTCAGGTGCAGATTTTCCTTTCTATTCTAATTATTCCATAATGATGTTCAAGTCATTGTTTGTTTGTGTTTTATTTCTTTCTTTGTGTCTTCATTCACTCAATTAACTTCCATTTACTGTAGTATCACCAGTTTGTTGTTGTACCCCTGCTGCCTGCTCCCTGTTGACATAGGGAGCCTCCTGGAGGTTGGGTAAGAGTACTACACCATATGGCACCCAGGCTCTGGCTTAACAAGATGAAGAAAGCTCTTGATGAGATGATACATGCACATCTTCAGCTAGCGTGTACGATCTCGCTCTCTCTCTTCTCTCATCTCGTCTTTCTGGTTTCTGTTGCTCAGATTTTTCAAAGTGACGATAGTTTAACTGTGCACTGGCTTGTGTTGCAGACACATGATGAAAACATCATAGCTGACACTGCAGAGCTGAAATAAGAACAGGACCTTATGGTTTGTGTGTATGTTGATGACGGAGGAATACTTAGATGTGTGTGTGTTTGATGTTTGTTTATTGTTCTATATGTCATACATGTGCATGAATGGAGTCAAGTGACATACATCTGTTTTCCTCAAGCCTAAACACAAAAACAGTTACACGATGAATGCAAGAGTCTGTCTTAACACTCACATATTGCCAACAGACCTTGAAAACGAAATGCGATTCCAAGACTTCATCTGAGCAGCTTTTTCCCTCTTCATCAGCCTCACTCAGTTCAACAGTCCTCCTGTTGTTAGAAAGACAATCTAATTGAAAAATCTAATTGTATTGTAGTGCAGGATAAGTCCGTTTAAGCACTCCATGGCCGTGCAGACCTCAGTCACAGCTCATTTCTTTAATGAGAGCTGCTATTAGAGGGAGCTTTTTTCCACCTCATGCTGCTTCAAGTCTGGTCCACTGAGGATTCTGGCCCTGTTTGACCTACTGACCAGTCTGCTTCCCTGTCTGCTCATACAGTTACATTCCTGACTCCTACTGTATGGTTCACTTAAAGTGCACAATCTAAAAAAAAAAAGACCAGTTATGTACAGTAAAGCAGTCTGATCACAGAGCTGGTGCTGAAACAATTAGTCGATGAATGCATTAGTCGGTCAACAGAAAATTAATTGGAAACTATTTGGATAATCAAGCAATGGTTTAGGTCATTTATCAAAACAAAAACAAATGTAAGGACTGTGATGAAGATCAGCAATTTTCACAATTTTGAGACATTTTACAGTTTTTATAATGAAAATAATGTTAGTTACAGCCATACACAGGGTTTAGTTCACTGTATTTGATCATGGCTGGTGTCAAAATGAACAACAAATAGTGTCTACAATACTGATGCACAGTTTACAATGATCCTATCGTTTTCTTTGATCATTTAATAGAAATAGGAATATTTCAAGTTTTGAAGTATACTGATATGTCCAGTCATAGTCTATAAGCCTCCCCTGCAGTGCACTGTGTACTTTACTTTTACTGTTGTCATTAAGCTCAATACTCATATTTTTTTTATTTGCATGAACTTAAAAATCACAATATAAAGAGAAAATCAAAATAAACTAACTTAAAAGAAAATCAAAAACGAATGTAAACCAAATAAATCAATGCAACTGATTACATATGTTTTAAAAAATGTGAATATGCTTATTACCAAAAGTAATATTACAATATATGATTTTTTTGGTCAAGACTCTGCACAACCATCTACCCTGGCTAATCTTTTATTACTCCAACACTCTCATCTGCTCCAAACCCCTCACTTCTCCACCATGTACCCCAGACTCCGTCTCCTTCTTCCTGCCTTCTCCTCATCCCCAGGCCTCCTTTATGTCCCAATCAGCTGGAGGTTCCATTAAGCCTCAGAAAGCAAAGCCTCTGAAAAGCTCATGTCCCCCCATAGAGACTGATTATAAAAGGAACACAAGAAGGGAGAGAGGAGAGAAAGTGATTTTAAGAGGCTCTTTAAATCTGTCTCGTTAATGAGTTGTCCTCACCATGGCAACGTCTCTTTTCGAGGGTTTAAACTCCACATGCGTAGATGGATTGAGGTTACAGACAAAAAACAAATGTGGAGGAAGGAAAGCTATAGCCATTTTTCTTTGCTTGTAAAACCACAGGGGAGAGTGCCCTGATGATAGTTTTACTCTAATTTTGTTTGTTTATAGCAGAAGCTAAATTCCTAGGCTGTTGTTAACTTTTTTTCACAGAGTTACATTGGACAACACTGGAGAACCAATTGCATCTGTTTCCGTTGTTACTCGTTTTCCCCACAAGGTGGCATTATAACACAGACAAGCAGAGGGACTCATTCAGTGGATGAAACAGCAGTCCTCACTTTTGGTTATATTTCAAAGTTGATTATCTGTGAACCATCCTTTTTTTAAACCAATATAGAAATTACTTAATGGCACATAAGAAAGCCTTAGTGTGTGGCACAAAATTAACATGTTGATGGAGTTATGGTAATTACCAAATATAATTAGAATCTGATTAATTGCCCATCAGACAGAACGCACACATTTATCTACACCAGAAAGAGACACATGGGGTGTCACAAGGAATTTAATTTGGAATAATGGCGGTCCTAAATTCTGGGGGTATTTGATCAAGGAGCTAGTCCAGTTTCCCTGGGGGCTCATTAGAAGGGCGCACACACTGCATCCAAGAGAGGTCTGCTCTCTCTATTAATGCCTCCATCCCTCCATTATTGCTCAGATGGGACGGAAGGGGGGAGGGATGGAGAGATGGACAGGGAGAGGGAGGGGTAGGCGAAGGGGTGGGTTAGTGAAGAATGAAGGGGGGGAGGTGGAGGAGATGAGGAGGGAGGGGTTAAGTGGATTTGGGGTCCTGCTTTTTTCCCAGACAAGGTCTCAGGATAGGATTATCATTTGAGGAGCCTCGTTTTAGTAATGTGCACGTACATACACACTTGTGCAGATTTACCCCATGTCTGTTTGATAAGTCAGATCACACCACCAATCACGCGCTGGTTTCAGTGGGTGTGTGTCTGCCTGCGTACATAGGTGTGTTTTACAGATGATACTGATCCACGTCATCCTTTGAGCACTAAGCCTGTCCTGAGACATATTTAAACCCCTCTATCTTTTACCCTGGGATTATAACACACTCATTGTTATATTATGGCAGGGTTGTATTACTACAGTATAACATGTATGTCTAGTACTTATGGTGATAATGATAAAACCGATTTAGAGAAACTATTTAAAGAACATAGTTTTCGTCAGTAGACATCTGCCCTCCTACCCTGTTCTTAAGTGAGGCACTGAATCATTACAAGCCCAGGAATGGCCGTGCTGTAGTTGACCATAACCTATGACCTCCGTTTGTCCTTGGAGAGAGTTTATGCAATATCACATCATAATTATGATGATGATGATGATCATTATTATTATTATTATACTCTGTATCAGTCACATCAGGTACATTATAGTGTGATTCAATCGATAGCCTGAAGGCTGGTGCTGCTATCATACAATAATCAATAATATAATGTATGACTCTGGGCCTCAGCAAGAACATTTAACATAGACATCTTAACTGATGTCTATGAGGGTTGGTCATATTGTTCCAAGTCAGATTCAGCACACAAACTCTTCATGAATTGCTTGTTTCCACTTGAGAAATGTGATTATTAACGACACCCCCCCAAATTCCCATATAAGGATACCTGTTAAGCTCTATGTGTAGGCAAGTTTCATACATAAGAATGTCACTGAAGAATTAAAGAAAAAGTTCACACTGTGGAGCTTGAAGTCCTGCTGTTGGAGACATGACAGATTTAACATTGTTAGTAGTGATATTACAGGACCTGAAAAAATGACTGTGACAGAAATCAAGAAGGTCTGGTTTGACGTGAAGTTAGATGCCAAAATGTCTCACCAATTCAAATTGGTCCATAACCTAGGTGGGAGGCAATAAAGGGTGTGTGATGGCTACAAAGATAAACAAGAGAAAAGAGCAAAATTACAGGAGATGTTAAACTGTTTTGTACAAATGAAGACATTCCTCTGGACAGAGATTTGCAAAGCAGGGGTTGAAAGTCTCTCTTAACCTGTGAAAGCAGTGTAATCTGCAGAACATTCTTTAACAAAGCAGCTAACAGAGAGGGGGTGTAAATTGGATCAATGTGAAAGGCCTGATTAGCAGATCCAAATCCAGTGATGCATTGCAAACGTATTGGTCAATGCCAGTGATCAATGCCAGCCACCAGAACTTGCTTCCGATTTCAAATCTAACCTTGTGATTGTGCTTCCGCCTCAAGGCTGATAGTCTCGTTCACTTCCATAATTTGTAGTCATCGGTCAATTGGTTGTATTTCTGATTCTTGATTGGATGGTTTGATGCTGCGAGTACCCCTCCCCTCCCCAAATGACCTACTGTTGTTACTGATGAGCAGTGAGGTGCCATGTGGGAAGTGGGTCAAACGCTTTAGTGTCAGTTTTGCTCTTGTAGCGGAGGAAGTGTAGATAAACACACATGCACACGTTGTAGTTGATAGGGCTTTAACCTGTTCCCATTGGTACACCACTTCGACCCGATACACGCACACACACGCGCACATTCAGTGATCCCTGTGATGCAGGCTAGCCCCAGGTGGCTTGTTGCTTTGTGCCCTTGAGCTCCTGGAGGCACTTAACCTAAATTAACTCAGTCTGTCTCTGTGCCTCTGTGTCTAAATCAGACATGAGCCTCTCGTCAGCAGTACGAGCTCGACACAAGGGTTGTGGTAACAGCAGACGTGACACACTACTGTATACTTTAGCTTATATGTACAACTGTAGAAACAGAGCAATGTTTATTACCTTGCTTTCTGTTTTTCTCACTCATGCTGTGTCGTGTTTTGCAGGTGATTGGAGATTATACTTTAGTTGCTGTCGTCTTGGTAAATCACACCTTCAGTGTAAAACAGGCAGTGAAATATTGATGCTAATGAATCATATTGTTAAAGCAAATGAAGTAATACTCCAGCTGCTACCTATTGATTGCTGTCATTATTCCAGCTTGGGCATCATTCACCTCTTACTTTTAATTAAGCCAGTTGTGAGGTTTATGTGTGAAGCTTTAAACTCACAAAAAACACTCCACACACACATACACATGCACACAGAGGACCACTTCAAGCGCAGCACTCCGTGGTGTATCGTATCTGTGTGTTTTTGTCAGATTTATGGCATTTTGTGTGTGAAGTTAATTATGAAATTTGATTAACGATTGTGTGCATAGGGAGAGTGTACACACAAACACACACACACAGACCCTTAGGAGAGAAGAGCAGACAGCCCTGGTGTTGAAATGTAGGTCAGGAAACCAGTGCAGCAGCCAACATACTGTTGTGTGTGCAGACGATGCTATGTGGTGATGTGTGTGTATATGCGTGTACGTAATAAGTAATGTGTGGTTACATGCTTGCATGCATGTAGACTATAGGCACATGCATGCACATGTATGTATTGTATTATAACCTATATATCCAAGAGCATGTGTGAATATCAGAAGGAAAGACAACAAAGATAAAGGGATGCAATACAATAATCGAGACCTCCTTTATGGTCCAGATTGTAATATATGACCAGGTCTGTTGTTTAAATGCAGTAGGTTGTAGAAACAGCTGCAGGCACATATTCACACATGCACTATTACATGTACACACACACATGCGGAATGATGTCAGCCTGCTTTAAGCCATCATAAGGCAAGGGACCGATGAGACATCTTATCAGTATGCCTAGGACACACACAAACTGTACACACACACAGACAGAAACACACTCAGGCCTTGTGGTTATTGATGTTGCTGGTCCTTAGAGGTTCCTCTGGAGAAGGGCTAGAAGTCAATATGAGTGGAGACAGTGCGGCTGGATGGTAATGGCTCTTAATGTAGTCTGAGGGCTGCCAGGGCTCTGTCTTTGTGTTACACTACCAGTGGCTGGATGGAGCTTTCCACTGGGAAATTATTTTGTTGATAACATGTCAGACACATGTTACACCTGCCAAGTCAGACAGGACAAAACAGGGATAATAAAGTGGAATAACTGAATGGTTAGAAAACTGCTTACTTTAAGAAATGGCTGTCGGTATTTTTGTGTTAGACAGTGAAGACTGAATGACTGACTGCTTTGCTGTTCAGCCACAAATCTGTTTGCTCTATGCAACATCACAGCCATAGTGTCAGACATGAAGACAAGGGATTATTGACCAGAATTCATCAGACAAAGTTAAATATTGATAAAACAATCTCACACCTAGGTTTAAGCACTGAAGAGGATGTTGACATTTAAAGCTCACAGTCAGGTAGTTTGAAGAAAAAACAACGTGTTTTGCCGCTTGCTTGCTTTAACAGTCCTGAGCCACAACAGCAAAACATGCACTGAATGTTGTCCCGCCAACCTACTAACTCTCCAGTCTCCTACAGGCTTGTTTCAGTTTCAGCTTATTGTCCTGCCAACTTCGGGGGGGGGGGGGGGTGACAGGCCAGTGGGGTTAGATTGCATTAGATTTAAAACTATGTTGCCTGGGAGGAAACGGACCGTTAGCTACAAATCCACCCTGACGGTGGACATAAAACGCTTCAAGTCAGCAACAAAACTGCCACCTCCTCTGAAAGCACCAAGAGATCAGCCGTACAAATCAACCTGCTCGTAAAATAACAACGTTTTAACTCCCCGCTCAACAGGCGTGTACATTTTAAGAGTGACCCGCCTTTTATTGTGCTGAAGCTAAAATCAGGCTGTAAAAGTCTCTTGAATGAATATATAGGAAAGACTTATTTAACGGTTGCACGCCTCCCTGTCAGTTTTGGCTTCTTGCGTTGGTGCTCTTTCAGCTGTTTTTGCCATTAGTTGACCTGGTTTTTATTTTTTCTTAGTTCGTTCTTGTTTCGCTACCATACTATGGTACAGAGATGACATGCACAACAACATGTTTTAGCTACAGATCGAACTCTGTCAGTCTTGTCTGTCAACATGGTCAAACAAACATATCCTCTAACTGCTCTTTCTGGCTTTCACGCTCTTTCATCCCAGCTTGAATTTCAAAGGGGGTCAGTAGGGAGCGCCCGGGTCAGACGCCAGGGGAGAGAAAATTAGGCATGACCGCCAATCCCGCTGAGCCTTTGTGTATGTTTTCATGTCTGTCTTCCTGTGTTTAATATCTGTTTTTATTGAGTCTTTACCTATGGATGTTTCACACTCACACTCCATCTAACTCTCACCCTTCTCGCTTCATCTGTTCCCCATACCCTCCGCCCCTGACTTCTCTCTCCCAGCTGCCTTTATCTCCTCTCACTCGCTTCTTTTGTCTCTGTAAACGCTGCCTTTTCTATCCTACCTCGCATCGCTACTCAGCAAAATGGCCCAGCTTTCACCACATCAAAGAATCTTTCAGCATTTTGTGGATGCAAACTTTACTTCCCATCTCTTTCTTCTTGTCCTTTTTGAAGGTCTTTGTGCAAAGTTTTGCTTTTTGATACCATCTCCGTTTTCCCCTCTTGTTCCTCAGCCCACATTACTATTGGGCTTCCCCCTTTTTTCTCTGATTTGTACACATTTACATACATCAACTGTGTGAGAACAGCTACATGGTGTTTGAACAGAAAACACAAGCATACATGTGTCACCACATCAAGGCTAAAATATTCACATACATATGCTTGAGCAATAACACACACAAGAAAACACAAAGAAAGTGGTCTGATTATGTTAGTGATGGTGTGTGCATGCTCAGGGCGTAGTTTGCAGGGTTTTCTCATGGATCACAAAGGAGGGGCAGCCTATAGAGGGAGGCCCCACCGCCTTTCAGTGAGAAGAATACCCCAGCACACACACACAGACACACACACACACATTTCAATTACACGATCTTCTGATTTGCTGAAATGGATAAAGTATTGTACCTTGCTAAATGCTCACTACACACAAACCTTTTTTTACTGAAATTACATGAATCACTCCAGCAGTATGTAGTACAACAGCCTCTTCAGCCTGACCTCTTATAACCCCACCTTAATCTGCATGTGATCATGCAAATACACGGCTGATAGGCCCATTCAGAATCAGCTAAAACAAAAGCCTTGTTGCCAGTGACTTTCTGATTTTGAATAGTGAGAGGTTTGCTGTCTGCGGTGACAACTGTCTGCAAAACTTGTAGAGCCACAGAGTGAATAGAGTATTGCATGATGCGTGCGTGGAGTCTAATTGTTGTGCACATGTGTACGTTCAGACAGCAAGTAAATGAGGGCAGTTGTGGCACAGCGAGATCGTCTGTGTGAATGTATGGGGTGTGTGTGATGGAATCCCAGCTGCTTCAATGGAGTAGGTCAGACGGAAAGACCAGAAGAAGGGTGGGGAGGGGGAGGAAGGAGGATTGGAGTTACCCAGTAACCTCTGAGTAGGACAAGAAAGACAGACAAGACAGAGACAGAGAGACAGTTGAGTATAAGAGACAGACGGGGGGGGGGGGCTGGGAGGGAGACAGCAAGAGTTTTGTGTCAGAGAAAGGTCATTCACCAAGTGCGGGAGTTTATAGTTAGGCGGCGGTGTGTGATGCATGGGAACTTTAGCCCATGCTAAAGCCATTAGTGCCAGAAAAACAGATTGTTTACTCAGCCGAGCCTCTCTGACACATTCTCTGTGTGTGAATGTGTTATTTTTGAGAGAGAGTTGATGTTTATTCAGGAGGGAGTTTGAAGTTTAACTTGGCTTAACTACCTTTTTATGAGCGCCATAGAGAGTTGTCACCTTCTTATCCATGTTGACTTTTCTGAGTCATCAATGCTGTCTGGCAACATCATCGAAACACTTCTATATTGCCATTGTACTGCCGTTTTTAATCTAATAGCTCTGTAATGAGTCATTTAATTTTACAGTAAGGTTTTTTCTTTTAAGTACACAGCTCAAGGACATTATACAATGCTTTTCCACATGTGTCATTTCCTGGTCAGACTGGTATTGATTGCTGTAGTGAAGCTGTATCAGTGTGACAAATCACAAGTTAAATGGCAGAATTACTTTAAAAGAGGTGTGTGATCATTAACCCCTATACCTTCTTCCTGCCATACTACCTCCTTACCGCCCCCACTCCTTGCTGATAGATAATTCATGCCTTGCTCTACATCTCGGAGAAGACCAAAGCGATCGGATTCCCATTGACCCCTGATGCTTCGCTTTCATTCACAGAGATGTAGGGATGAAAGAAAAGGAGGGAGGGATGAGAGAGGCGAGTCCGGTCCTCCACATGCTATAAATTATAGATTTTCATTCAGAAAACCTGAAGGAGAAGGAGATGAAAGAGAAATATGATGTACTCCGTTTATTTATTTAGTATTCAGAATATTTGGTACATATCCTGTTTGAGTTATCCAAGTCAAAACTGTTTGATCTTTATAAGTGGTACGTTTTTGGTGTCACATTAAGTACAAATATGAAACATTTGCTGCTTACAGCTTTGAAAATTTGAAGAGCTGCCTCCCTTTAGCAGACTACTTAGGCAAGATCGTGACTCATTTTCAATTAAAGGATTGTTTTATAAAGTGGAAATATAAACAATAATTTGATTGAGAATGAAAATCGGCATTAATGAACATCAGCAGTCAGGATTTCTGCTCTTCAGCTTCAATGCATCAGTCAAGGGTTCAGTGCTTTGATAAAAGGCATCTCAACCTTGTTTACAGAAGATTGAGAGATTTTTGTTCACCGGGCCCAAATTCATGGTTTCAAACCAGTGACCTTCCAGTGACAAGCCTCTTAAAATCCACTCTGCAACCTCTTTGCTACTCTTGTGTTCCAAGACGTCGCACATACAAAGATGCAGAGTGTTTGTGTGCACCCGTGTGTGAAAAAACACTTGGCCCATTTTCCACTTCTCAGGTTTTCCTGCTTTATCTCCACCTCGCAGGTTTTCTACCGAGGGGAAGGTGTGCAAGGTCAGAGCCTGAACAAGAGAAAGCAAGAAAAGAAAGAAAAGAGGGGGAAGAGGGGAGCATAAAATCAATGCAGGATAGATTACATTAGCAATCATGAAAGCGTTCATGTTTCAGAAAGGAAAAGAGAGGGAGAGAGATTTGACATTAGCAGACATGGTAGAGTTGAAGGCTTTTAGAGGGTTAGCTTAGCTCTTTCTTCTTAAATCCAATTAGAAAAATAAAATCTGAGTTCTATCAGATGAAGAAAGAGGTTCGTGTCTCTGTGTAGATGCCAGATAGACACTCTTTGGATATTTGAATGAATATTTGAGAGACTATTGAACAAACCTGGTATATGGCTGGACCTTGTATGTGTGAAATTGTGGTCAATGTGTTACAGGAATAGTCAGTGGTCGTGTCTATAATGTGAATTCCTAGATATTAAATGTTCATCTGCAACTCTCTGTAGTGATTCCAGTGATATTTGTTGGTAAAGTTCACTAAAGTAGCATCACATGACATGATTAAGCTACGTTTCAGTCCGGAAAAAAGGTTATAAATGCATTTGATGGAACAATACTTTAAACTCATATCATGGGATGTTTGATTTGAAAGAAAACTTACTTTAATTTCAATTATAACTATTCTAATTACCTGTTAACTCCCTCTGCTCTCTCGTCTGTTTCACCCTGTGGATGTCTCTCATTTTTCACTCTGCATTGAGTATTTTGTCAGAGTGATGGTTATTTGGGGTGCTTTAACTGCGCTCTCCTTCATGCCTCTATGCGCCCTTTTTCTGCCTCTTTCCCGGTCAATGATCATGGGGACTGCGGTGGAAATTGTAAATGAAAGTTTTGACAGCACTTAGGCGAAAATTCAGGGGGCTTATCTCCACCCAGTTACTGCAGTTACAGTCAAATCAAGCGCACCTGCAAAGCAGCTGCCCCACACTAAACTGATAAAACAGCTGCTTGAGTCGCATGTTTTACCTGCAAGACTCGTGTTTTAATGCTGTTGTTCACTGTTTGTGATGTGAAAACGTCTGAGAAATAAAAAACTTGCGTCCTTGTATTAGTTTGGTTATAAAATCCAAGCACCTGCCAGCTGCTGTCTGTTTAAACAGGAGTTTAGGAAACTCCAACAGTCGGTCAGCTGACCAATGGTGTAACTTCATCACTCACTCAGGCACTCAGTCATGGACGACCGCGGTTCTAGGGCTGGTCTGTGGCTGGTCCAGCCAAAGAGGGGGAGTTGTGTGTGTTTTGGGGATTGATCGAATGATAGAAATAAGGCTGGAGGGAAAAGGAGTAAATTCAGCAGTCTGGGCTAAAAAAATATAAAAACTAGTGTGTGTGTGTGTGTGTGTGTGTGTGCAGCTGCCTCTGCTGGGTTGATGGGGAGATCCAAATGAGGTGTGAAAATGGGACGAGGGATAAAGAGGGAGAGCGATGACAGGAGGAAGAGCAGGACTCCTTCATCATTCTTTCCCCTTTATTATCACTCTGCCACCTTCACCCTCAAGTCTTAATTACAATGTCTAATGCAACAAGAATTGTTAATTATTCATGTCACCCCCCCCCCCCCCAAAATTTCTCCTCTTTCCCCACAGTCACCACCTTCTCATGTGAACACGCTGCTGAAGACATAATTGCATGTCTTGCCATAGGCTCTAACATGTTCACTTGATACAGTCATCAGTTTTATCACCAATTACAATAATCAAATAGCTAGAAAACCACACAATCACCGGTTGTAATTATCTGAAGGAAATGCTTTTTCTTGCAAGAATTAAAGAATGTACAAAGCCTATCTCATGATTTTTTATGACTAGGTTGTACAACAGAAAGAAAAATATAATATTGAGCTGAGGTAATTAAGTTTTATTAATTGCATAACCAAGTGCTAATAAGAGTAGGATTGCTTTTAATCTCATTCATAATAATCTCTCATGTTCGCCAAGCTGAATGAGCTTCCTTCTGAAGTCCACGCTTCATCCACCGAATCTCCATGCGCCCCTCAGATGCTGCTTAGAGTACGAACAGATGAAAGATTGATATTGTTTGGGCGGCGGTGTAGTGGGAGGGCTTCCATTCTTCAATGGGAATGAGCGGAAAGGATGTATGGACGTATGGCTGAATGGATAGATAGCCCTAATCCTGGAGGTGGCCTAGATTTGGAGCCCTCCTTCAGCTGATAGAGTTGTTGACCTGTCTGTCACACTGTGCGCGCGGGCGTATGTATATGTGTGTGTGCGTGCATGCGTGTGACACTGTCCTGAGAACAATAGGCTCTTTAATGAGAGATGCTGCTTGGGCTCGCGTCTGCATGAATTATCCTAATACTGTACGCGTGCCAAACAGTTTGATACAAGCCAAACGGACGCTATTGACAGAACATCGGGACTTGGGTTTAGAGAAATTAGAAAGGTTAGACACGTGGAGAAGGGCTTTCTATTAACCATTTCAGACCAGAGAAAAACCCACATTCACAGTTGATCTGAATTTTAATTGCTGCAAGTACAGATATCATCAATTAATTTAGTAATCATTTTTTGATTGATCAATTAACTGTTTATTCTATGTAGTGTTCAAAAGTAGCAAGAAAATAACCATTCCAGTTTGGAAGTCGACAACTCTGTCTGCACAAATACATTTACACATGGTCTGGTTTATTTCTACTGTTATGTGTATGGACCCATGTCTGTGTTTGAAAGCTGATGACAGGTTATTAACCCATAACAGCCGTATTTTAAGAAAAGGCTGAACTCTTAAGAAGAAAATGACATTTACAAAGACATATTGCCCACATTCAGAGCTTCATAACTCAAGGACAACAAACAAATATTGCAAACAGACACTTCAAACAGCATACAGCAGACTGTGCAGAAACACTGACTGTTACCGAACAATACAAACACAGACAAATCCAAACTGTTGTCTGCACACCCGTACAGCTGAAAGGTTCAGATGAGCAAGGTCTTAGGGGAGAGGGAGAGGGAGGAGGAGGAGGGGGGGGGGACCTTTTTACCCACAAATTCAAGGATCATTTGCAGTCCCATTCAAGCTCTTGTTGCAGCCCACCCCCTCCCTCCTTTCCACACAACCTCTCTCTCCACTCTCCAACCATTTGGGCTGAAAAGAAATACGGCTACAGAAGGAGGGGCAGTCCTGCGCTCTATGGGTGTGTGTGTGTGTGTGTGTGTGTGTGTGTAGGTGCGTGTTGCGTGGGTGTGTGTTTGAATGGATGGGTGCCCGAGTGTGTGTGTGTGTGTGTGTGTGTGATAGATTGTGAGCAGATCGGACAATAGGAGGATTGTATGTGATCTATATTCATGTGGCACAGATTCAGTGGCCATGTGCGCACACAGCAGACTTGGAATGATCAGACAGAGGAAGGAGGGTTGATTTAAAAAAAAATAATAATAATAATAGGAAAAAAGGAGATTTATGTAGAGATACTGAACACAATTTAATTTTTTTAGACACTTAATGTAGCTGAGAACTTGGGCTGAATCTGCGTTATCTTCTTCAATAATGGTGTTTTACTCACCATAAATATCTACAAAATGGGACCAAACAAGATAAATTACAGTGCATTAGTGAGATGTATGGTAAAAATGATGTTTCCTGTTTGCATGCAGGTGAGAGCTGCATACATCCTCCTGAGAATACCTTGTGAAAGGATGTACAAGGTGGAAGGTAGCTGATAGTTTAATTAGATGCATAAATATTCCCCAGATGAGTCTGTCGTAGCGGTGAGAGAGGCAACACATGGATTACTTTTGCAAGAGCAGAATAAAAAAGTAGGGAAAAGAAAGAAAGAATGAAATGAGTATCGACATCCACAGTAAAATAGAACGAGTGTGTCTGTTCGCTCTTATAAAGCGTGTTTAACTTTCAGCTATATTCAGAGTCCCGCAGAGCAAAGAAGAAAGAAAGCGTAGAGAGAGAAAGACAGCGTGGAAGAGAACGAGTGATGATGAGAAATAAAGGGAGAGGCAGCCAGAACTCCTTGGTAACCAAAGCACAGAGGAACAGAGGGGCCGGTCCTACACCCCTCCCGCTGTGTGTGTATCTGTGTGTGTGTGTGTGTGTGTGTCTCTGAGGACCGGACTGCCTCAGGGAGGGAGTGGTGGTGCTTGTGGGGGGGGAGTGGACCGTGTGTGTTTAGAGAGAGAGAGAGAGAGATAGGGGTAAAGGCTCATTGTCAGCGTAGTAGACACTCTCACACACTCTCCGTAAAGCCTCTGTGTAGTGAGAATGTGAGCGGAGTAGAGCCGATGTCAGCACTCCTTCATCCCGTCTTTCTCTTATTCCCTGGATTTGTCTTATTTGTCCCTCGTTAGGGCACTTTTTTTTTAACGAGAGAGATCCACACACTCACCCGGAATAATGGTGTTTATCGGGACCTCGTTGAAATCTGTGATTAAATACTTCAAAAGGAAGGGTAAGATATGTTTACTTCTTCATATGAGTAGTTTTCTCAACATTAAAACTAGACAAACAAGTTTGTTAAAATTTGAAGAGATAATCAGTCTTTTTGACAGGAATATTATCTGGGTCTGAATTTCCTTCAGCTTTCCCTTTATTTAAACTAATTTAATTTAACATGTTAAATAGCTTCAGTAAGGTTTTTCTTGAGCCTTAATGAACTGTATAAAAATTATTACAACTAATGGTTTTCCTGTGGGTGTGTTACCTTCACTGCTGCCTCTGCTGAGCCCAGAGACCCTCTGTTGCACCCTTGTTACCAGGTAACCACTGGGCCAAGACTTTACAGAGCTGACAACTATTAGTACTAAATGGCCCAACAGCATTTGTAAAGGTGGCAGCTGGACGCATTTAAAATCACAGCCAGTTTATTACAAATAGTTTGCATCTGTCCTTGCTTCTTGGGACAATTTTGAAGTTTTCTTATGTTTATTAAGGTCTAATTTGATTTTGATATAAAAGGAAATCATTCCAGGTCTTCATGCCATATATGTAGATTATCTTTAGGAGGATTAGTTAATGCTCCAAGGCTATTATTTTATTAAAGCCTGTTTATTAAGCACGTGAGGATGTGTAACAAAGACCTGGTTGATGCAGGCCAAGCTGCTTGTGCCAACTCTAATCTCAGGTGTATTTATAGCTTGTGTGTTTGTGTGTGTATGTGTGTTGAAGTCAAGGCTGAGGTGATTTGTTTAATCATTAGCTCAGCATTTTTGTACTTCTCACTTCTTATCCTGCTATCCTGCACATGTATGCACTTTGCTCCTTAGTTGAGCAACTTGGCCCCCCACTGCAGTCCAGTACTTATTATTTTGGGTCCATGTCATCATGAGACTACAGATGTTGATGAAATCAAGGGTGCACAAACTTGTACTTATTGAAAGAGGAAGAGTTGTTAATTAATTTTGGTCAAAGTTTAAAAAATGTCCCCAAAGGATTAGTGCATCCTTCACATTTCACTATTTGAATTGTGTTGTTTTTTTCCAGATTTTACAGTTAAGAGGACTTGTAAAGAGGCTCTTAAAAAAAGAAAAAAACTGAGACAAGGACCATCATTTTGCCTAGTATGTTGACACTTTATGTTATGTTTCAAAAGCTGATCTGAACCATGGCAGTGCTGACCCTTGTGAAACACAGAAAGTTGTATCATGCGTGAAAATCAATACACGATTGGCTAGTGGGTGATCTGGGACCCAGTTCAGGGTTAACATAGATATCGTCAGCACAATCAATTTTATTGACCAAAACAGTGAATCCCTCATGTGTATGTATATGAAACAGAGTGTGTGTGTGTGTGTATATGTGTGCAGATGTATTTTCCAGGGATTACTGTACAAATTTTTAGCACTGATGCACCTTGTGGATTGTTTGTGTCCTTCAGAGTTTTCAGTAGCCTGTTTGCGCTCAGTCTGTGTTTGTTAATGGGCGTAGAGAGAGCTGGGATGTCAATGGACAGAGGGATTAGTGGACTTCTGAAAGACTTTCGCGCCATAGTCCGGTGTGGACTCTTGTGTGTGTTGAGGGGCTAGAGGGTATTGTGGCACTGAAAGGCCTGATGTGGAGACTGATGCAGAGGGACAATACAGGCTTTGTGTCCACAGTCCCCATGTCCTTGGTGGGCCTATAGCCCGACTGAGGCCTATTCAAACCCCGTGGTCAGAGAGGAGGGTGGGGGATGGCTACCTGTGCTGAGTGTGTGGGGGAGAAGTTTAAAAAATTGGGTATGTATAACCCCTATTTAGCCTGGCGAGCTGATTTAATAATGTGCTCTGATTCACACACAGCTGGGGTGTCAGTGCCTTGCTCATAGGTGTGTTGTGACAGTTATTGTGCAGGAGGCGTCAGGC
This sequence comes from Thunnus thynnus, assembly GCF_963924715.1. NCBI lineage: Eukaryota > Metazoa > Chordata > Actinopteri > Scombriformes > Scombridae > Thunnus > Thunnus thynnus. The sequence goes on from NC_089534.1 coordinate 17,033,899, forward strand.
CCGGATTTAAACCTGGTCTAACCTTCACAATTACCTCTACAAGTGAACTGCGTGTTGATTTTGTGGTAGCTGTGCAGTTTTGTGCATCTGTCTCGTGCAACTTTCCAATTCTGACCTGTGGTCAGGCAAGTTTTGCCTCGTGATGTATGTGATTGATTATTCTGACCAGTGGAGGCACGCTGCAAGACAGCATGTGTAACAATACAGTTATACATCACATTTACATATACACACACTGTTTTCAACCATCACACCTATCTGACAGTAGGCGTTTACTATAACCCCCTGAGCTATGTTGTGTGGCCGTCTTTTTGTCACATTAGTATCAAATGACATTTAGTGACTAACAGATGGGTTTGGTTATAAGAGATTGAGTCAATAAGATAGCAAGCAATCAGTCATCAAAAATACACTGAATTATTTCCTGGTGCCTTTATTTCTCCAGCTTGTAAAAGCCATATGGGTGCAGCCTTTTCAGTTGGATCCAGGCCTGTTGTCTTTGTGTATAGGTTTGAAAGTAGCAGTAAAGGTAGATGGGGAGAGAGTAGATATTTGTGAATGAAAAAGACACAACTCAGAAGAGTTTGTAACAAAGTGAAACATGAATAAACACAATGACCCCTCTCCTCTGCTGGAGACACAGTCAACAGCCGCCCATTCCTCAACAAGCTGTGGAGACAGACGTTAAGGTACCGTTAGTCATCAGCAGCAGGGTCATAGAAGCAACACAACCGAGTTTTATGGACTGTCCCATTTTTGCTGATTAAACTAGTAATATAAACATAACTATACTTATTAGGTTGCAGACCTCTCTTATGATCACATATGGTCCAAGACCTCTTTTGAAATGGTCAGTGTTGAGATCTATCAGTTACTTATACGTACTTCAAAGCAGCTACACATTGTCTCACACTTTCTCTGATGACCAATTTGCAGTCGTTGGCCCCCGCCCTGACCCACTGCCTCGGAGGCCTTCTCTCCTCCCCCGACACAAACACACACACACACACACACTCACTACGCATCCTACTATGGCTCATTTGCACCTGTGAAAAAACTCACAAACAAAAACACTCTGCACACACTCCCATCCCCTTTCCTGACCCATCCCCTTCCTCCTGGTTCATCCAGACTTCTCCCTCTGTCCCAGTCAGATGGACAAGATGTTTTGGTCAGGACAGGGACACACAGACTAAAGGTCTTTACTAACATTTGGCTGTTTAAATGGAGATAGCACTACATCCACGATCGCCAACTTTGGCTTGGATACGCTCCCTTGGTAAGCCTAACTTTTGAGTAGTGTGTGTGTGTGTGTGTTTATTACATTGATATTTTCACCTCAGCAGTTTTGCTTACATTTGTATACAGAGTGAGAAAGTAAGCAATGAAAATAGGCCTCAGTTCCTGGTTCATCAGCATTACAAGTCACCAGTGGTGAGGGATGCAAAGATCAGCATCATGAAGCCCTGTTAATATTTCATTGTTGATATCTGAGTGAGAAAAGTGCTCTTAGAAATAAAAAAATACATGAAGAATTTGGTAAAAATTGTTGTTTACTTTCTGTTCATCTTAACCAGCTGTGTAAGTTGTGTTCAATTTTGTGTTAACTGACCTTGCTTGGAGTTGAGATCAAAAAGTCGGCTTGCTTGTTTACAGTTTTGTTGCTTTGTTTCCTTGGAGTGAAATTCCCTGGATTTTATAAGGATAAAGTAGATTACTTCAGGAGGTTTTAGTGGCCTGTTTAAATTGTCTGTGCTTGGTATCAGCTGGTCAGTGTTTCCCTCCAAACTCTTCCCTCCCCCTTTGAGGTGTGTGGCTTACTGTGATGCCTCACATAAGTGTCATGTTGAAGGTGCGGAGGCTGACACCTCGATGCAAAGCACCTAATTCTCCTGCCCCTTCCTCTTTTTCTCCAAACACAAACAAACCTCACCAACAGCCGGTACAACTTGTTGAGGGAATATTCTAATCCGTGATGACTTACTGTTTTCCAAAGGTTTGATCCTAGAATGAGTGAACTGGTGCAACTGAAGCACTAAGCGTATTCCAAGTTAATAAACCTGAGTTCTGTGATATTTGAGTCTGACTACAAATTACATATTTATTTTTACATTTTTAGTAAGATATGAAATTCACTTTCTTGCCAAGAGTAGCATCTACTTGTTTCACAATCCCACTGTGAAGATAAATGATATAGACGGGACAAAAAGTCTTAAAAATGTCTTTAATGTTCATGATCTGTGTGTCTCTGCAGCGGTGTCTAACCTGGATGAGGAGAGCAAGTGGACGGTTCACTACACAGCTCCGTGGCACCAACAGGAGAACGTCTTCTTACCAGGCAGCAGGCCGCCCTGCGTAGAAGACCTGCACCGCCAGGCCAAAGTCAACCTGAAGACCGCCCTGCGAGGTAAGAATCATTACAAAAGGGACCACCTCTCTGACAAAATTAGGTTTAGAGGAGTCATTTGACAGTTGCTGGGAGAAGTGTTTACTGTCAAATATTTGATGAATATTAACACCTCATGAGGGGAAACTCAACGTCACACGCAGCCTTTTGACTGTGACCAAATATAGTTTGTAAAATAACCTTAAAGTAACAGTTGGTTATACAGTATCCTGTAGGAATTTTGATTTTAATTTGGCTGTTGATGGTTTAACACCTTGCTGTAACACCAGCTGGAGAAAATGCAACTAGGAGGGCAAATATGCAATTTGGTGATTGTTGTCTATGCTCGGGAGTCCAGAGCAATATTGTCTTGATACACACAGTGTATATGTGGTAATGAGTAAAGTGTTGCATTACATGATGATCACAGAAATGGTCAAAACAGGAAAGGAAAATTAGTTTATTTACCTCATATAGTATCAGCCAGATCAACCAAAATATACACACTGACTCTTACCACACTCACTAGTGGGAATGTTGTTATGTCATCCTATTTGTTATGGCATCAAGGTGAAGACCCCTGCATGCCGTGTTTGTCCACAGTGTTGTAAACGTGTCCAAACCTGTAATTTGTGTTCAGGCCAAAGTTTAGCCAACAACACAACCGTGTGAGACCCTTTTCTTTTTGTTTGTCCAGTACGATCAGACAAGAAGGGACACTGCCTTCTTGTCAAACAAACACAGGGAGTCAAGTCACAACATAGTGGCAACTTTAAAAAAAATACTCAAACATTCCCAGAACAGGAAGTAGGAACAGCAGTAAATGCCAGCACTAGCTTCGCTTAGAGTTCCTGGGAGGGTTGTGTTTTCCACCCATTTCTCGGAAAAAGGCTTGAGAGGCACGTGTGAGGGAATGAATATCAGTGTGTTGTAGGTGTGTGTGTGTGTGTATGTGTATGTACATGCATACATTGGTGGATGTGTCACAGTGTGAGCCTGTTGTTTACATATTAAGGTGGCCTTGTGTGCCAGCAGATAAAAACGAGACTGAGATAAAGAGAGAGAGAGATAAATGGGGAGGAGGTGGTTGTAACTGGATGCTTACGGTGTGTGAGTCACCTGTTCACACATACACACACTGTAGTTCTTTTCTTTGCCATTGTTTGACCCCTGTGCTGTTGTATATTACTTCCTGCAATATTGATGTTGCTGGGTACGCAAACACCACCTGGGAGGTGGGATTAAAGCAGCTCCCCCCCTCATCCTGTCACCGCCCAGCCCCAGGGGTCCTAACTGAAAGCCAACAGGTGTCCAATGAGAGCACCTGTGCTGTCCATTTGATTCTTGGTGTGTGTTTTAGCTCTTAAATTCCTTGTCCACTCCCAGGAAGTTGAGAGTGAAGTTTACCCAAGTTACAGTTTAGACATGTAAGAATAGATTTAGGATTTTTCTTTTCAGTAATGAAACTGTCTTTGTAGCAATTAAACTACTAATTCTATATTTACAAGGCATTTGTTACATTTTATAATTTAGAGATTATATGATGAGGTTAAACCATGTGCAGTCCCTGTTCTCATGTACATGTAACCAGTCACACTATCTGGTGACACCAGCATGAGCATGGCAAGGTACACGAGTTTTGTCTCTGCTCTGCAAAGCAGAATAATCAATAACCAATCAGATGAAAATGTGCATCCTCTCTGTTTTCTCTGAAACACTCACATGGTATTCGAGGCTTTTGCAGGCGGCTCGCGAGTTACAGCAAACGTGCCAACGTGCTCGAAATACATTGGACAAGTTGCGTCATATGATTATTGTCAATAACATCCTAGAATTGTGCATTAGTTCAATTACTGATATCACTCATTGATAACTAGGGTCAGCAACAGAGACAGAGTGAAGGTCACAGGGTCACTGCTATGTTGTGGACCAAAATGGATCTAAATGAAGTTTAAAAATACTTTTTTTATGGTTCATTACAGTTAACTCAGGCTCCAAATAGGTGTAGTTTTTTAACATATTACACACTTCAGTGACAATCTTTTGTGGTCATCTGTGACACTAAATAGGCACAGAACTGCCAGAGTCAATCAGTATTACACATATAATTTACATGCCACTGTAAAATATACACATATGCAAACACCCTGCTCATATCATTATATTATTTCTTTCCACAACGTCCTTTATTCTCTCTGCTTGTCTCTCGTGTCACTTTCCGCTCCCCTCCCATCAGTTCTGCCTAGCAACAAGCAGCTCATCAGAGCTTATTTATTTTATCAACCGTCCCCAATCACGCAACACCAATCATCTTAACAGCTCTGCTCCCCGTAATCATCCTCATTATCATCATGCTTCCCGAATCTCTTCTTCCACACCGCTGCCACATCAGCTCATTGTTACAGTAGCTACCTTTTACCAGCCCCTTTAGGACCCATTAACTGACAGTATTATTCATACGCGACGTGTCTCTCCATAGAGATGGATGGTAATTAGCTGTGGAGATAGATGACACAAAAAAGGGATCAAAAGCAGCATATTTGAGGTGCGCAGCTTGTAGTGATGTGCATGTGTGTAGTACACATCTATAATACACCATGAATAAATGCCAAAGAACAAGAACATGCATGCTTGTCAGTTGATATGCTACTGATGTAGGTCAGAGGGACATGTTAATATTTTTTCATGTTGAAGTTATCTGCTTTATTTGGATATAAATACATTTACCCTCACACTGTTTATTAGATTTCTTTATCTACAAGGTTATGGAATCAGCGAAAGCACACAAAACTCTACTGTGTGTTTTTGTCGAGGCTGTAAAAATAGTACTACTTGAATGTAATCAGCTATTTAAACACTAGACAGAATTCATCAGTAGATATTTACAGAGAAAGAGAAGGAGGGATGATGTGCTAAATGCCCCCTGAGAGAAGGGGGTGGGAGGGGGGGAGAGGGACAGTTCTGCCATCTGTGTGTGACAGACTGAAACTGATACCCCCTCCTCCGGTTACATGCACACACAACACACATTTATGAAGTTAGCTCTTATCTCACATTGATATACACACACCGACACACATATATCACAACGGCGTCACAGCAGGTGGTGACGCAAGGAGGTGTGAGCAGCACTTGGCAGCATCCAACAGGGACTCACGTGACTGACACACACACACACACAGACACACACACACATACACAACCAATGGTGTGTTCTACTGTACACAGATAAGTGTTACACAGCTATGTCGGTGTGTGTGTCTCCTTTCTTTACTGTACTGTTATTGAATTATCTGTGCACAAATTAGCTTGTGTGTGCAGTGTGCATAATACGTTTCTTGAGATGAGTATTGTATTGAGTGTCAAATGTGTTAAAATAGTCACACATAATATATGTGTTTTACGCCTGAAAAACAGTGAATAGTTCAGTGAAAGCAATGAACTCTTGATCATGTCTTTTTTCTCCAAACTGTGTGCTAATTTTGTATCATACTCTACAAAAGCTGTGCTCTCAGACTCGATTTTCTCCTGATAAATTCTTCTCAAATTGAGATTTGTTATCATAATGAGTATCTGTTTTCGTTTGAGACAAAGATCATAGCTATCAAATGTCATTTTTGTCAGTAACATATTTCTCTCTCCCTCTGTCTGTCCTCCAGAATGTGACAAGTTGAGGAAAGATGGTTTTCGGAGCTCCCAGTACTACTCTCAGGGTCCCACTTTTTCTGACCCACTACAGTCCACCAGCAGCCTGCAGGATGAGGAGGATGATGAGAATGATAAGAAGGTAAACATATATGCACAGCATGTATACACACACCCATACATATGAACACTGCTTTCACACACACACAACTACATTTTGAGATATAAAAAGTGTAGTGTGTGTGTTCACAGGACTGGTTTGCAGTCTTGTGCTGATTCAGCAGCATGGCAACTCAGTGCCAGTGATTTTAAGTGTCAGTCTGCCCTCCAGTGGTTGGAAATGGAAATGCATGTTTTATCCATTGTCAGTCTTTAATTTTGCACATTAATTATCTATCAGCTCCTGATTTATTTTCTCATTTATATTTACAATAAGACAATTAACAGTTTTAGACCAAAAGATTTTGGAAAGTACCTAAAATATGTCTATTCATCGGTCTGGTTCAGTTTTTGTTTGTTTGTTTTTTTAATTCAAATAGATTTGTCCAGTGAGTTCTTCCACTCTTATTGGGATTGTGCTAGATTCTGTTGTATTTGATTGGGATTAATGGCACATGGATAACCAATGCTAAGCTAACCATTGCATTTTGCTGCAACTGTCAGAATGCATTGTGAAAAAGTCAAGCTGAATTGATTGCTCAACTCTTTTTTTTAATTTGTACTCTGCCTGGTCTGTCATTATTTTTCAGACAGAGGTAGGGAATAAACATATACTGACTTATGTTGTTTTTCTTCTACACTTGTTGGAGCTGCTGTTTGTCTAATGTCACAGAACTGTAATTTCATAGGAGGGTGATACATGGAGAGAGAGAGAGGACAGAAAAATAACAAGAGACAGAAACTATTATTTATTGCTCTTTTGTCTGGCAGACAATTAGTTTGAAGTGTAAATTGTTTGACAGCCAGATATGCATCCTCTCCTTTCCTCTGCGCTGCAGTTTTTGTTTCTCAGTGACACAAACAGCCACACATGATATGAGGGGTCCTGTAAGGGTCAGAGGTTCTTCCACATAGTTCTTCCTAATTATCAGGTTCTCTTTTGTCCCACAGAGCCCCTCGATTCCAGCCGTGCTCGTTTCATTCCTGCCTCCACCCTTGACCTTCATAACATGTTGTTTCGCTTTCTAAACTGTCTACTCCCATCTCTCTTTTTTTTTGTCTTTCTACTTTCTGCACGCTATCCCCCTCTTTTTTTTTTAACCCAGGCCAATCCCCTTCCTCTCTGCCTTCCGTCCCCCTTCCTCCGTTCCGCTGTTTGCTCCCTTTCCCCATCACTTCCTGTTGTCCTGAGTTCAGTGAGCCTAACTTTGCCTGACAGCAGTTTCAAAAGGAGAAACAGGGCTCCTGGTTTAGCCACAATGATGCAGAGTAACAAGCCATGCTTGCTACCAAATTATCTATTGCTGAGGTTTTTTTCCGTCCATCCTCCCGTCTTCTCCTTGTTTTGGTGCCCCCTCCTCCCCATTTATCCATCCATCCGTGCTTTGTCTGTATAAGAGCAACAATAGCCATCTTTTCCAGTCATTCTGATGTTTGGGAATGTCTAGATAAACACTGACGGACATAGGGAATACTATTGTAACATTTTGGGGATTCTGGAAAACTGTGCTGCACTTCTTTCCACCTCTGCCCAACAAAATTGTTTTGAAGATAACAGGTTTTTTTCCGTGGCAGAAAAACTGAAGGTGTTCCACGCGTGATCGATCAGGCAAAGATTGAATGATGCAGTGAAAGCGACAAGTACTGATTTTTCTCCTGGAATTGATCTATAATCAGAAAAAAATGGATTATTTGTGTTCACTGTCCTCTGGACTCAGGTGTGTAGTCACATTCATTTAAGAATATAAGCTCATACGGACGTGACATTGACTTAAATATTCAGCAAATTGGACATGAAAATATTTTTAGTTATGTTTGAGTCAGTATTTTGAGGTTTGCTGTTCACTAACAGGCTCAATTTCAAGCCTGAATGTTGTAGTAAAATGTCTAAAATGTCTGTTGCCTCTCTGCAGTAAAGCCTACACTATGATTCAGAACTATTTGTGTGTGAATACAGTTTAATGCTCAAGTGATTCTCTCTCTTTCTTCACACTGTTGCTCTCTTGCTTTTATCCTGCCATCTCCAACCGGTGTTAGTTTAAGCTGATAGGTTTTTGTGTGTGAGAGAGTGACTGTGTGTGTGTGTGTGTGTGTGTGTTTCCATTTGGGCATGATTGATCGCAAAATACGTTTACAGCACTGCAAGCTTCTAAAGGTCACAGTAGTGTAATAAAGTGTGTTTGTATGTGCCAATATATCCTGGACAGTTATAGTTTTGGAAAATTAAGTTCTATTGTGTTTTATTGTTCTATTCCCACTCACATTTTCTTCTATCATCTTTACAATTCAGCCTGATATTTTTCTTAATCCATCTTTCTGTGTTGTAATTCAGTGACTAAATCTTTATTCTCTATTACCTTTCATTACCTGACATCTCTGTCACTGTATTTTCTCTTTTTCTCTCCCCTCTGCATTCATTTCTCTTCCTCCTCCTCCTCCCATCTCATCTCACTCACCTTTCTTTGTCATTCTTTCATTCTACTGTCCCTGTCCCCTCTTCCCTTTTTCCTCTCTTCTCCTCCTGTCCTCTACTCTTTCCATTCCCTTTTCTCTCTCTTTTCTCCAAAGTCCCTCCCCACTTCATGTTTTACAGCTCGTTAATCCCTTCTCCCTCTCTCTCATGCAGTCTACAGCTTCGTCAGTGGAGGATGACAAATCTCAGCTGTCCATGAGGCCCCAGACCCCGCAGGGAGGCGGCGAGGAAAGGGAGGTGTTAGAGGTTGACGGAAAGGTGGTATGGACCAAATCCGCACCCCTCCCCACCCCGGAGGAGAAGATGAGGCAGACGGCGAAAGCCGTGCCCACAGACATAGTTGCCATCAACGTCACAGGTATGACCTCTTGGCAGCAGCATTCATCCAATCATTTTGTCCATCTCTCAACCACTAGAGAACCAATCTCCATTAGTGTCAGTAGTGGAAAACAAATATCCGGCTCCTGTAGTTCCATTTCGCGTAGTGACCTACAAAGATCACACTACTCTTGAGTTGGATCTGGCCTCTTACATCCACGGTGTCTATTCTCTAACATTAACTTCTCACCATCAATCACACATTTTGTTTTGTTTGTCTAAAAGGAATTTTCTGACGTTATAATAATGGAATAATGTCTTACTGAGAGTTAGATGAGTAGATCAATATCAATTTCATGTCTGTGAGTTTTTAAAAGAAAGATAACTCCATGACATGTTTTAGCTCAGCAAAAAAAGACTGGAGGAGACATCTAAACTCCACAAAAAGTAGAAAAATATGCATTCCAATAATTTCAAAACTATTATATTGATCATCTCTAACTCTCAGTAACATAGCAAATATAAGGGAGCCAAACAAGCCAAATGTCAGACTGTTCCTTAAATCAACCCTCTGTGGGTGAGTGGATATAGACTAATCAATTACTGTATCCAGTCATCCACAGAGATAAAAACTGTACGCGTCAGTCATGGACGTCTGCCTCTCCTGCTGTACCTCTGTGTTTTCTACCCTCTTCCATCATGCTTCTTGGAAATTGACCTTCACCTTCCTTTATGTGTGTGTGAGCGAGCGTTTGTGTGTGTGAAAATGGTTTGACATCTTATCCAGGGATCAAGGCTTTTTCACTGACTTTATGTCAGATCACAGGGCGTTTGACAGATGAACACTCGTCACAGTAAAACGTGTCGAGGCAATTCCCTTGTTAGAGTGCCACATTCTTCAGTGCTACCCGCCACCCATGAATCATACACATAGATATAACATCTCATTCTGATAGTTCTGGTGTTAAATTTATATGTTAGGTTGTTCTATGTTCTATGAGGGGATATTGTGTATTATTTGGGTTATTTGACTCAAAAACTCTCAGTTCAGTGTCAACATCTGAATTTAACTGCTGTCAAGGGAAATATTACTGCAATCCCACGTCTTTTAGACACTAATGAGTGGTTAATGCGTTCCCACGTCACACAAATCACTGTTGACTTCATCTGCTGTCACTTTAGATTACTGAGAAAGAGAGAGTGAAACACACACACACACATACAGATCAGGGACTTTTCTGTCACTTTGAGGGGGGGGGGTTGTGATAGACACTATGTGCACTCATATCAATTTCTATTTCCCTAACGCCTGCAGGCTGTCACCAGCAAGCTAGATAGCAGAAAGAGCAGTTCCTAGTGAGATACTGCAATTCCTTCAGGGAAGCTGGACAGAGAGTGAGAAGGATATTGAGAAGAATGAAAGATGTATGCGTGTGTGTGTGTGTGTGTGTGTGTGTGTGTGTGTGTGTGTGCATGCTTCACCTCATATCTGTCCTGTGCATGTGTGTTTTTGTGATTAGAGCATGTACCCAACATCTCACATATCTTACATGTATGTTTACAGTTTTTCACACTGCGTATTGGAAATTAACACAAACCGTCAGCCACAAATTTAAGGATTTGCCAGCCTTTGTTGGGACACAAGTCAAGTCCTCGCAGCAGATTCTCTATTCTTAAGTTTAAGCTTTTAAGAGTGTAAATGGCTGGTGAATTTTGTGTATTTTAAGCATCTTGGCTGATTAAAGGATCAGATCAACCAAATGACAGAAAAGATTTTCTCATGTACATCTGGTGGGATCTAGCAAGGCAAAAAACATAAGAGATGTATCTCAAAACCTTGGCAATGAAACCAAAACTAGCTGCATTATTGATTGATACCACCAGAGAGTATATGGTGGTTTTTTTTTTGTAATTTGGTTGAACTGTCCCTATACTTTTCCTGCTCTGTTAACGCTGCATGTTCAGCTTGAGAGAAAAAAAAAACAACTCTCTGCATGTTGTTGAGTTTGTTCCTTCCACTAACTGACTACTGTTTGCCTGTGTGTCCGCCTACCTTGCTCTCGCCCTCCCGGCTACCAGGGGCAGTGTTTGACCGACAGGCGAGCATCCGGCGCTCCCTCATTAACACTGACACCGTGTCCCGCCGGCCCAAGAAGGTCAAACGCAGAAAGACTATATCAGGGCTGCCTGACAACTTCAACCAAGAGCTAGGTATGGATCACTGTGGGGCAATATGTTGTCCTCTACTGTCCACAGACCTTTACCAACACTCTGGACAAGCATCCCTCCATCTTCCATTACTTCATTCCTTCCTCAATCTCCATGGATTTATGCTTTTATCAAGTATAACTGTATACACTGAGTCAAGAATGAACTCACCACCAGTATTGTTCTGAGTCATATTGAGACGGAGAAAAATGACCCATGCAAGTCCACAGTGTTGGATCAAGGCCCTGCAGTTGTTCCGTCTTTCCCTGTTTCAATTCTACACACCATGTGTCACTCATTTGCTCCGCTCCACCCTGTTTATCCACAGCCAGGACTTAGTTATGAAATCCTTCTCAGTAGTTTTTGTGGTTTTATTTCTGCCCTTTTCCCTCATCTAGAAACTTCTGCCATAATAGAATCTCATGTTAGACTTTTCCTGTTGTAAAATCATGTCACACAAGAAAAGTTCCATCCTTAAATACGTATTGGGCCATAATCCCTCAGGGGTCAACTTTCTGCAGCCCTATCTCTGTGCATTGTGTGTGTCTTTGTGTGTATATGTGCCTTAATCCTAGGGCCATATTGAAAATCTTAGTATGTGTCTCATCTGTGTCTTACTTTTCCGAACATGGACCGATTACTGCGACAATGGGCCCCTGATCATGGACACAAAAAGGCCTCATACCATCTTCATTTCTTCTGCACTCTCAACATATGAGGGTTGTATGACAAATATGAAGGTTCAGAGGTCCCCTACCCTTAGTTATTCAGCTGAGCTGGGTGTTAAGTGAGCACTAAGCTCACTAAGCTGACACTGTGCTGTGCTGATGGCACTGCATGGCTGAAGTTTATTTACACTTCTTTGAGCTGTAGGATGCAGCAGCATTTAAGGAGAATGTCATTTCTCTGTGCAATAAGATCACCAAGGCTGATAGGGAAAGAGCTTTAAAGTCCAGTTAGTGGCCAGCTGACGACATCCTCTGAATGTCATGATTACTGGGCCGGGGTAATTGTCCCACTGCTTCATCCCTCCCTCTCCTTGCACTAGAGCTGCGAAGTAGACCTGCAGCTTAATCTATCGCAGCAGCAGCAGCAGCCAAGCTGTCACTCCAGCTTTTAGCAAAGGAGGAAGAGAGTGTATGTGTGGTTTAGAGAGAGAGCGCGAGACAGGAGAGAGAAGAAAGGACGCAAGAGTATATGTTTTGGGGATACGAGCATCAACAGGAGAGCCACCGCAGATGGGAGACACACTAGACATCCTCTCCTGTTTTACAACCCATTCTTCAAATTGTTTGTTTACAATCTGGTATGTTCGGTGTGTGTCTTTTGTGATGTCTGCATGTTTGTGTGTCCTTGTCTCTACATCTATCTGCTTGTTCTGTATGCTCTATTCTGTGTGACTGTGCGTGACCATGTCAACATTGTGCATGCATGCACATGTGTCTCTCTATTTGTGTCCATGTATGTGTTTGTGTTTTGGCTGCCTCATACCCTACCAGCTGCCTGTCCTGGACCCCAGGGGTCTATTTGCTTTTCTATCGGACTGAGACAGAGCCAGAATAGGAGGGGAAGCATATTAGGGAGTCTTTTTCTCTTCTCTCTGTCACCCCTCATATCCTTTCCTCCTTAATGAAGACCAGAAGTTATTAACGCATGAGACAAGGTTACAGCAAATCAAATTAATTAGCTTCCCTGTGACCACAGTTTATCTGACAGTCCAACCAGAAGAGCAGAAGGCTTTGTGGCTCAAGAAGTTATAGAGAGGATTACAGGTAGTGGAGCAAGAAGAGAAAACAACGAATATTTATATCAATCACATGTTTATCATAGTTTCTGTTTTCTTTTGACAGCAGCAAAAGGACGCGGCGGAGAGCTCCGGCCGCATTCCATGTTCATCCCAGGACAGTATTCCACTTTGGGCCGAGTTGGAAGTGTCAACTCAACGCTCCGACGTTCCCAGACGCGAGACTCGGGCTGCCAGACAGAAGAAGTGAAGATTGTACCCCCGTCTATGAGAAGAATTCGGGCTCAGAGAGGGCAGGGGATCGCTGCTCAGATGGCCGGCATCTCTGCTTCCTCCTCTACAGGAAGCATATCCATCTCCAGCAGTGACAGCTCCGGGATCTTGATGCTGCCACATCAGTTTAACGGAGACCCTTCCCGTTTTCACAGTCTGCCCCGACAGGGTGCCAGGGTGTCCCTCAGTGCTGATCCCATCTACAGCAGCACCCCCATAAAGTCAGAGGAACAAACTACACCCCATAGGCAAATTGGAAAGCTTCAGGTTGACAACACAGTTGTGCACATGAGGAATGCCCCAAGGACAGGCACCCTGCCCAGGCCCAAGTCTCAGGAGGTGAGGGGGACGCAGTCCAGTGAGTGGGGTGGTGGTCCAGCTTGTGTGGTCTCCCCACATGCTGCCTATTCCACCTCACTCATCCCCAATGCCACCCTTTCTAGCTCATCTGAGGTCATCACCCTCAACACCTCCGGTCAGCTTTCCCACTCCCCAGTCTCAGCTTACCCCACAGTTCGACCACTAAGTGTAGCTTCCTCCACCAACACCGACCCCCTGATCTCCAGTCCTGCAGCATTCACCCAAAGCTCCACCTGTCCAGCCTTGGCCACATCCACCCCTACTCACACACCACACGATAGTGGTCTGATTGCAGCAGCACCTGCCAGTGAGTCAGGGCACTCGGACAGCAGCGCACACAGTCACAGGACCTTGGCCCCCACGCCACCATCCTGTCTGACAGAAGAGCAGTGGATCTACGACACACCAGAAAACGTGGCTGTCCCGCACCGCACTCTGACCTCCAGCTGTTCCACTCCTATCAACCAGCTGTACAGCAGTCTGGAGCTATCCTCCAGGACCACTACTGACTCCAGCTCCCTCTATTCCCAGGACAACGATGGATATTACACCTCCATGCATGTCGACTCAGGCCTGCGCTCACGCAGCCATGGCAGCGGGCACGGGGCAGCAGCTGGACGGGCGGCCAGACACAGCATGTACGAGTGCCGCGAGATGGCCAATCAGGAAGACTCTGGAAGCTTGTACAGTGACCGCTCTCTATCCCGCAGCATCTCCCTCCGCAAATCCAAGAAGCCCCCGCTGCCCCCAGCTCGTACAGACTCTCTCAAACGCAAGCCTGGTGCAAAAAAGCCCCTTGGAGGCATTAGCGCCATCAGTGGTGCTAACGGGCCAAACGGCGCCATGCTCAATGAGACTCTAATTGCCAGCTTGCAGCAGAGCCTACAGATGGGGCTGAGAGGAGGGAAAGGATGCGCCTCTCCCTCTTCACCCTCCCACAGTCCCAGCAGTGACTACGATGACCCTTGGGTGCTACGTCCAAGAAGTCAGAGTAGCATTAGTGCAGGTAGCTCTGCAGCATCGCTAGTAGCTAACGCAAACTGTGGTGGTGTGTCTAACGTATACTCGCTATGCCACGTGACACCTGCTCACAGTGACACCAGCAGTTTGCGTTCTGACTATGCTGATTCCTGGGGCTACTACATGGACTACCCTCGTACCCATGGAGACCAGAGGGCACAGACACCTCTGGCCCATGCCACAGATAATATGTCGGCCGGGCCTCACCCAGGAGAACTACAGAATGGAGGTGAGATTCACAGCAACAGCCGGGGCCCTGGAGCTCCAGGCCAGGAGGGAGGGTTGGCAGTGAAGCCCAAAACAGCCACCTCCTCCCCTGACAGGGTACACAGACTGACTTCTCCATCTAGCGGCTACTCCAGCCAGTCCAACACCCCCACAGCTGGAACCCCAGTGCCCTCACTCGTCAGGTCTATGTCTCCCTCCAGCAGCCGGCCTAAGCCCAAAGTACCCGAGAGGAAGTCCTCTCTCCTATCCTCTGTTTCCATGTCCTCCTCTTCCACTTCCCTTTCTTCCAACACCTCGGACTCACTTAAGAGTTCCGGGCCTCCTCCGCCACCACCTCCACCCCTGCCCCTTTCCTCATCCTCAGCTCCGAACACCCCTCTCGGCCCACCTCCACCCTTCCCTCCCCCTCTACCACCAAATTCGGGTTCCCCCACTCCTCTGCCAGCTCCCCCTGTTACTCCACAGGGTCCAACTCTGAGCCCGCCACCTCCTTGCTGCACCTCCCCAGAATTCCCTCCTCCTCCATCCCCTGAAACACTAATCCACCCTAGTCTGTCCTTCAATGGGAGCTTCAGTCCTCCCCCTCCGCCTCCCCCTCCTGTTCCCACCATGGGGCCCCCTCCACCTCCTCCACCGCCTGCTTTTATCCCACCTTCCTCCTTCCCATCTGCTGTGAAGGCAACGAAGGATGCTCCTAAACCCGCCGTTTCCAACAGCCCTACAAAGTCACCTAAGCCCCTCATCACCCCCTTTGCGCTGCAGAGTGTTCAGCTCCGCTCAGTCAAGCGGACAGAGAAGGAGATCGACAGCAAAACGGACAACACTACAGCTCAGGAAACAGGGATGGACCTCATCAAGGGTCTAAAGCCCCAGACCCTTGGGAAGTCTCACTCCCAGGAGCATCCTACTGGGTTAACCCAGTTCACCTTCTCTCCAGAGGAGGATTCACGTAATTCCTCACCATCACCTGTGTCGAAGCTCCTAGAAGACTTTTCATTAGACTGCAGTATCACAGACGACACACCAGATTGTGCTGTCTACAATGGAATACCTGAGGATGAGAGTTGCTTTCTTTTAAACGGGAAAGAAAAAGAAGCATTGCCAAGTCCCTCACAGAGCTCCCAAAGCTCCCCTGTCAAACAGCCTCCAGCAATCTCCAAGAAACCTCTCTTCTTTGTCCCTCCATTTAACCCCCAACCAATAAAAGAACAGGTTCCATCTCCGCATGAAGATACAAACAGCCTGTCCAGAACAGAAGACCAAATAGATGCACCACAAAGACAAGTAACAGAAGAAGAGAAAGAGAGGAAAAGTGAGCAACAGGAGGAGGAGGACAAGGAAACTTTGGCAGAGAGCAGTGAAACATCCACAGAAATCCAGGATGAGTCCCAAATCACTGCATCAGCCAGCCAAGACACAAGTCTTGACCAAGAGCTGCGTACAGATGGAGAGGATCATGAAGAGGAAGAAGAGGACGGAGATGGAACGAGTAGCACGACTGGATCCATCAGCTCCAGGGAGGACGACACAGGTGAGTTATTTGAAGATGATTTTGATTTATTTTTCTTCAAATCAGAATGGGAAATGCACAGACTTTGTGAATAGAGAACAGTTTGAGTCAGAACCATCATTTACTCATTACTTAAGCCCATTACCATAATCCTATATGGTTAGTAGCTGTGTGGCCAGCTCCTCAGGCAGCTGTGAAATTCATTTTGCCCTCCAAAGCAAAAGGAGCCAAACTTGAAACCACAAGCTTTAGAGGTCTGAAAACTGTGAAAATAGCTCAGGAGAAACGGCTTATCACTGGGACAGCAGAGCTATAGCCTCATGAATTCATCCACCCCAACTCTCTCTCTTCTACCCATCCTTCTATATTTCATATACAGAGATCTTGTGGCTACTGTCCCTTCCCTTCTCCCCGCATTGTTCTCTTCTCTGCCTCCCCACACACCTCATCCTCCACTGTACTCGACTGCTCTCCGCCATCCATCCTTATTTCCAAATATCCATTTCTGCTTTTTCCTCTTCCTTTCTGTTAATCTCTCATCCTCAGTCTGTTCTACTCGGCCCCTCTCTCTATCTCTGCCTGTCCCGCTCCCTATCTATCCCTCCTTCTCTCTCTGAGGTAAGGGAGGGGAGGGGGGGCAAGTGTCCCGGGGGAGATGCTTTTCGTGGTTGGAGGGAGAAGGGGGAGGGGCTCCATCCTATCAGAGGGGAGGGGAGCAGATCTGTTAAGGGGATGAAGGGGAGGATGGGGGAGAGCGCGTAAAGTGAGACTGCCTGCAGCGGCTCAGGCAGTCGAAGCGCAGACGTGAGTGAGGAGGTTGAGTGGAAGAGGAGGAGGAGGAGAAAAAAGGCTGAACTAGAGGAGAAGAAAGGAAAAGAGGAAACCTAGAAACAGAAAGAGAATGTAAGAGAAGCAGTCTGGCACCACCTCCATACCACTTCAGATCTCATAGGCAGCCAGGTTAAGGCGACGGGATGGAAGCTACATGAGTGTGCTCATGTTGTGCAGAGTAAACCTGAAGTGTGTTTACTCTCCTGTAAATGTGTAACTTAAAGTGAATGTCTCTTCGTCTCAGGTGACGTGTTCGACTCCAGTACGGCTGAATCGTCTCCGGCCCCATCAGCCAACGGGGCCTCAGAGGAGAACATGGTGACCCCGACTCCCACACGGACCCGAACCACTGAGGACCTGTTTGCCGCCATTCACAGGTACTATGATGCACTTCTTTTGCACCACTTGTCACTCGTTTATCTCCTCCTTCTCCAACTCTCCTCACTTGCTGTTTGTCATAGTTTGTTCCATTAAGCTAGTTTATTTTTCCTCTCTTGTCATTCTGTTTTCTCCATTTGTTTTTCTCTCCGCCTTCCCCCTCTTTCTCTGTCCGTATCAGCATCTCATTCCCTCTTTCTCACCTCCTCATAAAACCACAGCGCATCACCCTGAACTCTAAGCTCCTTCCTCCCCCTTCACCTTTCAACCCATGATTTCTCTTTTTCCATCTCCATCCCCCCTCCTTTCATCATCCTCTCCTCCTCCTCCCCTTCCTACCCTCCACCTCTCAGTCATAACTTTACCCGGCGCTGTCCCATCTGCAAGCGTCTACATATCTGTCAAATAGCTGGTCTCTGGAGTCTTCCAGCTCTGGAGAGAGTTGCTCTTTCTGTTCCTGGTCAGTTAAAAGGCCACGTAGAGTCAACAATTGAGGATGCAGCATGAGTCAGTAGTAAGATGTTTCCCGAGACATCTGTGTTAATGTAGTCAGATTAGTGTTGTTCATTCTCAGCAGGAGAAAAACGGCTGTGGCTTCATTCATTATTTAACTACTCGACACCCTCTGGTCCTAATCTAGGTTAGAGGCCACCGGAGAGAGCGACTAGTGCTTTTCTCTCCATCTCTCTCTCTCTCTCTCTCTGTGTGTTTCTGTCTCTCTCTGCTCCTGTGCACTGCAGTCTCTGACATATATTGCATACGTGCTTCCGTGCTTCAAAAGGAGAACACACATAAATTTCTCATGCGGCCCGCCAGTTTGTGTTTCACGGTCACGTGCAGCGGCAGTCGGGAGTTCTCTTGAGCATCACAGGATTTCATTTCACGGGATTTTATTTCTGCTGGCGACAGAGTGTCGATGTATTTATGGTGCATGTACGCACACGTCACGTGTGCAAGTGCGATTTATTGTGCAGTTTAATTAGACATGAAGAAGATTGCATAACAAAAGACAGAACTGTTTGTGTTTACCATTCGCCTTACTGCTCTCCTCCTCCATTGCACCTCCTCCAGTATAGAACATAGAATCACTGACAGATTTTGGAGAAGTGGGAAGTGATGATGGACTCCAGGTTGTGCTGTAAAACTCAACTATGTATATAACGGCATACACCAGTCAAGAGTTAATTTGCAAAAAAGTGGACTCCTTTTTGTCATTAAAATACCTGTTTAAAACCATCTGAACAATTTATATTAAAAAAAGGTTTGATGTCTTTTAAAAACATTTGTTAAAGACCTTTAAGAAAAGAATGCTTTGTACATTATTTTGAATGTTGAGAGATGGATTCCAAGTAACTTTCTCACATCGACGCTGTCCACCGAACTTACGTCTTCACCTCTCTGATACGTTTCCTCTCCCCTTCTCACATGTCTAATACCTTTGTTTTTTACTCTCTCTCTCTCTGGGAAAACAGAGAATGAAAACACTGAATGAAATGCCTTCAGAGCCGCAACAGAAAATACAACTTGTCTGGAGGGAGATCCTCTAAACCAAATGTAATACAGCCAAGAGAAAGAAATCGATCATGTTCTCTGAGCTGGGTTTTATATTGCAGTCTTGTTTACCTCTATAACTGAGATTGGTATCCCTGCCTCACCAGTGTGGCTGCCTGCGTGTGTGTGTATGTGTGTGTGTTACGGTCTTTGTATTTGTGTGTTTGTCAATATGAGTTTGGCACAGAGCCGTCCTGGTTCGCTGGATTCAGGTGTGTGAGTGTACGCATGTGTGAAAAGCTGTTATGTAATGCTGATGGGCTAATGTGGCAAGCTCAGCTTAGAGGAGACAATGCTAGATGGAGGTTGAATTTAGGGCACAGACACATACTGCATTTTCCCTTTTTTTTTTTTTTTTTTTAAACAGAAAGCAGACACAGATTCTCGCTCAAACCATTTATATCCTTCCTCTCCCTCTGACCTTCACCAAGTATGTTCTCTACAGGTCTTTATGGAAGAATTTCTTTTTCCAGATCTAATCTGAGGATTAAGGATTTTGTCTCACTGCGTTCTTCAATCCTCCCTTTACGTTTTGCATGAAATTGTTCTCCCATATCACAGAATCTGTATTTTTCATGCCTTTAATCATCTTTGTCTCCCCTCTCCTCCTCTCTCCTCCCCTGTGCAGAGGGGGCGTGCAGTGGGTGGGTGAATCCCTTCTAGAGAGGTGCGGAGTGGCAAGTAGCCCCTTCCCTTTGATTAGCCAGCCCCATTTCCACCATTACAGTGATGCTACCTTTTCGGATTAGCAGCAGTGCCACCCCTGGACTACACATTAATAAGTCTGTTTCCCTGCTAGCCCTAATCCCCCGTACTCTGCTAGTTGCAGCTTTATTGCTACGCTTTGGTGCAGGAGTTATAGATAGTGTAGGCTAAGTGTCGCAGTAAACGACTGATACCCCCTGCTGAGAGGAGGCTGGATCGTCCTTGTGTGATTAAAACCGCTTTGGGCACTTTTCTCAGTTTGTGTTTTTTGATTAATTTCATTGTGCCGTGTCTCGAGCTCTCCTGCAGAGTTGCAGCGTCTGCAGCTTTTCTTGTAAAAACTCATTGGATCTCTTTGATGAAAATGTATAACTCTCATCGCCCTGCCTTTCTTTTTTTTTGAGCATATATGCCACTGATTTCTCCTTATGATTTTACTTTAATATTCACACTGTAGCGTGTGATTGCTGGGGGCAGTGCTGACATATGGCAAATTTGGGACAAAAATTTGAGCCATACAGGCCAAGTATTTTTAAGTAAAATCTTTAAAGTAAAATTTTTTTAAAGCTGAAACACAGAAACAATCACAAGGCTGGCCTGAGCTTTCATCCCAAATGCTGCAGCACTATTTATTTTGAATAATTTAGTCTGATGTCCTCGTTTCCTCACAGAACTGCCCCCAACTCTTGCATATATACTTCTAATGGATTTTCTTCTCGTGCTTCTGTCAAGTGAATATTTGAATAATTTTTTTTTTTTAGTACAAATTAATTAACCCAGCTTGCTTTCACTGACTCTGCAGGATTTCTCCAAGCATGTCATTAATCTTAGTATCTACATCTCACTGTCCGCAGGTCCAAGCGTAAGGTCCTGGGTCGCAGGGAGTCTGAGGAGGAAAAGTCCCGGGGTGGAAGCCACTCGCAGTCTCCACCCGTCACCCCCACGAGCGTGTCTCCAAGCCCGGTGACCTCACTGCCCCGTCAGACAGGCTCCATCCAGCGCAACCTGCGGAAGTCCTCCACCAGCAGTGACACCTTCAAAGCCCTTCTTCTTAAGAAGGGCAGCCGCTCTGAGACCAGCTTCAGGATGTCTGCCACCGAGATGCTTCGCTCCACCGACCCACGCTCCCAGCGGACGCGCTCCGAGTCCTCACTAGACGCCCCCGCTGCTTCGGCCTCCTCACCGACGGCGCCACACAGCCCCTGTACCTCCCCCGGTCGCGGCAAGAGGGCAACAGATGAGTGGAGCCGCTACGAGGCCTTGGCTCTGTCCTCGCCGACTTCATCATCATCCTTCTCGATGAGCGGGAAGTACGGGCGGTCACGCACGCCGCCCTCTGCTGCCAGCAGCAAGTATAACGCACGCAGCCGAATCCTCAGCAGCCCAATGACAGTTATCTGTGAGCGTGAGGGCGAGCTGGCTGAGAGCGAGTACGGAGACACTGCAGAAAGCCCGACTCTCCCTGTGCTCCAGGACTCTAATGGCACTTTATCTGAAGAGAGCAGAAGTTAAAGAGCAGAGAGCGCCCCACGGACACGGGGGAGCTGAACTCAATTGTCGTAACCAGGGTAGGGGGCAGGAAGAGGAGCCAATAGAAGGCCCTCTTCAGACTCTGACATCTTCCTGAGCCCCACCCCCTCGGCGCCGCCTCTGAGGGAGTGGACATGTCGGGACCTGATGTGAGGTCAGAGGTCACCCCGTCATAGACCAGGCTGAAAATCGGTCTGAAGTGAAGAACTGGTTCTGCTGCAGCTTTTCAAGACTCCCATGATTCTCATCCTTCTCTCCTTCGTTTGGTGACTCACCCTTTGTGTTAAAAGAATAGTGTTTCTTTTAAGCCTGGTGTTCTTAGTTTGTTTTTCATTGCTCAATTGCTGTTTTATTTACTTTTATCCTGTCAGAGCTCATGTTAGCTCTCATAATAAGCAGGAACCCTTTAGTGTCTTTGAAGGACAAGGTGAGATGGCAAACTAAGGTGAATTGAAGGAATTGAAAAGTCACAAGGTGTTTGCTTAACTTTGCTGCTGTGGTGCAGTTGGAAAGAGTGGAATGTAAAATCTTCTCAACTTCTGCTTCTCTTCCGTTGGCTCTGGAAAGTGTTCGAAGGCACCACGGCTCGCAAGTGTTGGCTCCAAACAGCCATGTGGAAAGAACGTGAGGACGTGGTACAACAGATGGCTCCCACGGTACAACTTCAGCTACGGTTATCGCCAGGTTTTTTCGCTTTCTGCTCTTAGGTCAGTGGTTTAGTTTGCAGAGCTGGTGTGTTCAGTGGTCCATAGAAAGTGCAGAGGGCTCAGTGCTGCCACTTAGTGATGGACAGGAAGTGGACAGTGGTTGGGTGTACATAGGCTCAACCAAAACAGCAGATTAACTCTATAAAAAAAAAAAACAGGCTCATAAAACCTCTATTAATTGAATTTTAGTTTGTTAGTTTTGCACTGTGCATAGGTCTTTTTCTCCGTTTGTGTATGTTTTTGAAAGATTGTTTTAATAAACAAGCGATGTCATGACTTGTGTTTGGGGAATAAAGTATGAATCTATAAATGTAAAGCCAGAAACGACAGATGGAAAACAAAAAGCTTATTTTACTGTCCCGGTCTTTTAGTGATCATGTTGGTTTACCAAAGAGCTGAAAATTGAACTTTAGCTGGCTGTTAATCTGGACGTGAACACAATCTGAGAGCGCGACCGCTTGTCTGTTAAGTTTGCTGAGACCTACTAGAACCTTCTATCTAGAGCTTAAATGATTTCTATAATGCTCTTTCTGCTAAGTTTATCCGTTTGCAGTTTTATATGGTTCTGTATGTAAATACATAGAGAAAATGAGTTTTAAGTAACATTTGACTTATTTTCAAAAGACTTTGTACATTTTTAGAGCCCTCTGTTTGCTGGAAGGGAGTGGTTTCCTTTTTTTTTTTGTAGATTATTTATTTTCACATAGCAGGGCTGCAGTAAAGTACAGCATCCTGGTCAGACTCAATGAACAAGGTGATGGAGGCAAGACGATGAAGAATCACATTTACTAAGCTGGTCCCACCGGGCGGTTTTTTTTTTTTTTTTTTTTTCTTAAAAAGGTGCTTCTTCAAAAATGCAATAATGTCAATATTTATGCTTAAGCCTTCTACTGCCCTTAATCTTGAGTCATGCAAATCTCACGCCGGTGCTCACAGCTGAGTAAATGTGGTCTCTTCAGCGTCATAAACTGACGTGACAGGCGTGAGACTTCATAACCTCCTAACAGCCATAACACCCTGCGGTTTAATCACCTGTGACCAAAGTGTGTCCTCCAACTCCCGCCCGGCCATGATTGAGCACATGGGGCCTGGGCTTTTCTCATGACGGGGGAACATCTCAATCCCGGTTTGCAAAAAGCAGACCGTGAGGACAGACGAAGACGTGAAGTAGTGGGAGTGGAGCTGAAGGCGGGCTGCTAACGCTCTTGTGTATGTCTGTGTAATAAAACAAGGTGATATTTAAAGATCGGGTCTCTGTGTCATTTCTCTGTGTGTGCGTGATTCACGGCCATCTGCCAGCCCTGCACCCAAAATCACCGCCTCATTAGCGCCGTCGCCATGGCACCCACACTCATCCATCATCTGGAAAACTCCAGAGGCCCTCGTTTACCCCTCCTTCCCTCCCCCGTGGGGTCATCTGTTATCTCCCCTTCTGGACATCCTATTAGGACACACACTGAATCACAGACTCGGCCCTTAATAGAGCACTCCTCTGACAACTGTTGAACCATCCTGACTGACTGACTGACTTGCAGTACGTGGCACAAAATGTGACCTCTCTAGAGCCAGTGTTTGGTGCCATGGTGGTGCAACATGGCGGCCTCTGTGGAAGAGGACCTGCTCCCTATGTAGATATAAAAGGCTCATTCTAAGTTAACAAAAACACAACAATTCTAATTTTCAGGTGATTATACCTCCGTTTCTGCCAAGTCTGTTCTGCTCGATGCCACTAAATTCTACACACTGCGCCTTTAATGAAAAGCACTCACAGACAGCCTCTCAGTATTTTCAATGCGTGTCCTCTGACGCTCACTGTGTCCATCTGGCTGTCAGACAGGAATCAATACAAACTCCTCCCCGCCATAATCACACTATTGACACTTCAGTGCCTCCCTCCTCCTCTTACATTCAGCACACGCTCTATAGTTTCCTTATAAGACACCGACGTATGAAGTGACAAATGAAACAGAACACAGCAGAGAGTCCAGGAAGAATAGACTTTATAGAGTGACTCAGCCATTTCCACAAACACTTCACCAATTATTTAGTCAAAAAAAGTGAAATACAATATTTGTATTTTCATACTTATTTATGGTCCATTGGTAAATAGAAAAGTAATTGTTTACTTAGGGCCTTTAAAAGTGGTTTTACTTGTATTAAAATGACTAATTTCCAAACATAATGAAAATGTTTAGATTAATTTCCTAGTTTCAGGCAACTGTCAGGTTCAGTTCATGTCACTAAGCTCCAAAAATCAACTTGTAGAAGAAATGTTTAGTCACCTTTGTTTCACCTAAGTTTTATTATTTAGCCTGACACTGCAGTTGTGGGACTTTCTTTTTCTGAAACTTTGAATTAAATACATCAACAAGGCAAAGACTTGAGTCAGCTGATGACAAGTGTTGCATTCACTAGCTATGATGTCAAAAAGAGGTTGTCTTAGATGTCAGATTTTCACACTACTACTTCATGCAGTGCTTCCCAGTGTATTTGGCTTATGACCATTTGTCACAGGTTGTATATGTTTATGAGCACATCAACTGAAGAATCATGTTTCCTCCTCAGGTTTTCATCCTGAAGACAAAACTACAACATAAATGCACATTTAGATTCAACTAAAAGCTAAAAAGATTCAACTTTCTCAGCTTATCTTCCCCTAACCACAGGTTGGGAACTACTTGCTTAACGCATCCATATTGCTTATTTGCAACTGTGCTGCGACATAAAGATAATGTAACTTAACAGATGCAGACCAGGAAATATTCACCGTCACTCTCAAGTGTTAAGTCTCTGTTAGTACACTTTGTATAATTATAACTGTACTTTAAATGGACGGAAACAAATGGCATCCTGGATATGATGAAATAAAAATAACATCCTGCTTTGGTGAACAGTTGCCAGATATGTAAATTTCACACTTTCGCAAACAACACAATCACTCACACACCTACTGACACCTCCAGTTTGGGCTATTAAGAGTCTCCAGTCTGCTGTGATTTGCAATAATATGGGATGTGGGAGGAAACTGGAACCTTCAGAAAATCCGTAAAAACTGCATTACAGTGTATCACTGCATAATTTTCATTAATTTCTTCCATTTTATATCCGTCACAAGAAAATGAGTTTTGTCATGGAGGTATTTTTACACCCCGTCCTCTACGTCAACTTGAGGTCTGCAGCAGGCTGGAGGGTGTAGAGATAAAACTAAAGACCGTTGTTTGGAATAAAACTGTGAACCTCGTTATACGTTTCCTGTTGGCAGCAATGTTTCACCTCACTGAGCACGAGCCAATGAGATCGATCCGACTGGTGAACAACACACTAATATGGAGAGTGTGTATGTGCGTGTAGAAGATTTAAAAAAAAAAAAAAAAAAAAAAAAAAAGATTTCTGCTGAGTGTCTGAACATGATATCGGGAACAAAACTGCCACAAATAAAACGAATGACTCAGCAGACATCAACCTGACAGCGACGACGAGAGCGGGCGAGGAGAAGGTGAGCGAGGATAAAAGGGTGAAGTGAACTGTGGCAGGAATTTCAACCGGCTGATCAAAAGGTCACGATCATCAGAGTGCGGATGACAGTCAGATCAAAAGTTTATCCGCTGCAGATGAGACAACTCGCACTGAAGCTTTCTGTGGCAAATTTGCTTCAAACTACATTAAATAATCCCTCGTGAAATAGTGAAGACAAAAATATAATTACACAGTGAAGACGGAGGCATAATAATCGATCATCTGAGAATGAGTTATATTTATTATTGATGAGATAAATATTACATTTTAAAACATAATTTATAGGCAATATATCACATGATTCATATATTAGTGCAGTGCTTATGTCATTATTCCTTTATCAAGTACCACGTAGAATCCCTTCTTTAAGATTAATAACACATGATTAGCTTTAAAATGAAAATGAATGAAATGAAAAGGAGGTCAAGTCAGATTTAAAAAGGCTTAACATTTCTGACAGCTTATAAGTGTGAATCTTTGCCAACTGACACCCACCAAGTGACGAAAATGTTGGCAGATCTGAGTTTGAACAACACAGGCAGGTAACTGCATATTTATTAATTCATCAGGGGTGATGTTTGTTGCAAATGACACCTCAGTGATGAAGCGATGACTCGTCCTGACTTGCTATGACTCAGACGTTCATCATAATGGGTGACAGTAAGCGACTTCTGAGATCAGATAAACTGAGATTTACCAGCGTTTTGTCAGGCAGACGCGACAGAGTCACCTTTGAAACGCGACCGCTGACTGACAGGAGAGAAACCTGCTGTCAGACATTACAGGTGACCTACAAAACTTAAGGATAGATTCACTTTTTTTTTTTTTTTACCAATTAATTCTTACAGCAACAACCAGGTGCCCAAATGAACATTAACTCATTTTTTTCTTGCTGTAATCATTCCTCCTGTTCATACTGGCCATTAGAAGATCCCATCGTAATGTACTTACAATACAAACATGTATTTAGGAAGCTTCAGTCATCCAAAATAGTCAAATCAAGTCAATATCTTTCACAATTAGTCTTTTCAGTGCCAAATTCTTTTTTGTTTGGATCTTTCCGCAGCAGCTGAACAGGAAAACACTGTCCATTGAGACACATAGAGGGAATTTTTTACTAAAAAGGACTGTAACTGTAGAAGATCCACTTTATCTGACTAACGCAGATGGCTGAAGCTTCGCATCTTCTTCAAATAAACTTTTAAATTCATTTCTGCACAAAATGAGGACTGTAGATTTTTGTCCCCCATCTCTTACATTGTAAGTGCATTATGAAGAATATATGTCAGTATGAACAGGAGGAATCATTACAGTGAGCAAAACCTGTTTCAATCTTCATTTGGGCTCCTGACTGTTGTTTTAAGACAGATTTGAAAAATTGTGAACCTGTCCTTTAAAGGGCAGATTCAAATTTCTTTCAATTAATAAAAAATAACAGCATACCTGTTGCTGATTGGTCGCTGTAATCATTCCTCTTGCTTATCTGACAGAAAAGAGCCCCCTCTCTCATGTGATTTCGATGTAAAAGATGGGGGACAATATCATCAATAATGCCCTTACTTTAAGAAAAAAATACATTTTATTGTTCAACTGAGGTGAATATGAGCTATATGAGCTAAAATCAAGTGGAGATTCTTAGTAAAATTACAGCTGCAGTGGAGGAATACTAATAACAACGGGGGAAATTTGTATCATTTGGAAGATTCTCACTTGATCAGACTCCAACAGTTGTAGACTTTACAAAGTATTTTTGTACACAATGTGGACTCTGGATTTTGTCCTCCAATTGCAGTGACTAATAGTACTTTTATTGTTCATAACGGCATGCAAGTATTGTTGAATGTGAGCCTTCCCTCTATTTCTTCACCCTGCACAGTCTTGTCACAGTAAAGTTCAGGTGTAAACAAATACCACATGACTCAAGTATTTTAAGTATTTTTTGACCTTTAAGAATCACTGAATAAACAGCAATCAGCAATGTGAGCAATAAAAAGTGAAGAGGCACTTGTGGGTTTTGTCCAAAGAAGATGCACCAAAAGGAAGAAATGTTTCCTCACTGTTTAGCTCCACCTGCTGGAAATATTTCCCCACTGTTGCCACGTCTTCCTTCTGGTTTATTCACTAAATGACATGATGTTTAGCCTTTTTATTCAGACTGAGAATGAGTCTGTATTTCAGTAACTTTTAGTGTGTAGTCAGATATAAAAAAAGGTATTTAAAGATGTCTAAATATGACCTTTGAAGCTTCGTTTATCACATTCATATAAAAGCAACAAATTTGTGCCCTTGAACACTGATGAGTGCTGTAATGCCAATCTCTAAGAATTTGAATGTGAATGTTTTCTTCAGGGTGTTTTGCGTGACCTTTGAACTCTCTACTGTTGTTCCTCTTCCTTCTTGAGGATCCAGACCTCGTTCCTGCGGTTGGTCAGTTTGAAGGGGCTGTCATAGCCGGCTGTGTAGAATGGCTGGTCCACATATGGGACGCCGTCCCTCTGTAGGCTCTGCAGAAGTTTCTGGAGCTCCTCTTGCTTCATCTTCTCATTGGAGAAACCCCCGTATGTCCTGGAAGAAGGAATAAGAGATAAGAGGGACATGTGTAAGGCTCTGAGGTCTTTTTTCAAACTGCATTTTCTTACAAATAACCAGCTAGAATTTACTCTATTCAAATTAGTCCCTCAGTTGTGCCTCACCTGACATAAGCCGTGAACTCCTTCCTGTGCTCCACAAACACCTCCGGGTCGCTCGGCTCCGGTGGATTTTCCTGATGCTCCTCCGGGATGTAGAAGGATACGGTGAACTGAGATTCACATGCGGGGCCGGCTCCAGGGTCCACACGACACGTCACAGGGGCTGTCATCTCAACTTTGACTTCTGAAGAAGCGGAAGCATGAAAAATGATCAGTTTGACATGTGATCAGCGTTTGTAGGACGCACAGATATTGAATTAACCGAATTAACACTCAGTCGCCAGCTGGTAGGTCAAAACTGTGGTGTGTAATAACACCTGAACAGATGGTGGACATATAATCACAATGTGTGGGCAGATGTGGAGGATTAAACACCATGTTTAAAGGCCACACTCTCCTTATGCTGCAGAGTTCAGTAGTCAACAGCACAGACAATATGTATTCTCATAAATAATGCTTGTGTAAACTGCTGAGTGAGACGAAAGGCACCGGCGCTGTTACAAACTGCTGAGCGAGAACAAAAGTGCAGTTTTTCTTTTGCATTTATTCATCAACTCCCTTGTCTTCGGACCTAAAGTTAGCCATAACTCCACTCTGGAACATTTGAACATTATTTACTTCCCTCATCGTGTTTCATGAAGTTTAATCTCATCTTGTCAAGGTTTACTGTTTGCTTATAGCAACAAGAAAACCACCAACATCCTAAAGCCTCAAAAACACCTCAATCTGACACAACGAATATTATAAGCTACACAAAAGTTGATTCCCACCAAGCAGTTTTTCATTTTTGAAACTCACTGTTATGATTGTTGCCTTGAATGTAATTGAACAGTCTGCGGAAGCCAGTGTTCGTGGCTGCGTCCCACTGCATCGCACTCAGAGAGGTGCTCACCCATTTAGTGGCGTGGTAGGTGCGGATCTCATAGTCTGGTCCCTGCAAAACACACACAGAGACACACTCAGGCTGCAACTATTGACAATTAATTGTTTATCAATTAATTGTTAAATGTAGTCTATAAAATGTCAGAAAACTGTGGTACCTGATGAGGAATTTCAGCTGCATTGCAACTGGAAACATTTTTACTTTGTTTTTATTGCTGTTACAAAAAAGATGATTCTACAGTATTTAGAGTACAGCTGAAACAATTAGCTGATTAATTGATTAGTAAATCACATGAAAAATTAATAGTTTGGATCTTTTTTGATCCCAGCGTCTTTGTCTCATATTAATAGTAAATGTCTTATCTTTTGGTGTTGCACTGTTGGTTAGAAAAAACAAGTGATTATCTTTTATCTTGGGCTTTAGGAAATTAATCGCAATTCTCACTATTTTCTGACATTTAATGGACTGAAAGATAGAAATGTAGAAAATAATCAGCAGATTAACTGATAATTATTAGTTGCAGTCCTACTCTACACAATTTGATAGTTCTTAGCACATATTTTTACACTATACTATTTACATGGGTGACAAACTTGGATAGCCATAACCCCAAGTGGTGACATTGTAATATAAAAATATTTAAAAAGTAAATATCATAATAATATTATATTAATAGTGTTATACATTTTGAGAGGATCAGCCTTCACAATATCGCCATGTGATGTGCAAATTTGCTGTTTGAGCCAACAGTTCAAAACCTAAAGAGGGTCGATGGATTTAGTTTGACTGTCACATTTGAGAAGGAATCATTGGAAGTTTGGCATTTTGCTTGATAAATGACTCAATGAATAAATGATCGATCAATTTTTTCAGAGTCAATTAAGGTTTTGTTGATCACCTAATTGATTAGTTGCCTAATTCCACAACATTTGAGAGAAATGTTCCCAAATTCCCAAAGCCAAAAATGACTTCTTCAAATATTTGTTTTGTCAAACCCAAAGTCCAAAACCGAACATTTACAATCACATAAAACAGAGAACAGCAGAAAATCCTCACATTCTCTTTAATAAATGACTTCAACAATTAAAACAATTATCACAGTTGTTGAATCATTTATCAACTAGTTCCTTTCAGCACTAGTTAACACACAGCAGTCAAACCCATGTTGACCCATGTTGTTGTGTTTGTCCCATGGCAGTGTGACAAACACAACAAATAACATCTGTCCAAAGGTCTGATACTCTCTTTTTTTACAAGGTAATCTGGGAAACATTTACCTTTTTCTCCTGTTCTGTGAATTTGGGACTCTGCAGTCCAGTTGAGAAGAGAGCTTGTCCCACAGCTTTCAGCATGACAGCTGTGGAGCTGCTCAACACTGATCTGTTCAAGTTAATTATTGTAGTTTCCAACCGCTGGAATTAATCAGAAGTAAAGTTAAACAGGATAAAACTGAACAGGTGTGTAACTGTTGAGTCAGGTCATGTGTCCAAACAACTAACAACTCTGAAAAAACATCAATTTGATTATATACATCATTCAAAGACGTGACGTCATTCTCTACCGTCTAATTTAACGCTTTTATTTTTTTTAAATGACAAGTTGTAAAATGATTGAATGAAGATAAACAGATATCATACCTGAGCGCGTGCAGTTGCTTCTTATCAGGGTGTGGAGCGCGTTTGTTTTCATAACGTTCACTTCCTGTTACATAAACCCGAGCTCTGATTGGCTGGGAGACCCAGGACTTCAAAATAAGAGTCCTTATCTTTAACGTAAATAAAAAGACAGAAAAGTTCAAACTTTGGCCTCCTTTTAATTTTAGTGTTGGTGTGTTTGAGCTCAACTACACTCCTAACACAGTGTGTGTGCAGGAAATTCAACAAGGTCAAATGATGCCACAAAAACAAAAAAGTACACTAATGTCTGATTACATTAAAGATTGTTTTAAAGATAAAATATTGAAAACATAAAGTATCTGCTGAAGGTTTAAAAGATTCAGTTACAACCAACCTGGTATTAGACATAAAGATGACTGATTTAAATAAACATTAAAAGAATGAGATATTTATTTTGAAAATCGGTTTATTGGCATTTCCAATTCTAACGTGTACAAATCACATACTGAATAATTTTACATAGTAAGTCCCTACTCTCCCAGACCCTCTAGATGTAATATAATTTAGAAAAATGATAAATTACACACAGCTACATCTAAAACAAACAGAGGAGAAAGAATTTTTTTTTAAAAAAACAGCAAAAGACAGTAAATATCACACTGTTGAATCAATCAGGAATACAAATAAACAAACAGCACCGACATTGTTCATAGAAATCTCTCATCCTACAATAATACAAGTTGGGCCATTCCAGACTCAAGTTGAGAGACATCCCAGTTTGTTACATTAGTTAGATTATCAAAGTAATCAACTTATCCTTATTAACCCTTAAAATGAATTTTATCCTCTCCAACTAAAGATGAAACATGAAATCCCTGATCCATCTGACATGAGACAGAGGTTTTGAGATCCTCCATTTTAAGAGTATTAGACATCAGGCCAATAAGGTAGTAAAAGCCACCACATTATACATGATTGATGATGGCCAGTCACACTCTACAGGTCTCACACCAATTATAGCAATGATGTGCACCCTTGAGACTATCTGTGGTTAAAAGAGTGTCTACTGATGGTACATGATGGTACACGATGGTAACTCTTGTGTACAAAATGCTAAATGGTAGAAATGAGAAAATGGTAGATTAAAGTTGTCAGCCAATCGATTGAATGATGCAAATACCCCATTGATCCCCCATAGATACAGCTTGGCTGGGTTAAAGAGGTGGTTTGGCATGATAAGTGCCATTAAGGAGGCTAATTGGAGACCAAATGGTTTCCTAAATTGAGACCATATTCTGATTGTGAGCTATAACTGGATTGTTGTATGATGTACCAGTTGCCAGTGATAGTGGGGAAGGAGCGAAAAGGAAGATCACGTGATTCTATCTTCACACATTCAGGTGTAAGTTCAAGTGAACTGACTTGGACATTCATGACAACCCTCCCAGGTGTTACTAGGCCAGTAATAGAGATCAGTTATAGCAATCCCTCCCCCAATGCTTTGGGTCTTCATTAGAAGGGCTTATGTATCCGAGGCTGGCTGCCACCCCAGATAAAGTTAATAAAAGAGCTAAACTGCTTTTTGGGAATGTTCTGAAAAAGATATGGGAATCTAGGGACAACAGTCATTTTAAGCAGGCTAATCTGTCCAGTGCTCCATAACTTATTTGCATTTGTCAATCACACTGAGATATTTAAAGGCACCACCTTAAATGTGAAGAAAAAGCCTCCTGCACCAAAAATTTAAACACAGGACTGGAATCTGTTAACACCAACATCACTAAACCAGACTGGACCATATATATGTATACATCCATAGTAGTATTTTATGTAGTGGTCCTTTAATTTGAGAACAAATGAGCGTTATCATCCAGGATGGATGATAAACTGAGCAGAGTGGGCAGTTGTACCACGACCTCTGACCTCCAAGGGCCACAAAAGTCCCAGATTCACTGTGTGTCAGTTGCTTTATATTGCTAATTTGTTTGGTAATTTGCACATCAACTGGGTATTGCTGTGTAATCCTTTGACTGTGTCTTGTAGAGGGGCTGTGTCTAAATCTACTAAATAAATACCTTTATTATTATTTTGATGTATCATCATCATCATCATCGTCAATTAAATTTCACTGGGCAGTTGAGAGTAATTTCTGGGAAGCACATTTCCCATTTATTATTATTTACATCAGAGATTGATAGACAACTTTACAAGAAAAAATAACTAATTTGCAGTATTTAAGAAACACACAGTCCAGGCAATATGAGGCACAATAACGAAGAGGTGTCGGGGTAGAAACAACCTAAAACTTAACAGGACACCTTCAGAAATCTTTAACTGACACACTCACTCGATGACAGATCAGGTATGAAGAGGAAAAAGCTGCTACATCTGTAACTGATATGTGGAAATGATGTTAAGGATAAGCTACAAGATGATAAATGTGTATTTGTTGTTGTTGTTTTTGGGAGGGTCCAGCTACAGATTTGCAGGAGCAGCAACAAGGAGCTTGTTGTTGTGAGAGACCAGGTAAATAGATCCTTGTTACAACAGCGATGACAGGAGGAGCAGTCGTGCTTAAAGCAGGCGTAGACTGAGGCGAACAGGACTGTGTTGACAGATATAGATGCATAGTTTAGCATTTTGTAGCTTTATCTAGCTTCATTCAGTTTGCAGATGCTTCTCTCTTGTCATCGCTAATGTGACATATATATACACACACACACACACCCACACACACACAAGCATGGCATGTATGGAAACAGTAAAATTCGATCAACAGGGACATGCAATTCAATGTAGAGACAATGGCAGCAGCTTTTGTCTCCATATTGTCCTGTGAGACGACTTCTTTTCATTACAATTCATGGAGCCAAGGGCAGTGGAAAAGGCAGAAAGACAAAGTGGTTTGTCAAGTGTCTGTTGCTTATAAGGAGACCAGCTATCGCTGCTAGAAACAGCTCCAGTTACAACCTGGTTATCTTTACTCTTTAGAAACATAGTATGGAGGGTTTAGAGGGCTTTGAAATGGTTATAAAGCAGTTTATTAACTGATATTCACTGGACAATAAAAGCAGGGATTAAAAAAAAACTAAATTTCAGCTTTTCATAACAAGCTGAAGTCTTTTTTATAATCCCTCAAATATCAAATAATGAACTGCATTATAACGATTTCTAAGGCTGTGTGTCCTCCATAAATTAGTGCATTCTGTGTACAGGTCGAAGCCGTAGCAGAGCTCCGAGCCTTTCATGGTTGGTAATTCTGGTGGATGAAGGACAGCACATCATCTTTGGACAGTTTCTCAGGGTCCATCCGTGTCTGAGAATCATGAACGATGACTCCTTCCACCCAGGCCCAGAATAGACGCTCTGAGTGGCAGACGCTGAGGACGAAGACAAAGAAAGGATACGACTCATTCATGAGATCATCAAGGTTACCATCATTTTCTAATGTACAAAAAAACAAAATCCCCATTATAGAACTGACAATTTCAGATACAAAATTCAATTGGATGATTAAGAAATTCACAGAGAGGATGGTACATACTGGAAGGGGGACGCAGAGTTTGGTGGCATTTCATAGGTGGACTCCTTGGTTGTCTTATTATAGAAGAACTTCATCTTGGAGTTTTTACTGTATGCCATCGTCCACGGCTCTAAGGGATGCATTTAAAGTTGATTAAAACAGCAAAGCAAAATTAATTTGCCATTTTCTGACACTAAGCTGCAGCACACACACACAAAGACACACAGACACACAGACACACACACACAGAGATACAAACCATTGACAGTCTTAATGATGTAGAGGCCTGTCGGAAGGAAGTGTCGGTCATCTCTGCCGGTGTAGGACAGACGCGGGACTCCTCCTGAACTCTTTGTTACCTTCATCTCTAGTCTGGATGAGCGAAAGACGAAAAAAAAAATCAAACAGGAGAAAATCTTGAACGTTTAGAAAATCCCTTCATGTAATAGTTCATGTTGACTATTAATCATCTCGTCATACCTGACAAAGATTTTCTCCATTTCCTCCAACCTGTAGACCTCCTTCACTCTGTTTGGGAAAAGACGGATGTTACATTAAAATACCATGACGATCGTTTTTAACAAGAGTTCCTTCACATTTTTGCTTGGATTTCTATTATTCTTTATCACAGATGCTATACCAGTATTTGTCAGCATCTAGAGTACTGTCAAGAACATGTAGGATTTACGTAATCAGAAAATGCATTAATTGGATTAAGACAAAATCTACCTGCAGCCAAGCTTCATGCTCAAATTCCACAACATTTCGAAACATTTTCTCATGAACCAGTCAAAAGTTAGGACACACTTTCTAATTCAAGTGGATTTGAAAGTGTGTCCAAACTTTTGACTGGTATTGTAGCTCATTTTACTCCTCATACTGTCCAATCCAGTGCTCCTGGTGAGAATAAGACCCCTGCACATAAATGACATTCGACTTGGTCAGATTAATTCACAGTAATACCTGATGGGATTCATGTCTGGTCTGCTGGGTTTGGCCACTGCCTTCACAAACTTCTCAGCCATCTGGATCCTGGACACACAATGGGCCCCATTTACTTAACTATAGTAAATAAATCTAACACTTCCACTGCCTGAACTTATATGTGACATGTGTGATATTAGCAGTTTGGTGAGTATGACGATGGAAAGGTTTGGTGCAGGATTAGAGGTAACATTGTCCTACCGTTGGTTGAAGTGCTGATCTCTTACGTCTGTGCCATTTAGTATTAATGCATCCATGACGTGAACTGCGTTGATTCTACGCTGAGCTTTGCCCTGCGGACCAAACATGTAAAACCACAGATATAAGTGGCAAATACAAGGTCTGTTCAGGTGTATTGTAACAAAATGCAAGTTATTTTTAGCTCTAATTTTTAAAATCATGAAAAAAAGGATGTCTAGAACTTTAAAGACGGCCAAATCATGATACAACAAAAGTTCAACAAAGTTCTTGATGATCACATCTTATGACTAATAATGAGATTATCATTGAAGCAATAACAGAAACAGAGCCAGTGATAAAGAGTTTGAAATACTGGCTCCCATATTTCTTCTATTTTAGCTCTTCAAATTCTCCACTCCCTCCTCTCACCTCGCCCTTCAGCTCTTGGACGATCTCCACGCTTAGAAGTGTATCTCTTGGCAGCTCTAGCTTGAAGCTCTCCAGTTTCCTCCAGCGCACAGGCATTTTCCCATCCCATGTGTATATCTGGGACTTCTATATAAGTCAGTGGATAATGGGGAGAACAGATATGACGATGAAATCGGTGTCAATAGCAGGTTAAAGTGCACAGAAACAGTAAAGCCTCTCTGGCAGTCAGGTTAGCCTCTCTAAGAGTAAACAGAACTCCCCGTCAGCTCTGGATTTTTATCTTTTCCAGAAGAGATAAAAATGGTCTTGTACATAAAATATCCAAAATATCAGGAAAACCTTGAAAAAGATAAACTGTTTCTTATGGATGCAAAAAGAAGTTGATTGTGGGAGTAATGTGGCAAGACAAAAGACAAGTTCAAGACCTACATTTTGGTGCTTTGTGTTTTTTTCCACTCACCCCCAGCGCAAGAAGGAAGATCTGCTCTCCACCTCCCACAATGCACCTGTGGTCCAGGATGTGACGCAACTTATCGATTGTGCTTGAGTTGAGAGGTGTGAGCTTACACTGGAACGACTCCACATCTGAATTCTGAGGTGCAACACATGTAAGGCGAAATAGAAAGACAGACATAGACAAATGTAACATTTAAAACCAACCTACTAATAACAGCGTCTCCCATTACTAGAATTTATTTGGACAGTCCGCCTTAACACTCACAACAAAAGTGCTTCTTTTATTTATTATTTACTTGTTTTAAAATCTGATTTTTTCCAACCACCACAATTAAATTCTCAACATCTAGGAAATACTGTTTAAAGTTTAAAACACAAGTGCACAAAGATGCTTTACTTTCATGATTAATTAATTAAGTGGGGAAAAAACTGACAGCACACATGTATCAGCGGGAGTTTCTTTAATCTCAGATTTATTAACTGACCTTAACCAGTTCGTAGAATTTTGACTTTGGGTCTGAGGAAGCAGGAGTAACTCTGGCTTTGTCTGGGACCTGGAAATAGACATATAATATATTTAGCAGTGGAACTTCATAAACTATTTATATCATTATTATGTTTTCAATTATTTAACTGCATTACTTCTGTATCCCACACTCACCCCCCAGAGCTTGAGACACTCCTTCCTTATGTTGGCTTGTCGCGGCTCTGAAAGGGTCCTAAAGACACCAACAGAGTCACACAGTCAGTTATATACATAAAAACAATCCCTGTTCACTGGGGAATAGTGAAATAGTGGTGAATAGTGTGCAAGACAGGTTACTCACGGATCTACGACAAAAGCATGGATCTTAGCCAAAGCCTTGATCTGGACCGCACAGAGGCTGCAATGAGAGTTAATGTAATCACCGTCAGTCACTGTTTTAAATGCGATAATCAAGGACTTTTTTTTTTTTTAGCATAGTGTGTCTCTACCTCTCATTGGAGTTAACCATATACTGGTAGAAGTCGGTGTCTTCCTTGATGATGCTCATTGGGACCACTTCTGTAATGTCTCTGTCTGTGTTCCTCAGCTGGTTGAGTTTCAGGTTGATTCTGAACATATATTCCCTGACAGCGTCTGAACCGGGCTTTAAACCACGGCACACTATGTACCTGTGTGAGAAAACATTTACAGCTTCACTTATGCAAAAATGTTACGTAATAATTCACTTTTCTTAGTCTCAATCATAAATTGGATTGTTAACAGGAAAGAGTGTCCAGCTTCATCTGATTGAGATGCAGCAGAGTCACTTTTTCTGCTCAAATATCACATCATAAATTCAGTTTTATGATGTTTTTCTGGAGGGAAAAACATGAAAAAAAAATCTGAAGTAATGTCCAACATGGGATCTGATGATGTGTTGGAAACCGAGAGTCAAATGTGCCTCCATGTCATATCATGTAGTGATGTGTCTTACTGAGTTTTCCACTACTGTGTGTTGCTGCCACTTTGTTTCCCAATCAGCACTAAAATATTAAATTTAAATCCAATTACTACTGTAGGCGTGTTCATGATCTATCATCTGTTTTGTCAGCCTTGCTTTGTTTTTAATTGAATGAATATTTTGGCAGATATTCATGCTTGAAAATGTATTTGGGGCTGCCCAAAAGAGTTACTTCACAGCCCCTGATCAGCCACAAAAAAGCTGTTAATGTTAGAGAAGTAGGCAGATTACTTATGTTGCATTATACAGCTTGTAGGTATTATAGTCTAGTGAATCCAACAGAGGAGTGCAGCAATAATGTGACAACATTCAATAACAATTTAATAATGACCAACTTGCACTGAATAAATTACAAAATCCACACAGATTTTTTTTACATATTCATATTCATTCTCACCTCTCAGAGTTGGCTGGCCTGCTGGTGACAGGTTTGAAGAGAGAGATCCTGTCGAAGCAGAGGTAGAGCAGGTAGACCAAACCCACACTGAAGGGGGTGAAGAGGTCAAAAGTCTTACAGACGAAATGGCCACCTGGAGAAGTCAAAGAGACACTATGATTTAGCCTAAACCTAAATATACAGTACATGTATGCAAAAACTGCATGAAAATACTGAATAATTCATTAGTTTGATAGAAACAGCAGGAGCTGGAGTTTCATATATTTCACAGGTATGCAGACTTCATGCACACACATACCTGTCCTGAGTGTAGAGAGGGCCGTGAGGAACTGACAGAGCAGCAGCTGTTTGCTCAGGATCTCCTGGATGTTCTCTTGTCCTTCCACAGAGAAACCCTGACAGTCACAGAAACAGCTGTCAAACCCAAAGTCTCCCAGAAAGCTAAAAAAATCACTTCAACCTGTCACTTCATTTCCTGTTTAATATGGAAATTTAGGATTTTTGCATGTTTTGAGGACGAGCAGTGAATACAAATATACTAAATGCGTGTGCGTAGTAGTCTCACCCCATCTGCCATGAGTAAGTGCAGCCCTCTTCTCTCTGTACTCTCCAGAATAAAGTTTCGGAAAGCGGTCACATTTTCTGGCTTAGTGATGTCACCGTCCCCATCCACCCCTCCCTCACCTGGGACACACAGAGGTTAAAATTTCACTCAATCATTCATCATCTGAAACATAACTTTTTTTTTCCTCCCTCGAGTGTGAGTTTTTGTGAACATACCATAGTATGGCTCAAACAGCTCACTCGGCGCTGCAAAGAAATCCTCCAGTTTGAAGTCACAAGGTCCTTTCAGTGTCATGCCAAAGCCCTTGGCATGCCAGCGTCTTTTCCACAGTATGTACTCTGAAAAGCCTCCAGGCCCTGCACACACGTCACCGAAGTACAGAAGCTCGCCCTCGCGGTCCTTCGTCAGAGATTTCTACATAATGAGAGACGGAGGAGACGTCGCCATCTGTTTATATGGGTCTGTGTGTCCTGGTCCAACGCAAGTTCAAAGCGGCAGTTTGCTTTGACCAACTCACCCCTTGTGAATCCCTTGGGTTGGTGAACATATTGTCGAAACAGTGGTCGATGTTGGCCATTTTCATAGCTGCTCTAAATACAGTGAACACATGATAGAAGTTGTCATTGTCATGGAAACGCTGGCAAGCAACAGACTAACTACACACCTTGTAACTGAAGAAGAAAACCTGTTACTTCACTCTCTATTTCATATTTATTAATAGTATTGTGATATCGTTTTAC
The DNA here is from genome assembly GCF_963924715.1 of Thunnus thynnus. Classification (NCBI taxonomy): domain Eukaryota; kingdom Metazoa; phylum Chordata; class Actinopteri; order Scombriformes; family Scombridae; genus Thunnus; species Thunnus thynnus. The sequence goes on from NC_089534.1 coordinate 17,073,391, forward strand.
TTTCACAGAATTAATATCATGTACAAATGACATCTAACAACAATCCACTTCACTGTAACTCAACTTTTTTCAATATGCGCAGATTAAGTAAAATGAAAACCCACAATAATAAATTAGTAATTGTGTAAAGACTGACCTGTTGAGGAAGATTCCTCCTCTGATCGTCTCGTATGGGTTGGAACGTGTCCGTGCTCTCCTCATCTCCTCGCCCTCCAGGTTATCAAATACCGTCTGACCATCGACAGACAAAGTGGTTACACAACTCGGCAATATTACAGTCACGTAATTCAGGTCTATCCAGTGTAGAAGGTACTTAACAGAGCTTTGCACACAGTGAAGTGCTTCGTTACTACCACTCACCTTGCACCTCAGAACGGTGTGCAGGAGGTCTTCAGTGCAAAACTCTGTCTCATCCTCAATCTTAAGTTTTCTCTGTAACAAGTCAAAAACAAGTATATACCATGCGTACGACGTGCAGGGGTGAACAATAAACACAGGATTTATCTATGTATCTAACTCTGTATTTACCGGTCCCAGTGTCATCCAGTCCCTCAGCTCATCCGCATCTGGCATCTCTGTGGTGCATTCTGGGAACCACTCGACCTTCTCTATAGAACTGGGCTGTACAGTGAAAGAGATAGAAGAGAGGCAGACAGAGGGAGAGAACAATGGAGATGAGAAATACAAATCATATAAAAACGTTATCATGATGGATACAGCAGAAAATAGTTCTAATGAGTAATGAACATAATTTAAATTTCAATTATTGACACATAATTCAGAAGAAATGGTCGTTATTATACGCTGCATACCTCTGGTTCATCTCGCCAGTCGACATTGAGCTCTCCCTGGAAGCCCTGCAGTGTGAGGCCAAGACCCCTTCTCCCTCTCTGCGTCGAGGCCTCCACTATTTCCTTGCGTCCCTGGCCAAACTTCCCCAGACCTTCACCCTCACGGAAACCCATCTTGGCCTGAAAGTTGAAGAGGTAACAGAGAACAGAGGAGTTAAAAAAGGAAAGCGAGACATTTTGTATTTCATTTGAACACTTTGCAAAAGAAACCTGTCTAAGATAAAAGTGTCAGCATTAAAAACTGTGTTAGTGAGGGTTTTGGATACATTACCATGAGCTTCTGTGACACACTGTTGTACATTGAGAACTTGGAGGTGTCTGAGGAGGCGTCTGTGTCTTGAGCATCAAAGGATATGGAGGGCATGGAGAATCCTGGTCTGTGATCTTCCTGGTCACTGAGGGAGTCATTTTGGCTCGAGTCTGGACAGGACAAAACCAACAGACACACATTGGTACCATTGATGTAGAAACAGGAACATCAACAAATAAAGAGATGGCACCATCTCGTGCTGGGTTGCAGCCTGTTGCAGTAGCTCCCATTGAGTCTTTTGATTTTTCATCACTTTATCTTCTTGTACGTGTGTGTGTTTTTTCAACTATTTTGTTTCAGTGACTGAGCAGCAATGGCTATTTTTTGTTTTGCAATTTTTCGCATGGTTGTACTGTTACTTTCTACACTATTTGTAACGGCGAGTCATGCAGAGAGAAGTGAAGGAATTGTTTACTAATGCAGCCAGCTGATCCATTGAGTAAACCAGTGCTACTGCTTAGAGAGAGGCCTGAAATCCCAGAGGAGCTGCAGAGGCGACGCTGGGGTTGCAGAGCTGGAACTTAGCGGAGAGAGAAGAAGAGGAAATATAAACCTTCCGTTCCAGCAATCATCATGGGGAATGCAATAAGATGGATGAGCTCAGCACGCTGATCAAGACCCAGAAGGAATACCTTGAGTACAGCATTTTGTGTTTCACGGAGACATGGCTGCACTCACACTTCCTGGACCACACTGCAGCTGTATCTGGCTTCAGGACTCTTAAGGTGGACAGAGATGTTATACGGAGCGGTAACAGGAAGGGAGGAGGGATTGCACTCTATGTGAGTGAAAGGTGGTGCAAACCCGGACATGTTAATGTGAAGGAACATTTCTGTGTTATGTTGTTATTACATTTTAATAAATTCTTTAAATTTGACCATATGGCCATAGTGTGGTACTTTTTTTTTTAAAAGGCAGTTATATCACATTTGATATCATGTAGCCTTTAAAGAAGAATTAGAAAATTTAAATGACAGTTGTCAGGGCATAATCTGAAAAGAAAAAGAAAGAAAGAAAAAGGTGGATTTGGAGAATCATGACACCTCTACTCTTTTGTGTACGGAGTGATGTTGCACTACTCTACCTCATCTGTGTTACTATCTTCAGTTAACTTGACTTGCTAACCTTTAAGAGGACAGTCCTTGGCCCAGTGAAATGTGGTCTGACAAACAGTGCACTTTGATCTGCGACTGTACCTGTCCAGTGGGTTTGTGCCAAGCAATGGAGTCTTCTGTTGATCCTTTTGGGGCCATAACTTGCCCCTCTGCTCCGTTATATATGCAGTTTCTTGGTTAGTTCCCATGCTGAAAGCAGACGTTTTTCCTCCAAATATCCCCTTCAATGCTGATTTCATTAATGAAAAAGTCAGATCTGTACAACCTGTGAGAGCTAACTGTTGATCTTTCGTATCCAAGCATGCAGCATCCAGCAATTTGAAAGCTAACAGCATCGGGAAGATCCATCTTGTACTTCTGCATCTGAGAGTCAAAATCGACTATATAGTCCGTCACAGATACACTTCAGTCTTTCCTAATCCGGTCGAAGCTTGAGTAAACCTCATAGGCTCAGCCTTTTTCTTTCTTGAGAAACAAACTGTCATGTTTCACAAGTAAAGTGTTCATGTTCTCTTTATTCAAATCACCTACTGATATTTCCATCACCATTATGATTATTATCATTATTATACAGTTATTTGTCCAACTGGATATATTGCAACCAATACAAAAATATTAGTACCTGCAACTTAACAAAATCCTCGCCTGACCCTCTGCAGTTTGCATACCAACCTCATCTTGGAGTGGATGATGCCATCATCCACTTGCTGCAGCGAGCTCACTTGCATTTGGATGGAACATGTTGCACTATGAGAACCACATTCATTGATTTCTCCAGTGCATTCAACACCATCCAGCCATTGCTACTGAGGGAGTAGCTGCAAGCGATGAGGGTAGACACGTCCACCATCTCCTAGATTACCAACTACCTGATGACAGGGCAGTGCTCTGTCTGAAATTGTGGAGAGTAGTACAGGAGCTCCACAGGGAATTGTGCTGTCTCCCTTCGTTTTCCCTCAGACTTCCAATACAATTCCAGGTTATGCTATTTGAAGAAGTTCTCTGATGACTCTGCAGTGGTTGGGTGAGTAAGTGATGGGCAGGAGGAGGAGTGCAGAGCACTGGTGGATGAATTTGTGGAGTGGTTCGGAAGAAATCGTCTGCTTCTGATCTTGGCCAAGACATGGGAGATAGTGATCGATTTCAGAAAGAAGAGGACAGCTACACAGCTCCTGTATATTCTGGGAGAGGATGTCGACGTGGTGGAGGATTACAAATACCTGGGCGTCCACATCGACAACAGACTGAACTGGAAGACCAACATCGGGGCTGTATATAAGAAGGTGATGAGCAGACTCTATTTCCTGAGGAAGCTGAGATCCTTCAACATGTGCAGGAAGATGTTGGAAATCTTCCAGCAGTCTGTTGTGTCCAGTGCACTGTACTTCGCTGTAGTCTGCTGAGGGAGCAGCACTGGAGCCGGCAACACCAACAGACTTAATAAAGTAATTAAGAAGGCCAGCTCCATAATTAGCTGCAAACCACACACCTTTGAAGTTGTAATGGAGAGGAGGACACTAAACAAACTGTTATCCATTATGGATAACACACTGGTTCAACTTTGCTGTAACAAGGACCAATACAGGAAATCTTTCCTGCCCAAAGCAATAACTCTCTACAACGCCTCACCTCTGCCCAACAGAGAACTCTCAGCTTTACAGTTTCTGTCTCAACCAAACTCCAAACTCCAAACTCTTTTGCTTCTTCAATAACTTTGCTCATGGTGAATTTGCACATCTTTACACACTTTGCTCACTTGTCTAATGTATATAGTATGTTATCCTGTGTTTATATTTTATTATATGTATAGTGTATTCTAGTATGTTATTTACATTGGGTTTATGTTGTATACTTGTTGTGTTTATTTCTGTATAGATATACATTTCTCTCTTCTAGTATTGATATGTATATTTACTGTCCCATGCAATGCCTGAATAACCTGCTGCTGTAATAGAAGAATTTCCCAATCGATCAATCCATCCATCCATCCATCTAACCCTCAAGACATAAATTATGGCACAAAATAAGCTGACCTAAAATCTTGCAAGACATTGTTTAGCGTGGGAAAATAAATTAAATAAAAACATTATCTACCTTGTCTGGATAATCTTGACTCTTCATCTGAACTGCTGTCATCACGGCGCTTCTTGGCCCCCAGCAGGGCTGCCGACGATGCGTCATTTCTTCTCTTCATTATGGCTGGAACAGAGCAGAGAGGACAGTAAGAATAAAATACTCTGTCAGATGGATCAAGTGCAACAGCTAAGATAAAACCCACAACTGTGACAGGAAATAAGCAACCATGGGTTAAGGTCATTTTAAATAGTAATTTTTAAACGTGATATTGAACAAAGCAGCAAGGTCAACAAAACAACAAATGCAGACTATTCCACACAGCAGGTCTGACAATGATGCAGATGTAGCCAAAAGCACTGCAGCATACTAACTGCTGAAGCTTAAACAATTAGTCAATTAACTGATTAGTGGGGTGATCGAAAATCAAATTTTACCAGAAAGAGAGAACTCTGCATACAGTAAACTGCATCACATTACACTGTACTGGTTATTTATACAGTAAAAATACCAAAACATTTGCTGCAGCCTCACAAATGTGAAGATTTGCTTATTTTTTAAATATCATTATGAAATTAATACTGTTGTTTTTCTTTATCTGTACAATAGAGCAAGTAAGCAGTTTAAAGAAATCACTGTAGGCTGTTGAATTCTGACTTGACAAATCGCTTCACATTTTACATTATGAATGATTAATTATCTTTTAAAAATTGTTAATGATAACTAATAATGAACAAATGTTCTCAGCTTTAAATGTGGCCCAGGGGAAAATTACCAACACACACACATCTAAATGGAGGAAGTATACTCAACGTGTACAAACCGTGTGTATGAAAACAGGAAAAACAAGAAAGACACTACAACAGTGCCATCAATATTACTCAGCTCTGATCTAAAAAATGTTCTTGAAGGTGGAAATAGTGCAAACATACTTTATTCTTTGCTGTTTCATAAGGGATTCAAGTTTGAAGAATTGCAGTAATTCACAACATTAACAAAATATGTATGCTTAGGTGTTAGGTGACAGTAGTGATTTCTGTAGTAGGAAAACACAACACAGCCATCAAAAATGACTTATTATCACTTGGTTATCTTGGACATTGAGCCTCAGTTTGTGCCTCTCATGTTTGAACATTATGTTCATGAGAAGTGCAGACTGGAGCTACTCGACATATGACATGGCTGTACTTTCACAACCCTCGATCCTCCACGTAACCACAACTTGACGATTATAAAGTTACAATCTCAAAACCTGCGAAAACCTGGTCTTAATATGAACCTTTACCTCTTGGTTATGTTGTAGTTAGCAGCAGTCAGACATTAAAATGAGGCAAAGTCGGTCCATACCACTCTCCAAAGATATATTTCTGCAGGATAACTCGGCTAAAGTAAACAGTTTAGTGTCAAGTGGGTGTTTTCTGTGAAACGAAACTGCGCAGCTATCAGCTACCAGCTTTAGCTGTTAGCTTAGCCAGCTAGTTTTTTTTACCAGCTCAGAAGGAAAACTTCACTCCTCTGTGGTGAGACAGCATCGAAAGGACGTTAAATCCATGTGAGCTTCAATATTTCCCAGTTAATTTTTTTGATTTCATGGAAACTTTGGCGGTAAATACGCAGTTTTTTGAAGTTTACATTAGCCCGCGTTGTAATTTACAGCGTCCAGGGGTCCTTCTGTATTGGACGGCACGTATTAATGATGCTCGTGACGTAAGAACTGTCTACAGAAGTGCCTGTGTGTTGTTTTTTTTTTTTTATAAACAAATAATTTCAATTTATTTCACTTGTTTATTTCATTTATTTATTCTATTTATTTATTTGTTTTTAACCATTTTTTATGTAATTTAAAAGCATCTAGGCACGGGCATTGCAAACTAGCTTACGCTATAAATGCTGTAGGCTAGTATGGAGCATAAATTCATGCATTCATTCAAATAAAATAAAATAAGGTAAGATAAGATAAAATAAAATAAAATAAAATAAGATAAAAAAAAACCAAAATAAAATAAAATTAAATTTAATTAAAAAATGAAATAAAATCCATGCTTGGATTATTTTATAATTGTAACTTAAATTATAATGTATAAATGTATATATATAATCTCGATATAAATAATCTCTATATAAAAATCTATTTATACATACATACATACATATATATATATATATATATATATATATATATATATATATGTATATATCCAGGTGAGTATAGTATTAAAAAATCTGTTAAACAATCCTTGATAAGGACCACACTAAAGTAATTATGATAACTTCATACTATTGTCAACGCAGACACTTGAAGTCTTTGTTTTTAATGGAACAATCAAGGGGCTTGTATTTTCTTGTGCCCAAGAATAACATTAGCTTAGATTAATTTGGATAAGACTTGAATTTCATTGTCTTTTGTGCAATTAAGTGATTAGATTTTCTTTTAATCATTCTTGCACTTCTGTAAGATTGGGCTAATCAGCTCATGGCATGTGAGTTAAGGGATCCTGAGCTGTCCATTAAAACAATTACTGGCCTATTTCCAATGGTGCTTGGTACAATGGTTTGTGAAAATATTTGTCTATGCTTACTGTGAGAAATTGAAGCACTCAGGAACATGCACCTTGAGTGAAAGTTATTTTTCCTCTACAGGCTTAATTTATAATCTTCATGGTGTATTTTCAATGTGTGAGTGCTGAACAAGGCAGTGACTGTAGGTTTATTAGGTTTCCAGGAAATGTTGTTCTTTTCGTGATGCGGCTTTAGTCAAACCTGTCAGTGCATCGCATGCCTTCTTTGATGAGTCTGTGAAATCCTTCTTAGAAGAAACAGTGTCAGTTCCCCGTTTCCGTGACACCCAAGAGATAACCCAAGGAAGCAGCCAAGCTCTGCTTCCTGACAATAATTCTTACAATACCCTGCAATACAAAAACAAACAACTTTATTAATCCCACAATTATTAGACAAATTTCCAATTATTGTATTGCACTTTTACAATCTGCATTAGAGGGCAGGATTGGTTTGAACAGGATGCTGGAGAGGTTATGTGTTTTCAATTAGAACACAAAGTCTTACAGCTTGTGTTCACAGAGTGTGTTTCTGGCTTCACCCTTTCATAAAGTACATTTGACTTACTTGCAGTACTTGCAGATATTGTACACAGTAGTTATGCTACGGTGTAGTAGTTATATCATGTGTTATTTGTATTGTATCTTCTGGTTAGACAAACAATAAATCAAGTAGTGCAGAGTTTTAAAAAAAATACAAACACAAGATCAGGTTAATTGAATGCACATACATAAAAATGTGTGTGTTAATGTGTTTCTGTGTCCAGCCATGTCAGAGGGACTTCTCTGGGAGGTTTTCCTGCCTTTCAACCAGTCCATGCTGGGAGAGACTTCAGCACACTCATGAACCTGAACAGGTAAAGGTATAGAAAACGGATGGATGAACCATAACTGATATAAGATATGAGAATATATATTTTTGCTTTTCTTATGCCTATAGACACCTGTGCCAGAACCCTCCGTACCATTGATACAATGCAGTTTGCCTTTTTAATTGTCCCTAATTGTCAGCCTGACTCTCTGTGACCTCGACAGACGTCATTACACTGTTTCTTTGTCATCCGTTGATGGGGTTATGTGTTTATTTCCCACATAATTGGTGGCCAGTGAACTTAGAACATCTCTCACAGGTATATTAATCTACCACAACTCCAGTGGCTCTGCTAATCCTCGGCTGACACAAATGGCACCTACACACGAACACAGGCCAACACCACGTGACCAGCTTATGCAATGAAGCCACGGCTTTATATACTTCCTATAGGGACTGGACTGTCTCTAGGGAGATCATCAAAGTGCAGGTGTGTGTCTGAGTATCTGAGTGAGGGAGTGACAAGTTTGTGTGTGTGTGTGTGTGTCTTTGGACACAGGAGAGATCTGCTGCTGCTGCTACATTCATTCTAGTGGAGGAGACCGAGGCCAGAGAGACACGGAGGGTGAGAAAGCAAAGGGACTCACAGCGATAAAGTTGCCTAGCAGAAAGTCCTGAGGGCTGGTTGCAGAGGAGGTTTTTGTGGTCTCAGCTGTGAAGCACTGGAGAAAACAACAATGTTTTTTCGCATCCCTCGACTGACCCCTGGATATATTAGATACCTCCAGGTGCGTAAGATGCTTTAGGGTGATTTTCTTCTTTAGATAGATTAATGATTAGTTTTAGACATCAAGGGACATCTGCAGTGGTGCAACAGTGGAGCAAATTCCATTAGAGCCTCTAATAACAAACAACTGTTGAGATCTACAGCCCATGCCCTTTTTCCCCCTGTTTATACTGCTTCAGCGAACAGTTGGTGTTTTATTACTGTAAAACAGAACCTCAAGGGTAGATTTTACATATTATGCCTTTGGATGTGTTAAATGTATGAGTTAAACCTTCTTATGCATACCCAAAGAAAATGTCAACTTAAGCAGATATTAGATTTGCCTTGAATTGTGTCATTTTTCTGCTCTGAAAGCTCATTGCAAACCAATGCCATTGACTCAGCACTGGGCACAAAGTGCCCATTTGTGTGTGTTTGTGTCATGTCAGGATTTAGAATAGAGGATTACAGCAGCCTGTTTTTGAATGGATTTGAATCAGAGATGCCTTAGCTCCCCAGGGTCAGGTAAATGCCCTCTAATTGGATCTCCAGAGGAATAGCACGAGATCCATGTTCCCAGTCATCCTGGTGGGTATTTCAGAAGCCTGCAGCTGCATTTAGACACCTATGGCTTGTGTTTGTTATTTAAAAATGGGCAGCGTCAATCCTCATTATTTGTGTCTCAGCTCATCAGTATTCACGTTAGATAATACTTACTGGTACATATAATAGGTCAGGATCTATGTCATTTGTATAAACAAAACTCAAATGGTAAAACCTTTTGTGCGCTTTTATGAGTCACAAATGAACATTTTGTTGTTTTCTGTGAACTGTCAACGTTTCATGAGCTGCGAAAAACAGCCCTGTTTACAGCTTTGTGGCAATGCATTTTTCAGATAATCCATTGGGGTTTTTTTTTATTTAGCCTTAGAAGTATGAGAGGTTTGTCAGTACAATTATTCCTTCGGTTTATCTGAAAAATTCAAAGTCACCAAATTTGGAGACACATGGGTTTCATTGTTCAGCAAGTAACAAACAATGACAGTGATTATCTAAGAGAATAACTAAATATATATGGGACTTTAAGACATGTCTTGGACTGGGTCAAAATTTTGAGATGTCCATTCTCTACAAACCTGCAGAGGACTGACACAAGAAATAACTGTATGGGTTGGTGAATACATACTGAAACTTATGAAAATGGAGATTCTATTGCAGCTCTTCCCTTATGGTACGACCATCGCTGCAATGAGACAGGTGTGTGATTAGGATCACCTCTTTAAGGACTCTACCATGGCCAGAGCCAGGAGGAACATTGCTGACACACTGTCATTGTCATCATTGTCCCTGGTGATGATTGTGCCTGGTGGTGGTGGTGGTAGTGGTAGTTGTCGCAGCTACGAGGGTTGTGACCCCTGCTCTCTCTTTCAGACTCAGGCAGCCCAGACTGTGCTGCAGAGCCGGGAGGGTCCTGTGATGCAGCGCATGGCCATCCTGATGGGTCTCATGGGCGTCGGCATGTCCGGCTACAGCTCCCGTCAACTCACCATGCACTACAAACCATCGAGTCACCTCTTTAGATGAGATGGACGGAGGACGTGGAGCACATGCACACACACAAACACACACACACACACACACACATTGAACAACAACATCAAAAAACGAACAAAATTGAGAGAAGCAATGCTACCAGGTTCTTTGTTTCTGTTGTTTTTCTCTGTGCATCCCAATCATTAATCCCTTCTGTGTGGTTCAAGTTTAATCTCACCCTTGTTCTGGATTTCATTATGATTTTGTTGTGTTTGAGTTAAGATTGTTGCCTTAAGGCTCTGCTTGTGCAGTAAAAGTAGTCTCCCCATTTTAAAACCACCTCTCCTTTTAAGCACATCACAGGTTTTTTTCCTCCACTGGATTGAGTGTGACTGACAAGCAGAGAAACAGAAAGGCAGCTTTTGATGTTTCTGCTGAACTTGGTTGACATTGCACTTGAACCGTTGTCCCTCCCCACGATCCCGTGCCTTACCATGGGAGTATTCAGTCAGAGCTGACCTTCAAAATTTGATTCACAGGTTAAATCATAAGAACAAATTTATTAAAGCATTAAACTAAAGTTATTTTTTAAGACCCAGCTGAGCTGAGGCTCAAGAAATCTCTTCCAAAATCCTCAATCTTTTAATCATTATTACTTTCCCTCTGGCATTTTGGCAATTTCCATGTTGTAACATAGAGCTCCCAGGTCCCTCCTCTTTGGGAGGACAGCCAGTGGCGTGACCTGTTTATTCTTTTTGTATTTTATTTGGTAAGATTGCACAAGAGAGAAATGGAGAGAGACATCACATCAGAAGCATCTTCAAGTCAGTGAATCAAGACATTGTGTTTCCTGTTTTGATTCCTGATTCTGGACTTAAGAGTATGAGTTCTTGACCTCCTGATATCTCTTTCCAGTATAACAAAAGACTGAATTACTCTTAACCTGTTTGGCTGCACTACTGACAATGCACAGAGAAAATATTCAGACAGAAAGATAAAAAATGACGTTTGATATGTAAACACTGCTTCTTTGCACTTATTTTGTGTATATATCCTGTACATAATCGTGTACATATCACTTTGATGCTGAATGAGATTAGTAGCATATGTCATTGGGTGCTACCAGCCTGTGTTTTGAGCTGGACTGGGAGACATTTAGCTGGATTGACACTAAGCATTGCTGAGTTGTTGTCAGGCAGAGGAGCCAGGACAACCACCCTGGAGACCACCTGAACCAACATGTGAATCCACCCAGATCTCACCCAGTTGCACACCGATGTTGGACAAGATTGATGTAGATGCATGACCACTAAGGTCTCTTAACATAGATAGATTTTTCCCCCTGTATTTTTCTCTGTATCAATGCTTTGTAATGTAAAAAAAAACTTTGACAGCGTATGAATGTATCACCGACAAGGAATGAAAATTAGCAGTTAAACTGTGACGGTGACTGTGTTATAATCTCCTAGCTCAAGCAAAGAGAGGTTTTGACCATAGTTTGAATGTATAAGAAAAGATTAGCATGTAAACAGGTCACAGTGCGAGTGCAGTGATACCGTGACCCCTGACACAGATCCTATTACGATATATGTCTTTTTTAGACCAGCTTATACTTACGTATGAGAGGTGTCACTAATCCTGAAATGGAGACACAGATGAGTTTGACAGAGCAAGAAGCGTGGTTATTTATGTCACTGAAACATGCAAGAAGGGGGTTCAGGTAGTATGACACTGACAATGGAAGGGTGATTTTGAATCATATACTTGCTGTGTAACCAGTTTTACTGTGATTTAATTGCAGGTAAATCTGATCTCACAAAAGACACAGGGGTGCTTTCGCTGTATATATATGCACTTAAGTTTATGAGTGTTATATATGTTGTGATTTTGCATTTTGTATAGTTAGTTAAATTCTGTTATGGTGTGATTCTTTAGGTTTGCCTTAGTGATCTGAAGCATTCTAAATGCATTACAAAGCACCTTTGAACCTTATGATTTAAATGTTCTGCAAGCATCATTAAATCAGTGGGAACTTCAGACAAGGTTTGGTTTGTGTCTTCTTTGATTTACTGAAAAAAATACTGTGAGTGTGTTCCATGATAAAAAGAAGAAATACTCTCTTCATGCACTAGATGTCAGCATAGATTTTCTGCCATTTCTCACACTGCAGCAACAAGTCTCCATTGACAGGGTGTGCAAACGGGCAGGTTGTGCAGTGTGTGACCAGTGAAAATGACCCTGCCGACCCCTACACAAGCAGTGGCATTTGGTCAGCAAACCAAATATTTTAAGGAATGAGTGGTATTTTTTTATTCCTATTCCAGCAAAACAATTTTAAGAGTCAACATTGCTTTCAGAAATGCCCCAACATATGTTGCTTGAATCACTTGTAAACAGGTTTTGTAGACTGTTTACTTGAAAGTACAGTTTTTCAAAATGACTGACTTAGCTCAGGTAAGTTGATTTGTTTTGTGTTTGCTAGTTAGTTAGCTGCTAGAAAGTCATGGTCAAGGCTGAGACACAGAGATCTGACCCAGTTGTAGCTCTAAGCTGCTTTGGGAACAAGTCCAAATCTTTCCCAGTAGGAGCCAGTCGGGGTTACAGTTGTGCCACTGTGGATTTAATGGGAGCTTAGAGTTGAGCTTTATGGAGAAAATGTCTGGAAATAAACAGAGAGCCCCTAACACCTTACTGTAGAGTGATTAGCATGAGGTTTGACCAGTGGACGCTTATAAACACACATATACAGCAGTGTGGTTGTCAGAATAACACACCTGTGCGTTTGGGTTGTTTTTAAATCAGGTTTCCTGAGGGAAGAGGGGAGTCAGGGTCAGACAGACACAACTTCTACTCTCCCTCACTCTCTCCAAGTTCACACACACACACACACATACAGAGGTCCATTGTGTGTCTGTTTCAGTGCCTTCTCCTCAGGAGGCTCTTGTTACCGTCTCTTACAGCCAACAACAAAGAGCTGAATGTCTTTGCTACCAGAGAGATGGGTGAGAAGGAGCGAGGGACATATCCACAAGGTCTTTTACATATTTTTAAGCTCAATCCCACGAGTGTGTATGTGTGTGTGTATGCTTGTGCGTGTTCATGTAGCGTATGTGTCCCCGGAGGAGGTTTTAACATCACATCTCCTAATCTTACACCACCATACCTGTATCCAGTGAGAGCAGATACCAGGAGTAGCCTGATATTCTGTAGGTATGTATGATGTACAGCTGCACCTGTGTTCAGCTCTGCCTCGGGTGCATCAGTTTAGAAACATTATTCTACAAGTGCAAGAAAAAAATGGTAATAGTAAGGACACCGACTTTTTTAGGATCACATGACAGGCTGAGAGTGCAAATATATATTTAACAATGTGTCAAAACAACAAAGACAGGATGCATTTCAGCCTCTTACACTATCTTCTGTAGACAGTCTCACATTGTGTAAAGTAAAGGAAATGACTATAGGTTTACTATGTGTATCTGGGTGATAAACCAGCTGCAGTTCATGCTGTTCTTAAAATGGAAAAGCAAATATTGTTCTCATGTGTCAATGAGTACTTCCATAATGGCACTAGAAGCCCATGTTCAAGCCACAATATTTACATCATTGTGCAAGACACTGAAGCCTGATAAGATCCATAGTGGCTCTTCTGTTCCCGATCCTGACTTATGACCTCAAGCAGATAGAGATCTTCTCTCAGGGGGGGTCATACAATACGTCATATCTAGGACTGCCACTATAAGTTATTTTCATTATTGTTTAATCTACCGATTATATACTTGAATAATATTTTTGTCTATAAAAATAATGAAAAATCCCCATTATAATTTTTTAGAGCATGAGGTGATGTCTTTAAATGTCTTGCTTAGTCGGATCATCAGTCCAGAACCCAAAGATATTAAGTTTACTGTCATCAATAACACATAAAAGGTTCAAAGAAGAGCTACAACCAGCAAATGTTTGGCATTTTTCCTGAAAAAATGTATATATGTTATTTGATTATCAAACTTGACGATTAATTTTCTATCGATTTACTAATTGATTGATCGACTAATCGTTGCAGTTCTAATTATATCAAGTCACTTTTGAGAGCTGTACATTTTTTAGCAAAATGTATGCTGATTTCTGAGTTTATAATAAAATCCGTAAAATAAATAAATGGATAAAATTGATATAAAGCTGAATATTGATGGGAATTACAGAAATACAGAGTAATCTTACAGTTGTAATTTAAATTTTCCCTGAATCCCTTTTGCTCATAAGGTAATTTATGAGAAAGATTTTTGAAAAAAATATTATTACTTTTAAAAATAAAGACAGGATGTCCACTTCAGATCATCATGTAAGAATTAGTTGGAAGGGAGTATTCATATTGAACTGGTTACAATCAGGATGTGTGACCAGTGAACACATGTAACAAAGTAGATGATACTCAGAGAAATCTTCAAAAAGCACCTGTTGACACTCTTGTAAAGACATGGATATTAAACATTTATTTTTCATTAAACCATGTCACTTTATCTTAGATATGTTTTTGATCATTCTCATTACTGTATCCACTTTGTGGGTCTACTTTTTGTTAATTTATGGTTATTGTTTTGTCCGGAGCTCTTGGAAAATGTATTTTTAATCTTCTTTACTGCTTCATTTATTTCGCAAAGACAAGAGGAAATATAGACAAGGCAACATTTCTCTTGTATTCACACAAACACACTCGTGCAAACCTGCTCTGACATGATAAAGCACAAGTCCTTTTTTTAGCCTGCTGGATTTGTTTGTTAGGTTTGTGCGGTTGCTTGCGTGTGTGTGTCTGTCCTCAGTGACGCAGCACATTCTCGCTCCCTTTAAATGGCTCCTCTTAAACAGCGGAAGAGCTTAGCCTTGCTTTAAACATGTTCTCTACCTTGAACTCATTAAAACACGACTCGTGTACAGGGGTTAATTTTTTTTTTCAGCCCCTTCCATGCTAACACGAGTGTATGCTGTCATGCACACACACCAAACAAACACATATTAGCAGAAACATGCATATAACATTAAATACTGACCAATAATATTAGCTGCTGCTTGTAGGCTATTAGCTATAAATTGTGTCCTGGGCTAATTTAAAGATTGACAGGTGATGTAGCAGCTGTGTCGATGCATGATGTTACCTGGCAGCTTGTTACTAACCACTAAGAAGGAGGTGTGTATGCCAAGACACATCCGTTCTATTTTAGGTCTATGGTGCAGAATTAATGAGGTGTGACTGAAATTTACCTTGTCGTAAATAGACACTCTTATGGGACTGTTATAGGTAGCCAATTGCAAGTCTTGCATATAATCCTTTTGTAAAATGTCCTTTTGCAAGTATAAAACTGAGCTCTTTACAATTACAGAATAGTTTTTCTAGACGAAATGTATAAAAGATATGAAGCACGTAGCACAAGTTATATTTACAAGTCCAACTGTGAAAGGACACGTATTTTCCTCTTGTTCTTGTGTGCTAAAGCAAATGACTCAGCACTTCAAATTCACAGGTGTCCAACACTCAAACTACCTGCTCTACAGCTTCTAGACCCCCCAACATGATTCTCGAATGTTTTACTTCTCCGCTTCTGTCTCTGACCTTTGACATTATTCTGGCAACGACTTTTAGTCTCACAGTCTGCTCTCCTCTGTCCACCTCTATGACAGGGAGCAGCGGTTAATGAGCCTATCATAGATAATCGTCTCTCAAAAACAGACAGGGCCGTTGTTAGGAGGGAAACAGAGAAGGGAGAAAAAAAAGGAACTTAAAATCAAACCATTTTGTTGAATGTGACACTTTGAGAAGGATCAAGTGTTTAGTGTTCATAATAGTGATTCTTTGGCTTGTTTTTGTAGACTTTGGTGACTCAACCTCTAATATGTCCTTGAATTGTGCATACTGCAAATTTTTAAAGGTTTAAAGTCAAACTATAATTGCAGTAATATGTCTCTTGTTGAAACAAGCTTTCTCCCACTTATGATTTACCTCATGATTTCCTCATCTTTGATCAAATTGTATACTTTGTGGATTTAAAACTACCGAAATTCAAAATTCTATGCAGATATATGTTCTGAAAAGTCTTGAATGAGCAAATATACCCAGAATTTAGACGGTAATTTCAATAATATGATGCAACTTCAAGTCATGGTTCAGATACCAACTGTTCATTAAAGCTGCACTGAGCAGAGAGTCTCTAAGGAACATCTTTGACAGTTGGCCTCTGAACATAATTAAAACTTTAATCTCTGTCCTTGGCTAACAAGTTGTGATGTGGTCCCGTGGGTTTGTGCGGGAGAACCCGGTGACCTGTGAATCCCATCAGATAGTTGTTGAGTCATGGTTAATCTCAGCTGGCTCTTCTCATGGTTGTGTCACTATGACATGCCTAAATGCTGTCTGAAGAAAACACCTGATTTTCCATCTACAAGTCTTTGTGATTGAAAATCTTGATGAAATGAATGTACAAATCATAATGTACACAATTATGTGACCCTGGGGCCTGTTTCACAAAAGTGATGTGTGACCACTATTTGCATGTAGATAACAAATGATTGTCATTCTTGAATCACAGTCAAAATAGTTCTACAGGGCTTGTACACTCATGCATTGTTTTGATTAGTGAAATGTGTCAAAAATTACAGAAGAAAAAATGATCTTAGGTTTCAAATCGCAGCTTGCATGTTGCAAATTTTGTGCAATGGGCCCCAGATTCAAAACGAGAAAATTACAAAATGGATAATTTTTGTCTTCACTTCACACATAACAGCTGTCAACAATCATAAAACAAGAAAATGTGCATGTCTTACTTTTAAATGCTGTTATACTGTTAAAAAAACCCCAATACGATCCACAGTCATTTTAAAACAGCACCTCAATTTCTGCCACGTACACGTCTGTCCTAACAGCATGGTGAGGCAGAATTAAGCAATTAAGAACTTAAGCACATTGGGCAGGTCCGACGGTATCCTAGACATCATTCAGGCCTACATTTGCAGTTCAGACTGTACAGTACATCTGTGATCGTCTAAGACATGCAGGTCGGATAATCCCAGCTGTGCCCCACCATGACACTTCGACCTTGTCAGACGTGACCTGCTGTGTCAATGATCACAACAGGTGACGTAATGGTCACTTCTATGCTCCTCAGCAGTTACACACGCGGTACATGCTGACACACATTTAGTGACATGCTGTTGTTAAAGGGCCTGGATTAACCCAGTAGAGGGTCCCAAGGCAAAAATAAGACATGGACCCCTGCTGACCAGTGATCAATAGTTAGTTTGCAGTAACTTATACGCACAATTTTATTCAGTAAAATGCTCCATAAAAAGACAAGATATGCTATAAACTATTATACTAAAACTATACTATAAAACTAAATTTTAATGTGGGGCCCCTCTACAAAATGGGATAAATCAGGTGTCACCTGAAGGCACCTATCATTTCAGTATATATTTTAATTCTATGGTGGATACAGTATTGAAAAAGTTTTAAAATATTTAAATTACCACAAACTAATGCGAACGTCTGGGTCATTTGACTCTGTGGGTCAGGGGCTCCAGGGCTTTTCCTGGTTGATAATCCAATTGTTGTTAAGGCATACTAAGAACTACATTTCCATTTTACTTAATTTAGTCTGCAAAATTTAAAACTTGATCATTTTTAAATAAGAAAGGTATGCAAGAGTAATGACAGCAATGATATGAAATAGTAAAATAGTGCTAACGTAATTATTTTTGCAAGTATTTCGTCCTAAACCTAAAATTTTGACCTGATGATGGTCCTGGAGGAAAAGTCAGAGGATCACCAAACAATTACAATTCAGCCTGAAGGCAACATGAATGAGTGAACCGAATTTCATGGCAATCAATCTGGTAGTTGTCAAGATATTTCACTCAATGCCAAAAAAGTGAACCGTAATGCTGGTACTAGAGGAAAAGTCAGGAGGATTAGCAGAGTCAGTACGATTAATCCTCTTGAAACCATGAACAAAATTTTATGGCAATTCATTCAATAGTTGCTGAGATATTTCAATCTGGACCAAAATGGTCCATCTGACAGATCCAGATTGCCATCCAAAGAGCTATTAACATGGCTAAAAAGACAAAGCTATGGTATATGCTAACTATATCTACAATACATGGTACAGTATCTAGGGAATAATTAATCATCCTCATACAGTATGACAAAGAACATGTTAGTGTCAGTGTGTCCTCCCACATCCATGGAGATAAAAACTGGTCATTAGGACAAAGACAATTAAGAGGATTGATTAGGGACGTGCATGTCAGCCGCCAGGGCCAGCTACACTGTAAATAACCACTCAAGAGATACTGAGGGAATGTATGTCCCAGGATTGATCTCAAGTGAACAGTTGACTCAGTGATGACCTTCAGTGTCAAAGGTCATTGACCTGCCTATTGACATGTGACGGACATGTCCTAACAGCCAGTCATGGTTTGTGTCAGCTGGCACTAATGAAGAGCTGACACCAAACCATATAGAAAGAGTTATTAATTAAGAGCAAACTGAGCAAGGACAGTGTAGATTACACACACATACACACGCATCTTGAAACTGATTATTTTGGGATATAAAGTATGTATCTGTTATAAAGCAAATCACTGTTTTCTATATTAGTCGGGATTGCTGCAGTATTGCTGCTGACTGGAGCTGCTGTAAAAGAATTATTACATTGTTGGATTTTGATTACACGCTGAGTGCAACATTGTGTAAGACCTCGTGTGACTAAAAACCACACGGTGTAAAAACATTTACTTTTCTGGACAGACTTCAGAAAAGATCAAAAGTTCTGAAAACAGAGACTGTTTGTTTCATCTGATGGTATTATTTTTCTCTTCAAGTTATTAAAACAATCCGCATTCCCACCTGACTTACTGTATAATGTGGACATTATAAACCTTTGAATCAGGTGAGTGGTCTTAACCAGAGCTAAACTGCAG
The DNA here is from genome assembly GCF_963924715.1 of Thunnus thynnus. NCBI lineage: Eukaryota > Metazoa > Chordata > Actinopteri > Scombriformes > Scombridae > Thunnus > Thunnus thynnus. The sequence continues at coordinate 17,092,378 of NC_089534.1, forward strand.
CTATTTTAAGAGGTCAGCCCACCAGCATAATGTGTCATTTGTTTCCCCTGGCGTCAGAGGTCTTTGAGAGAGAGAGAGTATGAGAGAGAGAGAGAGAGTTTAGTTTACTTGAGTTGAGTTGAATACATCATCACAAACCCTAAAAATCTAAAAAGTTAGATGTGTAAATTCATATTTATTTAGCCCTTTTAGCTGATTAATACACATTTTTGATACATTTGTTTTCATGTAAAGGACTCAAGAACTGACCAAAGAATAAATTTTGTCCCCGGAAGCTGAGAAGATTTAGTTAGTTTGAGACCTTTTATAAAAAACAACTAATATTTGTACTTCCACACACTGATTAATATATAAATATATATATATCAGGCCTTAGAATTCCTCTTAATCTTTCTAAGACCCCATGTGTAGATTATACTGTATATTTATATATGTTCAGGCAACATAAATGAATAAAACATCATATATATATCACACCTAGACAGTATATATGGTTGTAATAAGTCCATTCTTCTACTTTAAACTTCTTCTCCTCTACATTTTAGGGGGAAATATTGTACTATATGAAAGCAATAGTTACATTGCAGGTTAAGATTTTACATATTAAACCTGATCAGTTGTTAAAGATGAACATGCCCATTGGTATATAAAGTATGTATGTTCATACATTAGTAATAATTATCCAATAATATGTAATTTTATAATGATAGATTCCAGTGCACTGCATTTTCAAGTATTTTTTTTATTTTAGATACTTTACATACAGTACATTTTGCTGATAGTACTTCTATAAATTACTTGTAATGGATATCTAAGTAAAGGTCACTTCTTACACTACTGAATTGGTCTAAATATACAGTTTAATATATTTCAAACACAAAACAGACTCATGTATTTGTATATTTTGATTGTCTGGGAACTGAAGAGGTTAAATGTTTCCAAATATCCGTTTCCGTGTTTTTACAGTCTCCTGTTCATTAAGAATGTGAAAATTATTTCTGCATGAATGCGTAGCTCTATGCTTGCATTGGCCAAAGATGAGAGGTGCGACCCCTCCTCCTCCTCCTCCTCCCTCTGCCATGGCAACTTCAAGGAACCGGGGTAGGGGGGATATGGGAGGAGTTTGAGGTCCAGGTGGTCGAGCCTGCGTAAAAACGCACCAAACGTGCGCCAAAGAGTTACGAAACGAATAGTAAGCGTCATTAAAAAAAAAAAAAAGCTCGAACCTTCCAGCTCCTGGCATCTCTATGAATGAATAAACTGTTTGGGAGAAAACCTCCTCTCGCTGCTGCAGAAATCACCAAAACAGCAGAACGCGGTGCGCCGGTGCGTCGCTGCGATCTCTCCACTAAACAGACCAAACTGCTCGGGAAGAAACTTGAGATTTTTTGGGGGGTGAAGTTGACAACTTTTTTCAAAAGACCAAGACGGCTTGTTTGAACGACAAGTGGAGTTATGTTTAAGAAAAGCAAGAGTAAAGTGCTGGTGGATTATGCGTCAGAAGAAGACGACATGTCCTGGCACTATCATCACTCCTACAAGGTAATGAGACGGATGGAAAGGAAACTCAAACAACGCTATTTAGTGCAAACAATGACAGTAATGTTTGGTGTTTAAACTGGCATAATAATAATGAATAATTCTGCTAAAATGCATTATTACACTTGTTGAGCTTCCCTTGTTACAGATATTTTTTTTCTAGAAACAAGTGTATGAGAAGGAGGCTGTACAAGAGGCTTAACAACAAAGTTGAGCCAAAAACCATTGTATGAGAGCTTTTCTTTTTAAGACTTCTGTCTACTAAATCAACTTAAACGATTTGTTTAGATGGATATTTTTACAGTGGATCAACACGTAAATTATTATAATAAACTGAATAAATAATAAATCAATAAACCCTGAAAACATTAGAATTAGAAATGATCGTAAATTGGGCTCAAATCCAGTTCTGTACTACTACTCTACACTTATTCTTGTAATTTTTATGACAATTTGCTACGGAAGTGGCCCAGACCAAACAGATCTCATGCAGTTTACTTCACATTGTAATGAAGCAGAGGGAGGAAGAAGAGGAGGACAAGTGCTGTGCTCGCACTCAGGTGTCATGTCAGATGAGGAGGAGATTGACAGAAATTGCTGAAGGTTCAAGAAAGAACAATAACAATCCTAAGACATTTAGGTGGAAACTGTAAAAACATATAAATAACATGATTAAAGCACAGTAAGAACTATTTTAATCTCAAAATTGTCAACTTTGAATCACTCATTATAATAGAGTTTGTGACAGACAGACAGCACTTATTTGTGAAGAAGGAACAGATTGTATCTTTGATGTGTTTATGTGGTTCTTTTCAGTGACTCATTTGAATCAATCTTTTGTCAAATGAAACAATAGACTCTCATTGACTCCTATCTACAGACTCAGTCAGATGAGCAACAGTGTGTGAGGTCTGAAAGCCTCCATATCAGCACTTGCAAGCAGCTGGGCTCTGTCAAGGTGTTGGGGGTCATTAGGGGAGAATCCATGATAACACACACACACACTGAAGTCAAAAGGCATGCGGCAGTCCTGGCTGCGTAAAAAAATAGCAAACTGACATGCAAGTATCCTTTCCTATGTAGCCTGGATCAGGTTATTGGTAGGATTCAAATGGAGTTTCAGGTGCTGATGCTCCACTAGTCAGATCCTAAAATTCTAGTTAAAGGAGACATAATGTGGAGACGTTTCTTACCCCACTATTTTGGATAGACATAGCAACTAAAAGTCAGTATCAAGGAGAGTAACAGTATCTTTACGCTACTGAGAGTCAAAATAATTTGCTATCAGCTACTTTGTTTTTGGTGTTTTATCAATTCACCATATATATAATATAAACACCTAAAACTGTGCAATGAATTGAGGTTTATAGAGAAAGAGTTTTGTTGCTTTTTGGTTTTACTTCCCTGAACCTTAAAAGTTTCAAGTGTGTTTTGTAAATCAATAAATTGAAGATAGGTATAGGTATATAGGTATAGGTATACTAATGTAGCAATTTGTTAATTAAGTAGATTTTGTAAAACTACAGATTAGCATGTCAGATAGTTTATAAAAAGTAAAAATAAGTGACAAAGAGGTTAAACAGAGAGGATAGTGCTGTTTAATCAGTTCAGAGATTTAAAAAAGTAAATTGTTTACTGTATTTTGAATGTGTGATAAACTCTTCGTGAATCCAGTGCTACCACACAGCACTGGATGTATAAATGTGTCATTTTGTGGGTAATTGAGAAGATCAAACAACACCATTTCCCAGCATTTTTCATCTGTTGTTGTGATAATGTCGAGATCTGTGACCCTTGGATGGGTTTATTGCCTATTCCTAACTCCCAGCCTGGGAACCGATGCATGTGGCCTTTACCGCTGAAGAGCTGGTCTGAGTTCAGTTTGTGACACTGTTCCCAGTGGTACCCAGGACTACTTGGGCTCTAAGAACTGATCTGAGATCAGAGCAGTGGATTCTGCTCCAGATTCCTGGGAAAGTCATCAGGGAGGTCTCCCCATGTTGCCATGGCAATAAAGTACATCCAGGGGTCAGGGGTTGTATCATAAAATGTCGTAAACACAGTGAAGAGGCAGCAGTGATACAGGATGAAACCAGGATAAATGTTATGAAAACACAGTCTGGACATGCAGTCCATTTCCCCTTATTCAATCCGAAGCAGCTACACTGTCTGATGTACTTCATGAGGGAGAGTTAACTAATCACAATAAACTCTTTTGAAACTGTATCGGATCTCCAAAGATCACCAACCACGTTGGCCTGAATTGAAGAAATATTTACTCAACTAAAGCTACCGGAGAAATTTAAAGGACCAGTGTGTAAGATTTAGTTAGTGGCATCTAAATGAAGAACCTTAATGCAATTAACACAATGGCCCTGCAATACAAACTAAGACTTGTTAAGCTTACTGTATAACATTTTGTGGAGATGAGTCAGACAGCTGTTGATTCAACACTATGCTCTATTATACTGTAATAAATTCTTAGGTTTTAACTTTTATTTATCTAAGCAAGTTTCACTGGATCTCCCAAAAAAAAAAAAATTCACACCTGGAAGCCCAGAACAACCACAGTCTGATCTGTTGGCTACTGTGCCACTCCAATATAGCTGTCAGGGATTCACAGCATTGCTCAAGGGCACCTCAAGACCTGCTCTTTCACTTTCCCCACGAGCATTTATGTTGGTGGTTCGAGGATCTATCCGACAACTTTCTTACCACGAGCTGCTTGTCCATCTTCTAGGCCATAACTGCTGCTTTGTCCGACTCTTGTAGTAACGCTGTAGGCACATAATCAAGTTGTCTTTGTCTTTTGCGTGTTGTACTCACTGTTGTCTCTTTTTCTGCTTTATGGCAGAACAGATGGATTTACATGTCATGCCTATAAAGTGAATTGAAACTTTTCCCTTAGAGAGAGACACAGGCAGAGAGCAGCAGGCAGACAGGTGGAGACAGACAAGTAGAAAGGGATAATCCATCCACAGACACACAGAGGAAAAGAGGGAGAGAAAAGGGGGGAGGAGAGAGAATACAGGATTTGAAGTCAATATCGTCCTCCCTCTGCAGCACTCTAGGGTGACTACAGGCCCTGTGCCGCAGCTTTGCTTTCTTACCCACGATTGAAGTTCAACAGGCTGAAAGAGGCAGCTGTGAGTTTGCGGGACATGTGTGTCGTGTGCCTGTTTGTCTATGGCTTAAAGCGATAGCACACCTGAATACATCAATAACACCACTGTAATTCCGCTGTTTTTGAAACTGGATCATGAGAGTACAGATCAGGTTGGAGCAGAAACTTCAGACGGCCTCACGTATAAATCATTAGCGGCAATGAGGAAAAGACAGATAAAGCTGAGGTCTTTGTTGAAGTGAAGAGGGTAAACTTTTGCCTCAAAAAGTTAAAACCAAATCACCACAGGACTTCATGCCAAAATAAAAAGGGTTTGTGTGAAGCCTCTTTACATTTAAAGAAATAGTTCAAAATTTTGGTAAATACACTTCAATCCCACCCTCATATTTGTGTGTTAAATAGTCAAGCGATGGTTAGCTTAGCTTATCTTAGCTTAGTTTAGTCCGCTCATTGCCAACTTAACGACTTTCTCGCTAAGTGACAGCCTGCATAAAATAGTTTTTTAATATCAGATGTAGATTTAGATGGATATTGAGGATATAGCTGCTTGAAAAAATGATAGAATAGCTATATCATTAGCAAAAAGCAAGAAGCTTTACTTCGATTTTTTGAAAATTTTGTATATGTAATTACGTTATGATGTCACAGATATGCAAATTACTGTGTGACATCATCTAGCGACATCTAGTGACTTTGGCTTTAGCTACTTCCCTCTGAAAATACACAGCCAAAGGGTCCATCAAGTCACTGTTCCCAGCCAAGAAATACTCACAGCACATAAACCCCTGTCAAGCCACAGCTTCTCGTTTTCACAACAACAAATGAGATGTAAGGTGTTATATTAGTGGGCTTTAGAGATGCTGATAGGTGAATTTTCTTACCTTTCGACAGAACATTCACGTCATACTGTTCAAACCATAATTATGAGCGGCTGAGTGGGGAAAAGTGGTCACATCAGACTCCGATTTGGGGGTAACCATCTTGGAAAAATGTCTTAACACTCCCAAGTCGGAATAACAGGAAGTCTTCCCATTCTTGCCATTCTGCTTACATTGTGTAAATAAGGAGCAACAATAGCAAGAGCCCTGTTTCCAGTCTTTACACAAAGCTAAGCTACCTGGCTGCTGGCTTGATATTTATGTTGAACTATTCCTTTAAATATATTAAGGGTTACTGCTTATGCTGCCGCCTTGACCAGGACTCCCTGGAAGAAGAGACCCTGTATCTCAATGGGACCTTCCTGGCTAAATAAAGGATAAATAAAAGTTAAAAAAAAAGTGTAGTACTGTAGGCAGAAACACTTTCTGAGCCACTGGCTTTGGAGTATTGTTGATGTGTGAGGGCTTTTTGAAACTTCTGTTGGTTCTTTAGTATTGAAATTCACTGGGCGTCTTTATTGCCTAGTAATCTGGCTTTTCTAAAGACAACACTGTGCTAAAATTTACACACACACACACACACACACACACACACACACACACACACACACACACACACACACACACACACATAGAAAGAGAAAGAGACAGAAAGTGAAAAAAAGAACAGCCCCCTGAGGTGCGAAAGCAGACCTCTTGCTTTCTGTTGTGAGGAGCATTTTCCGAAACACCACTCTCTCTCTCCCCCCTCGCCTGCGCTCACTCTCTCCCTCTGTTCCATGTTGTTAATGCTTTTATGCTCTAACAGTAGTCAGCAATCAGTATGTGTGAGTGTTTGTCAGTGTGCGTCTTTGATCCGCTCAGGTGGCAGAGGCCCAGCAGACTTTGCTCAGACATGTCCAACCACCATTTCTCTCTCTCTCTCTCTCTCTCTCTCTCCCTCTCTCATGTAGTTGTTAGATGTTAGAGGTTCTTACAGCTTTGATCATTTTACAGGATTTCTGGCTCCACTTCAGTAATCTCAGGCTCAGCTGCATGTCTGATGACTTCTTGCTGCCCTCTTCTCATGATTTATTTTTTCAGGGCAAGTGCAAGTCAAGTCTAAGTCTTCAAAGGCAAATTACAAGTCTGTGACCACAGTAAATATCAGTCAAAACGTATTTTTGTGGTTAAAAGCATTCTGAATGAATAGCTTATCATTGTTATGGCATCATTGTGGACATTAAAGGTCTGTTTAAACTAAGACTCAAGAATATGGTTCTTCAGGATTGGCATGATGAGGTTAAATCCTGTGTAATAACAGTGTGATTAAGTTGTTAAAGACTGATTTTTTTGAAAACTAATCTGTCTAAATTTAGGTGTAGTAGTCATAATCACAGTTCAAGTCAGAGATATTTACAGGACTTTGTCCCAAGAAGGTGTGCTTTATATTTGACACAAGATCAAGGTGACAAGTATCATTATAGTATTATTATATGCTAGTTTTTCTTGGTTTTGACAATGAGAGACACACATTAGATAAATGATACTATTGGATTAATCCAAGCACTGTTAAATAAAAAAAAAAACATTCAACATGAAGAATATCAATGTCACTAAAAAATAATGGCTTTACTTATAAGTAACAAATGAATATCTACCAGAGTGTGCTTGTTTGCTCTTTTTTATATTTGGCTATTTATTTACATACTTATTGTATTTGTTGATGACCTAGGAACACGTTTTGCTGCGCACTTTATTTCTGTTTCCATAGTCTTTTTTCATGTGTAACTGCCTCCATACACCTCTCCGATGGGTTATTGTGGGAAAAAAGCTTTTTTTTTCATTTATTTGTTTATATATTTATCATTGTCATCATTGTCGTATTATTAGACGTACAACAGTTATCAACAGTTCCTCAACATAAAATAAGAAAGACAATAACACAAATATTATACAAAGGATATACTGAAAATGGAAAAATAAAGCTTGAAGCACAATGGATCTAAAATAGCTCTGCCTTATATACCCAAATGTTGTCATGTGCACTGTTAAAGCAATAGGTCATGTTTTTTTTCTCTCTCTCTTTTGTTTAAATGTACCCTCTGAGCTTCCTCCTCTTCTTCCTCAGTCCTCCATCCATCCCTCCATCTCACCCTCCAAACACAGTATGTTTATGTTACAGCTCTACAAAAAGGCTGCCCTCTCTCTTTTACAGGAAGGTCTGCACCCACTCCACACACACACACACACACACACACACACACAGCATCCCTGCTGCAAACTGTGGATGGTGTGTGTGTGTGTTTGTGTTGGGGGGGTTGCTATTTGTGTTAACTCACCGCTGGTTTCTGTGTGTGTGTGTGTGTGTGTCTTAGGACAAAGACATAGAAGGAGAGGAAGAGGAGGAGGAAGCCGTCACAGCAGTGTCCAAGGTAAACAGCACAACTTCACAACTATTTGGATGTAACACAGACACAGACATACTATCTGCTTCCCAACTTATACTCAGTTTACACAGCTTTACCTCTGACAGTTATCCTGTCAAGAAAGGCTCCGCACTCGCCCAACCTGCATTTATCTTGTCACACATTTGACTGTACACACACGTGCAGATGTTCATAATATCAGACTTATGTCATCACACTCATGGTTGTGTAACCCTAAGAGAGTCAATCTTATGTCACTAACAGCGCTCATATCCTTTAATTGACCTCAGCATCCCCAATTTACACATATACACACACACACACACACACACACACACGCACACAGAGAATTCTGGTCTCCCTGGGAGGAACTACCCATTCGGGAGCTCCCCCGAGAACTACATACCTTCAAGGGCTTTTTTTTCTGTTTCCATTCACACCGCCAATAAGAACGCTGAAGTGATGTAAGCCGGCCAGCGGTTGTTATAACAACGTTACTTCTGTGTGAAATACAACAACAACAAGATGGAGGAAGCTGTGATCAGAGCTGTGTGTTTGTTGTGTGTCGTGGGTTTCATGATAATACCAGAGTTGGAGAGGAGACGAAAATATGTATACTGTATGTAAATATATAAAAATGGCAGTTACTGTATTAGCTCATGTTTTTGACCAGTCAACATACACTTGCATCTGGACCACTGGATACTTATGTAACTCAAGGTTGATCTTGTGCTGGGAGACTACCTACCGTGAAGTAGGAGCTAAAAAAGTCCCTCAAAACGGCAGAACTATGACCGTTCCGAGTTCCTGCAGTGCAAACACAATAAAAAAGGGGGTAGTTCCTCCAACAGTTCTTAGAACTATGAAAAAATGCCTACTCTTGCAGGCTGTTTGTTCGTGCCAGATGATCACAAGGTGCAGCTGAGGTAAAGCAGAGGACTGCTGAGGCTGCAGTGTTTATCTGTAAACATGCCAGCCTTCAGTCATCATTCCTGGTCTAATCTTTTACCTTATCACTGGGAAACTGTCTTGTTGTGTGGGTGTGTTCTTGTCCTTCCTTTTTTATCCCGTTTGGAACTGTGGAGTCATTTTGATTCGTCCTTCAGTGGATTTTCTCATGTTAATGTTTGAGTTAGGATTACTGCAGTTTGAGGTTAAAGGGTTAAACAATTATTCTTGTTTATCTAAAATTGGGTCTTATATTTGTAGCTTTGGCCATCATTCCTATCAGTATTAATAACATACACCAAGTTGTTTGCTGAGATCTGGGGATACAACAACATGGCTAAAAGTCCAGCAGGACAAGAAAAATGAGCCGTCAAACAATCATACAGGTTTTAAACAAACCCCCAGGTTATCCAGAGGGGAAAAGGAAAGCGAATGATAAAAGTATTACAAAACCTGTCTGTAGTAATCAATCATAGTTCAATCAATCATAGTTTACAGACTGATTTCCTGGTTCTACTTTGACCTAGTGTACTTTCTCTGGTTGTATGTGCAGTTTTCCTGTGCAATGAGTTGTTATTACTGACATTTCAGGTTGGCCCACTTTAGCACCAAATAAAGTGGTTTAGATAAGGTCATCTAGCTAAACTGTAGGTTTGCTTACAACCTGTCAGATCATCTTACCTCTTGTGTTTCTTGCTGCGTCATGCATTGTTGTAGAGATGTCACTCTGTCTCCAGATCTCAGCAATTACTTTAAGTAGATTGTTATCAAAACTGATAGAAATGATGGCCAAAACTACAAAAAATAGGACCGGAGATGTAATAAACCCTAAATTGTATGGTTTAAGTTATACAGTTGTTAAAGCACCCAACTGCTGCTCTGGAACAGGGTAGTTATAATGTGAGTATTAACTGAGTGGAGATTCAAGTATCACCATATTAAAATGGCTTGTACCACACAGAACAGTTCTTATATGAGAATATTTTAGTATTTACACCTAGTAACTGTCAGGTGTATTTGTTACGTAGCTAATTGAACCACATAACAAAGTTAATGTGAGCTTGCTAATACATTACCTGATTAGACTGAAGGGTAAAAGAGGCAGTGAAATGTTCTGACTTGACACTTGATTAAAATGCTGTTTAATAACGCTGTAAACTGGAGAAACTTTGAATTACATTTCACTAAAACAACATAAATACCTCAAATTCCAAAAACACCTGTAATGTTGGACTGAATGACCAAATATATTCGGTTAGTTTAGTGTAATTGGTTGTTTCTGGCTCATTCTAATGACTACACTAATACTAAAACACACATATTGCTCCATGTACACATATATGGGTAGAAAAAAAGTCAAATTAAGTTACTGTTTTGCTTTCTAAGACTGTATTTGACATTTATGTTGATGACTTCCTGTTAACATTGCTGATTGGTCTTGATAAGACAACACTACATTTCCTAGCAACCAATTTCCACATTATTAAAGTCTTTACTGACTAAAACATTTTTTATGTTTTTAATGGTGCATTTAGTAAACCACTTGTTTGAAAATAGCTAGTAATTACTAATAATGAAGGAAGGACACACACACACGTAGTGATGGATTTATGTATGAATAGCTGGTGTGACTCAATCCTGAATCCCCAAATTTCTCCCCAGCTGACGATTAATGGTTTGAAACTCAACACAGATGAGTTCCAAAGCAAAATTCAGGGAGTATATCTTTAATGTTTAGTCATTTTTGTCCTTATTGGCAAAAGGTTTGCATTATCAAGTGTAAATTAGGGTAAGGGCCAAAGTGAGTCTAGTGGGGAACATCTCATAAATGCTAAAACGGTTTCATGATGTGGGTTTAAGTAAAGTGTCCTGTGTGTATGAAGGCAACTTTATCTGCAGCTGTGCACAGTCCTACAATGTGTGTGTGGATGAGATTATGTGCTGTGTCTTTGTTCATGAGAGATATATATGTATCTCCTGATCTATGTTGACAACAAGTCTTTACTCAAAGGTGTGGTCGTGTTTGAACTCTTCTGAACGTGTCAAGCTTGAGTGCAAACTTCACACACAAACACACAAACACACACATAGTGTATTGTCTTTGTACTCTGGCTGGCTGCCTACTGTATGTATATCTACTGTAGATGACTTAGTTCACAGGACATATTTCATGACCTGTCCTGTTTGTGAGTATAGGGGTGGCTGTGCTGGAGAAGGGAAGGAAATGCAGCATTCTTTCGAGGAGCTTGGCTATTTGGAAGGGAACAATCACTGTGGAAGAAAAACAAGGCTGAAAATAGCCACAGACTGCTCTGACACTGTGGAAGGCTACAATTCTTCCACCGTCGGTTGTTTTATGCTCATATTAGGACACACAAAGTAGACATGGAGTCCTTACCTTTCCCTTCAATGGACTAACAGAGGGACTGTTTATCCATTTCTCTCTAATGAAATTTCTTGAGCAAAACATTCATGATTCTGCGCTCAGAAAATTATGAATTTTATGCGCAGCCCTAAAGGGACTCCTTACTTACTTTATATACCGTGCTACCATGGGTGTCCATTCCATGACAACGGCCAATCAGGCACAGTGCCTGTCATTTTGTAAATAGTGGATTTGTCATTTTGAAGCAAAATTAAACATATTTGTGATCATCTGTTTAATGGAGAGTCTGCTGTATACAAAGTGGTGCTGAAAACAGGAAGTCAATTACTTGATTTTTTCATCAGCAGAACAGGAAATTAATTGCCAAATAATTTGGATTATCAATTAATCATTTGTAGGGCTGCACCCATGATTATTTTCATTATCGATGAATCTGTCATTTATTTTCTCCATTAATTGTTTGGTCTATAAAATGTTGTAACTTGAATATTTTGGGAATTTTTAAAAACACTTTATAGACAAAAATAATTTACAGATGAATCAATACTGAAAATAATTGTTAGTCGCAGCCCTTAAAAATAACATATAGCAGAGAGAAACAGGCAAGAGATGAAAGGCAACAAAAGCCTTGGATAAACCTGAACTCATGAACCCATGCAGAGCCATCAATACCTGAAGCTAAACAATGACTTGATTGCTGTCTTATTATGAAATTATTATATCTAATATGTGCAGTTCGTACAATATTTCCAAAATGCCTGTTTAATCTCTCGGTTTTAATCTCTGAGGTATGGATGGAAAAATTTGGTCCAATAAGAGCTCTATTGTTCTGCCAGGCATGGAGCTGTAAGTAAAGCTGTGGCGCTCCCCTCACACAGCGAGCTCAGTGAGCTGGTTGGTTTACCTACTTCTTGGCCAGAGAGATTACTGGGCACTGAGCTGCTTTGGATCTAGAGGGCCGGAGGTTAATGCTGAAGAGAATAGTGAGTAGGCAGGCCTCTGTATGTGCACACATGCATGCATACACATATAAAGCTGGAATTTAGATACATGCACACACACACACATATTCTCAGTCTCTTTTGGCATTTCTAGTTTCTTTTCAACAAAACTACAGCAAATCTGATCTGATCAGTGGTTTACACTTGACGGCACACAGGAAACAAGAAGCAGAGTGAGGAGAGATGTAGAAAGAGAGTCAAAGTGGATACATGGTGTTGAGATGATTGATATATCATTTTCCAAATATTTCTGATGATAATAAACTTCAAGAAACTGGCAGGCAAACTCAGGCATGTTAGTGATGAGAGGTGAAGAGCAGAACATTTGATTTTTCACTTATCAGCAGCAGTGCCTGCCCCTGTAGACACCAAAGTTAGGCTAAGTACAAATCCATCACATGTCACATAGTTTTGAATATGGGAAGAGCTCATGTGTGGGATCATGAGTATTCTCATGTGTGCGTTAGATAATAGAGAGCTTGTGAAGCCTATATACCCGTAGGACAAACTGTTCTGTAAAAGTTCATGTTATCTAAACTGACATTCTGAAGCTTGATCTCAGACCTAGTGACAGATCTTATTGTATGTGTTCCTGTTTGGTTTGAGAGACGACTGCTTTCATGTCCAGCTAGTTGTTTGCTTGTTGTAGCTGCTGTCACATCCTCTGGTCTCGCAACACAGAGAATGAAACAGGAGAGATTAAACGTATCCTGCACACAGCACAGCTCCTTCATAGGTAAAATATAGAAACAAAAGAAGCACACTAAAGGGGTCGCAAGGGTCAAATGAGAATTGAGAATGTTTTGATAACAGTAAAGCAAAGGCAGGCACAGATGCAAGTAGGAGTAAACGTTATGACCTTGACAGTTGACATTGGGAATTCTTCCCAGGCACGGAGAGAAACAGAGCCAAAAGTTTGTTCCATTATCGCTGAGGAGGGCGGTATCTGCGCTCGGGGGAAAGCTGTGAGGGCAGGGAGGAATTCTGATGTGATGTGGGAGTCTGGGGGGGGGTTTCAGAGGGAGTGGAGGGTCTTCCACTGGAATGTGGCGCACATTGCTGCCAAGTCAGTGCCACTCAAGCTCTTTCTCTCTCTCTCTGTCTCTAACACTGAACTGGAATTTATAATGTTTTTGATCAGCAGCAATAAGAAAGTTGCCCTGTCTAGTTGGTTATAGTGTTATGATCTTAATGGAACAGTTTGACAATTTGGGAAACATGCCCACTGTTTTTTTTTTGTGGAGAGATAAATAGGAAGATTGATGCCACATGTCTGCATGCTAAATATGAAGCTACCACCTGCAGCTTGTTAGCACAAAGACACAACTTTAAACAGGGTGAAACAGCTAGCCTAGCTCTGTCTGTAACAAAATCTACCTACCAGCAGTAACTTCAGCTGAGAAATAGTCCAAAACCACAACATATAATTTTTATGCTTCAGTTTTCCACAGATACCATTTCAATTTTTTTGATGACAGCACACAATGATACCTGTTGTCCTCCCGGGTCAAAATTGACCCAAGGACAACAGGAGGGTGAAACAAACAAATTATAAGAAGCTAGTGAGCTTTAGAGGTGCTTGTAGACTGATTTTGTTAGCATTGGGCAGAGCCAAACTAGCTGTTTCCCCCTGCTGCCAGTCCTGATGCTAAGCTAAGCTAACCAGTTAATGGCGAGTTTAATATTAACCATACAAACATGAGTGTTACTTTTATGAGAGTATTATGAATATTCCCATCTAACTCTAGGGAAGAAAGTGTATTTCTGAAATGTCATACAAATTCCTTAAAATATGATTGGTGTTGCAGAAAAAGCTCTTTTTCTACCTTTGTGATTCCTTTTTAAAAGGTTGTGTATATATGGATGATAGATGAATATTCAGTTTGGGAATTCAGAGCCAGTGAAGCCCATAACAGAATTTCAAAAATGCACGTCCATCAATCTGTACAAGCTGTTTCTCTAAATTTCCATAAAGTTGACTTTGTGAAATCACTCTCTTCAGGGAGAATAAATCACTTACAAACAGGCATCAGAGATAACAAGCTAACATGCAACAGATGAGGTTATTCATTTCAGCTCCACAATTCAAAAGCCAATGCTCTTGTCTGCTGGTTTCTGTCAGGAGGCCAAGGTGAAGAAGATCATGTCCAAGAAAGAGAGGCGGGAGAAGAAGATGTTCTCCTCCAAAGACGATGAGCACTTCTTATTGACCGGAGTCAAGCTGGCTGACCGCAGAGGGTGAGGTTACACACATGATAACTCAGCCGTAGCACCACAGTCTAACTTTATCATTACAAAACCTCCTACCATTTAATCAGAGGTGGAAAGTAACTATTTACTCAAGTACTGTACTTAAATACAATTTTGAGGTATTTGCACTTTACTTGAGCATTTCAATTTTGTTACCAATCCACTACATTGAGTAAAATGTTATACTTTTTACGTCAGTGCATTGACTTGTTAGCTATATTATCTACAGTACATTACTTCACTGTGTTTTTACATGCTAAACGTGAGGAAGATGATATTATGCAATGGTATACATTACACTTCCTTTAACTATATAGTAGTAGTAGTAGTTCATAGTGGTTAAGCTGCACCATAAACTAACTATTAGCCTGCTCATCAGTATTTTTACTTAACATTTTTAAGGCAGGATTTTAATTACTCAAATGCAGTATTCTCACACTGAGGTATGGCTACATTTACTTAAATAAAAGATCTAACTACACATCTGTCTGCTTGCTTTTAGAAGCCAATCAATAAAAAATTTAGATATTGGGCTAAATATTAAATATCGGCCACCATTTAGGTGATGTCCTCTACTAATGAAGCCAATAAGTGCATCTCAAATAGTTCCCTGAACAGGTCACCCAGCTAACTCACTCAATGGAAGTTAATCCTTTTGTGTTTCAGTGTGAAATTACAGTAAGATCACTTATTTTAACATCTCAGTTTGCAAACTTGGCCTGAAAATAGTGTAAGTGAAAGGTTTTGATTACTTTTTAACAGCACTAGCTCCAGTATTACTGTATGCAACTTTGTGCTGAAGTATTAATGTGTCACTACAGCTTGCAAATCAGTGGAACCCTAACCTGCACAGACTCTTCCTTGTTTACATCATGTTAACGAAGATATACTCAGTGGCCATTACTGGTCAAGTGTGTGCTGCAAATATTTACAAACTTGACAAAAAATAATGGAGTCACGTCCAGCTACTTGTATTTGTTTATATGTAAGGCAGAGGTTTGCCAGCAGTTATCAACTTTCAGACCCCTTGAGGAAGTGGAACATGTATGAAGAGGAAAACCTAAATTAATCACCTCTCTTGTCACAAACAACCGGGAATTCCCATATAATGGCTCACTGTATGGAGAAAGTTCCACTCTGCAGTGTTAAGATGTCTGATACACACCCGTTCCCCACCCAGCCAATGGTCTATTTATAGTTAAGATGTGAGTGGTCAAGTTAGACTCCAGTAACATTTGTGTGAAATTTTGTGCAACTGTAGCTTTTACGTTTGTACCTCTAATCTTCTTTCTGCGTTTCTCTAAAGGTCTCACAAGAAAATCAAGGATGATGAGAAGGAGAAAGAAAAGAAGGACAAGCCAGAGAAGGGCCTCTGTTTTTGGGAAAGTGTTACCATGACAATGAGGCAAATCTCACCCACCAAAAAACTGGAGAAGATGGAGGGCTGGGAGCCGCCTCACCTCAACAACTTAAATGAGACTATGACTGACGAAGCTCCAGAGGACAAGAGCCAGAAAGGGGACTCACCGGTGTCTTTCCCCGACTCTTTAGGCCTCCCGTTGGAATTGGCCTCCTGGGCGGGCCGGGGTCTGGAAGAGGACTCCTCCCGCTATGCTAACCTGTCAGATTCCACGGCTGCCGTCAGGTGGACAGCCCGTGCCAAAGTCAAGCTGGCCGGCATCAGTAGGATGAGCAGAGGGATCGTGTCAGAGAGCGCATGGGAGGGGTTTAAATAGTACTCATTTTTACCTTTGATACATCCTTCCTCACCTGTATACCACCAATAAAGAGGATGAAGACCTGAACCAAATATCTACTTGTCTCCGTAGTCTAGATCTGGACAAAACCAGTGTTAATGTTAACTGGTATTGAGATGCTGTAGTGTAGCCCTGAACGTAACACAAGAAGTTTGTCCATATTATTTTAGCTTGAAGACAAGATATGTCAGTTTTTTCCTTGGGCTTTTTAGTCAGGACTTCCAGTTTAGTAAAGCAGGGTTGCCAGTTTGACTCACTGACATAAACTATAAATTACAAGAAATGAAAGCCTTACACTACTGTACCAACTGTGATATCCACTGGTCTGGCATTTAGATGTTTTATATTGCCAAGAAATTTGTGAAATGTATTTGTGGCTGTTGATATATGCAAACCTGCTACTGAAGACTTTATCATGCAAAAAATGGGTTTCACTTCATTTATGTCTATGCAGTTACAGCATCTGAGCAAAGAATGTGAGTCTGAAACCTTAACTTAAACATCGATAATGGGCTTAAAACTCTTGCAAAATACTTCTAGGGTCTGGAATACTGGTGTGTATACAGTGTGTGTCTGTGTGTGTGTGTGTGTCTGAGAGAGAGAGAGAGAGAGGAGGTGAGTTTGTGGGTGGACACGCACACACATTTGTTATAGTGAATCTCTGTTAGCATCGCAAAAGAGATTTGAAAAGGTGTCTGAAGTACTGCTGTTGTACTGGGAGTAACTGTGGGGTAAAAAAACATCATGAACATTTGTGTGGTTACAAAAATCAAGGCAACCCTCTCAGCATCATTGATTGGTGCATATTTTAATCTTATGCTGAATGATATTTATAATTTTGCCGATGAAAAGATAAAAGCCAAACTCTGTGTATATTGAAACCGTTTCTCTAGAAAAGCGGTGACACCGTGCACCTGTTAAGTGCCTTGTATTGATAGAATGACATCATGTATTTGCTGTAAATTTGAACTAGAAAGAACCACAAACCTGCAGTGCTTATTAAAATGTCTATGCTGGTGCATGTGGGTCAATCCAGTATGCACCTCTGCTACACCAGCCACTAATACAAATGGTGTTAGTTCACCAGCAGGAGCAAGTGTTTGATTCAACTTGATTTATGAAGAGCTGGTCAGTTCAGCTGTGTTTGCATATCTGTATATTGTATAGGATTGAGACAATGAAGACTAATTTCATTTCTACAATTATTTTCTTTTAGGTGAATAAGAAAATTGTTAAACATTAATTCCACTGGTCTTAGCTTCTCTCTTCTTGTCTTTGTTTTTATCTGTTTGCTGAATTTGTTTGATATTGATTTCTGCTTCATCGCAGCCAGGAGTGTACTCAGGTACAGGTCCGCTGCCAAGGATGCCTGTATCCTGTATTTATTCTCTAAAAGGCTGGGCCACATTTTCCCAAACAGAATAAAGATTTACTCTGACAGCTTGGCTCTACTTTTTTCAACACGTTGCAGTCTGGAGTAAATACACGTCTTGATTTACTGGACTTTGCTTTCAACACACAGATGGTTTTCAGTGATACAGTGGCCAAAACAGAAACAGGCCACTACAGTCCTTCATCAGAAGGCATTTAGATAAAAAAAATGATTGTTTTTGTCCTGTAAAACAACACTTTGCTACTTTGCTTTTCTAAATCTTTTTCCACAATTTCCACATCTTTACAAGAATGTGATGTTTCATAACTTGTTAATCTATCTTCTGAACACATTTTTATAAAAGTCAGCTTCTGCCTTGCAGGACACCTCCCACTGAAATGCAGCATAATAGGAAACATATGAATCAGGAAATTTGCCTGTGTATTTAGCAGCAAAGAATTATCTTCAGTTTTTAGATGGATAGATACTTAATCACTGTGATGACTGCAAAATCCAAATCTAAGGACTGCAAACTATTATTATGCAAAGTCTAAAAAAGGAAGGACAATAATTTCCCTGTATGACCTAGTATAAAAAAACCAAAACAGAAACAAATTTTTTGGAAATATTTAATTATTGTATAGCTAGTTCTTGTTCCATAAAAGTCATGATAGTACCATCAAAAGTGGTGGAATGTTAAAGAAATATTACAAAAGTTGGAGAAAGGATACAAACCCCCCCCCCCCCACTCTCCCCTTTTACATTTCCTGTTTGTCGCTTGACAGTTCTGACAAAAGTAGATTGTAAAAACTTGTACGCCTAATGTAGATTTACATTATTTTCTTTTAGTGTCAGTGCCTTCAATGTACATAGAGCACAGCAAGTATTCACAAAGGACAACATACAGATTGTAAACAGAGACTCAAACATGACATGCATTCAGTTATTGCAGAAAAACACCACAGTAACAAAACAGACCAAAAAGTAGAACAGTTTTAACCCATTAAATAAACAATAAACACATGACTCAGTTTATTCTGACGAACTGTAAATGGTCATCTTTTGCCATTTTCTTTATAAAACCAAACACATTTTTGTTCTATCATCACTTACCTAGCATAAACACGCTACAACCCCTTTTACATATAAATTCATGTAACATTTACATATTATTTTTTTCTTATAGAAAAAATAAGACAAACATTTGTGCAGAAGGAGGAAAAACATAAAAGTTCCTTTTATATTTGACCTATCACCAACATTCTCAAAATCAAGAAACATACATTGACTCTTTCCTATGTCTTATGGAAACATTTGTGCGTAAGGAAAAGAAGACATAAAAAAAGTCTTTTTTTTCAGTTGAAGCCCTTTGTATTTGGGTAAAAGACATCAAGGTCTCGTACACACTCTTGGTTTTGGGAGTGAGGGCAAACTTCTCTTGAGGGTTTAGAATTTGAAGAGGTCGATAAAGTGCTGCGGAGAGATGGGCATGAGGCAGCTGTCTGGATCGTTGGCTGTGCACGGGTGGCCGCAGTCCTGGAAGACAGTCAACAAGCAAATCATTACCATGAAATCACCATGTTCACATGACACATAAAGTAGTACAGAGAAACCTGGTTGCATCAGCTGTTAGTAAGTTCAAACTCTGCTAATAATGTAAGCGCACATACACCTACTAACTGTTGTGTAGCTAACTGACCCAACTGATAGCTGATTAAAGAGTATTAGCGGCCATTTGGAATATCATCGACATATGTTATTATGACAATAAGTGTCAATAATTGAGTTAACCGGCATCATCACAGATTTTAAATGAACTATAAATGCCTAGAATGTTTAAGAAACTGGGAAGATTTTCACAATAACACAATATACCTGAAATTATGAAAACGTTATGACAGTAACATTAAACTGAATGACCAAATAAGGTTTCATAGTGGATATTTCCTTCTGACTCTTTATTTCATGAATACTACTAATTCTGAAACACACACATATCTCCATGTATACAAATAAATATAAAACAAAGTAACTTCACAAAGGATTGGCAGTTAAGTCTATTGCATGGTCCTTTTAAATTGTTATTTTTGTAAATTGTTACTAACAGCTTGTGATTACTTTGGATTAGACAGGGCTACAGATGTTTCATGGCGACCATTTACATATACTGAGGTCTTTACTTGCTCTAAGTTTTAATGGTACAACCAGATTTAGTAAATCACTAGTTTGAAACTAGTTAGTAGTTATATTCTTTGAGGGATTTACAAATAGCTGGTGCAACCTGATCCTGGAGGTTAGTAGACATATAAACATTTGTCTAAATATGAATGTTAGACAAAAAATGACAGCTGACCGTTTTCTTTCAGACACATGAAATTAAGACATTCAGAGGATATTATGATCCAGCAAAAACAAGATGATCCAAGAATGCGGTTAGAGGCTTTAGAAAGTCAGCGGAAAGTGTGGCACTGTTTACTAAACACTCCTGGAGCAAAACATGATGTCATCGAGTGAAATGGAGAACCGAACAAGACAAAGCTCAATGCAAAGCACAAGATAAAATCGGATCACTGGGGGGAACATGACAGAAGCTGGGAAATGACAACAACAGAAAGGCATGATGGGACAGAGGGTACCTTGAATAACAACGCCAGGTGGCGATCCTTAAAGAATCAGGGAGAAGAGGAACCAGCGGGAGAGGAAGGAGGAAACGGAGATGAGCAAGGAAAGGGAGAGGGCAGAGGTTAAAACAGTACAGGGACCAAGCCAAGGACTATAACAGGTTTTGTGGGTGGTAAATAATCAAAAGGGAGAAAAAAAGCGATTGCTGCAACTTTAATCCAAGCACTGTTAGTTTGTGTATATACAAATATTCCCCAGATGTTACTAACTCACACTTAACTTACATGTCTTACATGCAGTTAAAGATCAGATCTCATGAGTCAGTGAGGGCAAACAAGTCATTTTTTTGACCTCTAACTGCTATATGTACATGTATGAGCACATGCGTTCACAGAATCCATTGTATTGGCCGACAGCAGCACTAATGTGTGCTTATATGCGTGACCTGTTTATTTCTATTTGAATAATCAGAGCACTGTTCTGAAAACAGCATTTTTTTTTTTTAACGCTGGTCTCAAGTTTTAACAGTAAATTGATCTGTAATAAGTCAAAGGAGAAAGACTTTTTTTCAGAGAGCCAAACATTTACAATATAAAGATAGGATTTCAGTAATTATTTCTAACATTTCTTGCTTGAAGCCTGCCAGAGAGAGCTATCAGTGTGAGAGAGGCTGTGTAACTGGATCAAAGTGTCTCTGAAGCTTTGTCTGAGTGTACAAAATGATAATGGATGTTTTGTCTCTTTGGCCCAGAAAATACAACGTATTCAATGTGTGTGTTCTGGTACTGACTTGAAGTACATACAGTGTAAAAGATATCAGTGATTCACACACACATCTGTTCCAGCTTCTACTGAGCTGTACAGTGATCAAAAAGTGATAAAAGCAAAAGCTAAACCCATCCTGTTAACCTTCTTTTAACATTGACCTCTAATATATTAGCTGCACAAGCGCCAATGTATGTAGGGAATGTATGAACAGTTTAACCCAAAGTTAAGTACTGTGATGAGGTGTTTTCTACATGACATAAATGTGGTTGTAGGTATGATTCACCTTCTTGTTTACCTTCCAGAAGAGGATGCTACAGTGTTTGCAGAAGTGCAAGGTGTCGCCGTACTGCTCCTTCATTGGGTAATGCTTCTGTAGGGTGAAGTACATTAGCTTCCAGTCCACGTTGTCACTCTTGGTTAAGACCAAATTCCTACAGAACTGCATTTACATAAAGACACAAGCGCACAAACACACACACACACACACACACACACACACGAATGGAAAGAAACACACAGTTTGAAGCCATTTATCAACCCTTTAAAACACAGGGGACAGGAATGTAATTATAACTGGAACAAAATGTAATTAGATATAATTGAGGACAATTTCTCATTAACACTAAACCCGCGTGGGTGTTTATGCGATAAGTGTGAGTTGAGTGTGTTTGTTTGTGTGTGTGTGTTTGAGAGAGAGAGCGAGAGAGATATCACTATGAATGGTGAGTAAACTGTGACAATCCTGCCCTCTAGTGGTCAACAGGTGAACTGTTTTTGGTAATAATGCTTAACCAAAAGCTACTATTTTCAAGTATATTCCCTTTTAAATTCCAGAGAAAATCTGTGTCTCATGATTGCATATGTTGTTCTCTTACCTGTTTGTCTGCAAAGTGAAAGTGGCACAGATTCTTCCACAACGTCCTGTTCTCACTGAGGATGTGCAGCGTAGGTGAGGCCTGTCCCAGGTTAATGATGTCATGGGCATCGGATAGGTTGTAGAGGATCTTATTATGCATGAGCAGTGGCAAGTCGCTGAATGACTTGCCATTGCACATTTGCTGAGGAGATAATCATCGATGAGAACTTTAATATTCTTACATCACAAAAGAGCTTTTCCACTGAGGTTGAAGTGTTATGATTCATTTACTGTTTAGCATTGAATGTGCAATTCAACCATATTTCACAATTCTCACTCATTAAACTAAACTTGCAAGTGGATGCAGCGTGACAAGTGAGCGATACATACACATACATCAGTAAACTTTCTACCTTGGGGATCTGCAGGTTGTTGAGCTGCTGCTGCCATTTGAGAATGGTCTCCAGTCGGCATAACCAGATGTTGACGTTGCCCACGAGGACACACTTGCCAACATGAATCGTCAGACTGTGGAGTGTTGAGCTCAGGTCCTCCAGCAGCTCCTTGACAAGGCGCGGATTGTACTGGTCCTCTACGACTAGTGTCCAAATAAAAAAACAAAAAAAAATATATGACAAACATTAGCAGCCAAAACCTGACCAAGCAAACAAAAATACCCTGTAATATCTGGTGGTTACAATAATCATAATGTAATAAAATCTTTCCTTTTCCAAGATGCCACCAAAATTAATGGGTAAGTCTGGCAATTTTCTATATTTTTCTTGTTGTCAACAAATCTCATGTGCAGAGCCAAACCAACAATAAATTGATCTACTTACGAGTATTTTGTGTGTATCCAAAGCCTGATTTATTGTATTCATCTGCACATAGACCCCTGTTGTTGTCCATAAACTATTAAAAACATGTCAGTGAGACACACTTTTACACTGGGTGATATGTTCTTTCATCACAAAGAGTTTGGATGGGTAGTTTGTTTAGAAACGGCTCCAAAGACTAACAACAGCGATGACATTTTCAGTCTCCGGAGAGTAGTTCTGTGTAAGGCAGGCGCCACTGCCCACGCGCAGGAACACTGTTCTGTTTATAGTGTTTCACAAGGTTTTTGTGGTACATATCACAACCTTCCGACTTAGAAAATTTATGTGTTCCGTTATTAGTCTTTGGAGCCATTTCTAAACAAACTAATGCGCCCAAACTCTTTGTGGAGAAGGAACATGTCACCCAGTACAGCGGTTTGGCTCATTAACTTGTTTTTAACAGTTTTTGGACAACAACGCAGGTCTACAGCAGAGAAGAATACGATACATGAGACTTTGGATACACACACAATACTTGTTAGCAGGATCAATTCATTGTTGGTTTGGCTCTGCACATGAGATTTGTTAACAGTGAGAAAAATCTGGAAAATCACCAGCCATAAGTTTCTTCATAAGAGAACCTAAAAATATCTATAACTGCATGGAAGAAAAAGGAAAATATGAAGATTAATGGGTATTTGGAAAAAAGATATTTTATGTTCATTGCTGAAAATAACCAATATTTGTCTGACGCACATATAGGCAGCCTCAGATTGCAAAAAAATTATCTAAATATCATTGAAAAGACTGATGAAAAATACTTTAAAACCACAGTTTCAAATGAACACTGCTGACTTAAGTGTATTATTTATCTTACCCTATAAGTATCACAATATACTGCACATGTGGCAGACTGAACTTCAGTCTCGATCTGTAGTCTGCTCCACCAGGAACCACAACCCCATAATGATGGAGCACACTGGTCCTACAGGTTTTGTGGTTAGGCACTCAGTACAGTGAGACTGCCATAACTAAACAGTAACATCTTCTGACTTTTCAGAGTCTTACCATTTGGAAAAGACATTCTGTAAAATATAAAGGTCCTACTAACAAAGTTGGACATAAGAAAGAGTACTTAGAAAGGGTCTGCCTGCACAGTATGTCCACAGAACAAGCAATCATGCCCATCCCAGGTCCACTTACCCTTTCGTACAATCTTCTCCAGTATGTTGAAATAGTTTTTCTGGGCTGCTCCACTCAAAGACGTCAGCTGAGACCTGGCTATTAGCTGGAAAAGCTGTGGGTGAGGGACAGAGTTAAGACAGTAAGAGGCACATAAGTGGTACGACAATTTCCAAAGTATTAATCTTGAATATGTGTGATCGTCATTGCTCACCTTTGCCACATAGTTGAATCTTCTCAAGTCCTGAATGGCACTGGAAAAGTCTAGACGGTTGAGCGCTTCACCGAGTGTGCAGTATCCATGTCGCTGTACACAAAAAAACCACACAAACACACATACAGTTCAATAAAGAATAATTTTATTAAAATATACACTGCTGTTTCAATCAACCGCAAGTAAAATCTGTATGTGAAAATCCTAGAAACTGATCAAGCACTCACTTCTTTTGTGCTGCCTTTCTGCACGTAGATCCATTTATCCCTGAAAACAACTAAAGACAAAAAAACACAGTTGGTTGGAGTGAATGTGCATGATGTGTAGTGGGTGGACAAAAAATGATGAGCACCTGTGCAATCTAATGCAGTTTAATACAAAACCCTCACAGCAAATGTAAAGTTTGTATAGATTATAGGTGTTTGTTCAATTTTATTACAGCAGTGTATTAGATGGGTTACCTTTTAAGTCTAAAGTCTGTGATGTTGTTGTGCTGGATTGCATTGTATTTGTACACTGTCTTTACTTTAGAGGGGGCTGAAACATTTGCATACATTTGACTTCAAACATTTCTGCCAGTTTCAACAAACACTGAACATCATGACCTTCCAAAATACAGAATTTGTCATGGGGCTGATGTATTGGATTACATGAAATTGCACAGCTGTTTTTATTTATTTTATTTATTGTGTCCACCCTCTCTATGTGCTATGGCTGTTCAAATTCCATATAATAATTAGACTTTAAAAGGATGAGCTTAGAGCATATCTATACTTATCCACTTCTTCAAACTGCTGCAATTGTTTTGGATTAAAATGCATGAAGCACAGCTGCAAAGTTCAGCTTTTTAGACAAAGAGAAATGTGGACTGCATTTTAGGAAGCTGACTAGTCATGCAAAATGTTAATGACAGGGTGCACTGCCAAGACTGATGGCAGCTAGCTCTGCTTTTCTGTACCTGCCCACTATGAATCAATACACTGAAAATATGAAAATGATTACATACAAAGACAATATTATAGCCAATTACAAATTATGTTTCTTTTTTGTCACATGCAACATGTATCCTACATTAAACAAAAAACTCTTAGAATGTGTAAATTTGCTGGGATGAGAAGACTCAGTGGAAACTGTATGCAGAGACCTAATTATGGGAGAGGGACAGAGCAAACCACCTGAAATGTCAAATTTGTTTCTCATGTGTAACATGCCAGGTTTAAACTGAGCTGGCCTCAGGTCCTGTTGACAAAAAGGTGTGGCATCAGGACCTGAGGCCAGCTGTACAATGATCAGCTTAAATTGTCGGTTGCTGTCCCGCATACCAGGCTGACACATGCATACAAGGTCCTGTTATCTACAGTCAGTGTTACACAGGAGACACTGTTGATTATCCACCATTTATGTCTTAATAGTGTTTTATAGGAAGAGGTGGCATGCAGTAGTTAGTAGGTGTATACAAAGACACAGGCA
Organism: Thunnus thynnus; assembly: GCF_963924715.1. NCBI lineage: Eukaryota > Metazoa > Chordata > Actinopteri > Scombriformes > Scombridae > Thunnus > Thunnus thynnus. The sequence goes on from NC_089534.1 coordinate 17,117,971, forward strand.
ATGTCCCAATATAAACATACTCCATTACAAGTAACAGTCCTGCATTACATATTGCCAGTGGTGTTTTAATGTTATAGCTGGTAGCTGTGGAGCTGATTTGAACGATTTCATATAATATTGGGTAGTTTTATCTGTAACAGTGGGTCATATTCTGTGGGTAATAGCTTAAACTGCAAGACAACTAGTAACTAGCTGTCAAATATATGTAGTGGAGTAGAAGATTAACAACATAAAGTGGAAGTACTCGAGCACCTAAAAATTATACTTACAGTAAGAACAGAACTTAAGTAAATATACTCATTCAAGTCTGTGCTATGTGGAGATACAGAGCACTCAAATCCATTTTGAAAGCCACATATGCTACACAGCACTGCACAAAATCCTGAAAAGGTTGCCCTCCCTGAAACACACGTCTAAGTATTACAAATAGATCCCAAAACATATAATTCAAAAAGAGATATAATCACAGAGGAATATTTCAAATGTAATACTCACGTTTAGCTGTAATATAGGGTACTGTGTATTTCTGTATGACAATCTCTCTCGATAAAGTAACAAATGAATAAAGAGTCTCAATAAATCTCAATGCAAACAAAGCTTTCAATAGGTGGTAGACACTTCACTGCAATTATGACTTGTGCCTACCGGTACTTCTGCTTGGCTTTTTTTGTACAAAGGGCCTTTCATTTTCATACCACAAACTCTTCACAAAGCCAAAAATAATGATTATGTGTTGCTGCAACTCACACTGAGATTTGGTGTTGTTGTTGTAGAAGTCCTTTTTCCTCTTTGTGGTGGTGAGCTCACAAACATCTCCAACAAACAGATTTTCTTTGTTGTCACAGCAGAGCCTGTTTAGACAGAGTGAGCATGGGAGGAATTTGTTAATAATACTGCACACGAGTGTGACCAATGTACCTAAAATACACTGTATTTACAAACCACTGCAAAGAGTCCTGGAGCAAGCCTTTGTAGGGCATGATGGTTCCTACGCAGGTGACAGTACTGCCGTATTTGGTGTGGGACAAAATGTTTGAGTTACAATTTATAATCCATTCTAAATAGCACAGTTAGCCAATGAAAAGAAACTAAACAGGGAGTAAATGCCCATTGATTATTCTGATAAAAAAGCTAGCTGCTGCATTTTGGCATTAATTGCAAAAATGTGCAGACTGAGACATTGAAGTAAAGGCAATCAAAATAGTCAAGATGTGAAATTATAATGATTCACAGCGTCTGTTATGATGTAGGAGACACTGCAGATGGAAGACATATATCAAAGTCTGAGAGACAGAATTATAGATGTGACTCAGACAGTTTTTTTTTTCTCAGAAAACAGGCAAAACATAATGAAATCCTGATCTGATCTCTGTTATTTCTGGCAGTCGTTCTGGGCGTCATTGGATATATAAGTGGCCTTGTTATTACTGATAAGATAGTTCTCAACATTTTGGCAGCTGACCTGGACTTGACATCAAGTTGAATTGGGGGGCTTGAAATGGCTCAGCTCCAATAGAACACATGTAACATGTAACATCATGTTAATGAACTGTGTACTGATTATAAATAGGTCTGTGTTGTGCATGCTTTATAAATCAAGACCATAAGCCCTTGTTACAGGGAGAACTACTCTACTCTTTGTATCCAGTCCTACTATATAAAGCTGCCAATTAAGGGAACATCTGGAAGGACTTTGTATGTATGAGTTGAAGTTAATACTTCTACATATCACATAATATTAACATTTTCTCCCAAATGTGTCAAATCAGTTGCTTTGATCAGTTACTATGTACAGTATACAATCACCGTTGTTTGTAGTTTGCATCTGTTTGTTCTCTTTCTACCTGAGGTTACATCCATGGAGACAACAAGCTGCAGTCCCTTGTAATTTGCTCCTACTGTGCCCTTTTTAATATAAATGATTTGAAAAAATATAGCTTTTTTCTCACCACAGTGAAAAAAATGCTATATTTTTTTCTGCAAATAAAACAGAATTAGATCAAATAAAATAAAGCCAAACGTGTGATCTGCACCAAGATGTATTCCTCTGTAAATAGACACTCTCTAATGACCTTTAACTGACAGATCAAAGGCCTGGACTGGACTGCTGTTTGATTCTCCATGCATTACTAATACATTGGCTGAAGCTGAGCACCTGACTGGAAACAATACCAACTAGGGGGAGCATGATATATCAGTCAGCTGATCATACTGGATGATAATACCATAAAAATATGTTATTGGTGTTTGGGATGATATCAGAATCATGCCAAATGCATCACATTAATTTAATAGATAGACAATTCATTGTTAATTACATCTGTGTAAAGGTTTGCTTGCATTATACATTTATTTTGTTTTCTAGCTGACTCACTTACTTAGCTGGATGTAGTGCTGGAGCTAAGTGCAACCCATTTGAGAATATAACGTTTTACGCAGTCAGATTACCTGCACATACTTTAATCAAAGAAGATTTTATTTTGTTGCTTGGAATAGCCTCTTCTACGCACAGGGTACAGAGCTACCGAGAGCTGAAACAATTAGTCTGTTAATCGTTTGTTCAATCAACAGAAAATGACCAATCACCATTTTGGTAGTCAGTTAATCTTTTTGGTAATTTTTCAAGCAAAAATAGCAAACATCTGCTGGTTTCTGCTCCTAAAATAAGGGGATTTGCGGCTTTTCTTTTTATATACTGTAGTAAACTGAATATCTTTGAGTTTTGTGTTCTTGAGTTCTGTTTTCTGACTCAGTTAATCAAGAAAATAATCAAAAAGTTAATTCATAATGAAATAATTGTTAGTTGTGGCCTAAGAGCTTTCCTATCCCTGTTTGCACAGGTACCCTGAACAACCAAAAGACATCACCAGTGCAGCAACAAAGACATGATCCCTCAACACACACTACAAGTTCTGTTTGATGGAATGCAGCCGAGCAAGAGACACATCTGGAAACTGAACCTCGGATTTCACAGTGGTTCCTTGACTTTTTACATCAACCGTGTGACCAAGGTTTCTTTCTTAAAAAGAATGTGATAGGATCACAGTACAATCAACTTGACCACACTAATCTCTGATTCTTAAATAAATGAATACTCTGCATTTATGACAGATTTATATGCCTTACTGCTTTACAGACTGACTGATAAGATGGTTTACATGGTTTGGCCCCAGAGAACATGCAACAGGGTATTTACTCTTATAAAAAATACAAAGGCTAACTTATGTTCACATGCTTCCAGAAGCTGGAATATTCACCTTAACAAAATGATCGGTCACAATGCGGGTGAACACACATGCTATTGGATTAAGAAACTTATTTACTTTTTCTCTATCGTAAGCAAAGGCATAGCTTTGCTTGTCTGCCTGCGAAGTCAACTAATCGGGGTGAATGAGCTCTACAGTAATCCCTCGTCTCTATCCATTTATCCAATTGCACAGGCGTACACACAAACCCACATGCAAGCACTGTAATCTGTCACAGTGAATTACAAGCGAGGAATGCAATAGCCCGGCGTTTCGCACAGGTTGCATGCAGAGCAACGGCCTCGACAGACCCAATAAGAGACATCACACAGCAGCAGGGACGTTCAGAAGGATTTGTGGATATTTAAACTATATCCTGAAATACATGAGCGACAGTAAGAGGAAGAGGGCCATGTAGGAAGTTATATGAACAAGGAAGATTTAGCTGTTGCACTTACTCTTACATTTTGCATTCAAATAGCATTTATTATCTGCTAGAGGATGACATAGTGTTAGATAAATCATCTGTCAGAGAAAAGGAGGAAGTGAGGTTCAAATACTTGGCTGACACTTAACTTTCGAGCAGCTATCTGGCACTTGAGTGTTTGCAGATAATAGGAGACAAAGGTTTGTTGGTGCTAGGAGATACATGATCGAAACAACTTCTGTGACACTGTGTACCACGCTAGTTACCATCATAATGCTCCTCTTGCAGCCTGCCTGTGTTGGGTCTGCCAAATGTACCTCCGTTGTATGAGGTCATTTGCCTTTCCGAGCGAGGTTGCACTTGGAGAGCGGCCAATTTGAAGAGATGATGTCACTGGTCATTGTCTGATGCCGTGTCTTTGCCTTTTAGTGAGAAGACTGCTGACAAGCTGATGTGGCACTGTGAGGTTCTATTGGTTGATCGATTGAAAAGGCAGCATTGTGACCTGACGGAGACATCACCAACTAGCGCTGAGATTCCCACTACCACTTACTTTATATCTGTACCAAGCAGCTAAGAAATACAGTGAAGATATGTGGTGTCATGTACAGTATGGACTAATAAATCCATATTAAACCTTCAGTGCACCATTTAGGCATTTTCTGTAAAAACAACATATGCAAACACCCTCCACAAAACACACAGTATATGAAGTAGGAGTGTGAGACAAATAGACTGAAAAGGATGTCTCTCCTGTCTTGTCTCTCCCTTTTATGTGAGACTGATTGCCAGTTGGGATGCACCAAAACAGCCCATGTTTCCTGCAGATAACAAGGCAAGCTAGACTGCCCACAGGGGTGCATGTAATACAGACAAGGAAAAAACTAAAATAGCAAAGCATGTTTTTAGTTCAGCTGCCCTTAACAAACAGCCAACAAAGAAAATACTTTTGGGACTGACAGTATTATAAAAGCGCACAACAGGCATTGTTTGAACTTGAGGTTATTCTTGTGTACTCGTATGAACCAGTATGTTGACATTCATCACACAACTTCAATCAAAAGCCTCTAAGACACAATTCACATGTTGCACCATTTACAAACATCCCAAAGGTATTCCAAGAGATGTATAGAAGAAAGTTCAATGCTGACTTTCTGTTCCAGCACTATATACAGTACCAGTCGAAAGTTTAGACACACTTTCTCTTTGAAATGAATGGGAAAGTGTGTCTAAACTTTTGACTGGTGCTGTAGAATTTCAATCAACTTTCAATTGTGCCCTGACAGAGTTGTGAAGATTCATAGATGCCTATGTATGGGATAGAGGAACAACTGAGGCGAGCATTGTGTTCATTGTGTCTCCTGATGCCTTATTAATCCTACAACATAACTTAATATATCATCATAATGACAGGGAACTTACAGAGAGATAATCAATCACTTCATGTGCCAATCAATAAGTCACATTGCAAAAAAACAGGAAATCTATAGTTTTCAATGATGACATAAGCTTTTGCTGTTTAACTCAATGTTATTGTGTTACAGCAGGTTACATGTTACAACCAAGTTGCATGACATGTTTTAAAGGTGTGTTCATAAATATCTTGAGTGTGTGTGCTGCTTTGAAAGTCAAATCAATTCACACACAAAAACACCTGATCTCAATGATCTACATGAGGTAAAAACACAAACATGTTACATGTCAGCTCAAAACATCTTCCTCTTCCTCTTTAACATCCACCTCAATTATACTTTTAGTATTTATCTTCGGTTTACCAGGATGTATACACTGACAAGTTGGTCTCATGTAAAATTACCCTCTTGTGTCTCAACACAACTCTATATTCAACTCTGACTGTTGCCATGACACCCCCTTGTTAACAAGAGGCTGTAATTGTGGGATGCAAATCACCTCCTTATCAAAGACTATGCTTTGGCCCTGATAAGAGTTGACTGATCGATTTTCTTGCTCACAGTGAGTAGCCATGGCCTTATCAGTACAGTCTGGTCAAGAAGTTTACCAGTGTTATCATCTACTGATGGCCCTGCCGCTGCCTCCTTTTCCCACTGGTCTACTAAGCATTTTCACAACAGGTTGCCATTTCAATTTCAACTCTATTATTATCCTGGAGGAAAGTTGCAGCAAGGCATTATTAACATGTACTATATCTCATAGAAATGCATTGGTCACAGTAAACAACAACAATCCATGGTCAAAACATATCATCTCTCGCCATCACTAGTCAAAATGCTGCATGCCCCCTCTATTCCCCTTCATTTCTTGTCAAGCTCTCTACCGTCCTCTTTTTAATAAAGGAAAAAATTCTCCCAAAATGCAGCTGACCATGGTGTAAGGTATTTTGTGGAAGTGGGAAAGTCAAATCAACATCCAAGTAACCTTTGGCAGTCATTAGATTCCGCTTTTAAACAGAGTTGCAGGGCTAATCAGATGTAATCTACTCTTGGCTACACTGGTTTCATAAAATTGAATCCTGATGGGCTAAGAAAAGAAATATGCATCTACACTGTATTTTAAAGCATTTTAAATGCTGTTATTACAACTCAAATTTCTTGACCTACATAGGAACACTACAATTTAACAAAAAAGTAAGAAATAAAGCAACTTTTGATAGATTTACTGTTGAGCTCTAACTCCAACTAAGGGCTGGTTGATATGGCCAAAATCAATAATATGATGATAGTAAGATATCGCTCTCTTCATAATACTTTTATATATACAAAATCACATATAAAATAATAAATTTTAGAATTGATGTTTAATGGAGCAAACTGTGTTAACTTTTCACTGCAGTATTTTGTAAACAATACTGGAAGTAAACATTAATGCATGTGACAATTGTGTACTGAGGATCTAATACACTTTTAAAATGAGTATTTGGTCAATTAAGTGTTATCTAGACTGGTAAAAAACTGAATTCAATAAAGATATACAGTTTGATGAAGACAGTACTGATCTAACAACACTATTAAAAGGCAGATATAGGTGATAAAGGTTAACGTGATATGCTCTTACTCTTTCAGGTCTATCTCTCTGTTGTTGTCGTCCAACTCATGTCCATAGAGGACAATCCTCTTCCAGCCATGTTCTGTCTTTGTCCAGCTCCATCCTGGCGACCTCCAGTCCTTTCCCAAGAAAGGCATTTTAGCTGGAGGTGGGACTGTGAGCAGAGATGGTCGCTGCCTCTCCAAACACCTGGAGGGTTCACAAGATGCTGTTAAAAGAGGATTTATCTTTGAGCTTTGGCTTGTATGGAAGTAAAGAAAGGCCATAATAATTTATATCATATAAGCAACTGTTTTAGGGTTAAAAAATTCTGAAAATTCTCATTTTCAATAGTCAAAAAACTATACTCAAGTTGCTAAAATTTATTTTTTGATTTAAAAATTCAAGTTGAGTCAAAAAATCTAGACTGAGGATAATCAATCGATCAGACCTCTGTCCTATCGGATTAAGGTCCATCAGTCATTTCATCTATATGTGACTGGAACCCCGGGACACTTGTGACCCTGAAAGATAAAATAAACTGCACCAGTTGAAATTACCTTCTGGATATTTAAAGAGGAGGATTCAAACCAACCAACCAAACAAAAACAAACAAGAAAACCAATGCAATAGATTCAGTAAATATAAAGAAAAGTGGTTACATTTCCGAAGTTGGTATTTAGTTGCTTAATCATCTGTTTAATTTTGGCCTTTCTTTGCTTCCATATATATTATAGATATATTGATTCATACCAACATCTGCAAAAACAGCTGCCAAATAACAAACAGTTAGTTATCTATGTTTTCGCTCTATTGATGGTTTAACATAGATGCACAATGGCACACAGAGCCAGATATTTTTCATAACACACCTGACAACGACTGTGGCGCATTCACCTTCAGCATTTGAAAAAATAACAAGAGACTTTAGCTTTAGCAAGAGCTGTCTGAGTCGTTTTAACGATAAAAAACAAGAATTAGACGAGCTGTCAGTCGGTTCAACACCTACAATCACGACTGTAAGAACTGGAAGAATCTCAACAACACTAGCATACAGCTGGGAATTTCTACAAACCTTGACAGGCAGTTGCGACTTCTTTGATGTGTCGTCCGTCTCTGCTTCTGTTTCTTGTCGCCCAGCCTGCAGTGCTGGAAATATTGACGGAAGTAAACACAGTGCGGACACTCGCATTCGTCTCCGCCCCTGCTGTTCTCTGATTGGACGATACGTCACTATTTTGCTTGTTGCTACCCAGAGCCGCGTCGTGGATTGGCTGACCGCAGCTGTCAATCACTGCCTTTTTTCATCCCTTCTGTTTTGTTGGGGCTTTCTGCTACACGTGACAGAGGACTGCGCACATGTACTTATGTTTTGATTTTGAGATGGGGGATGGGGACAGCACAACTGGACAGCTGTGTGTCATTGAGGTACATTTCTATAACACATAGCGTTTTAAAATGCTTAATTAATACGTGATATTAGCAACCAGAAGCTTCACGTTCAGACCTTATATGATTTATGGCATTTTATCTGGGTCATTGCTTTACTGTTGTGGATCCTTCCTGTTCTAATGTCATTAATATCATTGTAAATTTTATTGTGACACTTGGGTTTGCCATAATTCTGTCCAAATTTTGACATGTAGGCTAAATATATCTTCGATTTGTTGTATTTATCAGAGTAGTTGTAGTCTTTTGTCATTTCAAATATGTCCAAGTCAAGTCTCAGATCCTTTAGGGATCTCATAAGAACATTCCCACGTAGGATACACCAACATTTGATCATTTTTCTCTACAAGGCCTGCCTTTAAAAAAGAAAAGAAAAAAAACTGATCCTGGACGTATAGGAGTCAAAACTTCTGCTTTCAAGTGTCAAATTAAGTCAAGTCTGCAGGGATTCAAGGGCTGCAACATGTCATTATTTTCTTTATTGCTTTGTCTATAGTATGTCAGAAAACAAATGTGAAAAATGTATGCCTCTGTAATGTCTTAGAGGCCAAAGTGACGTCTTCAAAAGGTCTTGTTTTGCCTAAACAACAGTCCAAAACTCAAAGATATTTGTTTTACTAACATTAATGACACATAAAAGCTTAAAATCCTCACATTTGAGAGGCAACCAGACAATGTTTGGTGTTTTTCCTTTAAAAAATGACTAAAACACTTATTCAATTATCAGAATAGTTGAATTTTAATTTTCTGTTGATCAACTAATACCTTAATCAACTAATTGTTGCAGTTCCAGATTCAAGTCTTAAGTAGGAGCAGTCAAGACCAGGTGTCTCAAGTCCTATTTTTTGTGTAATGAGTCTTTAGTCTCAAGTCTACACATGCATGTTCATCAGTGACAGGAAGCACAAGGTCTGAATAGCTACTTCCATTACATTAAGCTTTGCTGGCAAAAGCACTAATGCAAAACCTGTTGCTTTGTCTCCCTCAAATTAACTAACAATAACATATAAAGCATCTGTCCAGACCGGTTAATATTGTTCCTCTGGGCATTGTTACATTTGATTACAGTGCAGTCAGAGGTTTGGCACAGTTTGACTGACCTATTAACATGGAGTTTCAAGTAGATTCAGTCTTGTTGTTAGGTACTGCCCCCTTTAGGCCCAATACGATAAATTCAAAAATGTTTTTAATCACTAGAGTTTGTGTGTTATGTGTCTTTGTCTGCAGATAACTACTCACAAACATATGTTTTCTGTACAATTTGCAAAAATAATCACATTAAAACATTTGAATACAACACAGATTCACTTTTCTCTCAGTTGCCACCGATCAATTCAATGTTTTGTCCAAAATGAATAAATTTCAGTGGCAATTTAATAGTTTACTTGTAAAAAATACTAACTTTATTTCTGCTTTATAAAACAAGATTTACAGGGTACTTCAGTAGAAAACAATGTTAGACAGGCAGCAGCAAAAACAGTTATTAGTGGTGGTTTGGGTAATGGGTGGGGTCACATTGCTGTTGTGTTTAGAAGTGTGGTAATAGAGCATAATAATAGCTTAATAACACCTTTAGAAAAGACACTTATAAGACCACAACAATGCAAGTAGTGTACACTTTCAGTCAGTTGACCCATATTGTGAACTTTATACATTTCTGTTGGATGAAGCAGAGGTTTTAATGCCACTGGAAGTTATAATACTTCTTTCAATTTGTTATTTTTCCCCACCGAATCAATAACTGATCAAGCAATAACTTTAGGGTCTTGCCACAAACATTTTGAGAGGGCAGGACATGACTTGCCTTGATGTGAAACAGTCAGTCAGCCCTCTGGAGAAATGAAAGGTGTGTCTACAACACGAGTGCAGCTGAGTAATGTGTATGCACTCATATACTGTATACATACAGTAAATATTATTAGATTCAGTGTTTGAGCCAACAATAGTCTGTCCTTTGCTTTTTTTCCAACTCATGTTACGACCTCTGCGCTTTGATCAGGAGGCCATGACAAAGAAACCTGGCTAGAAGACAGAAAGAGAGGGAGAAAGTGGGGAAGAGACAAAGCAGACAAAGATTGGGATGGAAGTGGAGATACAGTTACAACGGGTCACTGGACTTAAGCCTATCAGATTATTTAGGTACATTCCTCTCACACAGGACTTGGGGAACAACTGATTCCTTAGCTGGGAAGTAACTACATCCCTCAAGCTGTTTAGTTTGGCTGCAGTTAAATTTAATGATTTTACTAGTTTTATCGCTGTCAATAAGAATTAATAACATGCAAGTAGCACAGCTCTCTTATTGACTTTTTTATATTTTAACTATGTGTGTGTTTGTTAGTGTGTGTGTGTGCGTGTGTGTGTGTGTGTGTGTGTATGTGTGTGTGTATGTGTGCAATGGAATGTACACCTTTCACCTGGAGAGAAATGGGGAATGCACTCGTTAGATTAGAAACCTCGAAAGAGACAGGTTACATAAATTGTGATTTAAGGGCACTTTCATGCTTGTGGTGGTCTAAAGGTGCTGCTGAGGAACATAACTTATGAACACTGATATTAGATGACCTGAAATATTTATGGCAAGAATCTCAATTCCCTAACACAACATGTAAGCCAATAACTAGACTTTTTTTGAGTAATAAGAGTATTCAGTATTCAGATGTAACAGAGTTTTAAAAAAATTAGAAATATGAGTGTTCTCATATGCAACTATGTGATAAAAAATGAAACTGCATGTACTTAAACACTTCCAAGTTGACAAATGTTAGGAAAATAACAATGTTAGTGTGTCTGTGTGTTTTGTGGGGGCCTGCGGCGTTCTGCATATCTCAAACATGACAAAAACAAAGTCTGCTAGCTGTATGCAAGTTTGAACAGAACCAGCGTCTTTTGCTGAGGAGTGCCAGCAGAAATTGGCACACAAATGCAGTACACACAAATACTGAAGGAGAGTGATATAGGTGCACACACACATACATGAACACACAAACACACGCATACATACATACAGTAAAGAAGTCAATATTTTCCACAGCGTAAAGTCACAAATCACCTGTAGCTGCTTTGGATAAAATGGAATGGATAAAATGGATAAAATGTATCATCTAACAGTTTCAGGCAAGTATTTGGCACGCAGGGCTTGAAAAAATCATTTTTGAGAAAATCTCAATCAAGGTCTCTTAATTTTTTCCCTGTCTCTTTAGCATTTTTGCAGCTGTAAAGCCATTTGATAATCCGTGCATTGCGCTCAATAACTGACGTCCCCTGGCGTATCTTTCCATGTAAATCATCCTCCAGTAGCCCATCACTGTCACCACTGTTCCTGGAGAATCCATCGTCTGATGTAGAGACGCTGATGCTTCGGATATTTATTGCAATTTCGTCTGAACGTGCAGAGAAGTTCTCCTTCCCCAAAGACTTGATTACCTCACCATCCAGCCCGCAGTACATGAAAAAAGCATCAAAATCTGCGAAATTTTTGGAGTACCTGGAACTGATGTCAGAGTGAGAGCGACTGATGCCTTTGCCGGATCTTTTAAACTCAGGAACCTTAAGGAGACTAACAGATTTATTCTCAACAGCAGCTGTCACATTTGTCCCAGAATCATTGTTTTTGGTGGTGTGTTGTTCTACTAATCCATCCTTCCTCCTCTCAGGGTGAGAAGTAACTACAATTGAGCTACATTCCTTTACAGATTCCTCAGGGGTGGTGATTTTTTCCTTGTTGCCTTCAGACTCACATTCCTTATCTGCTGCCTCAGGTAGAGTAACGTTTTTATTCATAGTGCTGCGCAGCAACTTACGTGTTTTATGGTGTTTCCGGACATTTGGAGACCCTCTCAATAATTCACACTTCTGCCTATAAAGTAGAAGGGAGTCTGGTCGTTTTTTGGAACTGGACCGGCGTACCTGCCCCGGTGAGCAGTTTTGTGCACCACATGTAGCCTCAGGTGAGTCACTCCTTGTGACAAGTTTGCCACCACGGTTTGAACTCCGGTTAGAAGACCCGGTGCTACTCACAGAAGCGGATCCGAGACTGATCACTGGCTCCTGAGTCGAGTTGACCACCTGCTGGCTCTTGACATATTTTGGTTTGCTTGCAGCGAGCCTCTCCACCGCACTCATGCGCCCTTTTGTCTCACTCTCCAGTTCCATTTGCTTTCGAAGGTATTCAGGACCCTTCACTAGGATTTTTGTGGTATCGCTGGTTGTCTCCATTGTGGCTTTAGCGTTGATTCAAATCAGTTATTCCTAAGCAGCAGGTATAGTAATCCTTTCCTGTTCTGTACCGTCTATCCAGTGTTGGAGGTAAAAGATTCCATTCAAGCCCGTTCTTTGCCTGAGCACGTATCACAACAGGAGAATTCACCTTGTCTGTTCGAACACACATCAGATTACCCCACCCATCCTGTGTAAGACTAGCTTTGACCAAACACAAGCCTGTTCAAAGTACACCTGATACCATCACTAGTGAGAACAGTGAAAGCTGACACTGCCACACTTTTTTTCTTTTCTTTTCCTGGTGGAAATGTGGCCCTTGATCCTTGTTGCTCAATGCGAGACAAAATCTTACATGTCTGCCTCTAAGAAAACCTGGTTCTGTCTTTACTTAGTGCTCTCCGCTGTCTTTCATTGACTCTTTTACCAGAGAAACTGACTCATCAAACAGACTTAAAACAATTCTAATATTTCGCAATAAATACTGACCGCAGCTTATTCATTGTTTAATTATGCGCAATGAGTATAATGTCCCAGACTGGGATTATTAAAAGCAGATCGATTGTAGTAACTATCTGTGAAAACCGTTAAATTGGTATTATATTTTCCTGAAGACTCTTTATGGCTTTTTATGTCAACATTTTGGTTTCATTCTTATTGGACGAGTCCATAGATTCTTTGAAAGTGTGCAAAGTCAGGATGGTCATTCATATTGTTTAAATCAATCCTCCTAGCCTATCAAAAAATGCTGACTGAATTTGGGGGTTTTACTGGATCCTAAAACATATATGCTTATATATGTATAAAACACCTCGGAGTGCTATTTTGACAATCGAATCAGCCAGCTTTGTCTTGTATGCATCCCCCGTTTTAATGTTTTACCCTTCTACCAATAACCTACCAATGTTAATTAGATCAAGGCACAAATAGTTTTAATACAAAAACCCTGATAGATTCCAACATTCCCACATGGTTGTTAAAATAATAACTGCACAAAGAATCAAAAGAAAGAAAACATTTCGGTTTTGTATAATATAATGTGTAGTTGGGCTCAACAGATACGGTATACTCACTCAGTTATGAATATCTTCACACTAAAATGTTGCACCTATGTGCTTTGCCAACAATGATAAGCCCTTTCCAACATGTGCTTCAATCTGCTGAAACCATAAAACAATGAATTCTACTTTAACAGTTCAGTACATCTCCAATCTACTATAAAGCTGGCACTGGTACTACTAGTACTACTAGTAAATGTCTTGGTGTCCTCTGGTACCAGACCATACTGGCTTCCTTTTACTGTATCTATACATACAAGTATCCAAAATAATAAGTAAATATACATATAAAACAATAAAATCACAGCTGATTTTGACAATATACACGTCGAATGATATTTGCCATATTGCCCACTCCTGGTGTGTGGTATCACATAGTGTTATTGTGAATGAAAGTAGGGCCAGCTGAACAAACTTATATGCAACATGTGTGTAATAAAAACAATTGTGATTAATCAAAGTCACTCAAAATAAAAGAACCCCTTGTGCCTCGTTCACCAAAACAAACACTTTGGCAACAGAAAAAGGGAGTTGCGGCAATAGAAAAAACTCTCTGCTCCACTTCAGCATGGCTATGCTCTAAACAGTATTTTCACACTCCACGCACTGTGCAAGTGTTGAGTGAATGAATGATTACATTTTGGCAGTTTTCCACAATTTTACCATGGGACCAACTTCAGGGGTAACTACTGACCTATAGGGGCAGTACTGCTCCTGAAACCAAACTGGACCAAAGTAACAAGTAACAGTCAAGTCAAGTCAATATCACAAATTACAAATTTACCTCAAGGGGTTTTACTATCTGCACAGCATACAACATCCTCAATCCTTAGACCCTTGATTCGAATAAGGAAAAACTCCCCCCCAAAAAACTTAACAGTGAATCAGCAGCTAGTTACATTGCCAATTCAAGAGCTTAGTGCTTCCTCTTAATGGGCTTAAAATTATATTTAGGCTTTATCTTCCACAGGACATGGATACAGTATGTGTGAGTGCTGTCTGTGCTTAGATGTGTGAGAGAGAAAGAAGAAAGGCTTAAGCATAAATTTATGCAAACTGGTAAACATGTTTTCATAACTTTCAACTCAAACTAATCTCAAATGCAACACTGGCACAACAATATTCCAAGTGTGTTGAAACCTTGTTGGCTTATAATAGTTGCAAGATCAAGGTTTGAACACAATGGGTTGAAATTGGCAAAAAAAGAAATAGCGAATCCCATTGCAAAAATTAAGGAGTTAACAACTGACTCCCGCTCTTCTGCTTCCCTGTGCAATTGGAAACATTCAGTGAACCAAAATGTGAAACATCTGTGTCCAAACTGAACCTTAAAGATACCAGGTTTACTTTTTCAAAAGGCAGAGGGCAGCACCAGAATACACAGTGTGAAAGTCATTAGAAGTCTGGCATGCCTTTGGCTTAATTACCCTACAACTGATAAGACTGTACTAAAATCCTCAGTTCTATACTTTCCTTTAACAGCAAGTACTTCCTATCTGAAAAGACAACTTTTTTGCCTTTTGACCAAAAAGCCTTTTTATTGATTCCTCTCAAAATAATTTGAGCGGAGTCATATTACAGTGTTTGTACATAATTATCATACCACATCTGTTTTTCGTATTGATTGCATTTATTCAGCCATGCGATTTCTTTTGACTTGCTTCCCTAAAATCAGATTGAATATCTCACATGGGGATTTGGCGGTGTTTACTTGTACTTTATCCTTCCTTGACCCCCGCTTCTTGAATGAAAATCCTTGGATTGTGAAGTATTACACTAAAAACAGGTGTGCACGAGACATCACTATGATTGATGATTCCTCACAGGGATGATATGGTTAAAAAGGCATTAATCTTTAATTTCACTATTGGGATTTGGCATATGAGAAGGAAATGTGTGTTATTCATAAATACTAATAAACATGTTTTCAGTAGATAGCCCTTTCCAAAGATATTTTGCCATGTTGTCAGTACTGGTTTGGGAAATACTGCATATGTCATTGTAGTACCCTCAATGTTTATACTGGCCTCTAAAAAATGGCAATGGCCAACAAGCATATCAAAATAATAACTTACATGAATAAGTGTCTTTCTGTTGCTCTGTAATCACCAGTTTGTCTTGATGTGGTGTCCATGTTTAAAACCAAATGTTTCAAGAGTTGACAAATTTTAACACACACACATTTGTACTACTATACTTGTAAGGACCTTGAATGACACAATGCATTCTCTAGCTGCTAACCTCAAAGAAGCTTTAATCAATATTAATCAATATATTAACAATGGATCACATGTCTCCCTGTATATGAAGGTAGAGAGGGGTTGTCTGCAGTGACAAACCAACAGAGTATTATTAGACGAGTCTAAAGTTCCTGTCAGCTCTATGGAGCTTAGCACCTTTCAGCTCATTGTTTTGATTTCCTGCCCACAACTTTGCTGTTTTGGTTCACTCTCACCACTGTCATCAGCATAGTTTCCATCCACAGCAGGCAGCCTTTTTTAGAAGATAGAAGCTCTAAAAACCGACAGTACACTACTTGCCCAGCACCAATCGATAGACAGACAAAGTTAGCGACTAGCTAGTCAACATATTTAGCATGTAGCCGCTAAAGAGCCAGATGCTTCTGGTTGGTGGAGACATAAACAAAGCTAAAAGTGAATATTGGACTTACATTCACCAAGTGGCCAGAAACACCACTCCAAATTGATGATAATGTTGAATCTGTAAATAGGCAACTGTTTGCCACATCCTATTAAAAGGTGATAATATTTCAGTGTGGTGTTTATAGCTTGTTTCTGCTTCCCCAAGTGGCCAAAGAAAAAACAATTATTGCAGGTTTAACCCTGACCATCATAACTCTAACACTAATCCTTATCCTAACCTCAATGTACATAAACCTTATTCTAATTTTAACACTAAAATTAAGTCTTAACCCTCAAGCCCTCAGTCCTTCAGGGATGCCCTGGTGGTTTGAGTCCAGCCCAGAAACCTTTGTTGCATTTCATTCCCCATTTTGTTCTCCATTCATTTCCTGTCATTTCTCAACTAACTCTCTAATAAAAAGGTATAAAATTCCACAAAAATACTTCAAAAAACAGTCCTTTAAAGGTACGTCCCAAAGGTTGGACTGGCCAAAATGTTGTCACTACCAACATCTGAAACTCAAAGTGGTCCTCACAAAGATAGACAAACACACACACACACACACACACACACACACACACACACACACACACACACACATCCTCCTTTTCTGTCCTTTGACTCTGCGGTGCAAGAGGATGCATAACTTAAAAAAACTCCTGTGTCACATCTTGTAAGAAATGTAAGAGTTGAAACTAAGTGCAGCGGCAGTGTTTACAACCATTTAGTATGTTGTCTGACTGATTGGTTAAATCTGTTTCTGCTTAATTGGAAAAAGAGATAGGGAGCAGAGTCAGGGTGAGATGAAAGGGAGCGGTGTAAACATGAACACTGACACCATTAGTCACTCTTCCCCTGAGCCGTCTCTCCTTTATTTAATTCCCGACTTATGCTGCTAGTTGGAAAAATATATTCTACACTTTAATGTGACACTGCATCATCTACTAATTGTTTTTATTGAGTCATTCACAATAATTAACATCCATCCCTGAGACGTGAATGAAACTGGCTGACTCAATTAAAAATGACTTGCAAATTATCAGACATAATTGCCGCAGGCATCCTTTGCTTGCAATTATTGTTTGAGTGTTATGTAAAATAACTGATAATTAGTTATTATGCATGCAGCGCTAATTACCGTGAATAAGGTCACCTCCCACTCAGTTAGTGTCTATTTATCACAAGCTCATCTTACTGTATTACAGAAAACAACTTTGTTTGGAGAATTATTGCTGCAGTGTTTTGTCATGGTACATCAAAGATTTTAATTTCTCATTTCCTTTTATTTGATCATTTGTTCTAGGCCCGAGGACAGGGACAGGCTCCTCTGACATCTAACATGGAGAAGTGAAGGGAACCCATTTTATCCACAGACATGGGAAACATACTTTAAAAAGCACAGAAATGTAAAGCTGCTGTAATCAATATTTATCTAGTAACAACACTTAGTTCCCCTTTAGCTCTACAGAGTGTTTTCGTGTCTTTTAGCTTATTGTTTTGGTTTTATGGGCCCCAACTTTACTGTTTTGGTTCACTCTCTTTGCTCTCACCATCCTTGCTTCCATCTGCAGCAGACAGCTGTTTTTCGCAAAAAAACCTATGGTTCACTACTTACCCAACACAAAACAGCAGAAAGACAAAGTTAGCGACTACCGGAAGTGTGTTTATGTTCCCTCAGTCTTATGTTCCCTCAAATCAGTATCTCCAACAATAAGGTTATGTTTGTTTTTTGTCTGTCTGATCCTATCCCTAACCCTAACCCTAACCAGTTAAAAGTTTCTTGTAGTAACTTTGAGCATGCCAGAGTGCTAGGGGAGGGTAACTTGCTAATTGGGTACAACACAGAGATCCAAGTAGAAAAGGCAAGAAAGCTACTCTGTGTAGGAAAAGTCAAAGACACTAAAACAGTGAAAGTTGGAGAGCTGAGACCTAATGGGACTAAAGAAAAGAGAAAGTCTATAATGCTGAGGCAGCTAAAATGGCTGAATGGGAGAAACTGACTGACAAGCAGGGGTGTGGGAAAGAGCAAACATTGACAAGTATTGTGAAAGAATTTGTAAAGAAGATGCTGGCAGAGAAAACTAAACCGGTGACGTTCACAGCAGGAGTTATAAATGTAACTGAAGATGTAAAATCTACAACAGAAAGAATCCAGATTATTGTCAAAGCAGCTGTTCATCATCTTGATATGAGAGGTGTAAGATGGGAGGAAGTCAGGGATGAGTTCAGTCTTCAGGCAAATTAAGAAACACAATGGTTGGTTAATAGTAATAACAATTTTATTGTTTCAGTGAAATGCAAGAGGTTTGATTGCTTATGGTCAGAATTTCAAACAGGACATCTACAGTCGGAAGGAAAGACCAAACCTGTTGTGTATCCAGAAATTGTGCTTAAAACCAAGCTTAAAGTTCATAATAAATTTATATGTGGCAATCAGGTGGGACAGGAAAGATGGGGCAGGAGGGTGTTGTGTTTTCTTTTGTGGAGGTATTGGAATTGAGCTGGAGTGTGTGGTTTCTGAAGTGGGAGCAGAAAGGAAGAATGTGGTGGTTATAAATTTCTATAATCCATGCAGAAAATTAGAACTCAGCAGACTTGAGGAAATAGAAGAAATAAATAAAGGGAGCACTGTGTGATGTGGAAACTTAAATGCACATAATACGTTATGGGGGAGAAAACTGATTACAATTGCCAACTAGCGGAACAGTTGCTGGATGAGGAAACATCTTGTTTGTATTAACAATGGCAGACAAACAAGGATAGATGTGAACACTGGCAAGGAATCTGGGCTAGATCTGACGTTAGAAACCAATACCTTAGTTTCATTGTGTAACTGGCATGTGAATCAGGAAGGGACCACTGGCAGTGACTATTATCCAATATACAGTAAAAATAAATATAGCAATGTTACAGACCACAGAGAGCACAGGTGAAAATTTGATTTTTGGAAAAGCTAATTGGGGAAATTTCATGAGTGAATGTGATAAACATCTACATCAGATTAGTAACAGTATGAATACAGAAATGTTTAACTGTAAAATAATGCAGGGTATAATATCAGCTGTAATAAGTTCTATTCCTAAAAGGCACAGACAGGACAAATGTGAAATCAGTACCATGCTGGGATGATAAGTGCAAACAAGCAGTAAAGAATAGAAACAAAGCATTCAAACTGGTCAAAAGATCCTATAATTTTCAGCATTTGGCTCAGGGCAAAAACCCAAGCAATGGTTAGGAAAACAATAAGACAGACAAAGAGGACATATTGGAGGAATTTCAGTAGATCAATTGGGAACACCACTCAGAGAGGGGAAGTCTGGGGAATAATAAAGAAAATGAGAGGAGATAGGAGAGAATGGAAATGAAGGCCAAAACCAATAAAGAAAAGGCTGAGCTAATGGTAAATACCTTTGTTGCAGTACACAGCTTTAATAATCTGACTGAGGAAGGAGAGCAAGGCAGCGAAAAAAACTAAAGCTGGAAATATGGTGACACTAGGTAGAAGGAATAGTAGTGGTAATGAACTAGGTAGAGTGTTGGAGAGGGCATTAGCCAAAACAAGAAAGAGTGCACTGGGAAAAGACGGAATGTGTTTTATAATGATTAAACATCTAAGTGAAGGTGAATTAAGTAAGTTTCTGATGTTATACAATAAAGTTTGGGAGGAGGGGCAAGTCTCTATGAGCTGGAAGGAAGCAATTATAATTCCAATCAGAGCCTGGGAAAGATCCTATAAGCCGGTAAACTCATTGCACTCACATAACGTCACATATATGTAAACTAATGGAACAGATGGTTAAGGGAAAAGAGGAACTTGGTGGCTGCATACCAAAGTGGATTTAGGAAAGGCAGGAGCAGGAGAGGCAGGAGCATAAAGGACCCGGTTCTGTGTTTAGAGGATGAGGTCAGAAAAGCCCAGGTTAATAAGGAGAAAGTGGCTGCAATGTTTTTCATTGTTGAAAAGGCATATGATATGATATAGAGAGAAGGGTTGTTGATCAAGCTTCATTGAATGAGAATTGGGGGAAACATCTTCAATTGGATTATGGATTTCCTAAGTGGAAGGACTATTCAGGTTTAGATAGGGTCAGAGCGCTCAAAAAAACATGTTGTAGAAAATGGTACGCCCCAGGGGAGTGTTATAAATCTTATGTCATTTGCAGTTCTGATAAATTATATATTTGAAAGTAAACCTTTAGGCATGGGAAGTTCTCTGTTTAAAGATGACAGGGCTTTGTGGAAGAGGGGAGGGAATCTAGAGCATATAGGTAAGAAACTACGAGACGGGATAAATCAAGTGGAAAGATGGGGTTTTAAATTCTCTGTGAAAAAAAACTAAAGTTAAGTTCTTCACAAGTAAGAAAATCAGAGAAGCAGGAAATCTGAAGTTATATGGAAAAAAACATAGAAAGAGAAGAATGCTTTCATTTTTTGGGAGTACATTTTGACCCCAGACTAACATGGAGGGAACATATAAGAAGCATAGTGAAGAAAAGTAAGAAAGTCATTAATGTCGTGAGGTGTCTTGCTGCGCTAGAATGGGAAGCTATTGCATCACTGAAACTATATACAGTATACAGCGCTAATCTGGGCAAGAACAAATCATGGTAGTGTGGTGTATGGCTCAGCAGCCAAGACTGTGCTGTCAGACCTGGATGTTTTTCAGACTCTTATTCATGCTTTGAGGATTTGCTTAGGGGCAGTGAAAACAGCACCAAGTCTGTGCTCTTCAAGTTGAGGCAGGGGAAATGCCACTGTGGCTCCGTAGGAAACATCTGATGGCCAACTACTGGATGAATCTAAGGGGACACCATGATAGTCATCCAACTAAGAGGGGGTCTTGGAGGCTTGCTGGGAAAGGGAAAAATACAAAAAACAAGTTTTGGATGGGTAGGTGAGGACATAGCAGAACAAATGCAAATAAAGAGAAATTGAATTTTGTCCAGCTGTGTTGTGGCCTGTGAGACCAGTCTGGATTGTTGCAAAATACTTGTGTTGACATGAAACTACTGAATATTAAGCACAGAAATAAAACAGCAGATAGTTCAGGAATATTACAGATGAAAGGACAGGAACTACAGTGATTATATACAGCTTTTTACAGACGGGTCAAAGGATCAACTAACAGAGGCAAGGGGGGCAGCAGTAGTGATTCCCAGTCATCAGACTGGGGTCAGTAAGAGAACATCAGATTATTTGAGTGTGTATGCTGTTGAGCTAATTGCAGTACTGTTAGCATTAGAGTGGGCGGAAGAAGTGACGGCAAGCAAAATTGCTTGATTCCTGCAAAATTCCTGATTTAATGTGTGACTTGGTGTTACACATTAAATCAGGATCAGGCAGTTATCACCAAGATATATTATATGAGCTGTTATTTACTAATTTAGGGTTGGCCAGCCAGAGGAAAAACATAAAGTTCATGTGGGTAGCAGCACATTCAGGAATCCTGGCAAGTTAGCAAACGAGTTGGTCAGGGGAGAATATGTGGATATTAATATTAAACTTTCAAAATGTGAGGGGAAAAACTAGTTTGGAGGGAAATAATCAAACAATGGCAGCAGCATTGGGACAGTACAATAAAGGGAAGAGACACTTAATGGAATACAAAATGAAGTAGGAGTGGTGAGGTAAGTAGTTTAAGAATAGGTCACAGCCACCTGAATAGTACACTTTTTAATCATAGGAGAACACTAAACTGGCCATGGTAATCAGTGTCAGGAAAAGGAGAGAGTGGAGCATGTCCCGGTTTCATGCAGGAAGTATGAAGAGGAAAGTAGGGCAGTGCTTACAGGACTATAGAGGCTAGGATGAGTGGAGGTCAGGGTTAAGGTGTGCTTGAGTGTGGGGACATGGTGGAGGGGAAAAAAAACAAACTGATTTTTACATTTTTGAGAGTAACTGAACTAACAGATTTGGACAACAGTGGATGATAACATGTGAAGAAGAAGAAGAAGAAGAAGAAGAAGAAGAAGAAGAACTTAGAGCTGTCCACTTGCGATTGGATCACCCAAGATGCATGTTAATGCCAGGTGTGAACAGGGCTTATGAAACTCTTTATTAACATGTTCACATGTTAACATATCAACTTTGTAAGGGGATCATACAGTATGTCAGTGTTATATTTCCAGCTTGTTGCGCTGCCCCGGGTGGCCTGAAAATATATCAATTAATGCTGGTTGAAGGCATAAAAAAAAATCTCCTCCCAGAAAGGTGCTACAGAATTCGGCAACAGGAGAAGGAGGAATGACTTTAAACTAGTACAATAATCAAGATGCTTTTATAAATTGACCTTAAAATTACGATACAAAGACGTAGATTCAGACTGGCTAGAAAAAAAACCAAACTTAAACTAAAATAAATAAATTAACACTGGGCTGCAGTAGTGTTTCCCTGCCCTCTCTGGTTTAAATTATCTGGTGGTGGTCAGGCCAACCTTGTAAGAAAGATGTCTTGTTTAAAGTGGATTTCTTTTTTGCAGTCTTGAGGTAGATCTTTAACAGATGCGAAAAAATAACCAACTTTTTTAATCAAGACAGAGCCAGTGACATTGATTTGAATGTAGTCAGACAGTCTTGCATAGTTAGTACCAGATAACCCTTTTCTACTAAAAACAAGTCTGAATTTATCTCAAAATCTAAACGAGATAATCCCACTTACACTTGGAGATTCATACTCATATTGAAGTAATTTAAATCTTTCACTGCAGAGAAAAATTGTGACACACAAGGGCTATAAACCAGTGACTTCACAAAATCAGCACCAAACTTTAAAAGTTATTGTCAAGCTAATAAGTGCCAGTAGATGAGGGAACAAATATGTTTCATGAGAGTCCTTTTTGTAATTCTTGCAAAATCTGTATCTTTATCCTACAGCTTGAATAATCAACTTAAAAAGAGCTTGTGCTGGGATCAACAATGATTCTCTTGGATCAGGTCCTATAGGCCTAAAAGCCAGCATTAAATTCATATTTGTCTTAGCTTATATATATTATATATATATAAATAAATAACTTTACTGGACAACAATTTCCTTTATATTAAAGCCCTAATCATTGCCTTGCAGAAAAGGTGTTGATGTTGTTAACACTTTGCTGACCCTCATTCATAACTGCAAACGTGAGCACACCTAAACACATCCTACACTACAGCTGCTGCAGTTATTTCCCTGGGAACCAAAGGTCACCTGTTGTTCAGACTACAAAAAACAGGACAAAAATTCTGTACCATTTATGTAGAAAACACATGTATAACAGACACAGATTGCCCGATAGCTCTGTGAATATAAAGGTAGTAATGTCGAATGAAAATGTGCCTCTTAGCAGGTGGAATCATTTCTGTAGAACATCTGCAACATGTAGTCCTTGAATACCTCATAATGTGGAGCAGATGAAAAGACAACTGTGGGATGTCAAAGAAGATAAAGACAAACATGGGAATGGTTTTGATTGACCATATGTCAAATCACCAAAGACATGGCCAAGAAAGGAAAGAGAAGGGTCAGCATGGTACAATGTGTTTAATCAAGACAATTATAGACTTTCAGTGTGCAAACTCTTAAAAGTCTCAATTTGAAATCCCTAATTTGGAGCTCAAAATCACAATATACATTGTAAAAATACCTGTGTAATTACTTTTAACTTTAAAGTCAATTTGAAATTAGAATGACTTTGATGAGAAATCAGTATTGTTGTGTTTGTTTTGACTTGTGTGCTCATTTGGGTAAAATTTTGGTTTTATTTTTATAAATAAAACCAAATAATGCAATTGTGCTAACCACATGAAAGGTTTGGAGAATGTGAACTTGGTAATGAAAGTAAGTGATGACTCAAAAGCTGGAATTTATTGTTTTTCTCAGTTAATTTAGAACACTTTCCATGTTTAACACTCAGAACAGTCAAGACGGCCATTAAAATCATTAAAACCCTCATTTGAAAAACAGCTTAGCTTTTTTTTTTTAATTTGATTTATATTCAGATAGATGTTGAATTTCACATTCAAAGTTCAAATTCAGTATCTGACATATAGTACATGTTGGATACATAATAGTACTAGGAAAATTGCTGAACATTTCACCATCTTCTTACCCGCAATCTTTATTTCTTTAACACTCCAGCAGACCAATTTCTTTGTTTGGCCTGAGTACATGTGGGCAGATTTAACAATGTAATGCCACATGATCTAGTACAAAAACCCAAAAGTGTTTCAAGGAACACATCTGAAGAAAAACATGGTTGGCTGTAGGGAGCCAAGTGGAAAAAAGAACTACCCAGTAATTTCTCTCACACCTCTCTACCATGCCTATCAGTTATGTCTGGCCTAGCTGGTGGGCTCAGTTATCGCTTGTAGTCCAGCAAGTAGAATTACTCATCCAACACCTTTATGTTTTACTGGTTTGAACCGAGGAAGACGTAAACTCCTCATTTCTATTCACGTGTATGGACAATGTTTTATTTTCCACATCTCCTGCAACTCTCTTTTAAATGTGAGACAGTTTGCCTTCTTCCTCACATAGATTATGTTGAGACAAAACAATCTTTGACTTTGCTCCAAGGTGAACCGTAGGCTTAAACCTCTGCTAATCAATCGGTGGATATAATTTTAAAAAACAACCTCTTAAAAAGGAAACAGACAGACACAAACAGTAAGTTAACCAGTGATTTACTGATTAAATCTTTTTTTCTTCTTTTCACAATCAGTTCATCCACTCCAGACTGACTATCATCTCTTCTTCATTGGTTCTGATAATGAAGAGTCCCCAACACTTCCTCTGCAGAGTCACAAAATACACCTGGGACAGAGAGTTAATTGGTTAGAAGAAGCAGACAGTACACTTGTTACATGATGATTATTTCTCCCATGTGTCTCTCTAGAACTGTTCAGTGTTGGATTTTTTTTGATTCACTGATGAAAACACACTTGGTTGTTTTTTTCCAGGGCATTTATTTCTTTGGCATCTACTTCTCTGGTGTTTCTCTTTAGTCTTGCTGCCAGTGCTGCATGCATTTGTTTAAGGATTTAGGACCGGAGTTAAGGACATGCCGTTTTATTTATGCAGTCGCCAGCCAGGATTTGTTCTTGATCTTTATAGTTCTTACAAAACTCTTTCCATTTTGCCTTTTACAAGGACACTGTCTGTGATTGACCTCCAGATTCGCAGAGCATCTCTTGGATGTTCTGGTTGAATTTCCCCCTGATGGACATTGCCTCAAGAGTGATAACACTAAAGCTACATGTCCCTTCTTTTCAGATTTCTTTTTATTTTTTATTTTTATCACTTCCACTTTGTTATAATACCACTGACAGTTCACTGTGAAATATTTAGGAGCAAGGAAATCTCCCGACTGGACTTGTTGCACAGGTGGCATCCTATCACAGTACCCCGCTGGAATTCACTGAGCTCCTGAGAGCGACCCATTCTTTCAGAAATGTTTGTAGAAACAGTCTGCATGCCTTGGTGCTTGATTTTATACACCTGTGGTCATGGAAGTGATTGGAACACCTGATTTCAATTATTTGGATGGGTGAGTGAATACTTTTGGCAATATAGTGTATAAGGTAAGACAATGGACAACTGAAAGTAAAAAGAAAAAATCACATCTACATACTGTTGCATGTAAGAAGTGTTGGTTTGGGCTCACTTTCTTCAACTTCCACTTCGGCGACCTTTCCGTCCCCAGGACATTACATATATAAATATGCATGAAAAGTATCTGTATAATACATTATATTGTAAAGAAAAGTGTCCTGCACATTGTCCTAATTGTAATTTGAAGATACATCATGCAAAACCTTAATAAAAACTACCTAGAACACTGAAAAAATAGGATTTTAGCCCATTCCCACTCTCTAACACCACACTTGACCATGAAATATAATGATTAGAATCCTTCAGAAATCTTATTTTTTTTAAATTACTGTGTGACTCTATTTCCCATATTGGCATAAAATACATTTTCTCAAAATAAATTCATAATATGTTAGTTAAAATACACATTTTAGTTGTGTCCTCAGGTTTTCACTCAGTCCTGTTACCCAGACACATTCTCCCTTATAAAAATGGGGACACTCCACAAGTCATGTGATCCACAGGAAGCAGCATTATTTGAGTTTTTCTGAAGGCCATGGGAAGTCCAAAAGTAACTTCTCTCACTCTATTTTCTGTATTTTTGATTATATTGTAAGTATGACTGAGAATGTCAATCTCAACATTCAGTCCTGTTACTTAAATTATTTCTCAGTGTTATTATGTTTTGTTTTTTTTAAAAGATAGTTTTGGTAAACCACTTGAAGGTGTTAAGGGTCCTCATGCTATTAGCATTGATGCCATGTGGCTACATTTCATGTTTTTGTTAATGCTATGCTAAAAACTCAGTCCTGTTACTTATATGAAGTATTTGTCATTTAGAAACCTTGTAAAAAATAAATAAAATGACCTGAGATTGACCATTACACATTTTGAATAGTTAAATGTCTGTGTTATTAGATACAGTGCTGAAAAAAGATAAAGAATGAAGTTTAATTTTGAAAAGTCACAAGATGCAAATGGCACCAATTCGGCAGAATGACTCATCTACTGCGCGGATAAGTGTGACATTATTTTAACCACGTAACAGCTTCCATTTTGCCATTTAGGCTTTGTGGCATAACATATAGTTTAAAGGACATGTCGCAGTTACTTCCAGTTTTTGCACTGTGCCGTCATAGAAGCTGATGTTGAAGTCAAAACTCCAACAATTGTACTATAAAGAAAAACTTGTGACCAACATGTGATGATGATTGATGTCTCAATCAAGATGTTGTTTGTTGGAGTTCTGACCTCTTCAGACTATTCCCCTTCTCTGTGCACCTTGGAAGTAGGTGAAGTTGTACCAGAAATCCCTACTCTGCTTCTAAAGATGCTGATGTAGTCAGCTTTAGGGCAGTACACATTAATGGAGCGTGAGACAGTGTTAACAACAGCTACGTGAGGGCAGTACTCACTATAGCAGTGTGGCAATGTCCACCTACTGACAGTACTGACTCTGTGGGTCTGCTACATCCAAATCCACGTCCTACAAGTATGACTAAGCTTTTTTTTTTTTTAGTCAGATATTTTTTTTCCCCAAATGTGCGGGAAAAACTCACAGTACAGAAAGAATGTCTAATCTGCTGTTATAATCGCTGCTCTGTCTTGGTCCAGGATTTTCTCATGACCTGCATATTTCATACAATGACTCAGCAAGGAATTGCTCAGTCTATAAATAGGGAGCACTGTGTCTTATTAAAGGGGTCCATGGAGCAATCAGGTGACCTCAAGTTCAGATGTGCAAGTGTTGTACTCTGACATCATAAATCACCTCTGAAGTGTGGATTTCATTAAGAGTTAATATACACTTGTTAATGGCTTAATTCTAGACAGGCTGTGTCTGTAATTGAGATCAAGGGGGGATTGGGGAACTTATTTTATAAAGTGATAAATAAAGGGTTATTTTTTTTCTCTCTGTAAGCATAACATTTATCATTAGCACTTCAAAGTTGGAGTTGACTAATCTAGCAATAAAATAATAGTTAATGTTACGGGCTAGTGAGTCAGATTCACATATGTTTCAAATCATCATAAATTTGTACTTTCCTGTCTGGCACAGACATAAATGTATTATTTATTGTGTATCAGCAGGTTTGAACAAGTCATTGCAACCAGAACAAACCAAATCCTAGCTGTAAAGGCTCATGCACACCTTCAGTTTCTAGGTACGTAGGAGGAAATGTTCATAGGCAAGAGAAGAGAGAACTCCCGCACACTGTCCTTGTACTTGCAATAAACTTTATAAGATAAGATACAACATTTCAGTCCTTGGACCTTCATCAGGTAAAAGTGAAGAACAAAGAACATTCCAGGCAGATATAGCCAAAACCTCCTCAGGTGAACCCAATCAGGGACCATAAGCTGTCAGGCAATCAGTCCCACAGTCTGTATGTATTCAGCCTATTAGAAGGCCCCTCCCACCACCAAAGATGGACATTTTACAATCTATAATGCAACAACATATCAATTTATATACAAACATTGAATAATATAATTAAATTTAAAAGCAATTTACCCCAAATCATCTCTTCCATAATGACAACAACAACAACAACAACAATAATAATAATAATAATAATGATAATAATAATAATAATAATAATAATAATAATAATAATAATAATAATAATAATAATAATAATAATATAGGCTAATGGTAAATCTCAGGGTAACTATCATAATTTCACTGTTTAGGCTACCCCATAATTATATCTCTAAATAGGAAGTAGGTTACCACAACACAAAATTTAAATAGTCACATTCAATCTGTGGCGGTACTGATTCTCCCTGAACACAGCTGATTGGCAAGAAACCTAAGAATCAGCTCCCAGCCACATAAAAAAAAAAAATTCACTTGGAGAAACCTCACAAGGTTCTGCACAATGGGAAATGTCCCCTTAACAAATGCCTCTTCCACAATAATAAAAAAAATGCCTCTTTAATATGTATAATAAATAAACAAAATATAAAGCTTGCAGGTGTTAGGCTACTGTGAGACAAGCACAACCTCTTGCACAAATAGCACTATGATTGACCCAATGCAGGTCACTTGGTCGAAAGGTTTATTTTTAGTATTCCCTCAAAGGTCCCCTCAGATCAGAAAGGCAAAAGACCAGAAAGAAGACTCAAAAGGGCCTGAACAGACCAGAGTTTATGTCTGACAATCTCTACAAATGAGGTCTACATCCAGTTGAGGAAAGAACAGAGCGACCAGGGTATGCAGTTTCTCTCCTCTCTTAAACCCCCAAAAAAGGGCATCATCACACCCTGATTGGCCAAGAGGAGGCCAGGACAGTGGCCCGCGACAGGGCATCTGGGGCATTGTTTAATTTACCCCTACAATACTCAATGGTAAAAGAAAATTCCTGCAGACACAGGCCCCAGCGTATAAGCCTTGAGCTGGCTTTAGTGGTGTTAAAGACCCTCAATAATGAAGAGTGGTCAGTGACATCCATAAAAGGTTTCCCTTCCAGATAGTGTCTCCACTTCTCTAAACTCCACACCACAGCCAGACACTCGCGCTCTGTGATGGAGTAATTTTGCTCTGCCCTGGTCAGAGAGCAGCTGCCATATGCGACAATCTCTTCTCTGTAGGAAGAGTTTGATCTCTGTGCCAAAATAGCCCCTAGACCAGTGGAACTTGCATCAGTGTAGACAACAAACATGTTACATGTATCAGGGTGACCAAGGACAGGAGAGGTCAGATGGTCTTTGAGAAACTGAAATGCCTTCTGACACTCATCTGTCCACTGGAACCTGGCTCCTTTCCCTTTCAGTGCATTAAGAGGCTCTGCAATCATTGAAAAGTTAGGGACGTAATGATGGCACCATCCAGCAATGCCATGAAACCTTTGGACCTCCTTAATGTTTCTTGGCACAGGGTAGTCGCAAAGTGCTTCCGTCTTTGCCTCCTTGCTCATGACCCAGGACTTTAAGCTCGGGGCAACAGAAGCGGCATTTCTTCATCCGCTGGATGTTGTAAAGGTGAGTCTGGACATCTTTGGAATAGATTATAATGTCATCCAAGTACCCCATGCAGCAGTCTCCCAGGCAGCTCCTGAGCACCTGAGTCATGAGCCTTTGGAAGGTGGCTAGAGCTCCCTTCAAGATGAAAGGCATAACCCGAAAATGGAACAACCCAAAACATGTGACAAAAGCAGTGAGAGGCTGGCTCTCTGGGTCCATTTCCACTTGCCAATAAGCACTGTTGAGATCTAAGGTGGTGAACATGGATGAACCTGCCAGAGATTCGAGTATCTCAGAAATGGTCAGTAACGGAAAAGCATCTCCCTCGCTATGTTTGTTAATATGACGGAAATCAACACAAAATCCGGGTGGAGCCCCATGATCTTTTTTAGGTACCAATACTATCGGGGATGCCCATGGTGAATGGGAAGGCACAATGATGCCCTGTTGGAGCATCTCCTCGATCTGCTCCTTAACAATCCTCTTTTGCAGGGGCAATCGATAGGGGTGCTGAGTAACCACCACGTCATCTTTTAATTTGATTTTATGTCTCAGCATCGAGGTGTGGCCTAAAGTGGTGGTGCAGACCCAGGGATTGCTGAGCAAGAGTTGATGCAATCTCTCAGCCTCCCTTCCCTTCTCTTCCGCTGCGTAAGTCATTACTTTCCGGTAAACAAGCTAAGTCACACAGATCATCATTGAAGGCAGACACGAGTGGTAACTTAAGTGGCAAGGAGGTGTACCGAAAAACACTGCTCCCACTCCGAACACCCCAACTTTGATCCAGGCACAGGACAGGCTGGAAGGGGAAAACCCTGGCCTTGTCATCACCAACAAAAGAGTACCTGAGCCTGGACATTAACCAGGAGACCACTCAAGCTCATGAAGTCTCAACCAAGAACTAATGGATACACAAGCACATCCGCATCCAGTATGGCAGTAGGTATGGACCAACTGTAATCATGCATGCTGAGCTCCAGCACTTTACATCCAATAGGATTTGCTTGCTGGCCATTTGCGAGATACATTGAATCACCCGGCCATGATACAAGGGACTCATTGGGGCCTTTGATCTTATTCCATAGACTCACATGCAGCAAAGTGTAGGTGACACCAGTGTCCATAAGCGCTTTCCCATGACGTTGGCGTACCATGATAGGCACCACCAATTGTTTCAGGCAAGTGGGTGTGGAAGATGAAGACGACCCCACCATACCAGTAGACTTTTGCCTCTGGCGGGTCTTGGGTACAGGCTGACTAGAAACGGTAGCCATGGAACCTTTTTTCCCAGACTCAGTGGTCTGTTTTGGCTCTGATTTTTGTTGTGTACCGTATTTCGAGGTACCCAGGGAGGCATGAAACTGAGGGCAGGGACCTGGTGCATGGTCACCATGGCAACGCCAGCAAAACACATTTTCCGTTCCTTTTACAGCCTTCTTTTCAGTTGTACCAGTGGTTTTGTAGGGTTCATTCGGAGTCCTCCTGTACCTTTTCTGGTTCTCATAATCTCCCTCTATTTGACTCCCAACACGGATCATCTTGTCTATGGAGGTAATCCGACCACAGAGCTGACATGCCAGAAAGGGATTCATAGCCTTCAATATCCTTTTCAAAATCTCATCTTCTGTGGCTGAAGAGTGCCACCGTTTGATAAGGGCTTGAAATGAGAAGTAGAAATAGAAAATAGGAAAAAAAATATGAATATAGAAAAATCAATTGAATCTCACAATTGAAATACAGAAACATAGGGATGATGAAGACAATGTGCAAAGATCATCC
Source organism: Thunnus thynnus (assembly GCF_963924715.1). Taxonomy (NCBI): domain Eukaryota; kingdom Metazoa; phylum Chordata; class Actinopteri; order Scombriformes; family Scombridae; genus Thunnus; species Thunnus thynnus. The sequence goes on from NC_089534.1 coordinate 17,149,323, forward strand.
AAACAGGGCTTCAATACCTGGGCAATAGAAGAAAATTCATCATTAGCGAATAAATCTATAAATCTTGTAACTAGTAGTATAGGAATCTGTCCTGGCTGATCCCATGCAAAACTAATATTCACAGTATCACATTAAGTAGCAACTCCTTGTTAAGACCTTTGGGGGACAATGTCTGTCATGTGAAGATCCAAAAAACTTCACGTCTCTTCAGTAACAGGTTGTGGTCACCACCTCGAGGGCTTCTTTACCTTCTCTATACCATAAAATCATGAGGAAGAGATATCATGCTTTGTATCATTAAAGTGCATAGCAAGAGGGTCATTTCTGCCTATTGCACTCTTGTGTTCATTGATGCGTTGCTTCACTTTTATAGTTGCTTTACCAACATATGATAAACCACAAGCACAACGCAACATGTAAACCACATGGGTGGAAGAGCAGGTGATGACACTTTTGTTAGGGAACTGTTTGCCTGTGTGTGGATGACTGAAATATGTGATCTTGGAGGTGTTGTCATAGCGTGCACAGTTACCACAGCGGTAATTCTCATTAGCGATAGGGCTGAGAAGTGTCTGAATGGGTTGTGTAGTTCTATTCTTATGTGCAAAATTTGCATGTACCAAATAGTCTCTCAAGTTGCAGTTGCATTTAAAAACAAAGACGGGGGGGGGGGGATCTTGAAAGACAGTAGATAGTTCTGGATCTGACTGCAGAATCTGCTAGTGCCTTTTAAAAACTGACTTAATAACGTGAGCTGGGAGAATGTGTAGTCATGCATATGACAAAGAATTTCTTGTTTTTATTGCTGGTGCTTAAAAGTTCAGCGCAAGGTTTTTGGAGTGCTATGATGCACGCTTGGTCCATCCAGGGCATAAGATATCCTCACTGAACAAACCTTGATTTCATTTCACTAGCTTTTTCCATACAATTGTCAGTAGAGTAACAAATCCCTCTTATCCTATAATTCTTTTTAGACTATAGAATTGGCTTTTAGGGAGACCCCTCCGCAGAGATGTGGAGTGGGAATTGGTGGCCAATAAAAGAATGTTTTTATCTGTCTCCTTCCTATACAAGGTTGTGGATAACATACTAGTGCTTCTCAATACCCACATGTCAAAAAAGTGCACCTTGTCTTTACTATAGTCCATAGTGACATTTAAGTCACAATCAAAACTGTTCAACAGTGTAAGAAAATCATTCAATTAATCTATATTACCCTGGTAAATACAGAAAATGTCATCAATATAATGGTACCATTTCAATATTTTATTCAAGTGGCTATTTTTGCCTGGATTGGAAACAAAAGCCTTCTCAAAGAAGCCCATGTATAGATTTGCATAATTTGGGGCACAAACCAAACCCATGCTCGTGCCAAATGTCTCAAGATAGAAGTCATTATCAAAACAAAAGTAATTATATTTCATAACAAAACCTGCCAAGTCAAGGAAGAGCTCATTAGGGGGATTAACTGTGTTGTCTGGATTCTGTAAAAAGAAGTTAATGGCCTCAAGACCTCCTTCATGTGGTATGTTGGTGTACACATTAGTCCCATCTAGAGTTAATAAATAACATCATCTGGAATATCATTAAGATTAGAGATGTTTTTATAAAGTCTGTAGAATTGTTTATATAAGACGGTAAGGTCTGTGCAAAAGGTTTTATGCAAAAATCTACAAATTCTGACAAGGGACACAACAAAGAGTCAGTCTGAGCCACTATAGGATGACCTGGTTGATTCACTAATGACTTAGGAAGGAACCAAGAACGAACGAGAAGAAGTCTCCTACTTCACTGAACAGTCCATTGTCAGTGTTTGTGCACTGGAGGCTTCATGTTTCCACTTACACACACACTTGTGTAAGTTGAGTACTGGAACTTGTTGTGATGTAACAAATCATGCTCGTATGTGCACCCCTTATTTAGCATCTGAGATTTTGTCTATGAGTTAACAGCTCCACCAAATAGTGATGTTTTTCCTCTAAACTTCTCCCATGGTTTTATTTCAATAAATATTCAAATAATCCAAGATTTTTGTGTCAGAACTTGTGTTTTTTCTTCTTTCCTCTTCCATTAATCATCTCACGACCCCTCAGATTTATCTGGTGACGCTTTGGAGAGGTCGTCCCCTAGGACTATGGACTATACTAGCTAACTGCATATAAAGTAGTTCAAACTAGCTCCACCTCCAGCAGCTACAACAATAACATGCTGCTTAAATACTGATGCTTCAGTATTAATAATCTAATGATATCATATATCAGTGTCACAATTTGTGGAGCAGGTGAGCCCAAATGAGACTTGGCAGGTACAAGGAACCAAAGAATATATTTATTCATCAAAACAGGAACAGAACACAGAAGTGCAGGCAGCTAACCAAACAGAGCAAATGATCCAACGAGACTCAGCTGAAAACCAGACCTTAAATACAGACTAAACTAATCAGACAACAAGGAACAGGTGACAAGGCACAGCAGCAGGCTGGGAGCTGATAGGCTGGAAAGACACTGGGAGTAGGGCAGGGCTGACGAGACTAATAAAGGGCAGGTGTGAAGGTGACCGCAGACTGGAGAAGACCACTGAGACAAGGGCAGGGCTAATGAGGATGATGCAGGGTGGGTGTGGAGGAAAAAAATGGTCTGGGGAAGAAAGCAGGAACACAGGAGGAAAACAGAGCACACAGAAAACCGAAACTCAGAGAACACAACTAGGCTCAAGAAGGCCCCAAATGTCAGCAGGCCAAATGCAAACAAAATACACTGTGCTACTGTACAGAGCCAAATGGGCTGCAAGACAACTAAGACATACAAACTCACTCTGAATCATGTGAGGGCAAAAGTATCACTTCAGCTCTGTATGCCCACATGTACACAAACCCAAGTGTCAGGACAAAGGTCAGCCACAATAAGCAATAACATCTCAAGGGGTCCTTCAATACAATACTATCTGATCCGTCCATGTTCCACTCAGTCCAGACTTAACATCACAGGGAAAAGCCAAGGGTCTCTGGTAGACTGGTGGAGAATAGCAGCTAGAGACAGTGAGGTAATAGACATCTTGTGTCCAACAGTTAAACTTCTGAAATGAAATATTTTTTTTACATATTTATAGATTCTGGTATTTTTAATAAGGGAGAAGAAATAGATATAATTTTAAGGATTTTATCAATATAATTGAAACTTTAATTCATATCAGACACAAATGATTATTCAAAGTGGAGTATTTTACATACATCTTGAAAAAAATATATAATCTGTTTATACAGTCTATGGTCTGGAGGGGATCTTTAAGCTTTTTTTTTCAGGCACTAGTTGAGCAACACCTGGATCCATCTGGGTGGGAGGAGGAAGGAGAAGAGAGATGGCGAGTTGAGGATACTTTCTTGGTGGCAGTTGAGCACAACTGGTCCATGAATAGATCAGAGGTAGGCAGTTGGGCAGAAATGGATTATGATGAAGGGAGAGATGAAGAGACGAGTGGAAAATGAGGGGATGGAAGAATGAAAATCGAGGCAAACAAGTAGAAGGGATTAAAGGAATAAGAAATAACAATTATGATCTTATCTGAAAGTGAGGAAGAAGGGCATGAGCAAGTTCTGAGGGAGAGACCTGAGAAATGTATTGTCATAATAAGGTTTAATGAAAAGGCTTAAAACATGAAAGTCAACTCGTTTATGCTAACAACAAATCTGGCAAGTGAGATAGGGGGGATAATATATGCCAAGGTAATGATTGCTAACTATTGGTGAGATGTGCAAATGAAGAACAACTTGAGAAAGCACTCAAACTAAAAGAGATAGGAAAACTTAAGGTGGTACACACAGGGAGGGTGGGAGCTCGAAATGGTGGTGGATGTAAAGGAGTGATCACAGGGTTGCCAATGAGTGTTGTAATGGAGGAACTAAAGAGGAATTTCAAAGGAGGAAAAATAATGAATGCACAAAGACTGAAAACAACAAAAAGAGCATGTGTTCATTGAATTTGAAGGAGAGAGCGTGGCAAAGAAAGTATTCCTGGGTTTTATGAGTTACCCAGTGAGAGTGTATTTACCAAAGCCATTAAGGTGCTTTAATTGTCATGGGTTTGGACACACAGCCAAAAACTGTAAAGAGCAGAGGAGATGTGGTAGATGTGGGGGCGACCACAAGTATGGAAAGTTTGGAACAGTGGTGCAACCAAAATGCTGTAACTGTGGAGGAGCCCAGAATGTGGCATATGGAGGGTGTGAGGTTATGAGACACGAGAATAGTGGAAAGAAGGATCACTTATGCAGAAGCTGTAATAGTGTCAAGAGAACAGAGCAATGCTACTAATTAACAAGGATCAATGAGGGTTTAAGAGCTACAACAAAGAACAAATGACAGGATTTATGTGGACAAAAGGCCTTCAGTAACATTCATTGCAGGAGTGATTAACAGTATGGCTGAACTAAAGTCAAAAAATGATCAAATTCAGCTGGTTGTCAAAGCAGCAGTGAGTCATGAAGGATTAGTGGGACTGACATGGGAAGAAGTGAGGGAAAACCTCACCAACCAGTCAAGCCAGGAAGGACCATGTGTTGGTTAATACTAATTATGGTAATTCTCTTACAATTAAATGCTAGGAGCTTCATTTAATTTCTTTCATTAAAGAAATGATTGTAAAACTGGATGTAGTATGTGTTCAGGAAACCTGTTTAAAACCAACTTTAGACTCTGTGGTGCATGGATATACAGTGATAAGGAAAGACAGAAATCATGGGGAAGGAGGAGGTTGTGCTACATTCAACAAACAAAATATTACATACAGGGTACTGGAAAAGAGAGATGATCAGGAATACAAAGTGGTGGAAGTGTGCGAAAGAGGGGAGGAGGTGGTTACAATAATCTAAGACAATCCATGCAAATTGTTGGATTTGGATAGCCTAAGGATACAAGGACATAACAGACATACAGTAGTATGATGTGCAAATTTCAGTGCTCACAGTACAATGTGGGTAGATTTACATACAGACTCAAATGGAAAGGTAATTGAAGATTTGATGGATGATAGGGATTTGGTCTGTATGAATGATAGTAGAGGAGAGAGAGTAAACAACAATAGGTACTGAATCAATATTAGACATTACTTTAATGTCTGATCCCTTGGCTGGAGTTTGTAACTGGGAAGCTACAACAGTAGGCAGCGCTCACTACTCGGTTTCATGTTTGGTGGGAGAAAGAGAAGAAGTTAGGAATCCCTAAGTGGGATAAATTCCAGAAATTGAGTGAGGAAACAATGACAAGGACTGACATTTCTGGAGATATGGATGAAATATACAATCAGGTACCCTCAGCAATTATTATGGCAGCAGATGGATCTATACCCAGTAGTGAAAACAGGATGAATAGAAAACTAGAATAGAGCATTCAGACAAGTTCAAAGAACCCACAACATGAAGCATTTGATTCTGTATAAAAAGACACAGGCAGTGGTGAGAAGAATAGTGCGTCAAGCTAAGAGGGCAAGTTTGAGAAATATTTGCGACAAAATAGGAAGAACAACACATGTGGGAGAGGTACGGGGAATGATAAAGAGGATGGGAGGACACAGGAGGGAATGAGAATATCCAGTTATGACATCTGAGAAGGAAACAGCAGATCACAGCCAAGTCATTCACAAAGACAAATAGTCCAGAAAATTTGTCAGAAATAGGGAGAAGGAGAAGGGAAATAATGAGTCAGCACGCAGGTGTGTTAGACAGGAGAGAAGAAACAGATGATATAATTGATGAACTATATACTTTGGCTGAGATGGTGAGAGCAATAAATAAATCAAGACCAACCTCTCCAGGGAACAATCAGATATACTATGTTATGCTAAAGCATCTAGGGGAAGGAGCATTCTCGAAGTTGCTGCACCTTTATAACAGAGTGTGGGAGGAGGGAAAATTACCAAGCGCATGGAAAGAAGCAGTAGTGATTCTGATAAGAACACCTGGCAAAGATCTGTCTAAACCTGCTAGTTACAGGCCTATAGCACTAACATAAAATAAATGCAAGGTAATGGAAAGTATGACAACAGAACGGTTATCATATGAGCTTGAGAAGAGAGGAGAGCTGGTAAGTTATCAGAGTGGTTTTAGGAAAGGAGGGGGAAGGAATAACATGGACTGAATGACAAGGCTAGAGACTGAAATAAGAAGGGCCCAGGCAAATAAAGAGTCAGTAATGGAAGTGACATGGAAAAAGCTTATGACATGATGTGGAAAGAAGGGTTGTTAATTAAGCTGCACAAGAATAAAGGATTTTCTGTTTGGAAGAAAAATATGGATTGGGTCAGACTTGTCAAATCAGTACATGGTTGGCATACCTCAAGGCAGTATGATAAGCCTGCTACTCTTCATCATTATGATCAATGATGTTTTCTCACGGTACCAGTAGATATAGGTAGGTCACTGTTTGTGGATGATGGGGCCTTGTAGAAAAGAGGAAGGGACATTGAATATGGAATGAGGAAAGTACAAAGAGCAATTGATGAGGTGGTAGAGAGGGGTTATGACTGGGTTTGTAGTTTCTCAGTAGAAATATCAGGAGAATAGAAGAAAAATGCAAAAAAAGTAATAAATGAGATGCTTGACTGAGAGGGAACGGGGAACAAGTTGCTCATCATTGAAAAGAATGTATGTATATGTGGCCTTGATAAGATCTGTGTTGGATTATGGCAGCATGGCGTATAGATCAGCAGGTCTCTTATAAGGATATTGGATGTGATTCAGGCACAGACATTGAGAGTGTGCAGTGAGACTTTTAAAACCAGTACCTGCCCTACAGGCAGATATGGGAGAAATGCCTTTGGATTTAAGAAGGATGCAACTGATGGCAAATTACTGGAATAATTTGCAGGGACACAATGATTCTCAGCCCACAAAAGGAGTGTTGCAGGAGTGCTGGGAGAATGGGAGGTGTCAGAGGGATAATTTTAGTTGGGTAGGGAATGACATTGCAAAAGAATTTGAAGTGTTTGATCTGAGGATAAGCCTTTCAGTAGTTTTTCCAGTGGTGGCTCCATGAATGCATGGGTGGCCTGATATAGAGTGGTATTTGTTAGAGGTGAAAAGGAAACAAAAAGATAAAATGCTGAATGTTGATTTGGTAAGTGCATTCAACTGTCATGTAATGAAAGAGTATAGTGATTTTATACAGATTTATATGGATGGTGCTGAAAAACTTGAGACAGGAGTGACAGGATTTGGGTTGGGAATACCAGCAAAAGGAATTGGAATCAACAGAAGAGCATCCATTAAGTTAGGGGTTTACACAGTGGAGATGTTGGCAGTGTTGGATGCACTATGATGGATGGAAGAAACTAGACAAGATAAGGTATCAGTTTCAGCCTCACCCCTAGCAAGTTTAAGATCTTTCTGTTCAAACAGCCGTCAAGATGTGCTATATGAAGTCCTTCAGTCAGTTACAAGATTAGCAAATCAGGGAGGTCAGGTAAAATTTCTGTGGGTTCCAGTGCATATAGGGGGGAAGGGAATGAGAGGGTGGATGAGTTTGCAAAGAAAAGAAAGGATATATAGAAATACAAATTAGTATCAGTGAAGCAGAGGTTACATGTGTGGGGAGGGCGGAGGGGAAAGGGAGACATCTATATCAAATTCAAAAGAATGTCAAAGTTACAAGGGTAACTTTGTAGTGAGCACATGAGAGAGGGAATTGTGTTGATAAGGTTAAGGTTGGAGCACTGTGCACTAAATAAAACACTGAAAATAATAGGGAAACACCAGACAGGCTTGTGTGAGGGATGTCAGGAAGAGGAGTCAGTGGAGCACGTAGTTCTGAGTTGTAGGGGGTATGAGATACAGAGAGAGAGAGATGATGAGGAATAATCTGAGGGAATTAGGTGTGCATGAATTCACATTAAAAGGATTACTAAGCATTGGTGAGAGAGCATAGGTCAGGTAACTGTTATCTTTCTTAAGGGATACGGGAATTTTTTATAGGATATGATAGATAAGCAGGAATAGGGCACTATTTGGTGGCTGATAGGGGTGTGCCTTAATACAAAGACGTTATTCGGCAAGACACAAATAGTGTTTTTTTTTTATGAACATTTAGTTCGTACAAATATTTTAAAAATGTTTTCGGGAAAAAAAAAACCTTGGCAAATACCAGCACACAGGTCGGTTACATTGCTGTCTCAGTCTCTGTCCTCTGCTCCACTGTTACGTCTATCAGCAGGTCTCAATGAGGGGAGTCAGATCCACCTGCTGCATGACGCACATTTCCTTATTTGGACATCACTCCCGGAGTTGGGGGTGTTCCCCAGAGATAAAGCTGAGCTAGTGACATGCGTGAAGTGTTCCCACAGGACCTTCTATAACCTGTTGTTCCACTTCTCCTTTCCACAAAGTTAGGTTGTAAAAGATAGGCAGTAAATGAAAAGGGCAAAGCAAGAATCACCTTTGAAGTTCTTCTCTACATGTTACACACTGTCTCTGTATTATGGGTGTATAAATAAGTAGAGGTCTGTCTGCAAACCAGCGATGCACCCACTAGTCAGCGCAGTCGTCTATGATCTGGGAGACTCTGGTGAGACCTGGTGTGGGGACCTCCTTCATAAACACGTATTTCAACACTTTAATATCCTAAAATTAAAAGCGTGATAAAAACAAACTATATTTTTACGCCTATTTCCACTTTTACTCTAATACAAATATAAATTATTTTGTTGCTTCAACAAATATAGATACAAATACAAATACTCTGCACATCCATAGTGGCTGACTGGGATAGGGATTTTATTGTAGGACTAGGTTGTAAAGTCTGGAGGATAAACTGTAGTTTAGGGTGTGTGTGTGTGTTTTGCGGGGATTTATTTCAAGTCTATTGTCTGACCCATACTCCGGAGCAGAACGTGGCAGTAATGCATCAATAAGCTAGTTGCCAACCACCGTAAAACAAGAGGAAGAAGAAGGACACTACCTGCATCCTGCGTCATGCTAGGACGCCAAATTTTTTGTCCTAGGATGGCGAAGTCATGACCCGCCCTACTCTGCCTCTGATTGGCTAGAACTCGTTGCCTTCGTTGGTTGGTCTGGTTAGGTGTAGGCATGAGGAGTGCCATTGGTCAGGGCTAGGATAAGAATATCAGGGTCGGCCAATCAGAGGCAGAGTAGAGACGGCCATGATTTCGTCATCCTAGGAAAAAAATGTGGCATACCGGATGCATCAGAACAACATGGCGGCCCCTGGTTCGAAGTCCGTTTTATTTGTTTGTCTGGGTAAGAGCTGTAATTTAATCTAAACCGCGCTCATGTGTTACAAAAAACAACACATACTGTCAGTGCATCAATTTACTGTACTGCAGTCATTTATTTTGGCGTTGTTAGATGTATCTAAGCGCGCTAGTTAAAATGGTTTTCGCTTACAGTGTCAGTCAAATGAATGAGTTAAACTAAACTTAACCATCAGCCACTTTAATGTGCTGGTAATTAACTAATACGTTAATGCACAGTTTGTATCAAATTTAAACTGAATCCATCACATCGTGTTAGGTAGAAATGCTGAGTAATGTTACCCTGACTCATGTTAGCGAGGAGTTTGGTGACAGCAAACAGGAAATTCATTATATCTGATCGCGTTTTGACCTTTATAGCCACACAGATCCTGCCAAAGCCTATAACTGGGTTGTACAAGTCAGTGCTGTCAAGTCCAAAGCAGCAGGGAGTTTGTGAGAGTCATAACCGACCTAGTTTCCTAACAGCTTCTGATTCAGGGTTAAGGGTAACATAAATATTGACATTAAGCGACTGAGTCTCTGTTTTTTCACCACTTACACTTATGAAAAAGAAGTTTAAACCCACTTTCAGATTTGTGGAACCTTTATTTTGCTTATGAAAACTAAAAAAAGGGTTGATGTTTTTTTCATCTAGACCACATTAGACCAGGTCCAGATCAAAAACCTCAGAGAGTTATTAAAACACAGTTTCAGTTTTGTGAAACCCGACAATGTCTAATGTGGTCTGGATGGGGAAAAAAGCAGTGAAATCTTTTTTTCATTTTTCACAAATAGAATAAAGGTTTCACAAATCTGATAGTGTGTTTTAATGAGTTTAATGTGTCTCTTGAGTCTCCTTGGTAATCTAGTCCAGATTTGACAGGTCTAAATATAGTGGGTTTTGATCTGGACCTGGTCTAATGTTGTCTGGATGGAGAAATATCAGTGAAATCACCCCGTTTTTCAGTTTTCATAAATAGAATAAAGGTTTCACAAATCTGAAAGTGGGTTTAAATAGCATTAAGGCTTTTGCTACAAAGTATAACACGTTTTCACAAATGTAAGTGGAGAAAAAACAGAGAATCAGCCATTTTAATATCATTATTCATGTTTCCCTTATAACCCTGAATCATAAGATAACTTCAGCGTTGTTTTCTAAAGTTGCAATTGACGTGAGAGTCATTTGTAAACACAGCAGCAATAATTGGCCAGATATAACAGTGGGATTCGTGTTGACTAGTGCTGGGAAGTTGTAGTGTTTGAGTTGTCTCAGTACACTCAAGTCCTGACTTCTGAATGAGTAACAAATGAGGCTCTTGACAATTCTTTAACTGACAGAAAAAGCTAAGTTTTCAGTGTGTAGTATTGTGTGCTAAATCTAATATTAGTATATTAGTTTTTTTCAATCATTTTCTAAAAGTAGCTGCTGTATAACTGGAAATTCTTAGGACATTTCCTTGAAAGTATATATGCTTATATGTAGTTTATCACACAAAACCACACACTGCAAACTAAGTATTTTCTGTCAGTGTAAGAAAAATTACCAACTAAACCAACTTAACACAAAGTTGTGTCTTATAATTTGTACCAAGGTGCACCATAGAGTCTGTAAAATGTCCTAAAAATTAACCATCAAAAGTAGAGTCAGTCATTCGGTAGAAAGATTGTATATATTTGAACTAAACACCCAAACAAATACACCCCTCCCTTCGTGCTCCTTCAGAAGCTCTGCCCCCAAATTCATGGATGCACATTGCCAGGGCCACAACCTAAAGAGAAATATAGTGGAATCCAGAGCGATGAGTCACTTCTATTCCTCTCACACTTTATCATGAGCGGGAAAAAAAATTGTCTCATGTGAGCGCAACAGTTCATCCACACTCAGCTGGCTGACTGACAGCAGAAAATTACCGAACCAAAATAGTTTGCGTGACGGCTCCACGGGAAGAAATCAACAGCAATTGTATTTATTGAGTAAATGATTAAAAAAAAAACATGCTCAAATGTATCATTGTTTATTGTTTTGAACAGGGAATATTTGCAGATCCCCCATCGCTGAAGCAGTCTTCAGGAAGATGGCAACTGATGATGGTGTTTCTGATAAGGTAATGATGTCATATATATCATACAGGCCAATAAGACCATTTTTCCAGCTTACGTTATTTTTTTCTAGCTTCAGTTTATCAGCACTACACCTCATTTTCTTGATAACGCCTGAGACTCTTGAGTGAGACTTTTTAGGCTCTAATCTATAATTGTGTTGTAGTTATTATACAAATAACTACTACTACTTTTGCTAAATCTAGACAAGTATTGATCATCATAGATTCATAAAATAAACCAAAAATACTGTATTAGAGCTCAACATGGAGTTCAAGGCAGACTACATTTTGTATTCTTTTTATTCATTGTATTTTTTCTATTACTGTACTACTACTTACAACATGATTTTTTGCAGTTTCACCTCTGTGTGCAATATTTTGTTTTCTGGGAGTGTGCAGATGTACTAAACCATGTAAGTCCACTGGACAGTAAGAACAGTGAAGTCAGAAACAGTCAGTATGATGAATACTGAACACTAGAGAGACACCAACACATCATATATATATGTATATATATATGTGTGTGTATATGTATAAATAACTGATCATAAGTGTTGACCAGGTACGATCAGCTTTAAAAACATTATTAATGCTGTCCCAGTGTTACTTGACACAGAAAAAAGGTATCAAGAACTCACAAGCACCTAGATGATATGTTTTAAATGTCTTTCTACATTGTTATTGTACATTTCACATGTACGGTACATTACTGCTACATTATTTGAAAGCATAATTCTACTGATTAACAGTATTATTATTAACAGTATTAGTTATTGGTGGCTGGAGTCAGGTGATAATTACTAAATAAATGTAGAGATTAATACTTAATATGAAGTAATGGTTGATGATATGATGTATGAGAGAAATCCACCCTCTATAGCTGAAAATGAAAAGATATAAGATGCAGTAAAATAGTTTAATTTGTCCTAAATTCCACCTGTTGAGTCTTATTTTTAATTCTGTATGCAAGAGTACACCATCTTGCAAATGCTGTACCACCTACCACATGTCTGTATATGAGTCATTTTTGCTGTGTTATTGTTCCCCGTACTCTGCTCTGCCCAGTGGAGGATAGACAGTGCTGCCACCTCCACCTATGAGATAGGAAACCCTCCAGACCACCGCGGTCAAGCCTGCATGAGGAAGCATGACGTGCCCATGAGGCATGTGGCCAGGCAGGTACGATCACCCTCCTCTACACCTGTCGTAGCAGTAGCTAGCGCCCCCTTTTTTGTTCTCTGTTGTTGCAGTGGGTCATAGACAGTGGTGCCACGTCCGACTGGAATGTAGGCAGATTACCGGACAGCCGCGGTTTGGCCTGCCTAAAGAAGCATGGCATTGAGACGAGCCATAGGGCCCAACAGGTACAAACAGATGTCCCGTGGCTCCTCTCACTTCATTTCTGTTAGTGTGTATGAATGAGTGTGACATTGGTAAGATGATGCCTGCTAAACACCTAGGGGCTGTTGGTCTGTCACTTAGCATATGACTAGCTGCTGCTGCCGCATTTATGATTGAGAGGAATGCCAAATACTACAAGTACTACAGGTGTGTAGTGATATACTGTATGATCTGTTTTCTTGTCATCCCCTACAAATGGTAGAATGGAATATTAGTGTAAAGTATTCATTTTGTTCAAAAAGAGCAACTTAACACTCCATTTTAGTGTGATCATGCACCTACCGCAACTTCAAAAAATGCTTTCAAACCCAGAATGTAAAAACGAACACTGTAGAAAGGGACCAGAATCAGATGATAGTGTAGAAGAACTTAGTGTTAAGTTCTTCTTTAACTGCTAAAGAAAAGTCAGATAATAACATTACATGTTATATCATTTTTAAGGTACTCATACATTACACAAATAAAAATTGGTGTTAGTGTAATGTGAAATGGATCTAGTGTTATACAATTTAACAGCAAATGCAATTTAACAATGAAATTATATATAGAACTTTAAATTCTTGATTTATATTTCATTAAAATTCTTTAGCCTCCATAAATCTGCAGCGGAACTTGCAATAAATAAATGATCTTTACTTGGTGTTTTAAGACTGTTTTCGTTTTTTTTACTGTTATTTATAGCTTTAGGTGATTTGCCTCAGTAACCTTACACCTATCAGCCACGACATTAAAACCACCAGCCTAATATTGTGTAGATCCCCCTCGCACCACCAAAAATAGCTCTGACCCGTTGAGGTATGGACTCCCCAAGACCTCTGAAGGCGTCCTCTGGTATCTGGAGCTAAGACGTTAGCAGCAGATCCTTTGAGTCCTGTTAGTTGTGAGGTAGGGCCTCCATGGGTTGGACTTGTTTTTACAGCACGTCCCACAGGTGCTTCAAAACCTTGAACTCTTTGTCGTGTTCCTCAAACCATTCCTGAACAATTTTTGCAGTGTGGCAGGGTGCATTATCCTGCCGAAAGAGGCCCCTGACATCACGGAATACTGTTGCCATGAAGGGTTGTGCTTGAAGTGTAACAGTGTTTAGGTAGGTGGTACATGTCAAAGTAACATTCACATGAATGCCAGGACCCAAGGTTTCCCCACAGAACATTGCTCAGAGCATCCGTCAGCTTGCCTTCTTCTCATAGTGCACCCTGGTGCCATCTCTTCCCCCGATAAATGATGCGCACACACCCGGCCGTCCACATGATGTAAAAGAAAACATGATTCATCAGACCAGGCTACCTTCTTCCATTGCTCCATAGTCCAGTTCTGATGCTCACATGCCCATTGTGGGTGCTTTGGACATTGGACAAGGGTCAGCATGGACATTCTGACTGGTCTGCAGCTATGCAGCCCCGTACACACCAAACTGTGATGCACTGTGTTTTCTGACACCCATCATAGCCAGCACTAAGTTTTTCAGCAGTTTGTGCTACAGTAGCTCTTCTGTGGGATTGGACCAGCTAGCCTTTGCTCCCAATGCGCATCAATTAGCCTTGGGCGTCCATGACCCTGTTTCCAGTTCACCGGTTGTCCTTCCTTGGCCCATTTCTGGTAGTTAGTGACCACTGCATACTGGGAACACCCCACAAAACCTGCCATTTCAGAGATGCTCTGACCCAGTTGTCTAGCCATCACAATTTGGCTCTTGTCAAAGTCGCTCAGATCGTTACACTTGCTGCCTAATATATCCCACCCATTGACAGATGCCATTGTAACAAGATAATCAATGTTATTCATTTCATCTCTCAGTGGTTTTAATGTTTTGGCTGATCAGTGTATATTAGTATGTGTGTGTGTGTGTTTGTATGAATGTATGTATATATATATATCTCGGTGTATATCAGCCCTTAATCTGGCTTTCAAAATGAGTTGACAGATGTGACAAATTTGAATGTACTTACACAATATTAAATTTGGTTCACACACATTTACGAGAGTTGCCTTTATAATTTCAAATATGGTGAAATATTTTAACTTGCTGTATATCTCATATCAAAGTATTATCAGTACAGATGTCCCTTTAAACAGACCTATACTTCACTCTGTGGCCTTTAACGTCAGTTAAACAATATGTACAGCAGGTATATCGTAGACCTCGGAAACAGTGACCTCTTGTGACAGTTAGCTGAACTCTACATTACACAGCAGCTGGGTTTAGCTTCTGAGGACACAACAATGGGGGTTTAAGGGACCACATGACTTGTTCCAGACAACACAGGTTTAAACTTTGTCTTAAAATCTAAACTGCAATAAGACCAGTGATAGACCAACAACAGCCCTCCACATTTCAGCTTGACTTGAGTTTTTAATTAAGCATGTAAAATCAAGGAGGAAAGGTGGCAAGCCACCCAAATGCCAAATGTGTGTGCCTCCAGTTTATGTGCTAATGTGTTTTTATTGCTAATGGTGCTCTACTTTTTATGTCTACATTTTTTTTTTCTAAATACACTGAGGATGAAATACATGGAAATTAATCTCAATTAATTTTATCTTGAACTATCATATATTGAAGGTGTGTTTGAATGTCTGTGAAAGTGAGTAAGAGCCTGTTTGCCAGGCTTGTGTCTATTCTGCTGTGCAAAATGATGGTACCCGTGGCATGTATGAAATATTGATGAAACTAATCTAGCAATCATCGTATCACCTTGCAGCATGTGTTTCAAATCCTGAAACAGGCCTGAAATTACACCAAGATGTTTGTCCATGTAGGGCCTTCAGGGTTTACACTATGCTGGCTTATCCTCAGTGCAACTCCTACTCCCCGGTGCCCTTAAAACACTCTTCGCTAGATATCTTTCCCTGTGAGGGGAAACAACTCCGGATTTTCACCCTGTGCGTGAGATCTCCTGTCTCGTTGGTTTGTCTCTTTGCAAACCCGTTCAGTCTAATCTCCTCAAAGTGGGGATGGGGAGGCTCAGTCCTTGGCTTAAACCCAGCCAAATCTGCACAACTAGCTTTGACAAGCTTTTGATTTTTCCTCTTTTCCTCTATCACCCTTTTCAGTGCCATCACTGGCTTTTGCTCCCACCCTCTATTATTTACTCTCCGTCCCCCAATTCTTTTACTGAGTGAACTTTGCTGAACTTCTGCTGCTGACAGTACCGCTGTACCCCACATAAACAAACACGTTTGTTAAATAAAGCAAACATGCTCCGATATGATCCATAACAAATTATGTGGAGTGTTCAATGCCTTATCAGAAATTGTCAACTGGACTTTAGATTGAAGAGAGCTGAGATCTAGATTTGATACTCATCAATTTATTATCGTTGAGTCAACATTTGAGGAATGAGCGGTGCTTCTAGCCAAAATACCATCATCCTGCTGTAATCACATCAATTTCACCTGTCATCATTTGAGATTTGATACAGGACAGATAAGTTTTACAAGCTGAGATAAATACCTTTCCCATCACTTTGACCAAAAGAAGTGAAAATAAGATATTAAGAATATTTTAATTCTACACTGTTTAAACGTTTCAAACTGACACAATCTATGCTTTCACTTTGGGCTATTGTTAATTTAATCATTAGTGTTAACAAGGCCTATTATTGACTATTTTCACACAGTGTTACAGTATCATTATAATATCATCCCACTTTGAACTTGCTGAACTTGAACTACGCTATATGTGTCTCTCACTGTCATGTACAGTAACAGCCTCCCAGCTTGCTCTCTGCCAGATATTTCAGATATCAATCTGCGGTCTCCATCGCCTTGTGAGAGGGCTGGCAGCAGGTGTTTTTTGATGGGGGGATTACCACTGTTTCAGTTGGAGTGTGAGAACGAAAAGTAGACAGGGGCAGTGAGATCAACAGCCACAGTGATTATCACGGCCACAGATTACCACTCTGTGTGAGAGGAAGGGTGTGAGAGTGTTGGAAAATGCAGCCATCGGACAGTAGTGGTTATAGCCAGGTACTCTGGGAATATGCACTCAGTTGATGGTTTCTGAGGTACACCTGCAATAAATTCTACCTTCATGAAGATTTGAATGTTTTGAAGACCATTTTTGATGGCTGTAGTTTGTGGTGCTGTTTGACTTGTATTGTGTTATACTGGGAGGTGTTTCTTTTATCTTGTACACCCCATTTATATCAATGAGAGTAGATAAAATATATATCAGAAAGACTATATATTCAACACAATGCACTACAGCCCCCAAAACGACCATAAAATTGAGTCAACGCCTCTCTAACAGTCTCAAATAAAAAGCATGATAACTTATGAAGATGGGATTAATTGCAGGACAGTTGTATCAGACTGCATTAGTTTTAGCTATGTGTACGTAATAAACTGGCAACCGACTTTAAACATGGATACAAAAAGTCATAACAAACATCTGTTTACTCCTCTACTGTTACATGAATGAGAATGGCTGTGTCTGTGATTGAATGTGTCTCAACATCTGGAGTTTCATGCATGCTTGCCTGTCTTGTTCTTTTGTTCCTCTCATCTCTCATTTGTCTCCTGCTGCCCTCGCCTCCTCCCCGGCATTCCTATAAATTGACTCTCAAAATCCTTCAAAACTATTCAGGGTGCTGCCTGTTTTTTATTGCTGCTTGTTCCATTAAATCATCACCGAGCACAGTGAACACTTTGCACAACACCCCTCCACATACTTACAGATGTGCAGCTTAGATCCTTTTCATAACCCAGTTCTCTATGAGTCCAGAATCATTTTGAAGTTGTAAAAGATTTCAGTGCTGGCGGTTGATTTGGGGACACCTGTGGTTACTGGTGGTATCAGAAAGTGTGTTTTAATACTACAGCAAACACTGGAGCAGCTACTACTGCTCTTGTTTTGTTGTTGTGAAAGAAGTCAGTCATGCTGTGCACAGCACAAGTAGTTTTCCACCCATCAGAGGGGCTCAGTTAAGTCGGTTACCTTGCTGATGAGTGGGAGGCTTGTAGCCTCTTGCTTGCAGCTCTCCGTCCAACCTCTCACTGTGGCTGCTCCTTCTTGTTCTATTAGTCCCTTGCAAAAATTTAAAATGATCTGCTAATGATAAAAAAATGCCGAAAATGAGTTTTCTTCTTTTAGAGAGAGAATTTTGATGAGCAATCACAGTCAGCACTCACCTCAGTGACAAATGCATGTCTTATAGTCAGCAGTTGAAGGCTTTTGATGTGAGCTAGCAGCAGTCAGAACTATTTGGTTCGCATTAGCAGTAACTCAAAACAGCTCTTATGGATTTTAACTTTAAATGTGTGACTGTCTTTGTTGTTTTTTGGAAATGATTGATTTCACTGCATGTGATGGAACCCTCTATGCAGGCCGGACTGTGTTTCCACGCAGAGCCAAAAGTAATATTTGTTTTGTCCTGCATTTCTCCCCTACATCCAGGTGACCAAGGAAGATTTCATGAGCTATGAGTTCATTCTCTGCATGGATGAGAGCAATTTGAGGTACAGTTATGTCCACTCACAGCAGTAGTGTTTATTTCCTACGTGAACGTGGATCGCAGTTGAATACACAGTCGCTGGAAACACTGGTGTCAACCGTTAATGGTTGCCTTGGATAAAAGAAAAACATTTGCCTTGAAAGGGGTCAAACTAGGTTGTGCTGCTAACTGTCTCTCGTGAGTGCTACTCCTTCACATACACATGAAATTCACGGTAACATTGAGCTATAACTAACGTGTAGGTGAATGCCTCCTTTTAATGAGCAATATCCTTTCTTAAGCTCTTTCCAAAGGTCAGGGGGAGGGATATTTTTTGCTACTTTGAACGTTTAGGGATCATTTTGAGATCACATGCCTATGGCAGATCTGATCTGTAAGCAGCTTACTGAGTTCTTTGGATGCCTCGTCTTTGCTCTTTGGGCAGTTTTTTTCCCCTTTCTCTCCCACATATTTTTTTTTTCTCCACAAATGTTAAGCTGACCAGACTGAGAAAATGAGACCTTGTCCGAGGCAAAAAAGTTTCATTTCCTTTTAACAGAGTACATCTTACTTTCGTCAATTTGTAAAAAAAAAAAAAAAAAAAAATTCAGGGTCTTGAAACGTTGCCAGAATTGTACTATGTCATTGTTTAAACGTGTTGCTTTGAGAGGAAGTTATTCATATAAGTGTAGACGTCAGTATCATGGGGTAAAAGATGAATCATTATCGTAAATTCCATTCTTTTTTTTCCCTATGTCTTTAAAGATCTCTTGTTACAATCATAAAAGTGTTTTTGTCCTGGTTATTGTTCTGTGCTCTTAGACTTGTGTGTGTTCTCTTGTCCTGACAGTGACTTGAACAGGAAAGCAAAGTCTGTGACAAATTACCGAGCAAAGATCGAGCTTCTTGGTTCATATGACCCTCAGAAGCAGCTGATCATCAAAGACCCGTATTACGTAAGTATTTAAATAAATTCTTATGCTGGGTATTTTAAAGCATAATTAAAGATGATTGGTCATTATTTGATCTTATTAATCCCCATGTTGGGAAGGTACGATGAATATATTTAACATTACTGAAGCAGGAGGACCATCTATTAGATTGAAAAGGTTTGTGCACTAAAAAAATCAAGCTGTTTTGGACACTTTGAATTGAATGTCATCAGCATGAATTTATTTGTCAAAACAATTACTGTGCATATTGTATACCATGTCAGTGGTAAGCAATTAAACATTTCTTATGTAACCAACTTTACAATGGTTGCCACCTAAAATCGATGCTGACAACTCAAACAATGAAAAATTTCTAGTGCTAATCATCAAATAATCTGTACTATTGAAAACAGTTGGAACGTAAAGGTTACCCAAAATTTTTGTTTCAAGTATGTTTAAATGTAAAGAACCTGAAAGCTTGTTTTACAAATCTTAAAGGGGATGTATCATGCACATTTCCAATTCTATATTTTAATCCTGGGCTCCAATGGAATATCTTAATTATCCTATAATGCCCCTTTATGCAGCCCCTCAGTTCCGCCTGTGTCTGAAACAGGCAGTTTTGACTCCTGTCTCTTTAAGGCCCCCCTGCTGATGAGCCCATCCAGCAGCTCAGGAGGCCACGAACACAAACAGTAGTAGTTGGATTTCACTTCTTTTTCTTGTTCTTAACTTGAAATGGAAACTTCTCAAATACATCCATACATGTTTGAGCCTGGATATGATCTGAAATATGCGAGTGGACAATGTGAACAACACATGGAGAACAACCTTAGCAACAACTTTCACATTTCACATTTACATTTAGTAACTTAGCAACAAAGGCTTTGGAAGTACAGGTAACTTTGCGAATGAAGCGTTCAGAGCAGGTTGAAACATTGGTTTTTGACTTGCAGGGAGTATAAAACAAGAGAAAATCACAAAAGCATGATATGTTCCCTTTAAGTTTTGGGGGGAAAAAAAGAGCTGAACACTCAAATAGTCACAGGACTGTGTGGGTGTGGGTTGATCAGACTTAATTCACAATGGCCTGACAGTATAAGTGAACAATCCCAAAATTGTGACATCACTGTTTTCTAAATGAGTCCTAACCACTTCAAACCAGTGAGAAGAACACAGGCAGAGCAAAAAATACAGAAAAACTCATGTATGAAATAATAAACTGTATGAACTTTAGCATTACGTAGAATCCAGTTTCTCATAGTAAGAAGCTGATTGAGCTAAGCATTATGAAAGAAATGACAGAGAATGCTACCTCCAACTCATCCTTGAATCACTGTGCACTTGTTCCAGATAGTATATATCATGAGAAAGGCCTTTACAGACAAGAAAACACAAAGGAAATATCAAACAGGTGAAGTCATTTATTTAAAGAGCACGATTTTGGACTGAACATGTGGACCATAGCAGTGAAATGGCAGTACAGCCAGTTCCTTCCTAAAATGTAATTTAATTACTTGGACATCACTATTAGAAGTATTTTCTGGTTTCAAATTTGTTTGCCTTGTCATGCTCCATGACTCGCTCATCCTCTTTGTTCTTTTTCTTGCTTTCTCTGCATTTGAAAGTTGTGCCAAATAAATTGGACATGGCTGTTTTGTCTTTTTTATAAGAGTGATTTGGATATGTACGTCAGGGTTATGAGTGACAAAGGCAAGAGTGGGAGAATTGGAAAGAGTAAAAGCTTATTTTGGTTTGAAAGTTTGATTAGTGAGAAGTTGTCAAAAATACTGTCATAATACTGAGGGTGCTCAAACTTTATAGTACTAATTTAAATAAATGGACATGCAGCTCAAAAAGCAATCATTTCCTGTGGTGTTTGTGGAGGATCTGCAGCTACAGTTCTGTTGGCCTAACTATTGTGTGTTTATGCCTTTCTGTGGTGCTGTATTACATTTTGTGGAACTAGGATTGCAAGATAAAACAGCCATCATATTCTTGTGATGTGGCTGGAAGAAGAAGTTGTGGTTGATCGCAGTTTATACGACTGTAGTCAGTTATATTAGTTTGTCTCAGATTCTGGCTTTGAACACCACATTTCTTTGTGTGGTGGTCAGCATGAGTGTGTCTTGGTGTACCTCTGTTAGTCAAAAGGGGGGGTGGACAAATTCTCTCTGCAGTCAATGTGGTTTTGGAATCATGTAAGCAACAGTGCTGGATTGTAGTCCCTCGCCAGCAACCACATGGCATGACAGCAAAGTGAGTAAAGAGGAGCCAGGCAGTCACTATCAATGTGTCAAGATAAATGGAGACACAAGTTTTATTGTCAGTTAAGTGTGAATATAATGATGAACACCCAGCATGGCTGGAACACCAAAACACCTTTTTTAAGAGGTGATAAAGATAAGGGTTAGTGCCAACAGTTGTTTTCTTTTGACTCTTTTTGCTATGTTTGTATTGCATGACTAACGTTGTGTTTAGAGCTGAAATTAGTTGTTATTTTGATAATCGATGAAACATTTGAGTCATTTATAAGCAAAAAATGCCTAAAGATGACTGGTTCCACCGTCCCTAAAGTGAGAAATTGGTACATTTAGTTGTCTTACATGATAGCAAGGTGAATATCATTGGAGAAAAGATTGTTTGTTACAGAAAACAGTATATGTCACTTTAAGCTCTAGGAAATTGTGTCAGGTATTTTTCACATTTTATAGTCTTCACAATTGCTGGATGAATCGAAAAAATATTCAGGAGACTAATGGAAATATGTGTTATCTGCAGCCATAGTTGCGTTGTGTCAGTTACTACATGGTAAAAGTCTTTAAATAAAACGTTGAATGGCAGCATTTATTCGATTGAGAGGCCTCTCTTCATGGTGGTTACTGACCCGCAACTGCTGTTTTTTTTCTTGTGAGCCACTGTTTTGGGACAGATTGCAATCTCATATCATATCACAAAATAAAATTTTAAGTCATGAGGTAAGAAAGTTTTTTTTTTTTCTCCCATAAAAAAAGGGTGTCGGCAAAAACCCACCGCTTTCAACTGTCAAGGCCAGAATTTCAAAAGTACTATTGCTGCTTTTGGCAGTAACCTATATTTCTCCCTCATGAAATGCTATTGTGGGGTTCAGCGCACCCTAAGTGTACTGTTGAAGCCAGTTGGCATCTGGGATATGTTTGCTTCAGAGAAATTCAACAATTATTCGAAAATAGTTAAATGGTTGAGTAAGAAGCTGACGTTTTATTGAGCTTTTAAAATCAAATCACAGAATATGAAACTTGATATAAAGTATCTTACAGCTGTATTGAATATCAGCAGTTTATTTCAGGTCTTTACTACAGGTTAAAAAATGTATGTAGTGATTCATGTATCTGTGCTTGGCTTTAATTTCTGTTTTTTTTTTCTTTTTTTACATTTGTTCCTCAGGGAAGTGACGAAGACTTTGAAAAGGTGTACGAACAGTGTGTACGATGCTGCAAAGCATTTCTGGAAAAGAACTCCTAACAACATCTGACCTTAAGCAATCTTTGCTCAATCTGTTGGATGAACATGAGTAATCAATCAAATATTCTTTGGCCATGTCTCATAAGCACTCGTCAATATAAAAAGCTCTTATGGATGTCACTGAAAGACCACCAGAACGCTTTGTTTCGGTGTTGTAAATGTTATACAAACACTGTGTACATTTAGAACAATGACAAGTTTGTAGACTGTAAAATTCAGGTGATTAATAAAATAAATAAACAAATACAGCTCTCTTAGAGATTTATTTTTTACACACATCATTCATCCTTGTTTTTGTGAATATGCTAGTGAATTCATATGAATGCAGACGTCCTGCAGATGATAATTCCTGACTGGACATCTCAAAGGTTTACAGGCCAAAAGCTGACACTGGGGTCAAAGTTAATGCTAGCCTAAATGCTAATCTTCCTGGGTATTTTGTTTGATTCTGAGTGGTTAGGTTACTTTCTTGGCAGTGCTTGTGTTTGGGATACAGCACCTCATACCGAACACATAAGACATTCTACCAAAGATCAAATATACTTGATATTTAAAAACAGAACACTGGATCTCTTCTCACTCATTTCCCTTGACTGTTCCCTCTCTTTACAGATGTGAAAGTTGGTCTCTGCCAGTTGCCACTTACTACTCTCTTCCCTGAGAGAGGACCCATCACTGCCCATATAAATTAAAACTCATTGTGGTTTCACCATGGTCAGTGATAGAAGATGGAGGAAGGGCTGCAAGCCATTAAATGAGGGTGGAACTGAAGGTTAGATTAACCAACTGCTGATTAATTTAAACTAAA
This sequence comes from Thunnus thynnus, assembly GCF_963924715.1. Lineage (NCBI taxonomy): Eukaryota > Metazoa > Chordata > Actinopteri > Scombriformes > Scombridae > Thunnus > Thunnus thynnus. Next base: position 17,172,741 of record NC_089534.1, read on the forward strand.
CTAATTAGATAGATACTTTATTAATATTCCAAACAAGTACTTGCTCCCAAAAACATTAACTATGCACCAGTTGACTTGGCATTGACAATCATCATGTCTGAATTAGGTTAAAAAATTGCAACCTTTGGTGCCTTAGTTGCCCAGTAATTTGAGTCCGCCTGGGGACTATAGTTGCATCTCACCTCTTTCTCCACTATTATTATCAAATGAAGGCAAAATGACACCCCCAGCAAGATATGTTTTCTCACATTTTCTCACTCACCCTTAGTGCCCCTATTACTCTGGATAATCTTCAGCACAGGCCGTCAACAGATTCCACAGGGAGTAAATCTGTGCTTGAAAATATTTCCAATGAAAACTGTTGAAAGCACATTACACGGATCATCCAGAGTAACATGGACACTGTCTGTTTTAGTTTTTAAAATGATGTGAACACCACAAATAATATTTCTCAGGAGAAATATCGCAGGCAGGTTCTCTCAAACCTTGGGGGTTTTTTTGTCTTTAGGGGGAGAACACAAATATATATTCAGAAAATATTTCTTTTTGGTCATTTGGACACTGATCTTAAGAGGGAAGGGCACTTAAGATACAGCACACAAAATGGGAATAGGCTTTTTTCACAGAAAGCATTTTGACATGTCACAGTAGCAAAAGCACAGGTGTAAGTAAAAAAAACTAATGAAGGCTGAATTTCATTTAGCTGCTTCACTTTCAGGTCCTGGTATTGTGCATGCTGACTAACTGTCACACTGTCATGATTTACAGGGACACTTGTATACACCAGAGCCATTGTTAATGGTATTAGTACTTCAGTGCTTTTCTCACTATGATAAGTCAAAATGTCTGCTGTGAAAAAGGCCTGTGGTCCTGAATTCAGGTAGAATTAGCAATGCTGGCAGTTAATTACCTTGGCAAACAACCTATTCTGATATGAGGGAAGGAAATATTGACTACAGAGTTCAGTTTAAAGTCCCTCTCCACTCAAAAATATATTTTTCTTCTTGTTCCTAAAGTTAGATGTTTGAGCTTCACTGTGCAGAGGGATGTATGTGCAGAGTTTGACACTAGAATGTTGTTTTCACATATATCTGCTGAAAGTGGAAAGTTTCTCTGAGCTCATTGAAAATCCAATTTTAAGGGGCGGGCCTACGAGCATGATTTGTGACATCACAACTAGTTTGGAAGCCAATCCTGGTCAAATATTCAATTTAGTGTGTGTATGGTGTGGAAACTTGAAACCTCCAGTGAATAAACACTGAGAATGGACTTTATAGTGAAGTGGGAGACATCGTATGTCCAACAGTTAAACTTCTAAAAGGAAATCTATTTGCATATTCATAGACTCTGGAATTTTTAATGAGGGAGAAGAAGTAGATGCCATTTTAAGGATGTTAAGAAGATAAATGAACTTTTTTTGTGTGACAAACCATAGAAGACACAAATTATTAAGAGTAGAGTATCTTATCTGCATCTTGAAACATGCCTGGAGGGGATCTTTAAGCTTTTTCAGGCAGTGTGAATTGCCCAAACAACTACACAACTACAGCTACACTACACAGCACCAGCAAAACTGTTTGTGTTTTATTTGATGTACTTTACAGGCTTTTCTCAATTAACTTCTAATGGTAGCCAAGATAGTTTGGCTTACTTACCCAAAGCTTTGAGATATCTATCTGAGATTTCTGCTGCCACAACCCAAACCCAGTGGAGGTATTTGAAATCTAGTTTGTGGTGCTCACAGCATCAAAAATTTCTTTTAAGAAACAGTGCTTTCTATTTCTTCAGTGGAAAATAGTTCCAATGAAAAATGGAAAGTCACATTGGTATTTTTGAATATAATTTTTCAATAGTGTGAGTGCCAGAAATAAAATCTCATTAAACTCTGTTATTGGGTTGGCAGCAGAAATCTCACACATCTGAAAATCCAAGCAAATAAAAATTGGGTGAAGTTTGTCGATTGGGCAAACTGATCCTTTTAAAGAAATTTCTTTCCTTTAAATGATGCGCTGATTCACATTCCAGGAAACTTTCAAATAAAAAAATATTTTGCAATAATCTCTATCGCTACCAAAAAAACACTTAAATCTCTCTGACTTGACCTTTTTTCAAACGGTCCATGTGGTACAGCAGTGGGAAGTTCACCAAATCTGTAGTCCCAGGACTCAGTCCAGTCATGTGATCATTCGGGGTGCATTCCACATGTCGAGAGGGGATTGTAAGAAAAAATATTGCACAACAAAGACCATTCATATTTGTACCAATCTTATAATTTATTTAAATATATTTCATTTTTAAATATATATGTCTTTCACACCCATTTGATATATGCCAGTCACTTTAATTTATGGTAGAACTGTGGATTCCTCTTACGCTTTGTTTTACAGTATGTACATTTTACTCTTGCTTTAAATTGGTCATGGCCTACATTATGTACAGTGGAACCTTGTGACAATTCAAACATATAAATATAGACTGTATCACGCTCAAACAAGATCCACAGGAGGGCTGTGACTTTCAACTGCCACTTTTTTTTTTTTTTTTTTTAGTATGTCTTACAAAGACGCAGAGAAATGTTCATGCACTTAATAATTTAATCATAGTTCTCAGTGTGAGCACAAGTGAGTGAAACTATGCCGTGACTGCCGTGGGGGTCTGTGAGAGCTTTTTGTCTGCGTAATAGGTAGTGCAGTAGAAGGGATGGGCTCAACCTTGTACGGAGCAAACCAATTGCAGAACGCGAGTCGTGCCTGTTCACACTAAAAATAGTAAATTTGGATTTTGCTCTTTTCATAAAGAAATGAACAAAATAAAAATATGCAATCCCTTTTTTGTTTTAGCAACATCGTTTTGGATGCCAGCAGGAAAAAAAGGCCCCAGTTTATCTTCTCTCAGCCTTTTTGTTTTCTTCTCTGCTCCATGCTTGAGTTTCACCATCTTTATCCTGGTCTGGTGTTGTTGCCTGGTTGCTCCCTCGTGGTGACAGCCAGCCATCGATGCCCAGCCAGAGCAGTGGGTGGCAGTAATCCACGCCTTAGTAGAACAGACCTCACTGAAGGACAATACTGTGCCTAATATCAGTCGGGGCTGGTCAGAGTATTTTAGGCTTCCCTCTTTCTGTCCAAGGCACTTTTTTTTCCCCAAGTTTTGTCTTCTGGATAACTCGTGTTTGGCGTCAACCTGCAATGAAGGGGAAGTGAGATTCAGCGCTGTCTCCAACTTGGCAGCACCTGACAAATGCTTTCCTTTCCAAAGAGAATCACGAACAATAAAACTTGATTTGCCACAGATCTGCTGCTCTTGCTGTGCCGCTGCGAGGGCCTGTGTGTATCAACACAGCATGCATAGCCTATCACCACTGTGAACAATTGTCTTAGTGTCTCCAGACAAAAAAAACATCTTTACGCTGTGAACTTAACCTAAGAGAACAAATGATACATGTTTTAGCTCTGTGTATACAAAGGAATCTGTCTTAATCCTTCACTTTTAATATTGGTCTGATGCAGTGGTGGAAAAAATATTCTAATCTTTAAAGGACCAGTGTGTAGGATTTAGTGGCATCTAGCAGTGAGGTTGCAGATTGCAACCAACTGAATATCCCTCCCCCTTCCCTTCCAAGAGTGTAGGAGAACCTGTGTTGGCTGTGAAACTCACAAAAAAACGCAAAAGGCCCTCTCTACAGCCAGTGTTTGGTTTGTCCATTCTGGGCTACTGTAGAAACATGATGGTGCAACATGGTAGGCTCCATGGAGGAGGACCATCGATGTAATAAAAGAAGTGGATACAGCGTTGGAGGTGGGGCCCTGCTCATTCCTATGAAAGTTGCTCAGTGGTGCATGAAGCCAAAAAGGTTGCAGCTACAAAATTACCCGGAACTTCTGCATCTGTGCAGCCCATAGAGCAAGCACACTAGTGTTTCCTTAACCCGGCCTCCCAACCACATTTGCACCAGAGACTTCTGCTGGTTGAGCTGGCTAACTTCTGGTTTAGCACTCCACTAATTTAAATGGGGATAAAATAATTAAATTGTGCGGCTCTTCTAGACTTTCCAAATGTTATCAGACTGAATGGATCAAATACTGATAATGAAATGATTCATTTCATGGAGGTTGTGATGCTCAAAAAAATTTACTACAGCCACTCCTTTTCCCACCATTGTGTGTGGGAAAAATGCTTTTTGGGCCAGTGTGCATCACGTGACAGACCCAGAAGTTGTAATTATATGATTTGGTCACTATGTCAAATTGGCTTCAAAGCCTGGTGCTGTTCCTGGGGGCTTGAAAAGGACCTGCTCCCTATGTAGATATAAAGGGCTCACTCTAAGGTAACAAAAATACAACAATTCTTATTTTCAGGTGATTATATACTAATTATAACATACTCATGAATATTATATTCCATTTCTCCCAAATCCAGTCTGCTAGATGCCACTAAATCCTAAACATTGCACCTACTAGAAAATGTCCTGCATTCTTTATTTTGGTATTACTATTGATGTATGAATGTGTAACAGCATGTTAATGCCATCACTGGTCAGAATTTTAACTAATCTGTGTACCGCTGCGTTTAATCTGTGAAGTAACTATAGCTGTCTAATAAATGTAGTGGTAAAAAAGAGCAAAAAACTACAGTATGTAAGTATAAAATAACTGAAAATCTAAATACTAAGTATAGTACGAGATGACAAGTACCCCAAAAAGTACAGTATTTTAATAAATATAGTACTAAATTCCTTTCCATACTCATCTGATGCATCATGTATGGTGGCAAATTCCAGTTGTGCTGGAACCAGCTTGTCACATGTCTTTCGAAACTTCAATAATTTCACCTGTACCTCTTATTCTCACACAGTGTTATGTACTCTGGCCTGTCTGGACTGTCTAACAAGCAACAACACACCAGCACTTTGACCATGTGTCCTGGGTGCACATCTTCTCTTGAAAACAAAGCCAACATACATCATTCATGGTAGAATTACTGTATTGTAGTACCTTATGTGTGCTACCCCTCTGTGCACTGCGGGCTGCCGGCTAGCCGTGTGAGAAGCCGCGCACATCTTTTGAAATCTGCGAGGAGAAGATGAAATGGAGATACATGAGTGGATGCTTTTCACACACTGTGTTGACACTGGACAAGAAGAGAATTTTGTGATACTTTAAAAGTGATAGTGTAATTGCAAGCTTACACGCAGGTATCGTGCAGTCTCTGGTGTGGTGGTAGAGTCTGTACACATGCTTCCTGCACTTGGGACTGAAGTAGAGTGGACCTGGAAGAGAACAGGCTGTAAGAACATTTCCATTACCGAATCCACCTGTGCTGACATCTGGTTTACAGCCTTTATCTAAAGCTATCATTCACTTTTCTTGTATTTTTGACTACCTCAGCCATCATCCCTCCCTCCCTCCCATCCCACTCTGACTTTATCATAAAGTTCCTTTCTGACTTTATCATACTCCTGACACAAGTCTCCTACAGTAAGCACTGATGTTATACTGTATGTGGTGACCCATCAGGATTCTGTGACCTGTCCTGATATTCTTACCCTAACCCTAATCCCCTAACCTTAACCCTAACCCTAACCATCCCACTCCTCATGCCTAAACCTAACCAACACTGCAGGTCACGGAATCTGATTGGTCAACAAACACAGTGTATCACCAGCAATGCAGTAGTTTGCAGTGGGAACTTACCTGTTATATGTTTTAGGAATTTCTCCTTCTTTCTGAGATCTCTGGGAAATACGACTGTTAAGAGAGAGAAGATTGGAAAGGAGCGTCAGGGTTGAACACTGCAAAGTAGAGAAATACACCCACATTTATCACTAAAAGGCCTATTAACATGAATTATCTCAGGACAGTTATAAGCTTGTCTGGACCTTGGATGTATTGGTAAAAACTGAGGAAATATGACAGTTTATAGCCATAAGCTAACAAAAATCCGAGGTATTTTAAAGGGTTGGTTTACTCAAATAACAGAAACACATATTTTCCCACTCCCCTGTAGTGATATCTAGACATGAAGGTAGTTGTTTGTCCAAGATTCAAGATATCTGCCTCTGCTTTCAACCTTGTATCTGCACATCTAGATACCACAGTAGGTAAGAGAGAAAATATGCTATTTTGGGGGTATTTGGGTGCAACAACCCTTTAACTTTATCCTGCCTAACTTCCATCAGTCTACAATGACTTTGCAATGATGTGAAACATATTCCAGTAGACTACATCCCATCGATCCAGTATGAAGGGTTCCGCCTGACAAGTGTCGTTACTCACCGACAACCTGATCTCCTCTGTCTATTTTCAAGTTGCTTAAATCCTTTGGCTCCACCGGGGTGGTCCTCGCCCTCGCTGTTAACGGGGCTTCCGTTTTCGCGCTGTGGTGACCCCGGCTCTCCTCCACGTGTCTCACGATCTCCGCCATCCGCCTCAAGTCCCGCTGCGCGTCCCTGCCGGCCGCCGCTGGGGCCGCCGAGGGCGCGCTCTCGCTGCAGTGGCCGGTAAGCGTGCACATCAGTAGCACCAGTCCCATAGTGAAGTGTCTGCGCAGTCTGCTCATAGCTCCCGTGGAGTGAGAGAGAGAGGGAGAGAAAAAGTGAACTCCTTCTCCGACGCCTATTGAGGGGGGAAAAAGGTTTAACCGAACACCTGCAAGAAAGGTCGAAGATGAAAGTCAAATTGTCAGTGTTTCTCAAATTATTCACCATTAAATGACACAGAACATCATTGCACCCTCTGAGAACACAGTAAAGAAGTCTAAACTGTTGTCTGACATCGTTAAAGTCATAATAAACACTAAGATCAGACTTTTCCAGCTGTCCAAATGTGTTTTTCTAGCCACACGTCAGGTTCCCATACTGTGATTATACCAAATTTTCTATAAATTCTTTAAAAATCGGTTAAGAGACCATTTAGTTCTAGCTGTTTTAACCAGACCATGTATCAATAGGCTATAAGTACAGGTTTGCTGGTGACCCAGTTGTGGTTTAGTTGCTAACTTGTTTGGGAACTCTTTTTGAGATCAAAATTTCTTTTGCGAGAGAAAAGAGAGTTGAGAACAAATAACATGCACATTAGATCACAGCAAATGTACTTTTTATCTGACCAAAGTAAACTCATTGAATGATGGGTAGCTATATATAAAATATAATTACCTTAAGGCCTGTATAGCCTCTTCAGTGAATAGTATGAATATGTCCTCTGCGTCCAGTAAGGATGAAAATGGAAATAAAGGAGTGTTTGCAACTTCAGTAAAGTTCCCTGATTCTGTCTGGTCCGAAAGATGTCCCTTTTAAAGTCTCCACTTATGTATGAAAAACAGACGCTTCTGAAGTCGTATAAGTGTTCGCTGAGCATCTGTGGTCATCCTCTGATCACCGGACGACTGCAGGGAGAGAGAGTGGACAAACGGCTCCAAGTCCCGTGTGCGTCCTCCGCTGAAGTAGCACAACAGTCGCACTGAAGTTCACTTTTTATTCTGTCTCGCAGACGTGGTGACCTGTCCCTTGTGGGTTACTCCGCCGTGTCTGTGATAATAATAAGACGCATTATTGGCACTCCTGAAGCGGAAAGTCCACTTGAGTTTGCTGACCATCACTTGAACGCCGTTTGAAGTTTTCTGCGCCCCCCCTCCTTTCCGTTACTCCATTTATCTGTGCGATACGCGGTTACAGGAAGCGTTTTCTCCACTAATACTTCCACTGAAATTTCCAATTAGCCATGCATACAGCACAGATACCGGCATCTCAGTGGAAATGCTCCCATATCCTTCTTGCGATTTTCATAACCACATTTAGAGCCATTGCGCGCTTTACGTCCATCGTGGGATTTGAAACACAATTACGCACCGTTTAAGGCTGATTCTATGAAAATTAATTACGCACGGTTTTTTTTTTGGTCAGACCAAATGACTCCTCAGCATAGTTGAAGTCCACAGAAGGTTTCTCTCTCATTGGGGATTAGTGTGTACTAGTCTTCTGTGGTCAGTGCAGCTCCTTTAAGTCAGGGCGTGCAGTTGGCTCCCATGCATGCTCCCCCCTCAAATCTGACTGCCTTAGACTAAAGTTGTTTGCTTATTATGGGGGAAAGTAGTATGTTTCACAACCACAAGAATAAAATTAATGCAGCACCACAACTCAAAATATTCAATAGATGCGTTAAACAAAAACAAAACAAAAAAATCAAAACGCACGACTTTAAACTTTTTTTAAAGTCTTTCCGGAAATACACCAAATATATCTCATATCTTGTATGTTCCATTATCTCATCATGTCTGGCTACTTGGAAACAGGCTATTGGTGTTTTCACGCTGAGCAAAGTAACTCTTGCGGCCGTGCGTAAAACCTTGGTGCTGAAAGGACAGCGCGCACTGTCACCCAGCCCCAGTCCCCTCCTCTGAATGGGCGATGCTCTGCGTCTGTTCAGGAGAGATTTGGTGGTAATGGCAGGGCACTATGCTGATTAATTATATCGACCAAAATGAAAACAAAAAGTAAGGAGCCTGGTGATTCACAACAGGAGTTATCTTGACTTTTTGAGGATCAAAGAGGATGCATCCAACTTCTTTTTGAAGGTGTAATGAGAAATCCAGTGACATCATATAACAGTGAGGTTTAAGAAAGGTCCAACCTTCCTGCATCTACATTGTAGATGCCATGCATAGTATACTGTACATTCTACAGTATACTATGCATGGCAGATGTGTCCTAAGATTGCAAGTGAGGTCAGATTTTTGCTTCTTTGTGATGAATGGAAATCAGTTTATTTATCAGTCTGAGAAGGGAGACATCTGCCTGACAATCCAAGTTTGGACCCCAGTTAGGCATCACCCTGCTTGAAGTGCTTGAAGAAGAAACAGCATCTGTAGCAGAGCCTGACCTCTGACATGACTGTGTGAGAGTCAAATGAATACCTTATTGTCTCACAAAAAACAATTAAGTTATAATCATCATCAATAATATTCCCAACTACACCCATTATAATGTTTACATAAACCTGTCATATCCTTTCTATTAAATGCAGAACTAGAAATGTATTCCACCATCCAAGTCTTTGATATATACGAATTTCCCTCTGAAAAGGAGAATTATGTGTATTATCCTAATGATAAACTGCAAATATTATATCAGAATGAATAAATATTCTTTGAATGCACTGAATTATTCTGCAGTGAGAGCCAGCTGTTTCAGCAGGGGGCATCATTCTGCAATCACTGGACATAAAAAATGTTCACTCTGTACTCTTCTGCCTTTTGGCCATAACACCACTTTGCCTGCATTTTGGCTGGATTTGACTTTTGCCATCTTTCCATATAGATCAAAGTGCCATCACTGTGCTAAATCAAGAAAAGCATCATATCAGGTTACGCCACAAAATAACAGACAATGTCTGTGAACATTCTTGGTTAGTTCAGTGAGAATAGCTATAAATTCAGTCTGACTTTAAGGGAAAAAAAGAAAAAAATATGAGTGGGTTTAAATCGCCATTAAAGAAAGAGGAAGGTTGATGTTTTCATAAATGTCAGTATTCTTGTAAATGGCCTGGCAAGCAGGTCAGTTAAGACAGAAGAATAGCTATTCTAACTGTATACTTTGGCAGTTTGCTTCCTATCCACTTCAGTAAGTTGTCTTCATTATGTTTGACTACTGCTGTAAATTTTTGGAAATATCTGCTGCACATCATCGTCGTCAGATTGTCTTGTGGGAAGGAACATGAACACACAAAAAAAGGGATGACATTGCTTGTTAGAATTGATATTTGGACATGCAAATAACCTTGTTTAACCCCCGTTTTCCTTCTGCAGTTGTATGACCTTTTTAAACTTTATGGAGTCACATGTTTAACTATTTGTCCAATATGTGTAGGTCAATGAGTCATGTTCATATGACTTTCATTAAACCGCATGTGGTAAACCTCACAGATGCAGTGTGGTGGCCACTGATTTCAACACGCTCATTCTCCTTTTTCTCCTGAACTCTCAGTGATACTTTCCTTCTGAAAGATTGTTTAATTAATCAATTAGTGGAGGATGTGATCATCTTCCCATAAACGTGCCTTGAGCTTCCTGAACTTCTTGTCCAAGTGGAAAAATTTCACTTTCACTCTGTTCAAGGTTATTCAAGGGCACTTTCTCAACTCTGTCAAAGAGCGTGGTCTTTTCAGATCTGGGCCACAGCAAAGGGAACCCACTTCTGTAATCAAGGATGTTGAGAATATTTTCATTCATCGGGGTCGAATAAACTGACACTTTCAAGAAAAACAAGGTTGGGTTTGATGGCTGTGACTTTTAAATTGACCAATAAAACCCTGGGCAACACATCCTGAATTGTGTGAAAATAGGAAACATGCACTTTCATTTACTGAAGAATTTGTGTTTGGGGGCAGGATTAACATCCAAAGTGAAGGCCCAGCTTGGAAACCAATTGTCCTCCAACAACATTCAGGCCTGCAATGACTTATCACTGTCCTGCTGCTGCCATCCATGCAAGACTTTCTCTCCATGTGTTTCTGGTGAGAGAAAATCCCCCTAATAGATCAAATAGACCCTTCATGCCTCTTAATGCTTGAGATTCTTGTTTCACTCATTTTCATCTTTCACAGCATCTTTCTCTCTCTCTCTCTTCCCTCAGTCTTTCAGCAGATGGTTGGCTTTTACCTTGCTACAACTTGAGCTGGGTGTAGACAGTAAATTTTCCCGCTGTGCATCCGTTAAGTCAGTCAACACATGTATCGAATATGGACGTTTTAGCCGCCCATGATGAAACCCAGCTTATGGTAGGTTACAGCTGTGGTGGTGGGATGTGTGTAGTTAGCAAGCAGCTGCACAGAATAGGAAGGACGTTTGACAGCTTAAATAGACTGTCTGGTTGGTGAGGTTATGTATTGCCTTCGCCAATTAGGTGGTCTGTTGGTGAGGGCAGTAAAACAAGCATTACAGCAGCTTGGTAGTCGTTCTGAAAATATTACGTGTCCCCAGAATCACATTTAGTGTAGTGGCCAAAGTCAAAACTGCAGATCGTGCTATGTCCAGGGGCCCAGAAGGTATTTTTGTTTTTACACACACATATTTAAATAAATGGTTGAAAAACTATGAGGAAAATTCACACGCCACTTGTTGGTTTTACACAATTTGAACCATTAAGTCCAATCTTACAAAAACAACAAGGTCCACTCTGTTCTAGAGCTTTCCAACGTATCACGCAATCTTCCTCAGCACATCGATTTGCCCAGGACTTCTTTGTCCTTGTTGGCTTAAAAGTTGAGATGGACAGTTTGTTCTTGAACTCACGACCTTTTGATTTCAACTGGTTTATTTTGATGTGTCAGGCTCAAAATATATTTCCAAGAAGGTTTGCACATACAAGGAATTTGGCTTGTTGTTGTGGTGCATAACAATTGAAATATACAAAGCAGGAGAAAACACAAGGACCACAAGTCATGCAATCATATCTGATATAAAACAGAAATGTAAAATAACAATATTTAAAATATTTTCTAAACGGAAAACTATCAATCCAATTTCTGTCAAAAGTCACCAAGAGCTGTATTTTTGTCATGTAGCTGCCTTGTGTTATGAGCATAGGAAGGCAGTAGAAGTAGGAAGCAATTACAACATTTGTATGATAAATGTGCTGTGTAAGCAGTTTTAACTGGATTCAAAGCGGAACCATGTTTAGATACTGTATAGTACCCCATCCAGTGGTTAAAGGTACAGTGTGTAGAATTTAGTGGCATATAGTGGAACGGACTTGGCAGAAATGGAATATAATGTTCATAAATATGTTTTAATTAGTGTATAATCACCTGAAAATAAGAACCACTGTGTTTTCATGACCTTAGAATGAGCCCTTTATATCTACATAGGGAGCGGGTCCTCCTCTATGGAGCCCGCCATGTTTCCACAGTAGCCCAGAATGGACAAACCAAACAAAGAGAGGGCCTTTCGCGTTTTTTGCAGCCATCATAGGTTCTCCTACACGTTTGGAAAGGGGGGGTTGGGGGTGGGAGGGTATTCAGTTGGTTGCAGTCTGAACCTCCCCACTAGATGCTACTAAATCCTACACACTGCACCTTTAATATTATAGATGCGTGGTGTCAAAGAGGTATTTGAGCGTGACCGCAGTCTGACAAAAAAAACAAAAAACACTTAACTCAAGGTCCACATAGCTTTTTCTGGAGCTTTCAACCCACAGCGAATGCAGTTTGTTCCGTCGCTGTCATTGTTTGACCTATGTTCGGATCTTTGGCCATATGAAGGGGGCAGATCATAAGGGCCAAACAAATCCACTAGTGTCAAAAATGAGCTACTGTATAGGCCCCTCCTGCCCCCCCACCCACCCTGTTTCTCTCTTCTTTCTTTGCATTTTATATGTATCAGTGAATAATTGCTTTGTAGTAGTTTGTTTAAGCACAAATTTATTTAGTGCCACAATGTAAACACAATATGAACTGAAACAAAAAAGGCCTGACAACTAGATTTTAACTCAAGATCAGTATATTATGCAGGTGTTGCCACATGGCCTTTATCGTTTCAGGTAATAATGTGAGGTAATTTATAGCGTATTAACCAATACATTTTCATATAATTAAAGTACCACAAACCAATTGCCACATGGTGAACCTGGGAGATTAGTGAGAGAATAATGGAGCATGGAACAAATTATTAAAGGCTTTGTTCTGCCATACAGGTGTTTTCAACTAAATAGACCTCTTTTTATGACTGTGCTGGCATGTGCTTCTATGCTTCACTGTTATATCCCAGGGAGAGGTATAAGATGGATGTGGGAGATCGTTAAGGGCTAGCTAGTTAATGTTTTTGACTGTCTTTAACTGAACAACAAAGTAGACAACAGAATAAAACAATATGCCAAGCCGAGATGTTCCGGACAGACATCACATGCACATGCCAACAAGAAATTGGCTTTGTCCTCAATCCTGCCTTCACTTGGAAAAATTCACCCAACTTGTCAAACATACAATTGCCATCTATTCATATAAAGTGTCGTTCAGTTTCAATAAACTTTAAAGCATGATTGCTTTTTGTTGTCAAAATGAAAAATGAGTTAATGTTTCCTGATTGCAAAATTGCAGGTTTTTGGTTGCAGAGTCGCCACTACTGTGCCAATAAGAAATGTGTTCCACATCCAGGGCTGCAGAATAGAGGCAATGTGAAAACACTTGACACCAGAATGAGAATAGTGTGGAAAAAACTGAAACTGCCTGAAGCAGCAGCTTTCACTGGATAAGTAAAGGTTAGAAAAAGACATATCTTTTCAGCAATGCAATCTGCTCTGAGTGGGTGTGCCTGTGCAAATATTGTACATGTCTGCATGTGTGTGTGTGTGAACAGAAGAATGTATACATCATAAATCATTTTCCTTTGATGTGGAATGCATTGGACAGATCAGGGATGTAGTGGGATTACTTGAGCACATGGTCTCCATAAGAAAAAACATGTAATCAGAATAGAATATGGATTCATTAAATGTTCCTACAGACAAACATGATTGCGTATATGAATAATTGTGATACCACTTTGACTGATATATTTGATGCCATTTGAATAAAGGCATGGAATCTTAAAGGGGCGTGTTTCTAGATTGTGAAAGGCAACACCCTGCACTCCTTATTTGGAAGGTCCTGGCTCTGGCGCCAACTATAAGCTGCCACTCTGGGCTTCAAACCGGCTCCAGTGCAAACCAAATAGTGACGTCACACCCTGCTACGTCCACCTTTATATATGGTCTACTCCGTAAAAATAAAATGCAGGACAGTCTGGCTAAAACATTGAACAAGGCTCAACTGATGTCATCTGGCAAGATGTTGCATTGACATTGCAGCGCAGTGAAATAAGTGCAAGTGCACATTCCTGGTAGATGTGTATACCGTTTACCTTGCGATTGTCATGACAAAAGATAGAATAGTTTGCCATTTCATGATCACACAAACTGGACTTCCTGGATCATATTTCACGTCTCACCAGTACCTAAAGTAACTCACCTTCACCTATTCATTGTTCTGTTTTTGGTCTGAATGCCCACTTACACATCGAACAGATGTGAAGCAACATTAAGCATTTGTTTGGAGTTGTGTTTCTGGCCACCTGGCGAATGTTAAATCCAGTGTTTACTCTTTGTGGTTGATCTCCACCAACTTCTCAGGGAAATATCTGGGTCTTTAGTTGCTAAATGTGCCATTATGTTCACCAGCTGGTCACTAACTTTGTCTGTCTGTACAATGGGTTTTTGGGGCTTTTTTTGCAGCTGCCTGCTGCAGCTAAAAACAACACTATAAGAGAGGTAAAAGTGAACCAAAATAGTAAAGTTGCAGGCTGTAAAACCAACAAATGAGCTGAGGGCAACCTCAGACTCGGTGATAACCACAACTAAACTGTGCCACATGAAAACCACATGGCTGAACAGTTGCACATATATTAATGTCATTGGGTATTAAGGTTTCTGTTTTGAAATGGGTTTTGCTGTTGAAATCATACTAACCTGTTGTTAGTGGATTCATACATGCAGCTGCTGCACAACCCGGTGAACTGGTGGTTTCTGTGTTGCACAAGAAAATATTTTATGTCTATCATTTACTGTACTTCTACCAAGAAATATACGCCAAACAGCTGTTGCTTCTGCATCCTAAAGGAATCTGAAAGTTAACATGAAAATAAGTTAAACATAAATTAGCTGAACATACACATGCTAGTTCCCTTTATTGTTTTTTTTAAACAATTGCAATCTAACAGGAATTCAAAGCTATACACTCCTCTTTCCCTCCTGGTTGGAATCAATCCAGAAATGTAAAGCAAACATTTTTCCTCCATGTAAGATACACATGTTTGTTATTATAAGTTGGAGTCAAGGAAGGAGAGGTGGGTGAAAGTAATGTTCTTTAACACTTTATGTCTTCAGACAAACCCAGCCTGTCTGTTGCATTTTTATGGTTGAGAGTTGATGATGACTGGGTTGTGATCAGTACCACTGGTGCAATCTCCATCTGGCTGCCAAACTCCTTTCTTACCAGGACAAAAAGACATGATCACATTATCCCTCTGTTTGCCTCCCTATGCTGGCTCCCTGTTATATTTTGCATTGACTTTAAAATCTTATTGCTCACTTTTAAGGTTTTTAAACAGCCTTGCACCTACATACATCTCTGATTTATTGACCTGGTATGTGCCCTCTCGGCCATTAAGATCCGCGGATGGAGCCCTGCTGGTTACTCGCAGGTCATGGTTGGTGACCAATAAGGGTGATCAGGTTTTCCCACAGAGTTCCCGCACTATGGAACTCTCTGCCTACTGAACTCAGACACACTAAATCTCTAATGTCTTTTAAATCTCTTCTTAAAACTTTTCTCTTTGTGAGAGCTTTTGGAAATGGTTGATATATGTTTTTATTTGATCGTATTAATTTCATTGCCTTTACTTTCTTTTTATCTGCCTTGCCTGAGTGCCATGTATAAAGTGCTTTATAAATAAAGTTTATTATCATTATTACTGAAACTGGAGAAACACATGCTCTGTGTTATCCGAGGGGCAATTCAGATCAAATCCTGCAAATGTAACTGTCTTTCATTTTAAGCAGCTCATTCGGTGAGTCCAGCATAATCAGGCATGGAAACATGCAAATGATGTAAAAACACACAAACAACATTTGAACCCACACGGTTGACAGCCACATGGAGAGCGCATGATTGATGAATTTTTAAGTGCAACGAGGGAAGTATTATTTCCTCTGCTTCGTAATGGACTAGCTCACAGCTCAGGAATGGCACTTTGGCTGTCAGTCTGACTGACTGGGTCTGAGTCTAACTGGGATTTGTGCAGAGTGCAATGACTCTGAAGACCTTTGGCACAGACGTCCAGACCTTTGGCACACTAGTTGTTGGAGAACACAATTTTGGTTAATTTGACATTTTTACTGTCTGTTGAAAAAGAAATGATGAGGTCAGTATTGCTTCGTCATTAAACCTGACAGACCCTTGCTGGGAAGAAAATAAAATTCATAATTTTTGGTACATTCTGTTGCTCCCATGCAGTGTTGGACGTAACAACTGCAAGTCAGAATGAACTGAAATCAGACAGTCTTCCTTACCGCGGGCGGTATACCGAGTGACTTTAGTCATTGTAATCCTTTTAATTTGTAATTTGTAATTTGTCACCCAAGTCACAAATTAAAGGGGGAAACCTTAATAAATGAGTGGAAATGAAACAATGAAGCAATAACATCCTAATATGCTCTGTGTCATTTATAAAATTACTGCTACGACATGTCAAAATATCTGCAGTGAAACAGGCCAATTATTGTGGGATTGGGGATACAGCTCATCTGGTAATTGTTAGAGTCAGTCTTTAGTGAAAACTGCATTTAGATTGAGGGATAAGTATGTTCCAGAGGTTGTGGTTCAAAGCACACATTTGTTGACTGTGGTGTGTGTGCATTAGTGCGATGCGTGAACAACTCCTCATCAGGTGACTGAGAATGTAAATTCATGTGATCAGAGTGTGCGTCAACAACCATACAGAGAGATATATTAGGGCAAGGCTGCAGTGCATTAACCCCATTACAGATTTTGCACTCCATTTACACTGTGAGGCGGGTGAGCGCCCGTTAAGTTGATAAAACTTTTAAATACCTTGTAGTCTGCCCATATGAGACATTCATGTGTTTGTGTTTATAGATGATGGTTAAGGTTATAAGTGTACAAGTTATTCTTCTTTTGGTGTTTTTTGCCATAACAGCTACAGGTGCTTTACCACCTATCAAGGAGCTGAAGATCCATCATATTGTTTTAAGCAGAGTTGTATGTGTGTGTGTGTATGATCTATGTTAAGCACACATCCTCAGTGAGTGTAAATTTGAAGCCTGATCAAGCTCCCACTGTTCAGCTTAATTTGACTTTAAGTAATAAATTGACTCCAGTTTAGACGACAACTGAGCCAAATTGTTTCAGGAAGTATCTTGGACAGGACTCGGTATAGATGTGTATAGATGTGATATACATCCACTTTTCACTTTCTCTCTCTCTCTTTCTCTCTCTCTTTCTCTTTCTCTTTCTCTCTCTCTCTCTCTCTCTCTCTCTCTCTCTCTCTCTCTCTCACACACACACACACGCAGTTTCCTCACCCTAATATTATTAAGGGATGTTGAGTCATTTGGGTCCAGTCTTGTGTGTTAGCTTAATGACTCACTAGAATTCAAAGCTCAGTCTTCTGCATTAGTTACATAGATGATTATGGTGATGATTATATTCATCCACATAAAGGGATGAAGGAGGTTGTTGGAGATGTCTCACATCTATCTATCTATCTATCTATCTATCTATCTATCTATCTATCTATCTATCTATCTATCTATATGCTCAGACTTGCTGTTTTTCTTCAATTCAGGTCTGTATTGAAGCACTAGAAGCACTACTTCCTAGAAGTATCATCTGTGTTAATCTGATCTTGTGTCTCGAACCCACTGAACCAGTGGAGTTGAAATACATGGTATGCTCACACAAAGCTTAAAGGATAGGTTCACAGTTTTTCAAGTCTGCTACAATTTTTAAGTGCCCAAATGAACATTGAAACAGGTTTTCCTTGCTGTAAACATTCCTCCTGTTCGTACTGACCATTAGAAGATGTCCTCCAAATGCGCTTACACTGTAAGTTATGGGGGAAAAAATTCACAGTCATGGTTTTGAGCAAAAATGTATTTAAGAGTTTATCTCAAGATAATATGGGCTTCAGTAGTCTGTGTTAGTCAAAGTTAATATCTTTAATAATAATATCTTAAAAATTCCCTCTTTGTGTCTTGATGGACAGTGTTTTCGTGTTCATCTGCAGTGGAAGGAAGAGAGAATTTGGCACTAAAAAGACTGTAACTTTGAAAAATATCTACATGATATGACTAATTTGGATGGCTGAAGCATCATATTAGCTTCAGATAAATGTTTAAATACATTTTTGCACTGAAGGAGGGCTGTGGATTTTGTCCCCCATCACTTACATTGAAAGTGAATTATGAAGGGATCTCTTTATGGTCAGTATGAAGAGGAGGAATGATTACAGAAAGAACTAGAAATACTGCCTTGCGGTTATATGCCTCCGCCAACCAGTCAAGTTGCAGTTCACATCCATGTCTGTCCAGACTCAAAATATATTTGTAGTGAAGACTTTGAAGGAATTTAATAAAAAGGTATTAAGCGTATTTTCCTTGTATGTGTTCACATGCTTGGCCAGTAAAGCTGATTCTGATAGAATGACAATGGTTCAGATATGGATGTTGCTGCAAAGAAGCTTCAAACTCTAAAACGTGGATGCTTCACAGGCATCTTCAACCCAGCAGCACAGAAGATCTATAAAATCAACACAGTTTCAAGGTGGGCTGCCAAGATTAGTGTCAGCAATTCAGTGTCCAACCAAATGTGAAATATGGTCACAATATCCCCTTCTGTAATGGCCAGAAAAGTGTTTTTGCGGAACATTATGATCAATCACAGTGAAGCTGACTTTTGACCTTTCGGATATAAAATGTCATCATTTCATCATTTTATCCTATTAGACATTTGTGTGAAACTTGGTCATAATTAGCGTATGAATTCTTGAGTATTGCCAAAAATGTTTTTTGTGAGTTCACAGTGAACTTTGACCACCAAATTCTAATCAGTTCATCCTTTAGTTCAAGTAGGCATTTGTGCCAAATTTGAAGAAATTCCCTCAAGGCATTCCTAAGATATTGTGTTCACAAGAATGGGATGGATGGACAACCCAAAAACATAATACCTCCAACCTATAGCTGTCATTGGTGTGGAGGCATAAAAAACATGTGTCAGTGTTCATTTGGGCACCTGACTACTGTTTCAGGACAAACTTGAAAAATTGTGAATCTATCCTTTAATGAAGGGATTCCTTATTTTTGGTTTCTACCAACTTAGATAAATAACATCACTGTTCAGTGCCAGCTCTTGAAGGTTTAGCAAAACATTTCATGTCATGGTTGCTTATGTCTGTTACTTTTGGCAATATATCAATGGTAACAAGATTTTGATAATGTTTGTGTGGCAGATTCCAGAAGACAAAATCATGTCTTTTAGTCTGATTAATTGCTCATTATTGTGTATTTATGGAGCTTTTTATAGTCTGGGCCAATTAGGTCATACAGACAAACAGGTCATCCACTTTCTTCTATCCAAATAAAATATTTGTGATCGCGCTTTTCAGACTTGTTGCCAACATGCACATGATTTGTCCAGCTAGTTGTAGTCCCTGAGATGGCCTCAGCCCATCTTTATAGCCATAAAACCCCCCACCAGAATGATCTGATTCTCTGTGACATTACAAATTAACTTATAAACTTATGACACAAGTGTATACTCCAATAATTGAATCATCATTGGCAGTGAAACACAGCTCACAGTCTTGTGGCAGATTTTATACTTGCGACTCTGTAAATGTGCAAAACACATTTCTCAAAACAATTTGGGAATCACTGAAATCATTTGTGAATCATGTACAACCATTTAGGCTATGTCTTCCCGCAGAGACAGCATGATAATAAAAGGAGACCACACTCATCCTTGTCATCCAAGACAATAAAATATTTATTTTGGCAGCTGTTGATTGGCCTGTTTTCTGGATCTCAGAAACAAAGTTAGACAACACATTATTTATCATCTATGGTGCTGAAAAGGTTTTATATACTTTTTAGAATAGCTACCTTCACACATGGGCCAGATTATCAGAGTAAAGGAGAAACTGTAAAGCAGATAATTAGGCTATAAATAATAGAGGAGTAAACTGACAGAGTCTTGGTCACATTAGAAAGTGGCGTGCCAGTAGACACTACCTACAGGGCTAGATTTTGAGCTAACCGCTAACATGCTAGCAAGCCAGGAACATGCTAATCAGTTGCAATAGCTGCCCAAACGCCTTTCCATTTTCTCTGAACTGGTCTGTTTAATCTCCTCTGGCACTTTGTTCTCAGGACTGGACATCATTTTGTTCAATAAAGTTATTGGATGAGACAAAAAGATCTCAGAGGACTACGATAGAGGGGAATTAAATACTGTTGCAACACAGCTAATGAGCTACGATAGCCTTCTCCATTTTGGACTCTCTTTCAGCTCTCCTTTTCTTCAAGGGTCAAGATGGCTCGGCATTGGCGAAAAGCACAAATTCATGCGTCACAGTTCACCAAAGTTGAACATGACGAGAAAAATATGTGCGGTTGATCAGTCATCTTTGCTTTTTGAACACGCGGAAAGTTATAGATTTTAGGTTCAGGTGACGATATTGAACATTTTCTTGTAAGGTAGGTAACAGTGCATTGAATACATAGGCCTAGTATTCCTATTCTTTGAAACATAACTTGTAATAAATATAAAATTGTTAGTTAATATTTTATGCATATATGTATACATATGTATATGTATACTGAGTCATAAAGGAAAAAATTATACCATTCATTTTAAGTTGTATTCTTTTTTAAAAATGCTTTATGAGTAGAAGTCTGGATCTCATTTCCTCTCAACCAGCTCCAAAACAAAAACATTAAGAAGAAGGAAATAATCTCGGCCTGAGCCAGTTCTGTTCTGTTTCTCCACTCTGTTGGCTGCCTTTCCTTTTGATCATCCAGCAATTTTTTTGTGTGTGTGCCTGTCTATGCATAATAACTCTTAATATGTGTTTGCTATTATCAGATTATTATCCCGCTGAGTGCCTGTGTGCGATTCTTGGGCTGAAGATCAGGTGCTGGAGCTCTCCTCAAGCCGACACTGAGAGAGAGCATATGTTTGCAGCACGCTATTAATACCGATGGCTGATTACTCTTGCGCCCTGTATTCACCAAACTTTGAAGTGCCTCCCACATCTGTATGAAATGCAGAGATGCCAGACAGTAAGAGAGTGATGAGTGAAAGCTGTGGCAGATAGTTTGTTGGTTTAGTAGTGGAATCTTGCAAAACAAATGAGACAACACTGTGGAATCTGTTTGTTTAGGCAGGAGGCTCCAGTGTCTCCCAATGTCCAATTTCCGGGGCTGTGGGCTTGAAGTGTTAACTTATTTTAGAGAGTTGAAAATGACATAAAGACAAGAAAACTGTGCTGAGGTAATACCCTTGGAAATGTCATTGAGAACATCCTAACAGTAGCTCCTAATCTCAGCTCTTTACACATACAGTATCCTGCTCTCCTTTGGTATTCACACATGATTAGTCATGCTTCATCACCAGAACCACCGACTGCTGAAGGTCAAGATAACTAGCTGTCCTTTTGTATTCTGCTGCAGCGTGCTTGAAAAGCTATACTGCCTTGCTGTCTAGTGTCCAGGATCCAGTTGCTCAACTCGCATTGTATGGTTTAAAGGCGAAGGAGCTCTTCCCAGATGTTGTTCCCCCAGGGAGCAATTAATACTAACACACTTTTCCTGCAGGGCCCCGACCACTCAACATCGCTGACATGGGATCTAAAAGCTTGAGAGAGAAAGAGACCAAGGGAAGGATAAAGAGAGAGAGAGAGAGAAATGAGATTGCGTCAGCTCAGTGTTTGTAAATGTTTGAGAGAGAGAGAGCTTTGCAAATGGAATTTCCCTTGGGAGAATAAACGGTATTGTTTTGTATTGGATTACATTGGAAAGTGTGTTTTTCTGTGCCAGCGTGCATCCATATGTTGAGCATGGAAAATGACAATCAGAATGTAAGCGATAAGAGGAACAGGAACAGTCTCTAAATAGAAGAAAAACTGAAATACTCTCCAAGGAACACATTCAGTATTAGATTTGGTGTTAGATCAGAGATAATTATTAATTCCTAGAGGACCTTTGCTTGACAGCAGTGTATTCTCAAGAAAAGGCCTCACCATCATTGTGCGGAAAATGCACTCAGACATGGATCAGTTACTGTAGCTACAGCTATCGACTGGGAGCCAGTTCTTTGGAAGAACTGTAGTACTCATACCATTATCTATGACTACATCATTCCTAGATGGCTTTATTTTTACTCCACATGTACACAAAGGTTTTATTAAAATCCAATCAAGAAAGCTAACCTTCAACTTCCTCTTTGATGACGAGAAGCCAGTATATGTCCTTATCTGAACTAAGGTCTAATTACTGAAGAAATGAGTCCAGTCCAGACATTATTTGCAGATCAGGGTGATGTAATAATCCTCCGACAATCTATAGGCCTCCATGTGACCCTGATGGAGGGATTACAAAAAGCAGGAAGTTATTTGTAGCCTGCTACTTCCAGAAAGCACAAATAACACAGTCAGCCCACTTACATTTGCCCGATGTATTAACTATTTGTAGACTTCCTGCTGTTGTTGCTGTTGTTTTATCCATTTGGTACAATGCAGTTCTTTATTACACTGTAGTTCTTAAAAAGTTCTTGGAAATATGTGAGACCAAAACAACAAACAGTCTCAATCTTTTTTTTTTTTAGGAAAAGGAGATTTGCAGCACCTGAAATGTGAATTAAACACGCATTGCATTGTTAAATTGTGTAAATGTCATGACAGTAACTACAGTACAGAAGGGTCAAAGCTGAGCTGGGTGGTTTTGGGGTGGTGGGATGAAATAAAGAAAGAAAAGGATTTTTTTTGTCATTTAATTTTGAAAAATCCTGTATGTTGCTCATTTAAAGAAATATTTCCCCTTATGGGATTGAGGGATTCATATTTGGTTTTACATGAAGGTAAATATATACATATTTTCTAATGTTCTCTGAATTCGGCAGAGATTGATTGACTGATTGATTGATTGATGTCAGTGTCTTGGCAGTTGGCATGTACTTCTGTGTCTTCAAGAGTTCATAGACAGGACGCCACATTCATTTGTTAATCTGTATGTTGGGAAAAACTGACTTTACAGTAAGCCTTCATTCCTGAGAGGTAACTGATCCTTTTCATTTGAAAGTGTATTCACTGAGTTCTGCGGTGTACCAGCTACACTGTAAGTACACTAAGTATATTATCTGGTTATGGTATGTGACACAGAAAAACGTACACAATTCCCATCATCCTATTTTTCTCGTGGGTACCATTCTCCCTAGTCACATGGCCTGTATGTGCTGAATTCCCGTTACATCTGCTCGTCCCGATGACAGAGCAGGATAACCTGACCTCACACATGAAACAGGATATGCTCTGTGCCATAATGCAGACTCACAAACATAATATGTGCACACAAATACAGAAAAGCACACATTCATCACTCAGTAACAGAATCATGCACACAAGAGTTTACATAAAAATGGCACTTATTTATTTTCATCTTCAATCTTAATACACTATCAAATTTTGATATCAAAATCTAGTAAACACATTCATGTCCCCCGCATGAATTTTAATAACTTCAGTGATCCCTTCACTTTTCCTGTATATCACCATCAGATCAGAATGTTAATTTGTTCAATACTTTAGTTTATGACTAGATACTTGCGAAACTAATGACAGCCTCTGTTGTAATTTGTGTTTATTTGCTAATTAGCCAAGCATGCCAAAGTATGGCTAAAGACTCTTAGTTTTGTTCAGACATTTTAAGCATATGTAATTAGAATTGACCCATGCTGAGTTAGCCTAAACAAAATTCAATCCTTTTATGTTTCCAGAGAAAAAGAAATAGAGAAATGGTTTGTAAGAGGACAAAAATCTGAAGAGAGACCATAAAACAACAAATAGGAAAAGAAGAAATGTTGAGAGAGAAAGTACAAAATAAGAAGCATTGATCGCAAACAAGATAAGGGAAAGGGGGAATGAGGATTTAGAGGACAGATCTTTATTTTTGTGAAGGGGTATTATTGCATACCATTTGTTTGTGATTACAGACGCCAGAAAAAACAGTCTGGATGTGGACGGCATGGGAACACCCTTGCTGAGAGCAAAACTGTTTAGACCAAAAAGCAGATACAAATTGGAGAAATCATTCATTAGTTTTGCGTTAGAAAGATCTTTGAGTTTAGTTACATGTTTGTATAGTTTTGACAGTATTTTACTCATAAATTTCATTGCTTGTGTCTGGTTATTCAAGAAGGCCCCAACTGCAGACCTCACATCTGGTGACCCCGGGTCTGTGAGCCAGTGGGAAGTGAGTGGGGTCCCCATAAGTGAAGTGCATTACTTTGAATGTAACTGAAAACATAAACCACAATTAGATTATTTTATCCCCATTCAAGTAAGCAGAGAGCCAACTGGAAGTTAGCAGACTCGGCCAGCGGAAATCTCTAGCAAGCATGCTCTATGGGCCCAAAAATCAGGAAGTGAGAGCAACATCCAAGTAATTTCTTTAAAGCGGAAAGCCAGTCATCTTGGCGTCATGCACCACTGAGCAACTTTCATAGGAATGAATGGGGCGCCATCTTTGCCCAGTATCCAGTTGTTTTTACATCCATGGTTAACCAACTATTTTGCCAGATCTGTGACCGAGCAAATATTGACAAGCATCTTTTATTTACTCCTTGTTGAAGGATTACTGTAATTGTTGGTTCTTTATTTCTTACAGCTCCTTTGTGACTATAGTTTGTAATTTGTTAATTTAGTTTTTAAATCAATTTAGCCTATAACATCTTTGGTTTAGCTAACTCTTGTTTATGGTATTTAATCTCTTTCTGATTCATAAACATTGAATTTATTGTTCATATTATGTTTTCACAGTTTCACAATTGCTATACAATAGCTTGCTGCATATGTGCAAAAGAAGGATACTTGTGTCTGAGTATTGAGTCACCTGTGCTGCTAAGAAAACCCACATTGTAAAAGTTTAAAGTTTCTGAGGTTTTATTCAAGCATAGATATATGTTAGTCTATACCTGTGAACTGTGACAGCACAAGCTTTCTTTCAAGGTATTTGTTTTACAACATGTTATATGAGGTGTTTTATGAGCTGTGACACACGAGCAAAGTACACTTGTCGACAAGCATAATTCACATAATGTAACATAATAAGATACAAGCAGTTGTTAAGAGTCATAAAAAATTCAGACAGCTTAAAACGATGTAAAATATACTGTCGGTATGTTGGTAGATAGGCAAATTATAACCACAGAAAACCAACAAGAAAAAAATATTAAAAATTAGGAATCACAAATACATGCCAATGCAGAAAAATGCTCAGAGGGTTTAACTGAGTGTGTGTTTGTTTACTGCATATTCTCCTATCAGTGTACTGACAGCTTCCCTCACAGCCATCACAGCGACTCCTTACCTTTTCTCTTGCACATACTCAGGTTGTAAATTTCCACAAGGCCAGGTATGTTAAGTCTCACAGTTTTCTTTTCTGATCCCTTATGACTTCCCTCGCGTTAATTTAACTTGTAAACGTACCATTGTTTGTCCATGAGGCATATATAGCGTACATGTGCATAGAAACACACATGGAAGAAATGCACATTACTGAACAAGAAGAGAATGGTTGCACCATGCAACTAGACAAACCTTCAAATTTTTTGCATGGTGAGATTAGATATTAAGAATCTTTTGAAAATGGCTACTTAATGTAAAATAGATTGTGCACCAGTATTTCAAAGTGCCATTCAAACTTTATAATGCCAGTAGTGTGATAATTACCATAATATATCTATATTACTTTTGTTGTTGTTCATCTCTCTATCAAACTAATCTTCTCTGATCTGTCTTAGTGTTTCAGTGGTTTAAGATGCATACCATGTAGCCTTTGTCGCATGTCACCACCCAATCTTTCTCCCTCTGTTTCCTGTCTTTCTTTGTTTTCACTCCATCAAATAAAAGCAAAAACTGCCATAAAAATTGTTCAGATTAAGTGTTTACAATTGGTTGTGTGGTCTTTTTCATGTGGCCTTACTTAAAAAAAATTATACCTAGTTTTATAGCTACAATATTGGAATAAGCTGTTGTAGCTAAATGGGACCTGCTCAATAAACAATGCGGTGCCACCAGTTGGGGGTAAATTTAGGGTGAATTTTTAAATATATACATATATTGGGGGCATTTTTTTCCTTTATTAGATGGCATCCAGGACAGAGCAGACTGGAAATAAGGGGAAAGAAAGGTATTACATAGAACAAAGGTCCCACACTAGACTTGATCGGGGACGTTGCAATTACTTGGTCAGTGTCTGAAGCCACAAAGCCACCAGGATGCCCCAACAGGGTACCTTTAACACAGACAAAGTCAGGATTGTGTCCACAACTTTGACACACATTGACCTAGTCTTTGAACGAAATATGCCAGAAAAACCTACTGTATGTACACTGTATGATTTTTCTACTTTTGTGATAAATAAAAAAGAAAAAAACAACACTTGTAGTCATGTTAGACTCAACATCCAGCTTCCTAAATCACCATGTTCTATAACATATTACTGATTTATGTACTTCTTCCTCCTATTTGCCATTTACAATTTACATTTTCAGAGAGATATGAATTATGAACTTTCAGCTGAGGAATGAACATAAAACACTGTGCATACCAATGTAAATTTGTTCCGAATTGTTCTTGTCCAGTTAATTACCAGCCCTTTGCCATCTCATTCCAGGTGAAGAGCCCTGCAGGTGGAAATTTAACTTTTGACTCCTCTGGTCCTCCAGGAAGGGAGGAGGGAAGGAAGTAGAGTAAAAAGAGCAGTGGATCATTATCAGGCATTGATATACACAACCTCCTCTGACCTATTCACTTCATTTCATTCAAAGGCTACAAAACACACACACACACACACACACACATACACAATCTTTGTGGTCACAAATGTTTTCTTACAGAGAGGCGTGTAAAGGGTGCACAGGGTGTAGAGAGGGGGAGGTTTCTTCCCTCTCTTTCAAGAAGATTCATGAGATACGAGTCATCTCATAAATTCTCACAGCCCTGTCCACTCCTCTGTATCAAAGGACATCACTGCGGTGTAAGTGTTTCTCTTTGCACTTTAAAGGCTAAATCGTGACACACTTAAGACAAAATAATTATACAAGGGAGTTGACCAAAGATGTGCATTGACATTTTGGAATTTTAGGGAGTAAAAGGAATATTTGTCTTTATTTACTTAAGTTGCAGAGGAAGTGAAATTATGCTGTGGTGTTTTGCTCTGAAACCAAAGTATCTTCATTCAGTATGGAACAGATTTTTCTTAACATGTACAAGAGTTTTGGATACTTTACCTCAAATTATCGGCTTATATGTAAATGTAACTGCTTGTAATATGATTTGAAAAGGTTAGAGCTTTTCAGGAGTTACATTCAAGTTTGTGTTTGCTGCCTTGTCTAACACTTAGTGATGATTGAAGATGGCAGTTGTTTGTAATGTGTGTGAGTCTGTATGAAAACTTGGCTGTCTTAGGCACACAGCAGGGTAATATGAAATGTCTACATTTTGAATGTAACATCAGTCTGAATTTAAATCTATCAAAGCTGTCATCACAGTGAGTAATAACCGTTAAAAACATGCCAGTTTACACACAGCATAATTCCTGTCTTGGATGTCACAGCTCTCTGGAAAACGAACAGGTACTTTTGCAGGACTGGTGCACTCAAAACAAATATATGACCATTTTAAGCAACAAATAAAATAAATGGTCATATTGAAGCAGCATTGAAAAATCACTAAATCTGCACTATTTAATTGCCACAGTAAGAGAATTTGATGGTTCATACACAAACATTTCAGTGCACTAATGTGTAAATCCTACTTTTGTAAGAACAACATTAATACAAAAAATCCTGCATGTGTTCAGTGAACAATGGCACTGCTGAATCTCTAATAAGATCTCCTTTGGGTTGAAAATCTGTGAGTGGAATGGCTTTATTTTATGTCACCAGGGCACATTCAGTGCTCTAGGCAAGCTACATTTTGTTTTTGAAATGTGTGTGCAAACCTGGCAACCTACTAGGATGCAGCAGACCAGCAGAGGACAATGCATGAGGCAGCTATAGGGGGCTAGTCCAAAAATAATACAAATTGGATTCAATGATTATGTTTTTGATGACAGTTGTAAGAAGAGAATAGACGTATGCAAGATCTGCAACTCAAAAATCAGTGACACAACCACCACAATATCCTAATTCATCCGTCACCAAAACCCACAAAGAAAGTTTTGTGAATGTGTCTTAAATAAAATTTTGGCTGATCAAATGGGTCATATGTTAGCTAGAAAGCTAACATTTGCTTCTGCTAACATAGCTTAAGCTTAATATAGCTAGAATGCTAAGTAACTTATATGTCTAGAAAATAAACATTGAGTTTAAGCTATGCATAATATTAACGTAACTTATACGTCTTCTCAATAAAATCAACTTTTTAAAAAAATGTGTCTTTTTAGTTAACTTATTGGCTGGTCAAATGGGTCAAAGCTAAAGTTTGCTAATGCTAATGCTAACATATCTTAAACTTTTAGCTAGAAAACTAATGTTAAAGGATCACTGTGTACGATTTAATGGCATCTAACCGTAAGGTTGCAGATTGCAACCAACTGAATACCCCTCCCCCTCCCCTTCCAAGCGTGTAGGAGAACCTGGAGTTTTTGGTTTGTCCGTTCTGGGCTACTGTAGAAACAGGGCGTCGCAACATGGTGGGCTCTGTGGAAGAGGACCTGCTCCCTATGTAGATATAAACAGCTCATTCTAAGGTATCAAAAACACAACAATTTTCATTTTCATTATACACTAATTAAAACATACTTATGAATATTATATTCTATTTCTGCCAAGCCTGCTAGATGTCACTAAATTCTACACACTGCACCTTTAAGTGGGCTTCAAATTGATTATGCATTTATTGAGAAGACATATAAGTTACATAAATGTTACGTAATGTCTAGATTTATAAGTGACTGGAGCTTCTTATGCATATGTGATTGAGGTTAGTAATAGACTAACATTGTTAAGTTAGCTAAACTGTGATGACACCCTAACTAAATTAACTCTAAGTTTTTGATATGGTGACCAGGCAGACAGCAGGACTCCAGACATTGCTTCATTCATAATTATGATGCATTATTTTCTTTTTCATTGTTAAAGGTTTTTCCAAAAGCTTTAGTTTCTGCTAGCCATGAAATGTATGACTTTGTTTTTTTATAGTTAAGGGTTAGTTTATAGCCTACCAATGCACAATTAATAATTAGAGGAGGCTTGTAAACATTTAATTTGGGGATAACAAGGATAATGCAGGGCAGGTGTGAAGGGAAAGTGTGGAGGGAAAAGCAGAACAGAGACAGACACGGCCACACCACACACAGAGAGACAGACTGGGAGACAGAGGAGAAAAAATCAGGAAGATGTAGAGAACAGACCAATTAATAAGACAACCAAAATAATATCATGTCATATAGTCTTTCAAAAGTCCAACTCAGAATAAGCCCTCTCCCACACAGTCCAGTCCAAACAAACAAGGGGAAAAACCTGAGGGTCTCTAGAGGACTGGTGGAAAATGGCAGCTAGACATAAACCGTGACAGAATCATGACACAATCTCCCAATTCATCAAATCGAGGACTGTACAGCTATACAGTTGCCCCCAGCAGAAAGCCATTACAAACTCAATACTGTCAGACCTCAGTGTATATTGCAACATGCCATGGTCCATCATTGAAAATCAAAGCTTTCATCACTTTTTGTCAATAGTGGACAACAAGTACTCTCCAGTGAATCGAGGAACAATTACTTCAAAGCTTGACAGTCTGGTGGCAGATAGGCAAATGAAGCTGAAAAATGAACTAGCAATGGCAGATAATATGTCAGTGACTGTAGACATATGGTCAGACCGCAGGATGAGAGGCTTTCTTGGAGTCACAGTACACTGGATCAACATCGAAGATGACAAACAGTCTTCAGTTGAAATCCCAGTAACTTGCGTGAAACCGCTTCAAAGCTCCCCATAAAGAGGAAAGAATTTGTGAAGAGTTTGAGCAAATATGTGGAGTACCAGATCAAGAAAAAGGTTGACCACATCATCTGTGACAACGCCACAAACATGAAAAAAGCGTTCACTACATGTTTTCCAGGACAAGGAGATGAAGAAGATGGCCTTGATGATTCTGAGATCTGAAACGACCTGACGGTGGAAGAGCAAGAGAGGGTTGAAGATTCAAAACCCAGACAAGACTTCAATGTTTTGCACACATTCTTCAAATGGTTATAGGAGATGGCCTTAAAGAGACTAACTTGGTCAGTGCAGCTCTCACCAAAGCTTCCCAGTTTAGCTTCTTGCTCCACACAGGCACCTCTTTCAACAAGCTGAAACTGAAACTGCAACTGAAATCATTGCTCAACTGTGACCACATGAAACTGTCTACAGTTCTTGCAGATGGGGGACACAAAGAGACAGTATTGACAGCTAGAGAATGTAATCTGATTAGGGAATTAGTGGATGTCTTTCAACTTCTTGGAGAAGCCAAAGACCTCACACAAGGAGAAAAAAATTTGACCATAAGTGTTGTGGTATCCTGTATCCTTTCTCTTAATTACCACCTGAAACTCAAAAAGAGAAAGTGCACTACTAGGGTAGCTCGATCCATGGCCTGCAAGGATTACTCCAAAAAAAGATTTACACGGATCTTTGTCAATGTGAGGATGGCAGATGAACAGAGTGATGGAGCAACCTTCCCCTTCTACCCTCTGCTTAAAAGCTGCTCTGCTGGATCCTTCATTCGGCAACATGTGGTTGACCTATGACGTTTTGGCCACCAAAAACATCAAGGAAGCTGTGTCTGTGATGATAAAAAAGTATGTTATGTTTTTGGTAGTAATCCAATTTAATGTCAGACCATAGAAGAAATAGGCTATAAAAGAAATTTTCAGTATGTTGATATAGATTGTCATGACATGGTTGTTTATGATGTTATGTGTTATGACTGTTGGTATGCATTTTGTTATCATGGTTTTTGCTGTGTTTATCAGGCTTGTTTCTCAAAGAGTCATGCAAGACCACCCCAACCACCAATGAGCAGGCCCAAATGACAATGGCAGAGCCAGAGTCAGTCTGGGCTGTTCTCAGCATACCACAAAAAGCAGAGGAAAGATTCATGTTCCAGTTTCTAAATTAAGCTGAAACCACTATTTGGACATTTGTGATGGATAGAACTGCCTTCAGTTTTGGGCCATAAACAGGCACACCCTCCCCTCTTTGTTCTAGGTGATGGTAAGAGTTATGGCAGTCCCTGCATCAAGTGCACCTGTTGAATGTGTGTCCAGCCATGGTGGGGTGACAATGCTACCCCATTGCTCACAATTGAGCGACAAAGTGCTATCGAATTAATTTTTTGCAAATGCAATGTATTGTAAGTGGCTATTCACCTCATGTCTCTAGGCAGCAAGATTGCCACTTGTCACTGAATTTCCACTTCCCATGTGCGTGTGATGCAGTATCTAGAAAGGGATGAATTGGCCTTCAAGGTCCGTCAATTTTGAATGAAAATGTTTAATTCTCTTCATGTTTGTTAAAAAGAGAATGGTGTAACTAAGCAGTCTTGTTCACATAGATGTATGATGTGTTTAGTTTGGGAATATCCATGCCAGTTAGCATCTTTGCCACAAAATGAAAGGGATATGTTCCCATAGAGATACAAAGAGTGAGCACTTTTGAAAAATGCATGTTCATGTTCATGTTCCAACGCCTCGTTTGGCAAATAATATTCTTGTACAACATGTGTAGGGGCGATTGACTGTTCTCATCTGTTCTCATATGTATATACAGCTGGAGGCTCTGATATATTCTGTTAATAGGTTGCAGATCCTAATCATGAAAACATATTCAAACTATTCAAGTTTTATGTTTTTAGTATACCACAAATTTGCATTCTTCAAGTATGCCTGACTTTTATGGGACATGTTATTCATCTTATTTTGTCCTGTCCATATCCACACTATGTAGCATATTTGCCACAAAGTTAAAGGGATATTTCACTTTAATATAACTTGTCAGGTTCAAGCAGTCTTACCTCCATCTAAGTGTATCCACAAGTAAGCTAGCAACCACTGCTGTCCCTGTCATGAGGAGCCTGACACCTGGGAGGAGTGGTGGTGTTGACAGTGGATGACAGGGACAGCAAAGATGCTAGGTAGTGTGGATATGGACAGGACAAAATAAGATGAATAGCATGTCCCATAAAAGTCAGGCATGTTTGAAGAATGCAGTTTTGTGGCATACTAAAACCATTATACTTGAATAGTTTGAATAAGTTTTCATGGTTTGATGTAATTTTCAGTAATGTCAGTAATGTCTGACTCCTCTCTTGATGATGTGTGAATGGACAAGATAGGATAGAAGGAGTACCATTTGCCGCCTGTGACACAGAGAAGAAGAACTGTATTGGGCAGAATGTCTGACCCCCTCTGTGAATGAACAATAACCATCTCTTTATCCAGGCTCGCCAGCAAACCTCAGCAACACATTAGCAAACTTCATCGAAACATTTGCCAACCATGATGGAACTGGAAAGTAAAGAAAGCGACTGTAATATTTAACTGGCTTTGTCTTGGAAAATAAAAATGAAAGGGATTACTGTTTTTAATGCTGATAGATTACATTTTGACATTGGCCAATGAAAATGCGAATAACACTGACAGAGACACACACACTGACTCAAAACATGGCAGCACTCCTGCAATACTGGCCTCAGAGGCTGTCAAACTTGATAAGGCATCATGGCCACAGAGAGGGGCACTGAGGACTGTGGCCACATGGCGACATAACATTGCTCTGCCCAACATCACAATCATAGCCAGACACCTTCAGTAGGGGAAACAAGTACTCAACAAAAATGGCATCTACTTGTTAAGATGATTTCCCACTGCCATGGAAAGCCTTGCTTGTGCTTTCATATCTCTGTTCATGCCTTAGATAGACATTTACAGCTTATTGAGTCAGGCAGTTTGTCTGTCATTGCATTATAAATCAATGCACAAACATCATGGTGAAACTTTTTTTGTCTCTTAGAGTGTGCAGGCTTGAGCCTCTGTGAGTTTCGAAGTATCAGCAAGCCCTGTTTGTCATTAAATCTCCGTCTGTATTTCAGAAATCACTTTTAATTGTTCAGGGTCGTTAAGATAATCAACAAACAGACATCTCGTCTTAACATTGGTAGAAGGGATTGCATGCACAATGGGATTTTAAGAGCCTTACTAAAATGTTTTCTTTTTTTTTTTTGGCAGTTGCAGAGTCTGTAGTAAATACCCAATGTTCCAAATGAAATGAGATCCTCTTAGTTTGGTTTTGGTTTATTGCCTTTTTCATCCCATTACTTAAATTCCTCCTCCAGTTAAAAATGTGTTTGTCTTCAGTTGGATGTTACTAGAGGGCTGTTTCACATTCATCTGCTGAAGGGGGAAAGGTTCTCTGTGCTCTCCTTAAATCAGAGTTTAAGGCGTGTACCTACGATTATGATTTGTGACATCACAACTAGTTTGGAGCCAATTGTGGTCCAATAGGCAACTTAAAAAAGTGTGAGGTGGAAACTTGAAGCCTCCAGTGCACTAACACTGAGAATGGACTTTTCAGTGAAGTAGGAGACATCTTGTATCCAGCAGTTAAACTTTTGATATGAACAATATTTGCATGTTTATAGATTTTGCATTTTTTAAAATGAGAGAGAAGGAAATGTCATTTTAAGGATATTTAACAAGGTAATTTAACTTTTTTGTGGGGAAAACCATATAAAACACAATTTATTATTCCAATCATATGTCTTAACACATGACTGGAGCTCTTTAACTCACTGTACATCAGTGTGCTTTTTTTTTTAGTATGATATCTGAAATTGTTTTAAATGGATCTGTATGAATCATTGCAGCAAAGTTACTGAGCAAACAAGATTTGACCATGACTGGCCAAAAGAGGTGTGGCAGTAAATGTGGCTTCTCACAACATAGTGTGAGAACTTTTATGATTCATGTGATAGCAGATAAACATGAGAACAGGCAAACCCTCCAATACTGCCCCAATCACACAACACTGAGGCGCCCATTTCCAGTTCAGACAGCAGTGAAAGATACTTTCTGGCTTAATACTTCAGTACAGTGGTACAGTGCTGGTTATGACTCTTATGACTGTGATATATGCATTGCATTGCATTGTGGGATTGTTATCCCACACTTCTTTCTTGTTGCATTGTTGCACATTGTTTCTACAGTGTCCCATGTAATCATTCTTGGGTGTCACATAATTAGCAAATAATTATATATATGTCTATATGTAATAATACATATGTAATTATCCTGAGTAGAAGAATTTCTCTGTTTGTCCTTGTTCTCATTGTCTGTCATGTCATTTTGCTAGTTGACATCAGAGAGGTTATAAAAAAAAACACTCCAATGGGCCATGGAATCCCCACCAGTGCAACCCCAATGAAATGCCTCATTATTTATTGATGAACAGGTTGAAAAAAGGGAAGAACAAAAACATTTCACCTCAGGAAGTCAAGTAAATGGCAGCTGTTATGAGAAGATGAATTATGCAATGCAACAAGAAAGGAATAAAAAATGCATGGCCTAAAACACAAATATACATGTATCACTGAGTGTTATCCATTCAGTTGTCTATTTTGTTGAGTGTCACATATATTGTGTTAGCCTGTGTAAAAAAGCTTTGTTTAAGCTTTAAGACCAATGGCTGGTATGATGGATAAAGTTGAACAGCTTGCACTGTATTTTAGTGTATTTCAAATTCAAATCTATTTTTAAGTGTATGATAAAATATTACCCAACCACTGAAACAGTTTACAAACTTCCACTGTAGTCCTTTCCACTGTAATTACTGCTCAGGGCAAAGAAATAGTCTGGCACATAACCGTCTGTAAAACAATAAATTGATGTTTTTACACAATTTTATATGAATTAAACAAACACACAAACAGAGATAGAAGGTGTTAATTAATGAGCATCAGAGGTGCGGTAGACTGATTTTGCACAGAGCCATGCTAGCTCTTATCCCTGTTTATGCTAAGCTAAGCTAACCGGCTGCTGGCTGTGAGTGGTATCATTCTTCTCATCTAACTCTCAGCAAAAAAAAAAAAAAGAGAATAAGGGCATTTCCCCACATCACGCTATTCCCTTAACAGTGTATTCTTTTAAACTCATCTGGTAAGAGCCAGTCACTGTGCAAATGTAATTTTTACTGAGCAGCAACCACTATAACCAATGATGCTAAATGCTAAAATGTAGTGCAAAGGTAGTGCAAGTAGAGAAAACTCATACATTTAGTCAACTGAATCAGTTATACAGTAATGTGCCATCGTTAAGATAAGCTGACATTAGCCACTGTTAGCTTCTAGTCATAGTGGCAAAACCCTTGACTGTGTCCAAAATCACTCCCTAGTTACTATGTAGTGCGCTATATGTACCCTCAGCCACTTTATTTGAGGGTGTAAATGTATACACTATATACTGTAGTGCCCTCCAAAATTTCACAATGCAACAAAAAAAGTAGTGTTCACGGCATGCACACTACTTTCTGGATTTTAAAGATGTAAAACTTACTGTTGTGCAACTCTACAGCTGTTAGCGATGACTGATTATTAGTCAGTGTCCGCAATCTTGTTTTGTTGCTCCCTACTGAGTAAACTATCGAATGTCTATTATATAGGGAGTAGTGAAGGAGTGAACAAGGGAGTGATTTCAGATACAGCTTGTGTTGGATTGAGCAAGGATGTGCTTTATTGTATATAAATAATAATGATAAATGTTCATTTGAATGAGGAAGTTTGTGATATTTCTTCTTTCAAAAGAAGTTACACAGTCTTTGCTGATCTAACTCATGACCATGATCTTAAAATACATTTTCACATGCAAAATGCAACCAAAGCAGAATTTTGAGGCAGTATGCCACTTAAAAGTTTCTGCAAAGTCATGTGTACATTTTGACAACATGAAGAACATAAAAAAAAAGATCCTTTTGGATTGTAAAGTGGTACAGAGAATCTGACTGTAGAGGCTCAGTTTCATCACATTTTTGACCAAACATAAATTTCTTTTCTCCTTTCTTTTCATCTTTTTATATTCATCTGTTCTCTTCCCTTCTCCCCTGTTTTCCCTTTCCAACAGGTCCATTCTTCAAGTGTGTTTCCTCCCCCTCTCCCGTAGATAAGCTGAGTCACTTTGTGCCCATACATCAGAGGCCCAGACGAGAGCAGACTACGGGCAGGGAGGACACAGACAGTGTCCTGTCACAAAGACGAGCTGTCTCTCTGACAACTTGTTGCCTGATAGTCTCTCTTACAAAGCCAGCAGTCACATGTTTCACAGTCATAACAATAAACATTTACCTTGCTTGAAAGATGTGTGCTCACATTTTTCAGACTTGAGGCGATAAAAGGCAGATGTATGAAGTGAGAGGAGAGATAGTAAAGGACAGGAGCTGAACACCAACCACTATGGAGGAGCATTAGAATGTGACATAATCAATCAAAACCCAGAACCTCTCAAATTGTACATGTATTAAACATATTAACATGTAAAGAATTAGAATTTACTTTAATAATAAGCAAGTAAGTCAGTTAAATAAACTTATTGACAAGTTAAAGGGAAAAAAGGCCTTTTATATGATTGGTATCATTTTTGCTAATGGTTGCTATAGAACTTAACAAGCAAAGCAATTCATGAACGGTGATCAATCTCTCACCATTACGTTGTTTTTAGTTTCTACATGTTGAAAAAAAATGTCACCACTAGGTCAGTTTAGTAGCTGTTCTGGTGCTTTCTATCATATCACATGGTCAGATGCAGTTTGCCCAGCCTCATTGAATTTTAGATGTTCAAATTTCCAATTTTTTTCTGCACACTTGAAGAATTTTAGTAACATGGAAGAGAAGTCCTAAAAGGTCTCAGACAAAAATGGAAATTCAACTGCTGATGAAGATCATGTGATATGATTGAAAGCGCCAGAACAGCTACTAAATGGACCTTGTGATGAGACTGTTTTTGAACTGTTGTTTGCAAGGCCCATAAAGAACAAGGCTACAGTGAAAACTCAAGTTTTGCAACACTGACATTGGTATGGATCAAGTATATCACATTAATCAGTCAGTTAAACACAATATGGATAAAGGTACAAGACAAAAAGTTCCTCTATTACACAAAATTATATTTATTTTTTCTTTCTTCTCGTAAAATAATGGATACTTTCACCTATTCTGGTGTCTAAATATCCTTCAGATGAAACAATCAGACATGGAGAACTGAACATAACTCATGTTTTGAGCAGGCCATAGCCTGTGATGAGGGGTCACAAGGAGAAATTGCGTCATTTTAAGGGGTTAAAACCCGTAAAGGGGAACAACTAAATTAGCCAACAGATATATTTCTGCTACTATCTGCATCCCCTTTTCGAAATGTATTCATGTTCCTCTTACCTAAAACTGCAATGAACCAAACTCTTTTTCTTTCAGGGAGACGTATACATGTACATTTTGTTTAACGGAACATGTGGTCATGTGGACAACTGCACAACATTGAGTCCTCTGTGGCTTGAACCCAGCACAGTACAGAGAGTGGTTCTGTTATATATCAATAATTCATGCAGGTTAAAGTACAGGTTAACAATATGCACATATGAAGTAATGCATATACTACCGTACAGGCTGTAGCATAGAGAATCATTAAATTAAATGAACAGCAGGCTCTTGAGCCTGGTTCATCAATATTGCAGACAGATATTACTACTTTAATATAAGAGGATGATGTATGTTTTTGTTGTTGTGTTGTGCTTGTTTCTCTACTATCATGACTTCTTTTTGTTTTGTTCTGTCTGAGTCATGATATGCCATCACAGTATTGAGATAACTGCTTTGGCTTATCACATTAGCAATGACATCATTCTTTTTGTGTTCATTCATTTGAATTTAAAAGTTAAGGTCTCTGTTTCCCCCAAATGCTATTATCTTGAAAATTATATTATAGTGTCATCGTGGGTAAAGCTCACACTTGTTTTGTGTGTGTACCAAGTGTTGTGTGTGTGCCTGATAAATGGGTAAATATATCTTTTGAGGAGGGAGACGGTATCTCATCCTCTTAAGGGAAAAAGGTTCTGGTATTTTCTATCTGGCCTTTAAGGTCCCAACATCCCTCTCTCGTCTCTCCTTTCATCTCCGTCGGGTGCACACCCTTTGTGCTTTCAGGAGGTGTTTTGGGTTATGGGTGTTTGCAGTCTGTCTTGTAGTGGGAAATTACCCTCGGTGATAAAAATGTCTTTGCGGGGGTAACGTCAGGAAGAGAAAGTTTCCTCATCCCAGACGGAAACCTCGGCAAACATGGCCAGTGACGCAGGAGGGTGTCAGCGGAGGGAAAGACAGGACTTCACCCTTCACCCATTTTCAGACCAAAGTTTACTTAGCAACGAGCGAACATGGAAGAATCATTTGTCTGAGCCTTTGATGCTTTATCATCTTGTGTCTGAAATTCAAGCAGAGGAGATTGGAACAATAATGAATTCATGACTGAAACACGGTGGCTCAGTGGTAATTGTCACCTCTCAGGCACCTTGACTGAATCTCTAGAAGTGGTCCTCCCTGTGCCCAGACATTACACAGACATGTGTGGGTGTGATTGTCTACATGTATGTGACTGATTGTCTGTCTCCTTGTTGGTGATGGACTGGCAAACTGGCCAAAGTAAAGGTCTAGCGTATTCTTGAATATGTCTGGCTCCAAGCTGTCTTAACCCAGAAAGGAATAATAAAAATCAGAATGAACGATAGGGAGAGTTTAGGGAAACATTACAGGATGAAAAAGGGAAGTAAAAATCCTTTTTCAGAGCCCATGATTTATACTCACTGTTTGCTCCTAAAGCTCAAACAGAGATAGAAAAGAAAGCTTTTATGTTTTCTGCTCTAGCCACTTGGAGCAAGAACTGAAAGTAAAAGAGTTGATAACTCAGTTAGTTCTATGGCAAATTATCAGTAATATGTTCTTAGCCTATTACATTTATTTGCAGTGAGTATCACATGTTGACTTCCTCTGGTTTCTGTACTTGTTATTGTCTGTTTATGCTGTTTTTAGCCATGCTAGCAGGAGTGGCCAAGTGTCCTTTGCAAGAGGTCTCACTCTGACCCCAATGTGACTTACCAGGTTACGAATAAAATTTAAAAAAAAACTTGTCTCAATGCAGTTTTTGAAATGGCACTGTCTCAATGGTTGGTTCATATTTAGTAGAAACACTTGTGACCAACTGCAACCATCCTAAAACAATCTTTAGAGGCAGCTCACAAGCATGGTAGATCATGAAACAGTAAATTTTCACATTTTGTCACTGTATGCTGTTGCTGTTGTTTTTGCCTGCTCAGAGCGGGTCATCCTGATCTGTGTGTGAAGATCAAACATCGTGACAAGTTCCTGTCGGCTATCCCTGGTGATCAGTGGGGAGCATTCAGATTTAATTCAGCAGATTCAGGACAACACTGACAAAGAACTGAATGGAAAAGCGCTGTGCATTACTCTTTTATAGGAGGAGCAGGCATCCAGCAGCGTCTGCCTGTGTGACGGAAGAAGAGTCACGCTGAGATAGAGCATCCTGCCTTGATCTCGTTTTCTCAAAACAAACAATCATGGCGAGAGTACATGTTGTAAAATAGGGACGTAAAAAGAAAGGAGTGACAGAATGATGGAAGAGATAGTAAAGACAGAAAGAAGGAAAGTTGTAAGCAACTGTTTTACATTTATATTTGCGTATGAGTTGCGTCACTTATTTCCGCTCTTATTCCTTTAAGGTACTTGTCTTACGTAGAATGTGATTTATGGGAGAGGGTCTGTTTTTAAAAACCCTTTGATTTTTGTGCTTTGTTTGCCTGTCTGCTCCAAAGTTTCCTGAATAATTGAAAATCCACTTTCATGGCTAATTTTAGCCATGTGCATGCAGAGGTCAATATAATACAGACAATTAACTTATTGGTAATTTACTATTCAAATATCTTTATTGCATTTTCACAACACAAATCAGCAAACAAACTGCTCACACACACCACACACACCAACATCAACCCAAGCCTACATCCATACCACATACTATGAAAGGGTGGAGGGGTGGTGGGCTTTAGTTGATCGAGTTTCAGGTGTGCAATTACATCCTCCAGTCAGCTTTTATGAGATAGTGGTGCAGTTTTTTTTCTATTTAAGGAGAATCAGTCATTGAGCAAGAAGAGATGAGAAAGCCACAACTATGGTTTGCAGTGATCATTACATCCAGGGGACCACCCCGAATATGGCTGTTGAAGGGTTGGGATCAATAACTGTGCCACAAACACTGGAAAGTGTATTAATAGCCTTCATCCAAAAATCCTCCAGCTGCAGACAGAACCAAAACATATGGCTGAAAAGAGTCTCTACTGGTCAGATGGAGCCTGTGAAGTACTATGACTTGTAGTAGCCATGCCTGATGTATATTGGTATTTTGATGCATAAAATGCAATAAAAGTTATATTGTACTATGTGTTGTATGTATACTGTGCCATTAACTTAACAAAATATCTGCGTGAACTGGTCCTGGACTTACATATAAATATCTCCAAACTGTTTGATGTTTTTCTTTTGCTTTCCCCTTTTTGGGATCAATGTCCACAGAAGTGAACAGGGACTAATCTTGTTGACAAATGTCATAGTTTAATTAAATTCAAGAATGTTCTTAAATATTTTATATATTATTGACTTGATCTGTTGGAATATCAGAAAATGGACACATCTGTGGATAATGAACCATAGCAGTGTATCTGCCAACTTTCATGACGACTGTGACCACACCAAGCCTCTATCTGCACCACCCACTGGATCTGTTTCACATTTACCACAAATGGATTTACGCACCTGGTGCAAGAGACAAGACTATCTGAAAAGGCTATCCGCAGAACAGGAAGAAGTACGAAGTATTAGATCAACATCTGTTACTAACATGAGACAATAGGGTAGTGAGTTCACCTGTAATGTCACCAGAGGTGAACACTGTGGACTGACTCACAGAGCCAGTGATGGGATAATTTGCTGGTCAGAGCCTCCCGATGTGACACGTGTGGATCTTGGACATGTGATGGAGATGAGGATGATGACTCATTGGTCTAGACAGATATTACATTTCTCAGCGAAGAAGGCAAAGAACAAAAGCTAATGATTATAAAATTCAGCGTTGAGAAAACCAGACACATTCTGACCCCCCAGCTCCACTATCACCATCATCTTCCACACCCTCTCTTCATCTTCCACTTTCCTCAGCCAGATGTTATCCTTTGCAACACATTCAGCCACCCAAAGTTCTTCTTTTCATCTTTCTCAGTGTTCAATATGTAAGTGAGAGCTGGTGTGTTCTTTGGCTTGTGTTTTGGATAATTGTAATTTAATGGTATCTAATCTAATTTTACTATAAAGCAAGGACTCTCTGTGTGTCTGTCTGTCTGTGTGTATGTATGTTCTTCACATATCTCGAGAACCGTTCATCCGATCTACTTCACACTTGGCAGGTGTATTGCTGGGGACCCAAGGAAATGCAGTGTTGAAAAAAAACATGCAAAAGGCCCTCTCTAGAGCCAGTGTTTGGTTTGTCCATCCTGGGCTACTGTAGAAACATGGTGGTGCAACATGGTGGGCTCCATGGAAGAGGACCCACTCCCTTTGAAGATATAAAGGGCTCCTTCTAAGGTAACAAAAACATGACAATTCTTAGTTTCAGGTGATTATACACTAAGTAAAACATACTTATGAATATTATATTCCATTTCTGCCAAGTCCATTCTGCTAGATGTCACTAAATACTACACACTGCACCTTTAACCTTTTGCTTTGCTGTATATCATGATGAAGAAAGGACAACACATGAACTTGACAACACATCCTTGAGAGTGAAACTACTGCGCTACTTGATG
Organism: Thunnus thynnus; assembly: GCF_963924715.1. NCBI lineage: Eukaryota > Metazoa > Chordata > Actinopteri > Scombriformes > Scombridae > Thunnus > Thunnus thynnus. The sequence goes on from NC_089534.1 coordinate 17,214,515, forward strand.
AATTAAATTTTAAAAAAGGATTAAAATATTCCTGCAAATGCAGTGGTCAAGTGCAAGTTTCGTAATAGTTTTATCAAAGTTCATAATTATTTTATAAATGTTACTGTAATAACTGTAAGAAATAGCCAAATATACTTCATATAGGCCCACTGTGGTTCTGATTTACCCCCCCCTTCTGATTTTTTTCACAAATTGCACCCTGTCAAAACCCTTTGTCTCCTTTCCCTTTCCCTTTGTTTCTCTATCTGTCTCCTTTGTTTCCAGTCTTTGTGCTAAGCTAAGCTAAGCTAAGCTAATCAGCTCTTGGCTTTAGCTCAATAGTTAGCAAACAGATAAGAGTGACACTGATCTTCTCATCTAACTGAAGAAATACACCAGACACGGGCATGATGCATTACATAGGTGTTGTGGAGCAGGGTTTTTACCTGCTACACAGACTCTGTCTTTATTGCGTGTGGTTGCGTGCCAGCCATTGAGTTTTGCCAAGTGAAAATGTAGTTGGTTATGCAGGGTTTTGAGGCATAGGCTATATTAACTGGTACTGAATTAATTAACTAGATTGTTACAGGATTGATTGATTTATCTTAATGTGCAATGGAGAAAATCCACAAGGTTGCACAGCTGCATCACATTGCCTCTGGTACAATGAGGTATTTAGGTATTTATTTTAATAATTTTAAACAAATTGTACTTGTTTTTTACACAATTCTATGTAGTTTTTACCTGTTGGAGGGCTGTGTAGCTGCGCGTAGAGAAAAAAGAAATTGACCAGCTGCGTAAAAATAGAGATTAGCCTTGTGATTATTATAATGGATGCACTGTGCTGTGGCAGATGTGTTACACCCAAGCAGCAACCTCCAGGGCTGAAAATGAAGCCAACGTGGAATTGCTAAAAACTGCAGCTCCTCGAAGGGCTATTTGAGGTCGGCTCTAAAAGCGAGTCAATCCCCATAGACCTCCATGTTAAAATGAACATATTTACAGCGGAAATAAACATGTGGATGTTTGTTGATTAGCCAGGAGTTGGGCAGAGTCAGGCACTGCCAAGATGGCGACAGGTGGAGCCGCTCACTTTGAGCCTCAAAACCGCTCTTCAGAAACCAGTGGGTGATGTCACGGTGGCTACATGCATATTTCTACAGTCTATGGTCGCGCTATGTCTGTGCCTGGTGTATTTTGGCCTTTACTCTCACCAAGAAAGCTAATAATTATATTTCCAAAACAAGTTGGAAACTATTCCTTCAATGTCTGGAAATTTTTTAATGGGGCTTTCTCACAGCAGATATTTTGAAATGCCATGTAAAAGCACAGGTGGAGCTGATAACGTTAACAATACATCAGTCCCTTTCAAGTACAAGGAAGGAAAAATTAAATGGGATTGAGCTAAAAATAATGTTATTAATAACATTTGTGTTTTTCCTGCTTTGACATGTCAAAATATCTGCTATTAAAGAGACCTGTTGTTTCTGACTGGCCTCATGTCTGGGGAAACATTGTATTAATGAATTACTAAAGTAGAGTCACTAAAATATTGACAGATGCTAACTTGTAATTTAGACGCTGACAAGTTAGCATCTGTTATATGCAGTTAGAAGCTGCCAGATGCTTAGTTAGCATCTGACTGTCAGCATTGTTAATTAAAATATATGCAAAGTTGGGATGAGGTCACGCTGCATGCAGGTCTCTCTACTGAGAAGACAAACATATACACACCACCTCGGGGTGTCTTAGGACTTGCCACCCACAGTGCTACTGAACCCTCCTGTGGGTCCCCATGGTGACACTCAGCATTACAACACGTCTTTGGTGTCATGTTGCAATATGTCGGGACAACACCACCACCACCTCCCCTCTCTCTATAAGAGCTAATGAGTCATAGTATGATATAGTAGAGATGGTATGTAGTCAAGTCAAATTGACAATTTATCTCTCATTTGAAAGAATGTTTGCACAAGATATAAGGCATATATAAGAACAAGATATTTTGGAGGAAAGGTGGGTGAGGGGGGATTAAAGGGTCTGCAGGTTGCACAGCGATGGCTTCTTCCCTTTTCCCCCTGACAGGGCTAACTACACCCGCACAGAGGAAATGAGGCATCCACACCCAGTGACAAAGTTCTATAATTCATCACAATAATGGGCTATGATTCATGCATTTCAGATAGGAGCACCTAATTGGCATAAGTGACAATAGAGACACTGTTCCTTGAGCGTACACGTTGTCCAGACAGACGGATATGTGTGAGAATGGACATTAATAAGCTTATTTCATTCAGCAGATCCTCCATCCATGGCTACACTTTTATGCATTCAGCTAATATTCTCCTTTCAAACCAGGCAGGATTGCGTGTAAAGTTGACTTTACTCTGTTTTCCTTTGATGAATACCGTATTGTTTAATGACCTCAGATATTTTTGTGTGTTTATGTAAGTGTGTTTGTATGTAACAGACTGTGTGTCTACCCATGAATTTATGACATTACGTTGGGAGTCTAACACACTTGGCAGGATCTCTTTAAAGAGATATTTTTAAAAAAAACACGTAATTGCCTGTTTGATAAACTGGTGTGAATGCACTTCACATCTGAACTTTAACATCTTGATAATACAATGACCTCTGTTATTCTCTCTTAATGTTCCATTTCTTTGTTCTTCGAATTTCCACATTTCACTTTCTTAAAAAACGCCCCCTTCCAGTTCTCTCTGTCACTTCATCTCCATCACCTCAACACCTCCGTTTCTTTTTTGGCTGGGTCATGTTTCGCTCCTCGGCAGCTCCTTTGTTGAGGACCATTTTTTGGCTTAGGGTTTTGAGTTCTGGGCCATCTGTGGGACCAAACCCTTTTTCCAGACAGATCATTAAATCAAGTCTTCAAGTCAAAGACAGGGAACTCTGGTTGATGATTTTTTTGTGCAAGACGGAAATTTTTAAATTTCACTAAGAAAGAAATTTGGCAAAATTGCAGTCTCTAGTTTGTACATTTCTGCCTTCCAGAGGAGTAAATATTGTTATTTAGTTGGAAAACATGGTGATAATGTTGTGCACTTGGTATCTATGGTGATCAGTGGTGAAGACAGATTAATGAACTGGATATAAAGAAACCAGAAACAAACTCAGACATGACTCTGATGAAGACCAGATAGCCGAAAAAGTTTGTGTAGAAATTGTTAAACTGAAAGACACTAAAAATACTTTTGCATACTCTGCAGGGGATTCTGGGCTCACTGAATATCTTCTAAAACAAAGCTCACACATCTGGCTGAAACAAACGCCAAGCAGCATTTGTAAAAGCTATTGATCCAGTTATATTACTATAGCAATAAAAGTGGTAATGTATTGAGTTACAAAGTTGGTCCCTACATCAAGGAGAAGTTGCCTCTCCTGGTGATGCCAGACTTTTGTCTGAAACATGGCCGCAACCTTTGTCACAGAGCTCTCATATCACAACAGTAGCTTCCCACAATGCCATTGGATATCTGTAATTGAGAGGACCTAGTCATCGTGGGGATGCCGGTATATGCAAAAACATGGAATGGTGAGTAAGTTGAGGTGGAACACTGAGGAATATGATGTCAGAAACGATCTCCCCTGAAACATAAATCCATCAATATCCGTTGATTGTAGTATTGAGTATTTTACATTTCTCCACTTTCTGGACTTGAACTGCAGCTAATGAGTTTTCTTCCTAAAAGTACACACATCTGTTTTGAGACATACAGTATTTTTTGTATAAATTAAAAACACAGCACTTAAATCAGATCTTAAAACTAGAGTCACTTACTTGCTGTGGTGCAAAACATAAAAATGTTAAAATCCAACTTCCTTCAAAGAGCGCTTTTGAAGTGAAGACGATAAAATTTACAACAAACTGCCACTTTCAGTAAGCCTTACCAAATCCGTTTTTGCTTTTAAATCTTTTTTTTTTTTTTAAACCTTCCTTTTCTAAATTTGTCATGTTTCTTCCCACACAACCTTATGTCTGTCTGAGTTAATTTACAGTAGCTTTCTTCTGTTCTCAGTTCAGTTCTGTACTTTATTGTCCCACTTGGGGAAATTCAGCTTGCACCAGAGAACAGATAAACAATGACAATAAACACAAACAGTACAACAATTAAATATGTAAAAATATGGATTTTGTATAGGATTGGATAAGGTGCTGAGCAAAAAGTGCATAAGTGCAAGGTAACAATTACCTCTTCTGCAAGTTAAGCATGCGTATTGCACTATAGGGACAAAAGAAAATTCAAATCTATTACACTTTGCCCTGGGAACCCTGTACCTCTGACCTGAAGCGAAAAGATCAAATGCTTCAAAGAGAGGATGGTCTAGGCTCCCTGAGGGCCCCCTTGAAAACAAGATGGTGCATCTCAAGAGGTTTATCCTCTTATTAAATTCTGAAATAATATAAAATCAATCCTGCCTTCCTGATTGAGACCTGGTGATAAAGATGTCTGACAAAGAGGACTGCTGCTTGCCGATGATCTCGTTTGTCACCTTAACAATGTTGCCCACTCTTTTTTTAGTTTTGGACATTCAGGTTGCCATACTAGGATCCAGGATACAAGTCAAAAGGTTAAAACTGACTCAATGAAAGATTTGTAAAATAGCACCATTTATTTACGGTCAACATCAAAGACATTAAGCCTCCAAAGGAAATACAGTCTTTGTTGGCCTTTCTTACAGATTGCTGCAGTGTTCAGATCACTTCTCCTATTTTATCTTTTTTCTTGTATATTACAATTTGACTGTATGGGTCTGTAAAGCATGTTGTCACTTGTTTCAGTAAATTCCTGCATAAATGCAGTTATTCTATTAAGGTTATTAAAATGTAATTGTTTTCAGAGTTGTTTGCATTAAAGCAAAAATGTTGGAATTTCTTTGTATAATAGTGTTCAGGAGAATATCACAACTTCTTTTGAGGGTTAGACAACTTAAATGAATAATTCTTATTGTTTATCATTGACATTGATGTTCAATGACTTTTCAGTAGCTTACTCTAAAAGCAGATGATGACAAAGACAGCCATCATCCTCCATGTGGACTATTGTAGTAATTGATATAGATTGATCGATGACTCACTGAATGTGAGCCTGCGTGTGAGTCACTGAGTTCAAACCCTGTGACTTTTAGTCTGTATGCTGGAGACATATTGTACTTGATAACACATAAAATACATGCATACACGTTAGATTAATATACTTTATATGTTGTATATGTCATATTTGAAATATCAATAAAATGCAAGCATATCACACTGTAATGATTGGCGAGTTTATTTTAATCCTTAGTAGACAGCTCCAGGCTTTACACTTCGCCAGTATGCAGAATATATCTAATGGAATATATCTTTATAATCATGTATATCACAGTGAGTCATTTATAAGCACACACACCGAGTGAGTCATCTATCACTCTGTATCAGTTACTCCAGTTTTTCTTCCGTCCCTCTCTTTTTCTCTTTATTGTATTACAGAGCATGCCCAGTCACAGTGTGACTCAACCAGACCAGAGATGCTGCTGCTGCTGCTGTTACAGGACACCACCACCAGGTCAAACTATACTGCTTTCATGCTCAAAGCTAAAGGGTAACACTGTATTTCAACATTTCCCCCCTTTTTAGCATTTATAAGCAATAAATAGACATTTATAAGTGCTTATATCACGCTATAATATAGTTATAAGGCCTAATAAAAGCCTTTATTAACTGTCTATATGAAAACAATTGATCATAGACAAGTTTAAGATGATATATGACTACATGTGTGTGATATGATGTTACCAATCATTGCTCCGTAAGACTTTAATAAACTTAAGAATATAACTTGATATTAGCTTAAATATATTGGTGTTTTGTAGCATATTGATTAAAGTGTTTAATATACTACTCATAGATCTTAGATAATGGTTGTTAAAATAAAGTGTTACCATATGCAAAATACAAATCTTTTCAATTGTGTTTCAGGGTGGAACTGAACTGCAGCCACAACTTGTTTGTCATCACCAATGAGGACATATGATAAAAAGGACCCCATTAAAGCATACAAACTAATTTCATGTGAGCACCACACTGTATCTCTAACATACTTCATTTTCAGTTTTGATCTGTTTATTTATTTATTTATTTATTTTACCACAAACCTCATGTGGAAAAGCTGTTTGCACAATGAAACAATGTAGAATCCATATGTAAATCTGGTATGGAGGAAAAAAATAGCAATAAGCTAATGAATGTTTAAGCTCTGCTGCCATGAAAGAATTTATATTGTCCATTGGTTCAAGATCTGTGGAAAAGTGGATCAAACTGCTCCTAATTAGCATAATATTGTAATAAACATTAAGTCCGAGCCAAACATCTCTACCAGTGATTATACAACCACAGATGTTGAGAACCATAGCAAGAGCCAACATAAACCATATAGAAGTGGTGTGAGAGAACACTGTCATCACTTCCTCTCTGTGCTCGAGATATATACTCACAGTGCCCGTGACAGTGACCCATGCAACATCTGTTTATTCACATTCTTTCATATGGAATGAGAAATGGTGTCTCAGCCGTAGCTGGCAGTTGGCCCGACATGCAACTCAAAATCAAAAACATCCACAAGAAGTCAGAAACAATGCCTGCGTCTTTATGTCAGGATTTTTTGGTGGAGCGTATAATATAGAAACTGACAGATGGGTTTCACTCACTGTCGTTTCATAAAAAGGTTACCGTGGGACATTTGTGAGTTGGCTTGAAAGAGCTCATCTTCAATCTAGATGAAATGTTTGTATAGGAGATGAATGTGTTTGATATATAAAAATGCTGTCGAAACTACTTTACATTCTATATGTATTGAATAAAAAACAGATTTAAAGCTGCAAGATCATTATTTATCATCTCTTTAGAGAATCATTTCATGACATTATTGTCATACGGTGAAAATTAATGATAACTACTTCAATTTTTTTTACCAACATCTATTCAGGCATGGAGTCATAAATATTACTAAAATCATCTCAATGGGATGACGATGACAAGCAGCAGCCCACCTGTGGGTCGGTTATTTGGCTATGAACTCATGCTGTGCAGCCAGAATTGTATTTGAAATTCTAGTGGAGATCCGAGTGTTTCCAAACATACCCTATATGTCAGGCTGAAATGTGGGGAAATGTGTATAAAATGATGCACATGACATGTAGAACATTCAACGAAGAGCTGCAACAAGATACTACACAATTTATATATTTTTGTATATATGATGATAAAGAGATCAGACAGGAAATAAGGGGAGAAAGAGAGAGGGAGAGAAAGAAGTGGTGTATGACATGCAACAAAGGAGCCTGACTGGAATTGAACCAGAGACCTTGTGGGTAGCCTACATAGTATACACCTTAACCGTCCAGCTACCAGGGAGCCAGATGAACCACAAAAGTACTTATGGGGGAGTAAAAGGGGATAAACAGATGTTAAGAGGTTGACTGCGTACATTGCATATTGAGGTAATTATCGTATTTTGTACGGATCAGACACTTTTAATACACAGCACATTTATACCTTTGCATGCATCAGTCTTCCATCTGTTTCATCACGTTTAAACATGTTCCATCACGGTAAGTGAACTTCAGGCTCGGCTCTCATGCCATATGTATTGACGTGATCCATCTTTGATAAGGATGTCAGTTTCTGGGCAAGTAGCCCTAACGTTTTTTAAAGTTCTGTGAATGTTATTACCACAAGTGTAACTACTGTTAAGAAATACTTCTACAGTAACCAGCCTCTCTCTACAACACAAGTGCCTAGTTTATCAATTAAAGTTTAACGAGAACCTCTCCAAGGTTCTGGAGATGTTTAACAAGAGTCAGGACTCACATTTATTAGTCAGCACTTTTGACACCTTACAGCAGAAACATGGGATCATTCTTCAATGCCTACTCAGCTTCATCTTCTTCTTCTCGATATGAATCTTGCAGCTCATCTGCCTTAAGGGTTGTGAAACTCTATCTCAATCCATGTGTATCCGCAATCGGATTTGTAAAGGTGTACTTAAATTTCTGTGTGTACAGGAATCTGCAAATATGTATTCAGAATCTGTGTTTGCGTGATCAGATTCGTAAATGTGTAAAAACAAAAAATCTTCAAATCTGTATTCAGATTTGCAAGTGTACTGTGATTTGTAAATGTGTAGACAGATCTGTAAACGCTTATATAGATCTGTAAATGTCTATATCATCAGTTTACAACTCAGGCGGGCCTCTCAGTTGGCTGTCTTTTTCAATGTGGTTTTTGCTACACTTCTGCTGTGGCACTTACATAACTCTCCACACACATTTGCAAATAATTCTGCTACAGTAATACCTCCATATCAAGGTTCAGTGAGTTTTGTGCTCTGAGATGCACTTTACAATGCTGTCTTGTGAATTGTTGGGTTTTTTTCACATATACTGTTCGTGTATAAGGGTGGCCATCCTCTCAGACCCTTTCTCTGACAGGTGGTTTTTCTTTCATCCAAAGTGTTTTCACCCACAGGACTGCAGCTGACTGGATGTGTTTTAGTTGTTGTGCAATGCACTGTTGTGCATGACATACCCAAGGAAAGCAGCCACGTCTGAGATACATGAACTGGTGTATTTGGCTGGAAAAGAGTCGCACCAATCAGACCAGAAGATTTAAATCGAGGATAGTGTCCACGCCAATCTTTTGTTGAATGGAGATAAGTGAACTTCTCAAACCTGTCTGGGTGCTTTTACACTTAATCTTTCATTTAAATGTGAGTCCTGTCAGGCGAAGTTGTGCTGAGATGTACATAATACATTAATGTGGCCAGAACACACTCATGTGATAAGGCATCTCACAGACAATGTGTCTGTAACACCTGCTCTTGTTTGTCAAAAAGAACTCAGAGTGAAACTTCTGATGCATATTCCTTTCAGAGGTGATCAGTTCCTCTAGCTGTCATAGAGCTGCCTCCTACACAAGAGATGGAGCCTTAACAAATTTCCCACACACCCACACTTCAACACAGTCACCACCTCCACCCAACACCCATTTCTCTTCCTCCCTGTCTTCTGAGATAACTTTTTTCATGACTGCAATCCAATCACTCATGTCCACACTCACTGGATCCTGACAGATTAATGCAGGCAAAACATACCAACATATATCAGGTGCATCTGGGAAAGCAAGTAAGGATTGATGTAAATGAGATAAAAACAACAGCGCAGTTAAGGTAAGACATCCTGTCAACTCTTTCGAGAGATTAAAAAAAAAGTTAAAAATGGAGTGAGTTGAGGGGGGGAAAGCCTCCAAAGAACAGATCTTGAGGAGAGCAGCATCTTTCTCAAGTCATTTGGTCCATACTGCCCTCTAGTGGTGAACTGACATCCCATTATACAGTATTTCCCACTGTTAACTTGCGCCTTTCACTATAATGTTAAGGCTTTAAAGCGTCACTGCTACTGTCAAGAGGAGAGAAACAATGTGCATGCCAGAGGATGATTTATACATTCAATTAAATCTGGGTGAGCAAACTTCAGAGAACCAAGGGCCAAGTGCCCAAAGCTGGATAGTGACTAGATGGAGCCCTGCAGAGTCCAAGAGAGGAAGTAAAAGGGGAAAGCTGGTGTAAAGGGTTGCAGGAAACTTTATCCAAATATCACAAAGGACTGTGCCGCACCTCTGGACTTTACTGACAGGTCACAAGACACAACTACTCCATGTAACCTCTCTAAAGACCCCCCACACTGTTGAGAAAGCAGGAGCTGTGTGGGAGCTGTCAGACAGGTTTAACCGATCCCGGGATACAAACCTGTTTTATCTTGGTGCGGGGTCAAGACTGGCTCACAGTAGCCTGTTTATGGTTGTGCCACATCTTTGTTATTTTGCTACTGTTAAATGATATTAATGCTGCAGGAATTTAATATAAATGATTCTGCCTTCTCCTAGTGTGTTAAAGCTAACTAAAGCACTGCAACATCCCCAGAACTTGAAATCAACAATCATACAAAAGTCTTTCAAAAATGCTTTATCTTTCACCAGTCTTTGCATTTCAGCACATGTTAAAACAACATTAAATACAAAACAGTAAATGTCCTTTGGTCCCCATAATTCTCATAATGCACACAGCAGCACCTTTCAACAGTCATTCCAGTCATTACTGACATTGACAAATAATCCTTTTTACAGTCACCAAAAGGAATCTGCCTTCCTTTTTTCCCCCAAACTTCAGGATTAGCATAGAGAGACATGGATTCCTAATTCTTCCCAGTAAAGCCCATGTACGGACATGAGATGAGAGATCAGTCGTTCTTCTCTCTGTTCTCTCTGCGGGCCTTTCGCTTGAGCTGGAGTGTCTTCAGCTCAGTCATGGTGGAAAAGGTCCTGTACACCCACACCATCTGTCAAAGTGTAACACACACACACGAAAAGGTGTTTTCTATGAGATATCCGCAACAAAGTCACACACTTGATGTGACACGTTGGAGAATAAGCAGTAAAACCTACCACAATGATGACTGTATTGAGCAGAAGAGGGATTGAGTAGACCAAAGATATAAACATGCCCTTGGAATCAAAGTACTGGAAATTAGAAAAGGACCTGCGATAGATAATAAAGATTGAGATCAACATTTTGTTTGTTATTATTTCTCTACACAAACAACACAGCTTCTACAACACATATGATAGTATTAAAATCTTGCTGTAGTACTGCTGAACATCAGCCCTTACCTCCAGTTCATGGCTGCCAGCTCATTCAAATATTCAGCACTATACACCAAGCCAACTGTGGAGAAAGGCAATGGCAGTCTGTGAGAAGTCTGATCACATGCTCTCCATTAACAATAGCTTATAACAGATACATTTTCACCAGTGCTTATGATTTTCATTTCATTTTGCTGAACAGAAATGTCAAAGATGTATTTGAGAGCATTTAGAAACAATGTCACCAAGTTTGTTTTTCACCTGTAAAATGTCCCGCTCAGTGTGTATCTTAGTTCATATAGAGCTGCAACCATTAGTCAATTAATCAATTAGTTACCAACTATTAAATTAATCGCCAACTATTTTGATAATTGATTAATTGTTTTGAGTAATTTTTTCAGAAAAAAAAGTCATAATTCTCTGATTCCAGCTTCTTAAATGTGAATATTCACTTGTTTCTTAAATCTTCTATGACAGTAAACTGAATATCTTTGAGTTGTGGACTGACTATTGTGGACAAAACAAGACGTTTGAAGATTTCACCTTAGACTTTGGGAAACAGTGATCTCCATTTTCTGATATTTTATGGCCCAAACAACTAATATATTAAATCGATAAAATAATCGACCGATTAATTGATAGTGGAAATAATAATTAGCTACAGTCCACACACATATACACACACACTAAAACTAAATGATATGAACTACAGCAGAGACCCGCTGTCAACTGGTAGTGTTATAGCACGTCTTTAACTTGTTTAAACATTAATCTACTCGTTTTATTTACCGGTAACATGTTGCACACCATCATCAGCCTAAACATGGGCTACACCTAAACCATCCCAGGTCTGCTCAAGATGGGACAGATGGTGAGTCAGTCCAATCCATAATAGCCTATATATCACATGGAGTTTACATGCCGGGACGTTTTCAGCTGTTTACACGCAGTTTACCTGACACCAGGTGATTTTACCTTTTAAGGAAAAGTCTGACATTAATGTTTTATTGAAAATCAACTGAGGTGTGGCTCCGCTGTTAATACTGCCCCTGTTTTTGTTCATATTATATTTAATTTAACTTCTTTCTCATTATCTGACACACTAACATGAATCCTGCTGTGTGTTTCAATCTGTAGGGAAAAATATAAAATAGTACATTTGAATTAATACAGCTGATAAATATTATACCCACCAGGGTTTATCTGCACCACTGACAAATATTTTATCAGTGTTTTACTTTGAATTGACCTCAATGAACTTAAAAGCTCATCATGTAGTTAAAAAACCAAATAGTGTTCATGTTTTCTGTTTTATATGGACTAAGTTTTATTATGAACATACAATTGAATTTCCCATTGAAGAAAAGTTACAAAAGTGTTTGTGTATGCTGTCAATTATAGTTCTTAGAAAAAAAATCGGCCAAGAAAATTGCAATTACTGCATCTGTACAGGTGTGTCTATGCAGACTGTGAAGATTCTGACTTATTCAGGTCATGGTTTATAAAAGGTAGGTTTATAGTGAGTCTTTCCAAGACCAAAGAACAATTCTTGCCGCTGTTAAAATGAGTGTTAATTAACTAGCTGTTGCAGGATATCTGTATTATCCACTTACTCATGAGCAGGAAGTGACAGATCTGAGCTCTGTAATACCTGCAGGTCACAACAGTCAAACTCAGACACACAACGTGAAACACCAACAATCCGATGAGCCAAGGCTCCGACCACTGCACCTGCAAACAGTAACAGACACATCATATACAGCTGTTGTCAGAACTGTTAAATTACCTGATAGATAACCGTTAACACACGGACAACTATTAGCAGTGATAGCTTGTGTTATAGCTTACTAGCCTCTCGAATAGGCGATTAAAATTGAACTTACAGACATAAGAAAAGTCCATATTGATGTAATTCTTAGGTTACTGAAGCCATCGATCGGGATGGAGCTACTATTGTGCGCTTTTTGGTCCGTCATCTTCACAAAACCCCTAAACTACCCACTGTTGTTGCTCATTAGCTTTAGCTTTAGCTGGTGTCTCATGTAAACAACACAATGATGACTCTCCCACCCGCTTTCCGCTAAGACCCGCCCTACTCTGCCTCTGATTGGCTAGTACTCGTAGCCTTAGTTGGTTGGGTTGGTTAGGTTTAGGCATGAGGACTGGGATTGGTTGAGATTAGAGTAATAATTTCGGGATCAGAACCAATCATAGGCTAAGTAGGGCGGGTCTTTGCAGAATGCGGGTGGGGGGAAAAAAGTAACGCGACTGCGGAAGAAGCACTTCTGACGTCACAGAGGCGATTTCGGGTATTTCACATATTTTTTGAAGTAAAAAAACATAAATAACATACAAACATATAGAATTGCCTTAACATTAAGTTTAATATATTAATTTACTGTATTATTATTATTATAATTGTCCTTGTCCTTCTATTTTGTATTTCCTGTCATAATTATATATTATAATTATATATTATAATTATATATATTATATATATATATATATATATATATATATATATATATATATATATATATATATATATATATATATATATATATATAATTATATATTATAATTTCGATTCACAATGTTTAACATGACGTGATGAATGACTGATAAAAAAAGGTCTTGAAAATGGTTTAAATAGAGTCTTTAAAGAACAATTATTTTTAAAAAAAAACAAAATGAAAAGAAACAAATGATGATAAAAAAGTATGATAATAAAATCGACTGAAAATGACTTTTTAAAAATGTATTTTTTTGTCCTCCTATAGATTATTTTATTTCTACTGAATGTAAAGAGCTTCCTGCATTATCCTTTTACCAAATGTTTATTTATTTCATTATAATTTAATTTCCTGGCACTTTGTTTCCTCTTTTTATTCACATATGTACATATTTATATGTTAATATACTTTGAATTTGATCGTATCAATAGAGAAAGAAAAAAATAACGTTGTGTATTTGAGTTTCTGTCACTGAGTAAAGGCGAACTGTATACCATGTGATCACAGGAACCAACCAGTGAAGAGATGAAAAAAAGACCTTTTACACAGGAGGACTAATTAAGAAAATACATACAGGAAAAACAAATGACTATGGGTTGGTGCGCATTTTATTACACTCCAGCTCACACATATCATGACTCACAATTGAACAAGCTTCCATGTCTAGAGAAACACTCAGGTTTGGGTCAACCTTCAAAAGTCACACCATTATTTATGTCCCAGACAGTGAATCCTCTTAAACTTTTGCCTGCCTCTGATGTAGCCTCTTAATCATCATTACCTTGAAGGATCCATAGTCTGTTGTTGATCTTATAGCAAAGCTTAGACAATTTGAGAAATACTCTTGAGATCTGTAGTCCAGTTGCTCCACTGTGAGATGAGAGGCCAGCCTGGATTCTCATGGCAAGACTCACATGTTCCTGTCTTTGTCTTACAGCCTTGATTTACACCTCTTTTCACTTGCATGTTAAGTCTTTCCTAACTGTAAATCCCTTTGAGAGGCATCTGCCCCTATTCACCTCATCTATAGCTATAGTTAATATTCCTGTCATGCCTGTCCTGCAGTAGGACCACATTCCCACATTCCTCTTCTGCACACATGCAAACACCGGCTTGATGCTTGATATAAAACATTTTCCAAGGCACATCATATTTTCAGTGTCAGTAGGGATTAATACATGGACGAGCAATATATAATTTAGGTTTAAAGAGCGCATTCATTGTTCTAGGCATAAAAAATAATTTTGTGATCCTCACACTGTACAATTTCTACAACATCGTTAGTGTCAAAATTTTAAAAAATGTTAGAATCAATAAGATCAACTATTTAAAAAAGACAAATGTTAGTTGCCTTCAACAATATGGATCAATTTTTGGTTACAAAGTCAAGTACAAAAACAATATAAACATGCTAAATAGCCTTTGGTCAGTGTCCATTGGTGCATGTGTCTCAGCTCAGGTCCTGTTTCTCCCTGGGTGGAAGTCAGGGACAAAGGTAGCTGCCACCGTGATCGGAGTAGAATAGCCGAGGGCAAAATTGTACAAACCGAGCATTAGACACTTCCAAGTGGAGCGCAGTGCCTTCCCAACATTCTGAAAGACAAACATACAACCATATATTAATCTATAATTCTGTTAATGTTGAAAAAAATCACATTCTTAGTCATCTGTTGTGTTATTTAGATGAAAAGGGAAACGGACATGGATCAAGGTTGAACTACTGTGTTACGAAGTGTTCCCCTCGTTAAACCCACACTGAATCATTTCATTATAATAATTAGCGTTTCCCGGTTATACAGATAAAGTTTTTTTTCAGTGATTTTGACAGAATGAGGTCAAAAAATATGGGTTTAAGAATTGGGACAGGACATGAAATGAGGTAGATGCTTTTTAAAGAAAGCCCATGTGGTGTTTTAGAACAATAACACCGCAGGGGGAGAAGCAAAGTCTGTTTTTACTCCTTTAATGTAAATATGGAGTCCCATGAACACTATTGTCTCCTGTGTTCTGTGAAGAGGAAAGGGCTGACCAGCTGAAGCGGAGACAGGAAGTCAGATGTTTTTACACACAAAAAAAGAGAAAAAAAATCCAACTTCCTCAATTCAAAGTGTGAATACAACTCTACCAACTATTTGAACTAAATCTTATGCATCAATTTATGAGGAGTTAAATATTAAACTAATATAACATGAAGGATAATAGCAGCCTACCATTAATTTATGACTTGTTTACCTGGCCTTCTTTAGCATGCTTTGACAGATTTTATGTAGGCCACGATGAACAGATAAGAGTCTGTTACTGTTCAGTATAAACACACGTGCCTTGACACTTATCTTTTGCTAGTAATGTTGCTGAAGGCCTTTCCTTATCAATCACATGTGAGAATGGGTTATAAAGTCATTTGCTGAGTAAATATATCTCTGATGTTGAGGTCACAATAGCTTCTTTATGATAGAACAGCACTTCCTGACCTCTACACCTGATTTTACAATTCATTGTTAAAATGGGGATGATCATGCACTCACAACACACAACATACACTATCAAAAACATTTAACACGTGCAAATTATATAATTCATGATGATGTAAAGATAATTACACTATTATTACTATTATTCTTGATGGCTTGGTCATTTTACCTGATCAATTTGGACCTTCAATCATTTTTAAAATGTACTCAGTAGATTTGTGTACATGCATTGGCCTACTTGTTTTTCAGATTTTCTATAATTACTATTAAGATCATTTGAATGAGGCTGATTGATTGATGCCAAATTGAAAAACAACTTTTAACTTACCCGAATTGAATCTACAAGAAGAGACAAAAAGTTTGATCTAATCAAGTATCTTCATTAGGTTACAAGACACACACTGCATTCGCAAGCTCATACTTATTGAACGTTAAACATTTCAAGCAAAACCAGTAATTTTCAGTCAACAGTACTTGTACTTTTCAAAAACAACATCCTACTTCCTCATTGCTTTGTATATATATTACCATACCCACTAGTGAACTGCTAATTATACCGCACATCCATGTAGATATGTATGTATGTATATTTATAAGCTTGGGCATTGAGTCAAATACCCTACTATGATTATTATAATAATGTAATAATATAAAACAATATAAACAGTAAGCTGGTCACTCATTTATGATTTGTTTACTGGAAATTCTGTAGACATGAGCAACTGATAAGAGTCTCGTATTTGGGGTCACATTTCATAAGCAATTTCCTCATAAATCATTTGAATGTCGGTTATAAGGCAAGTCCAGTTAATTATTTACTGTAAATAGACTACTGATGTTGGCAAAGGGACTCACCTGATCATGAGAACTGTTACCCTACTGACTGTGCTGTGCTTAATCAACTGAAAACTTGACAGGGTAAAGCTGAATTACAACCAAACAAAGGACCAAAGAGTGAAAACAGACCAGCTTCTTTGAGGAAGTGAACTACACCTCTTAACTGCATGGTTTGACCTCTTCATTGTTTTTCAGTGCTCTCTTTGCACCAGACAGACAGAGACCAGAGTGGTGACACTTATGAAGCTTTAATGCTCTTTAGTGAGAGTAATCTCTGGTTTTAGTCCGGCTGGGTCAATGTGAGCACAGAAGTTAGGCCAGCAATCCAAGATGAGCTTTTGCTGGTTGCCAAAGAGAATACAGCTGTGATATTTATCTGATCAGTTTCAAGCTTTTATCCTAAACAGAATAAAAGGTGATCAAGATTATCCAACTTTGGGATTTTGATGTTTCAGTGATCTGTGAACTCTGAACTCTAAAACTAAGTAATTCAGCTATAATGCATTTCTTAACTAGATATTTACCATAATAATCAAAATCAGGAGTCAATTCTATCACTGATGGGGAAAATGGGGATGACAGTAACAACACATTGCTTAATTATATGGTTCATGATTGAGAGTGAAGCTGATTACATTGCTGTGTGTGTGTGTGTTTTTTTTGTATCCGTTCATCTGGAATAAATAAACAATTTTTTGCATTTTTCCCCCCAATATTAAACTAGAATGATTTGAATAAGGCTGGTTAAAGCATTTCAACTTACCCACATTTAACCTACAAGACAGAAGTTTGGCCAACTCACGTTTCTTATTTAAAAGTATCTTAATTAGGAGAGTTCATATTAATTGAATATGACATGTATTTAGCAAAACAGTACAGAAAACCTACCTTCTTTACTTTTTTGTACTTTTCTTTCTTCCTTTTCTTTTTCTCTTCTTCTTCCTTAGCTTGTGCCTCTTCATCCACCAGTGGCTCATACCTCTCTGGCAGAAAGGCAAAGTGTATTTCTCTGTGGCCCTTCTCATTTTGTCTGCCATCTTCTGTGTGATCCAGGCTCCCTGGATGGTCCACACAGTCCACATGTCGTTGATACTTTGCTGCGCGTATACTCAGCATCTCACCTGACGCTGCTGCGTTTCTGTCAAACAACCTCGTTGAGAGAGATTTGGGCTTCATTGTTGTCTCCTTGTTGCAGCTCTCAGGGATGAAATTTTTAAGAAAGTACTGCTTTCCTTAGGAGGTCAGGTATGTTGTCAACAGACGTTATTGTGCATGAGTGGAATTGCATTCCATTGGACCGCCTTGTGTGGAGGATTTGGCACAGAGCCCTTAAAGGTGCAAATCCTCCTTCCTCGCAAGGTTGACCTTAATAGGTCTTAAGGTTTCAAGTTGAATGTTGTAATGCAGACCCAAATCAAAGTGACTTTTATGCAGGGAATAAGTAGAGCTGAGCAAAACATCATGATTATGTGTTTACCATGTCCTGTAGCATTGCGGTAAAGTAAAAAACCTAATTAAACTTCCAATTAATTATTAAAGAGATCAGACTGGTGATATTCTACATTTTTCTTATAGTCAGCAAATCCCATCACTACAGTTAGAATAAATGTGTATTTATCCACGACTGAAAAAATGCACTTTTAAGACCCAAATTTTGATGCTCTTTTAAAACCAAAACCCTGTATTTGTGACCAGTTTATTAAGATTTTTTTTTTTTTACTGTAAGTAGGACTAAGTGTGCTTGCCTCAGACAGGTATTGACAAATGGACTTCTCCTTGAAACAACCACAAAGAAAGTATGAGTTTGTTCTGCCTTAAACATAAACTTCCACTTTTGAGTTGGACCTACTTTAATTTATACTATGTTTTGATCAGCTGGACTTCTGGATTCTGAATTATTTTAGAAGACAGATAATACAATACAATACAATACAATACAATAAAAATAACACCCAAAACAGCATGTCTGTTAACTTGACTGGTTTAATGAACATCAGCCACTGCTTGCAATGACATCATCATTCAACGTGCCAGTTTTCAAGCCATTTAACAGGTATTTTTACAATATATAGAAAAACTGATGCTTAAACTCAGTATCATAGTACAAAACATTTATTACCTCCTAAACTGAACTTTGAACAATCATTCTTGGGTTGGAACTTAAAACAGCAGCTGAATTCGATGACTAGAGATCCACACGTGGCTGCACTTCTTCACCTAACTGTTTCCCTACAGATGGGAAACTCTGATGGGAAGCTCTGTCTCGCCCCACTGTGGCCTGTCCTGCTGTCATGGAGTCTCAGCACCTGCTAGTGGTCTCATAGCAAGTAATACTACTGATCCTCGTCTTGATTTCTTTGTGTTTTGTTGCCGCGGTCTGGATCGTTGAGACGGAGGATGTGGATTAATTGACTCACTGGAAGAGAACTGAAAAAAAAAAAAAAAAAAAAAGATGAAAATGTGTCTGTGCCTTTGATTCTTAATGAACTAGAGGCCGTTTCCAAGGAAATCAACCAGTGCACTGACACGATGAGGCGTTTGCTCTTGTCATAGCTAATTTACTAAGTTAATATACAGTAACTAGATCAATAAATCACATCACGGTGGTCTAACTGCTTTGATACAGATGTTGTAGCAGTGGTTACCTCATGTTCTGTGGGGTGAGGAAAATGAACTGTCTGTGGCGCTGGCTGGCAGCCACCTTCAGCATCATGTCCATGGATATCCTCCTGTTCACCATGTCCTAATAGAAACAAAACAACACCCAAACATAATGCCATCTCTTTAAAAATAAAACTTTCTCACAACTTATTCCTCCCCCTCTAATACCTATTTGTTGCTGTGACTAGAAATGATCTGGGTTTACAATTTAGGCATTTAGCATGAGCTCATATCCAGACAAACATAAAATGTCAATAAAAATGGACTCTTATTACCATGTAAACATCAAACTCGTCAAGGCAGCGGAAAGGCGTCTCTGTGATGGCCCAAAGAGAGAGAACAAAGCAAACAGTGGAGAAGGAGCGCTCGCCTCCTGACAAGGAGCGCATGTCACTCAAGTCAGCCTTGTTTCCTTGGCCTGGCTGCACCTACAGAGGAGAGAGTTACAGTCAGTGTGTATATATATATATATTATATATATTTTTTTTTTTTTTTTTTTTTAAAGAGAAATGACAATCAATTTTCAGTCCACAGGTGTAGACTTCAATGTAGATTTTTAGAGGGAATATAAGGCAATGTTTTCTTCTTACTGAGACGGAGAGGGTTTCATTCTTGTGGTCAAAGGTCATACTTCCAGTGTATCCTCTCTGAGCCAGCATGCTATCAAAGTAGTATTTACAACGGGCTGAAAGGAACCTGAGACACCAAGGTACAGAGAAAAAGGGTCAGATGGACGAAGATGGAAGGCTAAGGCATAAGGAATGATAACAAAACAGGGAACACAATTAACAGTTGTTTTTTCAATTTAGTTCATTTATTAGCTACTACAGAATAATATCTCATTCACTAGCATAGAGCAAACAATACAGCTGGTGGACAAAATGAAAAGAGCATCATGTCACATTGGCAGTTTAGAGGTAATTTTCCAAAACACATTTAATCAACTATTCACTTCATATCAATTTGTTGCACAGGTTGTATTATCACTGCTGAATGTCATTTCAAACTTGCCTCCTGAACTCAGAATAAACCTGGACTCTGTGGTTCATGACACTGTCCAGGCTTTTGATAAAGCTGTTGAGGTTCTTCATTTGCTGTGCCATGTTATTGTAGCTCTCCAGCGCCTCACGGTACTGCCTAGACATGAGAAAGAAGTGGGAAAAAGGTGACGTTTAAAAGGATGTTTTTTTGTGGTACTATAGTTTGCCAAGTTTAATAGTTTAATGAAAGTAACCGATGTAGTGACATTTCATAGAAGCGTCAGTGGAAATGTTATCTACACGGCCATTATGTTACTAGCGTGTGACAGAAGGGTCAAAGTAACTTACCTCACAACCTCCTCGCGGTCACCTTGTTGTTCCTGCTGGGTTGTGATCTTAACTTTGAGACGGCTGATCTCACTGTCCAGGCTCCTGGCTGTCCGACGTATTTCCAGGCGCTCTGGGGAGATCTCTTTGGCCTTGGACACAGATGTCTGAACCGTAGATAGAAACAAATAATCAATTTACAGATACAGAGCAGGTGAATAACACAATGGTACCTTCACTGAAACAGATCCCACTCTGGTTAACTTGTGATTAACTTGTGATTTCAATATTTTAAACCATCTGTGATGAATACTAATGTGTGACATACCTGAAGGTCCTGCTCCTTGCTTTCTAGGGTGCCTTCCAGGACCTGGATGTTTCGGAGATGGGTGCTGCGTTTCTCATCGTAGTGTTTCTTGTGATGCTTGCACTTCATCACCTCCTGGTCAGTCTTACTCAGATCGTCCTTTAGCAGACCAGAGGAAACAGGCGCACAATGTTTATTACACTCATTAGTCAGGGGATGTTGGCTGCTTTGAGCGACTGAGACTGTACTGACATAACCAGATAACAGGGATACAGCCACCTTTAGGTATAATTAATAACTTCTTCAGTGTTACCTCTGGACCAAGATCTTTAAAAAGCAATGCAATGTTGATCTTGTGTTAATGCAAACTTGGAGAAAGCTTCTTGTGGCTGCTTTACAGGAGCTTCAGCAATTTTGTCTGTCTCATCAAGTTTTTTCTCTTTCATTTCTGGAAGGCAGAAAAGCTGTTTCTTAAGTTTGGGATGTTGTGATTTGAGAATTCCACACATAGACCGACATGGTTTACATACTGTGAAAGCAAAGGGTGCTAATCAAATTTTTTTCTTTTATCCTAACGACTTAAAAATCTCGAGTCTGTCCGTTTTTACCTTGATTGAGTCGGCCTCTTCAGCGATGGTGTTAATCCGCTCTTTGTGCTGATTGTACTCCTGCTCTGCCTTCTCATAGGAGCCCTTGAGCTTGGCCATCTGAGCTTGTGCCTCCTCGTACTCAGCACGCTTCGAAGAGATCTTACTCACAATCTCCTGAAGATCCTCCTCCTGTGGTAGAGCAGTGACAGCAGCATATCACAAAGAACATCTGCTAGTAAGTGGAATGTGAATTCCCTGGAGATCCTTCATTTATTCTAAGTGGAATAATGTGTTCAGGTAATATGTTTATCTACTGAGCTGAGTTCAGGTTTACAACATTTCACCATAATGTGGGGATTCTGCACTAACCAGGGGCTTGAGGTCCTCTGACTGAGGCTCTTCCACGTTCTCCAGGTCTCTCAGCTCCAGCTTTTGCTTTGTGACTTTATCCTGGAAGATAAACACAAACTTCATGAGCTGATTCATAGTCATATTAGAGCAGAAATAATTATTTTCATTACTGATAAATGTGACAACTATTTTCTCCATTAATCGTGCTGTAAAATGTAAACACGTTGTGAAACTGCCTATTACGATTTCCCAGAGCTGATAATTTATTTTTACTGTCATAGGAGAGCAAGAAAAACAGAAAATGTTTATATTTAAGAAGCTGGAATCAGGGACTGTTTTGTAATTTGTGCCTAAAAAAACTGCTCAAACAATTAACAAAATCATTGAAAATTGATTTTCTGTCAGTTGACTTACTGATTGCACAACTAATCCTTGGAGCTCCATTTCCATTCCATTTTTGATTAAACAGTATTTTCTATTGTTATTCATGCTTAAATGTATCTTAAGGTTTCCAGTTGAAATAACAGTTTTTATTAAATGAATGTATTCAACTGTTAGGACAAGATCCGGCATAATACTGATGGCCAATAAAAATTGTATTAAACTAAAATCGAGAATAAACTATTAAAAAGGTATTGAGTATGTGTCATTTTCAATTTGGAATGCATGCATTATAATAATTCTAAAAACTGTTAAGAAAAAATACATTTTATTTTCAAATATTAATGAAAACCTGCTCAGTGAAGCTGTGAGTTTCGATGTCTGATATTCAGAGAGGGTAAGCATTTAGACATGATCTTCATCATTTCATAATAACCTGAGAATTACATGACAATATATAAGAGGTAAAAACATTACTTTGGTGGTCTTCTGCTCTATGTGGGCTCTTCTCTGCAGCCCTTGGTTCTGTTTGATGTCGTCATCCAACTTCCTCATTTGTTGCTGGAAGCGATTTGCCTGAGCTTTCTGGTTCTCTATCTCTCTCTGCAAGTGCCTGAAAATAGAAGAACCAAGAGGTGGAGGAAAAAGACAGAATGACAGAGACAGAAGGTAAAAAAAAAACAAGAGCACAGCTTTATTCAGCAATTCCCTGTTGTGATATATACAGTATATTCTAATAATTGTAGCTGACCAAATGTCTCCAGGAGTGAAGTTCTCACACACACACCTGATCTCCTCCTCAATGTCTCCCGAGAGGTAGTTAGCTCTGGTCTGCTCAGCGGTGTAACTGCGGTTATTAAAGATCTGATCTCCCTCCTTGGAGAAAGCCTGGTTACAGTTCTGAGGAGGGTTTCTGCCCTGCATCACTCTCCGAGCCTCTGTGCGATTCTATATACAAACACATGCAAAACAACAAAACTCATGTCAATGCAGCGTGAAATATCTACACACACCACATCATTTGTATGTCGTCATATGCCACTGTATGCCAAGTATGCAAAATGAATTTCAACGTCAACCGACAACAAAAGTTTTATTACATCATGCACGAAAGACACGTCTAACCAGTCTTTGCAGATAGTCCCCATCAGCTTTTATTACAATACTGAAACTTGTGTTAAAAGGGGCTTTTCTTGTGAATATATCACTTGTTACCTTTATAAGTAGAATGCTCTCAATCCCCCTTTGATCAATCAGGCAGTTGGCCACAACTGGGTCCTCAATTTCTAGAGCTTGAAGCACGGACGGGTAATCAGGGTGATTCACAGCCCTGACAGAGATAAAACAAAGGAGGACCTCTTTTAATTAACAGTGTTTTTGGATATTCTTGTATTGCTTAAGTGAAAATCCACACAAAAAGGTATGCTTAAGTGTCATAGACTCACCACCACCTGCTGTCAGTTTAAATTCAGTCAGTTAATGTACTCCAATAGTAAGATGTTTTCACAGCAGAATAAACACATGAAAAACTTTCACATTTCCAAAACATTCACATTTTTCAAACCACTCCTGCAGCTTAATCCTTAAACTTTCTGTCTGTGTGCTAATGTGCGTTCCAAAGTGTATTTTCCCAAGCATGCTTTTCTTTTTGATGCTTGTGAAGAAGCCGTGTAAATTTGAAAATGGTGAAAAGATGTTATCACTGCAGTACATTATAACTAAACATTAATCCAAGCAGAACAAAGCCACTGTTCTCTTCAAGCTGAATGCTTTTTTTCCAGGCAATATGCCATAAAATCTGAGACTAGCGTTTAATAAAAATGATTCTGTAAATATTGTGCTGCCCTCACCTCTTTGTTGTGTCATGGACGTGAGGGAGAAAATGGCTGGTAATGATCACAGGTCTACGGCCTGTGGGGAACACTTTGGTCATGAGCCCCAACAGCACTTTCTCGTCCTCATGGTTGTCACAAGTGAAGGCATGCAGCTGGCCTTTAAGACATACTTCTATAGCCAGAGCATGCTCTGGGTCCTTCAGGCTAATAAGATAACCTGTAGAAGAGAAAAAAAATAACTAAAGGATTACAACATAGACAATATAGAATTCTTATAAGATTCCTATAACTTTATAGTAGACACTGTTGTTTAATGTTTTTACCGAGATACATGAAATAGTTAACAGGGAAATACGCACAGTCAGAGCAAGAAATTCTGCTCCTCATTGTCTTAAAGATACTTGAACACAATTGTATAACACTGAGTCTTACCCAGTGGTCCTCGGGGTCTGTGCTTGAACTGGCCCCTTCTGTGAGCGTCCTGGATGGCGCTGAGGAGTGGGGGCATGTGCTCTCCGAAGCGCCGCAGCCGATTGGATCGACTGCTTTCCATTGTCTGCAGGTTCCTACTGTTAGCTTCAATGGACTTCTGGAGTACTTCTTGCTCCCTCCTGAAGTCAGAAGAAGGTGAGTGTTTCATCACGTTAGAGGCTATACCTATTTCAGTGATTCCACTGCAGTGTGAATCCTACAGACCTACAGGTCTCCTTGTGGTTTATTTCAGGGGTGACAGGGAGACAATTATCTATGATGGGCCTTTATTTCCATTTTGAATTTGTGTTGGTCCACTCATCAATGTTTCTGAGCCTAACTGCTGGGAAGTCTTTCACAGGGGATTAAGCCTATCTGGACTAAAAAAACAAGAAAATCACCTGTATTTACATATTGAATCACTGGCAGAATTATTTAGAAGCACTGACAAAACAGAAGGACAAAGAGTTGGCTTCACATAATAGTATGATTAGTTAATGATATTCTTTTTGTCTAAATACGCAGAACATTTATTTCAGCGCAATTAAAATCTTTGATGGTAATGATGATGATAATTACGTTATCGGCTAATTGTACGATATCTGGACATGAATTTGATCATTTTTGCTGACCTCAATATTTCCCCATTGTGTTTACATGCATGTTTGTTTACATAGGAGATAGATAGATAGATAGATAGATGGATAGATAGAGATAGAGAGATAGAGAGATAGAGAGATAGATTTTTGGGACAATAAATTGTCCAACAAAAGTAGTTATCGTGACAGGCCTAACCATACTCAGGTCAGGCACGGCATACGGGTTTCTTCAAGCTACCCACAGGAGCTAACAGTAACTGGTTATGCCCAGTTTCTAATACCTTACCTCATCTTTCCTTGTTCTTCTTTGGCACGATTGCAGGCGTGCTCGTACTGGTCAATCTGTTGACCCAGAGTGGAGATCTGGTGTGTCAGTTTTTCCAGTTCAGTCTGGATCTGTTGCATGTTCTCTTTCCTGGCCTGGCTCTCCGATCCTGATGTCTGACTGATGCTAGAGGGATCAAAAAGGTGATGACAAAAGTTGGAAGGAGGACAAAAAGCACAGGGTGGTCATCAAAGATCACTGCTCATTGTTTCAGTTGACACAATGACCTGTGTACCTCTGAATGAGATCATTTATTCTTCGGGACAGTTGAACTTTGTCCTTTTCCAGGTCCCTTAGGTTAGCCTTGCATCTGTGGACTGTGACCTAGAGTGCCCACGTAATTGAAGAAAAGAAACACTGGCCATTTACAAAGTTGCACAACACACACTGCAAGAATAATGTAAATTTAAAAAGCTCTGCACGAGATTAAATCTGACAAACTGACGAAGCAGGAACTCTTTTCTGCCACTATACACTTTACATTTATTACTCTACTGTTTTTATTCTTTTACCTCATAGCATTTGTTCAGCACTGTGAATAAAGCTTTGTTTGCCAGTTAGCAACATACTCAAGTTACTTTGACTTAGAGCAGGCCAACAGTTATTACCTAAAAGGACTTACACCTCTTATACAAAACTCAGAACTAACCTCGCTGGACTTGAGAATAGTATTACGTCTCTGGGCCTCTGCCTTCAGCTCAGCACATTTGGGCTGGAGCTCCTGGACCTGCTGGGTGATCCCCTCCAACTGTTCCTGGATCTGCTTGTACTTCTTCTCGGCCCCCTCGACCTTATTCTGCAGGATTACATGAAAATAGATCAGAGAAGTATTTGGGGACAGAGGATAGAAGAGGAGTAATACTAAAACAAACACACACACACACACACACATACTTAAT
Organism: Thunnus thynnus; assembly: GCF_963924715.1. Lineage (NCBI taxonomy): Eukaryota > Metazoa > Chordata > Actinopteri > Scombriformes > Scombridae > Thunnus > Thunnus thynnus. Next base: position 17,240,743 of record NC_089534.1, read on the forward strand.
GACAGTGGTGTTATCCCTAAAACCACAACAACAACCAAAATGACTTTACTCAACAGTAATTATATGAACTAAATAGTCATATTTATACCTTCCACTCTTCCACTTTTTCATCATATTTCTCTGTGGAACGTCTGTCTGACCGCAGCTTCTCTCTCATCGGCTCCAACTCCTTCTCCATCTCAGTCACCTGCACATTTAAGTCAAAGTCAGTAACCATTAGATTAATAATCTTTTCAGTAAATACTGCACTGACTGAGTTGCATAAGGGCACAGGGGGGTGGGTAAAGGGGGGTGGGAATTCAAACCAGTGAGAAAAGGATCTTACTAAAGCCCAAGCCATCTGCTTCTGTAACTCCTCCAGCTTGGTGCGCATTTCGTCAAGCGATGCCAGGTTCTTGTAACGGTCCTCTTTCTCCAGGTACTTCCGCTTTTTCTCTTTCAACTCCTGTAACAGCCATAGACACATACATGATCATAAATGAAGAGGAGTAGCTATGCTGTCTAGCTTTGTTACTGAACTCCTAGTTGAAGGTTTAAAAATTCTATCCACAATGAAGCCTGAAAATTGATTAACAGTATTTTATAGTCTCGTGTAGTTAAATTTGGAAATGTCACGCAGACTGATTCTTACTTCACTGTGTTGACATGCTTTATCTTCTGTGACGTGCTTGGTGGTTTTGATGTAGACAAAGTCCTCTCTCATCTGCTCCAGCTGGGTAGCTTTCATGAAAAACTGAGCAAGAGGAACAGATAAAAAATTGCAGTGCTTGAGCAACAAATCTGCACTGTGCTTACAAAGCAAAGACAAAAGTTGTCATCATATGTAATCACTTTAAACAAACCTTGTACTTGTCCCCCTCTCCTTTAGAGTGTAGGAAGTATTTGCTCATCTCTTGAGTGAGAACTGAAACAGGATTGTTGACCTTCGAAAGAAAGAATGTTGTTATACACCCTCCAACCAACATTGTAAGACACATATTTTTCCCACATTAGCGCTCTATCTGAATGGGTTCAGTGCATGCAATCCGACTTTGCTTCATGCCTCCAGGGAAGGAGGAAGGAGCAAGTTCAACAGTACTCTCATTCTGAAGAGGCGTGATATAAGTTTGCCATAATGAAGTTTGAACAACACTGTACATCTATAAGACTTTCATAGTTCATACCTGGATATTAAAATTGTCCAGGATGGACAGGAGCTCTTCCTTTTTGGTTGAGACAAGTAGACCTATAAGAGGAAAAAAACTATGTTGGTGAATACTTGAAGCTCAGAGAAATATTTAAGCAGCTACAGGAAGTGGTACTAATATTGCAAAACTCTTTTTGCTTTCACCCTTGCTCTTTAGCAGTGTTTAGTAATTGTCAAATAAATCAAATAAATGAAAGAAATAAAAAATAAAATGAATTGAGTTTTGACTTTTTAAAGCAGCCAACCTTAAATTTACTTGGAGAAATAGGATACTGTACATTATTGTACCAAATTGTAGCAGTGGTCTCTTCACACAATACTGAAAATGAGTAATCCATAACGCTTCATTGTTTTTACCAGATTTGCTCCTGAGTTTGTAGGTTCTTAACCCCTCACGTGTTATTCTCAGGTCTACAATGATAGCTGGACCATACACCTCAGGTTTGTAAGCATCCTTTCCTTTGTTACGCAGTGTGATTGATACATCAGCTGAGCTGCGAAAACAGAGAAACACACATTGAATCTATTCAGATTGAAGACATGCAACTTCTAAAAAATAAATTTCTTTTAATCATCAGAGTGCAAGGCCTGACATATGAGACATATGAAACATTTGTTTCCACTAAAAAATGTTTACAGTGCAAACTGGGGGTTGGAGAAGCCACCAGGTCATAATATAAAGACAACAACATGACCTGATTCAAATCAACTTGACAAGAAAGAATGTACATCACATGATGCTTCGATATGTTTACCTTTCTCCTTCCTTCACAAAACCCTTGAGTGATAATCCTCTGTTTGTGGCCTGTGCATTCCCGCCTAAGGAAACTATGAGCGCTGTCAGAACAGCACTCTTTCCACCTGTAACACAAGAAGTTTGCGCAATTTTTTATTTTTGGATATTTTAGACATTGTAATAAGATGCATGGAAGACAATACAGACACAAAATACCAGAGAGTATTCCAGAAAGAAGGTTAACCTATCATAAAAAGACACCTGCAATGCACAAAATTATTTGTGTGGAAAGATAATTTGCACTTTCTGGTTACAAGAAAAACACGTTATACAAGCACTTCAATCAGTTTGATCATGCCACTTAGTAGGTTAGTAGTAAAATGTTAAATTTGGTAACCTCTTATATATTTTATTTAGCCTATATGGTTTCTAAGATATTAATCAAATGTGTGAGGCTAAACTTTGATATGAGCCTGTCCTTTATGTTTAAATAGGCATTTCACTCTGGTTAAAAGATCCTAACAGTGGTTGAGCCCCATGCTGGAGCCTGAAAACTGCCATATAGCAGGTTAACACGATCAAGCTTAGGACATTATAATAAAAGGCACAGACATTCAGAAAACCTGGTTTCTGAAATAGGAAACAAGGATTTCTATTCATTTCAGTTCAAAAGATCTAGATATTTTCTTTATCCTTTTTTCCTGAAATACCACACTGGTTAACGAGTTTCACTCACTTCCATTGTTGCCGACAATAAAATTGACATTGGAACCAAAAGTGAATGGGCCAAGGAGAGAGTGGCACATGAAGTTCTTCAATGTGATGCTCTCCACAATCCCTGCATCACTCACCACCTCGCCGCCAGATTGCATCTAAACACAAGTTAGTTACGTTATGTCACTCCACTTGAATACAAGCTATATACAGTATATTAAAATTATCAGAGAATCAACAAAATAAAGAGAATACAATCATATAATTTTCTGTAGGTACAAAGTCTTTAGGATAACATGTTTCACAGCATGACAGTGACATTAAATACCTGATTACTCAGTAGAGGATCTTCCTGCTCCATATTAACATTTTCATCTTCCTCCTCCTCCACGGGTTTGACCCGTTTATGGGGATTATCACTGGCAGAGCTGCTTTTTCTTTTAGACATCTTGAGAGCCTGTACCACCGTGCTGTGTGGGTAAACGGAAAGTGAAACTTAACAAAGATGCTAGCTTTAACTTACAGCCAGGCTGTTGGTTGACCTTAAGTCTGACAGCGACTTTTGATATACAGCTAAAACACTGTGGTCACTTTTGCTGACCTTGATAGTTCGTTAGATTTGTTTCGCCAACCTTTATGTGATAAAAAAAACACTCTGCGAGTGGTGAACATATAGTTAGGTAACTTTGAACGAAAACAGTGACAACAGTTGCAACTTAGCTCTTTACCTACATCTGTTAGCCACGTTATCAAACTAGCTAACTAGCACCGTATGCTAAACAAAACAAGGGTTGACACCAACAGCAGTTGACTATTTTGTAGTTGGTTGTAAATCGCTATAAGAAATCGCAAGAACTGGTAACTTATGGAAAAGCACTTCACCTAACTTACCTCTCGGCAGCCGCTTCTGCACAACACAGCTGATGGGGGGAGCACCGGACCACTGGTTATCGAATTCGCGCCCACGTCCCAGTGAAATGTCGCGTGAATATACGAGATCGAAACCTGATCGAAACATAAACACTTGTTTGTTGAATGTATGAGGATTAATCGCAATAAAAGCACAAACCTCAATGCTATTACCGTTCAATTCAGAATACTGGCGGGCTGTGAATTATACACTTTTAAAAATTTGCCAATAACGACCGCTGTATTAGCTATAAATGATGATAAATCATGAATGATAATCCCAGTTACACTACAGAATAATTAAAATGTGCCAATTACCAATCCCATTGTCAATTATCGCTAACTGGCATACACACACCACAAACTGCTACTCTTTGCCCTGCACGACACTTGTAATTGCATTTATCTGTTACTGTGCTGGGCCTATTTTTAATAGGAGTTTCTAGCTGATTTTTAATTAAATATAAATAAAAAATAATTAATTCTGGAAAAGAGCCATGAAGGCTGATTTTGCCTTTGATAGTTGCTTATTTTTAAACAGATTGTTGATGATGAAGTGTTATGGATATGAATCCCCTTAACTCACTAGAACCACAGGACAGAAACAATTGAACTACTGAAGACTGAAAAGTGACAAAGGACCCTCTAAAGGACAGGGCATCACATCTAGATAATATTGCTACGGTTTTGTTTTTTTGTTGTTGCTGGTTTTTTTTTTTGTTTTTTTTTAAATTAAATATTAAATGTTTCATTTTCTCTGTAAAATGCAATGCAAGAAAAGGAAAGTGCAGTGCCTACAAGAGGCCAAGCCACACTGACGCAAGGTTAAAGTAATGACCCAAGAAAAAGATTTATTTCTTGATGATGATGAATGCTCTAATACAGACAACTCTCAATTAGATAAATTATTAGGTTACTTTTAAAATATATTTGGAATGACTTTGTTGTCACACAGTTCATCCTATCTTCCTATCCTCATAAAATATACAATAACACGCTGTAATCCAAATGACATGACAGGCAAAGCTACATCACATCACTGGCTCCTGGCAGGTCTTCCAAGGCCAGGAACCTGATCAGTTTGAACTCAAAGTCAATGGGACGTTCACTGGGAGGCCTGTAGTTCCCTCTCATTGATGAGCTCAGGTAAGGAATGAGCGCACAGTTCTCTTCAAACATGGCCAGCTGCTTTTTGTACTTCTGGCGAATGTAATCTGTGCTCTGGTGGTTGAAAGCTGAAGAAAAGTGACATTTGGGTAAAAGAAACAGCACTGGTATGAAAATACTCATTACATTACAACTCAAAACTCTGGATTTAAATTTTACTGAAGCAAGAGTTTAGAATTATTATAACAAAAAAAGTGTACTTAATTGTCAAAAGTGAATTTACTCATTATGAAGGATTGGCCCCTTTGGAAACAAAGGGAAACCCATATCTAGGAAAACAGTGCTTAATATCCTTAACATCATCATTATTAAGTTTAAGCATTTCAAATATGATTCATTTTGACCAACAGTGAACCTGACATCTTGTTTACCTTTCAGATAGTAGGCCACATAGAGGAGAGCTGATCTCTGTATACTGAGGAAGGGATACTTTGGTTTGAGACACCCAACAGCTGTCATGGCCTTGATGACTGCTACTGCCACACCCTAAAATTACAGACTTAAGTCAGAGCAGGGCAGAAATCTCAGAGAAACATTTCAGAAATGTATGTAAAATGTTGACGATATTAATCTATTCTTCGGGAGTGTTTGAGCGTGTCTGACCTGCTCCAGGTAGCCCAACGTTGGAAGGGAGGTGAGGGGTACAGGCTCACAAAGAGGAGGAACTTTACTGGGTAACTTCTGGTCCCAGTAGGTTTCAGGAGCCCTTGAAATAAAATGTATCAACACCAAATTTCATTGAATGGACCAATACTTGTCGAGGCCAAATAACATTAACACTGTCTTTATGAAAAGTAACAGAGAGACTCATCAATGCATGAACAAATAGCACTGATTTTCAAAACTGAATAATCCTTGTGAAAAGAAAAATTGAGTAACTGACAAGCATTTCTGTAACATACAGTACAAAGGTATTGTTCCACACCTCAAAAACTTGTCCTGTTTCTGCTTTGTCTCAAATATGTAGATTTGTTCTCTGTATTCCACAGCATATTCCATGTTTCCTCGAACCAGGGCTTCATACCTAATGACAAGTAAACATTGTGAAATTCTCGAGGTTGACACTGCCGGAACATTTTCAATTGAAATTTCATGTTTATTGATTATGATGAAAATTATTTTTCATTTTCTCATTCCCTTATCTACAGCATGTGCTTTCAAAAGGGACTTTTGCTTGATCAATCTGGTGAATAAGGCTATAGACTGCTTATCAATTTATCAGATTTGATAAATAAAATAACTGACGCTTCCAATGATAAATAGAAACATCCACTAACCCATTAATTAATGTTCTTAATGTGTAAAATTGACAATTTGTTTTTATATATGCGATTCTTGAAAAAGTATCAAGTATTTCCAGCAAGACAGAGATTTATGGTTAGTGGCATTTTAATTTTGTGAATAGTGTACCTCTGTTTTCCATCCAGATAAGTGACAGGGCAGAAGCCTTTCATCTCAACTTGCTGTGGAAACCTGTTCTTCACCTGAATCTCTGTTAGCTTTTTTGGCAGCAGGTGGGGTTCTGGGAGAGTGTGGGGACAGCCAGGGGTCACAAATTGATCTGGAGTGGCAAGGAACTTCTGTGGTTGGGAGGGCAACATAAAAATGTCACACTTTTAATATCAATTCTATTTACCTTTTCAATGTGCAATTGAAGTGTTAATTTTTATTTTAAAAATGTATCTTATGTTTACATCTTATGCATTTTGTTTATCTTTTACCATTTCACTGTATGATATATAAATAATGAAATTTCCTGGGTAATGACAGAAATCATGCACAGAATATGAAGAGAAGAAAATCAGCTCAACTGACTAATTTGGCTTGAACGACTCTCCTCATGCATTTGTCTATTTAAACATCTGTGTGCAAGTGTCTTTTATAATTGAAGCCTCAGCACACTGACCTCCAAATGGTCATTGCCACACATTTTGTAATAATGTGCTCTGTACTCTGCTGCATACACCAGGGATGCAGTTTCTGAGCAGTCCACAAGGTGGTAATGTAGGGCCAGGCAGACCGGGCAGTACAGCCCGAACTCGCCAAGCTGACATTGCAGCTCCTTAGGTGTAATGCACAACCTGTTGATGCAGGCTGCTTGTCCTGCAAAATTAAAATGCATGGTGAAAATGAACTAATATGTGTTATCTTTTTACAGTATTTGAAGCATCTTTATCCACTTAGCTGCTCTCACAAACCTTGCTGAGCTCACCCCTGCAAGCATATTAGCCTCTGTTCTTCAAGAACTTACCCCTGCGGGTCCTCTCCAGGTAGCTGTGGATATATTTCATGCTGATGCTGACCTCCTTTAAGATGCTGTCCCAGATGCACCATTTGCTCTTTAATCCACTGAGCTGGATCCAGTTCTGATATTGTTGTTGGAAGTGCTGCCTCACATGCTCCACCTCCTGCTTGTAGCAGGAGTTACGAATGTGGAGGATCTCTGAGCTGTCATGCATCAGGTGAGGCCTGAAGTGGGAGGAGAGAGGAGGAACAGGAAATATTTATTACTACTTTGGGAAGTTTGTGGTTTTAAACAGCTCTCAGGCTTGACACGACATGATTTGTTGTGTGTTGTGTGTGTGTGTTCTCTGACTTGTTGGGCTTCATCTTGTCTACAAGGCCTCTCTTCAACACCTCCACTGTGTCCAGCTCCAGCTCAACTACTATCATGGGGATGATGCTCCGGGACCCCATTAGCTCTGCCTGCTTAAGTGTCATTGGAAAACCATCCAACACATACCTGAAATACGAAACAAGTCAGTAGTTTTCACAAACATTGTCAAGCAAGAGTACAGCATATGCAGTTTTCTTAATGAGTAGGAATACAGTCTGGTTCTTGAACCACTTGGAAGTGATTTTAATAAAACAAAAGTTAGGATCTTTTCAGGTCTTGAGTTTTAAGAACCATTATGTAGAATTGTTCTGTTTATTTAAACACTTCTGTCTTCTGCATTCTGTTAAATATTCCTTAAAATCCTTCCTTTTGTCGTTGCCTATGGAAGGCATTTTAGGGCAACTGAACATCTTAGTCAGACAAGAGTGAGGATGGAAATAAATGCAACACATCTCCGGCGTACCCTCGAGTGCTGCAGACCGTGCTCATGAGCGCCACCTCCAAGCACTGGATTGCCAGTTCATCAGGCACAACAAGACCCTGGGAGAGATGCTTTTTCGTCTGTACAGCTAGATCAGTGTGCTCCTGAGTGTTAAGAACCATACGCATAACACCACCGATGGACAGCCGAGCCAAGCCATACTTCTGAGCAAACATCTGTGCCACTGTGGAGAGAAAAACGCAAAACGAGAAAAATGCAGGCAAAGAATAAAAGAAAGAAGAGATAGATGAGTGTATGAGAAGGCATAAAAGGAACAGTAACCATGAGTGGATCATTTTTCAGCAGTCTTGAGTCTTACCAGTAGTTTTTCCAGATTTGGTTGGTCCAACAACAGCCATTTTCACAGGAAGGGATGGGATGGGCTTTGGCAGCCTAAGGTATTTCAAGGGGTTGAGCATAAATGTGTTGCGGTTCTCCTTAGATGCAAAGAAGTAGATATACTGATGGAAGAGCAGGGGATAGGTGGCATTGAGAGGCCACTGCAGCGGCTGGATTAAGTCTCCCTCTTTGTATTGCTGTGTGGATATAACAACACTAAGTCACAAACAGTAGTGCAGGAAATTGGTGTTCTACTGATACACAACATAACAAAATGTGATTCCTATTTGAAATCACATTTTGAGCTTTTATTGATCATAACAAATAATAACCTCATCCCACAGATGCTATAAAAAGGTTGCCGTCATCCCAGGATCATGCCTACCTTGATTGGATCCCAGCAGCCGAAGGCACTGTGGCACTTGTAGGAGGAGAACAGGAGCTTAAGTGCCAGGGTGTATGAGATGGGTTGGCATTTTTGGAAGAGTGATTCTCTGTTGGTCAGCAGAGGCTGGATTTTATTGAGCAGCTGATGCCGCACAATCCCCAGCTTGCGGGACGCACTGATAGACACCTTGGGTATGTTTTGTTCACTCAGTAACTCCTGATTAGAGTAAAAAAAAACCAACACAGAATATGTAAACATAATAAAAGTACAACTACTTTACAGTGTAAAGCTAGTCTTAAATGTAACGGTCACAGGTTGTCGTTTTGATTGTAACAGAAGGAAAGCGGGTCTCATCTAATATGAGCCTGTCAGAGATCAGATGCCAAAGAGACACAGAGTAGAGAAAAAAAAGAGAGAGGAGTGAGCGGCATGCTGCTGACAATGATAAACTCTTTTGTTGAGACTGTCGTTATGGACAATGAAAAGTAACCCTAAGCCTTTAAGTATTTTCGTTTAGTTTTCTGTCTACATCTATTTGTTAACCTAAATTAAACCAAGTGACAAGAAGAGGACTTGTGGATCCTTTTTCTTGCTGGCAATCACGGCATTCAGTGTACCTAGACCTATCATTTTACTAGTACTACCTGTGCTGTAACATAAATATTAGCAGAAATGCTAAAATATATGCATGTCCTTCATGGAATTGTGTGTCTTTGTACCGTCACAGGAACAACGTTGTTTTCATCTGTAACAAAACGCTCTTCTATCTCTGTCTCCAGCCTCTCAGTAGCAGCCTGCTCAGTCTCCTCACTCTCCGTGTCATCATTTTCCTCTTCTAGAGCGAACTCCTCTTCCAGCATGGCCTCTATCTCATCCTCTATGTTGTCTGCAGCTTCATCCTCTTCATCATCTTCTTCATCCTCATTATAGGAGATAGGGGATGGGAGGGAGGGGGTTAACCAGTGATAAAGTGAGGAGTAGTGACAGTGGTTATGATGGGATTGCTTACCTTTGTTTTGACTGACATAGCGCCTTTCTCTTCCATGAGTTCAGCTCTTCTCCTGACAATACTCTCCTCCTGTACAAAAGACATTATTGTAATTGTGCCAGATACTCACACAATCTGTGTGATAACGAAGTTGGTAGGAAAATTACACTACCAAGTTGTCACTTGCTTACCCGATTCTTCTTACGTAGATCATGCAGGAGCTTCAGCTGTGCTTCACGGTGGTTGCGGCGCTCACGCCAGTTCTCCAGGTATGTTGGCAACAGACGCTTCTGAACATCCGTGACATCCACCGTCATGGTTACCACAATGTCAGGGAAAAGCTGTTGCTGCAACATGTACTGCACCTCATCAGGAGTATAAGGGAATCCCTCCAAGATAAAACCTGTGGACCTAAATGATAGAGTATGTTCAGATACTGAGTGCCTGATGAACTGGAGACTGAAACGTTTACACATTCATTTATTAAGGAGGTCAGAAAATGGGGCAGGAAGTGTGTGTGTACAACTACATGTAAGGCTCCTGTTTCCAGTATGGTGCGATAACCATATCCAGGATCTGTGGAGCCAGTGGTTCTCCATCAGACAAATAGGCTTGGATGGCCTTTTCCTCATCAGTCAGAACCACTTCCTGTTGTAGACACACAAATGCACACTATTATATCACTGCAACCTGGATTGAATTCAGTGTCAAAAAACATCATACTTCACCAACTAATGGTTCTAAAGGTTAAACAAGGCACCATAATATTGGAAAACTTGCTACAGAGAACGCTGACCTCCATGTTGACAGAGGTATCCTCTGTCTCCTCTTCCTCCTCCTCCTCCCCCCTGGCTTCCTTTATCAGGGCTTCCAAGTCCTCAGGAGACTCCTCTGAAGTTTCTACCTCATCAGTGTAAGGCACTCGCTTCTTTGTCTTGGCCATTATGAGCATTTGGAGCTGCTCCCTGAACTGAATATGGAAAAGGCCAAGTTGATGGGCAAGCCACTCACCTTGAGTGGTCTTCCCTGACCCTCGGACACCAAGCAAAAATATCCGTAGGGCAGGAGGCTTGGATAAAAAAAAAAGTAAGGAACAGGTTAGGTTTCTTTTTTTGTTTATCATTCTATGACTGTCCTCTTTCTTCTCATATCAGATTGTACCTTGAAAGGCTCCATCTGTGCAACAAATTGTTGAGGGTTTTGAAGGAAGGATTCCTTGGCCTCTATGCTGGAGAAATAATAGGTCTTCTCTCGGTACTTGGCTGCAATTTCATCCGTGCAGGGCCACAGGATGTTGTGGTTTTTTAAGGTCACAGGACAGAAGTGGTGGGTATCACCCAATAATCTCTTGACTGTTGTGTCCCTCTGGTTTCATTTAGACAGAGGAGAAAACAAAGTGAAAAATTGATATTATGTATTGTTTTCCAATGCTGTAAAAGCCTGTATCTTCAATTATGAAATCTTCAGCTCTTCAATAATAAATAAAAATATAAACCTAGTTTGTAAATGCAAAAATGTTATTGATTGGGCCTTTAAAGTAAGAGACTTATGTTTACTGACTTCGTCCTCCTCATCTGCTGCGTCATTGTCACTGCTGCCTTCCTCAGCTCTCTCCAGCTCTGCTAAGGCCTCGATATCCTCTGCTTCCTCGTCCAGGTCCACTGGTGACACCTCCCAGGACACATACTTGAAAGGTTCTGCAGAACATGCATGTAAACCAGAGACTGGGCTGTGAGTTTTTCTAGACAAAAAAAGCATCTGGTGGAATGCATTGCATTTAAAAACATCCATCACAAATATATGTACTTCATATCTGAAACTAATCTGGCAAATTGTTCATCTTTACTTTGATTTAACTGCTCATTAATATTAATTTCATCGTTGCATATTCATTTCCTTCCTTATGCAGTGCCAGAGATGATGCTAATGCATGCAATTGTTGGTGTACCATATATTACAGTAATAGTTTCAGTAGCGTTGATCTAAGATGAAACATTAAAAACACCTAAATTAGGAAAAAATAAAAAACTTCAGATTTCAGGTGTAAGAAAAATTCAAGACTGAGATTTTAAAGGGTTACACTCACTCTCTATCTGATGGATGATCTCTTTAAGCAGGTCCTCGGGGCACTTGCCACTAATCTCCAGTACTGAGTGACTGACAGGTAAAGTGGACCGCATTTGCTCCCATTCTGACACAAACTGTTGCAGTTGCAGTTTATAGTCATTCATCTCCGGGCCGTCTGGATAACCCAGCTTCCAGTTATTGGGTAGTGCCGAAGCTTAAGCAGCACAGTGGGAAGAAGAGAGTCATAGAGGAAAAGTTCACTTCTGCTTTTGGGGCACTTACATATAGCACACTAAGTAAATACAAATAGGATTATATGATTACATTATTGGATTTTATCATAAAACATTTTGTTTTATTTCGAAAAAGATGAGTTGTAGTCATTCTTGTTTAAATTTGATGGCACATCACTGCAAAGAGATGAAGAGCCATACACTAATGCACCAAACTAAATTCGCCTCTTGAGGACAGTAAGAATGTTTCCTCTCATATAACTAAGACGGAGCTATTTCCATTTTTGACAACAGCATTTAATAAAAATGTCTCACCTTCCTTTTTGTTTCTGTCAGAGTGTGCTGTGCTGTCAGTCTCAGATTGCTCAGGATTTTCTGCAAAGGAAATAATTAAATCCTACAGGATCAAGGAGACTATGTGAATTCAGGCTGCTTTATATTGACAGAAAATAAATACCTTCAGGCTCTTCGACAACTGTGTCTAGATTTGACACCAGATCTGCAGGCTTGGCCTCTACCTCAGATTCCTGCACCTTGTGGCTTCTTAAATGGAGAGAAATTGAGCATAAAAACCAAAACTGCATACACAATCCAGCTTGAATTGAACTTGAAATCACACAATTTTATAGCATCATGTCAACTGCACTCACAAGGCCTCTTTCTCCTTCTCTGACTGTTGATCCTGAATCCTCTCCCTTACTGCTTTGTCCACGCTCTCCTTGTTCTTCTCATACAATCTGCTCAAAACTTTTAAACACATTTGAATTCAACGATGAGGGTGTAACATGTATCATACAGTAGACACGAACACGAAGGACAGCTCAAGCCCAAATATAATTTAAAAAATGTTTGTGATGTGTTTTTTCTGTGTCTCCTACCTTGATTTCCATCACTGTCTTTGAGATAGAAGAGCATGTCTGGCAGGATTCCACCTTGTTGTAAAGCATACATTTGGGAGCAATTCTTGGGAAAGTTGTCAAGCACCCAGCCAGTCCTGAGCTCTGCATCAGTGTCTGCCTCTTCAATCTGTGACATAAATCTTATTAGCAACGTCACTTCAAAGTGTTTTATATACATACAAAAATGAGATTTAGATCTATACTAAATCTAATTTTAAGCTTAGTTTGGTTTAACGTCAGCATCATATTTACTGACTGTATATGATAAATGTGATGTAATATTGTGCCTGTCAGTGTCATGCCTCTGTTTGTTTTAGGGTTGCATTTGTATGTGCTTGTTATAGATTGCATCCTACCAAGACACTGAAGATGAAAATAGTTTTCAGCTGACTGGTACAATACAATGATTGCGTACAAATAAATTCAATCAATCTGAGAAAATTCTAACAAAAGACAAAAATAAAACTTGTGAAAGGGATGGTTGGGTATCCTGAATAGCAGAGGTATATTATTGTGTATGTAAACATGCTACCATATTTCACATCTTTTGACATACCTCTTTTATACGCTTCTCCAGTACCTCTGCATACAGTCCAAAGGGAGATGTGCTCATATTTTTGGCTTCCTCCAGTGCACTAAGCACCATGGCTTTTACTTCTGGATGATCTTCTGTCACTGAGAACGGCAGAAAACATTTGCACACAAATACAGTGTATTCTGCAGTATGTTTAAAAAACTGAAAAAGGAATTTTTTTCCATGTCTGTCTGCATTTGTTTTTGAACATCTTATCTTCCACAGAATTGGTTTCATCTAATGAAATAAAATATCAGAATAGTAATTCAAACACATGTTAACAGAACTGTAAATAATGCTTCATATAATATTGTATTTTCTAAATCTAAAATAACATTTTAGAACTGTAAAGTAATCATTATCAATATCAACCAAGCTCAACTTGCCCAAATTCTGTCCGGCATCCATCTCCATCTTGATTTTCTCTATCGCAACCTGTGTGGTCTCCTCTTTGATCTTGTCAAGCCTCTCCTGCTCAACCTTGGCCAGAACTGGCTGCACAAGTTCGTTCATGTCAAGCACCAGTGCGCCGTAGTTCTGAGCTAGAAGCTTACATAGGGTGCTCGTGCCTGCCTGTGGGGGTCCAATAATGGAAACCCTGCATGGAGGCCGGGGCATTGGAGGAAGCAAGTACCGTCTGGGGTTTGCAACAAACTTCTGGCAGGCCTCTTGAGATGAAAGGATGTACAGTTTGTCCTGGAAGCTGTACAGGGGTTGATAAGAGAGATGGATGACACTTTCAATCGGTCTCACTTTAAGCTACTGCATAGATTCCTGCCCTGAGCACTCACCCCACAGATAATTCAGGCTTGCCAGGAACGACCATGCCTTCTTTCAGAGCAACAGGACAGGTTCGCCCCCAGAGGCTTCTTCTCCACCTAAAGCTAGGGGCAACCACCTTGGAGGAGGACATAATTCTCAGTAGGTCCTCCTGGAAAAGAGATGGATGCAGGATTAAACCACATATAGTTACATTAGTAGTGGATTCAGTGGAGGGTTTATGTTTTAAAGAATCACCAACAGGTACCCAGAGCAACATTGAAGAAAAATATGAATATGGTCAATAATGGCAGACCGTGTCAATGTCTTCTGGCAATTCTTCATCATCATTCTGGTGGAGGAGGACTGGAATGGAGACACGCTGTATTGCCATGGATCCAACACGGGACATTACAGACTAAAGGCGAACAATCAACAAACTATTGTCAGCCCACAGAATAAATGGACAGTTCAACAGAGTTTATTTCTATTTATTTCTGACTGATCTTTGTGTCTTACAGAGTGCAGCTCTTCAGGTTTGTTGTTTCCATCCAGCTCCAACAGGTAGAGGGGGTTGTGGTCCATCATGTAGTCCTGAAAAAAATCAGTTATTTGGTCTTAAAAGTTTAATCTAGTAAGCACAGTGTATTTAACTTTGTCAATGAGGTGATTCATTTTAACCCCTCATTATACGTCATTTAGAACAGAACGTTAAATGGGGTAAATGTGGGACCAGAACTTTGGATCAGGCTGCGTTCATCAGTCACACCATCTGATCATAAGCAGTAAGGTCTCAGGTGACGTCTTCTAGACATCACTGGTCTGATTCTGACAAAACATGAAGGTCAAGCTATGGCTGCACTGTGTGTGGAGACTGACATTATTTCATTTTTTAATGAGCCATAATGTGTGAGAGTGTGTACAGCAGAGGTAACTCACCTCCAGTGGTCTGAGCATTTTATCCTTATATGTGTTGATTCTACGAGAAGCATTTCTGGCCAAATTCTCTGGTGTCCACACCATCTGGTCAATAATATCCTTTTGGAGTTCCTCTTCTGCAGCCTACAACCAGAATAATCCTTATTAGTGTGAGAGGGGATCCTGACTTGACTGCATACGTGTTTACAATTTACATGTGAAAAGAATTAAAGGAATACAGCTTTTGATTATTACATCACATTCAGGTACTGTAAAAGGTGACACTAATTACACACTTATCAGTTTTATTATGAGAAATAACGGGTAAAGTGTCTTTAACAATATGCAAAACCAAAATCAAACAAATAATACAACATCAGGGGGAATTTTTGATTGTTAAAACTAATTAAACCCACTGGCAAGAGGTTTTCCCATGAGCCATACCTGCTCCTCTTCATCCTCCACTTCCTCGTCTTTGTTCTCCTTCTTCTTGTTAAACACGTCCTCACGCAACCACTGATCCCTGTTGTACAACTGCCCCGTCTCTGGGTGCTGCTTCTGACCTGACAGCCTCTGGACCAGGTCCTTGTCCGCACACTGGTGGAAGAGAACAGATTCATAGATTCAAATTCAAACCATTCACAAATGTCAGAATACAGCAAACACTAAAAAGGCTCATTAAAAAAGAAAATACTTTAACTTTAATCAATTATCTTAGATGGAAATAAGACCATATTAAAAGGTAGAGAATGAATAAATTGCTTTGTTAAACAATACACAACTACCAGACGTGTGAGTAACCTTGATGTTGATGATGAAATCAGGTGTTAGCTTGAGGTTTTTGATCAGCTCAATCTGCTCACGAATCTTCAGACACTCCTCTGACATGCACGGCAGGCAGCTCAGTACATATCCTGTGTCACAACACATGTATCATCGAATGCTCTTACACTGGTGCTTTGAATAACACCTTACTGTGCTGTCATTGCTGCTCATATAAGCACTTTCTGTACCGAAAGTGATTAAATACACTCTTAGATGCATGGCTTACCATAGTGCTCCACATTTGGTGAGTTAAGCTTGGCAAGTATGAGCTGGAGCACCATGTCTTCTGGTACACTTTTCCCCTCGGATAAGATATCCAAGAGCTAAAATAGTCAAACAAGGCAATTCAGAAATCATAATAAGCTACAACATGAGGGGCATATGGAAAAAACCCTAATGCGCAAAAGGGACAGTTACCTATACTTACCTCTTTGCCTTCCTTTGTTTTATTTTTAATATGTGTGTTGAGCAGATCTGTGTCTGAAATATAGAAGCAGATGACAAATATCTGATGTGAATATGAATGATATTATGTTGGGACAGAGGCCAAGAAATACAGGATTTGTACTTACCATCAATCAAAATACACTTCCAGGACTCTGCAATTTTTTTGGCCAAGGTAGATTTGCCAACACCCTGCAATAAAAAAGTCTTTAATTCAATTCAGTTTCATACAATAAATCTAAATAAATCACTAATATCCACAAGTGGTCATTTGTGGTTGAAGTTGTTTGTTTGTGTGTGTGTGTGTGTGTGTGTGTGTGTGTGTGTGTGTGTGTGTGTGTGTGTGTGTGTGTGTGTGTAAAAGAGAGTGAAATTACCGGTCTTCCAACTATAATGAAGCAGGTAGGTTTGGTGAGAAGTCTCTCTCTCTCAGCTTCATCTTCTGTGAGGTTGTCAACTAAACGGTCCATATGAGCTTCTCAACAGCATCAATGCACACAAACAGAATTTGTTAAATGTCACAAACAGAAAAGCGCCATCAAACTGTCAGTTTCTTTGTAAATTGCTGCTGATATAAGAGTTCATATTTCAGTAAACAGAAGTTTACGTACCGTTACTTTGGGACATTTTTCTATCTTTTAAAACTTTTATCATTGTTTGTTCGGAAGGAAAGTAGCATGAACTGCGTTACCCAGCGTTAAGTGGCTAGCCAAGGTTAGAAAGAATATTGTTACCATAGCAACTAACAAACTAAAGGGCTAGGGGTTAGCTAGTTAATGCAGCCGAAGCTACTTTATGGCGTGAGCGTATATTTGCCGCGTAATGTTCATCATAGTTATAAACAGTTATAATGACCATAGCTGTTATCTGTGATGACAAGAAACATAGACAAAGAAGAGTAACGTTAGTCATTGCCTCTATTATCAATTCGCATTTTGGACTCTGCGAGACACCGTATCAGCTGACACGAGCTCAACCCAGTCATTCATGACAGTCACCTGACTAAAACAAATTCATGTCGCATGCCCCTCTGTGCCAGCCAAAAAATGCTTAGGCAGGTTACAGTCAAATTTAATTAATAATAACATTCAAACCAGTTGTTCTGACTGCCAGAGGAGATGCGTATTATTATCCTTTGGGACGGTTTGGTGCTAAAACGCAGCTAGCTAGCTAAGTTAATGGTGAGTAACTTAAGCTAGGAAATGCTAAGGGCCAAAATAATGCATATGCTATAAGTATCAGGTTTAACTTTGTATATATTGTCTTTTGAGTTTCATGACGTGAAGTTATCACTGATTTACACATTGCGTCTACATTCACTCTGCAGCTCTTCTGTTCTCTACTCTGGATTGGGATTGTTAAGAGCATAAAGGGGTAAAAATGCCTCAGTCAGCGGCTACCATCAGTGGGATCCAGAGGATGGTTCTGTATGAAACCAGAGCCGTAAGTCTGACATATATTTGTATGCTGTTATTATGACTGTTTCGTTGTGACTTCAGGTCAGTCTGTGCATGGGTTTACACCTTTACGGTGCAGGTTAACAGAATTATCGGAATTACATAACAACTCATTCAGTGCCTGTTTACATTTGGCTATCCTGATGCTTGATGCAAGAAAACATTTGCTTTTCCACACTTCTTGGTCTGATGGAAGTACCTTGCTAAGAACACTGTGGCCCTACTTTTTTTTAAAAATGTATTTATTACTACACACATTATTCAGAAGTAATTTCCCAAGCTAGTCTGAATATTCACTTACATTCACATTTCCATCTCTAATAAGGATTCATCGTTCCTGCTGAAATGTAGACTCGGATGATGCATTTTCTAACTGTACTAATGTAAGAAAAGCATGCTTAGTCTATTATTTTAACATTGAAAAAGTTAACAGAAGTAAACATGAGGATGAAGAGAGGTGGTGAGCTACTGTAGGATTGTGAATACTTGTCAGCAAACACTAGATGGCAGCAAAAGAGTGTTTTTGGTAGTTTGCTGCACCAGGTGTATCCCAGTCTGATTCTCTGATTGACCATGACCTCCATGAGGTCAATTATTAGGGGGATTTGCATCATAATTGTCTAGACAGATAGAGTAATGATGTTTTGCCAGACAAAATTACATGTCAATAACAATTTAGATTTGATTTAGTCTGTGCACATTTGATATAAATATTTGCTTTTAAGCACCATTTAGGCTTGTCTTGTTGCCATGTTTTTTCTCCTCTTGAGAGACAAGTTGTTGTCAACCTTCTGTCTCTATTGTGTATTGCTTTGCCAATACACAGTTTCCCCCTTATTACATTAGTGTAAAATTGAAGTTGTGGTACAGTACTGTGCCTGTCATCACTAGTAGTCACAAACATTTGGACAATAAGACAGGAAAACATTAGTCACAGTCAAGTTAATGTAATATCCTATTGATCTTCTCTCAGACCATTTTGCTGAACAGTGAATAAATAGACTGTCTAGCTCTTGGACAAAGAGGGCTCCATAGTATACTGGGAAGTGTGGAACAGGACAAACTGGCTATAATAGGTTTCGGACTGTACTGATACACGGTGTTCCAATTTAATGGTTTTTAGTGGACAGAAAATCTTCAGCCATCTCACAACCCAGTGTGAGGAAAAAATAATGACTTGAAAGAAAGCGACATATAAGGGAGACACAAAGGAACACATTAGAATGTGGCCTTGTGATCAAAAAGGTGCTGTGCCTACATGTACTCTCTAATTAAGTGTACATTTCAGGTTCATGTGCAATTTATATGATACATATCTGCCTTGAATTCCTTTTTTGTCCAATTTTGCAGGCTTCTATTACATTCATTTCTACCTGGGTCTTATTGTGGAGATAAAATGTTGCACATTTATAGGGGGGGAAAAATGCCCTGAATGTCCCTGAGATGTTAATAATGGGACTGCACTGTAGAAGGCCGTCTTGTAATAACATAGACTGTCTATGTCTATTGAACTGTGAAAACTACATGTCTTCTCTTAAACACATCTCCCCACTGTGTTCTTATTCAAAATTGGTTATAGAAACTGAGTCTGCTCTGAATGTCACCCACGATAAAGCTACTTGTTCTGATAACCAAGTACTCACAAAATATTATGCAACCGCACAAGTCATGTAATATGCAGATGCAATATAGTGCAAACATGGTTTTATTTTTCTTTGCAGAGGTATTTTTTGGTGGGGAGCAATCAGGCACAGACCAAACACCGTGTCCTGAAGATTGACCGCACAGAACCCAAGGACCTGGTCATAATTGACGATAAGGTGAGCGCTGAGTTTTCACCAGAGTTAGTACAGTGCTAATGTATATGCTTATGTAATACAGTACAGTACGCCTGGGGGGGAAATTGTACAATCAGTCAGCGTGTCCCACGAGTATTGCAGATGACAGCTTAGCTGATGAGTGCTGAGTGCACCTCTTTTTCTTCTCCGCTGCTCATTACCGGGATCTATGAGCTGGGAGTTGATTTGTTTGTTCGTGTTGCGGGTGATTATGATTATGATGTGTTTGTTTTTATGAAGCATCCATGACTAAATATCCATCACCCCACGCTCTCATTCCTGCAGATATTACGCTGACCTTTGGAAACAGTGTTTGTTTTTCATTTGAGTGGCATACTTTAGTATTTTAGTAACATTGTGTTGGCTGCTTGAGAACGTGATAAAGAACTGGAGGTGAGAAGGTTCAAAGCAGGAAATACAGCCTCATCTTTCACTTTCTCTTGGTTCATACTGTATGTAAAGTAAAACTGAGACACATATAATGTAATGAAAGGCTGCTTAGAGCTCCTTGAAATTCTGAGATGAATAAAGATCATACAGCAATCTGTAGATCCTAAATAATTGGATGTTGGACATCTACTAGATTTATGGGTTTTCCAGTGGAAAGCATTAAATTCCACAAATGAACAGGGCATTCACACACAAATATGAATGATATAAACACGGTTACTGTTTATATATTACAATATTGCAGAAATAATTTGGGTAGCAGCTAATCTATTTTTGGCTTAATTGCTTCGCTGAGGATCAATGTAAACGTTTTTGCAGAAAATGGGCAATTAATAGAGAAGGCCTTTTAGTCATGTATTTATTATTGCACCGACTCAGTTGTACAAGTCTTACAGTAATAAATGTATTAGTCCAGAATTATTATTCCACAAGCAGCTTTTCTTTTGAGAAACAAATAGATCATTCTCTGTTTTCTCCTGCCTTGTATTGCAAGGTAGAATGGACAATATGGTAACTATGCATGTATATATATATGTGTGTGTGTGTATATTCTTCTGTTTGTAGCATGTGTACAATCAGCAAGAGGTGCGGGAGCTACTGGGCCGCCTGGACCTGGGCAACCGCACCAAAATTGGCCAAAAGGGTTCCTCTGGCCTGTCCAGGGCAGTCTCAGCCTTTGGCATTGTGGGTAAGTGCAATCCCTCCACCCTCGTCCTTACTGGCACAGCAGTTACCATTGATGGCTTTATTTTAACTCCAAAGCATTGACCTGGTTCTGCATATTAAGTACAGGAGATGGAAAAACATAAAATAAAAGGAACACCTGGAGGAATAATGCAATCCACTACAATATAGCCCAGCCACCACTACTACTTGTTCCTTTGTGAAGCTTATAATGTTCAATTTTGAGGCTTCAAATAATGACCATCAGTGGCATAGTCGCAGGCAGCAAGAAGCTTTTTCACAGATTTATTACTTTCCCTCTTCTTTTGTAGAAAGTCAGATAAAAAGAAACTGTAACAGTATTGTTTGGAAGGACAGCCTGTAACTGCAATAGTCAGCATGACAATTACCATTTTCACCATCTTAGTTTAGCGTCTTAGCATGCTAACATTTGACAATTAGGACTAAACACGAGGTATGGAACTAACGATTATTTTCATTATCAGTTAATCTGTCAGTTATTTTTGCAATTAATCGATTATTCATTTGGTCTATAAAACATCAGAAAACAGAAAACTAAATGTCTTGGTTTGTCCAATAAACTCAAAAATATTCAAGTTACTATTATGTAAGATAAAAAACAGCTCATTTTCAAATTTAAGAACCTGGAATCATCAAATCTTTGGCATTTTTGCTCAAGAAAATGACCTAAACAATTCAGCTGTACCTAAAGAGTACAGCTGAGTCGGAAGGAATGTGAGTAAGTTTTGCAGGTATTTGGTCATAAACCAAAGAATTGGATTTGAATTGAAACGAAGACCTGATGATGGTGCTAGATGAAAAGTGAGGGGATCACCAAATTTATAACAATGTGGGGAACATACATTTCAGTACCAACTGTTATATTGAGACATTTCCCACTTTCAAAACAACTGAAATTACAGTGTAGCGCATGATTCTTGATTCATTTTGGAGGAAAAACAGCTCATTGCCACTGTCTCCGGATCAGAACCTTGGAGAGCTGATCAAGTCCTGAGAACAGTCATCAGGACTGATGATGATTCTTTACATGATTAAAGTTAATGATTTAATTTTTGAACAATATTTAAATATTTTTTAACATTTTTGAGAGTACAGTGATCAGGTTTCCCTACTTTCAGCAATAAAAACCCCACTGATTTGACCTGTTACTCCATGACTGAACAAAACGATTGTAAAGAAACCAAAGCTGTAATTTAAAAAAATAAACCTTTTCAAAAACCAAACAAAGATAAATTTGCAACAAATTAATGAACAGGATCTTAAACTGGTGGTCTGGGGCTGACCACGGGAGGGTCCAGGAGCAGCAGAAGCCAGTGTGCTCGTTATGGATTGTGCGCTTTCCCTTTGCGCACGAGCAGATCTGTTGCCTCTGCAGAGAAGTGCTCCTTCTTACTACTTGGCAAATGCGCCATCATAATAGCAATCCGCCAAGGTGCAAGTGCACCTGGCTCTTAAAGGGAATGAGAGGTGACACTGTGATTGGTTTATTGCATGTTACGCCGAAAACTTACCCATGATTAATTAGGAGACTATGGACAACCCCTTTGAACCATGCGCCTGGCGCATCGACCATTTTTCCGCCATTAAAATAGCAAAAGTGGATTTGGACACACCCTAAATGCAATTGCGCCATGCGCTTCAGACCATGCGCTTTAGATCATTAAAATAGGGCCCATAGTGTCTCTTTTCTGGCCTTTTGTTGACCCAACGCGCAAAGCACCGATCACACACACATTCTGAGCTCAACGGTTCTGTCCGTCTTATCTATATATAAAAACAAAGGCTGTGTCACATGACAACTTTGATCACATGTGTAGCCCCCGCCGAGCTGTCCTTTCACAGCGTTTTCACCCCAGTTCCTACTGTATATGGTAGGTAATTGGTGTGACAGAGCTGTGAATTTCATGCTTGTGCCGCTTCATCAGTTCTCAAGTCATGACCTACATTTTGTGGTATGGACGGATACTTGACAAAGGAGGGTTTGACTTTGTCGATAACCTGTCCTGATGATGTCATCAGATTATCGATCACAAATACTTTGTCTGTCTAATTTTAGATTCGGTTGAACTAAAGTTAAAGCAAGCTCCATATTTATTTACATTTTTACATGTGGGTTTTATGGGAAATAGCCAATTAGCAATTAAAAGATTGCAATTTTCCTTGTAAAACATGGAAAAACATTTTTTTTAATAAAACATCAAACAAAGACTTTTTTTTTAGAATTAACCAATCAGTGCTGTTGTCCTAATGAAAAAAATCAATCCAAAACCACTTAAATGAACTAAAATCAAATCAAAACAAACCTTAACTGCAACAAACCAACTTGATGTCAGACACGTTACTGCCTGCAGGACTTCATTTCCCTCTAAGAACAACCAAAAACAAAATACAGATTTGATTAGCTTGTGTAAAGTGGCTCTATGCTTTAACTTCCGATCTTTACGTTGCTGCCATCGGGTCCGAATAAGAATTGCAATGGTCTAATTTTTACAATTAATCCTCCAATTAACTTTATGTATGCATGCGTGTGTGTGGAGCTGTATATGTTTCCAATTCTGGTAAAGGAAAATACTAGCAATTGTAGGCAAGACTCTTTCAAAGCACAATAGCAACACATCTAAGATGAAACTGAGTCTGTCTCCCATATAAAAAAATGCTCTAACAGTGTATTTTTAAGTTTCAATTCGGAATCATCTTTGAAGCCACAGATGGGTCGGTCACATTGACACAGACGAGCCCTGACTGTGACATTTACTTATATAAATTAGATGCTTTTTTATTCCTCCACTGTGCCCTGATGCCATCTTTTTTCACAAGCAGCTATTTGGCAAAGTCACTGTGTCATACATGGAATAAAAGACTGATGCAGCCATGTCGGGTACAGTGTATCCTGAGAGGCCCTTTGCCTGGCACCTCTCTTATTACAACATGTAATGAGTATCATTATTGTAAGTATATTTTTATTCACTTTCATGTGCCAGTTTTGTCAGTCTGACCCATCTCTGGCAGGAACAAAAGTAGGAATTGTCAATCTGCAAAGCCACAAGTGTAAGAATATTAAGAAGTGGGCTGTGAAAGTATAGTTGGCTCTCACACAAGGCTATAGCTGACACAGTCAGTGTTTTTATACAGTCAAACGTACCTCACACTCAGTTAGTCATTTTAACTGTCATCCAAAGTCATCTTTAGTCTAGACAGAGCCTGCAAAGGACAGATGTTTGTTGGTTTTTTTGCCTGTTACAGACAGACTGACAGCTTATAATGTTTCAAACTAAACCAAGTATCAATATCTAGTCTAAGAGTCAGAAGTATCAGACACATTTCTGTGTGTAATATATGAAAAGATAGACAATTAATACTACAGGATTAAAGCCTAAAGTATGATTAAATAGAACAGCTTGTATGCCTTGTTAGGCACTGATGTGTTCAGATAGGAATGGAAGTGATATCAAACAATTTGAAACTCCTACATTGAGTCACTCATCAGGCCGTATGTCCCATCCTGTCTGCTCCGGTCTGCAGATGAATGACGTCTTGTAATCCCGTCACCGCCTGGTACAAAATCACAATTCAGACTCTTCTTGTTTTTAGTTCCGCGGTGGTGGAATGAGCTGCTGAGCTCCACACGGTGTGCAAATGTGATGTTAAAAGTTCAGACGTGATGAAGCCCCCTCCCGAATCACAAAAGACATTATACAACTGTTGCTGTTTTATATTGTCTAAAAATTTAACAAACACTGAAATATTTCTTTTAGAGGATTAGTGTTGAGCCTTG
Organism: Thunnus thynnus; assembly: GCF_963924715.1. Taxonomy (NCBI): domain Eukaryota; kingdom Metazoa; phylum Chordata; class Actinopteri; order Scombriformes; family Scombridae; genus Thunnus; species Thunnus thynnus. Next base: position 17,265,212 of record NC_089534.1, read on the forward strand.
TACTTGAGCTGATGTATTTTTTATGGATATTTTTGTTTGTGGATTTACATCATACTGTATATGCACCTGAATTTGTGGCCTTTCTCTTTGTGGAAACATAGTATGGACCTCATCACCCTTACTAGCCAGCTTACAATACAAGGTTACGATCATAAATAGTCCCAATATAGGGAGGCATCTTATCAGCTGCAAAACCGCATCTTAGCAGAGATATTATGAAAGCAGTGTGTATTGCACTTACATAAACTGTTGGCCTTGATGAGGCGAATACTACTAATAACAGTCAGACAGTAAAATAAACAGGCAGACATCATCCATATCCATTCAATGTGTATTGTCACAGATGAGTAATAAGCTCATCAAAAGCTGAAGGTAAATCATTGACTATGTTTCATGATTTCTAGGTCAGGTTTTCATTAATAGGTTGGAGTGAGTAGGTAATATAGTGAAATATGACACACTAACACTCATGATCCTCCTCCATAAATTGAGTTGTTGTTTGTATTGTCAAAGCCGAAGTTGATATTCAGGCTGCAGAATGGTTGGCCTACTTGTTGAGATGTTTTTTTTCTGAACAGCAGTTACATCATGTGAAACACTCTGGTTATATCAGTGGTAAAGTGGCAGAGAAAATGGTCCTTGAAAGTAAAGTTTTGCATCTTGATTCACACATTATAAACTATACTGCGTTTGATTAGTTTATTCTAAATTTCTGTGTTTATTCTTGACAGGGTTTGTACGTTTCCTCGAGGGTCACTACATCGTGTTGATCACCAAGCGTAGAAAGATGGCTGACATCGGTGGCCACTCCATCTACAAAATTGAAGACACCAGCATGATATACATCCCCAATGACTCGGTCAGGGTGACACACCCTGATGAAGCAAGGTACTGTCTTGTTCTCCTCTTTTACCTTTCCTAACCTACATTTGTAAGGGTGCCATTTAAGACCTTTTGTTCAGTCCCAATGTTTGTAACTGCCATATATTCATGTACACACTATCGCAAGCAATTTATGAAAACACACACTCATTGGACACACTATTGTCTTGGAAATAGTAATCAAATTTTTGATGAACATTGAAATAGAAAGATGACCTGACTTTCTAGTTAACAATTTCTGCACAACATCAGAACATTGAGGAATCAGTCTGACACATTGTGAAGAAAAAATGCTGATGAAATGTTTTTGGCAAATGTAGCAGGATTCAACTGGGAACATTTTATTTTATATAAAATTCCAGTAGAATGTTATTTATAAGCACAAACTCCCAGGAAAAGTATAAAACAAGGGAATTTTTTTTTTTAAATAAAGAAGAGTGATAAGAGTTTAGATAACAAAAGCAAACAATAGTGAAGTAAGAACATGAATGAATGTAGTTACAATTTGATTTATATTTACATGAGTTTACAGCATTATTGATGATCAAACATACATCATATTCACATTAATGATTCTACAAAAGGTCATGCAAATGTACAGAATCATGGTGGTGGACTGACATTATGAAAGATTAACATATTAAACTTATTAACAAACTGCCTTTTAAAGATGATACGTCTTCTTTCCTGAAATGTCTTTCAAATCTGCCTGACTGAGTTTTTGCTCTCTTACTGTAGATACGTGCGGATCTTTCAGAATGTGGACCTATCTAGCAACTTTTACTTCAGGTAAGACAAACTTTTAGTCTAAATTCACCGACAAACAAAAGAAAACAACTTCAGGCGACAGTATTTATCACTAATATACACAAAATAGAGAAAATAGAAAAATTAAATATGCCAGCTTTGAGGAGGCTTACTACACATTGATATACCATTGTTTGTTTGTTTTTTTTTAAACTTTTAGCCCCATTTGAGAGCAGGATATCTCAAAATTTTGTTGGAAATTTGACCATTTACCAGCGAGCAACTGGTCAGATCCCAGTCAAAACTGAATTGTTAAGTTTTTAAACTTTGTGATGATATAGTGTGTGATATATGTGTGATATAGAACATTTTTTCTATTTTTCCCACAAACTACTACATTGATTTGAATAAAACATATCTGGTGGTCATGATCATGTATAGTGATGCTGATCCAGATATATGTTGCCAATATTTTTCTATTATTAAACAGTGGAATGGGAAAAGAATGAATAAGGAGTGAATGGAGCAGAAAGTGTGATTAACTCAAAACAAAGCTGGCCACATGTGATGCCGTCCAGAGCTCCACTGAGGCCTAATATTATCTAAAAGTGGCTTAAGTTTACAGTATCTGACCTCCATTTTCCTGTTTTTTATATCGAGAAGTTTGCCTTTAGTTGTCACAAGGAGTCTGCACACAGCCTGTAGAATTTATTGAATGTTATGAAAACTTCTACAACAGTTCACACAAAGGTTTTCATGTCCTTCATGTCTGTTTGTTCCAATTTTGAGCAGCTACTCAATAGCTTTATAAAAATGATGAAAAGCTGCAAACACAACTTTTACTATGAGTCTTTTAATATCAACAACTAAGAAAATAATCTCTTGGGTTTCATTTTGAATATATCCTAACAAAAGTTAGCACTTGTTGTTCTCAGCTCACAATCCTGTGTGACACGGATTACATCTTATGGTTCCATTTGTACAATGCAGAATGAAATTGTTTATAGCTCTATTCCCATAGTTTGGTCTAAATTTGCTATGAGACTGTACAGGCTGTACTCGTTTAAAATGACACTGTTGTTGTACCCCGCAGCTACAGCTACGACCTGAGCCACTCGCTGCAGTACAACCTGACTTTGCTGCAGAGGCCTTATGAACTGTGGTCATCAGCAGCCTCCTCCGCTGAGGAAGAGGTACACACACAGAGCAAGCAGGACAGCTTCGACATCTTTGAAGACGAGGGACTGCCTACGCAAGGTGAGCGGAAGTTAATCAATAGCCCTTATGTCCCTCTGTTTTGTTCTATTGGTCGGACCTTGAGAGAGCACTCCACCTTGTTATTGATGGAGGAGCTTGGTGGTGGGTGCCTACAAGATGAGAATCACTGGCAAAGACACATAATAGCGTGCTAGAAACTCAAGCAGTGACTAGACAGATGAGATAATGTTGGAGGTAGGAGGAAAGCGAAGAAACTCGAGAAGAGTGGACAGCGATAGCTCAATCTTATAGTTGAAGTTCAGTAAACTTTCAGTAGAGATGAGAAAACAATACAAACTTCTAAGCCACCTCACGTAGTAAATTAAAAGATAACACCAGTGTAATTGATTCCATTGATTCCCATAAAGATGCAATGATGTATCTGATCTACTGCAGGTTTGTCTTACCTTGTGGAATCCCATTAAAAAAATCAGTTGAAAATAACTTGCTGAGACACTGCTGCCTTGATCATTTTGTGTATTGTGATACAGTAACACAAGCTTAATCCCAGTTAATGCTAATGTTTCTAAATATAAAATACGCTCTTGTTCCATTTCCTGCGTCACCTCAGATGAGCTTCTGTTGTTTACTTTTTTTTCCATTTTCTTGCTTTCTAACTGGTCATTTGGTCTGATCCCAGTTCAGTAAAATGATCCTGAGGTTTTATGTGTTCCTTCTCTTCTGCCACAGTGGTTTACGGCCTCCAGAATGAGCCGTACTACAAGTACGTGTGGAACGGGAAATTGCTGGAACGAGTCAAGGACATCGTGCATCATGACTGGCTCATGTATATAATCCATGGCTTCTGTGGCCAGTCCAGTATCCTTTAATTCTGTGACGCTAAATTGTGTGGCTTTTTTATGCGTCTATGTGTCATTCTTTATTTTTATAACATTATAATTCTTTATATATAATTAGATATTATGATTTAAACGCCCAGCCATAACATCTGTCAGCATCACACGAGGTCGACACTCCCCCTCATGTCTCGGCATCAGCTCACTTGTTGAACTGTGCTTGGTCTGCATCGGAGCACGTGGATCACACTGTGAGGGAGAGTGTGTGTGTGTGTGTGTGTGATTCACCACAAAAAAACGCAGAAGCAATTTGTGTTTGCTTTTAGGGCTTTAGAAAAAACAAGTAGGACGGCAATTAAGCAATGGTTATCAGGTATGTAAACACTGGCACTTGCATAATCTCTCCATCTGGTATCCGCAGGGACAAAGCAGCAACATTGTACATATTTAATCAAATGAGCTACATGGTCCTTTTGGAGGACAAGTCCCATGTTTGTACATGAATACACAAATATTCTTTTGTTTGCTTGAATGTTTTTTTTTTTCCTTTTTGTCTTTTCATGTCAGTGCAACAGTAGCTTTTTTGCTTTGAAGTTTTGACTAGATACAGACTGCATACCAGTGATTTTTATTAGGCTCTACATGAATAATTTCCACTACCCTCCTTGAGATGCTTCTGTAGTGTTGATGCATGGGTTTCTGTTGCAGAGGTGCTTTGGCTAGAGCTGAGTATACAGTCTGATTTATTATGTTAAAAATCTGCCTTAGGACACCAAAATCAAAAAATTTAATTATTTTTCATCAAGTCCCCTGCACATAAATCACACTAAGTAGGGTAAAATATAGCATTTTAGTTATATTCCGTTAGTCATTATTTTTAACGAATTAAATTGTATTTTTGTCTTTGCCTAATACCAGAGTTTTGCACAGTAAACTGCTATCAACACTGTCTCCTGTCTCATAAGGCAGCATGCTGCCACAGTAGCATTGTGTGGGTGCTTTGAGTTTAGACAATTCCTGGAAACTGTTTGGCCTTCACTGCTGTTTTTCTGAGAGCATTAGAGGACCGATGGGTGCAATAAGAGGAGACTCAGCAGATGGTTTAAAGGCAGAAATTTGTGGATGATGAGGAGACAGTGGAAGCAAGATAGTGGGGAAGAATGATAACAAATAAAAGGTAGGAAAGGTAATAGGCTGAGAGATGGTGTGAGTGGAAAAGAATTGGGACACAATTGGCCTTATTGAAATGTTCCTAAACACCAATTTGACTTTAACTTGCGTCTGCACATAAATTAAGAACTTTTTTATAGGATTAAAAATGGGCATACTGTATGTAAGAGCAACATTTTGTGTCTTCTGATCACAAACTGTTTTTATGTCAAGTAAAATAAACACCACTGATGTTGGGGAAATTTCAAAATTCTACAACAAAGTTAGTTTTAAAACATTTTTTCACAATGGTTCAGTCTTTTAAAATAGAAAAATGACAGAGTGCTGTGTAGCAATAATAACATTTTGTTATTGTTTTAATTAAGGTTCCACTGGTTGAGGATTTTTTTAAGTTTAAGATCGTTTGAGGTGCGTAAAATGACGTGTGTGTAGTATGTGTGTGTGTTTACAGACATGTGATGTGCAATACTGTCATTGGCATGCCATTATTCCTCCTTTACCCACCGACTACAGAGCTTCTGATCTATGGCCGACCGGTTCACATCACCCTCATTGCCAGGCGCTCCAGTAAATTCGCAGGGACCCGCTTCCTCAAAAGAGGAGCCAACTGCGAGGTACAGCAGTTGCCGAGGCAACAGGGAAGAATAGATAGTGGAGGCAGGGCCGAGGGCCACAGGAATGATTGAGATGACTCAGACATGTTGATCACAGGGGGTTAATTTGACCCTCTGCTTCTTCCTTGAGTATGCATGAGTGTCTGTGTGGGTGTGTGTGGTGGGAGGAACTTTTAGGAACAAACATTGATTTCCCTTTTCTATTCGGACTGATACACAGAGTTTAGGTTGGACACATTTTTCACAAAGTCCTGCTATTGTGTGCACTGGCAAATATAGTAGTCTGTATATACAAAATTGCAGCAAATTTACATCATAGCATCATGTTTGAAATAGGGCTGCAACTAATGATTATTTTAGTTATCGATTAATTTGATTATTATTTCGATTAACTGATCAGTTGTTTGGTCTATTGTCAGAAAATAGTGAAAAATGCCCATGTTGACGTCTTCAAATGTCTTGTTTTGTCTGGCCAATAGTCCAAAACCCAAAAATATTCAGTTTACTGTCACAGAAGACAAAGAATACCGTAATATTCTCACATTTGACCAGTTGAAAACAATAAATTTGGGGCATTTTTGCTTAAAAAATTTAAAAAACGACTATTCAATTTTCTTTTGACCGACTAATCAACTAATCGTTGCAGCTCTAGACTTGCCATTGTAGGAAAAGCACAGATGTAATTAATACAGTTAACAATGGGTCTGTTCCATTAAGGTATTATTAATTACACCTGTGGTTTTCCTGCTACGTCATGTCAACATGTCTGCTGTCAAGACCTGCAGACCAAAAATGTGGGTATTCTTAGGAACACACCTGTGGTTCAAAGTTCATTCTTGACCTTGGAAACGGCAGTTGAGAAAACAATCTCACCTGAAGGTTCACTTGGTATTTGTTCAGGAGCTTTCAATCATGCCACATGATCTTCATCAGCAAATGGAGTTTGCCCAGTTGTCATGGAATTGTAGATGTTCGAATTTCCATTTTTCTGAACACATAGGAACTTTATGTTAGATTATGATCATGCTTATGAAGCTCATGTGATATGATTGAAAGCTTCAGAACAGCTACTAAATGGACCTTATGGTGAGATTATTCCTCCAACTGATGTTTCAAAGGTCAAGAATGATCTTTGAACCTCAGCTTTGAAGCCAACATGAGACAAGATGCCCGTTTTAGCGCTCAGAAAAAATTTGAATTTTGAGCTCCATCTGGTAATGAAGATCATATGATCCGATCGAAAGCTACAGAACAGCCAGCTACTAAATGGACCTCATGGTGAGATTACTTTTTAAGCATTGTTTGCATTTTTTGTGTTTTTCTTTTGTTTTCAGGGGGATGTAGCCAATGAGGTGGAGACAGAGCAAATCGTCCATGACGCCTCAGTCATGTCTTTCACAGCAGGAAGTTACTCCTCATACGTCCAGGTGCGAGGTTCAGTCCCGCTCTACTGGTCCCAGGACATTTCCACCATGATGCCGAAACCCCCGATACGATGTAAGACTGCTGCTGTGCACTAAACGCATATTTTTTCCTTGTACATCAACAGCTTTATTGTTGTTCAGTGTCAGAATAATTTGGCTGAGATATCCAACATCATAATATACTGTATATTACCCTTGGTATTTTGCTGCTTCAGGTACCAATATGTCATTTATAATATAGAGGGTTGAGAGTGGTATAAGGACATACATAAAGACAGATATCAAATGAAAGATACAGATATATCCTCTTTCAGTGGATACCTGTTTAAGTTTATAATGCTCAATGTATTAATTCTAGCAGCTCTTCAGGACCAGAAATAACCTTGTAAGGCCAAAAGAAGAATGTAATTGTAAAAAATACATTAGAATAAGAGTGGCTTTAGTCAGGGGCCATTCTTCTCAACCACTGGGACAATGATAAAAAAAAGAAATAGGTGAAGGCAGGACACCCCCCTCCTGGCCCTCATCTTTGTATCCATTTTCCCATCTCATTATGAGCAGGATAAAAACACAAAACCAGGGCCAGAGGGAGGTGATCAGGTCGCTGAGACCGATGACATTGGAGACTGCTGTGTGTTTGTGTGTGTATGCACACAGGAAGGACATTTTTTGCTTGCATGTGTACAATGCCTGTATTAAATCATAATCTTTTTTCTCCCCAGTTTGCCCTTTAATTCATCCTCAGATGACATTTACCTGTGTGAGATAGAGACATCGAGCGTGTTCCTAAGATCCCTCTGTGTTCATTATCCTGCTCCCACTTTGATCCTTAAAGACAGTCCTTATCTGACATTTCCTAAATGTTGCCCAATTCTTGTACCATTTAAACATGTATCAGTTTATATGTCACTGTGTACACATATGTAGTTTGACACAGTTTGGCCTTGGTATTTGTATACTTGATCTTTTATATTTTTTTTCCTGTACTGAAGGTTTCCTATTTACATATTTGAGCAGATGAAGAAAACCACAAGAGAAGACCAAGAGTTTGTAATAGTGTCTTGTGTTTAGTGTCTATATCTGTGTTCATGAAATTGCATGTTTTTTTTCTATTTTAGCAAACATATCTGCTCTTTAAATCACATGTTCTGTGCTCCGTACTGTGGTAGAGAGATGGAGAACTTGTTTTCAAAAAGATGATGCAATCTTTTTATTTATAACTTTACTGTGAATTTGCATTATGCATAATGTCACTGTTGTATTACTGGCTAACCGTCACACTGGCTAACAACCAGACAGTCATTTGAATAAACATAAAACAACATGAAATAAAGGTAAAGCATTTTAGATATTGTGACAGTAAACGTTAAAAGTTTTCACATATATGAACAGATGTTATAATTGTTCTATTACAGAACTATTGACTACAGATTAATAACTGGGATAGGAAAAAAAGTTTCAATTTAGTTGCAAAAAACCAAAGTGACATTTGGTTTTGACAGTCATCAGTTATCAAGTGTTGCGTGTCGAGCTGAGCCTCAACTCAGTGCACTATCAATACTTGGAGTAGCCAATTTCTTGGAATATAGCCTAACTTTTCGTTGGCAGAAATCGCCCAAGTTGTACTAAAATTAGCCCAAATTCGCACAACCAGTCAAACATTTTTTACCCGCTGATTAAATAAAATGTAACCTCCCATTCTGGCAACACTGCCTGTAAGCAACAGTTTCTAGCGCAAGTTTGTTCATTTTCAGTCTGTTCCCCAGCCGATGCTCTGTTGTCAAACACGTACAGTGACACGCCCACTCAGAGGCTGAGAGAAAAAGGAAGATTTCTGATGTATACTCAAAGACTTTTCTTATCATTTTAATAATAGATACTGTCATCAACAAGCTCAAAAATCACAGTACTTTTGCCTGCAAAAAGGGATGACAAATTGTAATTTCAGTTGGATTTTAACGTTGAACATTTTACATCTGTTTGCTAAGGTCTAAACAGCCTCAAGCATTGTGAAACTGACACAAGGTGCAGCTCACATCAGACAGATAATCAAGCCTTGTTCAATAAATTTGTAATCTTTATTCGATCATGATGCGGCCTGCGTAGAATGACATCTATTAGATGAATCTAGGTCAGTAATATGGCTAAGAGACAGTTTGAGCCTAGTGTCTGTGTACACAGAGTACGGTTGTCCATATCACATCATGTTTCACCCCTTGCCTTGCCTCAGCCAAGACAGTCAAGACTCATTGTTACATAAGTATATGTGTAATGTGTTTATGACGGCTCTGAAATGGGCAAATGTCTTGGTTGTGACGGAGATGACCTTAATGGGCGATGCATTTTCATCATCATTGTCATTATCAACATTTCCTTCCCCAGGTACAATAAGAATGTAACAGGATGTCATCTCTTTATGTTGACATAAACTCTCATCTCCCCTAAGGCCTCAGCAGAAGTGTAGTGGACAAAGTGATAATGAAATGGTGGCGGAGTGAAGTTGAAAACTGTGTGGTGGAGCTTGTGATAACATTGTGTGGGATGAACTGTAGCACAATCTGACCTATTTCCTCTAATCTATCTTTTGGCTGCTTGACTGGTCCAATTTGATGGCAGGCTGCAGGTGTGGGTCTCTGCGTGAGTGGCAAATGGAGGCATTAAACATGATTTTAAAATAAAGAATGAATAGAATCCAAGAAACGATGAACAATGAGACGGACCAGAAACAGGAGACAGAAGTACTTTGTAGTCCAGTATGACACTTCTATTTTTCCTTTTTAATGTCTTTATGAAACAGACTGGCCCTATTAAAACAAGTTACCTAATTTCCCCACTTTTGCTATATCCCACTTTTTTTGAGAAGATGCTGGGTTTGCAAAAAAAGTTCTGTTTAAACTTTGAATTATGACTCTTAAGAACTGCATTTCATAATTCAACACTTATGCTACTAGTGTCTTTCATGTAACATACATTCTGTTCATTTATACAGAGGCACTAACATTATCATTTGTACCTTTTTCTCCTTGGTAACATGTAACACTCTTAATGCTCTAAATATACAGCATTTAAAAGCAGTTTGACCTCTCTTTCAGTGGACCAAGCTGACCCATATGCCCATGTAGCTGCCCTCCATTTTGACCAGATGCTGCAGCGGTTTGGCTCACCTATTATCATCCTTAACCTGGTCAAGGTAACACACACAAACACACACACACACACTTTATTTATTTATTGAGGCCATAATTTCAGTAGTTCCACAAACAAAGTATGACTATCCTTTTCTTGAACAGGTGTAACAACAACAAAATACAATGATGCAATATTAATAATGTAATTAAATGATAAGAACAACAACATTGACAGCCCACTAAAAAAACAAAGTAACTGATGTATTCAAAAAGTGCATTTAAAATTAGTTTTATACCTCTATCAGGAGATGCTGTTGACATTCACATACTGTAGCTACATAAATCAATATCTAATTTCAAGTCTGCATATTAAGGAAAGACTGGTACATAAACTTCCAGCCCTGAATACATATATAGTTTGAACCACGTCACAACACACAATAACTTAATTTTGGTTAATTTGAATGTGACTATGGTTGTGAAACGATTGTCATGAGTTCACACATAAAACTTTTCCCAGAATCATGCCATACAGGGAGCTACTTAAATACACTCATCTCAAAGTTATTGGAGGACGGGGTGCAATACTGGTGATCTCATGTCTTAATTTCTTCCGGGGGATTTTACTTTGTTTTGATGTGTGACTATTAAAGGGCTCACCCCTTGTTTGTTTCCTCACTGATTGGCTTATTGAATTTGTAACCCCATCTATATTCTGTTTTGTGTAAATGTTGATAAAAATTAACAAAAGATGATGAAAAAGGAAGAAAATATGATATGAGAAACTGTGTTGTGTGTGTTGTTTTTAATGACCATTCCTGCATTAATTTTGAGCAAAATAGCAAAGAAGAAAACCCTACTGATGGCTGCTACCTTAAAATTACCTCAGTAAGGGCGCCCAGGTCATCGAATCCTTCTCTTTCTCATCTTTCTCATTTCCTGCCTGCCTCTTCACTATCAATTATCCGATAAAGGCGAAAAAGCCAAAGAAAATGATCTCATTAAGAAAAAAACACCTCAGTAAGGTCCACTTTCTTTTAGAGGACTGGCTTCTCAGTGTGATGATTACGTAATGTGGATCTTTGCGAAATGTTGATAGTTCAAGTGTGGATGAAATATGCTGGGCCTGCAGAATCACTCACCAGGTAGTTATCTAATAGGGTGAGCTGTATAGTAGAGTAGTCACAGGAGATTTCCCGGCGGTGGGTGATTACCAGCAGTTGAAATGGTACCTCAAATATTGATCTCCCCTGGCATCGTGCTCACAATACACAAATAGAGACAGCAACGATGAGGAGTTACACCTGCAAAGACACGCCTGGCTTTTTTGCACCACACTTTTGTCTTGTCTTTTCAAATTATGTTGCTGTAAAATCTCCATCAATCATCAAATTGCTCTTAAATAATGAAAAACAATTACATTTTGATAAATAATTCAGTCACAAGAAATAAGGTTTGAAGCTTTGAAAAGTATGATTTCTAATAAAATGCTCCAAGCCATCCAATATTAAAATATATATATAAGAAAGTAAACAAAAGTTCAATGTTAAAACCACGAGTTACTGTAAGCTTCTTTTTTTTTTTTTTTCCATCTGTGTCCCTGTGTGCACTGTTAGACACTTCAATTGTAGTAGTAGCTTTTGCATAGCCTTCAGCATACACATGCAGGGACACACAGCCATACACTCTGTAGCTTGGGCTTCATGCTCACGTTGCCACTCACAAGGGGAGCCGCGAGACAACGGACCAATCACAGACCTCAGAGGTCCGCACAAGCCGCAGCCATGTGATATCTGCAACTGTGGGGAGTAAGGGAGGGGACCCCCTACTTATACAGAACACCCGCTCCCTTATCCCAGGTAGAAAGAGAGAAGAAGGAACGGGCAATTAACCATAAGATCAAGACCATCTCTCCACGGTGGTGACTGGGGTCGCATGGCCGCATCAATTCTGGGATGGGCGCATGGTTTTGTCATGGGTTAGTGCGTTTTTGTATGTGTATGTTAAGAGAGAGAAGACAGGAAGAGTGCACATGGCCAAGCATGTGAATACACTTTCCCCAACCAACTAACTTAATTAGGGTCCATTCATTTCGATGGTTAGAGATAACTTTTACACTCCCTGAATAGAAATAGAAAAACAGATTCAACCAAGGTGACCTTTTAAGATCGAGATTTCTTTGTTTGAGAGAGTCCTTAAGGCACTGGACCGACACACAAAAAAGGAAGAGAAACAAAGATGGGAAAAGCATAAAAGAGATGCATTAAACACGCCCTTTTCTGTGCTAGCTATACATTAAAATAATTACAGTGCTCATTTCCACCATTAAGAATGCCTATGATGTGCCCCTGTCTGCACATGTTTGGATTCATTTTATTATTCATGATCTGTATCTTTGTACACCTCAGACCACGATTATTACTGTGGCATTTGTATGCTGGTTTAGACCTGTGTACAGTGCACGTGTGCCTTTGTAAGGATATAGTCTCTCATCTGTGCCTGGATAGTGTGATTTTTGTGCCAGACTGTGTGACACGCTCTGCTGAGTGGGGTGAGGAAACGCATCGGTAATTTGACTGGTCGCTGTGTTGCTTTGCCACTGCTGAATGTGTGGATGGAGATGTGAGCTGCTAAATGATGCATCCAAGCCGATTATCACCCAGGGTGATCACTCAAAAAGCCACAATGAGGGGTGGAGGAGTATATGGAGAAATAACTTAATGGACAGTAAGACTTCAGGTCACAGAAAATGACTAGTGTGCATGCACTTTTATTAACAAAACATATCATCTTTTTTATTTTTATCATTGTTTTTTCCCTCACTACCTCAGAAACAATAAAACTAAATAGCAGCCAAGCTTTTCAGTTCATTTTGATATATTTATATTTACTCTGGCAATTAATGTCCTGATATAGACCACACCCATTTCAGCTGAAACTATTTTTCACAATGTCACACAATCTGGAAACTGACTTAAAAAAGCATCTTTCCTACTTCCCATGGTTGCTCTCACTTTTATGATATATGTTTTGTGTACGTTTAATTAAAACCTCTATCCTGGTAATGCTTTGCCCAAATAATCAGGTGAGATTTTGACAAAGCACTGGTAAGACATTGAATAGATACTGTATGTAGCTCAACCAGTTCTTGAGTATGCAACATTCTTGACAAAGTGTTTTCATGAACACAAAATTAGTTGCAAGACATTGTGTTCTCAAACTTGTGGTAATTTGCTTTCTTTGTACTATATTAATAGTAGCAATTGCAACAGTTTCTGTATTTGAGCCTGTAATCCCTCTGTTTGCAGCGCAAATATCCAACACAGCTGATTCATAGATTCCCTGTATATCTGAACCATCAATCCTCAATCCTGCCATATGTCCAATTCTCCTTGGATCCTGTAAATTTCTTCTTGCTGCTATTGTTCTCTTATGTCACTGTGTAGAAGAACTGAAGACTGAATGAATGCATCAAAGACAACAGGAATCTGCCACTTGACAGTGTCTTGACTGCTTTCACTTGTGTCTTCAAGGGACCTTTTTAAACAACTGGAACGCTATCATACATGTAATACGTGTCTCTGTGCTCTGCTGTGTTACAGAAACGAGAAAAAAGGAAACATGAGAAGATTCTGAGTGAAGAGCTCTATCCAGCTGTGATCAACCTCAACCAGTTCCTCCCTCCAGACCACTGCATCGACTACATCGCCTGGGACATGGCACGCTACACCAAGAGGTTGTGATAATAAATGTGCCAATGTACTCAGATTGTTGTAAATTTTCTTAGAACCTGGCTGTTTTTGCCATGACAATTTCAAATTCACCTGAGGAAAAAAACAAAAATTTAGCATTAGCATTAGTATCACAGAACCAGCAAGACCCTATCTTGAAGAAAAAAGAGCAAGTTGGAGGTTTTTTGGCTGATTTTGACACGATGCATCATTTGCAGGACACCAGCAGATAAGACCCTGTTAATTTTATAATAATATTGGGTTTGGAGGTCCATCCAATAAGAAACACTGTTGAAATAATCAAGAATTTGCCCTAGTTTGTCATGTGTCAAAAGTCCCTGATAGAGAAAACATATTTTCTCCATCAGCTTCTTACTAAGAACGAAAGGCTCCTTTTTTGAGTCAATAATTTGATGTGAGAGATTCCTGTATCTCAGACTGCCTGGTTCGGTTTGAAAAAGTTGATGTCACGTACTCCTGTGCACCAATTAGAATTTTGCAATATTTGAATCAAAATCTGATGACAGTTTTGGGTTGTTTGATTACATTGCCGGACCACACCCACATGGTCCTCAAGAAGCTCATTAGCCGATTTTTTTAAAGCTAAGGATGTTTCCTCAAAACTTGTAACTTTGATTGTGGCTTATTTAGTCACAAATATTTAATATTATCAAGAAAAATGTAAGATTTGAAACCAAGTTTTCAGGGGCTTTAATGCCTTAGAAAATAAATAACCTGCAAGACCATGACAATATCACGATAGCCCAACATATGGTACATCATCACTGTCCAAACAAGTCCAGCAGCTTCAGAAACATGAAAAATGTGGTTAATTTCTTGTGCAAATGTTAATATGACCTTTTTTTTCTCCTCCTCAGTAAATTGTGCAATGTTTTGGACCGTCTGAGTATGATAGCAGAGAACGTGGTGAAGAGAACAGGTTTCTTCATTAATCGATCCGACTTCTACTGTCATACCGTCAGACCAGATGACAGGTGAGACTGTTTTTTCATCCTTCATTGCACCTGTTGACCCCCTTGAACACAGAGGAAACTGACACAGACTCTTTTTGACCAGATTTTAAACTTTGTGTGAGAGGGAAGACTTTTACCAAGAACCATGTGCTAGAAGACCACAGCACCATCTTTCCTGCATTTGCATATCAGACTTAATTTTACTGAGAGGCCACATCAACCATTTTTGTATTCATACATATTCAGAATCATACATTTATCGACTGCTTAATTTTGGAACTCTCCAGATATGAATTCTTAATGGAAATTATGCCTGATGGCAGTTGTGTCGCCCAGAGTTTTCTGCTAACGAGCTGGATAGATTGCCATCCATGTACTTAGCGCATGGCTCCTCCATTGTCTGCATGTGTTAATCGCTTTCACCCAGCATTACCATACTGTTACATAACAGAATGACCATGCTATGGCCAGTATTTATTACCCTTTCTTTTGCATCTCACTTTTTTAATAATACACACTCAATTCACACTCATTACTACAAACAAAACCCTCATAAGCTTTTATGTAGATCCACTTTACTGATTCTGGCACCTTTAGTCTTCGCCATGTGCATAAAGTAGCTCATGAACATTGAAAATGATCAGAAAGATTCTGAAACATTGTCTTTTCCTGATCATACTGTTCATGTCTGCCCTCTCCACCTCTCTACATGCAGACATACATTTTCTCACACACATACAAACTTGTTGCAGTCCATTCCCTTGAATGAGAAAGTGTTTCCAAACTTTTGACTGGAACTATGGTACTAACTACCCTTTCTCATTGATCTCGGTCAGATCACTGAGTTCATGCCATGATGAGACACACTTTGCTTTGAAACCTACCCTCTAGCAACCATTGAATTTGTTTTCAGAGGTCCCCTTCGTACAATTTATCGGCAGATTTTCCTCACTGGGTGATTCTCAGTTTACTTTTCGCTACTTTTAATAAGAAAGTGATGAAAACGAGAGCAGAGTATTTAATCGGGGGAACAAAGGACTAATAAAGACAGAAGACCCAGAGCCACACATGGATCTTGCAAAATCTGCCTACCAGCACCTCTAAAGTTCACTAAGTTCACTCTGTCAAACCTTCACAAAAACCAAAGTGTAAAAATGACACATTTTGGCTTTACGGAGGGCTGATGTGCTTAGCTATGTCTTTGATGAGCCAGTGACCTCCTGGAGTCTGCCGGTTGCCTAATGATAAGACTCCAGGAAGTCACAAACCACGACCTGTCATCTTTATAGTTCTGTTTTGTTTTTTGTTTTTTACTGTTTCCAGTGTTTTTTGGTAAGTTAAACTAACTAACTAAACTTTTGTGTTTTGGAACTCTTTCCCATTGAACTTAAGATCTGTACAAGCTGTAGACACCTTTTTAAGGGCCTTTTTCACACATGAAAGTCAGAACCAAGGTCCCAAACAAAGTTCATGTTTTTGTTGCATTGTATTCATTTGATCCGGTTAGTTTTGTTTTCACATTGCAGTTATGCCAGAGCACTAAAGAACTTTAGCTGACATACCTACGTCCTGTCATCATCATCTATGTGGGCTGCCTCCCCCTATACTTGACATTGATTGGTTTGCAGATGGGCATGCGTGTAACGTCGGGGTGTGTTGTCAATTCGACAGATAGCCTTCTATTGCCGTTTGAAATAATGGAGAAAAATAAATTATCAGATTCATTTCGTTGCCACCAATAATATTATTATATTATTATTTACATCATAAAAGGGAAATTTGTGACGCACCGCTTTTTCTAATGGTATCTCGCACTTTTGTATACTGCTGCTGCAGTTTCTTTATCTTCAGGTGGTGTTGCTCTCCCGTCCTCTCATATCCTCTCTCACTCATCCTCTTTGAAAATACCTGGAAAGTGCCGTCATTTTTATGAGCTTTTTCCTGTTGACTTTTTATAATGTCATCAAACCATTTTCAATTAAAAACTCCTCTCCTGATGCACTACCGCGGCTCTTTTTCTCCTTTTTCCGGTTCTTTCCTTCCGGAGCTTCCTGTAATTGGTCTGAAAGTCCAAACTATCCAAAAAATGTGTTCAAACTAGCAACTAACCAAACCATGGTTCAGTTTGATCTGGACCGAGACCACCTCTTACCATCGATCTAAGTCTCGGCTGTTTGGTCTGGATCGTGGTCTGGGGGAGGTTTCACAACTGTAATTTTGGTTTGGATCAAACTGAAAATAAAGTCCAGACCAAACAAGGTAGGTGTGAAAGAGCCCTAAAAAGCAGCTTAACATGTTTAGACTTTCTTTTGTTTAGTTTTTAGTACCATTTTAGCATATTTCCTTTTATGTCTACATTTTACCATATGCCTGTTACTCTGTCTTTTATTACTCTTATTATTATCTTTTATTAATGTATGAAGTGCTTTGTGATGTCTGCTCTTGAAAGATACCGTATAAATAAACTTACATACTGACTTAACTCTCTGCAAGAAAGCCAACAAGCATATTTCCAAA
Organism: Thunnus thynnus; assembly: GCF_963924715.1. Taxonomy (NCBI): domain Eukaryota; kingdom Metazoa; phylum Chordata; class Actinopteri; order Scombriformes; family Scombridae; genus Thunnus; species Thunnus thynnus. The sequence continues at coordinate 17,282,453 of NC_089534.1, forward strand.
GAAATCAAACTATTCCTTTAAATCAATTAGATTAAAATGTGTATTTTATAATTTGTTAAATCATTTATACCTTAGATCATGTTGGGAAACATAAACTTTTGTAATTTTGACATATATTCCACATCCTTGGCTTGGATTTGCACATAAGCGCAAAAGTTGTGCATAAGAACACACTGTAAATGAGAACATGTATTACAGATTTTCTTCTCTGTGTGTTCTTGTCTGCTGAATATCTCTTTCTGTACTTGCAGTCCTAATTGGGTTCAGAGTGTTTCGATGTCTGCAATGTATGTTTGTATCTAGTCCATTATGTTCAGCCTTGAAATGGTGATTATAACAGTGATCACACCCTTTCGCAGCGGGAAAAGATGAGGCAGTACGCCTGCAGAGGAGTACAATAGACGTGCACTTCTTTGCTTTTGTGCATTTTGTCCATTTTCAGTATCTTCTTCTCTAAGTTGAATTTAATGTTTTTGTTACAGATGGGGAGATGTGGGTGGACACATCACAGTCAGTGGACGGGTGCAGGTATGCCAGATAGCAAACAAGGATTGGTGTAACTGTTGTGTTGTACTTGTGGTTTTCTGAAGGCACTAAATCTTCTCCGATTCTTTTGCAGCTTTTGTACATATGAAAAAGTGCAAAAGCAGTGTAAAGAATTGGAGACTCTTTATCAGTTGAATCACAAACAGTAACAAACGCATAATTCAGGTATTGAGATTTCCAGGCCAAGGAAACACCTTTTCTATAATGTTACATTGAGAAGTGACTTGGCATTCATTGCTATGGCTACAAAACTAGGCCAACGCATTTAGGTGAAACTTAGGTAATAATGAGATAATGGTGAGAGGCTTCATTAGTTTTCGTGGAGACCTTGATCATCTACACCGTGATGGCCTTGGAATGAGCCAAGTTGTTGACTGTAATATAATTGTCAAGAATTTATTATGTGAGACCACTTACATAAGGTGAATACATGGAGAACAATTTGCTTTCAATGCCACTAATAGCCTTTTCATGTAGTATGTGTCTGACTCTTGAAAACACAGAAGCATTGTCAATACATTGCATAAGTCTGTTGTTGTTGTTGTTGTAGACTGGTGTGTTGCGGACCAACTGTGTGGACTGTCTGGACCGGACCAACACAGCTCAGTTCATGGTGGGAAAGTGTGCACTTGCCTATCAGCTTTATGCACTGGGAATGATTGACAAGCCCAAGCTCCAGTTTGATACTGACTGTGTAAGGTAAAAACAATTCATTTTCATATCTAATGGTGTCCTTGTAAAAGTTGCCATTTCTGCTATTAAATACTAAACAAATGCAGTATTTTTTTATTTGTAAGGGACCACGTACAATGTTAAATATGAATGTTGCCATTTGATGTACAGCACCAGAGTTAGCTTAAAGCTAATTTTCATCTGCAGTCCCTTCAAATTAAAGCATATGCACGGTAACTGAAGAGCACTAAACAAAATACAAATTGGACACGTAATACAGAGCTACACACATTAGTACGTCACACACGCACACAATGTCAGCTACAAATATATGTTTGACCAGCAAGTTTTATACAAACCAGTTCATTAGCTTTTAGCAGACTTTTAAATTTGGCTTTGCTGATGAGAATGCTGACAGCCCAAACGCAGTGTGCCAAAAGTAAAATCTCTTACAGAGTATGTTCTCAAGGATTATATAGAGTTCTCTGAACAAAAGTAAACAGTGTTTCATAATGGAATAGGGGCTAAACCATTAAAAACGTTATACACAAGGCACACATTTGAATGTAATCTAAAATTCTCAAAGCTCAGACAATTATATCTCTTTAGTATCCTACAATGATGATATTGAAATGGCATACATGCACATGTTTTGAATGAAATGAAAAGTGATGGTCACTATAGCCACATATCATGTGTCTGAAAACTGAAAATGCAACAGTTATTCCAGCCCTGTTGCAGCACAAAATCCAATCAGCACAAATGTCTCACACAGCTGCACCAACTTTTATAGATTCCCCCATTTATTTTCAGTATCTATTCTCAGTCCTTGCACCCTCTACTACTTTACAGTACATCCAATTCTGCTCAGACTATAAATTTTTGTTTGCAGCTCTATTTTTCTCTGAGGTCACAGCGGAGCAGACTGAATGGTTTGTGATGAATGACAGATGCTTGCTCGTGAGCAAGAAATCTTTCACGTGTTTGACTACATCTCGTATCCTCATGAGACCTTTTAAAGCAAATGGAAATCTATTATAACTGTATATCCACAGTACAAATAAGATTGTCCTAGCTCTTTTGTAATAGAATCAGTCATACATATGATAAGCATCTCTCTGTTGTCATATGGAAACAAAAACCAACAAACGTGTGCACGTGCGTATGTTTTTCATGTCAGACTGTGTCCATATCGCCAAATTGCTATTTCAATCCCCCAACTCACCAAAACACACAAAAAAACACACAAACCAACGGGCAAGATGAACTTCAGGGCCATATTTCTCTTATCCATTGCCCGTGTGTTGATGTGTTTTTTTATGTGCTCTGTCAAGCTGCAACTAACGATTATTTTCATTATCGATTAATCTTCCGATTATTTCATTATTGATTAATCTTCCCATTATTTTCATTATTGATTAATCTTCTGATTATTTTCTCAATAAATCATTTGGCCAACATAACATCGGAAAACGTTTTTTTTCTTACAGCCAAAAGTGATGATATCACGTTTTGTTTTGTCCATTAAGCAATTTAAAACCCCCAAATTTTCAATTTACTACACTGTTACTGTAAATTTTCACATTTGAGAACCTTAAACAAGAAATTGTTCAGATTTTTTACTTAGAATTACTTAAACCATTAATTGATTATGAAAACAGTTGCCGATTAACTGTTACAGCTCTAGTGTTCTCTGTTTGGTTCAGGTTGTTTGAGGAGCTGTATGAGGACCATGGAGACACTCTATCACTGCAGTACGGCGGCTCCCAGCTAGTCCACAGGGTCAAGACTTACCGGAAGATTGCTCCCTGGACACAGCACTCCAAAGACATCATGCAGACGCTGTCTCGCTACTACAGCAATGCTTTCTCAGGTGTGTATGTTACAAAGACACATACAGGCACATAATGTGCCTCTTTTACCCAAATGGGCTTCTCTTACACACAAGGCACAAATATTTACAAAGGGACCCGCATGCTGCTGGCATTTTTCAAGCCACTTCTACACAGTCGCCCCCTCTAATTATTCCACAGGTTATGATAATGAGGCTTAGTCATCTAATTTTTCAATCTACTCTGTCTCAAATGCATCCATATTAAACATTCCCTTTGCCAATGCACCATCCAGGTTACCTTAGAAACACAGACTCAGCCTTTGCATACAGATACAGATCACACACGTTCTGTATAGTCAACCATATCTAAATAAACATGCACAAACCCCCTGATATTTACATGATAAAGGTACTTAGAATCACTCAGGTTTTTAAATGACAAAGTGTATACAGCCACTCTTCAGTCTCTACAGCTGAGCCCACACTGATCGAGTGTAGCTCCTTGAGGACTGTGGCTGCCGGGAAACAATGTTTTTCAAGCAATTTTAATGACATATGCAGTGTTTTCAAAGAAATCCTGACTATATTGCCAACAGCTGTGAAAAAAGAGATTTTGGGGAAATTTGATTTCTGATATTGTTATCCGGAGAAATGTTTAAATTGGCTCCATTTTTTTCTCTCTCTCTTCCAATTTGCAACTAGGATCTAATTGCCAGTCAGTGCTTGACAAAGTGGCTTTACTATGCCCACATCTTATAATTTTAAATCACACCCTAGTCTGTAGTTAGATATAGTGTGTCTGTGAAAATGTGGAGTTTTTTTCTCAACACACTAGCAACTGTTCCACATCAAAAGGATTTATAGCAGCAGAAATGAAGAGCGAGGTTGTGTATCAGGCCTGATGAATAGAGCCACACTACTTGATCTAGTAAGTCGACCTCCTCTCTGTGTCTTTGCTTTTGACTTTTTGTCATTCACTTCGATTTGAAAAATGGGGTCATTGGTTGGTTGCAGAGCAGAGGCGGGAAAGTAGCAGATTGTTTATTCAGACTGAAATGTCAAGTGAGGGAGGCTCGTATAATGCAGGATACACACACAAGTACTCAATGGCTCCATGAACTGCTCACTCAGTAACACCATGACCTATATCAGGTCTTGTGTGTCCACTCTGCCCGGCACTTAAAAGGAATATACAAGTTCAAAGAAATGCAAAAAATCACAGTTAAGTCACTATTGTGTGTTTTCACTTTTTTTTTTTTTTTTTAAACTCTTGATCAAATGTCTTTGAGATATTTTTTTCGGAGACATTTTTACGAAACACACACACCGATGATCTTTTCTTTATGATAAACGTTACACACTTTTACATCTCTGCCAAGCTTCTCTCTGACTCACAAATACATTTTGGACACAACAAACAGACAGTAAACACAGACATCATATGCTTTGCAGCCTCTTGAATTGACTGTTTTGATGAGACCAGTAAAAAGAGGTGTAAGTGTGATTTTGACTGTACGCATTTCATTCAAAATGCTTCACTCATTCATAATCTTCTCAGACAAGGCTTTTTATCAGTGATTTCTGTTCCACATGTATATTATGTTCATAGATCATCCATAACACTTATCTCGTGATGTATCGAATGAATCTCAGGCTGAAAATTACCTAGAGAAAAGGCTTGGTGGCAGGCTTTAATAAAACTCAATTTGGTTTGTAATTATCTAATGTGGCTGTTGGAGCAGCATGCACGTGGCTTCACAGTCGGGGGATGGATTAAATGGCCCCAAACTGGGCAACATGCAAAACACGTGCCTCATGCTGTACACACAAACACTCACAGAGATTATCTTGACACGCTCCCAAACATGTAGAGAGACGGTTAAAAGATTTTTTTTACCAGCAAGTTCCCCGTTCATATGAAGAGAACGCGTGGTTGAGTGAGTTCAGCTTTACTTCGATCTCATTAATTTGCACCTTTATCCTCTAATCTCTTCTCCTCTCAAGACGAATGGCTGGTGCAGTGCATCTAGAGAGACTTTCAGGTTCAAATAATGCAGAATTGTGGTTTGATGGGTCATTTAGTTCACTTGGTATCATTAGCAGAATGCTAAGCTAAGTCAACTTGAACTTGAAAGTTTGTCAAAATAATCTTCACTTATTAGCCTTTTCCAGAGCTTTTAACCACATGCCATGCTATTCATCAGCAGATTGAGTTCCCCCGCTTGTCATGGAAACAGCTCAGCATTCATCACATGGCCTTCTAGTTGTGTGTTGGTTCGATCGCATGATAACAAGTCATATGTGATGTACATAGAATATACCTGAGCCATCTCCATGACAACTGAGCTAAGCCCATCTACCGATGAAGACATGAGATGTGGTTGAAAGCTTCGTAAAAAGCTAGCAAGTGGATCTTGTGTCAAGATTATTTTGTCAATGAAACAGACTGCAGTTATTTTCCTTTCTGATTAATCTACCGACTATTTTCTCAAAAGATTAAGTATTTCAACAAGAAAAGGTTGGAAAATAATGAAAAATGCCTGTTACAGTTTCCTTAAACACAAGCTGATGTCTTCAAATATCTTGTTATGGCTGATTAACAGTCCCAAACCCACAAATTAGCAATTTAATATTGCATAAGAGAACAGCAAATCCTCACAACTGAGAAGTTGGAAATTGGGAACATTGAAACAAATCAATGATCAAAATAGTTCATCTAGGGTGCAGCCCAGTAGCCTACTGGTTAAAACACATGCCATATAACCACAACGTCCACAGTTTGAATCTGGCTGTGGACCCTTGTTGGATGTGACCCCCCCCATCTCTCTCTCCCTTCAATCCCTGGCATCTCTCAACTATCCCTATAATAAAAAGGCATAATTTGCCCCCCAAATAAATAAATAAATACTTTGCACATTCCCTTTTTTCTTTTGTCTTTCTGTTCCGTTCTATTGTATTTATTATATTTTTTTATTGTTTATTGTCATTATTATTTCCCAGATGCTGACAGACAGGATGCCATCAACTTGTTTCTCCAAGTCTACCAACCATCAGAGACCAAGCCGCACCTGTGGGAGCTGCCAACTGACTTCTACCTGCATCAGAGGAGCACCATGGCCCTCCCTCAAGACAGACGCAGGTACACACACACACACACACACACACACACACACACACCACACACACCACACACACACACACCAACACACATACACGCACAAATCTAAGTGGTGATACAAAGACAGTATACACTGTAATTACATGATGACACATGAACAAGCGTGCACACAGAACCTTTTTGCAGTGGCCGTTAATTTTGGAGGTGCTTGTGCTGTGTTTGTTTTTTGTGCTGATTGAATAGCTAAGTGGGAAATCGCTCACAAAAGATTTGCACCTGCACTGCTGTTTCTGAAATGGCTTTCCTTCTGTCTGCCATGCGTGCTCAGATTGCTCACATGAGTGTGTGGGTGGATTTCTATGTGACTGCTTTTGTCGTCATTCCTGTTGGCTGCTAACTAGACTCCTTTTTACCAGGGCAAAGGTCACTGTGCTTTGGCCTTGAGGTGTGTTTTATGTGTGTTGCACTCCTGTGGTTTGCTTGGTTTGTTACTTGGTCTGTGCTCACACACGATTCAGTACTGACTTTTATATCTCATTATGCGTTTTGACCAACTGTAGCTCTGTTTCTATGGCTGGACTGTACGTCTGTCCCTGACTGAGTGAAGGACTGACTCAGGCCAACCAATAGTGTAACCTCATCAGTCGCCTCAGCCGAGTGTCTCCACTTCCTGTATCCGTTGTTTCAAAATAAAAGCCCTTTAGGGTTTCATACATGGTCTAGCCATGTAGTAGGTTTTGACCTAGTCTTGTTTTATGTGTGTGCATGTGTGTGCGAGCGTACTAGTATGCATGTTGCTTGCTCTCTATTGCCTTCACGCTTACATAAAAGTAGACCCAGTTTTCTCCTACAGGCTGCTAGTTTATATGAGCACAATGGGCCATGGTCGCTCAGCCATTATTCCAATAAATTAGCATGGCTGGGACTGAATTCAATTCAGCAGTCACACACTGCGCCTTGGCTTTCAAAGTCGCCTAAGTACTGGAGCACATCACACACTAAATTATAATCTTTGCATTCACTCAAATTGGTCATATTGAATAAAAGGCGTGTATTCAGGAGTCGTGCAGTAGGTGGTCCAGCCAAGCCAATTTTCATATCTAGGTTATGTGAAGTCCCAAGTGAGTAGGTGCAGACTGCAGAACACACATCAGTCAGTGGAAAGTTTTCTAACACATTTGTGTATCTTGTCTGTCTCCAGCTACACACTGTGGTGGTCAGAGGGAATCCTGTCCTATCTTCCTGTGGCCTATGATGAAGGTATCTTCAATATATATTATCTGTAATATCCACAGTAAAGTAACAGGCTTTTCTGCTGCAGATTTATCCATTTTATGAAAATGTCAAAATTTGTTCTCTGCTCGTTTAAGGTGCCCTGGAGAGCAAAAGTTCTGCTCACATTCAGTGTTACTCATCAAAACACATTGTGTATATTTTTGAGGTCTAACAAAAGTGTTATACATTTCCTTCCTCATAAGACATTTGAAAACCCAATTTTTTTTCCCAATATTTTATATTGTTGTTCATCATTTACATCTGTTTACTAGCTAGCAGTCTTGTTCTTTCTTGAATTGTGTATCGCTACATTTGGTTGTGCGCCAACTTGAAACCAACAGCAGATTGTGAATCGTGCATTTACACTGGTAAATGCGTGATTCACATCCTGTTAACAAAGGATAATGCTGGTGATATTCTATATTTTTGTAATTGACAGTAAAAATTATATAACCAAAACAAAACCAACAACACATTTGTATGTCTGTCAATGCTTTCCAATTTCCCCAGCCTGTCTGTGGTTCACAGCTTCCTAATGAAAATCTTCAAAAACAAAAATATGCTTTCATTTGTATAAAAGGCCAAGTAACTTTTTAAAAATATGGGCGCTGTAGTTCATTGCAAACATCACTTAAACAGGACTAAATAATGTATTTTTGAGGGACTAATTTTAGCTGCATATTTAGTGAGTAATTATGGCAGCAGTATGGTGTATGTAGAATTGGCTTAAAACAAAATACAGTGTGTTGTTTATCATTTGGGTCATTTGATGTGTGTTTTTAATAGTTACTGGACAACAATGGAGCCCTGTGGCACAACAACTTGTATTAGCTTTGGCTACACAGGCAATACTTTGAAGTAGGATCAGTTAATTGTTGGTTTTGGTCCTTTCATGGAACATGTTGAAAACATATCATGATCATCATAATTTGAGCATGTGGATTAATTTCTTGTAAATATTCTTTGTTCTCTGTGTTTGTGTGTGTGTGTGTGTGTGTGTGTGTGTGTGTGTGTGTGTGTGTGTGTGTGTGTGTGTGTGGCTCCATCCGTGCATGCAGTCCCCTGTGACGACACCATGAAGAAGATCAAAGTGAAGAGAGTGAACCGTTTCGATGAGAGTACTGACATCTACACCGAATTCTTTAAACCTTATGAAATCACCTCGTTTGATGATACCTTCTGCATCGCCATGACCAACTCTGCAAGGTGGCTACACACCGATGCTAACGAGACGCTGGGTTTAAATCTGGACTCTCTAGTAAACTGGAGATTGAAAGAAACGGCTTGTTTATTCAAGATTTAGTTTGTCATTTTCTTGTGTACTTGCATGCACAAAAAAACAAAATGCTGTTCCTTCCAGCCCACAGCAGTGCAATAACAGAAAGGATGAAGATATATATCTAAAAAGTCCCTTTAAAAAATAATAAAAACATATAAATCCCAAGAGAAAAACAACAAAAAAAGAACAAACAGTTACCAGCACAATGCATTAAAGTGCATTTAGAGAGAAAGTGCACGTCTCAGTTTGATGTTGACAGCTGGTGCATGTCAACGAGTGACCAGCACTGATGGGGGGCTTATATAATCCATTTTGCTGTCTTTTTTCCTGTCACACTGCTTTCAATGTTTCCTCTCCGGCACAGCTCCAGGCAAGGACATGGTCTCCTTTGGGCCTGCTGGGCAGGGCAGACCAAGCTCACTCAGCTGATTTAGCTCTCCCAGCCAGTATTTCTCGTAACAAAAGCCTTTGTTACGAACGTCCAAAAGAAACTGACGATCATAGACTAATTTCCCTTGCACCCCTCACGATGACACAGTTATAGACGTAGACATGGACATAGAAATTGAACTAGATTTTGTTCATGAAAAATGCTTCTGTTAAACAATTTACCAAACATTCATTACTTATTATTGCAGTGATACTGCAGGGGTTGTTCTAATTGCTTTTCTGTCTCATCTATGTTCATAAAGGGAATTTATGCCAAAGACAGTTGGAGTGGATCCAAGCCCATTCACAGTTCGCAAGCCAGAGGAAACGGGCAAATCAGTGCTCGGGTGAGTGCATCTTAGTCTATGTATATAACCATGTTTGTGGTGTGTTTTTATTTTTTTTGCTGTAATAAATCCTATGTCACCGTGACCACATACACACGGCTTCATTTGACCCAGTGTTCTCAGGTAACCAAAAACAAGGCTGCGTTCTATTTCCTGTCTTTGTTTAGAACACACTTTGTGTGTGTGTGTGTGTGTGTGTACATTTTTAAAATGAACACTCCCACACCCACATACTATTACAAATATGATTAATGCAGAGCTTCTCTCGCGTTGGAGACCTTGTGTGGCTCTGCATTATTGTAGCAGAGCTCCGGCCTCTACTCATGACCACTCCAGTGTTCTGTACTGCTTCTGTTCTTGCATTTCGATAGTAAACTATTTAGGGGAGTCATCGTGTTTATTTATGACCCAATTTCAGTGACTGACTGGCCAACTGAAAACTGGGCAAATGCCCGAGAGGCTGCCCGACTGTGGGCCGCTTGAGCCACTCAGAATGGGTCATTGCATCTGGAGTCGGACTGGCCATTGGGAGCACCGGGAGAAATCCCAGTGAGCAGGTCACTATGTGGGCCGCTTGAGCACTATTACGCAAAAACAAGAGCAAGTGTGCGGCTTGCTGCGAGAGAGATGTGTCCTCAGCCCACTTTTGTGTATTTTGTTTTGAAATTGGAGTTTTTTCTTTAATCTTAATAAACACAATTTTTAGCCTTTAGCCCATTACCGATGAAAATTTGACCCCTCCCCCCCACGGTTTAAATTGTAAATTCTTCAATGCTTATTCTTCAAACATTATAATGATCAAACTCATGGCTCTCATCCATCATTGTGCACTGTTTGTGTTAATTTCTGTGCCTGTGTGTGGATATTGACAGCAACAAGAGCAACAAGGAGGAGACGCTGCTCCAGAGGAAGACTGCAGCCAGTGCACCTCCTCCCCCAAGTGAGGAGGCCATCTCCAGCACCTCAGAGGACGACTCGGAGGAGGACCGCGACGACGACGGATCCGTGTCCCAGCGCTCCACCCCAATCAAACTGCTAACAGAATCTGGAGAGAGCAGCCGCACTCAAGAGGTATGAACACCAGAAGAATCTAATGAACAATGCTTGGAGATAGTTCAAACACACTTCTAGGAGAAAATGAAAACACAAGTAAAACAAAATCCTTTGTTTCCCTTCAGCACTTTATTGTCATATATAAAGAGAAAAAAAGCAGCTTATTAAATGAGATCCAATACTGATTCAAGGATATGTAATCTCCTCTAAGGACCTCAGGCTGCGTTGATGCCACCTGCTTGCATTTTGTGCCTCAAAAGTATCTTGCATTCCAATTGGAGTATGTCACCTTGATTGTATTTTCTCCTCTCTTCCTCCCCCGAGTCTCCAAAAAGAAATGAGTTCTGTGTTTCTGTTTGCGTCAGACGGAAGAATAGACGTCAACCTAATCAGCTTCAATGACAGGGGTTTCCAGAGGGTTTAAATGATGTGGGTTTGTGTTAATGCTAGTTTGAGGGATAATAAGATAAAAGGTGCTGTATTAATGCCATTATTCCACTTTTTCTCTCTATCTCCAACTCTCTATTATGCTCAACGTTATCAGGATGTTGTTGGGAACTTATGGATAGTTCCTGTTTTGAATTGTGTTGCTTTCATGGGAAAGTCTTCTGTGGCTTTCTCCTCCAAGGCTCAGGTATTATTAAAGCCTGTATGTAGGACATGTGCAGAGGGACATCATTTGATATGTGCTCACCTGCAGGTGGTTTGGTTTTTTGATGGCTCATTTAATTTCCTCTTTCTCGCCAAGTCATGTTGTTAGTCTGCTTTACAATATCAGGGCTTATTTCTGGTCAGGTCTGTGAAGAGATCTGTTGTTTGTTTTAGTGCATCCTGAAAACGTTGTTCTTTTGATAGTAGTCAGTAGTGGAAAGTCGTGAGTAGTTAATAGTAGTAGCACTAATAGTAGATTTGCTTTCTTGGAGTCAGTTTCAGTTTTGATTTCTTTCCTTTCTTCTATAGTAAAGTGCATATTTTCATCTCAAAGCCTAAAACATCTTTGCAGGTTATGTTATTGGCATTCTTGCATACTGACTAATTCCTCTCAATAGGAAAGTACTTGCATGGTAATCAAGCTGACAAGCTTCTTTTTGGGGCGGAGGCAGTGGAACAAGCTGAGAAACACATTAACATATAAACACTTCATAAAGTTGATACAGTGTCAGCTAATAGTTAGCCTACTTACAATTAGCCTAAAGTTAATTGTAAACTGTTACAGTTACTGTAACAGCCTACTTACAGTACACATCCAGAGATGGAAAAACATTAGAATTCATTTTGAGTCGTGTTTCCAGCCACCTGATGAGTATAAGTCCAATATTCACTAGCTCTGATGTCAGGCAGGTAGCGGATGCCAGATGGCTGCCTGCTGTGGCTGGAAACGACATTGATGAGAGCAGTGTAACTGAACCAAAACATTCAAGTTGTAGGCCGTAAAACCAAAAACACTGAGCTGAAAGACGCTAAAACACTCTGTAGAGCTAAAGGGGAACTACAGTCAGTCGATGATTCTCTGCGGGTTCGTCTCTATGAGTGACCCCTTCCTTATTATACATTTAATCTATTGTTGATATAAAAATATTGATTTGAGAAGATTTTAAGTTTTCTGCCCTCAAAACTAGTCTCTGAATTTTTTTTTTTGTGGATTTCAACATTTATGTCTTAAGTACAGAGTAAATGAAGCAAAGTACTAACGATTAAAAATTAGTCTTGAACCATTTAAGCTTGAACTATTAACACTATCGGTTGTTTTCTTGCACTAATTTTCTCTGTGGACATATTGACACAGAGAAACAATATTTTGCAAAATACTGTAGCAGGTTCTGTTCTTCAAACCTCAAATGAAACATACAGTTTGTATTTTAAACCTGGATTCATTGTATGTCACAAAGTACAGAGAGAAGTGAAAAAATATTCTTCTTAAGGTCACTGTATACCATCATTTTCCAGAATTGATAAATACAGTTTGAGGATCTATTGCGGCTATCTTAACTGATACCTCTCACTACAGTATATAGTTCACCATACGCAGTAATGTGTGTATATATATATAGAGAGAGTGCAGTACGCTGTGTATTCGACACATTCCCAGAATCCTCCATCACTATATCGGTATCTATTTCGTGCCCCAGGTGGAGTGTTTCCATGTTTAAATTTCCTGTTGACCCAGATTCCAGATCACCGCAGGGAGAAGGAGCACATTAATCAGCACAGGTAGTAGGTCAGTGTGTCAACAGGATGATTCAAATGTACCAGGCGATGGCATCGTCCTGGAATTTCTGTGTTTATAAGAAATGTCTTTCATGTTGCATAAGGAACCTCCCTATGGAGTGTGAGCTGTTGATTGCAGCAGCCATTTAATATTAACATGGCCACAGGCATTATTTACAGCCATCGTGACACCAGCAGGAACGAGGTTTACTCCCTCTGCCCTAATTTACATAAATCATGACTCTGATTCATAAATACACTTATCAGTTCCAAAAGATGAATGTGTTTGTGGCCACAGTCCAAAGTGTTGGCTGGTGACTCCCCAACAAATCAGTGAAATGAAAGGAGCTGTATTTCTTACACTGTTTGGACATTTTGTGTTTGAGTGAAATTATTTAAATAGAGGATTTTTAAGGTGACCCGGTCTCACCCCATGACTCCTGCTGCTCAATAAAGCTAAGACTGCTCCAGTAGAAAGGCTCAGTGGACTACCGGGTTCCATCATACAGAAAGATGAAGTACTAAATAGGGCTGGATATGGAGTCTCAGTATGTTTTCGGTACTGACCAAAATGTGTCTCTGTATTGAAAACTGATTACCGAAAGTAGACACCTGGTGAGATTTGTAATCTTGTTTATTATTCTTTGATTATTTTTTTATTTTAATCATTATTTTATTCTCTTGGTAAAGGAATAGTTTGACATTTTATGAAATACTTACGCTGAGTATGGAGCTAAAGCCAGGAGGCGATTAGCTTAGCTTAGCATTAAGACTGGAAGCAGGGGGAATTAACTAGCATTGCTCTGTCCAAAGTTTTTAAAAATGCTCACCAGCACCTCTAAAGGTTACTAATAAACATTAGAGCTGCAACTAACAATTACTTTCATTATCAATGAATCTGTGGATTATTTTCTTGATTATTCGATTAGTTGTTTTATCTCTAAAATGTCAGAAACAGGTGAGAAATGTCAATCATCGTTTTCCAGCCCAAGATGCACCCTAAGATATCTTGTTTTGTCCTGTCCAACAGTCCACAACCCAAAGAAGAAGAAGTTGAGTATCATAGAGGACTAAAAAACCAGAAAATGTTCACATTTAAGCTGGAACAAGATAAGTTTAGCATTTTTTCTTAAAAAAAAAAAAAAGAGTCAAATCAATGATCAAAATAGTTGGTGATTAATTTTCTGTCAATCGACTAATCGACCAATTGTTTCAGGTCTAATTAAAATGTCTCGTTTGTTTACTGTGGACAAACAGAAATGTAGAAACAACAAGTTGTGGTTTACAGGGAATTACACGCTGTAACCGGGAGCAAGGATGACAAGACTCGAGGAAGTTCCCCCTGCTTTCTGTCTTTATTTTAAGCTAATCATCTCCCGGCTATGCCTTCATGTTTTCCAGAGGGTCAAATGACAATAAGTGTCTAGAAAAATCGGTTCATATTTCTCAAAATAAGGTGGTACATGGCAGCTAGCATTAATTGAATGGGTTAATGAATATGGTAAAAATTGCCTTTTTACGCATCGACCACAGCATCATTTATTCAAAAAAGCAAATTTGTCTCAATTTAACTGAGCAGAGAATCTGTACAAGAGAACTTTAAACAGCCATTTTTGATCTTCACAGTTTGAAGTGAAAGCTTTCCCTCCATTCGTCTCTTTTCCCTCCTGATTTACGATGTCGTTCCCTGAGGTTTTCTCTCCTCTGTCTTTTGGAGCCTTGAGCATGAGCTGGTCATGAATATTTGGGGCTGGACAGCGAGCTCACGTGTTGGGCGCACACCCTCGCTCGCATGCGTCTCGTGTCGCTGCCTCCGAGCCTGTCCCTCAGGATGAATTGCCTGGGTGCCAGCGAGAACACAAAACTGTTGAAATATTTAAACATCAGATCATTACTACGTTTGCCATGTAATTACACATGCTCATTTCATATTCGCCTCAATATGGGCATACGTGTGCTCGCATGAGCACGGATAGATTTGCAGATGTGTGTGTGTGTGTGTACGAGCAAGTATGTGTTTACACTTAGCTCTCACACACACACTGTATGCATGTGTATGTTGCAATGTGTGTGTGTGTCCATGTACTCTCTGTTTGTTTTTGAGATTCTGTCTGTCTGTCTGTGTATATTTGTGTGTTCACAGCTGGTGTTTCTTGGACGTGGTCCTGAAACACACTCATTCGTTTCTCTCTCTCTCTCCATGCCTGCAGCTCAGATCAATACAAATACAGTGAAAATTGAATGCATTATGTTAAGCATATTGCTGCAGTGTCAGAAAACAATGGCTTAGCTGACTGCTGTAAGGCCACTCCCGTGCACGCTGTTACATAACAAGTTCTCTCGGTTCTTGTGGGTTTCAGATAGAAGGATTATTTTTTTATTCTTTTTTATTCAAGTAATCATTTTCCTGAGGAGTCTTTGCAGGACATTTTAAACAACCTACTGTAAAGGGTCTCTCTGTGAAATCTTACTTAAAATACTGATAGTGAGTCTATAGCTATGAGACCTGCCTTTAGATGTAGGGTCGGATAATATGATGCTGTAAATATATTGTATATATGGTGAGACAATAGAAATTTTAGATGTGAGAACAGGACTGCTTCATGGCAAAACTGCATTGATTTGTTGCATTAACGTGAAAAAGTAGCTTGATTTGTTAAGTATTTAATACATTGTAGCAGCCAAAAACAGACATTCTCATGAAGGTATTTTGTCAGTTTCTCGTCTGAATGTCCAGAAAACGTATTGCTGTTAACATGAAATTAGAGACATGTGCCAAGAAAACACACAACATGACAAACACAATCCCTGCAATCTATCACCATGACACAAGGCAAGATTGATTCATGCTGTTTACATGAGATTCCCGCCCAACCACCAGCATGTGAACACAGAAACTGAAATTCATCAGACCAGACAACGTTTTCCCGCTCTTTAGTTGTCCAGTTTCGTAAGCATGTGTACTGTGTCCTTACAGAAATGTAAACCGCCCTATTTTGCAAGAGATGCCAATCTGCTTCAAGGTTCAATGAGTTGTGCTTTCAGAGACGTCTTTCTGTGCACTACTGTTGTACTGAACTGATAATTGATCATTATTTGCCTTCTGCATAGTGGGAAATGGCTCAAAGCTACCTTCACATAGAAATAAATCATAGAACATCCCTGTGAGGAAAACAATTAAATTAATGTAATACTAATTGGTTAGAAATATTGTGTTTGTTTGTATGTGCTGTTGTCATCAGAGCATAGCCTCATGATGAATTATCCTTGGCAATTTGACTTTGTTTCAGGTGATTAAACCACATTAAACCATATTAAGCTCATTTTGATTTGAGGGTTTTGATTCGTATATTGTGAATTAGTGTGTTTCTTACCTTAGAATGTGTCCTTAATTAAGGTTTTTTATTCTGATGTTTATTTTTCAAAACATTTTTTTTGTAATTTCATTTCCCCATCCACTGATTTGTAATTACTGAAAATATTTTGACTACATGATAATTTTACATAATTTTACATAATTTTACCCTGCTGCATGAATTAAAGTTTCTCATAGCCTTAGTTTACAGAATTTTGAAAATACCTATATAAGCATATAAAACATAAAAGTATAAAAAATAATAAAATATTAAGTCTCACTACCTTCAGCGTTTTGCATGTTTTTTGTTTAAATAAACTAAAAAATTCAATCTTGTTAAAATATAGTTACTTTTATACCATTATGAAGTCACACTGTGCCCTTCCTGCCCTTTTGCCTGCCATCCTGAACAGGTCTGACCTCTGTTATCTGATCTCTTGTTAATTATGATTATTTTGTCTCTACAAACTCCGGACACTGTGCGAGGACCCCAGGAGGGCACTGTTCCTGAGAACATGAAACCACCTCATCAGACACCAACAATCATATTATGTTCAGTTGCTTAGATTACGCTCCTTGAGCCAATCTAATCAGTGGATCGGTTGTAGAGAAGCGGCTGAACCTGATAACCTTGTCTGTATGATTTTATATTTTGAGCTGCAGCCACTTGAGTCGCTGTTTGGAGGATGCGGCTGGTTGAAAAGGCCACCAAGTTTATTTGTGTGTGACGTGTAAAATTTCCATTTTTCTGTCTCGTGTAACCCGTGACATCTTACCTTTCCCCTCTCACCTCTTCAGGAGATCCAGCAGCAGGCTTTGAAAGAGCCCTATGGAATCGATCTGGCCAAGTTTCCTGCTGAGGAAGACCTGCTCACCTACAAGAGGTACGACAAGACGCTTGGCCGACACACTCATAGAATTGGTGTACATATTCTGGATTGATAGGCTACAGTGTACGGGGATTTTAGGACATGTAAAGTGGTAAAATAATATTGTAGTTGACATTTAGGTTTGCAAGGACATATGTCCTGTATATTAATGTATGTCTAATATGTTCCCCATAATTCTAAAAATGACATAAAAATGAGTAGTGAACAATAAGGAAAAACAAAGCAAACAATGGCAACAGATAGAAACCACGAGTCTTAATTAAGTCCATATGAGTCATTTCTTTAATAATCATTTTATGGAATTCACTTTATTGATGCACTGATAAAGGCAAATATTGTAAAAAATGGTTTGCTTCACACCACATTTCCATGCATTTAAAGGTGACCTTTTTTGACCTTTTGTAGCACTATGGAGCAGTTTAATTATGAGTGAGACCCTGTTTTGTATGTCTTATGCATTTGCATCCTAGTGTGTGTGCAGGTGACACGATACACAATCCTGCCAATGATTTCACACTATGTCACTGATTTACAAGATCTATAACTTGTACTTTATGGTCCACATAATATATGAAAAAAATAAATGATTAATGGATGCTATAAGTCAGAGAAAATAACACATACACAATTCTGGGTACATTTTTGTTGTGTCTCATACCCACCAACTCAAGCTGACATCTGTTTGTTTGGTCTTCAGCTCTCATTATGCTGCGTGTCTAGTGTGGCTTTTTATTTATTTATTTATTTTTTGTGTCATGTTGAAGCAAATGCCTGTAAATGGAAGCACTCTGGCCTTATTTTCTGGCTGCCTCTGCCCATTACTCTGGTCTTTTTATTGTTATTGACAATGCACCCGGTGCTCAAGACAGAGAGGGGAGGAACAAGCAGTCAGTGTCAGCAGCCCCCTCAGGGTAATATGGGTCAGTTTGTACAGGTAACATTGTCAACTCTACCCTGCTTTGTGCATCACACTTCTGACCTCACTGCTCTTTGTGCACCTCTTCCTCGCTTCACCCCTGAGTTTCATTTTTTGTCTGTCCTTTTTTTTTATTTCATTCTGTCCTTTCCTCCCCGTTTGCTCTCAACAATGTTGATGAGCTATAGTGAGTAGCCATTGTCAGGCTCTGAAACTGAACACTACTATCTGTTCTTTGGATGTGAACAGCACGTTAGATATCATGTATTTGATAGAGATTTAATATCTTTTTCTCACACTCAAGTGTCCTAAACCTACTGAGGATAACTGGTCCAGTGTGGTTGTGTTTGTTTTCCATCTGTGGATTATTAAATGCACTTCATATTTTAGCAAATGTGACACCTCACATAAAATGTGATCCACTGTCAGGACCATTCATTTGAATTTGCATGTCGTGAACCAATTCAGATTTACCATAAATGTTTATGATAGTCAGCTTTATTGTTTTTATTCTTCTTCTACTTACTTTTTTTGGGGGCGGGGATTGGAATTCATGTTTTGATCTTTCTTGATTTTGTATCTTGACATATGGATATGGAGGATTAAATAAAAAACTTTTTTAGGGCATTTTTTAAGATCGTATTGACAACTGCTGAGGTGCCATTGAGCAAAACATTGAATCCTTTTCAGCTTAAGCAGAGTTTTATAAGCTATTATGATATATGTATAAAATAGGGGAAATTAGAAATAAATGCCCGTTTCTGATAATAAACTGTCTCAAATAAAAGCCTTGTCCTCTCCTCAAACTGAAACTCATGCAGTCTAATACAACAGTCCTGCAATTAACTCTTACCCTCATTAAAATGTTCAGTTTTTGTTGAGGTACGGATTCAACCCTATGGTCATTTTTGGAGTGTCAATGATGTGATATCACACCAAACTCTTCAAATGCAGCTACACTAACATTTGACAGCAGAAAAAAAAATCAATCAAAATAATCAAATCAAACCAGGAAGTTGCTTGTTGTTCTCCTGATCATATTCTTCATATGTTATCTATTTATCTATAAATTTCTCATCCTGTTTTTCCATACCATAAATTTATCTTGGTCTATTCACACAACATCTATTGCATACGTGTCTGTCCTGGGAGAGGGATCCCTTCATCTGTTGCTCTTTTCTTGAGGTTTCTTCCATTTTTTTTTTCCTGTCAAAGGGTTTTTTTGGGGGGTATTTTTTCCTTATTTGTATCAAGGGTCTGAGCATAGAGGATGTTGTATGCTAAAGCCCCCTCAGGCAAATTTGTTTGTGATAAAAAAAAAAAAAAAAAAAACTGAAGGTACCCCATCCACGGCAGAGCTTCCCTCCTGGGTGCCAGCTGGTGCAGGGTAAACCAAAAAATCAATATTCCAGCACACACCAGGATACCAGGATTGACAGTTTTTATTAACAGATTTAAAAACAAAAAGGAGCGATCTACACGTTTCACATGTTGCTTCATCAGATTCGCTCTGTCGCATTGTTATTTGTGATATCAGGCTACACTATATGAATAAAAATTGACTTCACTTGACTTGAAATGCTGCTGGGTCACCTGGAGGAGTGTGTATGATGCTGAAAGACTTAAAACACCTGATTATTCCATGAACATCACTTGTGGTGTATTTGCATACCCCTTAACCTAGTTTTATGTTAATCCCCCATAATTCAAGAGCTAGATCTTCTTTAAAAACTCATCATTTTGCATCGATTTTCTACACATGAAGCGTACCGTTGAAAAGAGACCAACAAATCTTAGTCTCCTAATAGTGGTCTCAACAGAACAGGATGCAACGCAAACACAAGACATGTTGCATTTTGAATATAGACGTAACTCTCTGTGTTTCTGAAAAAAATGTCCATGTTCTCTATTATTATTTTATTCCGTTATCCTTATCACTATCCTTATTGATCTGCTGGTTCAAGAATGATCTCTCCATGTGGAGAGATGTCTAACAAAGTGACGGTAGACAGACTTAAATTAGCATCTGCACATTTTCTTAAAAAAAATGTTACAGGCCGATGACATGGCCATGACATGACAATGACAATAAATGAATTTACTGAAAAACACCTGCTGATTAGTTTTACTTGCAACTTTCATATCTTATATCTGTGAGTCTGATGGTAGGCATAGTTTTGACACGTGATTGAAGCAGGGGAATGGACTTTTAAAAAATCCAAATTGTAGTGAAGGATGTTGTTCATATCCTCCTACTGTAGTGGCACATAATGAGAATGAAAGTGCATTCATTATTGAGGATGGAAGTTGGAACGGCTCCAAAGATGTTAGCTGCGGCCAGAGCTCTGCTAATCAATGCATTAATATTAAAAATCATAAGCAAGAGCCAGAGGGGATCTCTCAACTATTGAATATTATTGTGTCTTTGTGAGAGAAAAATGACCCACAGGGAAATACGAGATTTGATGATGATGTGTTTTGAACCTTGGAGACATGGTTAGCTCATCTCTAACTGTTTGTATTGAAAAATAGACCTCAGATTAAAGATTACGTTTATAGCCCTAATGGCACTGTTACCCAATGATCTTTAGTTAATTGCTCTTCATATGATGGAGATGGAATGAGCAGCAAGTGGACAAACACGTGTACAGTTTGTGTGTGTACTGTACATGTCTGGCTTATTTTGCAGGAATATTCACCTTTTTCATTTCGTGTGTGTTTCTGCAGGTTTGCACATCTGGGCGAGAGCCAGCACAGGGTGGAGAGAACTGAACACATAAACGTGGCAAATATCAGCTGCTTGTGAGTAAAACATGTGGCACATTAACCCAAACACACACACACACACACACACACACACACACACACACACACACACAGAAAAAACTAAATATGAACCCAAACTCAATAATCCTCACTCATGTGTAATGTTAAGCATTATGTTGCAATATTCTTTTATAGTCATGACCTGACCCTTTTAACGCTTACATACCATTTAGGTCAAATTTGACCCATGTTGACTTTTGAAAGCAATAAAAACACCCTAAATTACATTCTTTAAGCCCGAAATTATATAACTTTTCCTAAAGTGGCCCAGAATATACAAAAATGGAAATATTTCGAAATTATTTTTGTTCAGCTGGTAAAACTTTTTGCACGTAGAGGGTGTTCAAATTTGACCTGTATTTATTCAAAGGGATCTTGACACTGTCACAAGAACTGCCCATGTCCCCACCATATTGCTACATTTGCCAGGGTTCCCACCTAGGCAAGCTCCAGTAGACCTTTGAGGTGTTACGGGGGAGTCTTGTAACAGTGAAAGAGTGAAACTGTGCATAGGCATCATCATATATGGTGAACACACAAATTTGGTATTGGGATTTATTATAAAGGAATACTTGAGCCAGGTCAAAAATGACCCACTCCATACTGTGAAGGGTCAGAATATGAACAGCATGTAAGGGTTAAATACCACTCGACATTTCCAGTAGCCTTGGGACAAGTGAACAAGGTTGCTCGCTCTAAGTGGTCTCCAGAGAGGTTTCCAGCTATGCACTCTTTAATCTTAATCTCTTATAATCAACCACTCTTTCTTTAGTTCTTGTAATCCCAGCTGTTTCCCAGTCAGTCCACACTGTGCCTTCCTGCTCACTGCAGGGCAGGTCCACGGGGTTATAGACATAGTGTTTTGTTTTTTTTTTTCCTCTCAGACTGATTCAAAATTCAGCCACATGTGGAATGGCAATGTGCAGCACTACAGAATTATAAGCAGTCTCCCTCTTTGTCTTGCTATCTTTCTTTGTAGCTCCAACTTTCTCACAGACTTGCACTCACACAGCATCTCAATGACAAAATGGCCCTTTTACTCACTTCCTCTCACACATATACTGCACATGTCTGCTTTGCTAATGTTGCAGCTCCACTGGGACTCAAATCAAACAGGTTCCAGTGTTTTTTCTGTAATCATAGTGATAAAAAAAGAGAGTAATGAGAAAATTTGAATGCAGACACAGCAGACACAGACTCTAGTGAGTTCACTTGCATGACTAATAGACTAATCTAGTGCTTTACAGATTAACACTACCCTTCACATTTGCACAAATTAATGTTAATGCAAGGGAATATTCCCTAATATTTCCATATTTCAGGACACAGAAAGTCCATAGCATACAGAAAGTCCTCAGTTGTCCAATTTTTACATGCCAATAAAGGCAAAAAACAGCAGTGGTCTTCCTAAAAATATAAATCCAACTCAAGAAAAATAACCTATTAAACTCCACTCAACATGAGAGATGCCTAACCGAAGGCTTTTGAGAGAGAAAGGGCTGAGTGACAGCAGAGGCGTGAAAGGAAAAAAATTGATTTTAGTGTTTTTCTCTAAAAAATATATCCAGGTGGACCACACCGACTCTGGTCTTTGTCTGAGTGCATCATAACAGAATGCAACATAAATAGAGATGGGTGAAATGACGCTTGTGCAGAATAATTATCAAAACTGTAAAGTAAGGGCAAATATGTCCACATGACAGTTATTTTTCTTCATCTTCTTCATGTTTCACATACTACTCTTTGTGAAAGCCTAGTTTAGAAGTGCGGAAGAAAAAGCGCTTTCTGGTGTACAGGATTCACTGTTGACCAGCTTTGTAATAACAGAAGCATGTGTTTGAACGTTGAAGGCAGAAGCTATCCATTTTATACCAAGATCAGCTTTAACATATAAACAAGACTAAGAGTCAGCCATGCTAGTGGTTCTGTGAGGCTATACTAAGGCACAGCAGAGCTTTGAGCTAAATACTAACGTTAGCATGCTAATATGCTCAAAATGACAATGCTAACATGGTTATGTTAAGCAGGGTTGTTTACCATGTTAGCATGCTAACATGTGCTAATTGGCACTAAACACAAGTCCAGCTGAGAGACTCATGGGAATATCATTAGTTTTGCAGGTACAAAGAATTGGACAAATTGAAAATTGGACCTGCTGGTGGTGCTATAGAGGAAACATGAGGGCATCATCAAAGTCAGTCGGATCCATCCTCTGGGAACCATGATTGTATTTGCAGCATTTCATGGCGGTCCATCCAATAGCTGAGATATTTTAGTCTGGTACAAAGCTGCCAACTAGCTGACCAATCAACCGACATTAGCATCCGTAGAGCTATGCCACCAACATGGCTGTGAATAATTTCCAAGTACTTGATGATGTACTGCTGTGCTGTAAGTGTGAGAGAGAGCAGATTTTACATACTGTACATATTCAGTCTCTATCAGGACTGTGCTGCTGTCATTAGTAATAAAGACATTGATATGACCCAGGCCTGACAGGTACATTAATTACTAGCTGGACGTTCTTCTTATAATGATGATAAGATGGAAATTGGTGACTTGAGGAAAGGATGTTGGATATATTTCCTTTGTGTTGTGGATGTATTTTATGCTCCCTACTCTATAGCCTTGTTTGACATTCTTTGAACATGTGACTGCATACACAGTACATGTTTTCTCAAGTGAAAAAAAAAAAATTGGCACAGTTGGAAGTTATTATCCGTCACAAAAAGGTGGCATACAGATATTTTATTGTGTGTTGGAGCTCAGCCAGCAGGGAGTCTTTTTCAATCTTTTCAATCCAACGTCATACCTTGTTCAGTTTGCATCTCTCTTTGTCTGCCAATGACTTCCCCTTTCATCACTCTGGCCACTCATTAGTCCGTCTGTCCATTATTGGCATCCTCATGTTAGGTCCACAAGGTCTTGCAGGTGTGTCTGTTGTGCAACAGTACTATTTTAAAATGCTGTTACCGCAACTGCTGTGTTTTCACTCGTGTCACCTCCCTCCGTGTAGCTCCCCCATTGATCCATCAGGTAAAAGCAAAGCTGACTCAATTTCTGGCGATAAAAGCTGAAATGATATTAATACTCTGGCAGATTCCTGCTGAGAAGCATCAGTGAGGTGTGGTGATTTGTTTTCTTCTAGATTATGATAAGAGCTTTTAGTCATAGATCCACTATGTATTATAAGATTGATTATTTAAATGTGCTTAATAGTTTAATGAGTGGATTTAATGAAACTGAGTAATGAGTGTTATGGTTAACTTAAAGTCTGTGTAAAGGAAAGTCAGAGATTTCTTTTCAAACACATTATACATAACTGCTGAGAACACGCAAAAAGACTGTGAACTGTGTCATATTGAATTGTGGAGTTAGAGCATTAAACTGTTTTTCACCATTTACATGTTCAGGATTTTTTGGGCGGCCCTGAATTTGTCGCGTAGAGGGGTGACTAGCTGTAATTACTTCACCCCCATAGTTTAGGCCTCTGGCCGTGGACCGTCTGGTCTCCGTCCAGAGGGAGAGCATTTGCCGGGCAGCACTTCACCAAAAGCACAGCGTGAGAGGCTTTTGCGCCAAGGGTGACAGCCACAATGAGGGCGCCAAGGACTTTTCAGCAGTGAGTAGCAAGTAGCAAGTGAGTAATGTTAAGTGCACCGAACTCCAATGAAAAAAAACGACAATTTAATATAATGATGATTGGTGATGGATCGCTTGTTGGTCTCATGACCCTTGCTGTGGTCATAGTGGTCCGTGGCAGTTTTTAGCTTTCACTACTTTCCAATGGACACATCCATCTTTCTTGCACTGGGCAGTTGTCTAATATATTTCACAAAACATACATACATAAATATCCAATTTTCAAACCATCATATCTACAACAAAATTCATAAATTACTAGTAAAGTATGTGTAATTGTAAACTTATAGAGAAATGACAGTTAAAACTAATTCAGTAGTCCATCTTGGCTTTTTTCCAAGCTTTTGAACCAAACTAAAAACCTCAACATTAAACAGTCATTCAAATTTTTGGCTTTTCTCATGAAATGTTATGTAAAACCAACACTCTTAAGTCATCATACTGTGTACTTTATTATATTGTGCATAATATCCAAATTTGCTCATGCCTTTTCCTGCTTTCATTTAGCTTTAATTTCATTGAACCCTTACATTAACAGTTGTGATTGAGACGTGAAATGATTTATTGAGAAGTTTTGGCGCAAAAAGGCTTTCACATCCTTTGAAGTTCAAGGCAAGAACAGATCCTGGCAGTGTGTACTGCAGGAGGGCGTCCCAGTCTGCCTGAACATAGCAAAAAACATGTGCATCTTTGGTTCTGGGTTGCGTCGGGTGCTTGGACTCAGGTTGCAGGTCTAGTTATAGCTTTAATTACTTCACCTCTGTAGTTGAGGACTCCATGATGAAACTTACTGAGTTCATAATTAATCTCAAGGTTTCTTTTGAGTTACCGCTGCTGTGGCCCTGATACAGTCCATCATCAAGGAGGCACATTTAAAATGCAGCCATGTGTCTGGGCAGCCTCTCACTGGGGCCTCAGCTGCTGTTGAACTAGCTGACTGAGTGGGTGACCTGACAAGCATGCAGTTGATAATCCACCCTGAGGATGATGAGACATGCTTTATAGTCTAGCTTCTGCGAAAATATGAGTAATTCCTCTGTAAAAGCGTCCTTCTCTGCCGTCCTCGTGTTGTTTCCATTAACAGCCCTCTTAATGACTCGCTCTCTCCAGCAGATTTTCACTGGATGCTGTTGGTTGAATTATCTGGTCATCTATAGATAGTTACCATTTTTTCCCTGATGTGAAAATTAAACTTCATGACTCACAACGTGATTTGTCTAAAATAAGTTCTTCAATCCATGATTTGAACATGAACGTGTCTTTGTCTCTTTCTCTCAGGAAGCCGGTTTCTTGCTTTCCAGACGACAGCATCTACGCCGTTTCTCCCCCACAGGTGGACAGAGATAGCCGCCAAGTGTTTGAGAGCCACGTGATGATAGGCCAGGGCCAGGTGAGGGCACTGTGCAGGGACGACATGTTGATGTACAGGGAGTATGTCAAGAACAGATACATGTGAGGCACAGACAACATGGGATGGATTTCTGTTACCAATATCCATTTTCAAGATCATCTACTTGAACTTTCCAACTTCAAGATTCAGTTTACGATTTTCTTTGTGGCTCTAAGATAAAACAAGAGAAGATTTGTCGCATCATCAAATCATTTTGCACCAACTATCTTCCTCTTGGATTTTTCATTCTTTCTGCTGGGAGAAAACTGTTTATAATGAAGATAATGGTGCAAAAACAACCAATATGTCCCAAAATTATGCCTGAATTGATTTTTTTTTTCTTTTTTTATGAAAGTCATTTGAGTGTTTTAATTGTTTATTCCAGTTACTTTTTATTCATACAGACATGCCTTAACAGACTACCTATATGGTGCTTTTTATTTGTTATTTCCTGATGGTTCAATTTTAATTTCAACTTTTTTAGAGGAAAGTTTATTTAACTATAGTAGATGTAAATCTCAAACATGTAAATTGATGTAAATTGTTTTGAATCTTAAATATTGAAGGCGTTAATATAATGGTAGGCCTGAAGTGTCCTACCTCAGTGACAGATGTTCTTCAGGTTTTGATTTTTTGTTTTTATTCCTTTTGTTGAATCAGTTTCATCTCATTTGACCATTTAAAATTACTAAAAAAAAGCCGTGTCATGAATATACTGTACATACACTGAAAACAATGTTGACCAACAGTCTTACATGATGTAAGTTGTACAAATAAATGAATGTCCAGGTAATACTCTTTTTTTTTCCACTATGCAATAGAATAAAACCTGAATTTTGTTGTTTCTCTGTAGATGAAAGTCATTACTAATACCTTGATATTTTAGATTTTATCAGCTCCATTGTAAGTTTATGTGATTGTCGGCTGTTTTTTTTACAAATGCATCTCTGAGATGTCAGGTGATTTATTGTGTACAGTAGTTCTTAAATTAAACATTTATTTATTAAATTTGTGTGACAGATTGGGTTGCTGTTGCAAATGAGCAGTTTTCTTCACTCTATATATTTCACTTTTCTACTTTCATGTCGGAGCTCCGTTTTTCTTCATTTCTTGTACATGCTAAACTGAATATTGTTCCTCACATGCAGTCTCTGTAATTGTTCTTCATCTCTCTCGCTCTCAACTGTCAGTTCTTCTTTCTCTGCTTCCTTTTTCACCCATTACTGTATGTTCTATCTGTCACACTTTCACCTTTCTCTCTCGCACACTCTCCTAGTACTCCGCTTTCAACCACAGGTGTCAGGAAATGTGATGAAGACTGTGTTACACAAACAGTCGGCATACTGACTGACCACTGACTGCTGCATCTGTGCCTCGTGAGCTTGAAGGTGGAAGGGAGGGAGGGAGGGAGGGAGGGAGGGAGGGAGCAGAGGACTTTTGCTTCAGCATGTGATGGAGAATGGCAGGGGAATTCAAGAAAAATAGTTTTTTCAGTGTATTTGAAACCATATTAACTCAAGACAGTAAAGCATGGAGAGGAGAAAATGTGCTATGTTCATCTTCCATTTTTTTGAAAAAAAACTCTCCAGCACTATCACGATAATTACAGCACTGGGAGATGTTGAGAGTGCACTTCAGATATCTAGAATACAATCCAGTAATAAAGCATCTCAGTGACAAGAGCCTCTCAGCTGAATCAGGAGGCTTCTTTTACCCTTTCTATGTTATGTGCTAGAGAGGAATACAGATCAAGTCAGGCTGCTTTGTTTTTGTTCTTCCCGGGATTCATTGATTGGTGTCTGATGGTTCCTGATAATGTCCAAATTTGGTTTGCTAAAAAGAAGAGAGTGATCGTGAGTACATAAAGTTACCCAGCCTACCATCACTTTTGAGTGCAACCTCCCATTATCCAGTTTCCATGATGTAACGTCAGTTTCATCTCCTCCACAGCAGGCTGAATCCTTGTTTTCTAACTAGTAAATTAAACTCAACTGCAGTTTATATACATATAGTTTTCTTGATAGTGGAATATTTTGGAAACCCTAATGTATGGTCTAAGGAACGTCAGGGGTCTTCTGTCCAAATGGAATTCTAAAGAAATTCCCAGAAAAAAAAAAAGATCAATAGGTTCAATTTTGCAATTATTAGAGTTCCTGAATGATGGCACAATGCACATGGCATGTGCAAGAACAAAGGAAACTGGCTGAGTTGGAGTCATTTTTTCTAAGCTTCAAGCCCCTCTCCACTCAAAAATATATTTTTCTACTTGGTCTTTCAACTGGATGATGCATGTACAGAGTTTGACACTAGAAGGTTGTTTTCACATTCATCTGCTGAAGAGGGAACGTTCCTCTGTGCTCACCTTCAAGTGGCGTTAAAGGCGCATACCTTTGAGCATGATTCATGACATCCCATCTAGTTTGGAGCCAATCCTGGCCCAGTATGCATCTTTACGTACATGTGATGTGGAAACTTGAAGCCTCCAGCACATATAGACTGAATGGGCCTTTCAGTGAAGTAGGAGACATCTTGTGTCCAGCAGTTAAACTTTGAAAAATGAACAATATTTGCAAATTCATAGATTCTGTATTTTTCAATGAGGGAGAAGAAGTAGAATTAATTTCAATTTTTAAGAGGGTTAATTAAACCTTTTAGTGAAAAAAACAAATTAGGTACAAATTATTATTCAATGTGTTTTAAAATATGTCTGGAGGGGGCATACAAATGAGGTCTAGGAGAGCCTCTGGTATTAGAAATACTGAGCCCAGTATTTTACTTAATATTTATTAAGGTAATGCCTATAATTATGTTTGTTCAGGAATGTGAACAAGGGTTTGAAACATGTCAGATGATGTACTTTGGTTATTTAAATACGCATATTTGAATGAATATGTGTCACTATTGATTTTGGTCTTATATACTGTAGATATTATGGTGGTTATTCAAGTAACACTAGATTTCTGTTCATCTCCCTACATGAAAGACTGAATGTTGTTTCAAAGAGTTCTCAACATTGCCACCGAAATTGTTATGGTTTAAAACACTAAATATACTCTTTAAAAAAACACATATTGACTCTAAAGAATATCATAATCAGCCTTAATACAAGCTGAATCAGACAACAACATTTCTGGATATGTTTTCTCAGCTCTCTACCTTATGTGATACCCACAGTGGTGGAATTTTTGCCGGATTACATATTGTATAACATACAGTACACTGATTTTTTTTTTTCTTCAGATACATCACCTCTTCTTTACAACCAGTGCTTAATTCCTGAGCACAATCCTCAAAACTCATTTGATTTTCAGCAATTAGCAATGTAATTATCATAAATTTGAGGTTATGATAACATCTTCAGCAGGTCAGATGCATTTATCAGATTATGTGACTATTCCTTTGTGAGCGATCCACTCTTGTGTCAAGTGTATGTGTCCCTGAGTGAATACAAATGTGTCTTTTGTGAGAAATAGGTCAAGTCTGTGAGTACTTTTAGTTGTTAAGTATTTACAGTAAATATGTCCCAGCAATCATTGTTTCTTTTCAGCTGTTACAGACACATTTTATCTTTGTTTTCGCCTCCTGTATTGCTGATCTCCCCTCCTACATCCACTTGCCTCCTTTACTGCATAGATGTTTTATCACTCATCATTTCAACCTGTCGAACTGTGACGCTTCAAATATTTCTAATCTTGCTTGTCATTTGTTTGTCTAGCCAGAATACCATCTTAAATTGTAGCACTGCAAATGCTTACCATCACAGGTTTGTTTGTGAAGCATTATATTTTATTACAGTTACCACCAAATTTCCTGGTTGGATCAAAATACAGACAATGCTGTTTAAGCTCAGTTATTGTTAAACTTTGAGTTTCTTTGTTCTAACTCACCTATACTCAACATACATTCCATCCACCACCATGTGAGTCGCAACCAAACACTTCCTGCCTTTATGCTCCTTCATTATAGTTTCCTTGGCAATATGGTGAGATATATTGAGGTCTTTTTTGTACTGTTGATGTTTACTGATACAAGTAGTACTTTGTCACGTACATTTTTTAGGTAAGAGGCAACCCTGAGAGAAATCTGGGTCTGCCTAGGCTGGTTGTTCAATAGACTGAAGGAGGTTGTTCTTTGTAAACTGGAGAGAAGGATGTCTGTGTAGCTGTGTGCATGTGATGTTACCTTTAAAGGATGGATATGTTCACAATTTTTGAAGACCATCTTGAAACAATAGTCAGATGCCCTGTATTTTATGCAAAAATGAATTTAAAAGTTTATCTGAAGCTAATATGAGTCTTCGGCAGCCTTAGTTAGTCAAATCAAGTAGATATCTTTCAGCCTTTTAGTACAAAGTCCCTTCCTGTGTTTCCCTGGGTAGTGTTTCTCTGTTGACTGGAAAAGGAAGGATAGTAACAAAAAGGGGAAATTTGGTACTGAAATTAGACACTTACAATGAAAGTGCATGAGGAAGGGATCATTTAATGATCAGTATGAACACGAGGAATGATTACATCAAGAAAAACCTATGTCCATGTTCATATGGGCACATGACTATCGTTTTAAGACAGACTTGAGAAATTGTGAACCTATCCTTTAAGTTTTAATTTGATATGTTCTCATCTTTGATGGCCAGGATATCCCCCTTTCCTCCTCAGTCACTATTCTGGGTGTTTGTTCCTCATCTGGCTTTTGGTGACCATATAAGACATCTGTGCAAAACTTCTTTCTACCATCTCAAAAACATCTGTAAACTTCACCTCTCTCTAACCCTCAGATTCAGAGAAACTTGTCCATGCCTTTATCTCCTTAAGACCAGACTACTGCTCTTCACGGGGATCCCTGGAAGGAGAATCCAGAAACTCCAGTACATTCAGAACAGTGCTGCCAGGATCTTGATGAGAGTGCGAAAACACGAACACATAACACCAATTCTGTTTTCATTGCACCGGCTCCCTGTCTCCTTCAGGGTTGACTACAAAGTCCTGTTACTCACAAATACAAATCCATCAACTGACATGTCTGTGAACATTCTCAGTCATCCAGGTCATGGTTATCCAAGGGAGGAGGGTTGAATCGTGGACAAATGGACTTGGTTGAAGACACCTGTCATCCAAGGGGCTTCTAAACTGAAAGAGCCCCTTGGAAGTATCTACAACCATGTCCGATTGTCTTTGATTCAACCCTCCTTGGACATCAATGGACATGCGCCTCTCTACCTACAGCAACTGATCACACCACAAACCTCCACCCACACCTTCACATCTGCCAGCAGCTTGCTCCTCCGGGCCTCCAATACTAAGCTCCGCACCATGGGGGATCAAGCTTTCTGCTCTGCTGCACCACGCTTGTGGAACAGTCTTCCTAAACATCTGAGGGCAGCACAGACCCTAGACTCTTTTAATTCAAGAAGGCTTTTTCATCTTAATTCTTGTTATTTTCTTTATGTTATATGTCTTTTAACACTGTAGCACTTTTAAGATTCACTGTGAATGGAAAGTGCAGTACAAATTAAATACATTATTATTATAATTTCCCCAATGAAGCCAATTTAGTTTTTTTCTTTACATATTTGTTACACCTTTACTATGATGGCAGATGTAAATAAATCACTTTTTTTTAGATTTTTAGTCACTCTGGCTCGGCTTCCCCACATGAACCACAACTCTCCTGAAATCAATGTCCATCTCCCATACTTTACTATCCTCCATCACTTGGATTTTCTTTGTCTCCGCTCACTCGTTAATGGATCTTACTGGGTCTAATTAGACACATGGTCAGTTTTTCCAGAGTAAATATCTGCAGAAAGGTATTCTTACTTTGAGGGATGAGTCACTGTCCCTGTGTGTTTGTGTATATACGAACACGTGACAGCATGTGTGCACTCTTGAAAATGAGAGCGCTGCTGTCTGTGTTTGCGGGAAGGGGAAATGTAGACAGTTTGTTTCCCGAAAGGGCTGTTTTGAAGGCAAAAGAGGTCTTTTGTGTAAGGGCTGTGTTTTTCTCATGTTTTCATGTTCCTAATGGCAGGTGTCTCATTATACAGAAACCTCTCAGCACATGAGTGAGTAAATGCACCTAGCCGCTGATATTTTTGGACAGCCTGTTCTTGGTAGACCATGCAAAAATAGAAGTAAGGAATGAATATTTGTGTATGGTGCCAGTGCTGTAGTGCTTCTATTTTGGTAGAAAATCTATTTGTTTGGTTTAGTCCATCTCAGACAACAATCAAAAATAATTTTAGATGTCTTGTGTTTGTGTGGTTATGTTAGGTATATGCCTGGTCTTTGATATGAGTCACTAGGCACTTCATGTGACCGCTTAGCTTATGAATGAAGACAACCCCCTCTACAGCTCCCAGTCCACTGAAAAGAGGTGGCCAAACAGCCGTTGCCTGGAAACCAAAACTGGTTACCATATTGCTATGCTGCTTTGAATCCCCCCCCCCAAACTCTCAAACATTTCATCCATTGTTATTTGGCATTTAATTGTTGAAGTGTGAGACATAAATGCAACAATTTTGATAACTAAAATATCATATTCTCTTTAAAAAAAGTACATAAAATATTCTGCAAAAACATTCCTGTTCAGATGCCTCATCTCTGTCCTTGCGTCAACGCAACAGAAGATCCTTCTAATCAGATATTTCCACATTCAGTGCAGGTTTAGTTTTGTGTTATTCGGTGTAGAATTGAAGTAGAATTGAAGTTAATGTTCATATAAATTACCCATGACCAGTTCTTTACTTCTAATTGAATGCAAAGCATGAGATAGGCGTATTAGAGAAAAATAGATGGTTTAATTTGAAACATAAGTAATGGAAAAAGAAGAAGAGAAGGAAGATTCAACCAACAAAGTCTTAATTATTATTATTATTATTAGTAGTAGTAGTAGTAGTAGTAGTAGTATTTAGTATTTTATGGTAAGTAAAAAACTCAGAAAATGAGGCAATCTAAAAACTATCAGTACCAAAGGGGCTATATGGTGCTTGTTCCCAGATGAACAACATCTACTTGACATACTCATGTTTAGCCCAGTGTGTGCTGAGTTATGGTGTGTTTCTGAGATACTGTAACCAGGTGGAGGTATGCAGAACACACAGTGCTTAGAGGCTGATTACACTGAGGAGGGTGTGTTTCTGCAGGCTGGCAGGTGGAAAGAACACACACACATACTGTACAAGATGCTGAACTGAGGTGGTTAATCTACCAGCCGCAGAGCTGGATCACAGGTTTTTGCATACTGTATAGGATTGTTCTCCTTCTCCCAGAGTGCATTAGTTATTTTGTGCAGACCATCTGCTACGCCTACGTGAGCACCCTCTATCTGTCTACAGCGGCTTTAATAAGTCTCTCCATCTCTTCTCTCCTGCTGTTGCTCTCACTTTCTTCCCTGGCTGCATTTACATGTGAAACAACCAATACACCTTTTGACTTATTAAACACTGTATTAGCATTTCTAATGGCTACATTCCATTTCGGTGAACTACCATTAATGATATTAGTTGCACATGTGCTTTTCCTGCTATAGGACAAGTAAAAATATCTGCTGTGAGAAAGCTCTGGATCAGTATTTGTTATTTATTAAAAGTTACTACAGCATTTGCTGTATCAGTACAAGAGCTCAACTGATAATCTTCTGTCCTCACTATGCATGTAAGTCCACTGCTTCTGTATGCAGCAAGCTAAACATATTTACATTATGAGCTCAAGGTGGAAGATGGTTTTTTAGGTTTTTACTGGAAGAATCTGTAAAACAGTAAAAAGAGTATTGGGGAAAACAGCCACTGTGTTAACATATTAGGAAAAAATGCAACACCATAAACAGATGTTATACTGAGTAATCATTATACAGGAATATTGGATTAGTATGTTAAAGTTAAAAGTTAAAGTTGAAACAACAGCATTAGCCAAAACGTAAGTACAGCACAGTAATTAATGTGGTGTGTAAATATAAACCTGAAGTCCACAAAAGAAATATAAAATAACCAGCACTAGCCCAACAGTAAATTAACAGCTAGGCTACTTAGAATCTTAATTAGCGACATTAGCCTAAACGATCTCGTCTCGGTTGGCACTAAACAGATAACGGAAAAACCTCTAATAAACATCTCAAATTACATACACATACGAAAAATAGCAATAATGAATGGAATAGCTATAACTATAGTTTAACAAGGGCATTTGGAGAGTGGATAAAATATGTTTATAGTCACAAAACAGTGCGTGGAAATATGTCAATTAAAAGACAACTGTCACGGAACTGCGCCAGTAGGGGTTGCTATAGCAACACAGTGTTAAACTGGCGCTAATTGCTGATGGCAGAATACATAAATATATTTGAAGGCTAACGTTTATTTGTTTTGGATCAATGCTGCTGACAACAAGTCATGTTTCTGTTCTTAAGAGTTTCTCTCCGAGCTGGAAAGAAAAGAAAACCATCTGAACAGGATGTAGACCATCATGAGACACCAAAATTGTCAACTGCGCTCTTGAAATTATAGCTCATAAATTAGCAGACAACGTGAGTCACGCCACCTGTTCAGTGTGAAACTCTGTCTTTAGATGTGTTCAGTTACAGAAATTTAAAAAGATAGAGATAAGAGATAAAAGATAAGCACCACTTTACAGTAAACACATGTTGGGCTTGTTAGTATTCCCGGATGCCAATACCTATTTGAAGGCTGATATTGATTTATGGATCCCAATACTTTCCACAGATTCTCCTCTGATACCACTGCTGAAATTAGTCGAAGTTAGCAGGTGTTTAAGGCAAGATGACTCACTTTTCTTCCGTGTAAAACTCTGGGATACACTGCAGTAAATGCATGAAATGCACATTTACTGCAGTGTATCCCAGTGGAAAATAACTTAGGTAATGAATGACTTCATAAGCAAATGTCACTTTATAGTTATAAAGTATAAAGTTATAAAGGGCTTATTTGTGCCCTTTATTTCATAGTATTCATGATACTTAACAGGTCTACCTGGGACTTTGTGTGTTCCTAAACTGTTGCCTGAATTCAGATTGCTCAGGCGTTTCAGCAGAGGTGTGCTAGGTTGGTGCAAGAATCTTTAATTTTCTCAGTGAAAAATTATGCAGAAGTCTTGATGCCAAAGAGAGAAAGAGCATCTCTCTCTCTCTCTCTCTCTCTCTCTCTCTCTCTCTCTCTCTCTCTCTCTCTCTCTTTCTTTCTCTCTCTCTCTCTTTCTCTGCCATGACGTAACTTGGATTTAAAGCTCTCCGTACGCGTCTGTGGTCGGTCCCCTCTCGTCCTCCTCCTCCTCCTCCTCCTCCTTCTCCTCACATTCATCTTCCTCGCCGAGCTGAACATCAGCCAATGCTTCACACCACCCCGGCCCTGGGTGTCTGTCCCATGCGTGGGAAGCATAACAAAATCAAGGGCTTCACCTGAGAGGGTTTAAGGGAGCGAGAAAAGGGGGCATCCGTTGCTTTCTTTTGCTTTTTCTGTTTTACCTTCGACGAGGGGCTCCAATTTCAACGAAAATCTCAGCTCATTCAGTTTTGTCACGGAGGTAGGTATCCTAAACTTTTATGTAAATTTACCAGAAAAATAATGAATACCTCATTTTATGTCAGCTGCTTTTGTTTAACTTTACGTTGTCTCTCTAAAGAGAATAAAGGGTATAAGAAAAACTTAAGAGGGACGCAGGAATTATACAATATCAAAGGGAGACATTTGCTACTAACTTAGGGAATAAAAGTATCAATTATGTCATTATTAGGCACCACAATCACACTGTAAGTTCTTGTAAAAGAATTAAAACATATAATATAAAAGACTGACTACAAGGTGTTCAGTTTTTCAGTATTTAGTTACCTATAGTTAAAGTTGCTGTGATTTCAGCACCATGGACAGCACATTTGCCTTTTGCTGCTGTAGCATTATCTCAGTAACTTTTGAAGGGGAAATCTATCTTAAAACAGCATTTACATTGTGTTATGGCAATGATTTTTGATGATAAAGTCAACACCTAACAGCCAACTCCTCCTCCAAGCTCAAAATTGGAGCATCAAAACTTAAATTCATCATAGAGATTTTTCTTTGTTTCTTCTTAAATAGATATATTTGAATGTTGGGCTTTCATATGTGAAATTACACTAGAAAATCTGGTACACTAGAAAAGTACTTATTCACTATGCACCAGCTCTAAGCTTTGTAGATGACTTCATCACTACTGTCTGTTTTTTCTGCTACTGAACTCAAATTCACAACTAAGAACTGAGCTGAACAGTACATATTATAGAATTACAGGGTGGATTTTCCTTGGTAGTTTTGCATGATTTTGTTTTTGTTTTGTTTTTACAAATGACTATGGTGAAACAAATGTAATTGCCTCACTTTAGAAGTCTAATTTATCATAGGTATTTGTAAATTATTTGATATATGTATATAGATGTTTGTATCTGGCAGGAGTGAATTTCAGTCTCAGAATTTCAGACTCACTGTGCAGGACAGTTTAGGCTTATTAAGCAAATGCTTGCCAACAGGGAAGAAATGCAGAAGTGTCAGTGAGCAAGACACTTAATCCCTAGGAGCTCGAGTGGTTCTGTCATGTAGCAAACCCTGACTTCCTCAAAAAGAGACTAGCCAAAAGAGAATTCTGACTTGAAACATCATATTAACAAACCAATCTACTTGTTCTTCTCTGCTGCCCACAGGACAAAGAAAAGACAACGTGGAGATATGAACGAGTCGCTGCTGGTGAATGACTCCTCTGCGAGTCCTGTGGCTGGAGAAGCTCTCCAATGGATGGAGGCTGATTCTCCAGAGCTCAACAGCAGCCTGGAGTTCTCCACTGCCCCACTAGACTTCCCTATCAACCCATGGGACATTATGCTCTGCATGTCAGGCACTGTCATCGCCTGCGAAAATGCCATAGTGGTAGCAATCATCTTCTACACGCCAACACTAAGGACTCCCATGTTTGTGCTGATTGGGAGCCTGGCCACAGCAGATCTGCTGGCCGGCATGGGATTAATCCTGAACTTTGTATTTCAATATGTGATCTCTTCTGAGACTATCAGCCTTATCACCGTAGGCTTCCTGGTAGCCTCTTTCACAGCATCCATCAGCAGCCTTTTGGCTATAACAGTGGACCGTTACTTCTCTCTCTACAACGCCCTGACATACTTCTCAGAGAAGACGCTGCAGTATGTGCACCTGATGTTACTGGGGACGTGGGGGGTGTCTCTGTTCCTGGGCTTGCTGCCGGTGCTCGGCTGGAACTGCCTGGACGAACCAGCCTCCTGCAGCATCGTCCGCCCTTTGACCCGGAGCAATGTCACACTCCTGGCCACCTCCTTCTTCATCATCTTCGTGCTCATGCTGACCCTCTACTTCAAGATTTGCAAGATTGTGTGCCACCACGCCCACCAGATTGCCCTCCAGCAACACTTCTTTGCCACGTCGCATTATATCGCCACCAAGAAGGGGGTCTCCACTTTGGCCATCATCTTGGGGACATTTGGTGCCAGCTGGCTTCCCTTCGCCATCTACTGCTTGGTGGGTGAACGGGAGTATCCATCGGTGTACACCTATGCTACACTGCTGCCAGCCACCTACAACTCCATGATCAACCCTATTATCTACGCCTACAGAAACGCAGAGATCCAGCGCTCCATCTATATGCTTCTCTGTGGCTGCTTTCAGGCCAACGGGGCCTATCGGTCCAGGTCACCAAGTGAGGTCTAAAGGTGCTAGGGCTCTTTGTGTATGAGAGAGTGTGTGTGTGTGTGAGTGTTAGTGTGTGAGAAGAGAGAGAGAGCAAAAGACAAACCATCCTGTGACCATCGACAATCTGCTTTCAGTTGACAGTGAATGCTTTACTAACACAAATGGGGTGTGATGCTAGAAATGTGTCTCTCATGCATACTGTATCTGCACTTTACTATGTCTCAACACAAGTTAGGATGAGATTTTGGAAATGCTGTGAACAAGAATCTTCTGTGAAAAAAACAAACCTGTGAATGTACTTAAATGAGAAAAGGAATGGAAAATCTTGCACTTTACTCAATGTTTTTTGAAATGCCAAAGCAGTATTGTATAGCCCTTCTTGTGTTTAAACGTTTGAACTTGTGAGTGCCGTGTGCCATTTTCTATTTTGTATTGTATTGTCTTTGATGTACATTTTCTACAAGAGGAATAAAAGGATAAAAATCCAGCTGTGGCTCCATCACGTGTCTTTACTGTGTCACTTTTCTATGAAGGGCTCCGTGTGTTACAGCCGACTTGTTTTTGTTTTTTTTACATTCATTCGTTCTAGTCTCTTCCTCCGGAGCGCAGGTGGGTCTGTTTGAAGAGGCTAATGGCACATTGAGAAAGCAAGTACCTTGCCCCGGAAAATAGCTTCAATTTACACCTAGACAGATTTGAATCCTGTTTGCTCAGTCTGTGCGTGCGCTGTGTGTGTGTATGTGTGGCAGAGAAAGAGAGAGAGTGAATGAGGCAGACTCGTAGAGAGAGAGAGATACCACAAACGTGTGAAAACATGTGCCATGTGGTCAGTGTGCCTCCTGGGAGTTTTGATTACCTCCTCTCCACGATGAGCAGGTGTAATAATAAACGCCTGTTTCATGATAAATAGAAATGAGCCCAACTATTAAAGCTGCAGGAGTCAAGGAGGCATTTTTTTCATGCAACTCAGTATCAGTGTTAGTCTTTACTGGCCTTGGTTTATGTTTGCATTGATCAGATATGATGCACTATACGTTGCAAGTGCAGGAAATGAAAAAGGTTGTTTAGAGTAGTGCCTTATCTTGCTTTATCTCACCAGCATCTGCAATCATGATTCAGGAAAGACAGACACGTGTATGTGTGTGTGACAGAGCGAAATGAGAGATGCTAATAAGTCTGTCTGCTCTCCCTGTCAGCTGCGCTGTAAAGGCTGAATGAACTTGGCAGCCAATGCAGCCACAAACACAGCCGTTTATCTGCCAGGCTGTTTAAACAGGTACTGGTTCAGGGCATCAGAGTGCCACACAGGGACAACGATACTGCCACAGACCAGTAATAAGTCATATTTAGAAATGCTGTAAAAGTAAAAAAAGATGTTTATTCTTGTACCTAGAACGACATCCAGCAAGTGCCTTTTGATTCCTTTGTGTTTCAATTAAAGAGTAAATCATCTTTTAATTTTAACATTTGAACAAACAGCTACAAAATCCTTACAAGGCTATGGTGGACATTTTTTCAACACTTATATTTATGTTCTTCCCTGTGATAACTTTCCCCACTCATTACTTCACATTACATCTGATTCATATATTGTGCAATACCCAGCTTTAACTTACTGTATGTCAAACTGTATGAACTCAGTGAATCCTATTTTAAACATGGCCTTAGTATACTGACAGTGTCATTGGCTCATTAGCATGATTACATAATTACTGAACATAAAAATTCAATGCAATGTATTATTGGATTAAGTGCTCAGGACAGATTCACATGAACAGTTGAATACAGCAGTGGCATAGCAGAAGAATTTTTAGTCATGCTAGCAGTGTGGCTCCAAGGATAGCCTTCAGCTGGTCCACTACTTTGGTCTAAAATATCTCAACAACACTTGCATGGATCGGCATGAAATTTAGTGCAGACATTCATGATCCCCAAAGGATGAATCTGTCTGACGTTGGTGACCAAATATCTGCAAAACAAATGACAGCCCCACCATCCTCAGCTGTACTTTGCCTTTAGCACTAATAAGCAAGTATACTAAACTTAACTAAATATTCTATCAAGACAGTGACCACGGTTAATATCAGCATGTTAATATTGCACTTTAGACCTTTTAGAGTAGTTTTTGATTGAGGACTGTGCAACACAAGAGCACCTCAAGACTAGAAAATGATGCAGGGCTCTCAACCAATGTCATTTTCTGTTAGACTTGGACTTTTTATAACTCGTGTTTTGTCTCTGTTGGACAGTTCAATCCCATTCATGTCTAAACAGCAGCTCCCGTACAACAGCAAAACAAGAGTCACTGCACTTGCTCCTAGACTATCAGTTCTAATAGTCTCCAGTTTGAATGTCTCAGTCAGCTGAAGGCTGATCACAAAGTGGGGGAAAGGTGAAGGATGCTGCTGGAGGCTACTAATGGACTGCTGAGGCCTGTGCACTATGAGAGCAGGAGATGTTTGTTCATCTTGTCTTTTTGCTCCGCCTCAACAGATGTTGCTTTTGGTCACCCACCAAATCAGTTGACCACCTGTTTGTACACAGTAAAGTTTACTCATGGCAATAGACTACTGTATAAAATGTATAAAGGTTAAATTTCTAAAATGTTGTAGTATATATTGGCAAAGCTAATTAGATGAATTGTCATCTTTAGATATTGCAATTTCAGCTTTTGTGATTTTATAACTGCCTTTCACAATCCGATTGAGTAAAATCTCCTTTCTTTTCTTCCTTTTCACCTGACAGCGACCCTTATGTCACTGTACAATATTTTTTTTCTGGATAAACCAGTTAATAGCTTCTCTTTTTTCTTGCAACACCCTGCCTCACCATCATTGGAGTTTGGAAGCACAATATTAAATTGGTGGAGTACACTTTTCTGTTCACAAACTTCCCATTGTGCACCTTTGGCATGAACTTTTACACAACATCTGTGCCCATCAACCTTGGGTACACAATCCACAACTGTCTGCGTGACCAGCTTGAACACTTGCGATGTTACACCTTGCTTGTTGAGTCATTGCCATGACCTGTGGCAACAATTACTGGAGCCAAAGTTGATCCCACACACTGCTCAACATGCGCTTCTCTTCTTCTGGTTACCTTGTAAAATCACACCTGGAGCTCCTCAGCACAGAGCTGACTGCTGTGTAGCTGTGGAGGTCATAAAGACACGACCTTTGACTGTTTTATCTTGCCTCCACACTTGTATTTATTTACTTGTATCCGTTGGCATCAGAGCCTGAAATCAAGAGTGTGAGTGCGTCTGATATCTGACTTACAGCTCACATGAATAAGAAGTCACAAAATACATTTCATAAGTCTAAGTTATCTCTTCTCAGAAGCAAAGTGGGCTCTTTATTCTTGCCGAGGTTAATATTAACAACACTGAAATTCCCCTTTAGCCCTTCACTTTGATATTACATCCATTAGACTAAA
Source organism: Thunnus thynnus (assembly GCF_963924715.1). NCBI lineage: Eukaryota > Metazoa > Chordata > Actinopteri > Scombriformes > Scombridae > Thunnus > Thunnus thynnus. Next base: position 17,323,366 of record NC_089534.1, read on the forward strand.
TAGAAGTTGGTAGCAGTGTTTGAATTATGTAATGCTTGATCATGGCAGACCTGAGCAGCTCTGCAGGCAATTACCGAAGTACACAGTTGAATGATTCCCTCATTAATAACATTAATTACAGTGGCGTAGCAAATGCTCTCCATAGGAACATTACTATTACTGAGTTATCCATTAGCTCGATGGAAAAGGCTTTGCTGTTATCGATTGTGTAATCACACAAATTGCCATTTTTTTTGCCTCCCTCCTGGGTTGTCATTTCATATTTATATGAAAGCGGTGTTGCAGGAATGTTTGAGATGCAGATGGCAGAAGAAACAAAAAATCAATACTGGCATTAATTTCTGTTGTAACTCCCCATGGGAATTGCAGTGGTATCTGGGGAAGACCTGGAACCTCCTACATGGTGATTATTAGACGCTGGGGTTTACTGTGATGCACATACACACACACACACACACACACACACACATGCATAGACGCAAACATTCACTTTATCTCCTGGAAAAGCGGGGACATGCCCACTTCAGCTACATAAAATCTGCTTTGCAATAAAAGTTATCGTCATTTGCTTTTGCTCCTTTGCCTGTGGCCTGTTCAAACAATTAGTGTGTGTGTGTTGGCACAGGATTGCACTGTATGAGTGTACTTGTTAGTAGCCTGGCTCCTACCAGGTTTCGTCATGTGTAACTTGCCAGATTGTGGGTGGGTGCGCATGTGCCTCCTGTATGTGCACTGTATATGCTGCACGCATGCTGTGTGAAGTTCTGTGTGTGTCTATGAGTGAGTGTGTTTAGGAGAGAGAGACCAGTCCTAAACCTGGCCCAGGGGACATTAAATCCTTTCTCCTTCTGGCTTCTCAGAAAAACACTGTGTGACATGGTGGGTGTGGGTGAGGGACATTTTTCAAGGTACAATGAGCTTAATAAGCGTTGTGGACAGCAACACGCCATTTGGGGTTTTAGCTTTGTGCTTGTGCCTCCTCATTATGTTTACTTTAGAAGTTAAATAACACAATAAAAAGGGCAGAATGTCCTGGAGGCTACTTATAGAAGATTTATCGAAGGTAAAATGCTGTTGCTGTTATTGAATTATTCAAACAGACTGAGGTTATATCTAATTATTTTGCCATTTTACACTGTAGAATATTACTGTAAATAGTTGTCTGAAAATCATGAACATCACCATAAATATTGCCAGGTGTATCAGTGTATCGGCTGTAAATTAATGTGCAGTACACGGCTGCAAGAGCACTTCACTATTAAATCAAATTAAAATGATCAAAGTCCAGGTAAAGCACGTCCACATATGGAGAAACACTGCTGTGTTCATTATTCCCGGTGATTTCTAGAGAAAACGTAACCCTCTGAAATGTTACATGTTAGTTGTACATAGTTTCATCATCCACGTCCAAATGAATGCAAAACATTAATTGAATGCAAAAATAAACCAACCAAAGTCTAAAAATATTATCAATATTTGAGCTACCAGTGAGCTGCTAATGCTTTTTCATTTGACCCTGATAATGAACTACAAGTCCAAGGTTCCTCAAGGTTATAGAAGTATGTTTGCCTTCTCTTTATAGCAGCTAGGTATGTGCCACAGGTCTTTTTCACAGCAGACATTTTCACTTCGCTGTAGGAAAATCACAGGTGTTACAAATTGCAATAACGATGGCTCAGTTTTATTCAGGTGTCCCAATAAGTTGTGACAGTGTGACAGTGAGCCAACATGCACAATACCAGGACCCTGAAACTAGTAGTCAGTGCCATGAGGATAAAGAGCTTATATTTATTCAATAGGCAAGGGTCACTAGTGGGTTACAGTCTATCTGTATCTGTGGATTAACTCCTGGTCCCTCTGAAGGGTCCTGACAGACTATAAGTGGCTATTTTACTGCTGTCTGTCACACTCTAAATGCTAAAAAAGGAGGGAGAGGTCAACAATCATTGTAGTAGCTGAATAAGAAGGTTTTTGGATTCCTTGTTATTAGAGGGACTATATGTGAATGTCTGTGTTTGTGTGGTGAGATATTTAAGAGAAAATGACAGCAAGAAGCAGCCAACCAAAGCTCAAGCAAATGTTGGTTTAATTTAGACCTTTAGCCTCCATTTCCGCTACCAGGTCAGTTTGACAAAAGCATTATCTCAATTATTTAGACATGCCAGGGACTCAGCTATGCTTAAAATTGGAAGTTCATTACAACAGTTAAGGCAAGGAAAGAAAGTATCATGCTGGATGAAATACTCCCCTGAGCAGGTCAATTTGACCTGCAAGATAATAGGTTAAGAGGGTTAAGAAGGCAGATAAAAATGCTGAATCTGAACATGTCAGGAACTGCAACCACTTTACCTATTGTCTGCTGCATGCATCACTACTCCATTACTCTCACCTTACTTCATTCAGTCTCATCAGCTCTCCTTGTCTGATACACCTCTCTTCTCCCTCCACTCAAAGAACCTCCCTACCCCAATCAGAGAGTAGTCTAACTGTTGAAAAATGTTAAATACAGAACACTTGTGCTCTGCCTGTATTTTCACCAATAAAAAAATCATTACAAAGAGAGTAGTCTAACCATCATAGCCTGAAAGCTCAACTCTCTAAGAGCTCTGCAACAAATGAACTCTTCCCCACGCTATGAATTACACCTGTCACCCTCCTATCCTCCCCCTCTACTTGACTCTGCTCTCTTCATCTTTCCAAGAGAAACTCCTATTTACTTATTAGGAGATTCGTCACCACTGCAGCAATGATGACTAATGTAGAAATTAGGTGTGGAGGGGATAAATTCAGTCATGACCAGCCTAAGGACTCACAAATAGGACTTGCATTATTATCTGGACATGATGACTTAAAGGTGCAGTGTGTGGAATTTAATGACAGAATGGGCTTGGCAAAAATGCAATATAATATTCATAAGTATGCTTTAATTAGTATATAATCACCTGAAAATAAGAATCATTGTGTTTTCGTTACTTTGAATGAGCCCTTTATATCTACATAGAGAGAGGATCCTCTTCCACAGAGGCCGACATGTTGCACATGGACAGTAGCCCAGAATGGACATACCAAACACTGGCTCTAAAGGCCAGTTTCGCGGCCACCGTAGATTCTCCTACATGCTTGGAAGGGGAAGGGGAGGGGTATTCAGTCGGTTGCAATCTGCAACCTCACCATTAGATGACACTAAATCCTACACACTGATCCTTTAACTCCTCACTATTAGCTGCTTTTAATGCTGGAAATTTAAAAGAAATAAGTTTAATATACTTTCACACTCATTGCACATCAGTCAGGATGAGACAGCTGCATAAAATGCAATTATGTAAATGTAGCAAGAGCATGATAACAGTGAATGCTTTAAGTAAAAAAATATATAGATGTACAGAGTTAAAATGATGTTGTGGTTTTAAATGATTATGAAGTTCACTGCATGCCGTATGTGGGAGTGTGTGTGTTGATTAGTTATCAAAGATAGAAATATACTGTTTAAAAGCGTCAAGTACAGACACTGAACAAGAAAAATCAAACTAAATCTCTGCAGGTAGGCTACTTGAAGGGAGAAAACATTGCTTTCCATCAAAAAATGACAACACAAGACACATTGGTGATATTCACTTGCACGTGTAAAATAAGGTCACATAACTACAAGTACACAACATCTCTGACGTCCACATAATAATAGTGTAAGTAGATTTACTCAAATACTGTACTTAAGTACAATTTGAGGTACTTGAGTATTTCTTTATGTTTTGCTGATAATAATTGTACTTTTACTTAAGTGCTGTTTCAAATGCAGGACTTTTACTTAGAATGTACTTTACATTGAGGTATTGTTACTTTTTTCTTAAATAAAGGATCTGAATACTTCTTCTACCACTAATAGATAATATAATAAATGTACATAATGCATTTGCATTGCATATACATTTAACCGACATGTACGCACACCATACAAGACAGAAAAAGCTGTACCAATTAAAATTGAAAAATAACTAAACTGATATAAAACCTTCATGATGTCGTGACTCAAGTGATTTGGCCAAAAAAGAAGGACCTGAAGACCAAACAACTGTTGCAGTACTTACATAATGACGTCTGACCTGTGTGTAGACACTGAACCTCCACCTCCACATCCTGCTGTGTTAGATACAAAAGAATTCAAAGTGACATCTGGCATTTTGGTGTTCAGACAGCTCTATTCTGAAATAGTTTTTTTGTGTGTTTTCAATAAGTCATGTACTTTCATGACTTGGGGCCACTTAACACACTGTGTCATGAAATGTGAAACTGCACAGAAGGTCAGTACCTGTGCAGAAGTATGTTTTCAAACAGAGGGACTTTTATATATTTCAAGGTGTAATTCACAGGAAGTCCAGAGGTTTTTTTTTTTCTTTTACTTTTCCTCACTCATTTATCAATTGTTTTATTGTAAATGAGAAATGTCAACTCACTCATATTATACTTATGAGTAAATAAGTTTTCAAAAATCAAGTCCAGGTTTTTTTTTTAAGCACTTACCAGAAATGTTACTTATCAAAATATTGAGGATAATTAGAAAATGTGTTACTTTTCACCTCTGAAGGGTTCATTTTCAAATGATTTTAAATGAGCAATAATATCATCTACCATGTAAAAAGGACGATTTAAACATATCCAGTGGCCATAATCATCTTTTAAATCCCACAGAAGTGTTGCATAATGGGCCTGTTTACACATGTTTTATCTGGGGATGAGAGAATGAGCGTGTGTAGGCGTGCCGTGGACTGTGTTTGTGATAATAGTGTGTGTAGGAGGGAGGGCACACAAACAATTATTCACGGGGCAGTCTTTATCTTGATTCCCACCACATGAAAAATATCTCCCCTGTGCATCCAAAGCAAAGAATCTGAATTGATTGTAATTAACAGATAAGTGTGGTGATATTCTGTATTTTTTTCATTGTCAGCAAATCCTTTGAAAAGACCATAGATCTCTATTGTTGTCCAAAAACTATTTAAAACACACAAGTGAGCTACATTTGTGCACTGGCTGACACGTTCCTTCATTACGATGAACATGGGCACTGTAGTTTATTTTGAGTTAATCACACATACATTGTCCTGCTGCCTTAAATACACAGTAGTGCAATGAATCCACGTCTGAAAGTAGTCCCAAACAAATGCACGTTTTAGTCCTGTGTAAACTGATTTTAAAAATGATATATTTGTAAAAGGTTAAATCTATAATTTACATCGTCAATAGGAAATTAATTGAGGGTTGGACAAACACATTGTTGGTCTTTTCCTGGGATTCAATGACAATAAGAAATAGAAAATCATCAGCCCTGAATTGGAATTATAACAAAGAAAAGAGCTCAGACTTGGTAAGGCTACAGCTATAAAACATCAGAGACATTTAAATGCAGGACAGTAATAAAATCATCTGAACCATCAGCTCAGCTGCACCAAACCTGACCTGTATGAAAGGTATTACAATAGGTGTAAAATGCTCAACAACAGAATATAATAAGAGCAGTGACACAGAGAATCACTGCAACCTTTGATAACACAACTTATGGGGATAATCATTTGGTCTTTAGGTGAAATTGGGTTAAGAAAATGTCTTTACAGCTAAAATAATGGCAGATAATGGTCATTGATTTACTAAGTTCACAACATTTTAATGCCTTTCATTACATGAAAGAGTTTGACCAGGGGAATGTGGGTGAGGCATAATTTCAGCTATTAAATCTATTCAGTCCTGAATGAGAACATAGCTAATAATGAGGGCCAAAATGATTATGAGTCTTGGGTTTTTAAGTGACGAGAATCAATATCAGGAATTAATAGGAATGAAATTCCTAATCTTCCCCACTACTGAAATTATATTATAGTCTTATATAATATAAACTTACTCTGTTCCATCAACATATTAAATCTCCTGATGTGTTTCACATCATGTGTGATGTGAAAATGACACATACAACTGGACAAATTTGGGCTATTATTAAAGCTGAGTCATCTGCTTGCAAATTAGATTTTATAAATGAAAATATTGTGATTTTAAAATATGAACACACTGCAGATACTGAACCTATGAATTTCAGGTAGTAAACAAATATGTTTCCAAAATGGATTTGAAGCATTTATTATATATATGAAAACAAAAAGACCAAATATTTATAATATTTGCTGCAAATTTTATAATCCTATTAGAAGAAAGATATTTGTAAACATGTTTGGCATTTTTTACCTCCTGTTAGAAGATAGGTCAACATTCATATAAAAGCAGAAAAACTGTGTATCTGCTATAATGCCAAAACTCATATTTAATAAGAGAAAGAAATGTGTCACATATTTTCATCCATTTAACCGCACGACATGTGTACCATGCATTAGTGAATATATTTATTCATATGTCAATGAAAAATAGAAAAGCGGATTTGATTGGCACCATTTGATAAAGTGTCTGATCAATGTATTGTATAAAACAGAGCAATAATACATTTAAGTTATGACATAAGGCAAACTTCACAGTTAATTGGTTATTTCTGTGAAAAAACATTTTTTTGTATATACATTCTTCCTCATGTCAGATGTCATTTTATACAGTAAAGTCTTCATACAGCGCTGAAAATAAAAGATGTGAAGCTAGGGAAATGACAAAACGACTCACTTTAATATAACCTCATACATGTATGTGTTACAAAATGTACTAAGTCGCTGGTTATACAATCCCGTTTCACCTGCAGCAGTGTATAGATGTCCATTATGTAGGTTGGGATTATCATGAGGTGACCAACAGGCAAGGCACACACTGAATATTCAATGTTGTCACCTGATAGTTTAGTATTAACACAAACTATCAAAACACAGTGTTGCTGAGGCTGAGACAAGGCAGCATCTCTCTTTATGATGTTTGCTCATATAAGCCTGTGTGATGACAGAATGATGCTGACAGGTGGCACTTTGACTTGCAAAAAGTAACTTTGTTGGGTGGGAACACTGCTGGATAAATCCAACATAATTACCAAAAAAAGATCATGAAAATGACAAAGATGCCATCTAGAGGCAGAACTGAGGTACTTCCTCAACACGCACATCAGTTGTTTCATGTGCTGCTGCATGTGCAAAGTCCTGGCCTGACCGTCAATCTAATGACACGCCTGTCCTGAGCTCCTTGAGGAGCAGTAGGTCCCTTTGAGAGAGTGGCTGGTATCATGAGTCTTCTTCACTGTAGATGAAGATGTAGTAGAAGAGAGCGCTGACAGCCAGCAGAGCCACTGACAGCAGCATGTTCTTCCTGTTCTCTCCTCTTAACATCTGCAGCTCCTTGTCTAGAGGAAGAGAATAAGATTTATTATTCATCTGGCAAGTTTATAAGATGTGACAAGGTCATATTTATTATGATTTATTGAGTCTTGTGTTTCCATTGTTATCTACTGTAGATTTAATAAGTTATGTAAAAAAAAAAAAAAAAGATTGTAATGTGTAAAAGGGAAAATGTATGATTTCATTAGGGGGCCAAATATTTTTATTGGGGGGCTAGATTTGGCCCACGGGCCGCTATTTGCCTAGCACTATTCTGTGATCTTCCGTTTTTTTATGTATATGTTATGTATATATGGTAAATGGAGTTAACTTTTCAACCTTGATAGGACAAAGTGCTATACTCATTCACCCATTTACACACTAATCATGGACAAGGCACTGGTCTGGCTATCAGGAGCAATTTTAACAACTTTGACAAGTGGACAGGAGGGGCCACAAGCCACAGCAGAAGACCATCATACTGTCTGTAGAATATACTGCAGTCACTTGTACAGCATGAACAAGCATTTTGTGGATACAGACTTACCTAACTTTTCAACCCTCTCATTCATAATTGCCATTTCATCATCCAGTTCTTGTCTGTGGAGCAGAAAGCACATATGAGTTTTTTTTCACTCTCCGGACAAGCAGCAAAATGAGAAAGTACTTTGTTAGGTTTTTTTAACCAGTGGTGGAAAAACTATTCAGATCCTTTACTTTAGAAAAGTACCAATACAGCAACGTAAAAATACTTCATAACAAGTCCTGCATGAAAAAACATACATAAGTAAAAGTACATAAGTGTTAGCAGTTAAATGTACTTACAGTATTGCATTAAAAGTAGTGGTTTGGTCCCTCTGAATATTACTATATATATGACATCATTAGATTATTAATACTGAAGCATCAGTGTTAGAGCAGCATGTTACTGTATAAAGTACAGTAACAGTACTTTATACAGTTTGCTAGTTTAGTCCAGTGGTTCCCAACCTAGGGGTCAGGCCCCCCCAAAGGGTCACAAAGATAAATCTGAGGGGTCGTGAGATGATTAATGGGAGAGCAAAGATACACAAATCTGTTTTCAGTTTTTGGACTTTTTCTCAAGTCTTTGAAATATTTTATATTTATTTGAAATATTGGATCATTTGAACTGTAGAGGAGTGGAAGTATAAAGTAGCATCAAATGGAAATATTCAAGTAAAATACAAGTACCTCATCTTGAACTTAAGTACAGTACTTGAGTAAACGTGCTTAGTTACTTTCCACCACTGGTTTTAAATGTCACAATCTCCATCATCATCCTCACCTCTCCTTTTCAGAGAGCTTCTCTTTCCTGCTCCTGAACTCTGCTCTCTCCAGGTTGCCCTGGCAACGTGCCCGCCGCTCCTCCAAACGGTCAATCTGAACATAATAACAGGTGAAATACAGCTTATAAGAAAATACAGACAGGACGGTGAATGAATGACTGAAATGTGTACAGGCAACGCTGGACATTGGTGTAACTTTGCAGCAGTTAGCAAAAGAGCTACCATGTAGCATAAAGCAAGGAAATGCCTTCAACGTCTCACCTCAGTGGCGACACTGATTTTCTCTCGTCGTTTGTCTTTCAATTTGGCCATTTTATGACAAGAATGAGTCTGTTACTGTTATCCTGAGAGAAGCTGTGACTATGCGGAAGTATTTCTTCTTCCTCGTTTAATTTCTTCCCCTTGACACATCTCTCTTTGGGAGCTCTGCTGCCCTCTAACATTAGTTTACTTACTTCTTGTCTCACAACTGAATGAACAACACGCCGCCTGTGAGTGCAGCTACTCAAAAATTATAGCATACAATATCACATTAAATTGTAAATTAGGAGTTACCAGAAGAAAACAATAATAATGTAGGCAATAGTTGCATAAATGAATTGACATCATCACATGTCCCGTCAGAAGTTATCAAAATTATCATGTAGTTTGCCTGAGCGTCCGTTTTCATCCTCCTCCTCCCCTCTGCGAAGGAAACAGGTAAGCAGTGAGAGTTGTTGGCTGTTTCTAATCGGATTATATGACCTGAGAGGACACGACTTGATCATCTGAGAAGGAAAAGAGACGAGGCTACACACTCTCCTGTCTTTTATCTCCTTTTATTTCAGGGGAAAACAAAAAATGCCTCTCTTTATAAACCGGGACCAGATATTTGCACATCAGGTTCACCTGTTGGAGCACAAACTGAGAGTAAGTGGCAGCTAAATTACTCACTATGGCCTTATTATTAGCGTATCAGAGACTGTAGAGCGACTTGTACTGAAGTTTATTCATTCATGTTTTCCTAGTAACTTTTAAAAAACAAACATGTAGCCTAATAACTAGAAGGTGTAGCTACTATTGAGTCATGCTGTAATTTTTAATTGTATTTTCAGAGTAAAGAGGAGCGAATACTTGAACTGGAGACAGAGAATGCTATTCTTCATTTAAGACTTGCTGAGGTAAGAAGATTTCTGCCATTCATCACTCAGAGACTTAACCCTTTATTCTATTCTACTCATTTATTCTATTATATTCTATTATACATCCGCATTGTCCACTAAATTTATTCCTTGGCCTCCTGAATGACTCCTTTGTGTGAATGACTGTGTGTTATCTGAATGATTTTTGTGCCAAGTGTGCGGGTGTGTTTGTGTGTGCGGGCTTTAGACATCATCGTCTTTAAGAGGTTTTTAGACCTTGGTACAGTACTGCTGCATGTGAATGAATTAGACTTTTGAATGAGTTTGAAGAGGAATTCAGCATTTAATTTGATACTATTCAGTTTGTGTCATCTAGAAACGCTTGTTCCCACCTTTACTTTATCCGCAGGTTTACACTGTATTTCCTTTAAAACACAGGTTTAAGGTTTTTGGTAGACTGAAATATTAGTACACAGTTCTTAGTGTGTAATATGAGAATAAAGACATAAGAAAATCATCCCAGCACTGTCACTTTAGCAAAAGACTAGTTTGGATGTTAGTAGGCAACTAGTAATACCCAAAGTGAGATGACAAATTGGGTTTTAGGCTATTTTCATTGTAGAAAAAGCACAGGTGAAATGAATAACATTAATTAACGATGACAGCTCCAAGTCCTATTATTATTGTGCATGCTGGCTCTCTGTCATGACTTATTTACATCATTAATGACACTGAGTACACCTGTGCTTTGGCACCCGTCTCGTAAAATACAGAATCGTCCCGTAATTGAAATTAAATACATTTTCCGTATTGAACTGATACGAGACGCGCATTAGTGCCGTATTTTTGAGAATCAATTCAGTACAGGTCTATGGGAGATAAACATTAAAGGTTAGACGAGAAACAAGGCGTCTCCTGCTCTGTTATCCCTGTCTGCTGCTACTCTAACAGAGAATGCGCTTCTCATTGGTCGTGAGTGACAGCGTTGCTACGATACGAGGGTCCAGCCAATCAGTGCCGTTTGCGTCAAACCAATATGGCGACGCGTTTCCGTGACGACGGCAAGTGCATAGTAAACACGTCTCGCACCTAGTGAACTTCTCTGCAAAGTTAAGTATGGTATGATAAACTTAAAATCTAAACCTCCAGAAAACCAACAAGGCGGTGAATATGTCATTAAACGAGCTGACGTTAGTGTGGCACTTCAAGCGGAGAGTTACCAGCTGCAGGCTAATCGTTGGAGTGCCACAGAACACAGAAGAAAAACGTGAAAAAGGGAGGATAGACAGGAGGACATGGCCGTTGTGTGGACTATTTTGGGAAATTAGATGAGGTAAGCATGAGTTTTGTTAGTAAGTGTGTCATCATATGCTGTAATTCTATTGCTTTTCTCTGCTGGGACAAGAAGAGCAGAATAGTATTTGCATAGATGATTGCAAAACAAATTATTTTGAGTGCGGACCTATGAGTCCCACAGTTTATGTGGGCAGTTGCGCATGTTTTTGAGTATCTACAGATAATTATTAATTGTTTGACGTGCAGGGTTGTAAGCCTCACAGCTATGTGGGCATTTCAAAACACTGAGTTCAAAACTGCATGGCTGGGACACGTTTTACTGTCATTTCATCTGCTTATTATTCACTGACGTGACTTCTCACTGTAGAGCCAGAATTGGTCTGGTAAATGATTGAAGCTACTGCAGTTTCCTTGATGTGATAATGTATGGTATGAATAGGACTTCTCATAACCAAGTGTGTGGGCATTTTTATGTTATATCTTTAGATAACTCTGCTTAAAATGAGCATAATGCAAAAATCAAATACTGTATTTGTTAGACTGTAGGTCCACAGTAGTCGGAGCTCGTCAATCTAAGGTCATGTATAGTCCCCCCTTCCCCACTGGTGTTCTGTATTTTCATTTCAGGAAGGTGGCAACTCTATGTGAGAAAGGCCTCTTATTTAGTCCATAAAACTGTAATGTCATGTAATCGATGTAGCTCAGTTACACCTGTGAGCAGCAATGTATTTATTCACTTTCTTTGCAGCATTTTTAGTTTGTCAGTAAGCTGGTCGTTCTATTAACTTCCTATAGAATGAGTAAGTGTTCTCTGATCATTCAAAAAAGGATGCTATCATGCTGAATAACACCATTACTGACTGTGTAGGATCAGAGATGCTACTGTACAGGTTCTCATCCATTAACATGCGAGATACTGTAAGGCTAGTTACCTACTATCTCAACATTGTGAGCGTTTATCAGCACATTTGAGTAGTACTACTCAGCAGCTGACAAACAAACTAGTCTCCCCAAAATGTCAGTCATACTGTAGTTTGGCATAAAGTGAACAAAGTGGTGCAGAATAAGCATGCTGATCTTCTCTTCAGTGTTTGGGGAAACTGCGTCGGGACCATGAAGCAGAAACCACCGCCCTAAGCCATCATCAGCACCAGGGGAATGCACAGGAGATAACCCGGTCAACCCTTGCCAAACTCCTCTCCGGAGTCCAGGTACAAATGCATTTAGAGAAACGTGTTTGTGTGTGTGTGCACATGGTACAGTCGGTGGTGAGTTGTCCTTACGTCTGTCTTGTTGAGATGTTTCCCTAAATAGCATCTAAATCCAAGATCCAAGGCAGGTTATACAGTGTAGAAACACACACAAAAAACACACACACTTGCCATTAGTAGATAAACAAGTAGATAAACGTAACCTTCACACTTCATGTTTGCTCTGTGTGTGTGTGTGTGTGTGTGTGTGTGTGTGTGTGTGTGTGGCAGGTTGTGAAGCAGGACCTGAGTGAGCTTTTTGCAGTGTATGTGAGCTTTGCCTCTGAGCTGGAGGAGCAGAGCAAGCAGCTGCTGGAGAAGGTGGGACAAGCCAGTTCTACTCTAAATGGTCACAGTGCAGATGAGGTTCAAAGTAAGTATCTGAGTGTTAACATTTTGAAGCTTGGATTTATAATTAGTGGCCATCTTGGGAGTTTTTTTTTTTTTTTTTTTGGAGACAGAAAATCAGATTTGTGGCAATGGGATGGAGCTGAGGAGCTGAGGTGGAGCAAGCAGGCAGCTTTTCAGTGTCAGCAATATGAATATTTTCTTGGTGGATTCATGTTTAAATCAGCACCAAAACACATTAAATAATATGAAATTAATGGGACAACATACTTGTCCTGTTTTACGTTTTCTGCCTTATACTTCCTCTTCTGTCACTCACTCTTTCACCCTGGCTCCATACTGAAGTGGCTTACAGGTTGTGCCGGCTGTATCTCAATTAGGATGTGTGTGCTGGCTGGTAATCCTCTCACGCTGTAACCTCCCCTCCTCTCCTCTCTCTCTCCTTTCTCTCACCCCGCCCTTTGAGGTTGGTCAAGGTTGACTGTCCTATTCTATATTATCCCACAAGTCAGCTGGCTTGTCACTGCGGCTCTGTGGATTGGTGGGAACTGATCTTGTCAAATGCTTTGGCCCACATAAGCCTGTGAATACACTGTGCATAACGCTACAGGCTGCGCCAAACCAAATGGTGTTTCATGACCTTTTATTATTGATCCCAGTTAATAGAGTTGAAGAAATTTGTAGTTATTACCTGTACTTAAAAAATGAGAAAATATTCTATTTCTTGTTAGGATCAACCAGTCTGTATTTTAATTGAAGTTACTGAAATATTTCATCTTATGTTGCATTTTATTTGGTATTTTATGCAGCTGATTTTTAACAGCTACATGAGGCTACATTAACCTTTTAAAATCACCATCCTGGTATCTTTGCTGTCCGTCATTTTTGATACACTCACCCAGATTTTTAAAAATTCAACAATTAAGGCATCTCATCACTAGAGATAATCCAGTCAAACCCAGATGAAGAAACAAAACATAGTTTTTTATAATTTTAATGACTATGATTTATGATGCAGCAATAGCAGCCAGAGTTATGAGAACTTTTTATTATTTTCTAGTCTTGTGCATTGACCTAAGTTTGCTGAGATCATGTGGAAAAATTATACATCCGCAACCCATATCCCACAATAGGATATTATTCGAACTGATCTGTTACTGTTTTGTGGGAAGTTTGAAAGTAATTTTTATTTTAAATGATATCTAAAGAAAAAGAACATTTAGATTCTATTCAATTATATTTATAATTAACCCAACCTATTCTTGAATGTCTGAGCCTGTCCTTTGTGTGAATGGAGGTGTTTTGTGCCAAGTGTATGTTTGTACATGTGTGTTCCAGGATTAAAGACTTGGCCTGAATTCAAAGGTTTAGTTCAGAGAACAGGTGCCTCTGACTTGGAGTAGATTGTTATGCAGCCAGAGTTTCATTCACAACTGCTGTTGTCTATTTTAAGATAGAGCTGCAAGTTTGACACTGGGCTGCACCAGATTTGCTGCCAAATCTGACCTGGTGGCATGCAATGTTAAGTGCCGTGTAGAGGCTTTTCATTTTTATTGTTTAACTTTCTCAAAATGAACATGTCATTGACTTAATGATGTTAAAAGTCTGCGCAAAAGCTGTTCATGTTTATGATACTGATTGGATTTATTAGAAACACATTTAACATTGTTTCCGCTCAACCAGCTTTCTGCTCTCCCTGACCAGACTTGCAGGCTCGTGTGGAGGCTCTGGAGCGCTCTCTGGAGGAGGAGAGGGAGAGGTGCAGAGCAGAGAGGCAGAGGAGGAGAGAACTTCACAATACAGTGGTGGTGAGTTTTATTGCCATTTAGTTATGGTGGGTGAGCAAATCTGATGGGCTTTAATGTTGATCTCCCTCCATTTTTTCTCTGTTTTCCTACAGGAGCTGAGAGGGAACATCAGGGTTCATTGCAGGGTGCGTCCGGTTCTGCCCTTTGACCACATCCAGTCCTATCCTTCTGGATCAGGGTGGGTCATGTGCCAACACTAAACAAATACTGTATCCTAACTGAGATATGAAGATTTTTTCCTTGCTTGAAAAGATGAAGATAATCCAATCCTGGTTCTTGTCTCTTTCAGGCCTGCATCATCAGAGGAAGTGGTCTATGCAGTCAGTGATGTGAGTTTCACAGACTCTTAGTGTTGGATTTTATTTAGTTGTTGGTCTGCTTCAGTGTCCTCACTACTCTCTTCTTCATTTGTTGTTTTAAGGACACAGTGATGGTAAATTGCATAAAGACGGGGACTCCAGCGCAAAACAAGATGTTTGAGTTTGAGAGGTAAAATAAAACACAGTGAAGTGTGCATTATTCTATTTTATTTTCATTTTATTAATGAAAACTCACTGTGATGATTTTGCTTCCTCCAGGGTGCACGGACCAGAAGATTCCCAGGAAGCCGTGTTTGAGGAAGTCAAGCCACTCCTCACGTCTCTGCTGGATGGGTGAGCGTGCAGAAAAAAAAAACTTTATAAAATACACGACAAACAGCACAATATGGCCTCATGGATTCAGCATCAGTTGACTGTCATCTGCCTCACTGCCCCGCAGCTATAATGTGTGTATCATGGCGTACGGGCAGACAGGCAGCGGGAAGACTCACACCATGATGGGATCCCAGCTGCTGGAGGAGCACTCAGGGACGCAGCAGGAGGCACAGCAGGGTATTATACCCAAGGCTGCTGCTGAGCTCTTTCGGTAACAGACTGCAGACTCACTGAGGAAGAAAAGCCTGTCATTTGTCTTTTTGCAGAATCTAGATGCTTTTGTGCTCTGCGTCTAGCTTTATATGAAGCTGAAACCACAGTAGATCTGGTCTATTGTGTCGTTTAATCAATCAGAAATGTAATTAATTCATTCCATTAATCCATAATGTGCACTTTGAGCTGAAATAGAATATAATTTGGCTGAAACATTGACCTTTCCTTCTCTTTTTACCTGTCCATGTTTGTATATCTGTTCTCGTGTGTGTGTGTGTGTGTGTGTGTGTGTGTGTGTGACCCAGGCTGATCTCTGAGAAGCCTGTTGAGAGCCACACGGTGGAGGTGTCAGTGATGGAGGTGTACAACAACGAGGTGTTCGACCTGCTGGCCAGAGATGAGCAGGGCAACGCCGCAGGCCAGCGCCGGGACGTCATCACCACCTCCTCTGGTACCAGCCAGGTCACCTCCCTCACACACGAGTGAGTACAGCCAGAGCTGAAGCTGTGTCTTGTTAAAAATAAGACTTTGCTATTACACCACTAAAAAAAGGCTGAAATGGCTCAAACGACTCGGCTGAGTTTTTTTAGTCCCTTTCAGCTCATTGTTTTGGTTGTATGTTCTGAAAACTCATGTCAAATCAACCTTGTTTCAAGTGGCAGCAGAACGCTATTTTCAGCTAAAAATCTCTGATAAACTCACTGGATGCTACCTGCCCAGCACAAAATGGTAGACAGGTAAAGGTGAAGAAAGCAGGTGATGAATCTAGCAAGCTCAGGAGTTGGTGGAGACTAAAACAGAGCTAAAAGGAGACGGAAAATTACATGTGTCAAGTGGCCAGAAACTCCTGTGCCTGCTGGATTTTTAAAGATTATGCCTGCCCTTAAATTATGTGCTAATTTTCTTGCCATAACAACTTTAATAAGGTTTATTTTTATTTCATTTGTTCTGGAGTTTTTCTGTAACCAAGTTGCCAAAAAAATAATTATTGCAGTTTTAGGGTATAAAATTCCAGGTTCGTGTCTTGTTTTAATGACTGTCTCTGTATGTTTTGTTTTTTTCGTCTACAGGCCTGTGTGTAACGCCTCTGAAGTGATGCAGATCGTCAACAGGGTTCTGAAGCGCAGGGCTCACTGTCCCACCCTCGTCCACACCGACTCTTCACGCTCTCACCTCATCGTCACACTCACCATTTCCTCCAAGAGCCCCAACGCAGTGGCCCTGGGTGAGATGCATTCATTCACTCACAGACCTGCACAGTTAGATAATTCTTGTTAACATAAATGACGCCTTTTTATCCGTCACTGTGACTTTATTACGTTTTCCTTTAGCCCGTAGGCTACAGAGTGCCAAGAAGGACATGCAACGCTCCACCCAGAAGGAGTGGTGGAGTCCGCGCTGTCGCCGTGCCAACCTCGCCGCCCGCCACTCATCTGAGGAACATCTTTCCGCAAGCACCGCCTCCTCTCCGTGCCCCTCCCCCTTCAGTTCCCCTTGCCCCTCCCCCAGACACAGCATCTCCCAGGCTCCGTTCAGGACCAAGCTGCAGCTGGTTGACCTGGCAGGAAGCGAGTGTGTTGGTAAGTTGCATATCGGTCTATGATTGGCTTCCAAACTAGTTGTGATGTCACAAATTATGCTCGAAGGTACACGCCAGATTTGAGCACAGAGAAACTTTCCACTTTAGCAGATGAATGTGAAAACAGCCTTCTAGTGTCGACCTCTGCACATACATCATTTTGCACAGTGAAGGTCAAACATTCAAGTGAGGTACCATTAAGCAAATCACATTTTTGAGTGGTTGCAGACTTTCAATTTGCAATGTCCTTTAAGGATGCAACTGACAAGATTTTACCTGAAAAATATGCCCATTTTAACAGATCAAACTGCAAAAATGGAGTCTTAGGCATGTTTGAGATGATAAACTGATGCCAAAAATAGAATTCAGGTGTCGAGTAGCATCGCATCTTTGCTCTATTGATTCAATTCTTAAGAAAAAAAGATTCTTAAATCATCCTTTTAAACTAAGCTGGACTCATCAAATAATAGATCTGTCTCTTTCTCTTTAGGTTTGTATTGTTTTGTATCAAGTATCATCAATATAATGTGCAGTATTGGGAAACATGAGGTTGATGACTTTGCAACATGTTTTTGGGTATTTTAGTTGGAACAGTTTTCAATCAGTTACCAGTCGTTTTTTTTTTCTCTCTATGTCTTTAAAACATTAAATATCAAATGATTAATCCACAGGAAAAGGTTAGATCAGTGCTAACAAAGAGGAGGGATCAGGTCTTTGTAATTATTATTTTTCTTACCTTTATTTACCCGGGAAATGTTGACTGAGCAGCAAAGTACAACCACAACCTTCTGCTGATCTTCAGGGCCTAAGATAATATAATTGTGTGTGTGTGTGTGTGTGTGTGTGTCAGGTATGTCTGGAGTTTCGGGAGCAGGTCTGTGGGAGGTGTCCTGTATAAACCGCAGTCTCTCTGCTCTGTCGGACGTCCTGGGAGCTCTGGCCGAACAGAGACCACACGTCCCCTACAGGAACAGCAAACTCACCCACCTTCTACAGGACGCCATAGGTGAGACACACACACTTTAAACCTGGGACCCATGTGTCTCAGGTCTGCTTCCACTGGGAAAGACTCATTCATCCTGACAACAGCTGAGATATTCCACATGTCAGTGTTTTCATGCGTACTCAAACACTTCAGTAATTTTGGAAAATGTCTTTGTTCATGTCTAAAAATGAAAAAGCACAGTTTGTGTAATCTTTTTGTAGTTAGTTGACATCTTGAATCTCCTCTTGTCCTTCTCTATCTTGTCCACCAGGTGGCGACGCGAAGCTGCTGCTGATGCTGTGTGTTTCTCCCACCCAGCGCTTCATCACAGAGTCTCTGCAGTCTCTGGGCTTGGGCACACGGGCCCGCCAGGTCCAGAAAGATCTGCCCCGAAGGAAGAGTAACACCCTCAAAGTTAAGTGAAGAGAACCAAAGAGAGAGATTTCATCCTTTTGTAGGTGCTACTGCAACATGGACTCTTTATCAGTCATTTATCAATCATGCCAACAGAGCAGATTTGAGGGTTTAAGTTCCACAGAGTACAAGAGCCCTTGAAAAGACAGATGAATCAAAGTTCACAGCCTTAAACAGTAAAACAATATCTTACTCCAGTTATTATACATCCTGTTCACCACTCAGTTACTTGGCACTGCATGTTTATTTGTATTAGCAGGGTTAAACCTATGTTTTGTTGTTTTTTTAAACTGTGCAATAATAATAACTACAGTAATAGTGTGATATCCTTTTTCTTCCTCTACAGATTCAGAGCATTTAGTCTTTTAGTATGAGATCAACTAGTTTTGACAGCATTGTTGCCGTGTATTTTATTTTTAAATAGATCTTGTTAGTATGAAATGTCTTGCAGGCTTTCTGAAACTGCAGATATATTGTAATACATACTCAGTGTGTAATTAATGCTGGTATTTACTAAGAGTGCTAAGTAGCTGTAAGTAACAATAAGATTACACTCTGGTTGGGTTATAATAAGGTATAATAATACCTTGACAATGTCTATACTTTACTTAGTACTTTGTTGTTTTCCTTTTTATCTAGACCAGTGTTAAGCTGTAGATCATATCAGTAGTGAACAGTTCTGTATATAAAAGGCTTTTTGACTGAAGTATTCTGCTGTAAATACATTTCAGTATTTGCTTCTCAAGCAATGCCTTATTTTTTAGCGTTTTGTTTGCAGCTATGTTTATTCAGTGTTAATACACATTTTTCAAACACCTTGATAGAATAGTCTCAGTAGAATATGGTGTCAATATTACTGCAAAATAAAGAGATGATCAGCAGATGTGTGTGTCTGCATGTATCAGTATGTTCCAGAAACTGGGTGCTGGAAATTCACTGGTATTACGTACAGACATGGCTGAAAATATGGGTACCTTCCACCTTCCACAGAAAAAAAACCCTCAATTTTCTCTGTATTAAGTTGAAACTGACAGAAGTATTGTATATGGTATCCATCATTCTTTATTTCACATTGAATATAACTGAAACTTTGCTTTTGATTTACAACTTATCATATTATTTAATAGAATAAAACAAATGAAAATGTCATGGCCAAAAATATTGGTACCCTTAACTTAATATTCTGTAGCACAGCCTTTGGAGGCAATAACTGCAGTAAAGTGCTTTCTGTAACTCTGAATAAGGTTTCTACACTTCTCCACCGGTAGTTCAGCCCACTCTTCTCTCCAGTTTGATGAGTGCCCTCTCCCAACTGCAAGTTTCAACTAAGCAATGGGATTGAGATCATGACTCTTAGCAGGCTACTTCAGAACAGTCCAGTATTTTCTTCTCATCCACTCTAGGGTGTTTTTTGATGTGTGTTTGTAGTCATTATCCTGCTGAAAGACCTGTGACTAAGACACAGTTTTCTGACACTGAGCTGTACATTTCGCTCCAAAATGCCTTGATAGTCTTCAGATGTCATTGTACCCTGCACAGATTCAAGGCACCCAGTGCCTGAGGCAGCAAAGCAACCCCAAAATATCACTGAGCATCCTGCATGTTTCATGGTAGGCATGGTATTCTTTTCTTTGAATGCTTCATTTTTTTCTTCTGTAAACAAACAGGGTTGGTGTGATTTACCAAAAAGCTCAAATTTTGTTTCATCTGTCCAAAGCACATTCTTGCAGAAGGAATGTGGCTTGTCACCATGCATTTTGGCAAAGTCCAGTCTGGCTTTTTTGTGTCTCCCTCTTAGAAGTGGGGTCTTCCTGGGTCTTCTACCATGGAGCCCATTTTCATTCAGACAGTGACAGATGGAAACTATGGATTGAAACTATTGTACCTTGTACTTGAAGATCAGCTTGGGTCTGTATTGAAGTTTTCCTCGGTTCTTTCTCGACCATTCGAACAACCCTTCTGTTCAGTCTTGGGCCAATTTTCCTCTTGCGACCATGTCCGGAGATGTTGGCTACATTTCCATGGACCTTAAACTTCTTAATAATATTGACAGCAGAGGTCACAGGAACATCAAGCTCTTTGGAGATGGTCTTGTAACCTTTCCGTTGACCATGCTTGGCTATTACCTTTTTTCTAATGTCTTCAGACCACTCTCTAGTTTTCCTTCTGTTTTCCATGTTCAGTGTGATGCACACAGTGGCACAAAACAGCAGAGTGAGTAATTTTAAACCTTTTAAACTGGCTGCATGAGTGATAGTAAGATTGAAAACACCTGTGATACTAATTAAAACACAATAGTCTGCTCAAAATATCACTACAAATCAATTATTTCTTACAATTTCTAAAGGGTACCAATAATTTTATCCAGGCTATTTTAGAATATCTTTATAGAATAACCATGAATTCAGTTACTTTTCACAACTTTGTTTTGTTCCACTGCAAACCAAACATAGACATGCACTGATAATAAAAAAAAAAAACCTTTTAATTTCAACACTGCTCAGGGTGAATGGTGCATTATTTAAATATATAAAATGCAAGGGAACCATTAATCTCAGTCACGTCTGTAATTAAAATGTGTTTAAAAGAAGTCATATACAGTTTATTGCTCACAAAAGGCTTTCTATACAATCTATTTCCATTGTGGGATAGTTGTTCCAGTGAGCTGTCTGCCGCTGTGTAGATTACAGTGAAGAGGAACACTTCGGCTATCAGCATTAGGGCAGCGTAGTATTATTTTTAGCTTTTGTTTTATGGTAAGTTATTTCGAACAGACAGGTGGAATACTCTGCAGTAAGTAGAAGCTGTAAAACTGATTGTCCAATGTGGAAAAACCCATCAGCATGATACTAAAGTATATAAGTTGATGATTATTTCCAAATGCTATTTCAGGTCTGTTGACTACCGTTTAATGTTGGGAAGAAAACAAATCAGGCAATTTCCTCCAAGGTGAAACAGTTGGACATTATCCCAGCATGAATAGAATAACACACTGTATCTGGTAATTAAATCTCTTTTTCATCAGCTCCCCTTAGAGACACACACACACATGCTCTCTCACACTTTTAATAAGCTTCCTCCTACCAGTGTGCTGCGAACTATGATGTGAGAGCTGCACAATGTGCTGAAGTTAAAATGCATGCAGCTCCGGAGTTGACTTGTTTTTCAGGCGCAGATGTCATGTGCCATCCTGACATGAAAGCTGAAATGCCCAGAGCGTCTTTGAAACTGCAGGCTTAGGGGGATAAAAGGAGTGACAGGACAAAAAATAAGATTATAATGAGAGTGACAAGATAACAAACAGGAAAACTCCAGGAGCATCCTCTGTTTAGAGAGCGGACGGGGAAAAAAGAGACAGACGAAAGGAGAGGAGAGGAGAGGAGAGGAGAGGAGAGAGTGGAAGGAAAGGCAAAGACAAACTGGAGAAAAATGAGCAAAGTAAGAATGAGACGAGAAATACGCGAACAGAAGGAGAGAGTGACAGTGACAGTGTGATAGCACATGAAACAGTGAACTTGTAATTTTAACTTTCACTCCTCATTTTCACTCTTGAGTCAATATCTGAGCTCTGAAAGTTTCTTCAGTTCTTCAAGCTCAAGTCATCACGGTGCTTCATGGCGGGGCCGGATGTAGATTAATTAGGAAAATCCCTTCGATGAACAGATCCTGGACATTTTAGGGACCCATTAGAACACATTTTTAAACAAATGACTCATTTTCTTAGAGATATGATGATTCTAGATGAAAAAACGGAAGGTTATCAGTATGATTAAAAAAATAATAAATTCAATCAAAAGACAAAAACTCATTTAAAATATTTGAATATTTAAAGACCAATGGGACCAGAAAACATTTAATTATGATATTATAATGGGAATTTGTCATTTGAACACTAAAATGTATTAATTGTACTTGCAGACTGTATAAACTTAGATTCAAACAACACATTTAATTAGAATTCTAATAAGTTTAAAAATTAAAGTAGTTAATTGAGTTTAGTTCAGTATTTAAGTCTGATCGTTTACTAAACACACTTTGCTGATATTTAGCCATGTGATTAAATCTGTCAGCACACAACGTTACTTATGGTCCAACTGCATTCACACATAATAACTAATTTTTTAACAACAATGGAAGTGTAGAAACATTGTGGAGTACAATATAAAACATAATTATACCAGTAACAAAGCAGAACAGACATATTTATGTTTAGTGCATGCTGGGAGGTTTCCCTACAGCCTGCTGTACCTCATACAACTGCAATCAAATGATCAGCCAATCACAGGAGAACTACTCATGTTGCCTATGTGTCAAAATATGAGCGTAGCATTATTCAAGATAATTTCATCCAAAATCAATTCTGTAACTGCATTTTAAAAAAACACAAAATGAGCTGGATTAGCAGGATTATTTTAACCTGATAGAAGAATGTTGGATTAGTTAAACCACATTCGAAGAACATAAGAACACGGCTCAGGGCTCAGCTGAGGAGATGAAACAAACTCAGCGCGGCAACAAACCTCCTAAGATTCAGAGCTGAAACGTAACATTAGATTTTTATTAATTCAAGCAAACTGTTACAGTCAACAGTTACATAAGTTACATGGTATACAGTATTGATCTGATCTTTTTCTTTTTTCAAACCAGGGTTTCTGTCCCACTGTCCCTCCCCCCCACCCCCCCCAAACATAGAAACAGCAAATCCATACAAGCGCAGGCAAGTAAGTAGTAACAGCACAATACATTCATCAACTCAACGATACGTTTAGTACGAACAATAAGGCAAGTAGAAGAAAGAACAAACGGAAAAGATGGCAGACATTTTCTTTGAAATGAGCCAGAACAAGGCATAATGTATCCTTCTCTTTTAGGCCTCAAAAAGGCAGTATCACGCAAAGTGTATTCTTATGAACAACAACGGAACCAAACGAGGTAAGGCTTCTCGTTAGTGGGCAGGTACACAGTAAAGGGGGATCTGAGGGAAAAAGCTGCCTTCAGTGGTGTTGAGTGGTTTGTACCTGGTGTTGGTCAGACACTCATTAAAATGGGTACCTTCTCAAAATTCAGAGCTTTCCTTGGCAAACTGAATATTCATCAGAGGCAGGAAATCTGATGTACATCTTCAGCATCTAATCTCTACCTTGTGTCTGTTTTTGTGGCAAAGAACGTGAGAGAAGGATGGGAGCTCGAAATACTAAATGGCTCAGTGTTAATCTGACATTTCCTGATGTCGACATGAGCGTACGTGGCTCCTCAAGGAAGCCGCAGAACCTGGACAGACGTAAAAGCTCAATCTCTTGGCATACGTTTCCCTGGGGTAAAGGTTAAGATGTAAGTGGATGGATACGCACACGCGTGGTCGAAGCAGCCGTACGCTTTCCCCCCCCCCTTTCTTCATTTTCACCACAACCATACAACAATCATCACATGACATACCGACACAATCTTTTGCTTGTTCTTAGTGGTAAAGTCTGTCCTCATGACGAAAGACAACCCAGCAGGATGAAATCACAGCTGGTGTTCACACCGAGTGACTGTTCATGAAGTGGTCAGTATTGGCAGCTACTGGCCCGTTAAAACTGCAAATGTTTCAGCAGAAAAAGTAAATAAAAGACGGTAAAAGAAACAGCATTCACTCAATGCCACGTTCAGCCACCAGGTGGCAAAACTGCGCTGAAGAACTCAGGATAGATGCAACATGCCTTCATTTTTTCCTTTTCTATTTTCTTTTCTTTTTTTTCTTTTTTTTTTAAACATTGACGTACAGATAAGAAACAAAAACAAGTGGTTCTTCAAAAGAGTTATTTTCATGAATAACAATAGTAAACATGGGGGATTTCATCACAGGAAATCCAGCAGAAACAAAGGTTGTGTGGTAATGCAGAAAAGAATGAATGCAAAAGCTTCTTTTTGGAACACTAGAAAGACCGACAAGGGTTGACATGGAGATTCTCCTCCGAACACAAACCACAACGAGACAGAGATATGACGAGATAAAAAAGCTCGACAGAGGAAATGCGGGCAACAACAATGTTTCTCTTCTTTCCGGAGTAGAAAGGATTCTTTGATGGCGAGGTGTGGAGTGCAGGGTTGGAGAAGGGGGGAGGGGAGGGGGCACCTGAACATGTTTGTCCTCTGCCGCCAGCGCTGCTTTCTCTTCCCCCTGACTGCCATCATTCCATCCAGTCTCCTTCGTCAAACTCTGACTCGTCCTCGGAGTCGGAGTACTCCACGGCGATGCGGCGTGACAGGATGGTGGCCACGTCGTTGCCAACTCGCTCGTGCTTAGCCTCTTGCTCTCGCTGCTCCTCCACCTTCCGCAGCTGGATGCCTGTAGCGGGAAAAAAGGAGTGACAGGCAGGGAACGTTTTTTTAGTTTCTGATGGACTAATAATAGACTCATTCTGAAAAGGAACAGGTAGCTTACAGTAGATTTTTAGATAATTTTCACTGAAAACAGCTGGAAATGATGATGACAGTGGTAAAAATGAATCAAAACAGTAAAGATGGAGCCATAAAACCATATCACAATGAGCGAAAAGATGCTGAAAAGCATAAAACAATGAAGGAATCAAAATTAATAAAATACAAACATTCTCCTAAACAGTAGACTGTGTGTGAGTGCTTTATCCAGAAAAAAACAGGTCTCACATCATTGCTGGCAAAAGCTATTGGCAACAGAGAAAAAGAATGATTGATGATAAATTTATGAGGAAATATCAAACAGCTGCCATGTCCAAAAAAATGACTTTGTGCAGCTTTAAAGGGGAATGTTTCAATTAAAACATGACCCACCTTTTCGGATAGCCTCCAACAGCACACTGCGAGCGTCGCTGATGGGTGGCAGATTGGTGGGATGGTGCCTCTTGCTCCCCACGTCGTGGATGGTGGCGTGGGGCGGCGGGGAGGCCATGGCTCCTGCTGAGGGGAAACCCGGCAAAGCTGGCACGCCTGATGGACAGGGCGAGGAGCTCCGTGCTCCGGGGAGGGGCAGAGGAGGAGGCGGCGGGGGAGGAGGGAGGATGGTGCCGTCTGACTGGGTCGCAGAGCCCATGGGTGGGCCCTTGTCCAGGACCTGCTGGAGACGGGCCGGGGAGGAGGAGTGGAGGGGAGGTGCCACGGGTGGAGGGGCCGGGTGGAGCACCCCCGGGGCGATCTGGAGAGGGGCCGGGGGAGGCGGGATGACCGGGGGCTGCTGCTGGACTGGTAGAGGGGGAATGGGGGGTGGAGGCGTGCCCCGCAGGCCCGTGGAGGGTAAGGGGGGAGGTGGAGGGGGAAGCGGGGGAGGCGGAGGAGGAGGAGTGTTGGAGTTGAATCCTGCTGTCCGGGCTGGAGACTGAGGTCTGCTGTCGGAAAAACCCGAACTGGAGCTGGAGGGAAGAAGAGAGACAAAGAAAAGCAGGTCATGATGGAGAATAAAAGTGAGGGAAACCAGTCAGCATCACTTTACAAGTGTTGCAGAAGAAGATGTTTATTTTGCTCTGTTTTTTTTAAGGCATATATATATTTTTTAAATGATAAATGAAACATAATTCCTAGTTGAAAAATGTGCAGCAGTACATCAGGCTCAGCTGCTGCTCACCTTGACCTCTTTAATCTTATAAACTCCTGCTGTGAAGCTAAACTTTGACTGGAAACCAAAACCTTTTCTGGAAGCCAAAGTTTCCTAAAATACAAAACACGTCTGAATTTTGGGGGCAAATATGTATAAAATGATGCACAAGTCATGTCACAGATTTCTATTTGATGGTGCGGCCATAAAAAAAACAAGGAGTCTTGGGTTTGAATATTTCACTGAAGAGTTGGAACACAAACAAATAAATACAGAGCATAGGGTGTATGCTTTACTGCCAAACAGGGTTGAATAAGATGATCGGTTTCAACCTTAAAGATGCCTGAGGGAAATAAAATGATAAACTGAATGTTAAGGAGTTAAATGTCATGTTTACAAGGACTGACACTGGTGGAAGTGATCAGATTTTTGAATATCAGTGTTGTCAGAGAGATTTAGAAGTTTAGATGGAGTAATGATTCCCCTGCAGGCTATTCTTCACTCTATCAGCAAAGTACAAAATACTACAAATCACAGCGTGCCAAAAGGTGCATCATGTTAGACTGCCAAATTAGAGGGTAAAGGACACTGCATATCAGAGAGGAGTGGTGAAAGCACAGAACATCAAAACCTGACTAGAACTGGTACATTAGAGAAAGAATGTTATCAGTAGCGGCCATTCACTGATACCGAGGCTGTATGGGTGGATTGAGCTATTAACCCGGGACATTGCAACACAAAGACCGACACGTTCGCAAGTAAATTTTCTTCCTACAGAGAAAATTGCTTCAGACAAATAGCACAGCGAGAGAGAAGGGGGAGGAAAATTATGTAAGTATTTCCTCTGAGCACGCTTGAGGCTGTATCTGTACCGATATTTTAGAGGAGATGAAGTGAGAATAAAGTGAGAAAATGAGATATGGAACATGACGATAATAACTTAAAAAAAAGGAAGAAGCATTATGACACCAGAACCAAAGGTCAGGAAAAAAATATTGTAGAGTAAATAAGAACAGGGGACAGAGAAAGATGTGGGGTAAGAGGTTTTGGGTAAAAGGAGAAGATAGCTGAAAGGACTTCTGCAAAAATCAATGAGATATTTTCCTGGTGCTGCAGCCGAAGCCTTAATCATTCCCTCTGATCTCTCCATCCCTTCAAACAGTGACATATGCGGCAAAAGTGTGCAGCAGAATAACAACCTGTAATACGCTCAGTGGCCTTAAAACTTTATTGATCCTTCCCTTTTCCTCGTCTTTCCTGTTTTTTCTCCATCTTTGGCCCAAAACACAACACACAAAACATCCATCCGTCCCTTCTTCTTCTTCTTCTGTATGCTAAGCTTTAACAGAGCAGAAAATCCTCACCCTCTTAAACAGAATGAACACACACAGAAAAGTAATGGGCTGCCACTCGCTATGACCAATTGATCCATAAGAGAAAAGAGGAGATAAACAAACAAACCAAAGTGACGGGGCGGGATTGCATTTTTGTGTGAAATAGTATTTATGAATTAATTTTTCACACTTGTTTGAATCAACTGAAGCAGGAGGGAAGTTGGCAAACTAACTTTCTGGCATGCAAATGTGAGTGCTACTACTAAAGATTTTAAATAATTTTTATGAAAAATAAGTATCACTGACTGGTTTCAGTGGCGCGACTCGCATGTCTCACCTGATCACAGAGGGTGGCTTGATCTCTCCCAGTGAGTGCATGGGAGGTGGAGGCGGTGGAGGGTCGTGGGGCCGCGAATACATTCTGTCCCCGGTACGGTTCAGCAGCTCGTTCATCTGGGTGTAGGGCAGCGCCGCCAGCGAGAAGGGTCCGTCCAAATGCTCCATGTACAAGGGAGCCCTGAGCAGAGAGAGATGCGTTTTCATTTTCTCACTTGTCATTTACCCTACGTTATGTTTGGGTTAGTCTTTGAGCTTCCCTCGCTGACTTTTGCAGCATCTGTTGTCGCTTTCAGTCGTATCTTGCGTACATCCTGCATACATTCATTTTTCTGTCATAACTTTATCACAGGCGTAATAAATCAGCTAAAAACAGACAGATCAGATGTTGTGGCTATGACTTAATGCTCATGCTACAAATCGAATATACCGATGATTTCTAACCACTTTATGGCCCCTTACAATGACGCAACGTCTACATGAGTCAGTGTGTGGTGACTTTTCTCTTTTATCCTTCTGAAAAGTCAGAAACATTAATATAATGTTACTTAGCAGAACTATGATTTTTCTTCTTTCTGAACCTGTAAATCATCTCACCACCCCTTAGAGGCTGCGAAACATTATAATTAACAACAACAACACTGGTAATGAACTGTGAAAGCCAATCAATTGAATCACTAAAAGTGATTGCGGTGAACATATACACGGGATGTGAGAGTCCACTTAATTGAAATGAAACTCAGTGTAAAAAGAATGTAAAAAGTTCAATCAGCAGCTCAAAATCAACTGTGCTGAAAGTATAAATAAAATATCAGAGAAGGAGAAGAGACGTATTTAGGAAATACCGCTTTCAACAAGCTGAAACTCTTTTCTGTGAATGAACATTAACATTTTACAACTCTTAGGGATGCCATCATGTTTTTCTTAGTTGCTCTGTTGATTCAACATCTGATCCAGATATTTCAACACAGGAAGAATAACAACATTTCTTTTACTCATGCAAGAATGAGTAATGAGTTTTTAAAAATGGCTTAAACTTCTTTTTCTGCTGTGTCTTACACCAGAAATCTGTAAATATAAAAGTGGTTTAGCCACAAAAACAATTGAGGTGATGCTTTGGCAGCGCTGTGCATCATTCACACCTTGTCTATTTGACCATGACGTCAAAAATGTGTTCATTCACATCATTTTAGGTGAATTCACAATGTTGTATCAGTTTACCTTATATTTATACTCAATCTATGCTCAGAGAAAAGATTTTATGTCAGCTATCCATGGAACTGACAAATCAAAGAAAACCACCAATTTGCATAAAAACTTTTCTTTCATTAATCTCATTTACTGGCAGGGAAATTATTAAATAAAAGTCACATTGGAGCTTTGAAGCATAATAAATGCTTTCACAACTGTGAGGGACCCTAATCATCGCTGTTGTAGCTGCATTTCCTTGGTGCCAGTGAGGTGTAAATTGAAAGGACCCATTCTCTGTGGAATGGGCACATTTTACTTTTGTAGATCTGAGTGATTTCATCCTGCAGAAAAATCTGTGTTCATCCAATCAGTATTTTTGAAGCTCAATGCTCTTTTAAATCAGGAGTTATACCTTCTGTATTTCCATGGTTACCAGGATGTATACTTATATTTTAGTCTCATCACTTGACACCTAAAGTGAACTGCTAACAGGCTGAATAGCAATCAAATAGAGTGACTTTCCTAGGTTGAAAAATTGTAATTAAATGCCTTAAAAAAGGTCTGAGAATTTTTGGTGTGGTTAGAACCAATTTCCTTCTAGACAGGAAAACAGGTTAATAATTCATGGTTTAAAATGTGGTGTAACCTCACACTGGCAGGGCCACCTTCACACACCTGTTGTCGTGGTAACCCGCGGAGCCGTTAGCCTCTCTGTGTTTGTCGTCAGGTATGTCCTGTGCCAACTCTGCACCCAGTGCCAGTTTCTGCCACTCCTTCTTACGATCGTGGGGTGCTCGAGGTACCTTCTCCGGCTCCTGAGGACGGTCTATTGCCTTCAGCTTTGGTAGGTGGGTGATGAGGGGCAGAACAAGATGACAATGATGATGTTGTGGGAAGAGGAAGATGGGCAAGATGTGGGAAACAGTAAGGACCGAACAAAAGGAGGAGTTTACAGGAGATGGTTTGGGGATGGAGAGAAAGAAAATTGTGAACGGAGATGAGAAGGAAAGAAGAGGAGAGAGAAGACAGATTAGCTGCTGTTGAGTAAATGTCATTCATCTTATAAGACAAAACAGACAGTGACCGCCTGTTGTACACTAGCACAACAGGCTAAGGTGAGATTTATTGTCAGATTTAGAAATAAAAAGAAACACGAGTAAAAGAAGCATTTTATGACTATTCAAGTAGAAGACCAAACACACAAACCAAATCAAAAAGTTTACAACCTCCTTTAAAACTGAATGCCACTACACCGTTTTCATTTAACTGTCCGTGGGCCATATAAAGATCTATATACACTACACCAAAGCCTCATTCCTGCACAATTCATCTTGATTTTACATAGCGGCTAGATATTGTCATAGCAACAAGATGATGTGAGCTTTTCAAATAGACAGTGTGCTGAGCTAGTTCACTGAAGAGGCAAATCACACAAATGTTTAAGAAGCAGGCTTCTAAAAAAAAAAAAACTTCACAGAAAAGTAAATATTGTCATACCAGCTTGGGAACAGGGAGTGCTAACGGACTGACTTAGACTAAATCAAATCATTATACAAGTGGAACTCAGAAAGTAGTAATAAAGTGACAATTTGAAACGTTTTTTTTGCACGTGTGAAAATCATTTACTCAAGTCCGTTGTCAAACGGCACTCCCTGCCTCCCAGACTTCAGCATGACTGACTTTTAACACACATAAAAAAAAAGAAACTGAGCTGCTAAGGCAGAAATCACACACATTGTTTGGAAATAATCGCTGTATTTTCACATACCTGCCCTGGAAGGTCTAAGTACCTATAGACCTGATCATACATGCGGGGGTCCTGCAACTACAAGAACAAAAACAAAAACCACAAGAGAAGCACCAGGGGTGAGGGGAGCGGGTCAAAAAATCAACACGGCGCAGGATTGAGCACAACACCGCTGCACACAGTCAACAGGGACAAAAACAGAGTGGGTGGTGAGGACAGAGTGGGACAAAAGGGAAAGAGGGGAAAAGAAAAGTGCTGTTAAACAGAAAATGACAACGTGCACAGCTCGGGATGTCACAATGCAGGTAGGGCACACAGCAGCACACGTAGTCCAGTGTGAACATATAAACACACACACACACACACACACACACGCTGGGAAAAAACAGAGCCGAGCTTCGGCACAAACAGAAAGAAGACTGAGGTAGAAAGGGAGAGATCTCACTGGAATGGAGGACGAACTACAAAGGTGTATTTCTACATGTGGGGAACAACTTTCGAACCTATAACAGCAGCACACAGTGAGGAATGACATGCAAAACAAACACGCACACACACACGTGTGAGTCAACTCAAAATAATACATGGCACATAGGAGCACAAGAACAACAAGGACACTAAAATGAAGAAGTTCAACTAAATACCGGTATGCATGAAAGCACCTTCTCAATTAGTTTAGTTATCCTGAACCACCTTATGCATTCATATCATCATAATAAAATGCAATCCTGACATAATAAATTAAGATCACATTTTCTTAAAGGATAACACTGGTGTTATTCTATGTTTTTCTCATTATCAACAAATCCAAATAACAAAACAACATCTTAGTTGGTTTCTCAATACTTCTAACCTCTGCAGCCCATTTGTTCACACTGAAGATGAAAATGAGTATCTACTTTCATTAAAAAAAGGCTAAATAATTTATTTAAACAGCTGGGAATTGTAGTTTTTAGCTAAGGTTACTAGTTGAAGATTGAAATATTGGATTTGTTGCTATTTTCAACTGTGGATTTATACACATTTGTTACCCTTGTGAGTATTTAGCAGCGGGACACTGTGTGTGTGGGATTGACTCAAAATAAACTACAGCCTACATGCTCATTGTAATGAAGGAACTTGTCACCCAGTGCAACAATGTGTCTCATTGATGTGTTTTCTGGACAACAATGTAAGAATGTGGCACAGAGAAATAAGCTACATGAGGCTTTGGCTATGCAGGCAACACTTTCCAGTGGGATCAATTCATTGTTGGTTTTGGTCTTAAGGGTGAAATAAAGTATAAATAGTATTCTACTAACACATAACATTTTCCCCTGTTGGCTCTCTAGCTTCGGAGGAATCAAATGATTATTACAGTCCTATTTTTAATAGCAGACAGACCATGTAGACTGTGTATGTGTGTGTACACCTGTGTGTATGTGTTGGTGTATCATTTCCCCCCATCATTTCCAGCCTGTGACACCAGCACACTCCATTAAAACCAATTCTAATTGATTTCTTTTATGTCACATAGATCCTCCAGGGTGGCCTTTCCTGCTTATTAAATAACTCTGTGTGTGTGTGTGTGTGAGCTGGTCTTCAAATGAAACATGCTGGCTGACAGGCGGCTGATTCAACACATCGTGGGTTGTGGACAGCATCTCCTCTGCTTTGGCTAAATGATGTTGATTTTGCCCGTCCACTGCTGTTGCCAGGCCACTGAGAGCGAGCACGGGGATAAATCCTAATGGTAATGCACATTGATTAGGTTCTGATTCATCATGGCCCATTACCCCTGATGAGGCATTGGCTGAGGGGAAGCCTCTGTGCCCAAAGCGCACGCACACACACACACACACACATCCAGACAACCATCCGCCTCGTACTCTCCTCCAGCACTTTCATATATCTGGACTGACAAACTGAATATTATTCATTCCAAACATGAGTAAGCAATGCATCCTGACAACACTGTCTGCTGAGGCTGAAGGAGCTGCATCAGAAGGTCAAATATTTTAACTTATTGCCATTTTCCCAAACTGTGCTGAGCTTTTAAAATTCAGCTGCAATTTGGAAGATTAATTTTACTCCGACTGAACTCTGACTTCCTAAAAGGTTTGCAGTCATTGTGTCTTGGCAATATTTAAAGAAGCACTAAAGAGCACATTTGCAAAGTAATAGGTGATCACACTATAATACTTCTCTGGGATTTATAGACTGTTATTATGGGATTTTGGTTTTATTGATATTAAAATAGGGAGTGACGGGAAGGACAAGTGGTTGATAAAAGGGGAGGAAAACACAGGTAAAGAGCCAGAGTCAAACACATAATGCCACCAGACAACCATCTGTTCAACAGAGCATCAGAGTGAAAGTTTTAATGCAGCAGTGTGGCTGTGACAACAGACTGGGGGGGAAAAAAAAGCAAAGAGTAAACAAGGGGGGAGGTTCACTGTATTTATGTAAGAGAGAAAATGAGAAACAGGGACTGTGTGGTGTGTGTGTGTATGTGTGTCTGTGTGTGTGTATGTGTGTGTCACAGCTTTTATAAATGTAGCTAATTTCAGAGGGCTGTGCGCTTCTGCTAGGTCGTCATCCTTCATCTGAATGGACTGGTGCTGGCAGAGAGCGTGTCGCTGTGTGTAAGCAGTGCATGTGTGTGTGTGTGTGTGTGTTTGTGTGTATAGATTTATGTTTATGTACAGAATGCAATCGCATGTGTTTGTATGTGCGCATATATGTATACATACTTGTACTGTATGTGTAGTTTTTTTGTGTGTACCTGCAGGTGTTTTTGTAGTTTTGTACGCATGTTCAATGTGTCAGACTCAGCAGAACTGCAGCTATGTTACTGAGTAAATAACCCTCCACAGGGAGGCCCGCAAAGGCGCACGGCCAACGGACCACCCTGCTGCTGACAATAACACAAACCCCTAACACAATACTACACACATTACTGCTGCTGCTCATCTATTCGATTTTTGCTGTTCATACTTCTACAATATTAATCAGAAATGACTGTTCCTCTGATGAGATATTCATTGGACAAGTGTGCGGTTAGTTGGATTGCAATATTCTGATATTCTGCGTTATTATGAAGCCTTACAGCAATATCAAATAATGTGCTTGATACCTTTAAATAGCGGAAAAGAAAACGTGTACCAGCAACAAGTATGTTTTGATATCTGTAACTAATATTTCTAGCAGCAATCCGGTCGACACAGAGAAAGAAAGCAGTGTTAGTATGACCACCAAAACAATGTCAGCGAGGCAAACAAGCTGAAGAGGGCTCCCGTCCCGCAGCAATGTGCAGTTAATTCAAACCAAGCAAACATATGACTGATCTGAGATCTTTTGCTGTTAGTGAACAGTCTACTCCTTGGCTGTGTCCCAAATTCCTTACTCTTATAGTTTCTTATCCTCGTTCCTAGATATGAAGGTATAAACAGACAGATATGGCCAAAACACATTCTGAACCACAGTTTAAAGCATTAAACCGACTTTATTTTGAATTTTGCAAAATGTTTTGCCAAGTTGTTTCAGGTTTGGTTGAGACAAACCAGGCATAAATAAATGAAGAATTTTCTAGTGCCACCCACTTAACCTTGAGTTGTAATTGCATGTTAGCAGCTATTATGTCAAAAACTAAGCGCTGTATTCTGTGAACAAAAATGTACTGAAGAGCTACATGTTGTCAGACATCTAGACAGATTTCAAACGCTAGAATAAATACTACAAGATTTAGAGGAAAATCAGTTTCCGTTTTTGGAAGATTACCGGTAAAAATCTAACGACTCCTGGTCTCCTACCCCTAGTACAGAACTGGGATGCAGTCAGGACAGGTAAATACTGGAGGGTTTGTTAGTATCAGAGCATCAGTTAGTATCGGAGGGCTGCAGGCTACCACGTGGGAAGCAGATGCTCTGGCGGGGGGCGGTGGGGGTCTTACCTCTGGGGGAGTGAGGAAGGTAGGAGGGGTTTCAGAGAGGACTCTTATAAAGCCCTTGGGACACACAAGATAAGGAATTTCCAGCTGCACAGAGTTAGACAGAGTTAGACCGGGATTTAGAAGAGAAACTGTAAAGCAAAGGCTGACAGGAAGGAAGGCAGAGGAAGAGAGATCCTAAAGCAGTATTTCTCTTTTTCTTCTGCCAGCAACACTACAAAATATCACATGTTCAAAGGTTTTCAAACAACTTATAAATAATCTACATTATCACTATTTTTGACTGTGAAAATTGTTTTTATAAAAATGGAAAAATGTACCCAAGATATAACTGTTAAAAGCACACGTAGAGCTCTCAGTCCTCTATTTTTACTTTTAGTTCAAGTCAGTCTTGACAGTTCACATACTGTATGTAGGTGGTGGAGGAGAGGAGTTCTACTGCAAATGCGCCGTCTGCAAAGGCTGGATATCATTTTGTCACTCCAAACATATCGCTGAATGTCATTTCCAAACCGCAGTCTCTTGCCTTACCTTCAACGTTTCAAATTGAAACTTTCAATGTTACCTGTAATAACAAGCTAACAAATACTCAAACAGTTGCACCGGTTTGTGACAAGCTACAAGAACAACATGATGAGATGAGTCATTAGCGCACTGGCAGAATATATCCTGTCTTGAAGTATGCAGATGCAGCATCCTGACCACTTTATTAGCTCATTAGAAACCATGCAGCACATTGTGCCATCTAAATCTGGTTTGAAGTGATCACTTTTTTTAACCTGTCCCTTGGAGCAAAGCGTCCAAATGGTCCATGTATAACAATGACTGTAAAGTCGTGGCAGATCATGTCCATCCATAATTCAAATATCATGTTCAAAACTGTTGTCGCTGTCCTGCAGATGGACAAATTCATGCATACAACGTTGTCCAATAGAGAATGTAGGCAAGCGTACTGAAAACACAAGTGATTTATTCGCTGACATGTAAATCGCTGCTTTAATAAGGGGCTGCATATGATTTACAACACACTAAATATACTTCTTAACCCACATGCGCACAAAAGGAGCTGTTTACATAGGAAATATCTGCTGCTCAAGAGAGCATGTCTCTGGTCAGAAACGACCATTAAGCCTGGTACATGCTGTAACTGTGTTGTGGACAAGGCAGGCTGAAATATTTAACATGTACATTCTTTTGCTGGAGGATAATGGTTTTTTGTAAACATGACTTTTACAATAACCCCAGGATGTACTTGCTGCGATATACTAAAGATAGCTGAGATCGCTGTTGCCGAAGCGTCATAATGGTTGAAAGATTGAAAGGTCAACTTTTAAAATGAATCCCCCATGTTCTACTGTGTCTGAGCAATAAGGAATCTTCACATGCAGCTCCAATACTCGATTAACATCCACCGCAGTCTGGATGAAAGTCATTCATCATTCATCTTTTTGCACTGGAGCAACTGAGTTCAGGCTGAGGTGAAACAGGACCCTTGTCCTAGTCCAAATATCTTTCATGAAAACCCCCCGTTCAGGGTGTCAGTCTCGGTCCATCTCTGTGTCAAACCGCTCCGAGCCTGCTGTCTCTTGAATGGACCCGAGCAGTTGCCATGGCAACATGGCACAGCAAAGGGGGGTAAAAAGGATTGAGTGCTCTTTGTAGTGAGGGGAAGGTAACTTAATTTGTGTTACCTTTATATTTTTTTATCAGAATTTGTGTGTGTGTCTCACAGGCATAGCAAGTAAAAAATGTGTTCTTTATTGTTTTGTGGACTTTAATTATCTCTTTGTAAACAGAAATTCTGTTTTTATGGACCCAAACAAACAACTTTCACAGCTCCCTATCCATTTCTCTACATCTGATATTGCCTTTGTAGATTCAAGCCCTTGTAGTCTTTTGATACTTTGGCATTTTGGAATTCAGTCAAGGGAGATTTCTTCACCAGTCACCTGTGACAATGCATGAAAAAGTTTTTATACTGGCTTGTCGATTAGTAAAACTGAATCAATGAGCACCCACTGGTTTTAATGAGGACTGGCGGTGATACTTTTAGACTAGAACAAATAAGGAAAAAAAGGCTGCAACTTTAATGTCAATATATTCCATTAGGATGTCTGTGAGAGCTATAATGAGACAATAGGAGGAGAGACAGAGCCAAAGGGGATTCTCCACAGGGGATCCAGACTCTCGAGACAAACGGCGATGTAGTGTGGACTCAAAGAGAGGCGGCAATGCTCTTTTTCTCCTGTCTTGCCAACGCTCTCTCTCTCTGTCTCTTTAGCTTCTTTTCTAGTGAGTCCCTGGGACTTTCCTCTCACTCTCTCTGTCTCTGTCTCCCTCTGACTGAATGGCTCAGCACATAGTCTACTGCTAATCCACTGAGGCGGAGGCTAACACAGGAGCTAATGAGATTAGGACACTGCAGGTTTCTGTTCCCTTCCCTCTGCCCTGTGCTGCTTTTCATTTATCACTGGCTGCTAATCTGTGTGTGCCTGTGTGTGCTGTAGTGTGTGATTGTGTAAATGTGGTTTCAGACTAATTATTACTATTGGTAATGTAGAGATTTATTAAAGTCGTACTATGAATATAAATAAATATATTACTAATAAATGCCGATAAATATATTCAACCAAAAATAAAATACCTAGTAGAGGATAAAGTGCCAAACTGAAAATAGAAATATTGTACGTAGCAGTCTTACCCTTTCTACTCTTTTTCTCTTTTCAGGTTTCCAGATGTAAAATTTGTTAATTGAGAATCAATTATAGTATGGTTGCAGATCAGCTGACATTTTTGTTTTAAACATTCAAGTAGTTTCTCTTCAGCATTTCTTTCAACTCTAACTAACTTTGCATCATGAATTTCTATGATTTGCTAATCCTCCTCCAGGAGATACATTGTAGACTATTCTGCATTTTAATCCTCACAAATGAGACCTATTCTCTATAATGTATGATGCAATGCAGAACGCTGACACTTTACACGAGGAAACTTCAAGGTTGCTTGAGAACTGGACCTGTTTTTAAGTGAGTAAATGAATTTAAGGAAGTAATTAACATCCATGTACTTCTGTTTAAAACAAGGCCTAAAAAAAAGAGTTTTAAGGTTTGACATTCTGGTTCAAACTGTACGTCTGCTATGGATTTCTACTACTACTACTACTACTACTTCTGCTACTTCATTCACTGAATTATTCAATCTGGTGCTTCAACACCCTGGGCTAAATATTTGATTTGTTGTGGTGTGAGAAGAAACTCTGACCTTAACCATGAACTGGGTCTCCCTGTTCACCAGCTTAAGTCAAATGCTTTTGCCTTTCACTGGAAGGCATCCAAACCTTTTTTTTACTGGTTCAGTGGATTCAAGGGTTGATGTTTTTTGGAAAACTCTGAAGAGTCAGACACACAAAGCTCCCTTAAGACAAGACCAGATCTCTAACATCTTCAGGCGTCTTTGGGTTAATTATCTTGTACATTAGAAATCCTGGCTGCCTTGCATGTGCACCTACAGTTATTTTTAGGCTACAGTTGTTGTGTATGGATAGTGTTTGAATATCAGCCTTGTTTCCTCTCCTTCTTTATTCGTTTTCATTTTGTGGAGAGGATTCAAACATTTTTTGCCATTCAGTGTGTCCAATATACAGTATCGTTATAACAACATAACATATACTGACTTTCACAATACAACACTGACTTTCAGTGGTATCGTATTGTTGTTGTCTAAATGGATGATTCAGAGCAAAATATAAATGACTAAATTACAGATATTGCAAGTTGTGTTTTACACATTTGAAGAATATTGTCTAATGTGAAACATCACATAATTTTATAGCATTGAATGTCAATTTTACTTGTGATTTTGCATACATGATGCCATATTGTGAAGTATCACATTTTCTTTCTTGTTAGCTTTGTGATTTCAACCATGTTGCACAGCTGTAATTAGTAATATAAAGTCGCAAAAAAAAAAAGACTGCATGACAGACGTTGGGGGGAGAAAAAGTGAGAGAACTGGAACATTGTCTGTCACGGCACAAAATGTGTTGGCAGCCAATCTCAGATAGCGTCACGCTGACTGACAGGTGGCAGGGCCTGTTAGGTCATCGACACTGCAGCTGCATGGTAGATCATGGTGCATTTAGAAGGATCTTGACCGCACATCCATGCCTGTGTGTGTCTGTCCTTTCTGTCTGTTTGAGTGTGTGTGTTTATATAACCATTTAGAAGAAAAAAGATGATATGGGTGATAGTCTGTAATCTCCTGATGAAATAACAAGGTGGCAACACACACGATGACAAGACAGAACCACCCAATACGCTGAGTGACCAAGTGTAAATCTACCAATGTTTTACACTAAATTTCACCCATATGTGCATGTGTATGTCTATGCATAACTTCAAACTTATTTTCCAGCCTCCTTTCAATTCCTGATTCTGTACGCTTCCCACAAACACACACATACATAGCCCCTCCATACTGTATTTACCCTGATCCTCATTCAGACCATTTATGAGCCATGATGGTTGCACAAACCAACAAATATGTGTGCGTAATTCCTCTAATCCATCCTGCTCCCTGAGAATGTCTTCTAGGCCCTTCCATGGGGTCTGTCTAACTGCCAGTGTGGCGAAGAGGGAAATGAACATGGCTTTACAAGCTGAGCCCACCCGGGGCTTTAATTAGAATGAAATCATTGGAATGAGCTTTGGCTACAAGCAGTCATATCAACCTAAACCTCTGATGGAAATAAGGTCTATCTACTGTTGCAAATGAGCTGTCTGTTTTCTTTTACATTTTTTAAAAAAACCTGCATTTGTTTGCTGAGCTAATGTAAAGCTGATGAATATAAAACTAAAAATATAAAAAAATATATAAAAAAATATAAAAAAAAAAAAAAAAAACACATGTAAATTTCTCTCAATCCTCCAAACTAATTTTTGGCTAAACTTGCCCTCCATCCTCTCCAAACCTTTCCTGCAATCATTA
Source organism: Thunnus thynnus (assembly GCF_963924715.1). Lineage (NCBI taxonomy): Eukaryota > Metazoa > Chordata > Actinopteri > Scombriformes > Scombridae > Thunnus > Thunnus thynnus. Next base: position 17,362,745 of record NC_089534.1, read on the forward strand.
AAAACCTTTATAACTCACAAATTATATGCTCTTCATTCACAGGAACCCTCACTGGTAATATCACCATCCTTATTCCTCGTTGACATGATTGTTATAAGCTTTGATTGACTGTGAGGGAGCGAAATGTGGAGCACACCCTGCTTCCCACGCAGGGAAATGCAATCTGGTGCTGATTAGAGCTCCTGGCACTAGGGGTGGGAAACCCCTCTATTTTGTGTGGGCTATTTCATCTAATTTGTGTGTGTGTGTGTATGTGTGAATAAGAGCTCGACATCAGCTGCATGTGAGCGCAGATCTTCTTCACTTGGTCCACGGATGTGTGCGCATGTTTGTGCACAGGCGGAGAGATGACGCACGGTGCTCTCTCCGTGTGAGAAGCGGGGGCAAGTGACCAGCAGCTGCTCCCATTAATTAATGATCACACGAGTAATAACTAACAGGGTTGACTGACTGGCGGAAGAGTCGATTAATCTATGAGCGGTGGCTGATTAATGTGTTAGGCTACATGGTATGTAGCCAGGCCTGCGAATCTATCAAGTTTATTCATGCAGCACAACATCAATCTGTATCTGTGGAGGTTACAGGAAGCCTCTTGTTCACTCTCACTCTGTGTTCATGTACTCATCACAAACACCTCAAAGTAAAACGTCCACTACGAGGGGCCCCTTTGCTTGTCATTTTCCACACATACCTTCTGTTTCCGCCTCTCCTTCCGCTTGTCTTCTGTGTCCTGCAGCATTTTCTCTCTCCACAGGTCAAAAAAGTATGAAGGATTGGTGTAGAACTTCAGACCTTCCTTCCCATCGTCCCTGCGGACAGAAAAAAGGAATCTCATTACATTTTCGTTGGTCTTCTGAAGAATTCTTAAATTCGCTCTCTAAAATAATTTATAATATGTGACTTGTATGTGACAGTACAGCTCACTTTATAACGAGTACTTTGCTTTAAATAAAAACATAAGCCTGCAACTAACAATTAGTTGCATTATCATTTCATTTGCTGATTATTTACTTGATGAATTGATCGATCGTTCGGTGGAAAATGGCCATCACAATTTCCCAAGGTGATCAATGTAACATCTTCAACGTAAGACTAATAAAAGCAGAAAATCTTCACATTTGAGAAGCTATAACCAGGGAATATTTGGCATTTTTGCTTCAAAAACGATTCATCAATTATCAAATTAGATGCATGTCAATCGACTAATCCATAATCATTTCAGCTTAACGGAAAGAAAAGGCAGATCAGAGCGCTGAACTGCTAAAAAATAGCCTTTTTCCTCTTTATTTTACCTTTTATGATCATTTTTCTTCTCTTGTACCCTGCCCTTGACTGTCTTAGTCTGCTTTCCTTTCAAGTAATCATATCTGTTTACTCTTTGTCATGAATAATAGCAAACGTCCTGCGTTATAATTCATTCCCTCTCAACTCTGCTCCTCTCCCTGTCTCCTTCACTCTCATTACAGATGCCTTTGTGGTTCATGGTCACTAGGGGAAACAGTGCCATGATGACAGGGAGGGAAACATAAAAAGACTTCTGACGGAGGCAGGTAGTTATCACATTAAAGGTCCCTCTTGAAAAGGAAATTATCATACACGAATGCCCACACATGCTGTCTAAAAATGTCATTTCATATCAGTATCGGGAAAGGTCTTGCAATTGTCCTGCTGATGTCTTTCTTTATGTCATACTTTATAACTGATCCGTTTTGTAACACGTGGAAGGGTGCGATCTTCCTCTGTTACATCCTTATTTACAAAGACAGAGACCAATCAGCAACATCCATCCCTTCAATCTCCACCCAGACAGTTCGTGAAACATCGAACTGAGTCCCTAGTTCCTCTGGTGGAAACGCAGGTAAAGTTCCTGAGTTCTTGGTCCCCGGAAAAGTTAGTCAGGAGGACCCATTAGTCAGAATCAACATACTGTACATAGTGGTCTGAAGCCAGCTGACTGGACAACACAAAAAATCTCAGTTGAAATTACAGAATTACGCAGCTCATATGTCTACATATGGCTTGATTAGCAAGATAATATCATTTTGAATGACTTCTCTCCTTAATCTTATTTCCTTCAAACTAGTGAAAATATACTATAAACATGTTATGAAAACTTAAATAACTACATCTCCTCTGAAGACTATCAGTCATTCACAAATACATTTCTAGACAGGATTGAAGGCCATGTAAAAGGGGATTTTTCAGGTTTTCTTTCAAACTCATTACCAAGAAATATTTGGTGGATCCTGACCATTCAATGGTCCTAACTGGAACTTCATTCAGAGTCTGCCACGCTATGGGAGGCAATTATTTGATGATAACACGGATAAGAGCGAGAATACTGAACATGAAAAGGAAAAGCTTCAAAAGGCAGAGCAGAAAGTTTAATGATATGCAACACAGCAAAGGGAAGAAAATAGAATCCAACAATGGGATAAGGAGCTACTGTGGTGTGTGTGTGTGTGTGTGTGTGTGTGTGTATGTGTGTGTGTGTGTGCGCACTCCAGGAAGTATTTGAGTGTTTGTGTAAATCATGTAAATCATTATGCATGGTAGTCACTCTGTGTATATTTGAGGTGTGTGTTTGTGTGTGTGTGTTTGCTTGAGTGTATGAGAGAGAGAGAGCGAGAGAGAGAGAGAGAGAAAGAGAGCGAGCATAGCGAGCTATGCTCAGAGGGGGAGGTGTCCCGGGGAGCCTCCTGGCGCGATGTGTGAAGAGGAAGAGGGGAAGAGAGCAGAGGAGACGACAGCAGAGGAGAAAAGAAAATGAGGAGAGAGTGAAAGCCAGCGGAGGGATGAGGACGAGAGAGAGGGGGAGAATCAACGGGGAAGCGACTGAAAACATCAAAATAGAGGCAGCATTTTAAATTATGAATCATAACAATGAAATCTTTGCTCAATCGGCTGCTCAAATCAACCCTGGGAGCTGCTGTATAATTCATTTTTAGTTCTGGGCTACAAAGAAAATCCAGATGTGCAGAATATGTCACATTTAATCCTTTTAGATATAAAGGGATAGATCGCTGTACTGTGTGCTCTTACACAGCTCTGTCCACTGTCCTCTATAACACGTAGCTGAACCATATCAGTTGTTATAGAGGGAGAGCTATTCCAGCCAGCCTGGGAACTGACAGTCAGGCTTACAATGAACATGGTTTTTATGTCTAATTCAACTGTGAGCATTAAATCTTCTTGTCTGAATAACAGCTGACACGAAGCCCTCAGCCGGCACAAAACAAGACATTTAGAATAAGGTTGGGAAATAAAGTCAGTGAGTCAGACACATCAAGGCCCAGAAGTTAAAAACACACCCACGACAGATTTAAATACCACAGCCTACACCTGCACCTGTCTCTCTACAGTGCATGTGAATGTGTCTATACACACACACACAAACACACACAATATACTCCAACTTTCTTAGTCAGTGTGAGACAGTTAGACAGATACAGGTCCTGTAAGATGCTGAAGGAGGAAAAAATAGAGCGAGAGGGAAAACAGAAGTGAGAAAGCAGCAGGGTGAGAAGAAAAAAGAGAGGGAGGGAGTGTTGGCCAGCAGAGATTTTTTATGGATTATGCATCTTCAGATGACTCCCTTGATCTCTCTGCTCGCCTGGCTCAACCTCAAGAGAGCCAAGAGAGATTCCTGTAATAAGATACCAACTTGTCTGGATGCTCTCAAAGATGCATAAGCAAGTGTTTGAAAACATGCAAGCTAGTATTCACACAGATATTTACCTGTATACTCTGAACTCTACACCTAGTCAAACTTTTTTTTTTTCCATTTGAGGTTAAAGCTATTCAAGCTCAAGATGCCTTTTCTATTTTGTGCCGTGTGACCATCAATAACACACTGCTGTGCTTAATAAAAGCTTTTATAGCTGCAGGCAGGAGTATAATACAAATAAATTGGACCAAATAACAGCCAGAATTCAGTTCATGTAGGTACTTTTGTGTTAAAACACTGGGGTGCAATCAGTCTCTCTTTATGCCCATCAATAAAACACAAATGTATTAATTTTTCTCATAACCCCGACCGTGGAGAGTGGAAACAGACAAATATATGTAGAAAGTCGATGTAGTTAGAATCATGCTGGGCTCAGAACAAGGCTGCATTCAAACACAACCTCGTATTTGTCAGATTTTCTAGTAAAAATGGAACAAGGGTACTACTTCGTCACGAAGCTCACTTCCAAAATAGGTTGTTAAATGCATATTATCATGCAATCTTAGCACACACTGTGAGAAATATGTTGCTAAGACTTTTTTTTTCCTTCAAAAATAAATAGCGCCAGTAAACCCTTGAGCATTTTCTGAAAATGTCTTACCAGGGAAGCCTTAGATAGGAAAACATGTGCATTCAGACCTGTAGGGTGAGAGGATGTTGAGAGGTGGCGGCTGCTCGCAGGCCTGGAAGGTCTCCTGCAGTGGGATGGGCAGCGACTTGCGGTCAAACAGCTGCTGGTCCTGAATAGTGGAACTCCTGAAAGCCTTCCTCATGGTAATGTCCTGAAGAGACACTGATGAAGGGATGAAAGGATGGAGAGAAAGGGGAAGACAAAAGAGAAAATCATGGGTTATTATCATTTTGTCAGATTCTTTGTAAGATATGTCATGTACAGTACGTGTCTAAGAAAATGAGGTTCAGTTTAAGACTTATGCTTGTTGCTCTTTGGTTGTACTTTCCCACAATGTATCCTTGGCTCACACACACACACACACCAAACAACAGACTCTTTGTCTCTCATGTCTGTGATGAACACAATAATTACCATTTGCCTCAATCTCATCATTATCATCATCAAAATCGACATTGACATCATCACTCAAACGGTCACAATCAACATTACGGAGCACTAAACCTATTAGAAGACACTAATCATCCTCCCCTGGGCTAACGCTACATTGTTGTCCTAATTGGCTAATTTCTATTCCCCCCCGCTCCACCCCCTCCCAAAAGCAAAATCTACACATGACGACTTGGCTTGGCTTAGCTAAACTAAGCTAGGCTAAGGTCGCCTGTCAGTGGCTTTGGGAATATTTGACCTTCTTTCATAGAGGAACAGCTGACATTTTCAGAGGGCAGAAGAATAACAGAGGAAAATCAATGCGGCGCATTTGAAGCTCTCGTAAAGACAGGTTGGAGAAATTGCTCAGGGGAAGAGAAAAGCAAACCACACAAATGCTAACTCTCAATCTGGTAGGGCCGGGTAGAAACAGCAAGTCTTGGACAGAAATCCAGAACGTTGCAATCAGATCTGAATTATACATGAGGGAGTGACAAATGGATACACTTTACTGCTGCCCAGGGGAAGACTGAAAAAGTCATGTGGCATACAGAAAAAGTATTGTTATAGTCTTCTGTTTATTGTTATAGTCTTCTCTAAACAATTTGATAGCATAGAATCCAACCCTTAAACTATAACCACAAAATACAGTAATCAAAATTAAAATGGGACCAACAGTCATTTTACTGTACAAAGGCCTAGATAAGACAAGCTATTTGCTATCCTACATTGCAGCAGTACAGCTGGATAATGACTTCCACAGACTCTCAGCGTAGAGACAGGCCAGTCACCTGAGGCACAGAAGTCTCATTATTAACAAACACTGTCAGCGAGCCAAGATTTGTTAAGTAACACTCTGGGAGACAGAAAAAGAGAAAGGGAATGGTAAGAGGGAGAAAATAAAACTAAGGCAGAGTAATGAAAACAGGGGATGCAAATAAAGAGGAGGGCAGTGGTGTAGAGGAGCACAAGAGAGACAACAAAAAAAAAAAGATATAAACATATAGTGTGATTTTTACGAGGAAAAACATAAAGGCATGAGCCACGTATCACATCAGAGAGGTGCGGAAACCTGATCCGAGCCAGAGGGTGGATTAGGCTTTTGCAGAAAACAGCACGGAAAAAACTATAGAAGCCATTTAGCCAGCAAACACACACACACATAACATAAACACAAAGACAAACACATACTGTATATAGTATATTGTCTTGTGGTAAACAAAAATGAGCTGAGAGGCGGTTCGCTCCGTCTTCTTGTGACCTTGTGAAAAACGACAGAGCACATAAAGGTGCTACAGTACAGGATGTAGTGTTTGTATACACTAATGCATCGGTGCTAAATTTGACTGTGACTCAGAATGATTTGCAGCTTCCTCTCACACCTCTGATATTTATAATTAGCGTTATAATTCTCAGATATAGAAGAACAATAGAAGTATTTGCCGCTTGTCCTTCTCACTGGCATTGTCCCACATGTTCCACATTCTCCTTCATGCTTTACTGAAGAGGGTATTTCATCGGATTCACTTATTCATCTTTTTTTTTTGTTTTTTTGTGAGAAACAGCCATGAAGCAATACAGGCTTCTTTCCTCAAGACCCAACCTGGTGCTTTGTCATGTAAAATGAATGGTATTGTCTGGTGGAGGTTGCAAATATTTACAGTCGTAGCCTTATTTGTTTTTAGTTATTTATACAGTGTTGAAAAAAACTGTCATTGTTCATTGTTCAAATGCTGAGTAACATGAGCATGATTCCAGTTTATTATAACTTGGGACATCATTTCAATTATTATGATAATGTTGTATTCAAACTAATTCAAGGAACTAAATCTGGGAACGCTGCAACATTGCTACCACAAAGTTTAACAATTAAAGAGTAGTCAGATGAATGGTGATGAAGAATGTTATCTGGGGTTAAGACTAAAACTTGAGAACACCTAAAATGTTAATGATAACCCCTCACTAACACAGGAAGACTACGAACGCAACTATGGTAAAAGTATATGTCCAAGTTGAAATCAGTATGTAAACTGTGATGATGGGTGATGACAGTTTGGATAATAACTTTACTATTTGTCTTAGTTTTCCCTTCAAATTAAGTTGGCTGGAGGTTTGATTAAAACCTGCATGATTCTCTCACTGCTAGTGTTTTCTTGCCCAGTTCGACTTCTTTTTTAGTGACGCATGTTGTAGCGTTCCCATATGTCAGCGATTAACTTGGTGAGTAATCTTATTATTATTAATCAGGATGATGGCCAGTACTATGCAAAAAAAAAAAAACCCAAGTTGTAATTAATCAGAATGATCCTCTATTTAATTCATGTTTGTAGGAGTAGGGAGAAGGGAGTGCAGAGGAGTAAACTTCAGTTTCTAGATCAACAACATAAGAGGTGACTAATGATAAGAAGGTAAAAAAAAAAAAAAAAATCAAAGCCTTAGCCACAGTGGCACGACAATTACACTGCCCACTGTGATCACAGAGGAGAGGAATGCCAGGGATAAGTAGGAGTAATGGTGAGATCTAAGAAGTTAAAGTAGATTTTTTTTCCCCAAGTTGAGAAGATTAGAGAGGGTAAGAGATGATGATATGGTAAAGGAGATATGAACATTAAAGTGATGCTGTAGTGATCCCTGCAGGGCAGTTCTTTTTTTTTCCCTTGCCCCCTTTCCACAGGAAGGTCAGAGTGAAGGGCGGGAAAGTGCACCTGCAGCTGATGCCAACACTCTACTTCTCACTGCTTATAAATTTCCAGAATACATCTTCAGAGTAGACTACTTTAGACACATAACACCCTGCCAGGGCCAGGAGTAGCCAGTGGCCAACCAGTGAGTGTCAATTTGGTGTTGCTGAGTGCTTTATGTTGAACAAGAGCACTGTGCCCTGCTGCCCCGATGCATTTAGGGAGAGCAGGGAGGCTGTCAGATGGTGTGACAAGTAGGTGCAAAAGTGACAAACAAGAGAGAGGCAATACAGAAGTGTGTGTCAGGATGCATTTGATGCATAGTGAGGCAGCTATAAACCTCTGCCAAGCAACACTGAGCGCTAAGAGAGGCACACTGCACTAATCAATGTGGGCAAACACACAGAAGGCACGCACATACACACACACACACAGATGCAGATGGATATCTTAACATGATGTTCTACATCCTAATTACAAAATGTCACTTATTCAGCTGAACTACCAATTACACCCATTTAGAGAAGACATTTAGCTAATGAGAAAAATGTGAGTGTATACATGTTTGTGAGTGAATGAGCGTGTGTGTGTGTGTGTGTGTGTGTGTGTGTGTGTGTGTATCAGGTTGAGCAGCACCGGGTGTAGCAGCAGCCTCTGATCCCAGCCTGTGAAGGCTCTTATCAGTAAGCGAGTGAGGGATAGTTTATCTCTCTCTCTCTCATATCTTTCTCTAAGACAGATAGCATCTAGCTAAAACACCCTCAACCAAAGAGAGGTGAGGAAGTTCTCGTCACTCACACATACTCACTCACACACACACACACCTGTCTACTTCAGCTTCCCTCAAACTTTCAGGAAAATTATGTTTTCCCTCTTTTCAGCCCCTGCCTCATAGAAATGCAGTCCAACACACAGGCACTGTAGATAAGAAAAGGCAGAGGCCAAGCTGTCTTTTAGCATGCAGGCAAGTCTGTCTCTCTCCTGTTGTACTTCGATGCAAATGTTGCCCTATATTTCCCCTCCTGCGTGCTTCCTCCTGCAGCCCTAAATCACCCTTCCCTCTCTCCGAGTCGGTTTTTGCACCAGCTCTTTTCCATCCCTCTCTTCTTTCACTCGTCAGCTTGTTTTATTGTTCGTCCTCTGTCTTTCATTTTGTCCTCTCCCTATCCTAGAATTTAGCTGAATGTTCTCCCTCTTGAATAGACAAACCTTGTAAATCAGCGGTGTCGTGCGAGAGTGTGACAGTAAACATGGTGAGCCTTGTGCTGTTGTTGAGAGAGAGCGTGTTTAAAACTGAGAAGAACTTAAAATTCGGAGAGTACATGCCCTCCGTCTGCAATCACTGTTGGGACGTTGTATTAGTATTCACAATTGTGTTATGAGTTACTGCTGTGCACTGAGGAGTGAACAGATAAACTGTATGCATCTCCTCTTTATTTTTATTTGGTTTGGACTTCAGAAGGTTTTTATCAATATTTTCAACATCTGCGTGCAGGTCTTCCTTAATGATGCTTTTGAAAGAACTACCTTAATTGCAAATTCTAATTTCCAATGTCCGCATAGCTGTGAGAGTCCACGTGACAGAAATTTTACCTTGATTTGTCAGGCTGGATTAACCGTACTTTATCCATGAACAGTTTAATCATTTTTAATGTAATGATAAATGTGCTTATATCTATTGACATTGCATAACACGACATCGACCATGATAGAGGATTTTATACACTCATCTCTATGCCTAACCTCATGCGTAAATGGGAAATGTACTGAATGTAACTCCAGTTTGCACATGTGAGGGGAAGTAAGCAGCAAATACACTGAATCTCATCAGAACACAAGCTTCTGCTGGGACTCTCAGAGATTTGTGTATACATCTGTAAAACCTGATCCTTTTAAATGCAAAGTGCCTTTAAATCTCACCACTCCATTACAGCCTTTCCAATCTAAACACAGAGGAAAACAAAGATAATAAATAACGAGTAGGAGTTTCAGAGAAAAGGAGTGACTTCATCTCTTTTGTAGCTTTATGGTATATCTTTTACATACAGATACTACTTTGGTAAGTGTTGCCAGTAAAGTCTATTTAAACAGAACTTAATAGAAAGAGACAGAAAGAGGGAGAGAGAGATGAAGAGGGGAGATAAGGAAAGGGATGAAACAACTGCCGGAGAAAATAAGAATGAAGGAGGGTTAACAAGCAGAAAAAGACAAAATCCAAGGAAAACAGAGATCGTAAACACCGAAAAATCAAGATGTCGCGTGAGAGACTCATAGAAAAAAAAAAAATTGGCAATGGAAGGAAAAGAAACATCTCATTGGATGTGGAGAGGGAGAAACAGAGACACAGATGGACTAATAGAAAAAGAGGGAAGCAGAGGAAGCATAGGGAGTACATAAAGAAACAGTTAAGATGCCAGAGGGACTCGCCTGGGCTTTGTGGCCTTCCATAATGGCCTGCAGCCAGTGTGGTGATATAACTGTGCCATTAAATAGGGGATACAGGCCATTAGTTTGGCTGGCTAGAGTGATAGGGGAAGAGAGCCTGACAGGACACAAATAGCATCCATGCAAGATGGAGGGAGAGCAGAGATCAATCAGAGAGATGAGAGAGGCCTGGAGAGGACAACAAAGACAGAGGAGGTGTGGGAGGGGAGTTAGCGGTCAGGAGAGAAAAGAAGAAAGGGAGTGGAGGGCGAGGCCTAAAGGGCAAAGTGAGGGGCGATACCCTTTAAAGGCTTTAGCGTGGGAAGGGTATGGGCAAGGTGAGTGTGTGTGTGTATCAGATTGAATGTGCATAAATTCATGTGATAAAGCACTTTTGACCTTAACCGCTGCACCGTCGGTGACACCGCATACATCACTCCGGCCATCTCTCCATCACGCATCTCTCCAACCTTCAACTCGATATCTTTCATGTTGTCTTACATTCAGTGTCCTTATGCTTTGCACTGAAAACATAATTCAGTTCAGTGTGAATCCTGGAAGTCTACTACTGTATCATATCTGTGTAAATGAGCAAACAGAGCTAAGCCGCACTATGTGTATCAGATGATTAGGAGAGGTACAGATATTCCCGATTGTGACTCATTTTCATACCCACTACTGAGGTCACGATTAACCATTTGTCATCATGCAGTATGTCTAATATATAAAGACATATTTAAATATAGCACTTGAGTGATGAAACAGTATTGCTTAATGCTGCTGCCCAATGAAAACCATGTATCTCCAGTTTTCTCCAATTTCCGTGTTTTAATTTGTTAGATAAACTGATTAAGTATTCCTTTATGTGTTGAGAAAATTCTCCTTCTTCTTCTTCTTCTTCTTCTTCTTCTTGAGCTTTATAAATCATTTATTGGGTTATCAGAAAAACATGGCTGTTTTTCTTAGCTGATAAAAAAATAACATTTTGGAGATACATGTTTTTCATGGGACAGAGGCGAAACACATGGAAGCACTTATGTCTATGAAAAATAAATCAGAGAATGTGATTTATTTAAAGATTGATGCAAACAAAACCGAACTTATACGCAAAATACATACTTCCATTATTAACTAAATATCTGCTTGAGCTCATTATCTGAGACTTGCCACACATAATTACATAATTCTGCAGTATTTACAAATGATAGATCAGCAGATCAGGTGGCTTCTACCCACACCTCTAGGTAACCTCATGTTGCACTGAATGGTGCTTGTTAGACATCTGTTAAAGTTGGAATATATTGTTATTTAGAATTTCTGCAGCTCCATTTGTAATAATGTTTTACAATAATCACTGTGTAAATTATACTTCAGGGTTATTTCACAATAAGGCATCTCTTTCTGTGCAACTATTATTTCTTTTCCCAGCATTTTACAGTCGTGTGATGATCTCAGGACACGACTGCTTCACTGCTGCTGTCTCGCAGTGTTGGTGATTATCCCTCTATTGATCTAACTTCAATTTGCTCTAGATTATACAAACAATGTACGGCTGGATAATGAATCAATATAAGAATTTGTTGTTTCTTCATTTAACTATAGTATGACATCATCCTAATTCATCCTAATCTGATCCTGATTCCTTACATGTGAATCAGACACCGTTTCTGCAGCAATTTGCTTCCATGAAGTTACATCAGAATCTACATTTTTAAAGCAAGTACAACAGTGTATCTGTCAGTTAGTAACCAGATTTTAAGAGGTTTTGAAGGGTTTCAAAGAACCTCAAAGAAGCTAGTGAGGGGTTTTGTAGCAGTATCTGTAAAATACTTAGCGCGCTCTACTCTCCTCCATCCTACCCAACCCCCATCCTCCTATCTTCATCCCTCTACAGTCCTGATTTATGGTCCATCCCTGCCTGCACTCATTCCCCTCTCCTTCACTCCTCCTCCTCTTATGCCGACCACAGACCCACACAGACAATTACAAGGCAAGTCATATGCTCCAGCTAAAAGCATCCGTTTTAAACAGTGGTGTGTATTTGAGAGTGTGAAGTTAAAGAGAGAGTGGGTGTAGGGGATTTAGGGTGGCATTTAAAGGAAACAAACCCCTTGGTAAAACCCTCCCACTACTGTCATATTCATCTGACTTTATTTCTCATAAGAAGTCAACACATACTACTTAACTACTTGCTGCTATTACAGTCTCTTGATTTCACAAATCCTCACTGAATAGTGAGAAAGAAAGAGGAGTGGAGTAGGGTAGAGTTTTTCCATTTACAAGAAAACTTCATTTGGTTATAAATGAGTGTGGAGGAGTTGAACTGAGTGGGAAATCCGTGTAACCTGCAGAGGAGGCCATTTAAACCTGGCCCAGAACATTCTGCGGTACGATCCTTTTACACTCCACTGCTTTTGCTGCAGTGCCCTGTATTACGCACCCATCCCTCTATCCTTCCATCTTTCTTACTCTCCATCCGTCCAACTCCCCCCCCCCCCCCACCACCACCACCACCACCACCACCACACACACTTAAACTGCAACTGAGCTGATCCTTATCCGCTGTCTCTCAAGCCAGTACTCCAGGCTAAAGGGAAAGCCAGGCATAATTATGAGGAGAGATAAAGCCGAGGACCACATGCGCGCATGCAGACGTACACAACCACTCACAAACTCCAAAGCGTCACAGGAATATGAACAAGTAGCCTTCAGCCAAATGACACAATGAATGTCTTTGTTGTTACTTGGGTTTTTCCCAAAGTACTTCCGTAGATGTGTATGTAATCAGATAGATGTTAAAGTGGAAATAGATAACCTTTTTGCTTTAACTTATCATTATGAAGTAAATGTTGATTGCACAATGTAATGACTATGGAATAATGACACCATCGACATTTAGATTGGTTCCCTATAAGCCTCGCTCTCACTATGCGATTCTGTCTGCTGCTGGTATGATCTTCCGGGAAAATGAAGGCTCGATTTACGGCACAAAGGAAGTGCGCCAACCATTGCGCAACCAAAAGAGGAAGAGGATAGTACTTTTGTTTTTCCTGGTAACTATCGGTAGCTATGTCTCATAATAATTTCTTAGGTGGCCAACCTCTCTCTATTGTCTTAATGCTATATGATAAATGTGGAATATTGCACAAGCAAATCTGATGACACACTACTAATATCTGCGTAAGCTATGTTTTAGTTGCATTGAGTATACTACCTGAATAAACTTGTCTTTTGATTTCTAGAGGGCTTTCTTCCTGTTAGCTACAGCAGCTAACAGGAAGAAAGCCCTCTAGAAATCAGTTAGCTAAGCTACCAGCCCTACAGCCATAGAATACTAGATCAGTATCCAGTCAGGCTGGCTGTCAGGCTCATCTAAATTTTCATATGAAAATCATATAAACAAATATGAATCACATGATCTACATGTTCATATGAAAATCATATAAACAAATATGAATCATATGATCTACTTGTTCGTATGAAAATCAACGGACAGAAGATATGTTGACACCGTCTCTGCTACACAGTTTCTTTCATTTTGTAAAAACATAAACATGCTACCAACCCAGTTTGCTTTTCTAAACACATACTACAGAATTTCTTTCTGCTTTTTCCTCTGACGTTACTCCCCCCTCCACCCCGATGCCAACCCCTGCTGTAGTTACTTGTTTGTGCAAAGCAATAACGTTACTCAAACTATGTTATTACTATGCAATGCACATCATTACAATAGCTTTTTCCTATTCCCAAATTCAATATTAAATTGTGACAATTTAAATTGACCTCTTCAGTGAACATGTTTCTTTCTTCTCTCTTATTTCCAAAGTGGTGTTGATCATTTCTAAGCTCTGAGGAAAACGGAAAGCATTCCAGTTGTCTTTGGGACAGTGGTGCAAACAATAATACCACTTGGAAAGTTGAAAAGTTGTCTGTTTCCACTTTAATATGTTAATCTCTGCAGGGTAAGATTGTGAGAAAAAGTATGGCAGTAGGTGTGTGCCCTTTAACTTCTGCAGGATAATGTGGACTCACTTACCAGTGACCAGAGACACCCTGCACAACAGACTTCCACAATTAGATTAAACACACAATTATTTAATTAGCGCCGCTACAGTATGTGGAGAGGGTGAGGAGATAGAGGGAGAAGGATTTAATGAAATCTAAGTCCTGGGTGACATCTCTGATAGATCGTTCATGTCATTATTTTCAGGTTATTTGAGGTTGTCAAGTTTGTGTTGGAAGTGTTTATCTTACAGTTCCTGTCACTCTCCTGTCTTTATTGTGGCTTTGGTTTTCTGTTTGCTCTGTTTCCCTCATGTGTTTCTGTGCTTGCTTTTCTCTCCTCTGCTTATCCACACACCTGCTCTGTGTCAGCCTTGTTAGTCTTGTCCCGCTCCCAGTGTTTCCTTCAGCCTATCAGCCTTGCCTGTTCCTTGTCTAGTCACCTGCTCCCCATGCCCTCATTAGTTCTGTTTGTATTTAAGTCCTGGTTTTCAGTTCAGTCTTTGTTGGATCCTTCGTTCAGTATTGTTTTGTGTTCAGTTTTGCCAGCTTTGCTTTTGCCTGCATGAGCCTTGATAAAGGAGTGCTTCTTCTCCTGCTTTTGGGTCAATCTCCTGCCACGCTTCATGACAGGGGAGGGGAAGGCAGTGGAGAGAAAGAAGAGGAAGCAAGAAGTAGTAAGAGTATGACAGGTGGAGGAGAAGGAGAGGTAATATGACAGGGTGCAAAGCAATTCGGAGAATGGAAGCCTCTGGAGAAGGGGGAAGCAAAAAAAAAAAAAAAAAAAAAAAAAAAGAGCACAGAACAAAAAGGAAGATTAGGATGAACAATCTGTGAGTAATCTGGACCTGGAAGGCTCTGCGTTTAAAAAAAAAAACAAGCCTGTGATTCTGCAAAAACTAAAAAACAATTCATTGCCTTGTAAAAAGATACCAAAGCCTTGCATTCACAGAAAAGCCATAAGCAGTGCGAGTACGACCCAGCAAGCGTTTTACTGTCTTCGTGTCAATGACAAGGAAGCAGTTAGAGTAGCATTGTGCAAGGCCGTAAACACACTGCCGGTCCATGGGAAATCGATATGGCACCTTGGAGCATGGTATTACACTGCTGTGATTCTCTCTTTTTACTTTGCACCCACTGCACTCTCCTCCAGCTGCGCTATCCTGCCATCCTGCCTCCCCTCTCCCGCAGATTATCGCATTCCTTTTTATTATTGCTCACAACAGATACAGCCTGACCATAGATCCAATTTCTCCTCACAAAGAAAAGGCCCTTTAGTGGGTAAACGAGCATCCAGCCAAAGTGAAACTCTGGCAGAATGTTTCTAATAGAAGCCGGGGTGTTTGTACTATTCAGGGTGAAAAATGACAACGTCTCATAGCCGCCTGTTCTTCTAATAACAGCCATTAACACTGGAAGGGGGAGGAGGGGGGGGGGGCAGGCGAGCTCCATCACACAGTGTATACACAAAGGCACATCTACAAGTGCACATCCAATTTTGTGCAGTAACACAGATAGAAACTGGAAGGTTAAAGGTGTGACTCGGGGAGGAAAAAGTTTAAAAGAAAGAGGTGAAGAGTGTGCGTGCATACAGTACTCACATTCCTCCTCTTTGGGGTCCAGCTGTGTGACACTGATGGAGAGGCGGTCCACACGCTCCTGCAGGGAGTTGACCCGGAAAGAGAAGGAGTGGGCCTCATTGAACAACTCTCCAAACAGGTCTTCTGCATATTTACCTGCAAAACACACACACACAGGAACAGAATATGCTTTTTATTTTATTTTATTTTATTTACCTCTGTTAAGTGCTCAACTACAATTACCAACATCCAACAAAGTGAGAAACTTAAATGTGAGGAATAACGTATTTACCGTCAAAACAAAGAACAGAGAAGCTCAGAGTACAACACTCACAGAAGTAGTGTGACTTCATTCTCTGCTCAGGTCGCCATATTTCACTATATCTTTACATAGAAAATAGTTGTTTGCTGACATCCAGTGAGGTTGAATATCATATATTGCACCTTTAAAATCTTAACTAGTTGTGAATGAACTGATAATGACACAAACTGTAAATTCTCTAAAATGGAGATCTAATGTTTATTCATCTTCTTTAAAGACATGTCTCTTTGGCACAACATTTGTCATACCACTTTGAGTTGTAAAACAGCATTACTGTCAGCTCTGGGGACTTGTAGTCTACAGCAATTAGGTCCTTCTGTTTTGAAAAGCTACACTAAAAATCCCCACTAAAAACAAGTGCTGTTATTCCTCTGTGTGAAGTATCATAGCATCATTTTCAAGATGAAATTTTGCAATTAGTGATATTAAGAGCTAGAGAAAACGCTGTGTCAGTGGTGACAGCAAATCCCTAAGGCACCTTATGCAGCAGGCTGGATGCTCTGATGAGAATACGAGTGCTAGAGACCTTTTACCAAAGACAGCTGTGTGATAGCTGAGTGACGAATAAGTAAGATGCAGATTAACTCCCAGTAGGCTTCAAATAAGGAAACTGAAGAGGAAAAGTAATGGAGCTTAGTGTAAGTTCAAGCAGGAAGTCTATTACTCATTCATTCATTCTCATTCCTCTCTCTCCCCACTGCTTCTCCTGCTCTGGTATCAGCTGATTAGGGGCTTTAATCTTCGTTAACAAATCAGATTCCGCCGTGATTTCTATCAGCCTATCACGTCTTAGCTGCCCAACTTTAAATCTGTTCTTCTCTCCGTTGCTGTTAGCTGTCATTTCAGTGCGAATCGTCGCGACCCTCCGCCACCCAATTCACCTCCACTTCATCACATCAGCATCAGGTCTGAGATCACCAGAAGCCCGCTCCTCTTCTCATCATCCAGATTCAGATCCCAATATTCCCTTATTCATCACCACCATGCAATTTTCCCGAGGGGTGCAAGTCTATGTTTTGTGGGTCTGTGCCTGTTTAGACATTTCCGGGGCACCAAAGGAGGGAGAAGAGGCTCAGCCGAGGATTCGTTTATGCAGGTTAGGTGGTCCAGTGCAATTTTGGTGTTCATTTTGGCACGAAATTGCATTTGAGATAAAAGATTGCTGTCACCTAACCAGCAATTTTTGTGGCTTCAGTTGGCAGACGCGCATGCACACAGATGTCTCCAAAATCACAAAACACTTTTCACTTATGTTAAGATTTGCCCTTTTCAGGTTTGCTACACGTTTTTTCATCTACTGCAGATTGACATGGGAGTCAAAAACACTATTTTATTTTTCAAAGAAGATTTTTACCAATAATATCATCCACATGAGTGTAATCCAGTGACCCAGAGTTCAGAAATACGTCCTGTCGGATTCTGTTTCCCACAACAACTTGACTTGAATGTTGGATCTTTTCCCTCGTTTATTTAACAGATGTACTCATCACACAGTAGTGGGAACGATACATGTGTTTCATCTACAGTCTCTGATTTCAGAGAGGGACTGTGTATCAGTTTACACGCAGATGGCACAGCAGAGAAAATTTCATTAATTATTTAAATCTTCCAGCGTGACGACAGGATCGGTCAGGACCCGAAACCCTGTTACTCACAGATTCAAAGTTCAACAAAAAAATAATTTGAAGTAATGTGGTTGTCCTCAGGATGCGTCATGAGCTCCATCGAATCTGTGTGAACATTTTTATTAATTAAAAGTTCCCATTCAGGTTAGAGAATCAAAATATTTTTTTTGTCAAGTCACTAAGATCATTACAGTGATTTTTCTCAGTTATGCCACTTACAGCCAAGTCTCAAAATATTTGCAGTAGTTATCTACATGCATGGATGTGTATCCATATAATCAGTGTGTAAAATAGCATCTGACAACCGGAGGTCCTGTACCGTGCACAGAGTAGGCCTACATCAACATCCTATATACTGTGAACAGATAAAACATGTTTATGAAAACAGGTTTAAACACAGTCCTGCTTATTTTACGCACAGCCAGCACAGGGTGGATACCTTCCCTACTCATTCATCATTTAAATATTTTGACCAAACAGTGATAAAACTTGTTTGCTTTTCAAACACTAACCGGCAAATTTCCAAACCCAATATTGTATCTGTTTGTTTAAGGATGTCGTATATACTTAAAAGCATAAATGAGGACTTTCAAATATGCAGTGGAGGAATAGAGCTGCAGTTTAAATGTATTACTTATCCTCAATTAATTGTTTGCACAAAATAAGCAGCAGCACACATGAGACCACATCAGCTTTATTTTCATTCTACCGTTGTCAGCATTTTTTGGATTGATGTATATTAATATTTTGGGGTGTCCTGATTGTATATTTTGGAACTTCCAGGGCTTCACAGAGGTGAATTCATTTCTCTCTCTCACTTACATCTCTCTCCTTCATTTCACCTGTTGCTGCTTTTAAAAGGAGCTCACGTGATTGGTCATTACTGAAGCCCGCCAAGACTCCACCTGTGCGTAATGCATTCCTCCCACTATAATAATGTATTCAGTCTCTCCTCCACATTGCGCCTGGCTGGGCCCGGAGTGCGCCGGTGCTGATGGACGGGAAAGTTGCAAAAATGTGTTGGCCTCACCCACACGCGCCACACGCCAGGAATTAAGACTTGGATCTGCGCCTACGCCCTATTTCGGGAAAATAGAGCCCTTCAGCCTCTATAAATCTGAGAGGATTCATGTCATAGCTCATGAGTCATGACCATATGGTGTTTTCTTACCTTTCCCTGAGCACAGCTTTGTATTAAAACTATGCCAACCGAAAGATATGCCACATTAAGTCATTAATAATGAAGTGCATTTTTAGATTTGCTTTGTAAATAGTCAAGAATACCAAAATTGTACATCATGCATGATTGCTTTTCACTGGAGTGGATTTTATGATTCTGGAAACTTATCAAATATATCTAAATTTTTAAATCTGAAAGTAGTTAATATGCAGGCTTTCTTACTACCCCAAAGGAACAATTACCATGATATGCAGTTTCTTTAAATATTTCATTTTTTAGATATTTCTATCTGTATCCAAATCTCCTCCACAGCTTTTACGAAATGTCTCTTCAAGGATTTGAAATTTTAGTATTTAAAACTCATACAAATTCACACAAAATAAAACTTATTTTTAACCTTTACTGACCTTTTTTAAAAGTTTATAATTAAATCCACATAAACTTTACTGCTCCTGTGTGAAAAATGCAATCATGAAATCTGATCTTGATCGCTAAGGATTATCAAATGTGTCAAAAATCATTTTCTGAATCTTTTAATGTTCTGATGTCTGCGATGTAGCCTACTAAATATTTTCCAGGCAGGATAGAATTAAAACTAACTAACAGGAAAGCATCAGCTGACTCAGTATATAATAGCTGAATGGTCAGCTAATCAACTTATAGTGAGCAGTATGTGTGTGTGTGTGTGTCTCTGCTACTCACTGAGGCTGCTGAGCTGGCGGATGACGTTGGCCAAGGAGATGTTAGTCACACACTCCAGCTCGTTCTTGATGTTCCTTGGCAGCACTGTGTGGCACAGGTGCCTGGGCTCAATGGTGCGCTTCACTAGCGGCATCCTTCTGCTGCGACACCGCTACCTACAGGAGTTGGATGGAGGAGGGGAGAGGGGAAAATGGAAGAGGAGACAAAACTTCATTAGTGCATCAAGTCTTTTTACAGATCTTGTAAATTTGCTGCCTACTACAACACTCACTAGAAGAGAGAAATAGCGAGGAGAAAATGTGTTTCACTGATTGCTTTCCTAATGCCACAGCAGAATTATCACAACTAAGTGAGGCAGAGAAAAAAAAAAGGTTGGAGGGAGAGATGACAGAATATGACATGTTAAAGGGTAAAAAGGGCATGTAGAGAGGGAATTAATTGTGGGAAGTATAGTTAAACAGGATCCTGGAGAAATATGAAATGTAATGGAACAGCAGGGAAGTAATGTCCTAACATTGCTAACAGCCATATTACCTCATCTGTTTGACTGACTTAGCACTGTCTTGTCCTTTTCATCATGCATAACCTGGCTAATATACCTCAGCACTTTGTCTGCCCACTCATCCATGCTAATGGAATTAAGGCTGCTCACTGCCAACTTTCTTAGGCCCAGTTCTCCACTACTACACACCAACACCAAAAAAAGATGAGAAGACGGCTGGCCGAAGACACAATGACACACATAATGCAATGATCCAGAACCGAAATATGTTTAGAGTAATCATACCACTTGCCCTTTTGCGTGCCCTTATAAATTTCACTAAAATATAAAAATGTCAACCTGCTGGTGGCGCTAGAGGAAAAGTCAGTGGATCACCAACATCAATAAGTTTCAATCTTTGGGGACCACAAACGTCTGGTCAACATTTCATAGCAATCCATCCAATGGTTGTTGAGATATTTCAGTCTGGACTTAAGCTTCGGACTGACCGACATTGCCATCTCTAGAGCTGCGGTGCTAGCATAGCTAATACTGTCAAAGATGGTTTTAGGTAATAAGTTAAACAACATGACAGAAA
This sequence comes from Thunnus thynnus, assembly GCF_963924715.1. Lineage (NCBI taxonomy): Eukaryota > Metazoa > Chordata > Actinopteri > Scombriformes > Scombridae > Thunnus > Thunnus thynnus. Next base: position 17,383,127 of record NC_089534.1, read on the forward strand.
AGATAAGAGAAACAAATCTTGAAGGTAACACGATGACAAAATTGAACATTTAACCAAAAGAAGGTTGAGAACTGAGAGCAAAAGAAATCAGGAATGTACAGAGCAAGACGCCATCTACCAGCTTGACTCCCTCTGTGACAACACTAGTTAATCATACTAACAACACCTTGTCTCTTTGCTGTAGTTTGTTTTTAATTAGAGCGAGTGGGTGCAATGATGTGGAGACCAGGTGCTCAGATGGACTGACTGATCGACTGGGCTTGACAGTGATTAGACCTCGTTAAAACAGTGATTAAACTTTAATTGACATCTGGCACTCGTAATATCCCGCTGTTTTCTTACTGGTGTTGCCTTCGCTGAGGAATAAACATCATCATTGATGGTATCCATAAAAATGTAGGGCAAGGAGGGCTATTCTAGGAAGTGGCCCAGCTATAGATGGTTAGAGGCAAGAGAGAGAGAGAGAGAGGGAGTCCGGTAAAGAAGGCTTTGTTGAGGTGATTCATCTTGGAAGCGTCTTAAAATGGGGGCATCAATGCCCATAAAAGGAAAGAACGAGAGCTCGCACCTCTCAAAGCTGAGTTTGAAGGAGGTGTGCGGGCGATGTTTCTGCCACAAACCCAAACAGAGCGCCAAATCCCTGCCCACCTTTAAAATAACAAGACACTCTCTCTACTCTTTGGGGATTTTTTTTTTTTTTAAAAAATGTCCTACAATCACTCCATCACCCACATATGCACACACATTCCCCACCCCTCCTGATTGGGACCACCTCTTGGCCCAATGCTCGCTGACATTTTCACAGCCTCTGGTAGTCTTGGTAATGTCGGGTTAACCCTTGAGCTTCCACTTGCTAAGGTAGAGGTGTAAACTCAACTGTTACTGTGTTGACCTTTAACATATAGGCCAAACACTCTCTAATGTAACATCCACTGTAAGTACAGGGATCTTAACTTAAAACACACAAATAAAAACACAACACAAAGATGGAGGAAAATACTGAAAATGATAATGTTAATATACTCCTCCTAAAATGTACATTACATCTTCCTTTGCATAACCCACATCTCAGCTCTCTCAGCAATCAGTAAGGCATTCATTTACCTTTATTCACCTCATTAGTTTATGAAAAAGTGTTACTATATGTCGCGCTTCAAGTCTCTGGATACCGGTGTACAGGCAGAAACGGAAAGATAAATAGAGAAGCAAATTAAAATCAAAATCAGTCACAACCCTGTGTATACCTCTGCCATCCATGCACGCTAGCTTATTTAACACACACACATATACACACACACACATACAGATGATGACGAATGCATCTGCTGGGCAAGTTCACTGTTCTTGTACCCCTCCCCCCCTGTGCTCATCTCCCCCTCTTCAAGGCTTCTCCACTTCCTCATCTCTCCATAAAGGAATGTGTTGTTCTCTTAACAACGTTCCTCCTACCTAAGAGTTATTTCTGAGGATGATTTTGTTTAAGGGGGTGAATGAAATTTTTTAAAAATCTATGACGGGACATGAAGCTTTCAAATGGTAGTTAAAGGAAGATGACAGACAGAGAAACAACCATTTTAGGTTCACAGATGACTTAAAAGCACATGTAACAGAAAAAAAAATGGTGGAGTCAAAAACAAAGCAGCAGCAGATGAAAGAGAATCATCATTCACTCTTACCCCCTAAGCCCCTTAACATAAAACCACATAGAAATAGCTGTTTTAGTGGCAGTGAAACAGAAATTAAAGCGTGTTTAGCTTCACTAACGTGACATATTTCCAAGTGAAACTGAACTGGTGGGCAGGATTTGGTTATGAGAAGGGATTTAAATCAAATCCTGCAGACGTGATTGGATTGCTCAAAGTGGGCATGGCTTTGCACATAAAGGTGCCATGCGGAGCTGTAGAAAGATACAGAGCTGCAGAGGATTGTTGACCTCCACGCACCTCCCACACCTGCGTTATTTGATCAGGAGGAGGATAGGGGTAGAATTAATAAATTAGATCTCAACTGCATTCTTTGGACATGTAAACTAGAATTTGTCAGCTGATATCCAAACACACACTAAGATATTGCTCTGCTTGCTACCCTTGAGATGAGGATCAAGTGTGCTTTCATATGATGGGCGGGGTTAGCCAGTCACCTCACAATCGAGACGTCAAGAATATATTTACATTTGACAGTATTTACATATTACATTTTTCATGAATCATATTAAGCATGTAATAAGAGATAAATAAATGATTAATGCAGGGACACAGGATAAGAACCTGGAAAATATATTTTTCATTTCAGTATCTTTAAGTGATGGTATTGATCCTACCCGCCTGATTGCCTCAGGGCTGGTTTTTCATATAGAAGAGATGCTCCTGCTGTGAACTGCACGGTTACAAGACAGTTTATTTGCATAATGAATCATTAAAACATTAAATTAGGATGATAGCTCTTTTCTCTAATAGTACAACAGGCTCAATTACATGTCTGTGATATGGGTTAGCACGTTATTAGTGAGTAAACACAGTTGAGTTGCCTTGCTATTCAAAAATGTGTGTTTGTGTGTGTGATTACTGACTGCAGCGTACATGTGCTAGCCTCACTGATTGGACATACGTTAACACAAGACTGCTGTTCACAGGAGGGAAAAGAGGATTTTCTCTGCACAGAGGCACTCACATACATGATGCACACACACACAAACATGCTGTATTTGTCCACAGAGGGTTTCCATACTATACAATGACATGATGACATATGACAGCGCTATTCCCATGAGAAAAGTGCTGTCATTTCTCATGGGTTCCCATAAGAAATCGCTTACACATTATCTTGGTTCTGACAGAGAGAGAAAAGGAAAATTAAAGAGAAAGAAATAGAAAGACAACACTTAAGTAAAACCCATTTAAACTCGTAAAATCAGATGTGACTAACAAGGTGGAATCAACTCAGTTCTCACAAGCTTTCAGAACGAGACTTCTTCTTGAGCGAGACTTTGTTACACATAATAACAAACAGACCAGATCGAGCGGAAGGTAAAGAAAAACGTTTCATTTATCTGCAGGGATCCTTTCCAAAATGTTGTCAGACACTTATAATAAAAATCTGCACCTGTCAGTGGCAAAAACCAGCACTTTTAGTGGACGGACATCGACGGGGCGCAATTGCCCCAAGGGATTATGTTGCAGCCCGTTTCGCAGCTGCTGGCTAAAGTGCTCCCGCTCAATAATGGACCAATTCCAAAAATTGTTGTCTCCATTAGTTACTTAAACACAAAATGATGGGAAAATAGGGTCCAGGTTGAAAGATCTTGAAGTGTCCCTTTAATCTCACAAAGCCTTTTTTTTCATGAAAGAAGAATTGAAATTGTGTGAAATAAACCAAACCATATGAACACAAGTCGTGTTGAAAAGTTATTCAATATGAGCTCAGATGAGATATTTAACTTTAAAGAAGTGAGATGGAATAAAATGTACGAGAAAGTCAGATAAAGACATTTTGTGCAGCACAGTGGGTGTTCTTTAAAGGGGAAAGGGTAGAGTGACAAGACAGTAAATGATAAAGACATTATGTTCTTGATGTGTCAGGACTTTCCTCAGACTGCAGAGATGAAAGTGTTGCAGAATAGTTAATTACTTGCAGTTAACCAAATAGAAAGACAGCCGATTACATGAAAGAGCAGTCTGCTACTACACTGACCGAGATGCTGATTTGAGGCTAACATGTAACACATAAATAACAATCCACACCCAGCCAAATAAAAGTAGCCATTTACCAAGCCGATATGTTTTGACTAAAGCTATGCGTATGATCATCTGGTGAACAGATTTTACATATCTGCACAACCACAGGCCTTTCAGGACAGACAAACTTTGCATATTAACCAAAATATTCTTGGTTAAATATTTTTCAGACCGGCAGCATATCTCCTCACACATCATGCAGCTGTGGTGTGGTGTGGTGTTTACTCACTCTCCCTAAACAGACTTTTACAGCAGGTGTGAGACCGAACTTATGCTCGTACGTCACTTCGAAAAAACTCTCCACATCAAGAGAGCAGAGCTACAGAAAATGGGTTCAGAAACCTTTTCAGCTGGGCTATTTCACACTGACTCTTTTTATGCTAACAAATAGACCATTCTCAGATTTAGCTAATGGACAATCATGTTCAAAGACCTTTATAGTACCCGGCTGCTATTCCACAATGGCTTATCGGGTTGAAAGCGTACGAGGCATTTATAACTTCCTTGTGATTACATTGAGACAGATTTCTGACTATTCAGCACAATAGCTGCTCTGTGAAAGAAAGGTTGAATGTGACAGCATTGACAGAACTAACTGTGAGAAAATTACACTCTTCCACCGTCAGTTTTATCCTGATTCAATGAAAAGGGCAGCTGACAGGAGAACTCTGGTTTCAATACATTTCCTTCCTTGTCCCTTTTAGTTTTTCCTCCTTCACTGACTGACTGTGTCATGCCAGTAAAATAGAAGAGTGATATCACCGCAGCCCATATGAATATCAAATGATCAGGGGTTGATCACTAGATAAAGAAATATTTCACCTACCTGCTATTTCCCTTTCTTTTCCCTTCTTTATTATTTCCATCCAGTCTACGGGCTAGCCAGCCTCTTTCCTCTCTGCAAAAACCCCTTCACCACTATCCTCCTACTTTTACGGTCCATTCATCTTGGGTGGTGCTTCCCGCTGTCACCCGTCACCATGGCGACGGTTGCAGTAGGATGTCATTGGTCACTTTGTAAAATCCCAAAAGTGGCAGAGACAAAGACGGTGGGGGAGGAAAAGCCGGAGTAATGGGTGACGGAAGCAATGAATGATCTAAGATCGAGGTGATGTGTCAAAGCAGTGATAGCGATTGATGAATTAATGCAATATGAGAGAGGGAATTAGAGTGAGATTAGGAGGGGGGTGGGGGGGTTGCTCATCCATTGTGTACAAGCAGAAAGCAGGGTGACGGACGGCACGTGCCGGTGGAGAGCAGTGGGCCTCCACTGGTGCAGCTCATTGCACTCAGGACAATATGTCCAACTAGAGGCTCTAATGAATCCTAATGGAGCATTTATTCACTCACACTGTCGCACAATGTAGCCACGGACCTCTCAATATGGAGCAGGTCAAGGGCCTTTAATCTGGAGGGCTTGGTAGAGACACAAGACCCTTGATGCACTATAAGCTAGAATTAGATACACACACACAGCCATACAAACGCAACCAGTGTTTCCTGTAGGATTTTTTTTTAGCAAATTATATAAGGAAGGGGTGATTAATTATACAAAGAAAGCAAGAAAAAAGCTATTTAAAGAGGATGTATCATGCACATTTCCAGGTCTATATTTATATTCTGGGGCTGTACTGGTATATCTTTGCATGATTTACAGTTAAAAAAAAAAATTCAGTTGTCTGTCTGAAACAGGCTGTTTTAGCTACCACCTTTTTAAGGCCCCTTCCCCTATGAGCCCACTCTGTTCTGATTGTTATGATTGTTCCCGTCGGCAGACTTATGGTGGCGCCGAAAGCTACGTAAACAAACAGTAGTAGTCGGATTTCACTTCTTTTTCCCCTTCCTTACTCGAAATACAGTATAAATTTCTCAAATACATCCATACATGTTCGAGCCTGAATCTGATCGGAAATATGCGAGTGGACAACGTGAACAACACAAGGACAGCCTTAGCAACAACCTTAGCAACAAAGACTACAGAACCAAATTGTTTGTGGACATGTGCAAAACAATCTGATGTCATCACGAGGAGGAAGTAGAGGTAATATTGCAAAACAGGGTTCAGAGCAGGTTGAAGCCCTGGCTTTTGACTTGCAGGGAGTTTTAGACCTTTGATCATGTTTAACACAGACACTTGACATCATTATAAAAATGACAGAAAATCACAAAAAGCCTGATATGCTCCCTTTAACAAATACCTCATCTCAGACATGAATAGGAATTATGTGAACAAAACACAAACACAACTATTATCCAGCAGTGAAGCTATTTTTTTTTTTATTAGCCTCATGTTTGCCACCACAGTTGTTAGATCTGAGAAAAGCCAAAGAAAAAAGGGGCAATAGAAAAAGCAACTAGCAGTAAACCAGCAAGGGAGCTGGTTGGAATTGAAATGAAACGGCCACAGCCTTGTGAAATAAGAGAGATCTCATCATTAAGTGATGTAAAATTCATGGTCTGTACAGTTAGTCAAGCTGATTTTCTCACTGGATCACCATGAATCAACAGAATCCAACACACGGCACAGATTAAGTGTCTGGTTCTATTCAAGGGCCCACATACTGTGTGCTTCCACAAATACAGAATACATTAGTAAGACGCAGTAAATGCAACCACAGGAGCAGATTTGTCCTTTAGTTATTTACATCCTGTAACCTACAGGTCAATGATTCACCTGCTGCAACAGCCCTGCGTCCATTATTAAGTAGCAAACAAAAAATGTGTGGTAAATTAGTTCCCAAAAATCCTTCCTCAGAGCCAACACAGCTTGTAGATGCTTGTATTCTCTATGTTAAATTAGCCTGAACATGTTCTGCCCTTGTCTGGTGATCCGGGAACTTGTGCACTACAACTGTGGACTTGATTTCCTGCAGTATGAACAGCTTCAAACAAAAAAAACACAGAGACATCAAATCAGGGAAGCTGAAGGAGCCACAGCAGCCAATGGCAGAGGGAGCAGGCGAAGCTTACCAGCAGCTGGTTTAAATCAGTAATGTGAATATGCAGTGCAGGACATGTAGCACAGCTCATTTTCCAAAGAAAACACAGCAGAGGGGGAAAAAAAAAAAAGAAATGAATGCTGTCAAACTCAAAACTTATTAAAGGGACTGCTGTTTCCTTTAGATGGTTAGAAGACATTTTTTGTGACTGCAGAGACAACAGGAAAAATAATATCTAGCTCATCTTTTTTTGTTATGCTAATGAGGCCGTTATAAATTTTTAAATGCTATTTGTCCTTTCATTTTCTCTCTCATTAGCACATCAGGCTAGAATTCCATCAGTATTATCTTTAAAAACAGCTCACATGGCCAGACTCACAAGATAATAAAATGCTGACTTTGCTGTCCTCCTGTGGATACAACTGAATCAGATGTCCTTGCGAAATAGGAACACGACTGAGATTTTTGGACTCATCGGTTAAATAGTGAAAGGAATAAGGCCTGAAACCTCAGGATCACTCAAGCTTTATCAGATGCCCCACCTCACACAGGAACGTCCCTCACACCCAGGTTGTGTAGTGTATAGAGAGGTCAGGAAGGTTTAACCAAATCGCTGCTTGGAGCATCGAATAGGCGGTTGTGACAAGACAATGACCTGTCTGGTCTGGTGAGCAAAGGTAAGAAAGTAAGCATTAGATGAATTTCTCCCTCAAGCTCTAGTTTTTAAAATTCTTCACACAACTGCTCTGGTCACTTTTTTTGTATGTGCAAAGGAACGAAACACAATGGACGCCCTCAAGGAAGGATTGAGTGGGCACCGTTATCCACATTTGTGTTAGGTGGAACGGAGCAGCTGGACCCAAACGCAGGAGACTGCAGGCTGAGCGAGGCTGAAGAATAACTTCTTTATTTAAGGCTTGTGCAGGCAAAAACAGAGCTGGCAGGTCAAGGCAAAACAGAAACAGGATGCAGCACAAACAGAGCAGACTGAACAAAGGATCCAACAAAACTGAGTCGAAAACCAGGTCTTAAATATAAACTGAAACAACAAGGAACAGGTGGCAAGACACATGGGCAGGCTGGGAGCTGATTGGCTGGGGAAGACACAGGGAGCGGGGTAGGTCTAACGAGACTGGATGCGGGGCAGGTGTGGAGGGAAAAGCGGGCTGAGGAGAAGTATGAGAAACACAGGAGGAAAAACACAGGGCAAACAGAAAAACAAAACCCCTGAAACACAGTGAATACAGTCTAACTAATAATGGCAATGATATCACGCTAGAAGTCTTTAAAGATACAACTCAAAACAGCCGTCTCCAACTAGTCCCGTCTTAACATAAGGAGAAAAGGCTGAGAGGAGGAGAATAACAACTAGGGACACAGAGTCAGACTGCGAACAGAACCATGACACATTTGACTGATTATCGCATCTCGCCCATCTCGATGACGGCAGGCTTTTTAGCCCCACCTCTGAGAGTGACCGCTCAGAACAGCTATAAACACTTTTTCCTTCTGACAAGACGTAATACACTAGTTCATTTTGTGTACACCCAGGTTTTAATGCTTTGCCATTGTTGGTGGGGAACAGCCTGTCAAAACTGACAGGAGAGGAAAGCTGGCTCCTCTGCACAGTAAGAGGTCCCTGGTGCACATGTGCAGAATGAAATAACATGCACAAACACACACTGAACACGCTGCAGTTCTCTGACAGCAACCTATGAGGTTGGCAGAAGTTCTCATCAAAAACGCTATGCAAACAGTAGGCCAATATAACCAAAACATCCTCACATACACACACAGCAACCCCCTGTTAGACAGTACAACATCCCCGAGCCCCCGACCTCCCTCCCCTCCCATCACTGCAGATCATGTTGGCAGAACATATCGTGGCATGTGCCAGTGTGTCTTTGTGCCAATTAAAATTCTGTACCAGCCGGCCCAGCAACCTTTCAGCAGTGAGATGACACCTCTCAGGCCCTCTCACCAGTGAGGTGCTATAACATACACACACAGACATCTTGTTGTTGGGCTAAAAATACACCTGCAACTCTCGTGCTGGTAACGAGGTTTTCCAGTAGTGGGAAACTTTGGTGAGAGATATGGATACATGATAAACTTGCTTCCTACCTTCAATTACTCTGAATTTTTGTCTGCGTTGTGTTTCTCATGATATTCTCTCTGAAACACTGCCTACATCTACATAAACAAAGGCTGTTCTGTGAAGTGTGAAGCTTTTTTTTCCCCAAGTTTTCCCCCCACCTGAGCTCAATCGTTCGGTCCCTCCGGTTTGTCTGTCGCCATTATTCATGTACAAATAAGCGGTCCCAATCAAGCAGGGGTGTGAAGGAAGCAAGTCATTTAGCACAACGCACTGCTTCTCCTCTTGACACAGCCAGCACTGATCAAAGAGAGCATGCTGGCACACTGGCACTCAGATGGTATTCAGGTACTCAGATGGCATGTTTTCACTGACTGGCTGGCTTTCTGGGTTGTTATAATGTTGGCTGCCAGCTGTAAACAATTTTCAGGAGTTGCTTCAGACACAAACACAAAAAAACAACTGCAACACTGACCACTGAAAAATGGAAAATCACAACCCCTGTTATTTCATTATCATTAACAATGTAACAAAAAAACACGTTCATATGTATCCTCAAGTTATATGGCTGTCTTTTTTTTGTTCATACAACTCTTTGGAGAAGACAGCAATGAAACCAAAGTTTCCCCTTCAAATATTTTCCATGCGTATGAATAGAAATCACTGAGACTCAACAATGGCTTACTGTCCACTATATTGTATTCAGAGCATGATCAATGACCAACCTTATACTGAGTGAGCAGCTGGACACAGCCTGCATTGTATTTTGATACAAAAAGATTAGATTGCTCTAGACATTCATTTAGCAAACATGGTTTATCCCACTGTAGACATGCAAAACTAAATATTCATAGACATCTGTGTGCCAACATCAATGAGTAGAGTGTCTGATGAACAAACAGACTCAAAGAAGTTTATCTGCTGAGTGCACAGAAACCCACTAGTATGAATAATGAAAGCAAGCTGCTCAATAATAAATGTCTGCATGCTCGCACTGTGCAGCTGCGCTTGTTTGGCCTGTGAGGGAAATTTTATTATACCAACTCCCTCGCTGTCCATACAGACGTGAAGGACATGAACACAAACTAACCACTGCAGCAACCCCCTGTCAGCTCCAACAACTGATAACACAATCAGAAAAAGAAAAGAAAAAAAAGTGACGAAAAAACAAGCGCTCATACTCGCCAAGCCCACAGGAGTCCTATTTAAGCCAGCCAACAAGCCTGTTAGGAGGGCAAAACACTTAAATAAAATGGACATGTCTGCCAAGGGAAACTTGAGCTGTCCATTCATTGCTTCCCCTCATTTGGTAGTCAATAGAAATTGAAAGGGTGTTGTCCCTTAAGAATACACGACTGTGCTCGGTCACACAAGATGAACCCAGTCTCTCCAGATACTCCGTGTACCACCGTGTGTATGTTCATGTGCAATATTTAATGCAATTTCTGCATGAAAATGAAGAGAGTTTCAAGGTTTAAATAGACTTATGTTGGATGTTTAAAAAAAAAAAAAGTTTCCAGCTCCTGTGCAGAGATGGAGGTTGTCCAAAGCTTTGAGGGGGGAAAAGTCTACCACAGAAAAAGAGAGAGTTCGAGACATACAAAGAGAGAGCGAGAGAGAGAGGGAGCTTGAGGCAAAGTAGAGAAAGACGAAAAAGCAGTGTGGAGAGAGAGAGAAAGAGAGAGAGAGAGAGAGAGAGAGAGAGAGAGAGAGAGAGAGATCGATCATCTTCTCTCATAGAGATCAATGCCAGAGTCCACACCAGGGGCTCTGTGTGTTTCAGGGCAGGGAAGCAGGATAAGAAATGAGAGAGGTTTTCTGTTGGGGGAGGCGTGGGAGGGGGAGTAGGATGTGATACCATCATTGATACTGCAATTTTTTCAATATATTGCAATACAGTATGTGCTGTGATTCAATACTATAGAATGTGCTGTGAATAGCTGTTTCACATTCATCTGACTGCTGTAAATATCCCAGAGAGAGGAACATGTCGAAATCAATTATACTTGGGTGTAAAGAGCCGCGAATTGCAAGACTAGGCACCCAGCTTTTCCACATCTGAAGTACCCTTTAATCACTCACCTTTTCCATTTTTGTCACTTTATCACCTATATTCTGTATCTACATGGTCCTGATGGGAAGTTGCAGATTTTGAACACTGTGGACAAATTGTTCTTCTATCAATTATCCTTTGATCTACATCTAAAAATATGTCATGGTCAGAGAAGGAATAGAGAACAGCGGTTTTAAAGTCTGGTGATATAGCTTGGAGGCAAAGTGTATTTCAGTCTCTCATGCACCACTGCCTCCTGAAGAAAAGGAAATGTGTAAACACAGGCAAAAATCTGTTAAATCTCTCTCTTCAAAAGGTGTTGACAATAATCTGGCCATTTTTAACAGCGACTGACAAAATTATCTCTTCCTTTTTCAACTGTTGATCATCTTTTAGAACTTGCTGTGAACCAAATAAATGAGTTTTTTGAAGTTACAAAAAATGTCAATTCAAAAAGATTCAGTCGATAAAAGTGTTAACACGCCATCAACTTTGATCTTTGAGTTTTTACAGGCCGAAATATCAGAACAAAAATCTATGCTTATGTTAAAAATCAAAGCGTGAGACAAAGTGCCTGCACCTGGAAAGCCACATGCTGATAGAGCAGGGTCAGTCAAACCCCAAAAACAGATTAAACAACCCTTTCACAACCATTCAGTCAACCGAGTGGAACTTGGCAGCGGCGCAGGGATGGATATGTGAGGAGGAAAGACAAGAAGGGAAGCAGGGAGGATTTGTGGGATAAATTGGACCGATCACACAACGCCCAGGGCAACTGTGCAAACCTCTCATAGGCTGTCTCTTGAGTTTTTGTGCGATGTCACAGGCTGTATCTGTGCACAAGAGATGAGTTCGGGAACAAAGTGCTGGCAGACGAGGGTGCTGATGCTCAGTGAAGGTGCCCTTGCTTCGAGGAGGCCTGAGGCAGTGCCAGTGGGTACAGCACAGCAGGACTGACCAATGGGATGACACAAAGTCCTGGTGTGATCAAGTCTCCATTGTTTCTTTTACAGCCAGCTAAAAAGAACCATTTTTAAATTAAATATGTAGTAAGTTTGAAGTTTCAGCTTTCAGTTCAATGCACACACAAGCAAGCATGTCAGAAGTTGTATTATAATACACTGCAAATTGAATCCCATTGGTACTGGATTTTTGAGGCTGAAACCTTTTTTTTCCACATAAACACAACATAAACATCTTTTTTCAGTTAGTTTTCATTTTTAAAAATACACTTGTCAGTGCTCTCTGGTGGACAAACTGTTTCTTAATTTACCTCAAACATACATTCAGCATTTTTGCCCTGCAATTTTCTTGCTATACATCACCCGCCATCACAACCATCACATAGTTTAGAGCTGCAACGATTAGTCGGTCAATCAATTAGTCAATAGACAGAAAATTACCCAGTAACTATTGTGAAGATCAAATAATCGTTATAGTCATTTCTTAAGCAAAAACACCAAAATCTTGCAGGTTTCAGCTTCTCAAATTTGAAGATTTGATGCTTTTCTGAATGAATATCTTTGAGTTTTGGACTGTTGTTTGACCAAAACAAGACATTTGGAGACGCTACCTTAAACTCTGGGAAATTATAAGGGGCATTTTTTTTACTATTTACTGACATTTTATAGACAAAATGATTAATAGATTAATCAAGAAAATACTTGATGATGATGAATGATTGAATGAAAGTAATCATCAGTCGCAGCTATAACCTAGTTATTCCTTAAACAGTGAAAACCATGAATTCCATAAAAGTGCAGTTATTGTGTCAAATATAAAACTCAAACACCTTTTAATATTTCTGTTTAACTATACAGATCCTTGCATCACTGTCAAATAATGGATATATATATATATATGAAACTTCTCACACACACACACACAAACACATGCACAGACTTAGGGCAATAGGTGGTGCCATTGTGGCAAGCACGCAGCGGTTGGTCACTGTCCTCGGGGCCTTTTCCATCTATAGACACAGTATGCTCATTAGGGGTCAAAAAGGTCAGCTGCAGGCATCATGTGACCCATGTCTCATGACATCTCAGCACCCCCACACCACCCTTCAACCCCACGCACCCGCACACAGTCCTGACAGCCACGTTTAAAAATGCCACTGCGAGGCAAAATAGTTGGTGAACATTCTCTGCATGCAAATGGAAAAGAGAGAGCTGTGGTGGGAGGAAGGAATGAATCTCTGTGGAGTGAAGGGGGCTAAAGAAGACAAAATGTGGCCTAACAAGCTTGTCTTAACAGCACTGTAGCAGACTGACACAATTAAGGTCTCAGCCATCCACTTACTCTGCCATTACACTGAACAATGATAAAGACACCGATTTGCACTGCCTGCCAGGCAGTTTTCCCCAAGAAGCTGAATGAGATTTTTAGATTGTGGAGGAGTGTTACTTAAGGTGTCTGCATGATTCAATGCGCTATATTTAGATGGATACGACTGAGTACTGTGTATGTGAGTCCAGAGGATCACAATTGAGACACAATGCAGTCCTCCACTCCCCCAACTGACACACATATCCCACTCGTCCATATAGATTTGATCATGAGATCAAGCCCACTGCAGTGTCTTGTCTCTGGTGAAGGCGATACGGGTGATAATGGGACAGAGAGGATGGAGACAAAAGCACCTCTCAGTCCCTTTTCCCCCTCTTGCGTTTGGCCGTCACAGGCATTGTGAGGCTCCCTGCTTGTCTCTTCAATCGACACATCTCGAAAGGGAGGCAAATCCAATTCTTCCTGCAGGTACAATTCTCTCCCCTTGGTTGCCTCTATTTTATTCCTCTTATCGGTGGGCATATTTCAAGCTCCAAGCGTTCTCTTCAGTATCGAGTGAGGTTGTGTGTGTGTGTGTGTGAGTGCGCATGCCTGCGTGCGTGTATGTGTGTGTACACAAACGTGCAAGTAAGAGCAAAAAGACAGACAGAATCCACAGCAGCTGTTATCACTACTCCCACACGATTCCTTGTTATCTATCCTGGTCAGTCAGACTTTGGCTTGTCTGTTGTCCCCCTCATCACTGCACCTCTGTGTATGTGTGTGTGTGTATGTGTGTGTGTGTGTGAGGATATCTGAGTTATCATGCCCTTGTTAGTCACAGTCATCGTTGCATCGCTCTAAAACCAAGAGCTCTCTCAGTCCTGTTACAATTAGATCAGCACCTACTCAGCTTGTTCACAGTCCACCTCTTCCTGTTTCCCACACAGGTGAGCCGTTCACCTCACTACTACTGAAGCAACTCCAGATAGTTACTAGATATAGATCCATATTTAAAATAGTTCGCCTACTCACCTGACTGTTGAATGTACATAATTTAAATCTGAAAATACTTTGGCCGACTCACCACTAAAAGTTTTTCCCACTTCAGGAAACTTCTGAGTAATTTTTGACCCTAATCAAGGGCTGGAAAAACATTTACTGCTCTACTTTCAAAACTCTTCATTAAGGTGGTCAGCATGTAATAAGATGCCCAGATGTCTACATTAAATCAGGGTATAACTGATTAAAAAAATGTATTTATTTATATTTTATTATTTGTTTACTTGATAGGGACAGAGCACATTAATAAACATCAGTATAAAATACAAGATGTAAACATGCCGGAGCTAACAAGAATGCTAATATATCTCTGTAGTCCCTAGGCAGGTAACAAAAAACAGAAAACAGTATAAGTAACAATATGCAAATACAAATACACAAGAAGAAAAAGACAAAATACATTGTGCACATGTCTGGCTAAAAGTGATCACAGCTCTAGTTTGCCTTAAGCCATTGCTTGAAATGAGTCTTAAAGGTGACCTTTTGGGAGATTTTTAGCTTAATTATGTATTACAGCTATTATGCAGCATTTCAATGACTGGACTTCCATGTGTGGTAGCCAGGTACTACATTAAGTTAGCCACCGGTTTAATACATACTGCATTCTTCTAGTTTTTTTAGTATGCTTAAAGAGCACCAATTTCACTCCCAAACGAGACTTTTTAACACAGCAGTATCATGATAAACTTGAATGTGAATTGTTTGCAAAAGCAAAATACAGAAAAGACTACTACTTAGTTACTCCTCTAGCTGACTCCGACTCCTTCTGCTCCCTCTCTTCCATTGTAATGTTAACTTTGTTTGAACTCACTGTAGATCTGCGACAAGACTAGTATTTAAACTAGAACAGCTGCAATTGTTAGATTTAATCTGCGAGACGGACATTTATCTTGCAAAAGGAATTATATCATATATCACAATGCTACAGAGAAATCAGAGCCAGTGGTAAATTACCAAAGAGCTGCACAGATCAGTTAATTGGATCATGTTCTCTCCGGGATGATGATGGACGCTGACTGGCCGATCATCTCAGGAGTTGGGCTGCTAGCAGCTGAGAAGCTGAGATGACCTGCTGCTCTCACCCGGCCAGCGGCTCCTCACATCTCCAAAAACGTCAGAGCAATTTTCCAAATAGGTGTTATTTGCATAAACTGACCGCACATTGGCAATCTAAATGGTTACTTTCTCACCTGAAAAAATATTAAAACTTAATAAAGTGACATATTAACAGTGAAAATTACAACAGCTTTTAGCCTGGCTCAAAATCTGACATCACTGCTGGTTGGTGTGAAATGCATTCTGGGATTCCCAAGCTTCAGCTGACTAATGCGGTAACTTCATCACTCAGTCAGTGAGACGGTGAATCAGGGACAGACATTCGCGTTTATAGACCACTAGCAGTTGATTTGAATTGTGGAGATATTTGAAATCGGCAAACTTGTTTTTTGTGTTGTCATCTTCAGCCGTAACTGTGACCTTTAAAGATATATAGTTAAACACAGTTGGTCCAAGCCAGCTGACGTTTCTGCTGTGTTTATTTTATGGACTGTGTTGCTTTGCTAGCATCTTTGTTAAACCAAATCTACCCAACAGCGACATCTCACCACTGGTCGGACTAACTGGTGGCTTCCTTTGTCATAGTGGGAAGCCGCCTTACCACTGCTTTATTCATTTATACTTAGCTTAATTATAACTTATATTCTTCTTCGTTTACTTCTTTCCTTGCTTAAACTGACATTTATTTTTGCTTTGCGCCATTAAATTGTATGTACATGATGCAGGGGTTTTATATCCGGACGTTATTGTAAAGAAACATTGTGATTGGCTCTATAGGGCTGGTCACAACTTGGTGAAGCCTTCCAGCATAGTGTTGACTGCAAAACTGGCAGTCATTATTATCCTCACTGGTGGCAGTCAGCACTGACTGTGCTCCAGCTTATGTAAAGTAGGATGAAGGAAGGGGAGGAATATGGTATATAGACACGTGGGAAACAGACAGTGGGACAGTGGAGGACAGAAAAGGGAGGATAAACACAATGGAGAGTGAGGCAGATGGAAAAAGAAGAGGCTCTGCAGTTAACAGAGGCAGCCGTACCAGGAGTGAGACCAGGCCTGTCTGTCAGGACCTATCAGTCCTCCTGAGGTTTAACTACGCAAAGCAGACCTTTGCCTCAAGTTGCCACTAACATTTATATAACCACACACAATAGTGAAATGACCTTAGACCTTATCCTACACTGCAGGATGGACCCACGTGGGCTGCGGTTACTGTTCAGCTGGAGGAGGATGGTTTTTCCTCCAGGCAGCTCACGCCAAGCTTGTTTAACTCCAAACACTGGTCTGGCATTTAGCCAGATAGGGCTGATTAAGACACATACATACAAACACATAAACAAATACATTTGCAAGAAAGAGTAGCTTGGTGCATACCCTTACTGACAGCTTGTTTTTATATATCTTAAGCCATAGTCTGCAGCTCACAGGGGGAGAATGTTGGAATCAATTGAAAATGTTAACCCAATATAAAGATCAGAGACCCCTGTCCCGGACTGTAGGGGTGGGTGAAAAAATCGATTCACAAATGTCAAAATCGATTTTCTAAATGTTAGTTAATAATGTGATGCACTCAGACAGTCTACAGCCAAATACACTAGAGATATCCTGTAGTTCATCTTCGAAAAAAGCAGCGTTTGGGCACATTTTGATTTAATGAGTAAATAACTACCTTTGCGAGATAAACGTGAAGTATATTGTGAATACTTAATACGCCATCACTCAGAGATAAACGTTAGTGGAGCGGAGCGGCAATCAGCAGTAACAAATGAGACCAGCTGACCAACACACACTGCAGCACTTAAACAACTTCAAACAACTCTGAGGTTCAGAAAATAACTCTGTGCACAGTCTGTTTCACCTCAAAAACCCTGCACCCGTTCAGCGTCTTGGACAACAATGGCTTTCCCCGGAGCTAACAGTGCAGCACCAGAGAGGCTGCTCTCCTCTGCTGGAGCCATGACAGAGCAATCCGCCTCCCCTTACTCCAGAGCAAACACAACTTCTGTTTTTATAAGAGACATTTAACCAGTGATGTTGTTCAGTAAATTATACTTTCATTTCATTATTCTCATACAGGCAGAAACCTGTAAAATGCTTTCAAATTAATTAATTAATGCAGTTAACTTATTAAAATCAAAAAGCTGCGGACCATTTATCTTAACTGCCAGTTATGTGTCATATTGCATTTCATTTGAATAAGGACACCAGTGAATGGTTTGGCACATGGTATACTGGTGTAAGATTGTTCCCCCTTTTCTATTCATTCAATTGAGAATCAATTTTGAATCAAGAATCGATTCTGAATCAAATCAGACACCAAGAATCAGAATCTAATCAAATCATGAGTTTCCCGATGATTCCCACCCCTATTGGCCTGACCCATTATCCTCCATCCCTGTGCCCCGCTTTTTTCCTCTTGTCATCTTGGTTTGCTGTAAGACCCCAACAAGCCCTGAATAACATCACCTGCCAAATAGCAGCCTCGTTATTACTGCGGTCCATCTGCTGCTGTTAACAGGATTCATGCTGCACTACTTTCACTGCTCAGCGTGGTATGTGTGTATTCACACATCTGTGATTGCCTCTGAATAATTAAACATCAGTAAATGTTGATTTCTAGACTGTTTCACTGAATTTAAATATACACCTGTCATATTTAAAAGGACATGGAAAAAGTTTATGAATTTATCCGATATGAATCTCAACAATTAGAATACTATAAGATGCGTTTTTATTTTTCACAAAGAACATCTGTAACACGTAGGTCAAGGCATGCTTTAAAAAAGACTTTTTCTTCTTGATTCAGATGCTGCCACTAGATGTGTGTGTGTTATTTATCAAACAGATGCACCAGCCTCAACAACTGTCATCTGAGCACACCCAGCATGTAGCCAGTGAAGTGAACCTCTCTCTTTATGCAGGGATGGAGGGACTGTGCAAATAACAGGTAAAAGTAAGTGTGGTTGGTGGTGCGTTCTGCTGAATTTACAAGGAAACAAAAAGCATCCAGAGCAGCCAAATCTATGTTCCTATGGTCTTCCAGTGATTCCTATGTGTTTGTCAGATACAGTACCTTTCCACACCTACAGAGCCAATGCACAGAGCCTTATAATAATTTATTCACACACGTTCAATCCACAGAAATGATGACAGAGCACTTACTGCCACATTTGTTTCATCTGCTGGTATGCAATGAAAATGTCATTGACAGACCAAGTACTGTGAATGCGAAGAGATGATTTACTGAAGCTATTGGTGCAACCAGCCAAAACCCAATCAACGTTTCTCAGTAGCAGAGTATCAAAAGTTCTTCCAAATATGGTAAATAATCGTTTTTTTAGTTTTTCACCTCTAACTACCATACAAATCATATAATAATGACATGGTAACCAGAAAAACATGACAGTTTTCAGCTAAAAGTACCCATTCAAATCACTGCACTGAGCCCTGTCTTACTCCTCTTCGTATTTTAGTGTTCTGCGATCCAAGCTAAATGTGTTGGGCCAGTGGATAGCCAGCAGTGTTGTCGTCCATAAAAACAGTGCAGCGGCGAGTGGCTATGTCAAGAGGATGATGGTTCACAGTCACAGCTCACTGGCTTGCTGGTCGAATGGCTTCACTCGGACCTCCGAGGCAATGAATCACATTCACACATCTGCCGTCTTATGGTCCAGTCAACTGCGGTAGCACTAAATAAATGCAGAGGGATACACATGTGATCTCATGCATACACACATGAGCACACACTCACACTGATGCACCATTGCTCCGGAGCAAGGACAAAGAGACAACGCCTATGGACACTGTCCTCGTTATCATTACTAACATATGTAAGTGCAAATTTAAGATTTATGAGTGTTTTGCTTCTCTTATATAATAGTAACCAAGACACACTCCAAGCTGTAGGCATGTGCCTATAAATGAAGACAGTTATGTAAGGGACTGTTGTGTCACAGATAGACCATTCCCAAAGCTTGACTTGTGAGATTGGCTTTGATTTCATCATCACATTACTGAAATTTTAATATAGCTTAGATAGGCCCTACAGAATATAGCATAAACATACTACCACCCCCATGCCTTAACATTTCTCCTGGCAGTATGTAGTCTCATTAAACCACAACCTCCTTTCATTGAAAGTCTATCTTTATCTTTTTAGATGCTACCTTCACCATGAAAAATTTCCTGGCCCCTTTTTGACCCCTCTGCAGCAATGATTTGTCCTGGCGAACTGACAGCATGATAAGCACTGATAATTGTTGAGTAAAACTGTCAAGAGTAGATTTTCTTACTGAGGGTTTAAGTGAATTTGGCATATCCTGCTCACCATCAAAGACAAAAGGGAAGTGAGGTTGCATCCACTTCCGATCTTCCCATCTGAAATGGAGGAGAAGCATACACGGACGGCCTGTGCTGGGCTTCTATCCAGCACAAATCAGAAGAGCCTTGTGCTCGGGCCTCACGCAAATCCAAAGCGGAGCTGGATGCTTGCTGTGAGCCGTAAATGAACAGCCAAATATTGGCACCTAATTGAAGGCAACAGTTGTCTGTGTGCACAGGCACCCCTGCTGAGAAATTGTGGACAAACACACTAGGACGCTAACTGGCTACTTCCCCTTATGCTCTCCTTCTCTTTTGTCAGCACTTTTTTCTGTTCCCTTCATCTTCCTTTTGTGAGCCTTGGTCTTGCTCTTTCCTTTTGTAAAGATTCTTTATAACATTTCTATATATGGTACACAAACATTTTTTTTTGTCAGGGACAATGCACATTGCAAAAAACATTGCAACAGTTTACAATAACATGATACAGATGTGTTTCATATAGGATTAGCCATGGCTAATTTGTGACCCCTGTCACTGGTTAGGCCTTACTACTTAAAAATGGTCATCATCACCACCAAAAGTACATTAGTTAAATTCAGCACAGAATAAATAGTGACATTCTCATACATGTGACTTGATCACACAAAAATTACAATATTTACACCACATTGTGGTCAGTGTTTTTATTTCTGTTGGTAGGGTATTCCAAAAATGTATTCCTTTTACTGAAAAAGATGACTGACCGAAAGTAGTTTTGCACTGTGCCACCCTGCAGCTCTATTGGTGTTTGATTTTGTGACATATGGATAAAGTACAGCTGGGGCGAGATTGTTCACACATTTAAAAATCAATTTGATAAAAGAAAACTTGATGAAGCTGTCATAACTGAGCAACTTGTACTTTTTCACAATTATACAGTGGTGCCATTTAAGTTGCTTTTGATCCATTATTTTCAGTGCTTGATCGTATAGTGATGTAACGGGTTTGACAGTTGACTGTGAAGCTTGGCTCCATACAGTAACACAATAGGATAACTGTGAAAATATTATGGCATGCATGAACAGTTGAGCTGCTTTGCGTGGTATGTAATGTCTTATCATTCTAAAACAGTTCAGATTTGTCTTTACTGTCTTGTATAGCTTTTTAAAGTGTTTATTAAATATGAGTTGGGGGTCCAAAATGATACCAGAGTATTTAAAATCACTGACTTTCTTTATTTCCTCTTGATCTATTTTAATTGTAAGCTTATCTTTTGTTTTCCTTCTCGTGGAATGTTTTTGAGGCAGTGGGATACACCCTCCATTTTATTTGTTAATGTTTCTGCTGCTACACAAGGGGTTTTAGCTGATACATAAATGATTGTGTCATCAGCATGCATTTCACAACCAGCTCTTTTACAGCATGTTGATAAATCATCGATGTATAAGCTGAAAAGCAAAGGTCCTAAGATCGAGCCTTGTGGAATACCCATTCTGGATCGTCAGGGGATTGAATGTTTTGCATTGATTTTAACACGTTGCTCAATCCATTCAAGATATGATGCAAACTAGCCAGTGGCTTGCTCTGAAAAATTAAATGTGCTAAGTTTGTTCAGAGGTATGTCATGGTTCATGGTGTCAAAAGCCCTTCTAAGGTCTAAAAACTGTTTAGGATAAATAAGTTCATTGCTTTCAAGGTGGTCAACCAATTGATCTGCAATAACTTTTTCCAGGACCTTTAAGAAAACAGGTAGAATAGAAATTGGTCTGTAATTGCCTACGTAGTCTGGTGCTCCAGCCTTACAAATTGATGTGATGATCGCTGTTTTCCAGCTTTGTGGGAATTTACCGGTTCTGATGGAGAGGTGTACCAGATGCGTTATAGGTTTGATCAGGGTGGAGCTGTGTGTTTTGATAAGAGCAGTATCCAACCCAAACAGATCCTTTGCATTTGAATTACTAGACTTATTGAAGATTTTACCTACTTTCTCTTGGTCAACCGCCTTAATATAGAAAGCAAATTGCAATGAGTTTATCATTATAACCTGTGGTAATTTTACTGGTTCAAAACTTTCAGCAAGCTCCTCCATTGATTAGCTAAATGAAGTCATTATTAAAATTTTCATTGACATAGTAAGACTGTTTCCAGAGAGAGGTGCTATTTTCTTTAGATTCTGCAATCAGTTCTGTAAAGTACTGTATGTTGTTTTTGCTTTGTGCAGTTCCCTAACTACCATATTTCTCAGATCCTTCAATTTGGTGGAGAGTGACTTTTTCAGTGCAAGATCTCTTTTTTTCGTTAACTGGCGAATATCACTATTCAGCTTCACTTGCATTTAAAGATTTGTGTATATTTCTCAATCAGTTCTGTGATTGTTTGTTGTGTTACAACAGCTGTCTAGATCATTGGTATATATTTAATAGTATTTAGTTTGTTTTCAAATTGTGGCATTTTATTTTTGGGAATGACTGCATTCTCTGATTTATGTTCATTCATAGACATTGGTAGACACTGTTTTGTTAGTTTTCTGACAATCAGGGTGATGTTAAGAAAGGCCTCTTAATAAGTTATATCAGATCAATCATGGTTTTAGTCATTCAAGTGATTCTTGTTGGACCCTTTACCATCTGTTGAAAATTATGTTATCCAAAAAAGAGAGATTCAGACCGAAATTTTGACAGTTTAAACAATTCATCTAAGTCATGACAAAATGAGATATCATGTGATGGTGGATTGTACAGGATTACATGACATGACATAACATGACAAAGAAGATTGAGGGGTGAGGGTGTTGAGCTAACAAAACATGCCCATTGCATCTTTTATTTTCTACCTCTTGCTTGTCTCTAATTCTTCACTGTCTCTTCAAGGCTACTTCTACCCATTGCCAGTGGAGGAACTGAGAAGAAAAGTAAAAATCCTAATGAAAATGCAATGCGTCTGTAATTGAATACAAACGTCTGAGTCCTGACAAGAGGGATTCAAACTGTCGACGGGATAAATGTGCCTCGCCTCCTGTTTCACCAACCTCCATCAATCAACACACATCACCACGACAACAAGGAATTGGCCGTTCCAGCTCAATAAGAACCCATCAGTAAAAGAGAGGAAAGAAGGTACTGAACAGAAGAAGAGAGAGAAGCACAAAAGAGATTGTGGTGGAGTTTTTGCTTAACTTTGCATATTAAAATCTAGTAAAATAAACACATGCTCGGAGTGCAGCTGCAAAGATCATTTCGAAGTCAGTGAGCAGCATTTAGATGTTGATTATGCACAGGACAGAAATCGTTTGGTGACCCAAAGGGGCAGCTACATTACATTGTAATTGCTTTGCTAATATAAACATTAATACCCTTACCATAGACATATACACAAAAACACAGTGGCACACACACCCACGATCAGTACTCAAGCCAATAGCAACTCAGAAAAACCCTGTATCCAATTCGCTCCTGGACCAGACCAAAGCTACATTGTGCTGAGGAAGGTATCAGACTACATTTACCATCCAAACATACACATGACACCAGGGGAGTGGCCTCAACAGTCCATAGTTTACCCCATTATGTAGCTCATTTTGGCTTTCAGCTAAGAGAATAATCCAGGTCAGACACAGGACACCACAGAGCTGCATGGCTGTCACTGAATGACGAGTTGTGAGGGCTTTTTTTTTCAGTTTGCAGCAAAGAGTCATGAGCCCACGAAGAGAGAGTAGGCAGTTAACAATATAACAATGTATTTTAAGCCAATATTGCACTGACCTTTTTTCCTTCTTCTTCTTTTCTCTTTTGGCAGAGTGTTATCAGGTCTGAACCACATTTAGACAGTTATGACACCAAAGTTCTTGGCTTGAATAAATGGAAATTATTTTTAAAGCCGGAAAACATGAGCATAGCCTTTCTGTTTGCCAAACTGCAACCAGCACATATAAAATACAGCTAGGCTCAACATTATAAAAGCAAGAAAAATCCTTTCTAAAACTCACCAGAGCCTAAAGTGACGTGGCGAGTGACAGAAGTCCTGCATGTATTCAAATGCAGCGGCTGTGGTCATACTAGTTGGCAGCAGAGGTGTTGCATCACCGTTGCTGCCAGCATACGAGATAGATACGTGGATGCAAACAGACTTAGAAAATACAAAGCAAGTGACATAAGAAAAGAGAGAGATTGCAAACAGAGACAGAGGGGGAGAGGAGAGGCTGAAGGATGGAGGACAAAAATCACAGAAAGAGGACAGCAGTAGACATGATGTTCAGTTCCTGCACTTGAGTACAGGCAGCTCTTTGCTCAGATTTGTGTTTTTGTCCTGCTGGCGGTGGCAGAGACACAGTCAGACAGGTCTATTTCAGAGACATCCTGTCAACTCATTGAGAGACCCTGTCATCGCCCTCTCTTCCCCTCGGTGACAGTGAGAGAATGAAATAGAGGCTGAGAGAAGCAGAAAGGCAACTTAAAGAGAGACAAGGATAACAATTAGGTGAATAAAAGGTGAGGTAGGAAGTAGAGGAGATGATGGAGCTCTTTCCTGTATGATATTGTGTGGATATACAGATATTAAGTGCAGTTTTTCAATGTGAAAGATCAATAATGGAAAGAGCTTCAGGCTCTAAAAAGTCTTGAATTTCATTGAATCAATTTCATTTTTTACCAATTCAATTAACTTTTATATGTTATTGTGTTCAGCAAAATTGTTCTACCTTTGTTCCAAAGTTAAATGAAAAAGTAAAGAGTAATAACAAATAATATCTGGTCTAACACAAAACATTAAGTGTTGTGATAAGGTTAGGAACACTATGTCAACTCTCAAACCAGGAGTTGTAGAGAGAAAAAATAATGGAAGATGCAAGAAAGACAATGAGGACTGTATCCCCAGTTGAAAAAAGTGTTTTAACAGAAAAAGACTAAAAAAACGAAATACAGAGAGAACGTCTCTGTACAGTGTCAGATAGAGCAAAGTCACAACCAAGGATGCACAGATATATGGACAAAGCAGGGAATGAGTCGAGGCAGTGGCAGTGAGACACAAGGAGCACCAGTCAGACGGGCTAAACTCTGTCAGCCCAGTTCAGACCAAGGACAGAAGCAGTATTATAGCACTTTGGGTCCGGCCAAGAGGAAGAACAATAGCTCCTGTGTGTCGGAGCCTCTGGAGCATCCTAACAGCTGGGAGATAGGAGGTCTGTCTGTGGCTCCACTAAATGGCACGTAAAGGGGCGTCGCAATTGCGTACACACATAAATCCTCTCTCTCCGTCCTTCCCAGAATCCCTGGCCACCTTCCTCCGAACTCCTCCTCATGCCAGGCAGCCATCACTACTCAGTTTACTTTCCTCTTTTTTTTTTTCTTTCTCTATCTACTCGCTCTTTCACTGTGCCCTCTGTTATTCTGTGTTCTCCTATCACCCCTTTCCACCTCTGTGGAGAGAAACAAAGAGGGAGAAAAAGAGAGATATTCTTCTAGCTAGCATGAGAAAGCCAGAGACTGGCAGAGGATCAGAGCAATGTCAATAAATAAGAGAGGTCCAAAAGCCTCCGCAGGAGGCATGCCAAAGCTCTATCACAAGGGCCTCTGAAACACAGAAAAACATGAGAACTGCAAACGGTGCTGGAATGTCATCCTTCAAAGCAAAGAGTTCACAAACAGCATCAGATAAAACAATGGTGATATGTTCTGTTCTATTCTGGGAATACACCTGTAGGTAAGGCCATATGCCAGTAAAACCGAGCACCTCGTATATAGATCCATATATAAAAGAGTGGGTTATATGGATGGATGATTACACTTTCCTAATTTTCACCTGTGTTTAATGTTTTCCTGCAAGCTCAAAAATACCACATATAATATCAAAAGTGCAGGAGAGGAGATAAGCCAGTTGCAAAAGTGCACACCTTACACATAATGCCAGTGATGCAGGGCAGAGAGTGTACTTTAGCGTAAATCCACTCAGAGCTGAGAGAGGGTGGATGGGATCACTGGTTTTGTAAATGTCATTCTGGGAAGAAATACTTGATTATTTCTCGAGGGAAGAGCTGCAACGATTAGTCGATTAATCGATAAGCTGCCAACTATTAAACCAATCACCAACTATTTTGATAATCGCTTAACAGCTTGGAGTCACTTTTTAAGAAAAAAAAGTCCAAATTCTCTGATTCCAGCTTCTCAAATGTGAATATTTTCTGGTTGATATGATAGTTAACTGAATATCTTTGAGTTGTGGACTGTTGGTCAGGACAAAAGAAAACATTTGAGAACGTTATCTTGGGCTTTAGGACAGTGATTGACATTTTTCACAATTTTCTGACATTTTATAGACTAAACAACTAATCAATTAATTGAGAGAATAATCGACAGATTAGTCTATAATAAGAATAATCGTTAGTGGCAGCCCTACTTGAACGGAACTTTAAATTCAGCCAATATGGCAAATGTTTCATGTACATATATGATCCCTCTGAGCTGTTATGAAACTTAGCCTATAGCTTCCACTCAGTCATGTGATAGTTTGGATGCCATCAATGCCGACAGATAAATTCAACAGCTGCAAGGGGCCTCAGCCTGTTTTGTCAAAGGAGTCAGTGCTGCTTCCACCCACAGTAACCCATTTGTTTTCTACATAAACAATTTCCTAATGTCATACATCTGGGCTTATCTGGAAAGTATACATTCAATATATCCAATGTGGGAATGTACGAAGATCACCAAATCTGTGTGACTTCAAATCTGGCAACATCTGCTCAATGCATTTCAATTTATCAAAGCCCAGACAGTGTATATGTATTGAACTGTGTTGCTAATTTGTGTTTTAAGAATCAGCACTTTCTGTTTGCTGATATTGACATTGTGTATAGACATAAACAATATCCACTTGTGAGACAATAAAAATCTGAACTGAACTGACGCCAGGAACTTAATGCTTGAACATCATTAAGTAACTGAGTGTGGGTAAAATCTCTACTGCATTTACACCCCACTTTGTCTCCTCTGCACTTTCATAAGATTTGAGTGTAATTTTAATACATGAGAGGCACAAACTGAGGCTAGACCCCAATAATCCACTGTCAAAAGGCAGCAGGCACAGCAGTGCATTCTGCTGGTCTTTCCAAAGCTAATTAATTCATCACTGACAATTGATTTAGATGCATTTTTCCACTACAGGCTGCTTTTACACTACTACTGTATTTACTGTACACAAAAGAGTTACCAGCAGCATCCCAAGCCCCTGTTCTCAGTTGAATTTAAATGGACAGGCTGCAGGAAATATAATCAGTTTAATGTAAGCTCTATACCTTACAGCACCGCATGAGCTGGCATCATGCAACGCAACGAATCTCTTATCAGACAGATTTAAGCTGATCACTGCACTGTACAAACAGTCACTAAAACACACTGTTCCTCATGCCCACTCTTCTTGCTGCACTTGAAGTAGTACAAAGAAGGTTTCGAATTTCACAAAGCATGATTTTCACTGGGCTGAAGGCTACCATCCCCCATGACTGCAAACCAAGCTGGCTGGAATAGACCCCAGCCTCTCTCCTGCATTCTTAGTGGGGAAAATTGAATCACGTCGCGCCGATGCCAGTGGTTTGCATAAATCATACTGTACCAAACTGAAACTCTAAAACCAAAAACAACGAATAACACACATGAAATACTATTTCAGCGGCGTGTTTCTGTAACGTTGGATCATTTGTGGGACAATGCAAATATTTGCTCTCCGGGTTTCTCACCAACATGATATTCCTCAGACTGAATATGTCAAGACGCTGCTGCCGGTGTTTCGTTTTAACGAGTGACCGTGTTAATTGGTGACTTTCAGACGACTGCGTCCGTGGTTGCTAGTAGTGACGGCAGCTGTCGAAATGAAATTTAATGTTCAATATAGTATATATAGTCGCCTGGTCATTTTTTTCTTACATTAAAAGGTGTCGCTAACAAGAAGCATTCACATTTCTTAAACTTACTTATAATGTGGGGAAAAATATTGGCAGCTGGCGTCTAATGAGGAATTTGACATTATACAGGTTAAATGGTTGAATATGTGCCACTTTCTGATTGAGGATAACGGTATAAAATCCCAATATAGGCTATAGCTGCACTGCCTGCTTATATGCTGCGGTTTGTTTCCCACATTATAAAAAAAACGAGATGTGAATGCTTGTTGTGCACAATTTAACTTACGTCAATGGTTAGCGTAGATATTAAACACAGACGTATTTAAAATTGATTCAAGTATAATTAAATGTTTGTGCTTTCAATAGCTGCAATCACTACGAGCAACCACGACGCATTGGGCTGAAAGTCACCAGTTAACAGGGTCACTCTTTAAACCGAAACACCGGAGCTCATGCAGATGTGCAGGCTTGCAATGTAGGAACCCTTCAGTCAGTCCCGTTTCAAATAAATGTACTCTACTTTTAAAGGTTTTTGAGTACTTTGGAGTCAGAGCGCCGCTGCCACATTTTTCACCTGTGTGGTGGGTTAATGTACAGTCAGTGATGGCCAAGCAGGGTTGAATTACCGACCATTATTAGTCAGCCAGCTCCAGTTTAAGTGTAATGTTACTACACGGTGACTGACTCGGTTTTCAGGCAGTTATTTGCTGCTGTGGTGAGATGTAATATATTGAAAGTAACGTTACTGAAGTCAAATTTTCAAGTGAGAAAAAAAAACGTACGTGTGTGTGCCAGACGTACAAAGTGTTCAAAAGAAAAATTACCTGATACGTTTGTTGAATCCTTCTTATTTTCTCTCCATCCTCACTGCGCTGCGGAGCATGCCACCGTGTCCAAGAATTTAAATCCCCGGGTCGGATCCATGATTGTACTGTCTCTGATATCAAATGTACTCCTGCTGGAAGAGGCGGCGGCGGAGAGGACTCCAGGCACTTTTTTTTCCAAAGGGACTCTCTTGGTAGATGAAATTGGCATTAAACCTTGTCCGGTTAAGCTAACGGCGGGTTTCGTAACAAAAAAAAATATCCGTCAGTTTTACCCATATGAAGGGAAAATGTTCTTTTCCACCGTAACGAGTTAGAAATCGTGTTTAATCGCAAGAAAATGTCCCCGTTATAATCAGAGATAATGGTACGTACCACTCTATTGTTGGGGCGCGAGAAAGCGTCCCGTGCAACTGCGCTGCTCGTGGGAGGCTCGCTGTGGATAACGTGCGCGCGCGCGGTATTGGCTGGTTATCTCAAACCGTCACGTCGTGCTGTCCAATCGATTACAGGCAACGATGTCTATTTGAGTTCTCCAACCCTCACTGTACATAGAAAATCAGACAATCACACAATCGATCTCCTGCATCAATTTGATTGTATTGTATTGACTTTAATATAAATGAAGGTTACAAAATCTCATTTTGTACTCATTATTGCGCATAAATCACGTCATATGTTAAAACTGTACACCCTTACTATTCAGTACAAGGATAATATGACCACATAGGAGACTAGCGTTGTGTAGGGCTGGTTATTTTCTGTGAATTGTTTTCTCGATTAATCGTTAAATCATGACAAAATTGTGGGAAAATATGTGTATTTCATAGGTGGAGATATCTTCACAATGCATGTTTTGTTAGACCTTGAGTCCAGAGCCCAAAAGATATTAGATTTACAATGATATTAAAACAAATTGAGAGGGTGCACCCAGAGAAAACGTTTGGAATTTATGTTTTTAAAAAATGATTAAACTTGTAATCGATTATCAGAATAGTAGCTTAGCTAATTTTCTGTCATTGTATTAAACCATCAACCGATTAATTTCGCTTTAAAAGTTGTATTATTGCGGTTTGTTTCCACTATACTACTACTTTATCCTTATTTGATATGATTCACCCTAACGCCATGCTCTCATACTTTCAATTAATCTATAAAATAAAACAACCATATTTTGTCATTCATTCACCTTAATCATTACCAAATATCCAATATCGCATTTGCTCATTAAGTCAGTTTCCCATACAACAATCAATCTTTTCTATATACTATATTGATGTAAAGCTCATTTTTGGTAGATTTCTTTTATATCAATCGAATCTCAGTTTTTATGCTAAATTCACCTGATCACAGTTAACAGTCTGTCTGTCTGCAAAGAGAAATTATGACTCAGACATTACCATTAAAAGGAGAACCGTGCATGTGTTGGTGTATGTGAGAGCTGAAGAGAGGCTTCACGCAATAAGCAGCGTTTGTTGAATCACTGAGCTGTAAGCTATAGTTGTTCATGAATCAATCAACAAATATGGGTGTATTGACCGACTACATCACTATGTGCTACGTTGACAGAATAAACCAATACATTAAATATTGAAATAACACTGCTACGTTGATAGTCTACTGAATCAACTGGCAGAGTCAATCACTTTACATGCTATGTTAACAGACATACTATACAGCACATAGGGAATAGAAAGAAAACTAAATACCAATAAAAATAATAAAGAATAATAAAATAATGAATAAAATAAATAAATATGTGAAATAAATACAACAGAATAATTAAAGATATTAAAAAAATACACACAATAACAGTTTTTACGGCCTTTTTATTAGTGCATGATTTAATAGTCTGTAAGTGCTGCCCACATTCTTCATGAAAAACGGAAGAGAATTTTTTTTTTGTAAACTTGATTATGAAACTCAGCTAAGATAATGAGACTGATGATGTACACTTGTTTCTCGTGCTTTCTCTTGTAGCTTAAAAAAGCAGAACATGTTTATACAATAAGGCAAAATCAGCCATAAATGTAACATTAATGAACTTAGAAACCTCTCGCCACAGGCTTTTAGTATGGTAACAATGCCTAGATAAGTGAGGCATAGTTGTGTGCAGAGCAAAATTAACACAATACATTCATATCATTCTAAAATCTATTAAAAAATGTTTTACAGGGTATATTTCGTGTATAAGCTTAAAGGTCACTGTCTTTATCTTCCTGGTGATTACATATATGTAAGGCAACAGCCAAACCTCCTGCCAGGACTGACGGTCCTGAAGATGAAACCGAAAGATGAAGCTTCCATTTTTGTCATAATGGAAGTACAGGTGTTATATCGAAGTATTTTCCCCCTCAAATAATATTCCCCTCCTGTTAGAAGTGTCTTTAATCAAGCAGATTTAATATCCAGAATAAAACTTTATAAGTTTTTTTTTTCGTTTGTTTGTTTGTTTTTGTTGTTTAAAGCCATGACGCTACACACTCCGATACTGTAGGTGGCGGTATGCACCTTTAACGTTGGTTTATAGTCCGTCAAAGAAGAAGTAAGAACCAAAGAAGAAGAAGAAGTTGACTCGTGTTTTCTGCAGCACCACCAGGTTATTGTTATGGTTAGGCATAGCAGAGCTAATTGGTTGGGTTTAAGGTAAACTTGGGGTCAGGTTAAGCAACCCAGAAGACAACTGGTTGGTGTTTAGGGAGATTGACCGCAGGTTAAAGTTGGGGGAAACACATATCGTCAGGGGAACAGACTTCAACACGACACCGGCCTCCTGCTTCCGCCGAATTCACAACATACAGCATGTCTGCCGCCGTAAGCTCCCTCGTCTCGTACGGTAGCAATTCAGATTCAGAAGATGAGTCGGAATCTAATACCGATACCGAGAAAGTGGACCCGATGAATCCGGACGCCACGGCTCACCTTAAACCTTTGCAGTCTGGACACACGATGTCTGTGGCTGTTCTCAATTCTGCTCCGGAGGTCGCCGTTAAGGTAAGCTAACCAAGCTAACGCTAGCTTACCGTTACAGTTATATTTTTACAGTTAGATCGTGTTGTTCGTACTGTACTGTTGTATAGCACTGCAGCCAATATCAGTTGTTAACAGTAATGCATAATAAATACTTATTTTGTGTGTAATGGTACCCATTTGTTGCCAACGTCACCAAATAATAGTGCTAATTGTTAGCGGGAAGCACCGAGTGACGAGCAGGAAAGTGTCGCATGTTTGTCTAACTTAACAGTTACATGTCAAAGAATAACTGCTATTCGTTTAGAAATTATTACATTATCGAGGCCTTTGTTTCTCGTAAATAGATAACAAATACATCACAGTATGAGCGCATTGGTGTTGTGTTGCTTTTCAAACCACTAATAATGTACATCCTCATGATAGGAGGCTGTTGAGACCGGCGTACATCTGGACCCTTCGTTGAAAGAAGTTGCTTATAACCCAACATATGAAACCATGTTTGCGCCAGAGGTAAGTTTTAGATGAAGTTAATGTAATGTACAGCTGGGTCCAATATATAGTATAATACATGATAGAGCTTAAATGTTTCCATATCTTGACAATTAAGTCATTGTTTCAGTTATTTTTCAAGCAAAAATACCAAACATCTTCTGTTTCCAGCTTCTCAAATTTAAAATTTTCTGCCTTTCTCTGTTACATGAGATAGTAAAGTGTCTTTGGGTTTTGGTTGGTTGGACAAAGCAAGCAATCTATTCTTACTTTGTCACAAATGGTCATTTTACACTATTTTCTTGCATTTTTAAAGAAGACGTCTCTAAATGATTGGCTTTTTTTTTTTTTTTTTTTTTTTTTAACTATTTTTACATTTGTTGGACAAAATGATTAATTGAATACTACTAGATATTAAAGGACACACTGTCTATTTTAATATAGTAATACAGTGTGTAGATGTTGTCTCTTTTTCATGTTGAAGGCTTATATGAATGAACCACTTAATGCCTCTGCTTGATTGGCCTTCATATTCACATTGCTAATAATCATCATAATCTGAAGCATTACTCGTGTAAGTAGTGTAATGTCCCCAAAATATCATCACATTGTTGCTATGAAGTTAGCTCCTCATAAAGTATGTTTATGTCCAAACCACCCAGCTCCAATGTAACAGCTGTTAGATAATTACAATGTTTATTATTATGAAGTCAAGCTTATTAGTTGTCACTATTCCTGGGTAATACTGTATTTTGTTTTTTCCCCTTGTTATCACCTTGAGTGTCCTTATCTATTTTGTTTGGTGATTTACAGTATGTCATTTGGCTGCTATAACACCATACTTTTCCATCGGGATTTATAATGTGATGTGTTTATCTGTCAGTCTATAGTTACATTACTTATCATGTCTTGTTGTTATCAATGTGATGCCAATTATATTATAATTGAACAGAAGGAGCATACAAAAAGAGTCGCTCCCTGGGAGTGTCCAAAGTTATACTAACTGAAAGTTTAACTTCAGTATTATTAATATTTTTGTGTTGTTTCCCTTTAGTTTGGGCCCGTAAACCCATTTAAAACCCAGCAGATGGCTGCCCCCAGGAACATGTTATCTGGCTACGCAGAACCTGCTCACGTCAACGACTTTATGTTTGAACAGCAAAGGAGGACCTTCTCAACCTATGGTAGGCTGTTCTGTGACCTCTGAAATGGGGCTGATTGATGTGATCAATTTATTGACTCTGTTTAAATTTGAATGTGTTTAACAACTCTCTCAACTCTGCTAATAGGTTATGCTTTAGATCCATCTGTTGACACACACGAAGTAACCACTAGTAGCTACATTGGTGCAGTGGATGAGGCTGAGAAAAATAAAGGTAATCATTAATAATAATTAATATCTAATGTCTTTGTCTTCATCTGACTGTATGAATCAGACTTTATTTAGTGTGTCTAATGCTATATGAAGTATTGTTTAAGGGAAAATAGAAAGCAAGAAAGAACTACAGTGTCTTATGGCTCTTCCTCCAGGACTAACTGTGTTTGAGAGCGGACATAAGAAGTCAGAGAAAAGGAAAAAGATCAAAGGTGGAGATGCAGCAGAGATTGACAACTTCCTTGGGCCGTGGGCGAAATATATAGATGAGAAAGATGTGGCCAAACCATCAGAGGTAATGCTTTGTTTATCATATAATATAAAAACATTCTGCCTGAGTGTTTGAGATTGCCATTATTTCACATAATCAATGTACTTCTGTCCTCTGTCCCTTTGATAGTAAGGCAAGAAACGCAGCATTTTCTACTTTTTGACAATAAGGATTAGTGCTGTAGGTCAAATACACTGGCTCTCTGCAACAGTTTCAATTTATGGTCAATGGACTTTTTTGGACCTTTTTAAATCACCAGAATAAGTGTCTTTATACTTATACCTCATCAGCATTTATGGCAATAGAAACTGTAATATAAGTGTTCATTCACTGATGGCCTCTGCCTGCACATTTTCCAATATATAAACCTTTTTGAGTATGGAACAATGGAGCCAGAAGAACTAAACTAGGAACTAAAAGTCCCTTTTGCGCTTCAACCACCATGAATTCAATGATGGATTAAAAACCAAACAAAAGCGTTTGAAACACAATTTTCACAGGAGAAAACAACCCGTGGTTTCTTGTATTTATTGTTGCATGACTCTGCTGTTAAAAAAGACAAAGGTAGAAGTGGTTAAAGAAACTGAAAACCCTGTCTGTCTCCACAGTAGGCAACTTGCTGAGTTTTTGTTTCTGCTTTAGAACATAACTGCCATGAAACTATCAGCAAAGTTTTATTTCTCTCCTACGCTTGCTTCGATAGCTCACCGCCTCTCATTGTCTCACTATCTCACTTGACCGCATTTCCCTCTCTCCCACATGCTCTCAGACTTGATGTAAAAATTAGTTGGGAAATGTCCACATCCCGTCCTAATATCAATAGTAGTTGTACCAAGTACTTGTTTTATAAGTCAGTACATAAATTATGGTTTCTGCAGTGTCTTTGTTTGAAATCTGTGCTAAAGTTCACAAACCTTTAGAAAGCATTACCGCCACTTTTTTTTTTTACACCTGGAACTATTGTACAGGAACAAGATTAAGTCCCTGGTTCTTCCAGTCTAGACACAGGTTTAGTTCCTCAAAATGTTTTTGGTCCTCTGACATATCTAATAGCATAAAACAATTCACCTGCAGTACGTTGGTTAATCCTCGGTTGTGATTAATTTTATTTTATAGGATGAGCAGAAGGAGCTGGATGAGATCACAGCCAAAAGGCAGAAGAAGGGAAGGAATGAAGAAGATGCTCCAGCAGAAGAGAAGACTATTCTCCATGGTACAGTGGGCCCTTTGACAACAAGAAATGATTAGTTAGCTTTAACTTTAGATCACAATTTATATGGTGAATTGAGATTTACCGTGGAACAAATGAGTGTCCAGTTGTGATCGTGTTTAAGACTCTTTTCTCTGGAGCTACAGTTTGGCTGGTCAAGTAATTAACCCCACAAAAAGTTTCTGGGCAGCCATGAGCCCGTTCTCCTTTAAAAACATGTATCAAAATGGTGCAGGATTTTGACATGATGTCTCTTTGTCTCTTTTTGTTCTTCCTCTAGTTAAAGACATGTATGATTACCAGGGCAGGTCCTACCTCCACGTCCCTCAGGATGTGGGCATCAACCTGCGTTCTGCAGAAGCCCCAGACAAGTGTTACCTGCCTAAGAAACAGATCCATGTTTGGTCAGGACACACCAAGGTCAGTAGGAAAAAAACATAGATCATTGTCGTGTCTTTAAGTACATCAGTGTCATTTTATTTACCAGGAGAAAAAAACCCTTGCAGTTATAAATGTTCAATGCAGTTTGTGTTTATGGTAAGCTCTAGTATTTCAGTGTGTTGTTTAAAATAATTCAGTGTGTGTGTGTGTGCGTATGTTCATTGATAGGAAATTCCATTATGCAGTTCAGTAAAAACCTCCTGGGTACTTAAAATGATAAAATGATAACATAGCCGTGTACGAGCTGCTTGTCTCTAACATATCTGAGATTGTTCTCTCATTCAAAACACCGTCTTTATAATTCAAATATAAAAGCAAACACTCGGTTATTCAATAAAAGATCTGATTCAAGCCTCAGAACTGCCGGTGTGCTTCAGGGAGAGAGAAAACACTCAAGTTTTAAATTGGCTTCTATACACTTTCTGCGGGAAGTTACAGCCCTCAGAGCCTAATTTGAAGTACAAAGAGGTTTGAAAAGATAATAAGCGCGTGGAAGTGCTGATGTAGATAATAGATGGAGGATGACCCATATGGTGTCACCAAAGTTTTGAGACTTTTTTTTTGGAAAAGTTTGGTAACATGAAGAAAGTGGTTTTTATGTCAATTTTTATGACTGTTGCAGTGGCAGCATTGTCTGCACACACTATCTGTAGTGCTTGCATTATGATTCAGCTGATGTCTCCCTTTTAAACTGATTTAATATTGATAGCCTGTTCAAACTGTCCATAATATGTGTCCAAAATTAAGTCAACAGCATGAACATACACACTGCATTATATATGGAAAACTGAGGTGTAGTGCAGCTTTTAACTTAAGATTTAGCTATGCCCTTGACTCCTTTTGTCTAGAGTAATTACAACACTAGAGTAAAACTAATACCAATTGAAGATGGTACTGGAATACACATGATAAGAAGACATGGTTAAATACATATTCATTTCTCATCTATCCGTATATTTTCCAGGGTGTCAGTGCTATCCGTCTGTTTCCAAGCTCTGGTCATCTACTGCTCTCCAGCTCCATGGACTGCAAGATCAAGGTAATAAGCATAACTGGGTGCCATAAAAACATCACAGACATTAATAATTTCCCCTATTTATCATTTCTAAGCAGTATATAAACAATGAAAACATGGTTTATAACAGACTACAGTGTAGTTGTAAGCAGATAAAAGGAAATTTGTATTTGTCAACAATCATAACTTCTGCTATGAATATATTTTATATCATTACAACTGTGTTTTACTATACTGTCATTCATTATCTGTTTATATATCAGTATCCAGTAGACAAATACATGAATAAACACTTATATCTGCTTACAAATGCATTAAACATTATATTACAAACTTTTATTAGCTGTTTATATACTGCTTATAAATGCTAAATGGGGGGACTTAAATTGAAGTGTTAGACATTTGCTAGCTTGTGTATACTGTCATGATCACCACTAAATGCAAAGAGTACTTTAAATAACAAACTCACCATTTTGCCTGTGTGATCACACACATTCTGGCTTAATTTAATGCCGTGGCGGAGCACAGTGGTGTCACAAATCTGTATTCACTGTGTGTTTTAATCCTCTTCTCTCCACAGCTGTGGGAGGTGTACGGCGAGAGGAGGTGTATACGAACATTTATTGGTAAGTGAGCACACATCTCATTAAACATCCCCATTCAAAATAAATGCTGATAATTCATTATAAGATAATCAGCATGAAATTGTGAAAGGATATTTTCCCAAAATGTTTTAAAATTTTATAAACAACAATGCATCGTCAGCAAACATGCTGACATGAAATATGCTTGATGTCTGAAATGCACCCCGCCTATTGGGAAATAGACAGCAGTGACAAACTGTGAGGTCAGCAGTACTGAAACACTAATGACATGTCTGTTGACCATTTGGGGAAAGTGTGTGTGTGTGTTTCGTTTTTTTCTTCTCATTTAGAGATGGGGTCTGGGGTATTTAGGGTAATGCATGCAGGTCAGTTTTACACTCTTCCCAGAGAAAGCACACTGTCAGAATAGAGATTGTTTGCAGCTGTGGTTCTGCTTGTCAGCTCCTTCACCGAATATGCATAATTCAGCAGCCCAGGGGCTGAAGTGAGCAGGGGGCAAGGGAGGGCAGAAGACACGGAGGGGAGTGGGCGCACATGAAGCGAGAACACAGTTTAGGAGTGGATAAACTAGAGTGAGATGTTCATGACTAGGAGAAGAAGCAGAGCCGCAGATGATGATGATGATGATATTCATCATTTTTTAATTAGGGGAGTGTTAAAAATATATGGCTGTGTTGTAGAGAGATATATTAGGGTTTCACTTTGTTGTTGCTGCTGTCTCTGCTCCTACATCTGCTGCCTGGTATATTCATTATTTCAACACCATTAATAAAGGATGTTTTCTGTTCTTTTTATCTTTCCCAGGGGTGTTTAAATTTTATTTATTTGTTTTCTTATTTATATGGATGACTAAGATCTTTAGAACCTTTTTGTTTTATCTTCACTGCTTTTCCATTTTTTAAATCTCTTGATTCGTTTTCCTCCTACTTAATAGAAGAGTTTTATATTTATTGTCATCTTGAATGCCAAATCAAACCTAAATTTGTCAGACTGTTGTGTGTTATCTTTAATTAACCTATGCACTGTACGTGCATGTAGCTTGTCAAAACCACCAAGCACGAGGGAACAGTTAAGAATATATTAGACTTAGGGGTGTGTATGAGTGAGTATGCATATCATTACACATGTATTTTCATGTTTGGATGCAGTCTCGGACAAAGGGTATATTTGATTACATGCGTGCCCTGCTCTCGCTAGTTGGTGTATCTGTGTGTTCCTGCGTGCGCAGACACACTCACACACCATCAAGGCTTTCTGCAGCGGCGGCATCGCCTTTGGTCTGCCAGCAAGCCGTGTAAGAGCAAGCAAGCACGGAGACGCTTAGCCTCAGTGGGCTCTGTTATCGCCGTGGAAACAGTGTAGTCCTGATGAAAGCCAGTTTTAACGAGGGAGGCGTCTGTGCGCGCCGGGCCCACAGGGACCTCACATCACCTACACTGTATGAAAAAAAAAAAAGCCAAAGGGTTGCATAGATTGGGATTAGGAAGAGAATAAGAAAAGGTGGAGAGGAGTTGAAAAAAAAACAGATTGAGCATGTTTTTTTTTTCTATTTCCCCTCCTCCTCTTTCCTCTCCAAGCTCATTTAAAGATTCCATTTCCCTCGTCTCCCACAGCCCACTTCATCTTTCTTCCTCAACATCCCTTGTTTTCCCTTAACCAGATTTCACATACTTCAAATTAATTGGGTATCAAAGGAAGGCAGCTGGGGGAGACTCAGTAACAAGACTGGGGAGCACATGAAGTGAAGTTTTCTCGTGTGTATTTATTTATTTGCTTGTGTTATGTGTGTAAATTTTCTCCTCTTTTCTACGTCAGGTCACAGCAAGGCAGTGCGAGACATTTGCTACAACAACACCGGCACCCAGTTCCTCAGCGCTGCTTATGACCGCTACCTCAAACTCTGGGACACTGAGACAGGTAGGCTGTACTCTCCTATTCCTCACACAGCCACACACGCAGTTTGTCCAGAACAATGGAATCAAGGAAAACGTACACCACATGAACATCTCACTCATACACCTATTTGAATGTCTTTGTGAGGAAATACCAAAGAAAAAAAATGCAGTATGTATTTTAACCTCATGCATTTTGTAAGTAGAAATACATTTTAACAGCACATTTAGACCTGAGATCCTAAATCTCAGAAGCTTTTCTTTGCACAACAGCAGATTTTGTATTAATTTTCCCTTCACACAGACTGTTTGCTGGCACACACACTTGTGAAGTCGTATCTACCACAAATGTAAATCACCAATGTTTCTCAGCCATCAAATATAAACCTGCAGTCTGTTGATACCTGAGTATGGCTGCTTGCCCAGAGATGTTTGTGACTGGATCAGTTAATAGAGATTATTGCTACATCAAGTCCCCAAACAGATATAACTTGAAGACTATTATACATATAATTGAACACAACTCCCATGATCGCAGAGCTAACAAAGACATAAAACCCCTTGTTTAATAGTTTCGGAAATGTTGTCTGATTCTCTGATCAAATCAGTGTTGGAAACAAAATTACATCATAGGTTTTTATGTTTTCCCTGTTTATATGATAGTATTGAATTTTTAAATTTAGTGCAGGAATTAAAAATCCCAATTTGTATAATTTGACTGGGACTTGAATAGCAGGCTGCACTGTACAACAGTTTATTAAATTAGTATGGTGTCTTTCATGACACATGAATTTCAAGTGATCTTCTTAATCTGTGTCTATGTGAACTGAAGAGTCCCTGTGTTCTCCTCTGTGCCGCATGGTTCCTTGTTATTATTCCCCACCACCCTGTCCCATCTTAATTGCCACCTCCCTCCTCACAACTGAGGAGTGCCAATCCAGCAGAGGGCAGAAAAGAGTTAATTCCCCCTACTTGTTGCTAACAGGATCTCCTCTAAAGCCATACCATCCAAAGTGTTCAGTTAGAGTTAATTTACAACACTTACAATGTTTAAGAGGATGATTTCTTACCTTTCTTATCAGTTGTTGTGGTTTTGTCAGTATAAACTGTTTCTTTCCTGCAGCTCTACATAGCATTTTGTATTTTATTCCTGATTTTTTTCCCCAGTTGCAGTTAAAGCAATAGATGTAATATAGACATTATGTTAATAAAAAGCATTCATTGTAGTCTTAAGGATTGCAGTCCTTTTAATTCTCTGTTTTCTCAACTCTAGTAGTGGTTGCTGCATCATTCCAGTGGTGATTCATCTTTGTTGAATGAATACAAGGAAATGCCGAAATGTGTGTAGCAGCTGAGCTGTCGCTGCCTCCATAGCATACAGCATTTAAAGTCGCAGACTGTGTCCTTCAATTTTAAACAACTTGAGTGTACCTTTCTGAACAGCCACACTGGATTATTCTGTATCCCTGACTTTCAATTTGCTTCCCTCCACAGGCCAATGTATCTCCCGCTTCACCAACAGGAAGGTACCGTACTGCGTCAAGTTCAACCCGGACGAGGAGAAACAGAACCTTTTCGTGGCCGGCATGTCAGATAAGAAGATTGTTCAGGTAAAGTTGGCATTCGTTGCATTGCGACCGATTCACAGTCGCCTCATGTGTGTTTCCCAGTCGACCAAGCAGATGCACATGTGAATTTCTGTGTGTACCCCTGTGCCCACAGCAGCAGGAAATACACTCCTCTTCCAGTGCTAGTGTGTGTAGTCATGTGCGTGTGGCTGACAGGACTAGAGCAAGCCATTAATCACAGGCAGCATTAGGGAGGATGAGAGGCATAGGAAAGAGAACAATCTGTGATAATACTGGGAAATTCATAACTACCATATAATACTATTAGGCTAACAGTTTTTAGAACAAGGAACTCTGAACCTCTACAGATTAAAGTTTGGATTTCTGTGGCAGCAAAGTGCTGAGAGAACAAATAGATTGGTATCTGAATTGGGAATGCATTTAAGTATTGTAATATAATTTTTATTTAACGCAATTACTAATTAAAGATGATTCTGTATGTATAAACGTTACGTTCAGTGTCTATTTTAACTGAAAATAAGTCAAGATGTTGATGTAAGAAGCTCTTGTGAGCTGCAGAAAAGTAAGATTAAATAAATAAATAAATAAAAATTGGAAGTTAAATCTGTCTGGACAGAAAAACATCCTATTTTTTTGTTGCTTGGGGGTCTGTTCTGTGTTGTTGCCTTGCCTTAACTTTAATGTGTTCATAATGTCTCCCAGAAAAAAAATAATGTTTAAGACTGAGGCCTGTTTGATTGCTAATTGCCGTCATTACACCACTGCAGTTAAGTCATTTCACTGCATCGACACAATAAAGATCTGCTCTCGTAGAAAGTCTCCCGCAACTCAAGCTCTTCACAAGAGTTAGAAATCAGTCGGTGGGATTTTGTGAACCCACTTTGGTGTGTTCCTACTCATCATGGATATTGCATTTTACCCCCTTTGCTCTTCTTCATCTCTGACAGTGGGACATCAGGACTGGCGAGGTGGTTCAGGAGTACGACCGTCACCTGGGCGCTGTCAACACCATCACATTCGTTGATGAGAATCGTCGGTTCGTCAGCACGTCGGATGACAAGAGTCTTCGAGTTTGGGAATGGTGAGCACAGACTGAAATACTAATGCAGCATGTAGAATTCGAGTGTGCTGTTTCTGAGTGTTTGGTATTGTGCCTCCAAGCCAGGCACATAATCCCCAAAACTGAATGATTTAATAATGAATGACTGTGGTATCATTGGGCAGCTGTTCTGAGAAATTCTTCAACAGTACGAACAAGTGTTCATGTTCAGGCAGCCGATTTCACATCCGTGAAGGTTCAAGACTGATGAGGATTCACAGGCAACAGGGCGTTTAGTGTGATGCCAGTAAAATAACACAATATTCTGA
This sequence comes from Thunnus thynnus, assembly GCF_963924715.1. Taxonomy (NCBI): domain Eukaryota; kingdom Metazoa; phylum Chordata; class Actinopteri; order Scombriformes; family Scombridae; genus Thunnus; species Thunnus thynnus. The sequence continues at coordinate 17,424,582 of NC_089534.1, forward strand.
CCTGTTCTGTACACTGATGATGTTGTATGCTGCTCCTTTCATTAGTGGTTAATAAGAATAGACATCAACAAACCTCCAGACGACCCAATCTTGGCCAAAGCTCTCCCAGCTGCGCCGCTAATCTGCTCTGAGTCATAGCCTCTGCCACGATCAGCCCACAGTACATGCATGCCAGTTGTATATTTTAATAAATAAGCATTTTGAAATGCTTCCACAAATAATATTATTGGAATGAGTGATGCGAAGGGGTGACTGGCAGGTCAGATACAGTTCAAAAACATTTTCCATTTTAAAAAATTTCCCCTCTTTTCCTTCTCAGTGGACATTGAAATTGGAGAAACAAGACATGTACATGTGTTTTGTTATTGACAAAATCATGTTCACATGCATTTCCCACAAGTTTATTTACTTTTAGAAATTGTCATTCCATGTTCTACTGCAGTGTTATCGTCCGTGCTCAGTGGCCGATCAAGAGAGACCACCAATAACGACTTGCAGATCGGCTGGAGGGTCTTGTGGTGATAAACAAACTCTGGTATCTGTTGCTCGAAGATGATAAATATTTTAAAAACCACCTGATAGATGAAGCTTCCTGTGGATTATTGGAAAGGGGGCTTTTCACTCTAGGACTGCTACTGGTGTTTTGTTTTTTTTTTCCTCGTTAAAGCTTCCTAGCTCTTCTTTTTTTCTTCCATGGTATGAGAGATGAGGGATTAACTGGTGGGAAAAAAATTTTTTTTTCTTCCACACACTCTGTAAGTCAGAGTTGAAAGATAAAGTAAAATGCCAATGGATCGACCGAGCAAAATAACTACATCCCAAGTGTCTATTTTATACAATTGTTTGAGAGTGGGGCTCCCATGGGCTTTTTTTTAGTGCAGCGTGGGAGCAAGCAAGCAAGCAAGTGGTACGCTGAGCCAAAGAGTGGTTTTGCTGTCCCCCCCCCCGTCCCCCCCCCCCTCTCTCCCACGGACACCACCTGGCTCTTAGCTCTCGCCAGAATAGAAGCGCAGGCTGGCAGAGCGGGGCAGGGTGAGGGTGAACGACGGATGGTGAGAAAAGATTGCGAGGCAGCTACAAGTCAAACACGCAAATTCAAATTCTATTCTCGTTTTCACACACACACACAGACTCATGAGTTCTGCGGGGCGGATGGACCACTTTTATCTGTAGCTGAGGTTTATCATCAGGGAGCGGAGAGAGCGTGCGCGCGTTGGAGGAGGATTACAATCAATACAAAATGTGCCGCACCGTGCCAACAAGGGGAATTAGCTCTTGATCATAAATACGTTGTTTTAGAGAGTGATGAAATGTGGGCTTCAAGAGATATTTGGGATGATGATGATGATGGTGATGATGAATTAAGGAAAAAAGGAAAAATGGCAGAGCAAAGGACAAAGTCAACGTCAGAGGATGGAAAGTGAACATATATCTCATCCACGTACTCCCTCTTCCCTTATTTATTTTCCTCATTTATTATCAGTGTACACTCTGGTAAGAAGGCTGATTTCAAGGATGATTTTTCCAGACTTTTATTATTTTCCAGACCTTTTAAAAAAAAAACAAAAAAACAAAAAAAATAAGCTCCCTGCCAACCTATTTTAATCAAACATCTGAATGTTTCAAAATAGTGTTGTGGTCATTTCAGAGAAAAAAAAAAAGTTAATTTACTATGCTGTCAATAGTAATTATGTTTTGTGAAATCCTCTTTTCACATCAGCTCCAAATAACAAACAAAAACGGTATGTTTCATTTCCTTCTCAGTATGACAAGCTGAGGGATTTTCATGACATTTTTACTGCACACTGATTATAAAATGTGACCTCAACCTCACTGCAGATATTACGCCTGACAAAACGGAGCTGATATATGAGATATACAAAAATGCTGTTTTTGTTTTTGCCATCGTCTCTCTCTCGAGCTAGATCGACGCGCAACGCGGCAAACAACATCAATCATCTATTATTGATTAATATCACTAGTGTATAGATTGTTTGTCATATGTTTTCCATTCTTCCTCTCTTTCCATTACCCTCAAGCTTCTCTCCAGACAACACAGCTTTCACACTGGTTATTTCTGGAGCTCCGAGGAAGAGATCTGATGGCTTTCTTATCTTTTTTCATAGTTAAACTTGGCTTGCCTAAAGACATTGGCTCTGACTAACCCAAGGGCCTTTTTAATGTCTGGTTGTGTGTGTGTGTGTGTATGTGCAGAAATGCAAGTGTGTTTTATGCGTACAAGGGTTTGCTTTTCTTATTTAATTCCTATCTTCAGTTCATATTTTTAGTCTTCCAAAAATGCAGTGCAATCGTTTTGCTCCAGCTGGTACTCATCACAGAGAGACACACAGAGACATGGCCTCAGTTTAGCTAGACAGCACGATCACATGAGTTAAGGGCTATTGCTCTTTTACTTGACACAAACACACAAACACAACACAGACATGTTAGTCACTCACATTTTCTTAGTTTGCAGCAAGTGCCACAGGTCAGTAGGAAAAAACAGAGGAACCTGGTATTCTTTCATCCAAGCACAGACACACACAACACTAGATTTGAATGATCTTCTGCGTACCACTTAAGATCAAATAGCCAGGATTCACATCACCCCCAGAGCAGAGAGGCACAGAAGAGCATAAAAGGGGGAGGGGGGTGGTGGGGGTGTACCAGTACGGTCTACAGCGCAGCATCAAAAGCTCCTTTCAGATTTTATAGAGTTATTTACATACTGTAGCTGTAATGGTGGCACCAGGTGGTTTCTCCACCATCGCTCTTTTCTCGTCAGTAACAAGCATTTCTGAACTGGCACAAGCGGCTGCATTAGTAAACAGCTTTGTGATTTTTTTTTTTTTTACCTTTTTGAGTTCTTCTTGCTTCAGGGGTGTTCAGGTTGTTCTCTGATCTAGTGTTTAACCCATCTTCAAGTGTACTCACAGTACTTTATGCCTTTTTTTCAGGGACATCCCTGTGGACTTCAAGTACATCGCTGAGCCCAGCATGCACTCCATGCCAGCTGTGACGCTCTCTCCCAATGGTGAGTAGACAAATCATGGCAAAACATTAGCAAAAACACAGTCAAGCACACAGTACAGAGGACTCCGGGGAGCATAAACCTACATTGCCATATTGAGGTAAATTCATATCTCCCAGTGTTGGTCACTGTTCAGACAAATAACAAGAAGGCAGACTCAGTTCAGCATTGCAACTCTTAATTGTGAGGTAAATCTATGAGCATAGCTATCCGATCCATTTCCTTGTTTGTTTGTTACGGGTATGCCAGCTGTTTAAAACACCCCATTGAGCTCAGTGAAAGCACTTGAATGCTGGTAAACTGCAGCGCACGCAGCAGCCAGCAGTTTCAATTAATGACATTTCAGCATGTGTCAGCGAGCAATGACAGAAGCTGCAGCAGGTGAAAATATGTTGTTTTCTTGTTGGTTAAATCTCTATATGAATGTCAATATTTATGTTTGTGGTCGAGATGAAGAGAGACACTTCTCCCTCCACAAATATACAAAAAAAACCATAAGACATGATATAAAATATTATAGGAAACCATCAAAAGAAAGCTGTGACGCAGCTTGTGTTTTGAATACAGAACTATTCAGCACATAGCATATAATATAATCAGCAAAAACATGTTAAAATGGCCTTATTAAGATGTGTAATTTAAGCTTGCTGTGCGCACTGTGCAGCTTTATGTAAGAAAAAATGAATGAAGAAAAAATCAGTATTAGCTGCGACTGACTATGGAAGGAGATGGAGGATTCTGGGACATGACAGCAGTTCAAGTGTAGAATGAACCTGCCTCCGCATAGATAAATGGATGAGCTTATACAGATGTGAATGAGAGAAGTGAAAGAAGCCAGTGAGTGACACAGTAGTTGAGCTGCAATGGTATTGATTTATTTATTTTTTTCCTTACTGCACAAATTAGCAAAGCCATTCAAACCGTTGCAATAACCACCATAAAAAGTAATTTAAACCTCAGATGTTATAAAATAATCAGTTCCTAAATACCATATTGGCACAAGTATAAGACGACCCCCCCCCCCCCTTTCCCAAAACCTGTTTAAGGAAAAATACTTTTTATATATAACTTACATCATAGTATAGTCACATGATCCACTTGACTCTGCATTGACGTGCGTGACGCGATCGTGTTACCGCGGTGATGCAGTAACCGTGGCAGCTTTACACAGTAGCCGAGTATTGAGAGTGGCACACGCCTAAAACGATGACAGAATTAACACGCAGTCTTCCTCTTCAAACACGACGCCTCCGTTTGAATCAAGAATTCCCCGTCGCACCCAATCAGCTTCAACTACCTTCAAATTCAGCTCTTCTGTCCTCATCTGTTCCTTTTTTAAATTTCTCTGTTTCATGTACCCTCCATATTCTCGTCCTTCCTCTGGGCAGTGTCTGCATTTGTCCCGACATGGTTTGATTCTCTTCAGCGTGTGAATAATGAATGTGTTCTCAGTGGGAGACCGTTCACTTTTCTCTCATGCCTAAATGGCACCCAGACCCTCCACTTGGCACCACATTCACTGCCTCTTTACCTATTTTCTCCTCTTGCCATCTTAAAAAAAGAGACAAATCCCGAGGGTGCCGGTGAAATTGGCCGAGATGTTTTCATTCTCCTGTACCTATTGCATTTGTGGACAGTAGTGTCTTTTTCATTTATGTTTTTTGAGCGGAAGATGTCAGGAGAGGACACACATACACACACACACACACACACCAACACTAGATCTCTTTCTCATACCGCATTAATAATTTCCATCATGTTTCCTTTCAAGAAGTGCAATGAGTCATGTAATGCTTTGACACTGAAGTGCTGCCTCTTATCACAGTGTAGGGACTTGGAGACTGTGGCGTTTTCATGGGCTGAAATGCTTTGTAAAGTAGATTTCATGTGAGCGGTCACTGATGAGAGACCTCTCCTTTTTTTCCCTAAATTGCCTCAATCTTTCCAATTTAATGATGGTAGAATAATTAGGGCCTGAGCCCCAAAGGGTCTTTCTTTCTTTCTTTCTTTCTTTCTTTCTTTCTTTCTTTCTTTCTTTCTTTATTAATCCGCCACTTCAACCCTAAATTTTACCCCCTAAACATGCTCAAAAACTCACCAAATTTGGCAAGCACATCAGGCTTGGTGAAAAATTTGATAAAATGTAAAAATTATCCCTTAAAGTGCCAAAATGTGCTCTAGAGCGCCACCTATGTCACTAAATTGGCCGACATGGCCCGTAGGAATGTCGTAGAGAGATCGAACCAAAACTCAATTATTCGTCTCATCGAGACCTACAAATCATACACTGACACCCCTGACCTAAATCCAACAGGAAGTCCACAATTCAGCCATTCAAGTATGACTTTGTGCCAATTTTGGACCTTCAATAAACGCTATCTCCTCCTAGGGCGTTACTGGTATCGGCTTCAAACTTGAATACATGACTTATCACACTGTGCTGAACAAAAGTTATGAAAAACTTTGTAATAACTTGAACGGTTTAGATTTTGTAAGCCCCGAAAGTTGGAGTGCCACATCGCACCTTACAATGTAAACCAATGGGGAGGCAATCTCTGGGCATGGACTTTGTGCCAAAGTGGGGCATCTGACATCTAAACTATAAGTCAGACCACTTTCAAACCTGTATCAATGGATTTGCGACGAACATTCCTACTAAAATATGATTTTTAATGTAAGATTTGGCCAAAGTCATGGGATTTATGAAGATATTTCCACTAGAGGACTGCTCTCTCCAGCTGAGAGGGAGAAGGAGGGAAGAAAGTGGGGAGATGGGTGTCACGGTTAAATGCAGCTCATTTTTGAAGGATACAGCAGAAAGGTCTATATACTTACAGTACATTATATACAAACTTTGTATGAAGTTTGGGGTCAATATCATTTATTTTACAATAATTGTAGGTCTTATATGTATAATCAGTAGTGGGGATGACCTATGAGGGGAAGGGAAAAATGGAGTGAGGGTGACTGTTAAGTGATAAAGTGCAGTAGAAAATAAAATCATTACTAAATTTTGTAGCTCTGTACTGCAGTTTTTCCTTTATTAGGGTCCGAGCACCTAGCGGTTCGCTCACACTCTCCATTCAAATATATGGATATTTTTCTGTGTCCAGCTGCAGTTACTTATTGTCTCTACACACCTGATAGCAGTGTTCAATGGTGACTTTTTTGTCAAGGAGTACATGTGTCCCTAAATGTAAAAAATTACGATTACTTTTTGACTATCATTTTTGGCGATTGCTGATATATGCACATATTTTTTCCCACTTTGCTGCTTTGCTGAGGAAACTATTACACATGCAAGCATAGACTGTACTAAGTATGATCAAAAAAGACAATATATGATGGAAGAATTGAGGAAGACTAGAGTTCCAGAGCTCAGCATTAAAACTTTAATGTACCTGCCAAGTGGGTGGAATAGCAGTTTTGGGGTTTTTTTGAGTTTATTAGACAGACAGGATTGATGTGTAGGATTTAATATTTGGTCTACAGTCCAAAGCGCAGGGTGGCAGTAATGCGCCTAATATGCTATAATTTAGCTATTGTTGAAGCGTGTGGCCGTGGGGTGACGTTGAGTTTTGATGTTTCGCCATGACAGAGGACATTGCTATAACTTTAGTGCAAATGCTCCAGACTGCCCCAAACTTTGCATGTTTGATAAGAGGCCTGAACACGTCCTCGTGACAATATTCAGTCAGTGATGCAAACTGGCTGAATAGCGCCCCCTACAAAATTGCAGCAAAGGAGCCCCAACAGCGGGCAAAACAGTGGACAAAGGAAGTAATGTTTATCTCCTTCTTGAACTGTCTGAAAACAGCCCAGGTCTGAAGACATCTACATGCCTGTGACAGAAAACCTACGATTGCGTCGTGGCCCGACATGCATGGAGGCACGAGGGCCCGTTCATTGCTGCTTGCAGCTTTAATTAGTTCATGCCCTTTTTGGAGTGTCCGCTCCACATTGAAGTTTTTTTTGGATGAATTTGTCCTTCATGCTTATTTCTACCAACTATTACATACCTGTTGTTAAAAATATTTGACTCTACTTAATGTCCCACTAGATCAAAGATGTCACACTCCCAGCTTTAGTGCACGCTAATACATACAACTATCTCAGTGACAGGCAGGATCATGATACCACATCAAAGATACTGGAAGCTGCTTGTTAAACATTTGGCTGTACTGTATCATGCTAATGAGACAAACTGGCAAGCTACTACTAAGCGCCTTTAAATTTGTTGTGACAACCCTAAAAATTTCAATATGCTTGCTTCCTGAAATTATTACTTGCTAGTACTGCGCCTGTCATGTACTTTGACGTTTGATACTGTTTTGAATATAACTTGAACATGCTGCTTGCTTGTGTCTAATCCTAGGCAAGTGGCTTGCATGTCAGTCCATGGACAATCAGATTCTGATCTTTGGAGCCCAAAACCGCTTCAGACTGAACAAGAAGAAGGTCTTCAAGGGTCACATGGTGGCTGGCTATGCCTGCCAAGTGGACTTCTCTCCAGACATGAGGTAAGCCTTTACCTTGAAACCCTATTATTGTGTGATGTGGAGATTCCCACGGCTAATTAATCGTGTAACAGCTGATAAGGAAACGCAAGATTGTTTTTGATTTCAAATATGCCAGAGAAATAAAACAGAGGTCCTTGGAGGAGGGTCTGAACTGTCTTCATGAGCGTAAAGAGGCAAAATAAAACATAATGAATGTGTAAAGATTACTTTATTTCTGTAAATGAAAAAGAATGGGTAAAAGCGAGAAAGCATTACACAGATGCTCAGTGTGTTCAGATAACCTTTACTCGCCTCCAGTCCTCTGTGTCTTATCCTGTCCTCTAAATTGCCTCCAGTTAATGAAGAGCCATGGAAAACAGACTAATGTGTATGCTCCACAAGGAGAGCTAACAAGGACAGTCCAACACCGTAATTATAGCCAAAACACCCATTAAGAAATGTTTTCTCCCCTCTTCTCACCACCTACCACCACCCACGTCTGTGAACAGGTGCCCTAACTTCCTTTCAGTATCCATGGCAACACTGCAACTCCTGGCTAGACTAAATACCGAAAATTCAGACTCCCACCTTTTGGCAGGTGAAGTGGAGACAGGAATAGTTTTTAGCAATGTGCTAATCTTTCCACCCTCTCTCTCTCCCTCTGTTTGTCTCTTCTTTCTGGACCTGTCCTTTTTTTACCAGCTATGTGGTGTCAGGAGATGCGGATGGAAAGCTGAATATTTGGGACTGGAAGACCACCAAGCTTTACCACAGGATCAAGGCTCATGACAAGGTGTGCATCAGTGCTCTGTGGCATCCGCATGAAACCTCTAAGGTCATCACCTGTGGCTGGGACGGACAAATCAAACTCTGGGATTAGAAATGTCTCGGTGTGTTTGGGTATGTTGGGTCTGGGAAAACTCAACTACTCTACTAAAGAGAGAAAGAAATGGACTGTTCGAGAGAGCCACAAGACTGGTATCCAGTCTTATTGTAGCCTTGTATTTTTATATCCTGTTGTGAGAGCTCAAAATATGTCATCATGTAATATCTGTACAAAGATGAACACATGCATACTAAGTTCTTTCTACCGTAAATGGTGCATTAGAGGGGTACCTTGTAATTTTCTAAACAAGCGTTTTGATGTTTTAATTTGCAATGTCCTGTGTCTTCATTTTCAATTGTATGACCATCCCTTAGTGGAAATAAACATTCTGTACGTTTTACCAATGAATACTGTTCACAATTTCTTCCCCATATTATTATTATTTACATAGATGTCAGACTTCTTTTTCATCATTCATTAGTCAGTTAAAAAAAAACATTCATGAAAAAAAATCCCAGACAAGTCTTTGTTTCCTCTGTTTATTTAAATGGCATCAAAAGATTTGGTGAGTTTCATTAATTGGCAGATTTTAGAACGTGTATTGTCTTTTTAGGATGTCAGCCTTGTGCGACATGTTCAGATGAAGTTTGTTGATGAAGTTCTGGTGCAGCAGAAATAACGCTCCAGTTCCTTCCAACACTTCCACAGATATTCACTTTCTCTCAATGACACAGGATCTGTCCTCCATCTACACCTTTTAACATCATGTATACATTTAATTTAATTAATGTACAACTGGGGTTGTTGTCGGGGCTTGTGCAGACTAGTGTAATCTCTCCACATACTGGGTTGAGGAAATGCTGTCTGATATCAGGCGGTACGACTGGCTGTGGGCCAAGCTTCGATAGGACCATGACGACATGGGTGGCTGTGACTCAGAGGCTGACCTGCAGCCAACAACACGGCCACTATGAGGTAGAACACAGAGAGCCTCTGGAGACAATTACTCTGCCCCTCTACACAGCTGAGGTCATTACAGGCCAGGAGAGGAAGAACAGGAGGATAAGTAGTAGCAGGGATTTTAGCTTTGCAAAAAGGTCAGAACAGATAAGAGCAAGCTGAAAAACAGACGTGCTCTAGCAAGCATTTGTGCTCAGACTGAAAGCTCCATTTTACACAAACTTGCACGTTTCCACTCAAGAGGCTGTTCTTGTCTAGATATTTTTGGCTATTTATATCTGTCTGGTGCCCATCAAGGCTTCCACTGTGTGTTCACCCAGCTCAGGGTGTAAGCACTGCTGGCGTTGAGGACATTCTTATGCAGGAAGAGGTGAGGTTTGGCTGGGTCGCTGTAGACATGGAAGAGGCGGAAGTTGGCGTGTTCCAGTTCCTTGAGCAGGCTGAACCAATAACGCACCACAGAAGGGTCATCACCGCCCACCTCAAAACCTGCCCAGTGGAGGTGAAGCTCCAAGAGCAGCTGACCAACTGAGTCCAGAACACCTTCCAGGACCAAATTCTCCAAAATCTTCCACTCTGCACTCTCCATGTCTGCCTTCAGTATATCCACCTTAAACAGGAAGAAAAAAAAAAACACGTAAGGTATGGTTTTTTTCCAGGTAATAAATGAGTTCTATTATAGCACTGGAAAGACACTAAACTGTGTGGAGTTATTGAACGCAAAAGCTATTAAAAGATAAAAAAGGAGTAAGCGAAGCTTGGCCTTTGTTCTTGCTTTAGCGATGATGATGGATTGAGCGAGAGAGCAGCCTAACAAGGCATGCTGGGTTGGAGCAGAGAGGAAATGTTTCATAAGATGAATGTTAATAGCGTCCTTAGGCTATATTCATGTAAGAAGACTCATGCATGCCCAAAGTTTAATGCACATCCCCGGGACCTTGGGATTCCTCTTAAGTCTACTGGATTGCTAATGATGTCCATTGTCTGACCTTTATGCGTTTAAAAGTCTCATTGGTGACAGTGCTTTTATTCCTTCCAGGCTCAACAGTGTCTCAGTTTTCACTTACTCTCAGGTAGCACATCATGTAGCCACTAAATTAGTAGTGACATGACAGGAGAGATTTAGATCACAGGGAGTTTTCAGGGAGAGGCTCAGGGTATTGTAATGTTACTACATTAAAAATAAGAGATACAAGCTAAAGGAAATTCATTGTTCTCCACGTTTTTTGAATTGTGGGAAATGTACAGCTAAACATCATCTGGTACCATGACAGCACACACATGACAAAGTGGCCCATAAAATTCCTCTCCAGTTGATGCCTTTAGTGGCACTACAGAATTCCCAGCCCTTATTAGTGGAACTGAACAAGTCCCGGAAACACTCAAAAAAACAGCTGTCTGTGGAGAACAAGTCCCTATGTTGTCCTCTGTCCTTCCCATGAGCCACAAAACTCCCACAAGCTGAGATATGTTCCTTAATTTGAAAGAAACCTCATAATGGAAAATGATAAGGCATCATAATGAGGTGATGTTTTCACTTGGTCTCAAAAGAGTGTGTCTGTCTGCTTATATCATGCTGTGTTTGAATCCTTTGTCAGGATTGGATGTTATTTAGAGGTCTGACAGATATAAACTCTTTTTCAATGGACTACACATAAATTGCCTTTCTGCCTCAGTGGGCCTTGATCCGGTGCTGCCAATATCAACTCTCTCTGCAGGAGAAGTCGAAAGCCCTGGCAAGACTCCTGTCTGGTGTGAACAAAGTCCATATGGTGTTGGAGCTTTGGAAAGATGATTTTAGCGCCACTGCTGTGCAGAGTTAGCTATGCTAAATGGTCCTTAACTATGCTGGGAGGTATAGAGACATTCCTTGTGGTTGTAAAGCAAAGTAACATGTTTTATGTAGATGGAATACACAGACCAAACATGGATAATTCTAAATAAGGAATAATGTGACATTTTGTGCCCGTTTGCTTAGCTTAGCACAGAGAATGGAAACAGCTATGCTACCCAGGCTCTGTCCAAAGGTATCACAATACCTATAAAGCTCACCAATGTACACATATTATCTTGTTTGTTTAATCCATACAAAAATGGAAGTGTAAAAATTATAGTTTTTGTACCAAACTATTTCTTGGCCAGGACCTGAAACTTCCTGGAATCTCTGCTGGTTTCCATCAACTATTCCAGCAAACAAACTGTGCTAGCAAACAGCCTCCTATAAAGCTGCAATACTTTGGTTTTTGTACAAATTAAACAGACAAGATACAATGTTTATTTAGTGAGCTTTTGGACAGGCTAGCTGTTTCCCTGTTTTCTGTCTTTGTGCTAAGCTAAGCCAGTCATCTTCTGGGTTTGGCTACATATTTACCATGCCAGACATGAGAGTTGGAAAGACCTTTTTATCTTGGCGAGACAAAAAATACATGCATTTCCCAAAACATTGAATTATTCCTCTAAGCAGATCTTAAAGGACGAAATGAAATTAGAGGGTTTTTTTTTTTTATTCTATTGACACAGGTTTCTCTAACAACATGCTCCCATGGACAACATTCGAATCTTTGACCATTTTGCAGTTTTAACTTGGAGCATCTATGTTATACTGTCCAAAATCAAAAATAAGCTCCAAAAAGCTGACAGTCAACCTAAAACACTCATGATAGCTCTACAATAGAGCTGATCTCTGTAGCCTCGAAATCACTCAGATTTCATAGAAATTCCTGCCCTCCACTGCTTAGAAATCAATGTGAGATTACTGTAGTCTTTATACCCAATGTGCAAATGTTTCCTCTCCTCCCACTGACTCATACAGTATATGATCAAAATACACATGGTAATTATTTCTGTAAAGCAGCAGGATTAGGGAGCACATTCGGAGAAATTTTAATTTAGAGACGCTTTTGATGAAAAGTTGTCTGAGTCTTTGCAAACAAACAAGTTTGCTGATTTGAGAAAAGAACTTTAAATGGAGGTTTACACTTTGGCTTGTTAATTGGCCCTAAATGTGTTCATTCATGGTGGGCAAATGAACAACTTTTTTCCTTTTGTTTCAAACAATTGGTCTTATCAGAATAATTTTACTGTTTTTTTCTTGTAAACCAGAGCACCGAACATCACAGCATATCTGACCTTGATTATTATTATATGTATTATGTGCTTTAATTGGTGAGCCTGCCACTAGAGAGCAAATCACAATTAAAGATATTTTATTACACATCCAAGCAGTTTACTGATTCTGTACTGTTGGAGGCACTTCAACAACTGCTGTGACATCAGGTCAGAGCCTCTCAAAGACATCTTGACTTAGACAGGATCCATCTTGATATTCACCTGTGTGTTCAGTCTTTTTTTCCAACTGAGAATATCTGACTTTTTGTTGGATAATTGTGTTTACTTCCAATGTAGCACACACTATAGCTAAAGCCTTACATAAAGATAATTATGCCACTTTTTTATTTAAAATTGTAAGACTAGAACACTAACAAAAATCACACCAACAATGTAGCTCTAGGGGAGGCAGTCTGTCAGTCCACCACTTTTGTCTTGACAGAAATATCTCAACAGCTATTGGAAGTTTGGCACAAACATTCATGGTTCCCAGATGACGTATCCTAATGTCTTTGGGGTGACACCCTGACTTTTCTTCTAGCACCAGTTTGAGTTGAAAGTCTCAACAACTATTGGATGTCGACATTTTAATACTTCAGTTTATGACCAAATACTTGCAGAACCAATGACATTCATATTAGCCTCAGTTGTGTTAAGTACTAATTGGCAAATATTAGCATTCTAACATGCTAAAGCTATGATGCTGAACATATTAAGCATAATACCTGATAAACATCAGCATGGTAGCATAGTGGTTGTGAGTATATTACTATAGCATATTGACTTTAGCTACCTCAAAGCACAGTTTGGTAGCAGCCTCTAGACTCTGTCTTGGTTGGTTGGTGTGCCCATTTAACACCTGTGGCTACAGGCAGGTTGGTGTGGAAGGGTTCCAATAAAACACACATATCAAATGATTAGCTACATCAAGGATGCCTTAAGAGGTCTCCTATATAGGAATCTAAAGATTCATGTTGGGTAAATGTGGTACAATTGTGTGCAGATGAGTGCTGGATTGGGCCCTTTACTCAGGAAATGAAAAGGTTGTCAGATGGAAAGACTGTATGTTGTGTTCATTTTCTACCCCTTGCGATGTGGCAGTACCTAATTTGATTCAGAGTAGCAGTGCCACTGGGCAGTGCTGATACTGTTGTTGTACTGTACTGTCCAATTACCAGCATGATCAATGATCCAATTTGCAATTTCTTTCAATGAGATCTGACTTCCTGCTACTGACATTTGTCTCTGTGGTGACTGTCTGCTGTCTCAGCTGGACACCAGAGCTCTGAGAATGAGTCATCTGCATAGTTTTTAACCAACACTACTGCACAAATGCATATTTTGACCTTTGTGAGTGTGAATCTGTTTCTTGACTGCAGCTTTTCCTGTCACAGCTGAGGCAGGGTGAGAGATCCTTTGAGAAGAAACTGTGCTGCTTACTGCCGCTTGGTCCTCCGGCACACTATGTACTCGCATTAAAACCTCATTACAAGGATGTGTGTGTGGCTCTGCATTTAAAACAGGTGGGTACTGTCATCTATGAAACAGTATTGTGTACAGAGCCGTTTATACATACACACGCCAATGTTTATGTGTTCATTTCTTGCCACACGCCAATGTTTATGTGTTCATTTCTTGTCACACTCTGACAACATCTTCATATCTTTCCAAATGCCTTGTATGAGCCAGTGTGCTTCGTTTTTGGCTCCAGAAAAGGAAGTAACAGCTGAAAACCTTTGAGCTTAAACTAGCTATGGCAAAGCACCAGTGAGCAGCATTCTGCTCCAGAAGATGATTTAAATTAGCCTTGATTTAACGGCTCAAATAAATGGACAGGTAGAAAAAAATGATAAATAGCAGTATGTTTGACTAGCTTGTCTGGAGCAAATCATAATAAGATTTAAAGCCCTGCTAGCAGCCCCTTAGTAGCAGCAATGTACCCCAAAATAGTAAAGTACTGGTCTAAACAAACAATATAATGACAGCTTTGACAACGTTGCTTATTCCATGAGGCTTACCAGACAAAGGACATGGACATGGATTAAAATGAAAAGAGTTTATCTGCGTGACAGCAGGAATGTGCTCATAAAATTTCATGGCAATCTTCCTGTCAAATGTGTTGTGTGTCGAGCAGACATTTTAGCCTGAGGCTGGTAAACAGAGAAGACACATGGAACCTCACAGTGGAAATAGTTTATCATCTGGGGAGCATGAATGTGTTCATTTTAATGACATAATGATTTTGATGTTTTTGCATTTAAGCGAAAGTTTTCCGAAAACCATTTGGGATTCAAATTCTAGGCACGATTAATGTCCATTGCAAATTTAAGGCCACTACAGTATGTGTGGGATTTGAACATTTCCAACTTTTACGTCTCCTCCTACATACACAACAGAATTTTTGCTTGGATGGTTTTTCTACAAATCACCTTTTGATATAAAAATAATTTGAAAGATACTATAATCACCACAAAACAACACATAGGGGTTTTAATGGACTCAAGCCATTAATTTAACATACTATGAATGTTCTGTCTATGATCTGTATGCCTGTAACTACTCAAGCAACTGCCTTTCAGCTGTGATTTGATTAGCTATGTAAGAGAGGCTTGGCTTCTCTGACCTTGAATTATTATTCAGTCCCTTCCAAAACAGGCAGGTTCACTGGATCCATAACTGTGTTTATTAGTATGCATGCTATCAGTGGGCTCGGTGTGTATGCATGTATGATTGATCTTGTATGCAGATCCTTATCTGATGATCAGACTGAAAGATCACAATCCCGGGGGTCGGGGGGGCGGTGAAGAGTTAACATTCAGCATGATAATATTTAAAGGAGGAAAACAAAATTATATATGGGAGTGTATCCACCTGGAGCCTGAGACAGAAAACAGAGGAATGAATCATGATGAGCTGTATTATCATAGGATGCACAGGGAAGGGCCTGTGTTTGCATGTTGCAGCATATGAGTGAATCCTTGAGTTGACAGAAGAAAAAAATGTTAGCTAGTTTAAATTTTTGGTTTACTATGGGTCACAATCCACACCTTTATAGATGACCATTCATTCAAACCCACTGATGCTGACTCTCTACCTGTCTGTGTCCAAAGTCATTGAGGATGGTGGCCAGTTTCTTGGTGCTGGCGTACTGACGCTGGGCGGCAATAGCGGGGTTGGGATCTCTCCAGTCTACAGAGAGTCGATGGAGCCACATTTCAGCATGCTGCAGGTGAGGCTGCTTCAGACTGGGATCAAAGCAGTGGACCTCACACCCTTTCCTGGCGAGGGAATGCTCCAGGGACCGGTCATCAACACCCAACCTGGAGCCCACACAGGACAAGACAAAAAAGGTTGAGTAAAGAGACAGGGCTGAGTATTGGACCTCAATACTTTGTTGATATCAGCCAAAATAAGTACATAGCATAGAAAACTGTCAGGTATTGAAAGCAGAATTTGTAATCCTGTCTTTGATCAGATAGTCAGATAGTGATTTACATGTAAATAAAAAAAATGCCAATTTCAAACTCATTGTAAGCAAACTGACTGAAAACCTAGACCTGCTATGGTGCTTCATTAAGTCAGGAAAGCACAAAAGTCATTAGGATTCATTCTCTTGGCACCAAGGACATCTATACTAAATGTCATGGCAATCTATTCAAAAGTAGTTGAGATATTTCAGCCAGAACCAAAGTGGTGGACCAACAGACCAACTTTTTCCCAGAGTCACACCACAAAGGCAGCTAAAAAAGGGGCTTGTGGGAAATCAAAACAGGTACAGTTACAGGTACAAAAAATCAGTTATTGTGTCACCACATGTACTGAAAACAACACCCAGTTGGAGAGGAATCGATGGATGCATGGATGTAGCTTTCTAACTTCAACACATGGTTACCAAAAGTAGAGGTAGTAGAAGATAGAGAGTTTTGGCCAGGAGATACTTGTTGTTTCTGTTTCCCTCATTTGTCCCTTTTGTTTCATGTTTCTCTCTTGTTCTACGTCTTTACCATTCCTTTTGCCAAGTGGCCTGCTTCTCCATTTTGAAATATGATGTGTAAATCAGAGTAGACAGACACATTTCTCTGTAGTCCTCTCTTTTTTGTGCACTCCCTCTCTCGCTGCTCTTCTCTCTTTATCCCACCCCTCCCTTCTCTCGTTCTGCAATTTTCTCCCTTTCTCAGTCGCTGTCTCCACATTCCCTTGTGTCTTGTTTGTGCTGTGGCTGTATCCTGTAATTGCGGCAGAGGGAGTACATTTCACAGTACACGTCTTGTACAGATGAGGCATCTGGTCCCTGAATGCATCCCACTAGCAGGAAGATGAGAGATGAGTGTATGGGAAAGATTGAGATGCAACTAGACGTCTCTTTTTACCACACTAAATATTTCATTGAGAATTTCCCAGTCACTGGTGGGGTGTTTTGGCCACGAATCACTGCAGTGACACTTTAGATGACAGCATTCAGGGATTACTCATGGAGCGACGGGGGCTGTTGGAGGGGGAGTCATAGTGTATCAGAAGCTCTCCTGGATGACAGTGCTGATAAAGCAGGGTCTCTACTAGCTGTAATATCCTCTCTCCGGAGACTGCAGAGTGCAAAGATGGATCCAGACATTCAGGATTAAAGGCTACATGAATGTGTGCGTGGCAGAGGAAAATCTACTTCAAACATGTGGGTTACAGGGGTTATGAAGAGATCCCTGTTGACTAGAACGTCATGGCAACCAGATGTGAAGATGAGTGTAATGGTCACAACCACCCAGTGGATTGTAAATCTGATAAACAGAGCCTTGAATCTGCCTATCCTCTCACTGAACTATTATGTCAACAGTCTGTCTGGATGTTGTGAATCTATGAGGCGAAGCTGGTCAACAAATTCTGGGTGGGCTGGGGAGCTTTCGGCTGTCTGGTAGTCTCTCTCCATTTCAAATGTTCCTTTCTATCCTTACATCTTTGCCATTACATCTTCACCTGTTTATATTCCTTTCGACTTAAATTTGACTTTGGCTTTTTCTCTCCCTGTTGTGCTCTCTTTCCTTCCTAATACATCACAGGACGTTAACATATGCATGATCAATGAGGGATGAAGTGCAGGTATTTTTAATTCCCTTACCGTGCTTTAACCTAAATAACTGCTCTAAATTTGAACATCTACAGGGCCTACAGTCCGCAAGGAACATTGTGTCATTGGTGGACCTCTTTCGAATTCAAGGAACAAAAATCTTTCTGCACTTCTTAAGGTGAGTTCAAGTAAAGCACAGTAGGGAGCTGGAAGGGTAAAATGAAAAGAGTGGACGACTGACTTTACTAGACCATGTTCCTTTGGGGAAAAAAACAAGACAGAAGTTGGGTGAGGGAGTCTGGTTGGCTACTTTAATGATAAGTGAGAAGGAGGAAGAAGAGAGACCCCAGCTTTACCTCTACAAACCCATTTCATGGCAGACATTTAACTTCAAAACAGGAAAAGCTCAGGTATAATTAATAACATTAATGATGGCTCAGTTGTATTAAGTGTACCAATAAGCCCATTGAAGTGAGCCAGCATGCACAATAGAAGGACACTGAAACTGACTCACCTAAATAGTGCTTTTCCTGCAATGACACGTCAAAATGTCTGCTGAGAAAAAGGCTTATTCCTGTTTACCATAAAGTTACATTACATTAATTAGGCAGACATATTTTGGGTTCAGTGTCTTGCATGTGGACACTTGACGCTGTGAACACGAGGAGCCAGGGATCAAACAACCAAACCCACAATTATTGGATGAGCCACTCACCACCTGAGCTACAGCCACCCTTTAAAACATCAAATATGATTTGAATTCTAAAAACGAGATCTCACACTGATGTGATACCTCACTGAACAGAAGCTTGGCAAGCTTTCTGACAGAATGATTATTGACAACAGCAGCCACAGCAGCAACAGCAACAATACAGATAACGATTTTAATAATTAAAATGTTTTTTTAATTTTGTTTAGAGGTGCACTTCAGCCAAGAGTAAAAGGGGCAGTGACTGGAATAATTTGCTGCAAGCGATACTGTTAACATTCCTGTTGTTGCTTTACTAACAACATCACATGTCCATGCTTATTTTAAAAGTGCAGCAGATGAGTGAATGCACAAGTTTCAATGCCTGCTTTGATTGGCCTAAATGTAAGCTTTTTTTTATATAGCAATGGATGTCCTTTAATGTGGAAAAACACATTTCATCCCCCCACCATGTGACAGACCAATCAGAGAACAGCTGCTCATCTCGCCCAGGCACAGCCGTCCACGGCTCATTTAACAGCATGCAAATGA
Source organism: Thunnus thynnus (assembly GCF_963924715.1). Classification (NCBI taxonomy): domain Eukaryota; kingdom Metazoa; phylum Chordata; class Actinopteri; order Scombriformes; family Scombridae; genus Thunnus; species Thunnus thynnus. The sequence continues at coordinate 17,443,305 of NC_089534.1, forward strand.
GACACATCAACCACACACATTCACAAAAATGTGCATGCAAGTGTACACAAACAGGTGTACAACCTCAGTACTGTAATGCATTCAACAGTGGACACACAAGCACACTTAATAGTATGTGACGTTTCTATTAAAGCCTATTAAAGTTATGTGGAGCAGTGGACTGCAGTTGGAGGTTTTGCAAGTCTCCTGTACAGCAGAGCGGACCTCTCATGGGCATAGGATACACAGCATACCTGGCACAGATTCAAGAGTATGTCCAAGAAGCCTATGTGTGTGTGTGTGTGTGAGTGCACCATGAATCTAGGTCAGATAGGGGACATGAGGAGGAGAGGATCACTTGGTGTATCCAGAAAAATGGAACTTCACAGAGCAGTTAATCAAGATTAACTGTTACACTGGGCTCTCAGGACTTTTCTTTTGTTTTTTTAAGCGAGCCTCTGTTTTTTTTACAGAATTTCATTTTTTAGCTCGGCGCACTGTTATTGCATTAGTCAGAGTTGAGGGGTGACTTAATGTGAATTAAAATGACTCCATTAGTCTTTAGGGATCAGATAGATAGGAGGAAAAATGGTAATGCAGCTTTCATTGACTTGAAAATCACAGCGGTGAGTCATATTTTCCCAAGCTGATATCCAGGTCAAATGTTAGCATGTTTGAATAAATCACTGAGAGGACGCATAACAACATTCCTTTTATTCTCGGTGCATGTGCATGTAGCTTGTCTGCATGAGTGACTTCCCGTCAGTCAGCCAGAGGATATCAGGTCTGTTTTCCTCCACCGTCTCCATTTGACCTCTGACCTCTTCTCTAAAGAGAGGCAGGAAGCCAGAAACAGCAGTAACCCCACTCCCCCCCCCCCCCCCCCCCCCCCTTCCCTCCCACATCATTATCCGTGCCCTGCCCGCCTTGATGCCAGCACACCTGTGTTGTCTCTCAACAGTCAAATTAATAAGTTCCCTCTCTCTGGCAGGCAAAATCCTTCCAGACCTCTGCAGCACCTCAGCACAGCGGGGGCCCAGCAGGGCAGCACTGGGCCGAGCTGATCCAGGACACAAAGCCAACTGGGAGTGATTGACTCTCCAATCTTAAGAAGGTCAAATACCACAGTGGCCTGGCTGACTTGATTCAAGATTACTTACCACTCAAGGAGAAGAAGCAGAGGTGCTGAAGACATGTCGGTCAAGGTACAGTTAAGCCAGAGAGAGTATTATCTTTACTCTTATTGCAGTGTTACTCAACAAATTAAAAAGAATTGTCAAGAATACCAGGATGAAAGAGATCTAAGTGATACCTGGCCCAAAAAAGTCAGCTGAATACCTCCACTCTGCCAAAGATAAGAGACAAAGACAGATCCTGAATAAAAATAGCCCCAGTGACCAATTACTCATTGAAATGGAAATACATAAAAAGAAAAGGCTAACAAGGGACGTCAAGACAAAGATACATATCCTCCTCTATTGTGTGGAAAATAGTCTTCATTCTTTGATGGAACAGTGAGAGACAAAAAGGGATGCCTTTGCCTATATGACAAAGAAAAAAATCAAAATCATCTTGGGTGAAGTGAGAACAGCCGCAATTGTGGCTAGATACAGTATGTCACAGCCTGACATAGACTCAAATGCTCTTTATAACATATGCAGATAACTCACTGACTGTCTCATAATTAATGTTGTAAACAATTCTGTTACTCCTTCAGATGCGGTACATTGTACCCTGTTACAAAGCTACAGACTTCAGGTTTTTTGACATGTGGTAGTGAGGCTTAAGATTCATGTTAGGGTTAATAAATGTATTCAGTGGATGACCTTGTAAAAAAGTGTATGCGTGTGTATGTGTTGAGTCTATACCCACCCAAAAGAGTAGACCCTGCAGTGCTTGCTTTGCACCCGGTGGGTCAGGCTGTACTTGGGGTCCAGGCATACAGTCCAGGCTCCCTTGTTCCCCTCTAGGGCAGTTTCTTCACCAGGCAGTGGTACGCAAGACACCTGGACACATGAAAAATGCACATAGAACAGCCATTTTCCAATAATGTGAAGCATAACTTCTTGACAAGGTCATGTTGCCTTCTATGGCTCAAACTTAGAGTCCTATAATTAAATAATATAATCTAAACAAGAGCAGGCACTACATTGGGAGTTGAATGGTTTTTCCACTGGAGGAATGAGTTTTATTGACTTTTGACTTTCTTTGGTAGTAACATAATAGCCCAGTTCTCAAAGATAATCTTACGTCTTGCCTTTATCCACAAGGATAGAGCTGCACAAAAAGCAAGTATCTGTTAAAACCATCTAACATTCTGTACACAGTGAACACTCAAGGCCACAGATGTTGAGTCATTTGCTGAATGTTGTACTATTTATTATAGAGGGTGTATGAAGTTGAATCAGAAATGAAGAGGACTGAGTTTATATTCTTAAACTTTGGACAAACTTTCTTTCTGGGTAGCTGTGTTTTGAGTGTGTGTAAAAATAAATTGAGTGCCAGGAGGTTTAAATAAATATACCAGCATTTAAAAGTCAAGTGTGACAGCTTGGCTGACTGTGTCTGAACTGTCCTGATGTGATGAACGCCACCTTTCTGGTTCT